>NC_059091.1:4797989-6181625 GCF_020497125.1 Mauremys mutica | reverse complement strand
AGACTGCTGTCTGGGTGCCCATGCCATTGCTGAGCCCCTTGCAGTGCCAGGGGGAGGGACCACAAAGGGCCCCAGAGCTGAGCCTGTGTGTGGGGAAAGGGGTTGAAATATAATGGGGTGTATGGGACAGGATTGCCCCTCTCCCCTTTGCTATCCATGTATTGGGAGCTGGTAGGGTGCAGGGGGCACCCCTTGGTCACCCACCCTGCTGCTTGGGCCAAATCCAGGGCTGGCGCTTTGATCATCCAGAGTAGAATAAACAGATTTTAAATTGTTTCACAAAGGAGATCAGTATATTATCCCCATTGCATAGCTGTGGAAACTGAGGCACAGGGAAGTGACTTACTCAAGGTCACACAGCAGAGCTGGGACTAGAACCTAGGTCCATCCTGACTCCCAGTCTAGTGCTATAGCCATTAGGCCATACTACCCCATTGTTTTACCCCCTGGCTTTGCCTGGCCTAAGCTTTTGCCTGGATCTGGTTTCTGCATCTGAACATGAGGCTGGTCGGTGGAGCACTGAGCTCCACTAGAACCACCATGAACACTCCCCTTTGGCAGAGGAATTGGTCTTTCCCCTCCTGGCCCAGTGAGCACAGACATTGGGAGGCAGGGGACTGGGTTCCCTCCCCAGCTCTGGGAGGTTTGATATCAGTGGATAGAGCAGGGGAAGGGAGTCAGGCCTCCTGGATTCTATTCTCAGCTTTGGGTGCTGTGTGATCTTTGGGATTACAGATGGGCACTGGGAATCAGGACTCCTGGGTTCTCTTCCCGGCTGCTGCATATATTAGCTGTGTGATTTTAAGCCAGTCACTTCCCTGCGCTGCGCCTCAGTTTCCTCCTCTAGCAAACCCCCGCTCTGCCTCCCTGAGGCTTAATTAACAAGTGTCCGCGGAGCGCTTTCAGATCAAAGGGCAAAGGATCAGTGTTATTAATCACTCTGGCAGGTTGCTGCTCGCTGCACCTGCTGGCATGCGGCAGCCACCTGACGGGAATGCAAAGCCCCTGCGCCACGCTTTGACTCCCTGGCCCTGCTTTAACCACCGCCACGGTGTTTGAACAGCAACCCAGGCCTTTTATCCAGCTGCTGCAGAGACACAGGAACGATCCTGGGCGGGGGGGGGATGAGAGCATCTTCCATCATGTACCAGGGAGACCATGCGGTGCCACGGAGCAGCCCAGGGCCAGCTCTGACCGAAAACCTTTGCTGGTGCAGCAGCGTTGGAGATGGGGGGTGATTTTTAATGACATTTCTTAAGCCCCAGTGTAGACACGCTTATACTGGTGTCAGAGTGCTTAGGTAGGGGTAGCTTAGGCCAGAGTGCACTACAGACTTCTGACAGTGCAACTGTAGGCTGCCTCCACATATAAGTGCATAGGTATTCCTGTACCGGGAAAGCACCGCATGGCTTCATTTTGCCTTATTATTCCTATACCGGCAAAAGCATGTTTCGGGGCTGCCCAGAGGATTCAGGGGGCCTGGGGTCTTCGGCGGCAGGGGTCCTTCCAGGCGGCCCTGGCATGTTTTGGCCAGCAGAAGCTGCATGCTAGGAGAGCCCAGGCTGAGAGGTAGCGAGCCAGAGGCCTGGTCAACCCAGCTAGCGACATTGCTCAGGACTGTGAAGAATTTCATGGCCTAAGTTCTGTAGTTCAGTCAACCTAACAACGTAGGAGGTGTCTACATCACAGAGCTTCGGTGGCACATTTGTAGCGGCGTAGCTGTGCGGCTATAGCAGCTGCCGTGTAGACAGACCCAGAGAGAACCCCGGGGTCCTATCTGTGTCCAGCCGCCTCAGTACAAAATCCCCTTTATACTCCTCACAGCAGGGCCCCATCTAGGACTGATGCCCTAAAAGGTATCCAGGCAGATGCCCCTGGAACGGAGCACGAGTCCCATTGTGGTCCCCATTACACCTCACTGGGCTGGGTCATTCATAAGCACATAAGAACGGCCATACTGGGTCAGACCAATGGTCCGTCTAACCTAGTATCCACAGCAGCCAGAGCCGGATGCTTCAGAGAGACTGAACAGCACAGGACATGATCAAATGATCCATCCTCTGTTGTCCAGTCCCAGCATCTGGCCAACAGAGATTTAGGGACACCCAGATCATGGGATTGTGAGCCTGACCCTCTTGGCTAATAGCTGTTGATGGACCTGTCCTCCATCCACTTAGCTAATTCTTTTTTGAACCCCGTTATACTTTTGGCCTCCACAATATCCCCTGGCAATGAGTTCCACAGGTTAACTGCATTGTGTGAAGAAGTGCTTCTTTATGTTTGTCTGCAACCTGCTGCCTGTTAATTTTATCGGCTGAGCCCTGTTTTCTGTGTTATGTGAAGGGTAAATACCACTTCCTTATTCACTTTCTCCACACCGTTCCTGATTTTATAGCCCTTTATCACATCCCCCCTCAGTCATCTCTTTTTCCAAGTTGAACACTCCCAAGTTTTTTAAATCTCTCCTCAGATAGAAGCTGTTCCATCCCCCTAATCATTTTTGTTGGCCTTCTCTGTACTTTTCCCAATTCTAATTTACCTTTTTTGAGATGTGGTGACCAGCACTGCACACAGTAGTCAAGATGTGGGTGCACCACGGATTTATATAGTGGCATTATGATATTTTCTCTATCTCTTTCCTAATGGTTCCTGACTACTGCTGCACATTGGATATTTTCAGAGAACTATCCATGAGCACTACCCCATCTCTTTCTTAAGTGGTAACAGCTAATTTAATTCAGATCAGGATCCCTCTCCCCTCCAACAGCTGATTGTCTCATACTGCTTCTGGGGGCTGAGGAGGTGATAAAGAACTGAGGGGCTGCTGAGAGTCTCCATAGAAATGCAAAGTGCTGTTGTCTGTCAGGGAAGCAGGAGCTAGCATCTATTTGGAAGCCCTAGAGAAGGAGAGACACTGCTACTAGATTTTTGTTTATTCCCCATCAAGGAGCGAACTGTTTGGGGAAATTTCCTTCACCGAAGTTATACTCAATCATCATCCTGAGATAAAGGGCTCTGGCTACCCCAGTTTAACCCCCTATGTGGACGCTCTTAGGCATGGTCTACCTTTGAAATATAGATCAACCTAGCTACATCGCTCGGTGTGGAAACCTTCACCCCCTCCCCCGGAGCCTGTAGTTAAGTCAACCTAGTCCCTGGTGGCTAGGAGAATTCTCCTGACCTAGCCACCGCAGCGCAGGGAGCTTAGGGTTGCCAATCTTGGTTGGACGAATTCCTGGAGGTTTCATCTCATGACATAATCTTTAAATGAAAGATTCACGTTTAATTCCTGGAGACTCCCGGACAGTCCTGGGGGGTTGGCAGCCCACCATCGTTCAGGGAAGCAGGTCCCTCCCTCAACAGATGCACCCCTTCTGTCGATGTGGGTGGGGCTACAGCAGCATCACTGCAGCTGGGCCACTGGACTGCCCATAGTGTAGACGTAGCCTGTGGCTTTTCTCTGACTCAGTTTAAATCACTTCCAAAGTGACATCAGCTATATCGGGTGTTAGACTGGGATAATCCCCCCATCCCTTAGCTTATCTCATAACTTCCCAAGTTTTTGGTTTTGAACCTATTTAAGCTAAACCGCAGTAAACTGCTCTTAATATGAGACCTTGTCTACACAGGAAAGATAGACCAGCTATATGAAATCAGTCTGACCGGCTGGGCGGATGCCTGCTCGGTGCACCGTGTTTGTACCCGTATAACTGTGTTGGTTGGAGGGCTGATTTTTTACTGACAGTGATACCAGTACAACCCCTCGGGCGGATGCAGTTATGCTGGTATATATTCCCCTTCCCAGCTGGGAATGAGCCCATTTGTACTGGGATCATTGTGCCGGCTCAGGGTGTGGGTGTGGGTGTGTGGTTATACTGCTTTAACTAGACCGGTAGGATTCAACCACTACAACTTCCTAGTGTGGATCAAGGCCAAGAGTTCCTCGGGGGTGGGGTTTGGGGTGCTAGACCAGGGTAGCGTTACCGGTGCTTTCAGTCATACTGAGAAAATCTCTTTTGTGTAGACAAAGCCTAAATCGGTTTCAATTTACGTCTTTTAATCGGGTGCTGTTTTGCCCTGTAGACAAGGCCTTGGATTTGACATTAACACAACGGCAACTGTATGGGCTCAGACCGCTGCTCGCAAGTTTATCTATCTATCTATCTATCTATCTATCTATCTATCTATCTGACACACCCAACTTTACGTACCTCTCTTCCCCTCCTGGACTTTTCCCCATTTATGTCAGTGGAACAGGATCCCTGGGGCTTTCTTCATAGACCAAAGTTGACTTTGGTAAATAGCAATAAATAGCTGAAGGAAATACCCCCCCACACACACCACCACCAGCCGGCGTGTTGGGTTTGGTGGTGCCGGCTGCAGGAAGAGCTGCTCCTTTTCTAGCACCGCGAGGTATAACATACACACGGGTCAGAGTGAGTCTCCCAGCTTACGTCTGGGCATTGCTCATTAAAATCTCCCCTGTGCCCTGCCCCTGAGAGGAAGGGTCTTAATCCAAGGGCTTGGTGACCAGATCCCCGCTTGGGCAATCACTCCAATGAGAAGAGATTCTCCTGCACGGTCCCTCACTAAAATCATCACACAGCACTGCTGGTAACCAGCTACTGTGTTCCTCCCCAGAGGTGGCTGCATCTAAGGCTTGCTTGTGGTTGTAACAGGTCCTCTCGGAGGAATGTCTTGTGGAATCAGAGATGGTCCCTGCTCCCAGCATTGGGGGGAGGGGAGGCATGTGTTTGGATCAGTGGATGTAGTTTTGACTCTGTCTAATAACAGACACTGGCAGAGAACTTCATGTTCATCGTATTATACTTCGGGGATGTAGTGGTTTGCCTAGGATCACACAGAGTCAGTGACAGCTGGAAATAGAGTGAGTCAGGACTCCTGGGTTCTTTAACCACCCTACTCCCTCCGAGAGATCAGACTAGAGCCTGGAAGTCCTTATTCCCTGGCCCCTGCTTTACCTAGCAGACGCACTTGCCTAGATTCACAAGTCCCAACTGTGTTCTCCCATTGCCACACGGCTCACCCAAATCTGGGATCAGAACCCAGGAGGCCTGGAGCCCAGCCTTGTGCTCCACACACTAGGTAGGCCGTGCTCTCCCCCGAGATCTTTGGTTAGAATCCAGGAATCCACTAGGCCATACTCCCCACCCAAGTCCGGGATTAGAACCCAGCAGCCAGGACTCCACCTGCTGCTTCTCGGTGCCGTGAGTCTGGTGGGCTGGAAGTCCTCCGAGCAATGGGGATCCTGCCCCCCATCTCTAGCCCCGGGCCTGAGATGAGCTAGCCCTGTTAGCTGGCAGCCCTATTCCCCCTGCTTGGAGGCAGAGTGGCCCCCAGCAAGGGCCGGGAACGTGTGTGGGTTTGTTCGAGCTGTGATGAAAGGCGCGGAGCATCAGACGGCTGGCGGTGCAGGGGGGATTTATGGCCCGCCCGGCTCTTCCCCTCTCCGCAGAGGTGGGAGGCCCTGGGCACAGCGCAAACTGTCCTGACGCTGGATTTATTTCCTCCCCTCTGCTCCCACCTGTTGCAGGGCTCCGGGTTTATCTCTGCTCATCATGCTGTAGCCTTGTCAGCCTGGCTTCGGGGGGCTGCAGCCACAGGGCGGCTGGGGGGCCCTGGCCGTGGCTGTGGGGTTTGAGCATCACCCTGGTTTAGGAGGGCTCCCCCGAGCAATCAGTTGGAAAGCCATCTCCCTCTCTCTCCACCTTTCTTTCTTTCTTTCTTTCTTTCTTTCTTTCTTTCTTTCTTTCTTTCTCACACACCCTCTCCCACCACTCTACCACTCTGCTGCTCCAGGCAGGAAGGAAGGAGGCTGTAAAATGCAATCAGGAGGCCAGGAATTTTGTGGCTCAGTCAGTTGTTGATGAAATGGGTGAGCCGGTTCTGCCAAGCCTGCGGGGGGAGGGGTTTATTTTGTCTGGGGCGGGGGGGGGGGGGCGTGGAGATATCTGGGAGGAGCAGAGCTGTGTTGGGGGACGGTATTTTGGGGGGACTGGGGGTGTCACTGGGGGGTGATCTCTGGGAGGAGCAGTAGCTAGGGGAGCTGTGTCAGGGGATGGTATTTGGGGAGACCGGTATGCGGGGGACGGTACTGGGGAGTGATATCTGGGAGGAACATGATTGAGGGGAGCTGGGTCGGGGGACAGTATTTTGGGGGGACTGGTGTGCAGGGGAGCGGTACTGGGGAAAGGGATTAGGGAGCTCCTAGACTGGATTTCCATAGGGGTGCCCCTCCCTAGGGACCAGCCCTCTCTGTTGCCCACGGCCAGGCCTGGGTATCTCTGCCAGCTCTGATGGCTCATGGGATTGGGCAGACTAGGCTGATCCTGGTTGGTTTGTGGGAATGGATTTGGGGGCAAGGACGGGATTGGACCCCTTAGAATCCAGCCGTGTCCCTGGGGAACGGGGCCCTTCCCCAGCACCTTTCAGCAGGACCCTGTCACAGAGCACTGGGCCCCTGCTTCCCGGAGACCTGCTTCCCGGTGCTGGTGTCTCAGCCAGAAGACAGGGGGCCAGGGTGACACTACAGTGGCTTTGAACCCATCCCTGGGGTGGGGGGCCAGGCCTCGTCCACACACTTCAAGGGCTGGGGCGGGGGATTGTAATGATCACTAGGAGTCCAGCCCCACACCCTGCTCTTGCCTGCTGAGCAAGAGATGGCAGCTGGGGGCAGGAGGACTCTGATCTGTGCATTGGTGACCCCTGTCTGCAGCTCAGCCTTGGACCCACTGGAAGCCACGTGGCCAGTGCAGTCCAAGCTCTCAGTCCCCAGTCTTCATAGCAAGACCAAGAGGAGGAGGCGGGGGGGGGGGGGCTCACCCAGGCCTCCATGGGGCGAGATCCAGTTCACATTGGATTTCCCCACTCCCTTTGCCCCCCATGTAGCCTGGGAACTGCTGTCTAACCCCACCCAGACCCCAAGGCATCTGCCCTCTAGCACTCTAATTCCTGGGGTCAGCTGAGCACTGTCCCTGCCCCAGGGGCCTGCGGGTGGCTTCTGGACTATTGCATGGGTTGGGTTTCTAGGCAGGAGTTGGGTCCCGTGGGTCAGATGTTGGTGAAGGAGGGGCCTTCCCTGTCCCATGGAGACAGATCTCTGGGGGCTGGGGCTGCTGGTGGGGAAGAGGGAGATTTGAGGGGGGCGAGCTGTGCACACCCAGAATCAAATTGAGACGTGCTCACCTGGGACTATGCACCCAGAATTAAAGCCAAACATTCTCACCGGGGGGGCTGTGCACACGCACACTCAATCAAGCACACACACGCTGTCCCATTTCTGCACCCACACAAACATGATCCACACAGACACACTCTCTTGCAGACTCACAATCAACTCCACTGATGTAGAGATACACATGCACATTCCCATGCCTTTCAAAGGCGCCTCCCTGTGTGTTTATGGGTTACTTTCAGGTAAATAAAAGGCTGCAATTGAGATATAATCACCTTACCCTCCCCTCCTTTGTCTCTCTGCTGATCTCCCAGGCAGGAGGGGAGTCACAGGGTGAGGTCTCAAATCCCCTATTGTCTTATTGTAAAGCAGGGAAAAAATGCAGAGGGTTAAAATTCATGAGCCTCTAATCGTCCACTTGGCCTGTCTGTCATGGAGATGAGATTGTCTCCCTTGGGGGGAAGGGACAGGGATGCTGGAGTCAGGAGCTCCCCCATGCATCAGCCAGGGCAAAAGGCTGCTCCCCCCAGGTGAGATCAAGGGGTGCGGGAGAGGGGCATGGAGTGTGGGACCCCGAGTGTTTTCAGGCAATTAGATGTAGGGACATTGGTTTGGTCCATGGGGCCAGCCGCCAGCTTTGCCCCTAGATCTGAACCCCCATGGATCTTGGGGGCCCAGAGCTGAGGTTTTGGCGGGAGGCCCTAGTTCTGTTTGGCAGAAGCTAGGGCAGAAAGAAACTGAGGCCTATTCCTTATTGCTGTTCCAGTGGGAGTCACCAGGTGGTGCTGTTGCATAGATGTGCTAGTTCTTAGCCTGTGGGCAGTGCTCCGCCTTGGAAGAGACACCCTATTGTTTAGTTTTTGGGGGGGATGTACATGCACCCATCAGGGAGCTGTTGCAAGCAGCAAGAGACAGTTTGCACCCAGGGTGCATGGGGGCTGCCCCCTGGCCACAGATGGCAGAGGCAGCACCCTGCAGCTGGGTCTGCTCTCTGTGCTATTCCAGGCTTAGCCGTGCCCAGGGATGGCAGAACTGGGGTGGTGTTGAGGGCTAGTGCTCCCGACAATGGAAATATTGTATGTGTGTGTGGGTGCTGATGTTTCTGCCTCCATGTGTCATTCCCTGTGAACTGTGCACATGCATGGGGGGCAGGAGAGGGGCTGGGGTGGCCACCATGACGTCCGGGAGCCCATGAAAACCCTCAATCTAGGCCCCTCCTTAGTAAACTTTGGCTGCGGCCCAGTTTGCTCCCTGCCCTAATTTCTCTAACCAGGGTTAATTATTCTTGAGGCAGACTTGCTCCCTGGGAACTGGGCTTTGGGGTTGGGGCTGAGATTTATTACAGAGGGGATTGCTTGTCTGCCGTTTGTGACCGCCTCTGTTCCAGGCCTGGCGAAGGGAGCATATGCAAGTTGCACCAAGTAAAGTACCCAGTTCTCTGTGTTACTGCTTTCTCCCACAATGGGAAGCTAATCAACGAGGCCCTGAGATCCACACCCCAGTATTATAGCTGGTGCTACCGTCATGCCATGATCGGGGCCCTGGTGTGCAAGGTGCTGCGCACGCTGCACAGGGTCACCAATGCTAGTGGTGGTGTTGGAGTGTCGCTTTGCCATCTCCGGTTCCTGGCCGCTGAGGATTTCTGCTTGAGCTTGCAAAGGTTTCTGTGCAGCAAGTGCCAGCAGAGGACGCTGCTCCCCTGCCCATGCCATCTGTGCCCTGCATGGGACCAGCACAGTCCATGGCAGCAGGGCCCAGCTCGGGGGCAGCTCTGCCTTCCTGGCAGCACTAAGTGGGGCTGGGAGAAGTGAGGCCCCTTGTGGTGCCCCTTGTGGTGCACCCTGCTGAGGGTGGTGGCGAGAGAAGAGGGGATCCCAGGAGTGTATGTGCCACCTACGGCATCTCTACCCCGGCTGTACGCTCCCAGCGCTGGGCAAGGACGGGGTGTTGGGTGAGGAGCTGGGGAAAAGCCATAGCCAGCATCCTGGGAGCAAGAGGAATTAGACAGGTGGTAGATGCGGAGCTGATATCCAGGGAGGGGAAAAGGATCTGCATAGGGGGCTGGAGCCAAGGAAGGCAGCCGGAGAGGCTGCAGAGTGGAAGTAGGGTAGTGCCCATTGGCGGGGCAGGGCACCGAGGAGGGAGCCTGGGGAAGGGGGTGAGGGTGGGGGAAGGGTCCTATCTGTCAGCCAGAAGCAAAGGGCTGGGGTGTGTATCTCTGTGTGTTTCAGGATGAGACTGGAAAGATGCATGGACACCAGGTCAGCAGCAGAACCAAGGTGTCCTGGGGCCCAGTCTTCTGCTTGCCCACCAGCTCATGTGGATGCTTCCCCGAGTCTCATCCTTTTCCTGGGTGGGCTGAACAGTGCCCAGTGGAAAACCCTTCTCTCTAGTGGGTTCACCGTCTAGCCTGATTTATCACTAAAGACCTCATGGAGACAGTGCAGCAGCAGGGAAGGAACCTAATCCTGTTCTAGTATAACGTTGGCTTCTACTGCTTGAGCTATAGGAGCATCCCCCTCAGCCAATAACAGTACAGGGCCTATGGCACACAGCTGGGCAGTTCTGACTGTGTCCAGTAGAGAGCAGCATTGCACACATCGACAGCTCTGCTCCTCGCCCGGTAATATATAGAAAGTTCCTGGTTTTCATGTATCCTGTGGGATGCTGCTGAACTCTGGGAGTTGCCTGGAAACTCTGCACTTGTGGTATTTCTCAGGCTGTTTCATCATTAAGTTCCAGAGTTAATATCACATCAAAAGGGAGCCGTTGGAGTTACTGCTTTTGGCCGGCTGGCTGCAGACTCAGGCAGCGGCTTGTGGTCGTGTTTGGAAGGTTATCGATATAACGTGAAGGGCTGGCAACTTGAACTTTAATTCTGTAGAAACAGCCTCCCTCCCCCTTTTCCCCCAAAACCCAGAGGGAAGACAGATCGCTTGGAAGTTGCATACGCTGGTTTGTTGTCGTTGTGAGTGCTGGAGCTGGGTGTACTAGTGTGTTGCTGTAGGGTTGCTTCTTAGCACCAGTCTGTACACACGGATTTGTTATTTTAGAGCTGCTCGGGCCTACAGGGCTCCACACGCTGGGGTGTTATTGTAGGGTTGCTCAGAGGCCCAACGTTGTGGGGTTGCTATTTTCCCTTTTTAAAGAAAAACGAACCCGAGATGCACCCCCATGCTGGCCCCCCGCCCCCTGGCTTTGCAAACAGGGGAAGCTGAGGCTTTGGAGACTGTGAAACCTAGGCAGCCCCCTCCCCCTTCCATCGTCGGGGTCCACCTGGACTGACGGGGGTTTTGGGACTCCGCTGCTCGGAGTTCAGCCTTGCCCGGGGGTAGGGGGGGGATAAAGCAGGCAAGAGGCGGGACACACAATGCCAGGCCCTCTGTGGGGGGATACGTGGGGTATGGGTGTGCCCCCTCCATCCCCCTGCCCCCCCCATCCCCGCCACGGGCCTGGGGGAAGGGGGATTAGGTTACACGGCTCTGGTAACAATTCCAACCTGTTTGGACTGGAATGTGGCATTCAGAGCCCAGCTACAGGAAATTCGCTCTGCGCTGAAAGATAGAATTGAAAACAGTTTGCAGCCCGGCCTGGGGGCGCCTGGCTGGCTGGGGGAGCAGGGGATGGGGGTCTGCCTCTGGCCCGGGGCGGAGGGCAGGGGGATGGGGGGCTCGCTCTGGCCTGCAGGGAGCAGCGAGATTTTGGGGGCTGGTTCTGGCAAGGGGGAAAGTAGGGGATGGGTTGGCTGGCTCTGGCTGGGCAGGGCAGAGGATTGGGGGGCTGGCTCTGGCATTGGGACAGGTTGTGGAGAACCCGCTTTTCCCCTCTGGTTATTTTGGCCGGTGCTACATTCCTAGAAAGTGGCCCTGGCTGCCCCAGGCTGGAGGGATCCCACAGCAGCATGTTCCTTGGGGCCCATCCTGACCCCCCAGGACGGGGAAGCCTCCAACCCCAGGACTCAGAGAAGGCTCCTGACAGAAGTTGGGGGGATTTTACCCGCCCCCCGCCCCACACACGCTGGCAGGGCTGTCCCTGATCACCTGGGTCCTGCGGCCCTTGGGGTTTACCCGGACGCTGGCTCCTGATGCCCCTGCCGTTCCCTCTCTCTTCAGCCGTGGAGACCCAGAGCACCAGTTCGGAGGAGATGGTGCCCAGCTCGCCCTCGCCGCCCCCGCCCCCCCGCGTCTACAAGCCCTGCTTCGTCTGCAACGACAAGTCCTCTGGCTACCACTACGGCGTCAGCTCCTGCGAAGGCTGCAAGGTAACGGGGACCCCTGCCCTTGGGGCCCGCCGCACGGCTTGGGGCTCTGCCAGCTTCTTGCTTTGCCCCGCTGGAGCCTGGCTCTCCGTTGGGCACCCCTCGGGGCAGCCAGAATCGCCTGCTGCCCAGGGTCTTTGCTGGTCACACGGGGGCTTCTTCCCCAGCTGCCGGGCGGGTAGGTCTTGCTCGGGGTCCCAGATTCGGGGTTGGGCAGGAATTTACCCCCAGGTCAGACTGGCAGGGACCATGGAGGTTTCCACCTTCCTCTGCAGCATGGGGGATGGCTCGCCGGCTGGAATCATCCAGGCACATGACCCCTAATCAGTTCCCTGCCGTTGCCGGGGCCTCGGGCACCTCGGTCTCTCCTGCTCTCTGCCGGCGGCACGCACCAGTTCAGTCTCCAGGGGAAATGCTGCCGTCTAGCTCAAGAGACTCGGTGTCCAGGGGGTTCGGCGTGAAATGGAATGGCCCGTGCTGTCCAGGTGGTCAGACTAGAGGAGCTGAGGGTCCCTTCTGACCTGCACTGAGAGGTCTTAAACTAACACCTGCCGCTTGGGGAAAAAGACCTGGGTACCAGGGAGCAGACGATGGGGAGAGCTTGTGGTATGGTTGCTATGACAAGATGGGCTCCTGTTGTGCCAGGCGCTGCACAGACCCCAGCTGAGATCAGGGCCCCGTTGTGCCAGGGACAGTCCCTGCCCCAAAGGGCTCACAATGCAAACAGAGGGGAACAGAGTTTTGGAAGGGCAGTCATTATTTTGCAGGAAAAGTGGCTTTTAGTCCAGAATAGAGTGTCCAGGGGGGTCACTATTCTGGAATAGCAGCATAGTCTGAGCACCTGAGTGCTGGGTTAGGGCTTGGGACCCCTAGGTTCTAGTCGTGGCTCTGTTGGGTGACCAGTCACTGCCTCTCTTTGTGTCTCAGTTTTCCCACCTGTAAAATGGGGCTAGTCATAGGTACCCCCTTTTTAAAGTGCTTTGAGGTTTGCTGATGAAGCGAGCTAGGTGTCATTATTATTCCCGTCAATTTCCCCATGTAGACAAGCCCTAAGAGAATGACCAGGATAGAGACAATTTGTGGGGCGTGGAGGCCCAGGGGGACACCTGGCCCCTTTAAAACTGATCCCAGGGAAGAGCATTTTCAAAATGATGGCCCTGTGGAACTCACCACCACTGGATGTTCTTATGCAATAGGATCTGTCAGGGATAGCTTAGATATATGTGCTGCCTCAGTGCAGGGAGAGGGATTGGGTGACCTCTCGAGGTCCCTTCCAGCCCTACACCTCTACGATTCAATAGGATTTAGAGAATGGCAAGGCAGTTACATGAATAGTGAATTGCATTGGATGTGCACAGGGGCCCAAGGGGGTTGGGCGCATTGCGTTTGGGCACCCCACTCCCTTTGCAAATCCCAGCCAGAGGCCTACACAAGCCAGCTCCTAAATGCCAGAGGTCAGGCGGGCACATGCCCTACGGGCGGATCAGTCTACGATTGCCTGTGAGAAGGGGGTTGACTCTCCAGCGTCCCCAGTGTTGGAGCCGGAGCACCGGGCTGGATGCAGTGACTGGTGCTCCAGCATGCCAGGCAAGGGGGGTGCTGGTGTGGGGGGCTCCGTTTGTGTTTTGGGGTGCAGCTTTCCCAAGGCACCTGCTCGGAGCTGCAGGGAGCATGGGGTAACCCCTTCCCCACCTCTTCTTCCCCACCCCCCACATCCCTACCTCTGACCCCCCCCCCATCACCTGCATGTCCCTGTCTCTCCCGCCCACCCCCAGGGATTCTTTCGCCGAAGCATCCAGAAAAACATGGTGTACACGTGCCACCGTGACAAGAACTGCCAGATCAACAAGGTGACCCGCAACCGCTGCCAGTACTGTCGGCTCCAGAAATGCTTCGAGGTCGGCATGTCTAAAGAAGGTGAGGGGCCAGGAGCAGCGGGAGGGTGGGGGCAACGGAGATGGGGGCCAGGGGCGTGGGAGGAATCCACCTGCAGCAGGATCGGATGGAAGATTGGATCCAGCTGGGCCAATGCCCCGTGCAGAGAGACGGGCCCACATGCACCTGTTCCCCCCCCCCCAAGCCCTCTGCCCCTGCAGGGCCCTGCCCCACTGCACTGCTGTGCCACAAGACTGGAAAGTCCCTGGGGCAGGGGTGTGGGAGCGGGAAGCTCCCAGACCCACGTGTGTGTGGGGAAGGGAACATGCTGCGCAGAGCCCCATAGTGTTTGGTGAGTCTTTGCCCGAGTCTGGTGCACTCAGGGGCTAGTTTGACCAGCTGTCCTGGGGCTAGGACCTAGCATCCAGGCTTGGCTTCGAATCATTTGGATCCAGGGTTCGAGTTTGGCCCAGTTCAGATCTGTGGCGGGCGTGGTTGGGGGAGGTTGGATCCAGGCCTGTCTCATGCAAGGCTGGCGCCCATGATGAGCACACACTAGGACATGCTTCCTACACAGGTATTTCTTGGGCCAGGGTAGCCGGAACCAGGTGGGAACAGGACACGGGGGCCAGAATTGGATCCGAATCTCACGGGGGTTCAAATCCTTGGTTCTGGCCCCTTGGCAAAGAGGGCTTTGAGGCCCAGCGGCTGGAGCCATGGTTCACAGGCGCCACTGTAACCGTGCCCCCGTGGTGGTGATCTCTCGCACACGCCCCCGCCGCCCGCGTTGCTGAGTCACATGGGAGCTGGAGGAAGGCTTGGAAGAGGGCGGCTGCCCCTTTAAGAGTGCTGTCAGCCGGATGGTCCATCTGGAGACAGAGTGCTTCTCCGCGGCTGTTGCTTTTACTCCTGACTGCTAAGGCATGTCCTCACGAGCCGGCCGGGGTGGGGCCCCCATTAATCACTGTCTCTTTAAGAGCCCGTCATTAGGAATGTCTGTCTCAGCCCTGGCCATTGACTTCCAGGCCCCTGTCGCTTTAAGGGCGGAGGGATTTTGGGGGGTGAGGGAGGGATGTCTGGAAGGAGACAGGAAGTGGGTGGTCTGTGGGAATTGGGCCAGGATTGGGCAGGGGCGGGTATCCTTGGCATCCCTCCCACCCCCGGCGCTGGCCCAGCGAGAACTGAATGGGCTCCAGGATCCCCCGAAAAGAGATCAAGGGGGTCCCCCCCCCCCGACAGCTGGTGGGCATGTGAACAGCACTGCATGGGAAGACTGGCACAGGTCCCAGACGTGGGGGACCTGCCGCCTCTCTGAACTGCCCTTCCCTGCTACCCCCCCGCCTGCACCCCCCACTGTCTTCGGCTGTCTCACCTGATTCTTCAAACACCCCCCCCCCTGCCCGCCACGCCTCACCCTGGCTTTCGATGGGCTGAAGGTGCCAGTAGATGGGGTGGGGGGGCTAAGCAGCTCCCCCCTCCCCCATGCCATGGCAGCTCGGGCTGTTTATCGGGGGGGATGGGGCTGGATCCCCAAGGCAGTGGGGTGTCTGGGCGGGGGGCGGGGGGCAGCTCTGCTGGCAGCCCCTCCCTGCCGGCATTGTGCTGGCCGAGGCTATAAGTGGATATCCTGCCGGCTCGCGTATCCTGTTGCCAGATTCCCCCTGGCGCTCCGTGCTGGGGTGAGCAGGAAGTGCAGCCTGGAAACGTGCGGCCACAGGGCGGGCCGGGAGAATGCACACGCAACGGGAACGCTGCCACCCGAGCGGGCTCGCCGGGCCTCCGGACTGCTGGTGCCCTGGTTCGGGGATGGCAGGGATGAACCAACCCCCCCAGGCACGGGGCTGTCTCCGTCCCCCTGGCTGCAGCCCTAGTTCGTCTCCCTGCTTCCCCCTGCCACCCGGAGGCCAAGCCGGGCGGTCAAGTGAGGGGTCAGGGCTGAAAGTACTTTGCAACGGGCCCACCTAGACAGGTGCAGCAAGAGGCCGGGCAAGCCCAGGGCTCCCCGGGGAGCGGGGTCGGGGGGGGGCGGAGTGGGGCAGAGGGAGAACCGGGAGCCCCATCCGTCACAGGAGACACTGGGCAGCCAATCGGGTGCAGCCACGTCAGGCACTGACCCGTGTGCTAAGCAAGGTGGCCAGTCCGAGTCCATTGGTGCTGGACACCAACACGTGGTCGAAGCTGGACAGCCAACCAGAATCCATTTCCATTGGGCTTTAGCCTGCAATCGAAGCCAAGTGGCCAGCCGGGATCCATTGCCATTGGTTATTAACCCACATTAGGATCCGGGTAGCCGATCAGACTGGGCTCCCAGTTGCCCGTTGCCAATGGTAGAAGCTGGAGGGCCAATCAGATTCCAGCCTCCCCCCAGGACACATGTCACAGGGGTCTAGCCAGCTGGGGCACTGTGAAGGCAGGGGGGGGGCTATTGGGGTGCCAGGCAGGCCCGAGGGGGGCAGCTGGCACGAGCCAGCAGCCATCAGGCTTTGGCGTGATGGGCTCCCGGGCTCCCTGGGCATATGCTGTGGGCGAAGGGGGAGAGTCTGGGGGGGGGAGCCAATGCCATGTCACCCCCCCCACTCTCGTTTATCCGAGTACCCCCCGTGCTTTATCCGGCCTCCCTGTCTGCTGCTGCTTCCTGTTTTCCTTGGGCTGAGCACAGGCCTCGGTGTTTCCCAAGTGAAGGCTGGGAGGGCAGAGCTGCGTCCAGGGGGCAGGATGGGCGAGGGATGCAGAACCTGCAAAGGGGAGGGGGGGGGCCATGAGGCCACCGGCCCAGTGCAGCCTGGCTCGGAGGAGGCGACACCCAGACCAGACCAGCTCCGACCCCTGTGGGCCCAGTGTGAGCGGCCAGGCGGTGGGCCTAGGTCCCAGCCGAGTGGCAGAGGCAGTGCTTTTGACACGGGGGGGTTGTAACGGCACCTCCTGCCTCTAACCCGCTGCCCGGAGCCTCGCCTCGGTGGCTCTGCGTCCGTGCCACGCAAGCCATCGCCTCGCTGGCTGCCCCCAGGGCCGCGGATGGGAATGCACCTCAAGGGGCCCCCGGCGCTAGGGCAAGGGGCTGGCGGGTTGCTGTGGGCACATGCTTGCTGGGCCATCCCAGCTGGCTCTGCTTTTCGCCCCTGCCGAATAACCCCACTCCGGGCCAGTGGCTCTGCTGCTGGAAGCGGCTTTCTGGAGCTCACCTGGCAAAAATAACCCCCTGGGTGGGGCTCGAACCCGGAACCACTGGATGTAAAAGGCTGGGGCTCTGCTGGCTGAACTGAGGACTGTGCCAATCGTGAGCATTAACCGCTGGGAGCGGGGACAGAGCCCCACAGTGTAGAAACGTAGGTTACCAGCGTCCCCAGGGCTGGGGGAATGTTTCCCTCTGCAGAGACAGGATTCGCTCCCCCTGCCCAGGGGCTGGGGCATGCACCAAATGCTCCCTCACCACGGCAATGCAAGAAATCCCCCCGTCTCACAGAGTGCACTGTTTAATAGAGCGCATGGGGAAACTGAGGCACACAGACACGGTCAACCAGCAGAGCCAAGAATAGAACCCAGGTCTACTGTGGGCCCCCACTGCTGCCCCGGCCACCAGCCCACGCTGCCTCGGTACAGCTGGGCCCAGAGGGAATGGCCAAAGCATGTGAGCCGACAAGCGACCAGCAACGATGGATGCGGCCCTTCCAGCCCCATCCCCAGTGTCGCTGCGTTGGAGTCAGTGGGGTCAGATCCCTGTATGGTGTAAATGGGTGTCGCTGCATTGGAGTCAGGGGGGCCAGATCCCCGTATGGTGTAAACGGGCATCGCTGGGTTGAAGTCGGGGGGGGCAGATCCCCGTATGGTGTAAATAGGCATCGCTGGGTTGAAGTCGGGGGGCCAGATCCCCGTATGGTGTAGGTGGGCATATCTCCATTGGAGCCAGGCCAGAGCCCCGCCTGGTACAGATCAGCCTCGCCCCACTGAAGTGGGTGGCACCACGCCAGTTTACACCAGCCAGGAATCGGGCCCACGGGGTTCATTGGTGAGCTCTGTTTTAAAGAGGAGTGTCCCAACGGTGGGGGGTGTTTGGGCTGGGTCAGACCCCCAGGGCCAAATGCCCCCCCGACCGTGCGGGGTCCCACACACGCTCCCAGCCCCGGACTCTGAGCCGGGGTCAGGACCGGTCACACGGGGCCGGGTCCTGACCAACACCCCCCTCTCCGGCAGCCGTGCGGAACGACCGGAACAAGAAGAAGAAGGACGTGAAGGAGGAGGTGGTGGTGGACAGCTATGAAATGACGCCCGAGCTGGAGGAGCTGATCCAGAAAGTCAGCAAGGCCCACCAGGAGACCTTCCCCTCGCTGTGCCAGCTGGGCAAATACACCACGGTGAGCCCCCTGCCCGTGGCACTGCCCGTCCCACCCCGGGAACCCCCTGCTGCCTCCCCTGCTGCCGTCACCGGCCTCGGGGTCCCAGGGCTCAGCCTGCGGGAATAACAGAGCCGCCGTCTACCCCCCTTGGCTGCCCACCGCTGTCACTGCTGTTCTCAGCCAGGCGGGGTGGCACCCCAAGGAGTGCAGAGCTGGGGTGCTGCACATTGGCCACCAGGTGGCACCAGTGCCCCTTAACCAACCAGGTTCTGTGCCTGGCTCTGGCGGGGAAAGGGCGTCCGGGGACCAAGGTTCCGTGCCCGGCCCCGGCAGGGAGAGGGGGTCGGGGCACCCAGGTTCTGTGGCTGGGACCGGCAGGGAGAGGGGGTCGGGGCACCCAGGTTCTGTGGCTGGGACCGGCAGGGAGAGGGGGTCGGGGCACCCAGGTTCCGTGCCCGGCCCCGGCAGGGAGAGGGGGTTGGGGCACCGGTTTCCGTGCCTGGCCCCAGCTGGATAATCTTCCTGTGGCTCTTAGTCCCCCCTGTAGGGGATGATCCTCGCCTAGGCCCCGCGGTGCAGCACTAACCCCCCATTCCCTCCCCCAGAACTCCAGTGCCGATCACCGGGTGCAGCTGGACCTGGGGCTGTGGGACAAGTTCAGCGAACTGGCCACCAAGTGCATCATCAAGATTGTGGAGTTTGCCAAGCGCCTGCCGGGTTTCACCACCCTCAGCATCGCCGACCAGATCACCCTGCTCAAGGCAGCCTGCCTGGACATCCTGGTGAGGAGCAGCCTGGGGGTTTAGTGGGGGACTGGCTGCCTAGAGCCTCTTCTCTCTTCCTCGGGCTGTGGCTCGGTGAGACCCTGGGCTTTGCCCGCTGTGTGGGGAGGGGCTGGCCCAGCGGGTCCCGGCGCTCACCCCACATCCCGTCCCCGGCAGATGCTGCGGATCTGCACACGCTACACGCCGGAGCAGGACACCATGACCTTCTCGGACGGGCTGACCCTGAACCGCACCCAGATGCACAACGCCGGCTTCGGGCCCCTCACCGACCTGGTGTTCGCCTTCGCCGGGCAGCTGCTGCCCCTGGAGATGGATGACACCGAGACCGGGCTGCTCAGCGCCATCTGCCTCATCTGCGGAGGTACCGGCCGGCCCCGGCCACCGCCGCCTCCCCCGGGACCCAGGAACAGGGGCTGGGCACACCGACGCCCTCACAGCTGCTGCAGCCCTGGCCTCTCCCAGCAGGGGGCGCTGTAGGGGGTGGGGCAGGAGCACTGGCCATGGGAGGAGCTCCCAGCTATGCCAGCCTGGCCTCTCCCAGCAGGGGGCGCTGTGGGGAGTGCTGGCTAGGGGGGCTCGAGGGGGCTGGGTTTGGGGCTGTGACAACGAACATGTGTGTCGTCCCCCCCAGATCGGATGGACCTGGAGGAGCCAGAGAAGGTGGACAAGCTTCAGGAGCCCTTGCTGGAAGCTTTGAAAATCTACGCCCGCCGCCGCAGACCCAACAAGCCGTACATGTTCCCCCGCATGCTGATGAAAATCACTGATCTGCGAGGCATCAGCACCAAAGGTGTGGGCTGTCAACGGGGCACTGCTGGGCGGGGAGCTCACAGCGTTGGTGCCTCCTAGCACTGCTGGGGTGGAGGCTTATGGCACCAGTGTTGCTTGGGGTACTGATAGGGCACTGCTGGGGGGAAGCTCACAGCACCGGTCTCCTGTCTGGTACTGACAGGGCACTGCTGCGGGGAAGCTCACAGCCTCCCGCAGCGCCGGCTCACGGCTCCTTTCTCCCCACTCCTATCGCAGGCGCGGAGCGAGCCATCACCCTGAAGATGGAGATCCCTGGCCCCATGCCCCCCCTCATCCGGGAGATGCTGGAAAACCCCGAAATGTTCGAGGATGACTCGTCGCAGCCGCCCCCGTCGGCAGAGCCCCCCAGCTCCGAGGAGAGCCCAGCCGAGAGCAAGAGCCCCGAGGAGACCCCCTAGCACCCTGGGGAGTGGGGGGTGAGGACTGGGAGAAGCCCCTTCCTCAGGCACCCCACCCCCCCGTCCAACACCCAGCTGGTTCGAACAAGCCACAGCTGCCTTCACTCTTCCCCCACATTGCTGGGGGGCGGGCAGGGGCTGGGGGGGCAGCTAATGGAGATTGTCTGTGGGCTGCCTCAGAGGTGTAGCTCTTGCCTTAAGCTTCTCTCTGGGGGGAGCAGTCTGGAGCCTCCCCCCACCCCCATCCCCAAGCTTTTCTGTTTGCCAAAGTCTGACTCCAAGCCAAAAATCCAGGGGGGGCAAGGCCGGGCCAGGGAGCTCCCTGCTTGGGGTGGGGGTGCAGATCCCTGGAAATGGACCTGTAGGGGTTCAGCGGAGCCCCCCACTCTGCCCCAGCAGTGCAGTTGCCCATCCAGCAGGGGGTGCCCTGGAGCCAGAGAGAAAGAGACTTGGAAGTGAGCCTGGGCTGGGATGTTGGGGTGCCCCCCCCCACTCTGCATCCCCAACGCTGCTGCCTCCGGATTCCTGACTCAAGATCAGTCAAGGCCCTGCCTCCTAAACTGATGTTCGCCGCTGGAACCCAGGCATCCCGGACTACTGATGCAGATCTCTGGAGCTGGGGATTGCTGGGCGAGAGGCGGGGGACGGAGCCCCCCTCCCCAGCCCATGGAAAGCCCAGGACCCCTGGGCGTGTTGGGAAAGGCGGCGGAGCGGGAGGGAGGGGGGGACTTTGCCCCAGAATGGATGCTGCTCCCCACTCAGCGTCCTGCAGGTTTCGGGGGACGCGGATCTCGGGCTGCGGGGACGAGGTCCAAGTTTGGGAGGTATATTTTATTTTAGGTTTTTGTTGTATAACGTGCTAATGGTTTGGGATCACTCCTCGGCGGTGGGGGGATGAGGGGGCCCGGTCCCGTCTCCTGGGGGCTCTGCTGGGATGGGGGGGCCCCCAGAGGCAGGGGGCGGGGCTGCAGGGCTGTATCTGGTTTTGCTTTTGATGCTGTTCAGGTTTGGTGTAGTTGGGGCGTCTTTTGCTCTTGATCCCCCCTCCCGTAACCTCCAGTTCCAACCCTGCCCCCATGACCCCCCCTCCTCATTCCCTACCCATAACCCCCGACGCTGACTAACCCATCTCCCCATAACCCTCCCCCTCAATCCTGACCCCGCCCCCACAAGCCCCCTCCCCAGCCTCACCCCTTGGTGCTGATGATTTTGGGAACACACAACACTAGAGACCAAAGATGGGGGGTGGGGATCGGAGGGCAGGAGCTGGTGGGGTCACGTGGGGACAGAGGGAGCTGCCACCCTCCCAGGGGCTCAATCCCCCCTCCCCCAACAAGGCTGCTCTATGATGTATCCATGGGGAACCTCCCCCAATCCCTGGGCACTGCCAGCTGGGACCCTGCTCCCTGCCGGGGGTGAGGGGAGCCCCCTTTGCACAGCAGCTTGGGATGCTCCCCCCAGGGGGTGGCACTGGGGGGGGGGCTCTTTGCACAGCACCCCCTATGGACCAAAGCAGACAGCACCTCAGCTCTGACCCCTCCCATTTGGTGTCCTCCCCCCAGATGTCCCCCAGGGCCAGTGTTGTCCCCCAAAACCTCCACTCCAGTCCTTGCCTGGGAGAAAATATTGTCCCCCGTCCCCCCCACATGCAGTGTCGTCCTCCACCAGCCTGGGGGGAGGAGTGGTGGGGGTTGAATCTGCCCTCCCCCCCAATGCACACAGTCCCTGTAGGTTCACCCTCCCCTCAGCACCCCCCAGATGTGGGGGAAGGAGCCCTGCAGGGACCCTGATCTGTTACACTACAAGATGGGGGCGGGGGGGGAATCTCCCTCTTAAGGCCCCCATCGGTGCTGGGGCTGCAGTTCCAAACTCCTGCAGCAGGGGGCACTGCCACCCTCACAAGGAAGCTAGTTCTGCATCATGGGGGTGTTGGTCTCATAGCGGGGGGGGGGCAGGGGTAGGTGCCCAGACTTCGCCACCTCTGCCAGGCGTCCCATGCCTATGACCCTGGGGGGGGGGCGCAGGGGAGCTGTAGCCACGTGCTGCCCCCTGCAGGCCAGCACAGCCTCTGCGGCCCCCAGCCTGGCAGCACTTTCCCTGTTATTTATTGGCCTGTTTTCACCCTGGGAAATGGACCCAATTGCCCCCTCCCCCACCAGAGAGTGGGGCAGGGGGAGACCCAGGGGACCCGCCCTGGCATGAGACACCCCCCTTCCGCCCCCCAATCCCTGCTGCTCCCTGATCCTGTTGAGCTGCCAAAAAGAAACACCCCAGACCTTAAACCAAAGCCAAGGACCCTGTTACGGGGGGAGCCGGGAGGGGGGCTTTGCACCCCCCCGCCCCTCACTCATGTTTACAGCCAAGCTTTACATGGTATTTTAAAAGAAAAGCCCCTTTCCCGTTGCCCGCCCCCTTGGCGCCCAGCTCTATCGCACAGGGGACTTTTCTATTTTTGCAAAATAAAGAAATGGAAACAGCCCAGCCGGCTCCTGCTTGGGTGTGTGGGGCGCCCCCACCTGGCCGTCCCAGCCTGTCGGCACCCCCCGCCCGCGGCCTGACGGGAGGGGTGGGGCTGGCCTCGCGCCTCGCGCCCCACCTGGAAATGGGGCACTGGGAGGCACCAGACTGTCTCCTGGAGGAATGGTGGGGATGGTGCAGCTGCCTTTGGGGTGGGGCATGGGCGCTGTTTCTACAGGGTTCCCTTGCCCGGTGCTGAGATGCAGCTGCCTCTGGGGTGAGTTCTGGCAAGTCTTTAACAGCCTACAGAGTAACGCTGTGCAAATCCTGCCTCAAAACAACCTTCTGGGAGCTGCAGGCGGAGGGAAGTCTTCACAGAGGCTGGACCTGGAGTTCACATCCACCGGGGGCACCCTCCAGCCCCGCCAGGATTTGGCATTGCCACAAGCAAGGAGCCCCCCTCCCGGGTCCTAGCGCTGCCTGAGCCTGGCCATTAGCATTGGGGTAAGACATGGAGGTGCCAGCTCAGGACCCCGGTGTTCCAGGCGCTGCCCAGAGCAAGAGATGCTCCCTGCCCGCTGGAGCCCAGGATCTAACTAGACAAAGGGAGCGAGGGGAAACTGAGGCAGAGCAGGAAAGTGACGGCAGAGGCAGGAATAGAACCCAGGTGTCCTGCCAGTGCCCTATCTTCCTGAATGCTGATGGTTCTGGAGATACCCCTCGCCCACCCCGGGTCTCCTAGTCATGCTCTATCGCCCCTCACTGGAGAGCTCCCTGGCGGGGGCTGGGCCCAACCACGCCCCAGGCCCTGCTGCAGACCAGCCCCAGTTTTGGTCTGTCAATATGCCCCCCCACAGGTCTGCCAGGGCCCCCAAATCCTAAGAGCAGCCGCCCGCCGCCTGGATCCCAACCCCCTCCGCAGCTCTGCTGGTGCCCCTCACTCCTGACCCATAGCCTCCTGCTCTCCCAGCCCTGCCACCCCACCCCCAGCTCTGCTGGTGCCCCTCTCTCCTGACCCACAGCCCCCTGCTCTCCCAGCCCCGCCCCCCACCCTCAGCTCTGCTGGTGCCCCTCACTCCTGACCCACAGCCTCCTGCTCTCCCAGCCCCGCCCCCCACCCCCAGCTCTGCTGGTGCCCCTCACTCCTGACCCGCAGCCCCCTGCTCTCCCAGCCCTGGGCTCCCCTGCGGCCAGCTCGGCCCGCGCGGCCAGGGCCCTCTCTAGCTGGCAGTGGGTCCCGCTGGATCGTGCTGCTGATGCTTGAGGCCTCGGGTCTCCTAGCTAATAAACGCCATGGGGCTAAAGCTGCTGCCCCGGCCAACCCAGCGCAGCCACCAGACCCCGGCTGGAAGCGGGACGGGGGGACCCCGGTGATATCGCTCCCCGGTCCGGGTCAGATCTCAGCTGCTGCCATTTCTGGTCTTGCAGTGACCCCTGCCGGCCACTGGGGGTCGCCATTCCCCAGCTTTCTGCGGCCCTGTCGCTTTTACTTCACTCCCTCCCCCATGCGCCCACCTGCCTGGGCCAGCAGGGGGCAGCAGAGGGTCGGTGGGGGGGGGAGAACCTCCGTCCATCTGTAGTGGTGGAAGGGGTGGAGACAGCCCCCTTGCAGCACAGCGCCCCCTAGTGAGCCCCCTTGCAGCACAGCGCCCCCTGCTGAGCCTGCCCCTCCCCCGCTCCCTGCATCATGGCGCCCCCCCGCCGCAGCCCAGCACCCCAGAGCGCTGTGCTGGGGCATTGGGGGGAGGAGGGGGGCAGCACGAATTGCGAGGGGACAGCGCCCCCTGCTGAGCCCCTCCCCTGGGGTTTCCATGTCCTGACCAGGCCCCACCCTGCCTGGCCTGTGTGCGGTGCCAGATCTTAGTGGGGGGGGGGTGCCGAGCAGGACACAGTTAAAGCTGGAAATACCCGCTGGGGCCGCAGGGGCGGGGAGATTTCTAAGAGCCAGAAACCAGCCCCACCAATGCCCCTCAGTCCTGCCCCACAGCTCCCCCCACTGTCCAGCCCGGGGCTCCCCTCCCAGCCCTGCCAACGCCCCTCAGCCCTGCCCCACAGCCCCCACCCACTGTCCAGCCCCGGGCTCCCCTCCCAGCCCTGCCAGTGCCCCTCAGTCCTGCCCCACAGCCCCCCCCCCACTGTCCAGCCCCAGGCTCCCCTCTCAGCCCCGCCAACGCCCCTCAGTCCTGCCCCACCGCCCCCCCCCCCTGTCCAGCCCCAGGCTCCCCTCCCAGCCCTGCCAGTGCCCCTCAGTCCTGCCCCACAGCCCCCCCCCACTGTCCAGCACGGGGCTCCCCTCCCAGCCCTGCCAATGCCCCTCAGTCCTGCCCCACAGCCCCCCCCCCCCCACTGTCCAGCCCTGGGCTCCCCTCTCAGCCCTGCCAATGCCCCTCAGTCCTGCCCCACAGCCCCCCACTGTCCAGCCCTGGGCTCCCCTCCCAGCCCTGCCAATGCCCCTCAGTCCTGCCCCACAGCCCCCCCCCCACTGTCCAGCCCTGGGCTCCCCTCCCAGCCCTGCCAGTGCCTCTCAGTCCTGCCCCACAGCCCCCCACTGTCCAGCCCGGGGCTCCCCTCCCAGCCCCGCCAATGCCTCTCAGTCCTGCCCCACAGCCCCCCCCCCCACTGTCCAGCCCTGGGCTCCCCTCCCAGCCCTGCCAATGCCCCTCAGTCCTGCCCCACCGCCCCCCCCCCCACTGTCCAGCCCTGGGCTCCCCTCCCAGCCCTGGTAATGCCCCTCAGTCCTGCCCCACAGCCCCCACTGTCCAGCCCTGGGCTCCCCTCCCAGAGTCCTGCCCCACAGCCCCCCCCCCCACTGTCCAGCCCTGGGCTCCCCTCCCAGCCCTGGCAACGCCCCTCAATCCTGCCCCACAGCCCCCCACTGTCCAGCCCTGGGCTCCCCTCCCAGCCCCACCAACACCCCTCAGTCCTGCCCCACAGCCCCCCCCCACTGTCCAGCCCGGGGCTCCCCTCCCAGCCCTGCCAACGCCCCTCAATCCTGCCCCACAGCCCCCCCCACTGTCCAGCCTGGGGCTCCCCTCTCACCCCTGCCACCGCCCCTCAGCCCTCCCCCACAGCGCCCCCCCCCCCACTGTCCAGCCCTGGGCTCCCCTTCCAGCCCCGCCAATGCACCTCAGTCCTGCCCCACAGCCCCCCCCCCACTGTCCAGCCTGGGGCTCCCCTCCCAGCCCTGCCAATGCACCTCAGTCCTGCCCCACAGCCCCCCACTGTCCAGCCCTGGGCTCCCCTCCCAGCCCCGCCAATGCACCTCAGCCCTGCCCCACAGCCCCCCACTGTCCAGCCCTGGGCTCCCCTCCCAGCCCCGCCAATGCACCTCAGTCCTGCCCCACAGCCCCCCCCCACTGTCCAGCCTGGGGCTCCCCTCCCAGCCCTGCCAATGCACCTCAGTCCTGCCCCACAGCCCCCCACTGTCCAGCCCGGGGCTCCCCCCCCAGCCCCGCCAATGCACCTCAGTCCTGCCCCACAGCCCCCCCCACTGTCCAGCCCGGGGCTCCCCTCCCAGCCCCGCCAATGCACCTCAGTCCTGCCCCACAGCCCCCCACTGTCCAGCCCCGGTCTCGCCTCCCAGCCCTGCCAATGCCCCTGTATCTCCTTTCAATCTTCACATCTCTCTTCCCTTCTCTCCACCAGCCCCCTGTGCTTCCCCACCCAACCCCCACGGCACCCTCCCCCTTGGTCCCCCCCCCCCCCTCCACCTTAAACCATTTCCACTGCTCGGCTTTGGTTTCCTATCACAAAAGATTCATGCAAATAGCAGCCGGCGCAGAGCTGCCTCTGAAGGAGGAAGGACTCGGGCTAGCGCAGCTGCACGGCTCCCCAGGCCTGGCTGGTCTCCAGGACATTGGGATCCCCCGGTCCCAGGGGCTTCATTCAAGCCGGTGAGTGGCCTTGTTTGCTATCCCACTGCTGGAACCAACGGCCCGGGCGCCGGGGGCTCTGAGCTGTGAGTGCTGACTCAGGCAGCTGTCCCGGGCTGGGGGCGGCAGCGGGGTGGGGGCGGCGTGAGGCTGATCCGTGTCATGGCCCAGATCTGACAGCCTGGCTCAGGGAGAATGTAGGGAAACTGCTGGACCCAGCAGCTAGACGTCCCCAATGGGACTTTTACCTGACCCCTCAGGTAGCGGCTTCTCCTGCCCTGAGCAAGGTGGGTTCTGAACCCCGGCACTTTCCATCCCGCCTAGTGTCACGGTGCATGTTCCCCGTACAGACAAAATTCCCCCATTTGCAAACATTCTGCCTTTTACGTTTTGTTGAATGTTCCCTCACTCTTATACTGTGAGAGCATGAAAGGCGAACGGCCGATCCACAGCCTCTTTCTTTCAGAGAAAGAATCTAGCGTTCTCTTTTTGGATCTTCCATCTCTTTCTACCTTTCTTTCTCTATCAATCCATCCCAATATGCACCCATTTCGTTTTCTTTCTTTCTTTCTTTCTTTCTTTCTTTCTTTCTTTCTTTCTTTCTTTCTTTCTTTCTTTCATGCATTCATCTCCTTAGTATCCAGAGCCCCTCCTGTGCTGCTTTGCAAGCACAGCTGGGAACACACACGCACACAGACACACAGAGCCAGGGAGGGGTGTGTCACACACACACACAACCACAGAGCCAGGGAGGGGTGTGTCTCCCAGCACTTGTTCACGGGGCAGGGGTCTCCACACAGCTTTGTGCTCTGCGACCGGAGTCGGCCGTCGCACTTGGCATCAGAAAGTAGCGAGGCTGGGACCCGCTGCAGCTGGTTTGGCCGCCCCTGAGGTCTGGGAGCTGAATCCCCACGGGACGAAGGTTGAGCCGTAGAGTCCATGGCCCGTTGAGACGGACTAGCCTGACTCCTTAGCACAGGCCTGGGATGTCCCGCCAGCCAGCCCTGCATCAGCTAGAGCCAGGGCTGTAGAGGGTTGGACCAAAATCTGCCTCAACTCCTGCGCAGTCTGAGCCTGTTAAATCCTCTCTGGTTTGCCCCAGGTGGTGGGGTGATATTTCCCCACTGGGGGAGAGGAGCTCAGATTTGCCTCCCAGCCAGCTCCATTCTCTGTCCATTCATGTCACTGCACCAGGGAAAACTCTCAGCGTGCAGGCGTTGCACTAGTGGAATGTGGGGTTTGCACATGGGTGTGCACTGCTGTGCCGAGCCCTGTCTTACCCAGGTGTGGCGCACGATGCTGGGAGGTCCCAGGGCCGACAGATCCCCATGCAATCCGGATACAGAACCTCCTCTAAGAACCTGTGTGATCCAAAGACTTTGATCCACCCCACGCCGGCACTGCCATGCTGTGAGGCCCATAAAAAGGGCTTTTAGCTTCTTGATATTGAATGTGCAAGATCTGGGGAGGGGCTGTGAGAGGCAGAACTGGCCTTGCTGTTCGTTTTCATGTTAGAAAATTCAATGTTTTTCTCCCCTGGGAAACACTAAGGAAGACTAGGCAGCTGGTGGACAGATGGGCTCAGACACTTGCAGCAAATGCTGAGAGGGGGAGAGCTTTGTATTCAGTCTGTTTAAAACCCGTAGCTGTCTTTTCGCCCCTATGAAACTCCAACACCCAATGAACTCGGTGGAGAAAAGCGCTCTTTGTTAAATTTGAGGTTTCTCAGCCTTCGGTTCCCAGCCGAGCCAATTCACACCCCAGAGACCTCCGGCCCCAGGAGGGGACAGCTGTGACGCTCATTTGCAGCAGGTCTGGTGTAAATTCAACGCGATTCTCTTATTTCCAGGCTAGTCTGGGTGGGAAGGCCTGTACCTGAACCGACCTGAGCTGAGGTCAGGAACAAACTGCCTGTCACTCCACCAACTTTAGCTGCCCTGATTCCGAAGGGGAGCACCCACGCCCCGAAACGGCAGAGTCGCTTTGAATTCACCCCTTTTGCTGCCGAGCCTGTGTGGGGATCGGCCCAGAAGCTTAAAACCCAGGGGGAGTCAATTCAAACCTTTATTCTTTCATGGAAAAATGTGGACGATGTCCCACGTTGGTGTATGCTCATGCGGACGTCTGGCAGAGGGCTGGGCATTTGTGTCATGCCCTAGGGTAAGGTTTGGGTGTTGTACCCCCCTGGGGAGTGTGATATCCGACCCGCTGCCCGAGCCGCAGATGAGTTGTTGCAGCCTCTAACCAGTGAGTTTTGGGTTTTTCACTCCCTCTGGAGCATCTTGTCTTTTAGCTCTGGTTGTGCCCGGTTCAGTGCCCAGTGGGTTGGGCCAGGGGCTCTCAGCAGGGTTGGAAATTCGTTCCCTTGAAGCCAGGGGCCCTTTCCCACGGCGTTGCTGGCCTCCTGTCACGCTGTGGGCTGGAGCCTCGAGGTTGTTGTTTCTCACTGAGTTTTTGTTATTTCCGATTTGTAGACTTACAGGAGCCCTGGCTCCCAACTTCCCCCCTCCCTCCCCTGCTCTTACCAATTGGACCCCACCCCCACCCAGAGCCTGGGATGGAACCCAGGAGTCCTGACTCCCAGCTCTAACTCCCTACACCCCACTCTCCTCCCCAAGCTGGGGAAGGAACCCAGGAGTCCTGACTCCCAGCCCCTCGCTCTATCCACTAGACCCCACTCCCCTTCCATCCCCGCCGGGAAGTTTAGTCCCCATGGCAGCAGGATCAGCCCCAGGGGCCGGCTGGTTGTAGAGCAGAAGTGTCACTCTGCAGCCGAGCTAAACGGTGCCGTGAGAGCTTTGCTGGGGACGAAAGGCTGGCAGGGGAGTCAATACCGGGCTGGACGGCGGCTGTCGTGGCCTGGTTAAATGCTCCTGGTGCAACCACACGTCCTTTAACCCAGGCAAATGCCAGGCAAGGTGAGCGCCGGGTGCCCAGGTGAATGCCTCCAGGCCGGGGGCTCTGTCTGGGGAGCTGTGCCCCCCCTGAAGGATTTAGGGGCCATTGTAGATAAATGCTCCAGTGTGAGCTCCCAGCACAATGCCGTGGCAAAAAGGGTCGGTGCAGTCCCGGGGCGTCGAAGGGGACTGGCAGGCAGACATAGGGAACGTGCTCGCACCTCCGCGCACGGTGCTGTATCCACAGCTACTGGAATCCTGCAGCCGGTGCCGGGCACCACACTGCACGGGGTGGAGAGAGGTCAAAACACTGATCTGGGGGCTGGCAAAGAAGTCTTTTGATGAGGGGCTGAATAGGAGAGAAGGCCGAGAGGGAGCTGAGCTGTGTGTCTGGTACTGAGACGCCACAGAGAGGGCTGAGGGCTGGAGGCTTCGCTCCACCTTGCTGCCATAAGGATGCTGCCTTTTAAAACCAGGCTGGGGCATGTTCTTTTAAGAGATCGGCTCTCGGAGTGAGCTGGGGGCAGTTCTCTGGCCCAGGCTACCGGCGCTCAGATTAGTGGATCGCTGAATCTGTAAGATCCAGTGGCTAGCAGCTGCAGTTGCAATAAGATGCAATTTCCTAGCTGGGAGGGTAGAACAGGGCGGGACTGGATGTCAGGACTCCTGGGTTCTATTTTCAGCTCTGGGAGGGGAGTGGTGTCCGGTGGTCAGAGCACCAAGGGGGAGGGCTGAGTGTCAGGACTCCTGGGTTCTACTCCCGGCTTGGCCACGGCCACATTCTGCGTCTGCAAAACCAGTCACCTTCCTGTTCCTCGCCCCCTGCGTCCCAGGAAGGGGGAGGGAGGCTGGATTCATTCATGTCGAGCTCCAAATCCCCACAGGACAGGGAGGGAAACCGAGGCACAGAGCAGGGCCGTGCCCGGTGAGTCAGCAGCGGAGTTGGGGACAGAACCCAGGAGTCCTGGGTCCAGTCATGTGCTTTGACCACCTGCTTCCGCTCTGCCATGATCTCATGTGGAGGGAAAGTTGGGTGAAACCTGCGCGCTAACCACAGCTCCTGCCTCTGACAGGCACCTGACGTGCTAGGGAACGAGGGGGGGGGAGGCTGGGGGAAGGGCAGTGCCTGCAGTCCGACTCTGGGCCGCCTCTGCTCATATCCCTCAGGTGGGAGGGAAGCGTCAAACCCCCGGGGGCGCGGGGGTGGGGGGGGCTGCGCTGATGTGGTCACAGATTGCATGAGGAGAGGACGTGTGCGGGAATCTCCGGGGCGGGGTGTAGCTGGGCAGGCGGGGGCATGGGTTTGAGCCTGTGTCTTCACTGCAGCAATAGCGGCGGGGTTTGTGCATGGTCGGCCCATGTCCCCGCAGCCCCCCAGGTGACCCCAACCAGCTCCATGGAGGTGAAAGCCCCTGGGCCCCGTCTGCAGTGGGACGGCTCCCTCCCTGGCCAAACGCCACAGCTACTGCTGCAGGGTCGCCAGAGAGTGTCTGTGTGTGAAAGGTGGGTGTGTGAGGGGCCTGGCTGCACATGCAGTGTGTGTGTGTGTGTGTGTATATGTCTCTGTGTGTGAGTGAGTGTCTACAGAGAGGGTGTGTAAGGGGCCTGGGTACACATGTAGCATATGGGTGGGTGGATGTGTTTTGTCTGGGTGTGTGCAGGGCGGGTGTGTGAGGGACCTGGCTGCGCATGCTGTGTGTGTGTGTGTGTGTGTGTGTCTGTGTGTGTGTGTGTGTGTCTACTGGGAGGGTCTGTAAGGGGCCTGGGTACACATGTAGCGTGTGTGTGTGTTTTGCCGGGGTGTGTGCAGGGCGGGCGTGTGGTGTGAGGGACCTGGCTGCGCATGCTATGTGTGTGTGTGTGTGTATGTGTGCATCTGGGTGTGTACAGGGAGGGTGTGTAAGGGGCCTGGGTACACGTGTAGCGTGTGTGTGTGTAGTCATGTGTGAGTGTGTGTTTTGTCTGGGTGTGTACAGGGAGGGTGTGTGAGGGGCCTGCGTACACGTGTGTAATGTGTGTGTGTGTGCATGTGTCCCGCTGTCTGCTGGGCGTGTGCGTGAGGGGCCTGGGTGCGTGTGGGCGTGTCTGGGCGTGTTGTGTGGGTGCGTAGGGAGGAGGCCAGTTTACTACACTGCATCCTGTGTCCCTCCCTCCATCTGCACCAAGTCAGGGTTGGGAGAGATTTTCCATTGTTCCTGGGGCAGCGGGGTGGGGTGGGGGTTCTCCAGTATTCCCAGTGTGTGTGTGTGTGTGGGGGGGGTTCTCTGTTGTTCCCTGTGGGAGCTGCCCAGAGCTGAGCCCCTCCATGGAATGGGCCCCATCCTGGAGCCGCCTGGCTGCAGGGAGCGGTTCTAGGAATCCAGATGTGGGGCGGAGGGTGGGGGGAAGAAGTGAAACTCCCCAGGCCAGGGTGGGGCCAGGCCGTGTCCCCCCCACCCCGCCCCACTCAGCACTTTCACTTCCCCACGGCCGCAAGGGGAGAGTTCAGTGCCTGGCCTTGGGCAGGAGACACCTCTCCCTGCAGCGGGCGGGGAGGGTGGGCGGGGGTTGGCGGGACAGCTGCCCCCACCCCTAACCATCTCCCCTCTCCCTGCCAGGCCATGAAGGGCACCGGGCTGGTGGTGGGGCTGGGCATCCTGCTGGCGGTGGGGCAGGGAGAGAAGGCGCTGGAGGCAGGTAAGGAGAGGAAACGGGGGTGTCGGGGGGCAGGGGGTGGGGGTGGGGCGGCAGGAGCCTTCTCTCTGGTTTCTCTGGGCCCTGCAGCGGGTGAGACGCCCGTGGGTGCTGGGGGGGGGCACTTCATCCAGGGGCAGCTGGGCCTGTGTCCATTGTGGGGCCCCATCGGTGAGGTTGGGGGAGAAGCCTCTGGCTGAGGGGAACCCACCCACTGCCCCCCCTGGGGCATCACAGCAGGGCCTGCCCAGCCCCCCAATCCGTCCTGTCCCCCCAGCCCCACCCTTTATCCCAGCCTGCCCCCGAGCCTCCCCCCAGCCCTGCCCTGCTCCCCCACTCTCCCCCCCCCCCCCCAGCGTCACCCAGTCCAACCTGGCCTCACTCCTAGTCAAGGGTTGGCTCCTGGGTGCCCGGCTGCAGGGCGATGCATGTCTGGGGAATGGGAGTGATGGGGGGGGCGGCTGCGCAGTGGGGGGCTGAGTGGTGGGGAGAGGGTCTCCACACTGGGGGGCTGTGCTATACCTTGCGGTCAGGGTCACTCCAATGGTCTCCCCGGTTCCCTGCAGGCTCCTGCCGGCCCCGCGCCTCCTGCCGCGACTGCATCCGCTCCCAGCCCAGCTGCGCCTGGTGCAAAGCGCTGGTAAGTGCCCGTGGGTGCTGGGGGTGGGGGGAACGCAAGTGAGGGGATCCCCCCCAGCTGAGAGCAGAGCCAGCTGACTGAGCAGCCCCACGGCCACCCCCGCCCCAGGGGAGCCCGGCTGGAGCCAGGGGCTGGGCCAGGGTAGGAGGGATCCCGCTGCCCTTGGGGGGCCTGGGATGTTCTGAGCTGGGGTTGGGGGAGTCTCCTGCTCTCCTCCCACGGCACCTCCTCTCTGGGGGGCTCCTCTCCCCTCCCCTGCTCCCAGCCCTAAGGATCCCACCTCCCAGCCAGCCCCATTCTGAGCCCCAGGCCCACTCCCCCTTGACCCGAGGTCCACTCACACCACAACAGGGAGCCCAGGATGCTGCCAGCCCCACTCGTCTGCCCCAGCCGGACGCCACCACCCCCTGGGCCTGGAGAACAGCTCCCAGCTCCACCCGTGCCCCTCAGCCACGGACCCCAGCCCTGGGATCCCCCCGCACCTAGTTCCACCAGTGCCCCTCAGCCACGGACCCCAGCCCTGGGATCCCCCCGCACCTAGCTCCACCAGTGCCCCTCAATCCCGACCCGCCGCACCCTGCTGTCCCAGCCCTGGGCTCCCCCACAACTCTGCCAGTGCCCCTCAATCCCAACCTGCAGCCCCACCTGCTGTCCCAGCCCTGGGCTCCCCCCCATGACCCCTCTGCCAGTCCCCTAATCCCGACCCGCCGCACTCTGCTGTCCCAGCCCTGGGCTCCCCCACACCCCCTCTGCCAGTGCCCCTCAATCCCGACCCGCTGTGCCCTGCTGTCCCAGCCCTGGGCTCCCCCTGGCTCTGCTGATGCCCCTCAGCCAGGCTTTCAGACAGAAGACACTTCTCATCCCAGCCGTGGCCTCTGATTCACCCTCGACCTTTTCCTGTTCTTCCCCTGGCTTCTCACGAACCTGGGGTTTGTGAAAATAACAAGCTGAGTCACGCAGACTCAGCTCTCCCCCACCCCCAGCTCTGCCGGTGCCCCTCAATCCCAGCCCACAGCCCCACCTGCTCTCCCAGCCCAGGCCCAGGCACCCCATAGCACTGTGGGGTTTGGGGGTTGTACAGGGGGCCTGGAGATGAATCCCCAACGTGCCCCTCTCTGGGCGCCCGCCCCCCGCGGTCAGAACCCGTGCAGCCAGCGCATTACCCCGAATGCCAGGGACCCATGCAATCTGTGTCCAGCTGGGCCCTCCCCGACGCGATAGGTAGGGGCCCCCATGCGGAAATCCTCTCTGGTGCGTTATCCCAGCTGGGGGGGTCCCAGGCGGCATGTGACAGCAGCTCACCACATCCTGCCACCCAGCAGGGCAGGAAGCCCTGGGGGGCGGGGGGAATCTCAGAGCACGAGGGGGTCGTGTAACTTAACCGCACCATCCCCGTCTCTCGCCCCTTCTGGCTGAGGGGCTCCTGGTGCAGCGTAGACAGCAGAGCCAGGCACCCAGGGGGAGAGTGTGTGTGTGTGTGGGGAAACTGAGGCACGGGGGGGGTGACTTGGCAAGACCCACACAGTGACAGTGGCAGAACTGGGAAAAGAGCCCAGGAGTCCTGCCTCCCAGCTCCTCCACTCCACCAGACCCATTCCCCTCCCTGAGCTGGGGATAGAAGCCAGGCGTCCTGCCTCTCAACCCCTGTCTGCTAACCCACTAGAACCTCCCTCATGCCAGGGACAGAAGCCTGGAGTCCTGGGTCCCAGCCCCTCCTGCTCTAACCCACCAGACCCATTCCCCTCCCTGAGCTGGGGATGGAACCCAGGTGTCCTACCCTCCCAAGCCCCTACTGTGGTGGTTCGGTTTGGTGCTGCTCTGTCCTGCAGTGAAACCTTTGCCCTCTTGAGAGCTCGTGCCATGGGGTCGGGCCAGCTGGTGCAGGGCGGCGGGGGGTGGGATTCCTGGCTGTCTGTGCAGCCTGGGTTGTGTGCCCATGGAGCACAGATCCCTGTGGGTCCTTCTGCCTCCTGGCACAGACAATCATGGCCAAGCAGACCAAGCCTTTCCCTCCCCCCCGGGCATGGCTGGGCCGAGTGGAGGAGCTGCTGGCGAGGATGGGAACGGGGGACTGTCCCCTGCCTTGGCCACCAGCTTCCCTTGCAGGGGGCCACACACCCATGCAGGATTAAGGCTCCTATTTGCCAGACTTGAGAGGGGGCAGCATGAAACCCCAGTGGCCCCTCCCTGGGTGGAGTGGCAGGAATGGCTCTCAGTCGTCGTCCCCCCCGCCCGCTACACCCATGCCTCCTAGCCATGCAGCTGAGCTGTGCACCCGCGTAACTGCTTGGAGAGAGGGGTCAGAGCAACAGAGAGGATAAAAGACCTACTACCAGTGCTGGCTGGGGGAGCGCTCCCATAGCTCAGAGGGATGAGGAATGTGCATTGGGAGCGAAGGGATGGGGGGACCCAGTCCAGCTGTGTCTGTGGGGACTGTTTGCAAAGGGCTTGGGGGGGGGCGCAATGGTGAAAGCCCCCCAGCCCCGAGACGTCCCATCCCCCCTGCTCACGCTGCGGTTTGTCACCTACTGCAACAGGAAACCATCAATGAGAAACAGACGAGATAATCGACGCCAGCAGCACGTCTTGCACGTCCCGGAGGGGGAGGGGGGAGTGGCCAGCAGCGGGGCAGGGGGTGTCTCCTGATAGCACCCCGTCCCCGGGGGCTTGGGACTGACCCTGGGGAGCACCCCCTGCTGGAGCAAAGCATCAGGCAGGTGCCCCCTGCTGCTCTGCCAGTGGGCCCCAGAGTGGGCAGGTGCCCTGGGTGGTGTTGGCCCACGGGGATGGGAAGGGATCTCGGGAGGGCCAGCATGTTGTGGGGAACGGAATTGGGGGGAGGTGCCCCCCGGCTGCTCAGGCTCGTGGGCTGAATCCCCCTCCCCCCTCCAGAACTTCACCAAGGCGGGCGAGTCGGACGCCACGCGCTGTGCCACGCGGGAGGAGCTGCTCCGGCGCGGCTGCGCCCTGGAGGAGGTGGTTGAGCCCCGGGGCCGGCACCAAGTCCTGGAGGACGCGCCCCTGAGCGACAGCGCCGAGCAGGGGACGGTGACCCAGCTGGCACCCCAAAAGATCGCCCTGTGGCTCCGACCCGGTGGGTCCCACTGGAGGGGGGAGGTTTGTGGTTGGAACCGGGCCCCATGCCAGGCTGGGGGGGGAAGCGTGGTCCTGGGGCCCAGCTGGGGAGCTGGGTCTTCTCCAGCTTCCCGAATCCCCTGCCTGAGGTTCCTGATGCCCGGCTCGCTGGCCCAACGTGCTGGTCATGTGTCCTTGCCAGTGCCACGGATCAGCCCTTTGTGGGGGTCCAAGGGCTTTGTGCACCCAGACCATGAGGTGCTTCTGAGAGACAGAGGGTGTGTGCCTAGAAATACAAGCGCTGGGGAGATAGGGAGAGACAGAGGGATGTGGAGGGGATGGATGGACAGGAATGTATGGGGGTGGGTGGGGAGACAGGGGGGGTATGTATGGGGGTGGGTGGATGAGTGGGTAAGGGGTTGAAGGGGGCTGGGTGCGTGACTAGAGAGGTGGGTGGGTAGATGGGTTGGTGGATGGGAATGGAGGATACATGGCTGGTTAGAGGGGGATGGATGGGGCTGGATAGATGGGTGGATAGAGGGGTGGTGGATGGATGGAAGGATGGATGAAGGGGGGTGATGTGTAGGTAGAGGGGTGGGGCAGATGGATGGGTGGAGGAGTGGAGCAGATGGATAGATGGATGGAGCAGTGGGGTGGGTGGATGGATGGATGGGAAGAGGGGGAGGAGGTGGGAGGTAGGTGGATGGGAGGATGGGGAGGAGGTGGGAGGTAGGTGGATGGCTGGGGGGATGGATAGGGAGGGGGTAGGAGGTAGAAGGATGAGTGGATGAAGGGGTGGGAGATGGAGGGATGGATGGGTATGTGGAGGGATGGGCGGGAGGATGGGGAGGAGGTGGTAGGGAGGTGGATGGTTGGATGGAGGTGGATGAAGGGGTGGGGGATGGATGGGTGGGAGGATGGGGAGGGGGTGGATAGGTGGCGGGATGGGGGGATGAAGGGATGGGGGATGGAGGGATGGATGGGTACGTGGATGGATGGGCGGGAGGATGGGGAGGAGGTGGGAGGTAGGTGGATGGCTGGGGGGATGGATAGGGAGGGGGTAGGAGGTAGAAGGATGAGTGGATGAAGGGGTGGGAGATGGATGGGTGGGTGGGAGGATGGGGAGGGGGTGGATAGGTGGCGGGATGGGGGGATGAAGAGGTGGGGGATGGAGGGATGGATGGGTATGTGGATGGATGGGCGGGAGGATGGGGAGGAGGTGGTAGGGAGGTGGATGGTTGGATGGAAGTGGATGAAGGGGTGGGAGATGGATGGATGGATGGGTAGGAGGATGGGGAGGGGGTGGATAGGTGGCGGGATGGGGGGATGAAGGGATGGGGGATGGAGGGATGGATGGGTACGTGGATGGATGGGCGGGAGGATGGGGAGGAGGTGGTAGGGAGGTGGATGGTTGGATGGAAGTGGATGAAGGGGTGGGAGATGGATGGATGGGTGGGTGGGAGGATGGGGAGGGGGTGGATAGGTGGCGGGATGGGGGGATGAAGGGATGGGGGATGGAGGGATGGATGGGTACGTGGATGGATGGGCGGGAGGATGGGGAGGAGGTGGTAGGTAGGTGGATGGCTGGATGGAGGTGATTGAAGGGGTGGGGGATGGATGGAGGGCGGATGAAGGGGTGGGGGATGGATGGGTGGGAGGATGGGAAGGGGGTGGATAGGTGGCGGGATGGGGGGATGAAGAGGTGGGGGATGGAGGGATGGATGGGTACGTGGATGGATGGGCGGGAGGATGGGGAGGAGGTGGTAGGTAGGTGGATGGCTGGATGGAGGTGATTGAAGGGGTGGGGGATGGATGGAGGGCGGATGAAGGGTCTCCCCCCAAGCTCCCTGGCCTTGCAGCATGATTCCCTGCTGAGCCAGGTCCTTGGCTCCCCCCCCGGCACCCCCTAGGAGAGCAGCACAGCTTCTCGGTGCGGTTCAAGCGGGCCGAGGGCTACCCCGTGGACGTCTACTACCTGATGGACCTGTCCTACTCCATGAAGGACGACCTGGAGAACATCAAGAAGCTCGGCAATGACCTGCTGGCCGCACTCAGGGACATCACCAAGTCAGTGAAGATTGGTACGAGGCAGCACCCCCCAGTGGGGCGATGCCCCCCGGGCTCTCCTTGTGCTCCAGTCCCCCATGGGGTGATGCCCCCCCTTTCTCCTCATGCTCCACCCCTCAACCCCTTGAGGGGCAATGCCCTCCCCCATTCCTCGTGCTCTGCCCCCGCCCCCCATGGGGTGAAGCCCCCCTCCTCATGCTTTGCCCCCCATGGGGTGATGTCACCCTGCTCTCCTCTGACTCTGCTCCCCCCCCCGTGGGGTGATATTCCCCCCCCCTTCCTTTCGCTTTGCTCCCCCCATGGAGCGCAGATGGAGTCACGAGCTGTGGGAACCTGGCCCCATAGTCAGAGCTCCATGGGGCTGGGGGGCAGCAGTGGGCGAAGGCAGGGCAGAGGGTACAGGGTGGGGTATGGTGGGTCTAATGTTTAGAGCAGAGGGGGCTGGGAGCCCAGACTCCTGGGTTTCTTTCCTGGTTCTGAGAGGGGAGTCTAGTGGTTAGAGCAGGTAGGGGCTGGGAGCCTGGACTCCTGGGTTCCATATCTCAGCCTAGAAGGGGAGGAGGATGAGGGCTTCAGGGGAGGGAGGGGGCCTGGGGTCCATCCGGCACGGGTGGGGTCCCCCTGTGGCGACTGTGGGGCTGGCGCCCGAACCGAGCACCGCCTCTGCCCCGTCAGGCTTCGGCTCCTTCGTGGACAAGACGGTCCTGCCCTACGTCAGCACGGTGCCCGCCAAGCTGCGGAACCCCTGCCCCGACCGCTACGAGCAGTGTGACTCGCCCGTCAGCTTCCGCCACGTGCTGCCGCTCACCGACAACGCCAGCGAGTTCGAGAGCCGCGTGAGCCAGCAGCGCATCTCGGGCAACCTGGACTCGCCCGAGGGCGGCTTCGACGCCATCATGCAGGCGGCCGTGTGTGAGGTGAGCCGCCGGGGGCGCTGGGTGTAGGTGGGGGCAGTAGCCACAGGCTCTGGGGGGTGGTGGTGGGGGGTGCATGTTGGGGAGGGGGTGTCCGGCTGTTGGGCATTCCCTGCCTTTTCGTTGGCTCCCAGTATGTGCACGGCTGCGTGAGTGCACAAGTGTGCAAAGGGGTGTGTACATGCACATCGCTACCAGGGGGTGTGCATGACTCTGAGTGTGCGCAAATGGGTGGGAACATGCACCTCACTGCCAGGGAGTGTGTGTGTCTGTCTCTGGGTGTGCACACACACACACACGTGTGTACGTGTGCATTGATGCCAGGGTGTGCATTAGTGTCGGTGTGCGCCTGGCTGGGTGTGAGCACACACGTGTGATTGGCTTTGTGCACATGTGTGCTCAAAGGGTGTGACTGTGCACATGGGGGATGTGCACGCACGGGTTCTGTGAGCACAAGTGCACCTAGGAGAGAGGGCAGGCGCTCACACGTCTGTGCACGCCCACGTGGGTGTGTATGTGCACATTGCTGCAAGGGATGTGTGAGCAAAAGTGCCCGCGTGTGCCCACGGGTCTGGGTGGTTGCCGGGGGCGGGCAGGCTGGAGGGACCAGTGGGTGGCCCCTGAACCTGCTCACCCCCACCCCCATTCCCCGCCCCACCAGGAGCAGATTGGCTGGCGGAACGTGACACGCCTGCTGGTCTTCACGTCAGATGACGTCTTCCACACGGCAGGGGATGGCAAGCTGGGTGGCATCTACCTCCCGAATGACAACCAGTGCCACCTCGACACGGACGGCCTCTACAGCAAGAGCCACATCTACGTAGGTCCCCCCCCCGACCCCCGTTCGGGGCCCCTCGGGAGGCAATCGGGACGGTCCCTGCAGCACCCTGCACCCAGCTGGGGGAGGCTGGGAGGAGGACGGGGGTGCAATCGGAGCCCAGGAACGGCTGCCCGGATGCCAGGGTTCTATGCCTGGCTCTGGGAAGGGAGCGTCGCCTAGTGGTTTCAGCAGTGGGAACTAGGGTGCCTCTTACTACACCCAGAATGATCTTAGCCTTTTTGGCAGCTGACTCGTATTGAGTTTGTGATCCCTGCAAACCCCCACATGATTTGTCAGCAGTGACTCCCGACCCGGTTCGGAGTCACGCATTTGATTTTCCCTTCCTAAGCAAAGCACTTTGCGCTTGTCTTTACTGAATTTCCTCTTGCTGATTTCAGACCCAGCCTCCCATTTGAATTCTCATCCTGGCCTCCAAAGTGCTTGCAACCCCTCCCAGCTTGGCGTCAGCTGCAAATCTCATACGCCGCCGCTCCGCTCCCTTAGCCAAGGCACTAGTGAAAATATTGAGACCCAGAACTTACCCCCGCAGCTCTACCCTCCCTGTTTGACAGCGAACCAGCCGTAGCTGCTGTTGGAGGCCAGGCTTTCAACCAGTTGTACACGGAGCCCGCCGTCTCCCTGGTGTGCATGCGAGACTGTGTGAGAAGCCGTATGAAAACCGAGCGACGGCGTGTTCACAGCTTCCCCCATCCGTCAAAGAAGGAAATGGGGGTGGATTTGTTCTTGACAGATCCGGGCTGGCTATTCCTCAGCATCCTAGTATCCCCTCGCCGCTCACAAATCACCCGTTTCGTAATTGAGGCCAGCTGCTTTCCAAGGGTCCAAGTTAGGCTGACTGGTCTGTAATTCCCCCGGGGGGCCTCTGTTCCCGTTTAAAGCCTACGGCCCTTCTCCAGGTACCTCACTCGGCCTCCGTGGCCTCGCGGAGTTAATCGCGATGGGGTCTGAGTGCGTCAGCTGATTCCTCAGGCCCGGCCGCCCCTGGGTTCCGTTCCGGGCGGGAGGAGGGGTCAGAGCCCGGACTCCTGGGTTCCACTCCGGCTTGGACGCTGGCAGTGCTGCGTGGTGACAGGGGGGGTGCTGCCTCTCATTGCAGGATTACCCCTCGGTCGGGCACCTGGCCCAGGTGCTCTCAGCCTCTAACATCCAGCCCATCTTCGCTGTCACTGGCTCCACGCTGCCCGTGTACCAGGTGAGGGCGGGGGCAGGCTGGGGGCGGAGCTGGGGGGGACGCAGGGGGGGCTCACTCATTCACTCAGCCTCTGCCCCCCTCCAGGAGCTGAGCAAGCTGATCCCCAAGTCGGTGGTGGGGGAGCTGAAGGAGGATTCCAGCAACGTGGTGCAGCTCATATCTGATGCCTACAATGTGAGAGGGAGGGGCAGCTGGGGGAGGGGGATGATGGCATGTAATGGGGTTGGGGCTGAAGGTTTTGAGGGATCCTTGCTGAGCCCCCCTCCCCAGTACCCCCTAGCACCTCCCCAATAACCAGCATATCCGTGCAGGGCCCCCTCTGGCCTGAGCACCCCATGCAGGGTCTCCTTGACACCTGGGGGGGAGGTGGAGGGTGTGGGTGGGGGTGTGGCCTAGTGGTCAGAGCAGTGGGGCCTGGGAACCAGGAGGGCGGGTGGAAGGGCTGACTACCCGGCCAGCTGGGGGCTTGGAGGGGCTGGGTGGGTGGTAGGAGCCGGGCAGGGCGTGGGCTGGCTGGAAGCTGCAGGGGCAGGCGGGGTGGGTAGCCAAGGAGGGTCCCTGCACCCCAAGGCCTCGCACCCCTGCGGCTCCTGGACGGCTCCCTGTGCCCCTCTCCCCCCAGAGCCTGTCGTCCACGGTGAACCTGGAGCACTTCCAGCTCCCGCCCGGCGTGAGCGTGACCTACGAGTCGCACTGCGAGGACGCTGCCACCCGCTCCCTCGGGGGCCACGGTGGGGTCTGCTCCGGCGTCCGCATCAACCAGCTGGTGAGTCCCCCCCCCGCACCCCCCCCGGGCCCTGCCGGGCTCTGGGGATCCCCGGCTGAGCAGCCCCCATGGCCTGGCTCCCCCTCCCTGGCACCCCGGGGTGGGGGAGGGCAACCCAGCCCAATCCCTCAGTTGGGCTGCCAGGCTTGGCGGCCAGGGTTGTCCTGGGCAGTGTGAGGACAGCCTGACCCACTGTGGGGGGCGGGGTGGGGAGGGGAGAGAGGACAGGCCAGCTCAATGGGGGGAGGGGGGCTAGGGGAGGCCAGGGAGTGGAGGGGGCTGGGGGGACCAGTGAGGGGAGAGGCCAGGCTGGCTCGGGGGGGGGGGGCGGGGAGTGGAGCTGGGGAGCCCAGGATGGGAGGGGGCAGGCTGGCTAGGGGATGGGGGAGTCGGGGGGGGCGGGGAGTGGAGCTGGGGGGCCGGGTGAGGGGAGGGGGCAGGCTGGCTAGGGGATGGGGGAGTCGGGCTGGGGAACCCGGTGGGGGGGAGGGGAGAGGGGCTGGGGAGCTGGGGGAGGGGAGGGGGCAGGCTGGTTAGGGGATGGGGGAGTCGGGCTGGGGGAGGGGAGGGGGCAGGCTGGCTCAGTGGGGGGAGGGGGGCTGGGGACAGGCCAGCTCAGTGGGCTGTGAGTGGGTGTCTTTGCTCTGGGCCTCGTGGCCGGAGCAGGCTTGGGGCTGGGGGGTGTTTACCGCTGCCCCATGTGCCCGTCTCCCCCAGGTGAGTTTCACGGTGACGGTGCAGGCCGCCGCCTGCCTGGAGGGGCCGCACAGCTTCGCGCTGCGGGTGCTGGGCTTCACCGAGGAGGTGCGCGTGGAGCTGCACACGCTGTGCGAGTGCCCCTGCGACCAGCCTGAGCCCCACGCCCCCCACTGCAGCGGGGGCCACGGTAACCTCACCTGCGGGGTCTGCAGGTAAAGCCCTGCCCAGACGCTGGGGGGCGGGGGGGACAGGATGGGGGCAGACCGCACAGGGCAATGGGGGCAGGGGGACAGACCAGCACAGGGCGATGGGGGCAGGGGGATGGGGGGCAGACCGGCACAGGGGGATGGGGGCAGGTGGATGGGGGGCAGACCGGCCCAGGGCGATGGGGGCAGGGGGACAGACCGGCACAGGGCGATGGGGGCAGGGGGATGGGGGGCAGACCGGCCCAGGGCGATGGGGGCAGGGGGGCCGACCGGCCCAGGGCGATGGGGGCAGGGGGGCAGACCGGCACAGGGGGATGGGGGCAGGGGGATAGGGGGCAGACCGGCCCAGGGCGATGGGGGCAGGGGGATGGGGGGCAGACCGGCCCAGGGCGATGGGGGCAGGGGGATGGGGGGGGCAGACGGGGGCAGGGGATGGAGGCAGACCGATGCAGGGGGATGGGGGCAGGGGGGCAGACTGGCCCAGGGCGATGGGGGCAGGGGGATAGGGGGCAGACCGGCCCAGGGCGATGGGGGCAGGGGGATGGGGGGCAGACCGGCACAGGGGGATGGGGGCAGGTGGATGGGGGGCAGACCGGCACAGGGCGATGGGGGCAGGGGGGCAGACCGGCCCAGGGCGATCGGGGCAGGGGGGCAGACCTGCCCAGGGCGATGGGGGCAGGGGGATGGGGGGCAGAGCGGCACAGGGGGATGGGGGCAGGGGGATGGGGGGCAGACCGGCACAGGGCGATGGGGGCAGGGGGGCAGACCGGCACAGGGGGATGGGGGCAGGGGGCAGGGGGGCAGACCGGCACAGGGGGATGGGGGCAGGGGGCAGGGGGGCAGACCGGCACAGGGGGATGGGGGCAGGGGGGCAGACCGGCACAGGGCGATGGGGGCAGGGGGATGGGGGGCAGACCGATGCAGGGGGATGGGGGGCAGACGGGGGCGGGGGATGGAGGCAGACGGATGGGGGGGGCAGACCGGGGCGGGGGATGGGGGGCAGACCGATGCAGGGGGATGGGGGGCAGACGGGGGCGGGGGATGGAGGCAGACCGATGCAGGGGGATGGGGGCATCAGAAGCGGTGCCAGTGTTTTTGCTGCCCTAGGCGGCAGCGCTCCCCCTCCTCGGAGCATTCGGCGGCAGGGGGTCCTTCCGCTCCGCGTCTTCGGGGCACTTTGGCGGCGGGTCCCGGAGCGAGTGAAGGACCCGCTGCCGAATTTCCGCCAAGGGCGGCAAAATGCCACCCCGCAAATCCTGCTGCCCTAGGCAACTGCCTAGGGTCGCCTAGTGGACGTGCCGGCCCTGGGGGGCATACCGGGGCAGGGGGATGGGGCAGACGGATGGGGGGGCAGACGGATGGGGGCAGAGCGGGGCAGGGGGGACAGACTGCTCAGCAGGATGGGGTGGGGAGGGCTGGGCTGCAGGGAGTTGTGGGCATCCCAGCTGAGTGGGGAGGGGCACTGGGGGCAGGCCAGAAGAGGAGGGGGTGGGAGTGGGGAGCTAGGATATGTGCGTGTGTGTTGGTGGGGCTGCAGGCATCTTGGCCCAGTGGCTGGCGGGGGGAGGGGGGAAGAGGCCCCCCACTCATGTTCCTCTGCCCCCCACCCTGCTTGCAGCTGCAGCCCCGGCCGCGTGGGCAAGCTGTGTGAGTGCGAGCTGGCGGAGGCCACGGACCTGGAGGCGGAGTGCCGGGGCGGCAACGGCACGGGCCCCATGTGCAGCGGGAAGGGGCAGTGCGTGTGCGGGCAGTGCCAGTGCAAGAGCAACGTGCGAGGGCAGCACTGCGAGTGCGACGACACCAGCTGCGAGCGGCACAACGGGCAGCTCTGCGCAGGTGAGGGGGGCACGGGTAGGCTGGGGGGGGAGGGGGCTGGATTGCAAAATTACGAGCTTTGATAGCTCCTGCCTTGCCCCATGGGACAATGGAGGGAGGAAAGGGTGGAGGGTGGCTGCCAGGCATTTGCAAGGCGAAGGCAGGATAGAGAGAGGGGACGGGGTCAGGGGGCCAGGTTGGCTCCCAGACAGGAGCAGGTGCTCGCCCAGGCTGAGGGCACCCTGTCCCCCTCCCCCCACCGCAGGCCAGGGTCGGTGCCAGTGTGGGACTTGCTTCTGCAATGAGGGCTACACAGGCAGCGCCTGCGACTGCAGCCTGGACACCCGCGCGTGCCTGCAGGACGGCGTGGAGTGCAGCGGGCACGGGAGCTGCATCTGCAACAAGTGCCAGTGCCAGCCGGGCTACTTCGACCGGCTCTGCAGCCGGTGCCCGAGCTGCCAGACCCCCTGCGAGGAGCACCGGTGAGCAGCGGGCAAAGGGCAGCGCTCGGGATGGAAGCTAAGCCCTGGGTGGCAGCCTGTCAATGCCCTAAGGCCAGGGGAGAGGCCAGGTGGGGTGGGTTGGGCTGGCAGAAGGTGGCAGGTTAGGGGGGCAGCAGGGAGTAGTGGCAGGGGCTGGGGGCAGACAGGGTGGCTCAGGACAGTGTGTGTATGGGGGTGGGGGGGATGGACAGTGGGAGGGGCCAGCTTGGGTTGGCGGACAGGGCAGTGCAGGCAAGGGGGACCCCGGAGGGGCCAGCTGACTGCAGCCGTCTCGCCGGCAGGGACTGCGCCGACTGCCAGGCCTTCGGGATGGGCCCGCTGAGCCAGAACTGCAGCGTCGCCTGCAACCACACCGTGGCCACGCTGGTGCCCGAGGCCACCGTGAACGAGCAGTGGTGCAAGGAGAAGACGGACGACGGGCGGATCCTGATCTTCCTGATCGAGGGCACGGAGGGGGGCAGAGTTCCCCTGAAGGTGAAAGACAAGGACGGTGAGCGCTTGGGGGTGGGGGGGGGAGAGCCAGGGACGATGAGCACCAGTTGGGGTTGGGGCTTGGGTAGAGGGGGTGAGATGGGGCAGGCTAGGGGCTGGGCACTACGCCCCAGGAAGGGCAGGCAGCAGGGAGAGGGGCCCAGTGTGGGCCAGAAAGGGGGAGGCCAACCAGTCAGCTGGGGCAGGGGCGGGGGGGGGGAAGGAGGCAGTGAGACCAGGGAGGGGGAGTTAACCTCCCCTGAACCCTGAGACGAATCCCCAGGGCTGCTGGGGTGGGGATGCTGCTGCAGGCTTCACTCAGGCCCGTGTTCTTCCTCCCCTCCGCGTAGCCGTCACTGACCGGACCTCCATGATCGTGCTGGGCGTGGTCCTGGGCATCGTGCTCATCGGGCTGCTGATCATCATCGGCTACCGCATCTCGGTGGAGGTCCTGGACCGGCGGGAGTACATGCGCTTCGAGAAGGAGCGGGAGCGGGCCAAGGGGAACGAGGTCAGGGCCCCCCCCTGCTGGCCGCTCCCCCCACGGGCAGCCCCTTCCCCTTGCCTGGGCCATTCAGCCCTTGGCCGCTGCGTTACTGACGCAGGGCCGGTTGGAGGAAGTGGGCTGAGGCTTGGGACCAGATGGGAGCCAGCGAGCTCCCTCACGCCGCGGCCATCCAGTCCCAGCCCCCGGGGCGGCTTCCCCGGGCCCGAAGGCTCCCTACCTCCTTCCCCGTGTGCTGCAGCCCGTCTTCCCTGCGTCACAAAACCCGCTGGGTGAGGACGTTCCAGTTCGGTGCTGGCTGAGACCAGGCTGGAGCGGGACAGTCGTCTCCTCTCTGGGCCAGGCCCCCAGCAGGATCCGGCTCATCAGCCCCAGATCCAGCGTCTTGTCCTAGGCCAGCGGGAACAGACCCCAGGTTCCCTGAGCCCCCCCCCACCCGGCCTCCCCTTTGATTCCAGCAACCTCTCTGCCCTCAGGTCAACAACCCGCTCTTCCAGAGTGCCACCACCACCGTCATCAACCCCAGGTACAACGAGGACTGAGGCAGCAGCGATGGCTGCACCGGCGCCAGCCCAGCTCCCTCCGGCATGGGCCCCCAGCTGCCACGCTCTCTATGGCAGCCCCCCCCCGCGCTTGAACTGGAAGGGAAGGTGCAGGCCGAGGGCCCGCTGCTCGGCAGAATCTCACACCGCTACCCGCTGCCAAACAGGCCCACGGGGACGTGCCTGCTTGTGCTGCCACTTGTTACCGGAGGAGCAGGATGCAGCCCAAGGCCTCCCTGCTTAAGTAGCCCCACCCTGTCCCCCCCCCCTCTCCTGGCAGGCCCTGCCCAGAGCCTGCTGCTACTCTGCCCCCCGCAGCACGTCCGTCAGGGACCCCGAGTGCCAGGAGAGCACGACCTGCTGCCCATGCCCAGCAGAAGAGCTCTAGGCTAGCAGGAAGGGCCGGGCTACGGAGCACCCAAGCCCTGCTTTTGGGGGCTTTGCTCCAGGCCACAAGGGGAGCACCGTAGGGCAGAGCAGATCCAGGGGAAACTCATGGCCAACCACGGGGGCAGGGAGGTAATTGGAGCAGGGCCCTTCAGCCAGGGGCGGCTCTGTGTATTTGGCTGCCCCAAGCACGGCAGTCAGGCGGCTTTCGGCGGCGGGCCTGCGGGAGATCCACCAGTCGTGCGCCGAATTACTGCCGAAACCGCGGGACCCCCCGCAGAAACGCCGCCGAAGGCAGCCTGACTGCCACCCTCACGGCAACCAGCAGGCCGCCCCCCGGGGCACGCTTGGTGCGCTGGTGCCGCCCCTGCCTTCAGCACCAGAAGAGAAGCAGCAGGCGTAGTCCCTCCTGCCAGCCGGGATCAGAAGCACAAAGCCAGTGAAACCCCACCGTGAACCGTGCTGGGAGCCTCTCCTCTATCTCCTCCAGCACCCTCGAGGCTGTCAAATAATCCGCCCCCCCCCCCCGCGCCAAGGCACTGCCTCCCCCCCATTGCTGGGTGAATACAGAGAGGAATAAAGGGCTGAGGCAGCAGCCAGCTCAGCTCTTGCGTGATGTTTTATTGTGCGCTGCCACGGACGCATCGTTTCCTCGCAGACCCAGGGGCCAGGAAGGTACAATGAAGGGAGCAAAATACAGACAGGCTGGGGGAAATTCGCCAGGATGCATTTGGCCCAGGTGCAAAGCAGGTCAAGCCTCTCGCTCTCCCCCCTAAACCACTAACCAAAACCAGGGTTTTGACACAAAAACAGTCCGGGCAAGGTGGGGGTGGGGGTGGGCAGGAGGAATACTTGCTCCCTTCCTCCCTAATTAGCTGTTTGTTAGTGGGGGGGTCCACACCTGAGAATCAGTTGCTCCCACCCTTACACCCCATGTGTACGAGGCAACCAGCCTGCCTCTCCCCAGGCCCCTGCCCGGTGCTCTCACCGGCTGTCCTTGAGGAGGGTACCTGGGGCTACTCCACCTCTCCTGCCCCTGAGCGCAGGGACTGAACCCAGCCCTAGTGACTCGCAGCAGGAGCCTTTATGCTTGAAGCTAAAGGTTCAGGCCCCCTGGCTTAAGGGCAGTAGGAGGAAAACCTCTCCCCCCGGGCTAGGAGGGGGGAGCTGGGTTAGCGCCAGGAAAACTGGTACCTGGATGTAGCTAGTAGGGCCCTAGGGTTGAAATGACGAGGTGTGGGATTGTTCCCAGCCCCAGAGGGGGGCCCATATGGGGGCTGGTGATAAGAGAAAGTCTGGAAGGAGGCTGTGAGCATTTCCTCATTTCGGCAGCTTCCCATGCTCAAAAGCAGAACCTCCCTGCAACCGCGGCTGCTCTCCTGCCACCAACAAGCGTCAGCTCCCACAAACGGGGAGGTGTGAGGGGGAAAAAACCCACACAGCGCCAGGAGAGCCAGCCCCAGGTGCAGGCTGCTGCTCCGCAGCCCATGGGAGAGCGAAGGGCCCAGCTCAGAAGCCCCGGCAGCAGCGGGGCAGGGAGGGCCCCCGGGACAGAGGCTGCAGTGGGGAAAGTCAGGGAGCAAAACTTTCCCCTTGCAGAGCTTGCAGTCAGAGAGACTCAACGGGCAACGCCACCCAGTCACAAACAGCACCTACGGCCACATCCTGTTCCACCGCTGACAAACGCAGTGACGATTAAACCCAGAAATTGCAACAGCGCGTCCCACCAGTGCTCCTGCCTGACAGTGATTACGGCCCCAGGAGGCCATGCCAGACCCTCTCACATAACTCGTCAACGACATGCCAAAGAACCAGCAACTGTCTTCTAATCCCCAGCCACGCACCCTATGTCCGAACCCCCGAGGAGGGCTGGGACCCACCAACAGTCCTAGCTCCTGGAACCACATTAACTGACCCCGACCCTTTTTAAAAGGAAGCTAAAAATCCTCCGCCGTATCTTGTGGCAGAAAGTTCCATAGGTTAATTAAAATCCATAGGTACCTCGGTGACAGCAGATGTTTGACCCTTTAGCTGCTTGGGAGTTCTTGGTGTGCTGAAGCTCAGAGGCCAAGATTGTGTAATTTGTTGGCTGTCTTGTGGTCACACCGAGGAGCCCTTTGTGCTACATTTTCTAGCATGACTAGTGATTGCAGGCATCCAACCCTGGACCCTTTTAACGGGGTCTGATGTCCAGAACATGGAGCATTTGCTCTCTCAAAGCAAGAGCCTCGAAAGAGCCAAAGTTCCCCAAAACCACGACTCCCCTTTTTCATAACCCTCGACTGTCTGCTATTCGGGCATCTTTTTTTTTTTTTTTTGGCTGCACTGCTGCTCAGACCAGGATCCGAGGCCTCTAGAGTGAACCAAGATAAGAAGCAGAATAGAGTTTAGAAAAGAAAAAAACCACAAGATTTTATTTAAATACTCTAAATAGGTCACAAAGGAACAGACACCACACTAATGGTAAAAAGATACAAGTTTATAACATCTTATAAAAACTACAGTTTAAAAGTGATTCTCATTGATCTCATCAGTAACACGCGCTCCCCCCAGCCCACCCCCGTCGCAAAATAAGTATATTTAAAAAAAAAAAAAAAAAGACAAGTAAGCCAGCCATGGGACTTTCCAGATATCGCTCAGCTCGGATTCACTAACACAGGAGAGTTCTTGGTCCATCTGTCAAAACAGTAGTTCTGGGACGACCGGGGGCCACTCCCCCCCTGCGTCCAGGGCTCAGTGTCACGCCACAGTGAGACTGCGTTTGTTCTGCCTGTGAAAGGCACCCGGGCAGCCATCCCCTTCTTGTTCACACACTCCTTGACTCAAGGGCAGGCGTGCGCGTGTGTGTGTATTTGTGTGTGGAATCTCTAACACTTAGCCGGCAGCATGGTTTCCAATCCCTGGCCTTTGGGGGCTCATGCCAGAAAACACCCCTAGCTGCAGCCGGGCGTGTGGTTTTCTGTCTGGGTGTTTTTTAACGCTCACGCAGTGGAGAAGGAAATCACTCTGGCTGGAGATCAAGGTCTAATGATGCACATGAACACAGTTCTACAGCTGGCCTCTTCCCTGGGCTGTTCCCGATCCAGGCCTCACCTGAGAAGACAGCTGAATACAAGCTCAGCAGACTGTGCACACTAGAGAGCAGGGTCCCGTCTCTGAAACACAGACACTGTCACCCCCCCGCGGGCTCATGTGGATACGGATGCTACAGGAAAAATTAGCTTTACATGGGTGCACAAAGAGATGCAGTGCCCGTTGGCACCCCCCGCTCCAGAGAACCAGCCAGCCTGACACCCATGGCGCTGCAACTCATCTGCTTTTCAGCCCCAGCGGGGCTGGGGATAGCTGCATTACTGTGAATGCACCCTGCTGTGACAGTAAGGGGCTTGCAAGAGCCTGGTTTACCCTAGCTTGAAAGCAGGGGAAGCCCCGCATTGCACCGGAATAATATATTTACACTGGAGGGTTGCATTGTTTTAACTTGCACTCTCCAGCACAGAGGAGGTGCTGACACGCCTCTTTGCTACAGTAAGTTAACAGCCAATTTTAAACATCGCCTTGTGCGTGTCACTAGAACTGACACGTTTTCAGCAGATTTATTTTGGAGCGCTGGTGCTAGCCAGGCTGCCCTTTTGCACTCAGCTCAGACAGGGAAACTTTTGTTTCGAGTCAGTTTCGGTTGTGTTCCTTGTCAGCTTCGCTGCCCCCACCTTTCTCATGCTATTTCGGCTGCAAAGCAGCTAGGAAGAATAAACTCACAGTCACGAAACATCTCTGTCAATATCACTCTTTATCCCCGGGTATAGCGCGGGGACGCTAAGGAAAATTAATCCTAATTAAAAGGTCTGATTTATAGTGAATTAGTTAAACTGCATTAAATCCCTGTGTGAATGCTCTTATTCAGAACGAAAGTGGTCTTAATTCGATTTATCTTAATTCACTTTGAATTGTCATGACAGGTTACTTCTAAGGGCATTTAAAAATAAAAAAAAAATATGTTCAAATCATCATAAGTCACTAATTTATGGATATAAAATTGAAAACACTTTCCATGCATCAGCTGAGGGGGTTTGCAGAGCACGAGCCGTATGCGAACCCAATAAGCCTCTTAGCCCCAGACCTGTACTTATTACTGGGAATTGAAATACCTCTGCCGAGACAGTTTAGAAAAAGGCAGCTGAGACCTTCAGGCTTCAAAACAGCTGCAGTTTCTATAGTGCACTGCCAACCTGCAGCATCAGCTAGACAGATGAACCCTTTCTATAGCACACAGTGTGCACGCATCAGCTACTCAAAGGACTATCTGTAGCAGCAGTGACGCCAGTAGCTCTGCAGGTCAAAAAACAGCTTTTGAGAAAATCCCCAGCCACACACACCAAAACTCTGCAATGCTGAACGCAGGCAGCTTCAGGCCCTCAGATGTTCTGAGCAGCAAGGTTCCCACCCATCATTTAGGGGTCTCTGCCCCAGACCACAGGTGTTCCATCCGCTATGAAAGTTCAAAACCAAGAGTGAGTTAATTTGTCCTCTAAACCAGCATCTGGTTTAACCGAACTAACTGTTTGCCAACACCCTTTTGCCAGTAGTCCTACAGGATAGCTTGTACTGCCCCCTTGTGCTGGGCAGAAGTACTGCCAGATTGTAACAGGCGCCCAACCAATGTTCACGTCACAGCCAACACCCCAAGATCCACTGTCAGCAGTTTTACACAGAAGATTTGTGCTCCAAGAGTAAAACTTCATACTTCTCTCTGCAAAAGTGAGTCAGTACAATTAGCGCAGGGAGAACACAGATACTGAGCAGTCCTTTGCCCAAGGTCGGCGTCAGAGCTGGGACTAGAACCCACGACATTCTGACTTCCCGTCGATTGCCTTACTCGTTGGGTAGGAACAGGAGAATAGTGACACCAAACACACAACGGGACATCCCATTTCAGCCATTATTGCCACAGAGCACAAGGAGCCAGGGCTGAACAGCAGATCACGCCTGTTCGGAAGAGAATCTTAAATCTAGGATTAAAGGCTTTTCTGGTGACATTCTCCAGGCCAAGATATTTCACCACTTCCAGGCGTTCAGTGTTAACCCCACCCATGAAACCCAGTTCCAGACGTGAGACACAGTCAACGAGGTAGCTTTTAAAAAGCCAGGATTTCTGGGGGCCCGACAGAACGACAGGCCAACTCTCCGCAGGAGCCAGATACTAGTCCCACAGCTGTGCTGATGATCAGTGATGCTGATGTTTTGACACAATAAGGGTCTAGGTAAAGCTGCATGCCACTGCTGGTTTCGGCTCCCTTCACCACAACATGGGGGCGTGGGTGGCTGGGAATCACCTTTTACCAAATAAAGAGGGTAAAAAGGTGGAAAGAGTCTTAGCTTCTCTGAGGGGCAGGAAAAGTTGAGTTTTCCTTTAAATTCCATCATCGGTGAAAGAGAGAGAGCAGGGAAAGACTCGCGCAAAAGTGACTCGTCTCTCCTTCTCAATTGGCTTTGACCCGACGGGGTCATCACCAGTGGTTTGCCGGGAAGCTGCTTCCATATGACACTCCCTCGACCTTGCGCCCCACTGCCAGGTTGCAAGGCCCAGCTCCGTTCAAACAGCCGTCCCCTCTCCTGTCCAGGACAGCTTAGGCCATGAGCCTGTGGTGGAAGCGTCCTGAACGTCTCCTTCCCTGCTATGCCAACCCAGGTGCTGGCAATGTGGAACTCCCAGCTGAGAAGCTAGCCAGTCACCCATCCCATTGCTCCCCACAACAGAGCCAGACACTTTGCCTAGTGTGATTCTGAGTGACAGAATCAACAGGGCTTTCAGCACTTCCTTGACGAGACTATGCCGCAGTCTAACAGCCCTCCCAGGCGCCAGCAGCCTATGCTTCTATTCCAGACACCACCCAGAAGCGCCAGACGTACAACAGAGTGTGATTTTCTCGGGTAGGGAGACTGAAAAGGAACAATTCTAAGCCGAGGCGGCAGGGGCCTGGCAGAGAATCACGCAAATGGCACCGAAAATGAACCATTCTGAAATGGTCTCAAAGGGGAGCCTTGGCCTCTAACAGGCAGCAGGAACTGATCACGTAACGTCGTTAACTAACACTCCGCACTTCCATCCTGTGCGGTTACAAGCGGCACCTGCGTTTGTCTGACGGCGTGGGCAAGCCAAGAGGCGGAGGATGCCCATTTAACCTCTTCCAACTCTCTACGACAACAAAGCATGTTAGATGCAAGCAGGAAGTTGGACCATTGTGATTTCAGGGTTTAAGTCGCTCAGGTGCCCTGAACTCACAGCGCCAGATGGACTCAGCAGGAAGGGTAGTGTTTGACACCTGGGAAAGACAACTCAGGCTACCAGGTTCCACTCTAGCCGTTCCCCAAAGGAGACCGCAGTGCATATACAGATGTGGTACTCCGCTGGGGAGAGATCTGGATGAAGTACAGCATTCATACTGGTATATCCGGCATGCAGGTGCAGGGAGCATGCCGCTGGCGAAATTCTACAAAAGAACCAACCAAGGCTGCGTCAGGCCAAGCCAGGCTGCCCTGTCCTGTGCGGGGCCTGTGGAAGAGACACAGAACTCTGTTCTCTTTGGAAACTGGCTTTCAGTCCCCTCTTTGAGAGCCGGGGGAAAGCAGAGCAGAATCTGGCAGCAGGATGCATTGCAAATCTCCCCTGGCAGAGTGTCTCACAGAGATATATGGCTGAAGGGGGAGGAATGGCGGGGGAAATCCAAGATAGAAACACATTCCTATCTCTCTCTTTTTTGGGGGGGTGAGAAGAAGAGAAGAGGAGGAGGAGGAGCACCCGTGGGGGAAGGGAGTCTGAAGGGACCTGGAGACCCAAAGGAATGGCGCAGTGAGATAAAGAGACAGACGGTCGACTTCTAACATGAGCAGCGTCCCCGCTGGCCTAAGCTAAACTTGGGCAGTATCTACCTTCGCCGGACAAGGCCAGGCTGCACCGGTGCAGAGTGCGCTCTGCTGCTGGGAGAGGCTGCTACAGAGAGGATTTTATTTCGGAACGTAGCTAGCTACATGGAGGGCAATGGGGGGTGGGGGGCACATGATTTGAACTAAGTGACAGAGCCACTGACATTTTAAAGAGCATTTGGGTCATTTCCCCAAGGGCGCTTTGCTCCAGTGTCACTGATGCTCAGAAAGCCGAGTCCAGACTCTGGCTGTCCCATGTGCCCTGCTCCCCCCCGCCCCAGAACAATTCCCAGGACACCGAGTGACATCTTGGGGCAGAACCAGGAGATCCTGAGCTGCGGCGATGCCAGCTGCTGTGCCCAGACACCAAGCTTAGCTAGACCTAGGCTATGCAACCAGGGACATCGGGGTGAGGCTCCCAGCAGAGCCCTGAGCAGGAAGTAGCCAATATACTGCTGTCACTGCAGGGAGAGTGGGAGCCAATGCGCAGCCATGAACAGCCTCCCCCTTCCCCACACACGTGTTCCCCGCCGGGAACGGACGGATCTTTAGCCGACACGAGCTGGGCCTGAGCTTTCAGAGGCAGGGCACCAACGTGCGTTGGGAGCCAAGAGGGGAATTTGGGGAGGCAGAGTCGACACTTTGGTAACAGGCTTTTTCTGGCCTGCAACAATCAGGGTTCCTGAGAGCGGCTGCGGAGCCTGGCTCCCTCCCTCATGCTCATGGTTTCTGTTTCTTCCACAGGAGGAAGTTTAACTGCCTTTCCCTGCAGGTCCCTTCAGCTGTTTCTAGCTCCCCCTGAACTGTGAGTTGCTCCTGGCCCACTGGAGAGTTGCCAGAGAGAAGATCACGGTTTATTTAAGCGGTGTCCACCCCCAAGTGGACAGGGCACCGATTTAATGAAAGTGAAATCCGAGAGTGGGTTAAATTCCCCCCCCAAATCCACACCAGACACTGCAAAGATCCATTCCTGGCCAGCCCTCGGGGTCAAACAAAGAGGTGGATCTTCTCCCGAACTGCAAAGCAACTGAAAGCCTTCACGAGCGTGAGCCGATCCCGGCAGCGTTTGAGGCTAGAGCATTTCTGAGAAAGCCAGATTATGGGCTGCTGCCATGAACCAGACTAGGATCTGAATTCCAGGGGGAACAGGGACGTGTGGTCATGTGATCACCCCAAGCATCCTCACATACACACACACTGGGGCCAAGGAAGGAGGGCAGCCTCTGGCAGGAGCCGTCCCCCACAGCCATGGGCTGTATGCCCCGAAGCACTGCCTGTCATCAGGGGTTTGGGTGTTGCTAAGGGATATGTTCAGACAATGCCATGCGGGTTCACCCAGGCCACGTATCCAGCAGCAGCTCACACACCACCATTTCCTAGGACACTGATCGCACCAGCTGCTGGGTGTCACAAGAGTTTCAACCGCTACCCTCCCCCCCTCCAACAGTGCACTCTCCTCCCTCCCCCTCCAACTTCCCCGCTCGTTTCTTGAGGTGGAAAGAGCAGGAGGAAACTCGGTTACAAAATCAGACGCCCTAGAAATAAAAGCTCCGCAGACCTCATAACCAAGCTCTCGGCTGAGATGAGCTCCTGCATTTCACGCCTGAACCAAAATCCTCCACAGCTGCCTCTTATAATCCACTGCTTTGTTGGTCTCTTCCGGTGAGACTGGTTAAAAAAAGAGTCAAAAGAACAACATGGTTGATTTCCACCCCGCTGTATTTCATACCTGTGAGCTCTACCTGGGCGTGAGCTGGTCGGTCAGGTGATGGCAAGTGTTAAGAGTTTGAGGTGAGTGTCGCTAGCTTTGCCCTGTTGTCCCCCGAAGCCTTTCCTGAGAGGCAAATGGTGATACTTCAAAAACAAACCAATGGAAAAGAAGGTTTATACACAGCTGCCCGTGGCTTCTGCTGGTTGGGTAGAGATTCCAGATCATCCTCGTCTTATTTACAGTGTCAGGACCCCATCTGAGAGTCTAGGAGAGTCCTCAGCGCTGTCCCCACCTTGACCGGGGGAGCAGGAGCAGGCAAAAACCAGACACAGAAAACTGAAAATCCTGTCCACTTCCGAGCTTCTCCGATGCATCGCCCTGGCTCCTAAAGCAGCAGCTGCGAGTCGGGGGTTTTGGTCTGGCAGCCCTGGCACATTCGTTTGTGTCTAAGCAGCCGATCTGTCCTGGAGAAGCTCTGCGAGAGATGGAGGAGAGAGAAGGGCGTTATTGCAACATCCAATCCAGCCAATAAGAAAAGCACCAACGCAGGGCAGCGTGTGCTGCAGGAGTCTGTTATGGGAATGGCGGGCTCGCTCTTTGGAGCTAGGAAAGACTCCTAGAGCAGCAAGGCAGGGCTAGGTTCTCCGCTCAGCACAGGGAGCCGGAGTCAGGGGTGCTGTGTGCTGACCCCAGCCCGTTATAGTAGTCCGAGGGCTGCTCTTGCTTACACAACTGGCCTAGGGTCACTTAGACCATTGGTTTAGACCATGGGTCGCGGCGGCTCTCGTCAGCACCGCCGATCGGGCCGTTAGAAGTCCTGGTAGCGGTGCTGCCCAGCTAAGGCAGGCTAGTCCCTACCTGCTCTGACACCGTGCTGCACCCCAGAAGCGGCTAGCAGCAGGTCCATCTCCTAGGTGGGGGGTGAGGGGAGCCCATTGGGTTCTGCCCCCACCCTGAGCACCGGCTCCACACACCCACAGACCGGGAACTGGCCAATGGGAGCTGTGGGGGTGGTGGTGCCTGCGGGTAAGAGCCATTTGCACACCTCAGCCTAGGAGCTGGACCTGCTGCTGGCTGCTTCTGGGGTGCAGCGCGGTCTGTGGTGCCAGGCAGGTGGGAAGCCTGCCTTAGCACCCCCACTGCGCCACTGACTGGAAGCTGCCAGAGGTAAGCCTGTGCCCCAACCCCATCCCAGCCCTGAGTGCCCCCCCAACCCAGAGCCCCTTTCTGCACCCCAAACCCATCATCCCCAGCCCCACCCCAGAGCCTGCACCTCCAGCCCAGAGCCCTGACCCCCTCATGCACCCTAATCCCCTGCCACAGCCCAGAGACTGCCCCCCCAAACCCAGAGCCCCTTCCTGCACCCCAACCCCATCATCCAGCCCCACCCCAGAGCCTGCACCTCCAGCCCAGAGCCCTGACCCCCTCATGCACCCTAATCCCCTGCCACAGCCCAGAGACTGCCCCCCCAAACCCAGAGCCCCTTCCTGCACCCCAACCCCATCATCCCCAGCCCCACCCCAGAGCCTGCACCTCCAGCCCAGAACCCTGACCCCCTCATGCACCCCAACCCCCTGCCACAGCCCAGAGCCCCTTCCTGCACCCCAACCCCATCATCCCCAGCCCCACCCCAGCACCTGCACCCCCAGCCCAAAGCCCTGACCCCCTCATGCACCCCAACCCCCTGCCACAGCCCAGAGCATCCTCCCATACTCTGAACCCCTCATTTCCAACCCCACTCTGCAGCCCTCACCTCCCCTACCCCAACCATCTGCCCCAGCCCTGAGCCACCCCCCCACCCAAGCTCCATTGGGTTGCAGGCATCAATTTTCTCCAACTGGGTCACCAGAAAAAAAAAAAAAAGTTTGAAAACCACTGACTTAGGCAATGGAGAATTAGCACGGCCATGTCCCATCGCCACTCCCGACACCAACTTTTAATTCCCACAGGGTGGGTCCCTAACTTCTGTCATGGGAATTCCCCACTGGCTGTTTTCAGCCAGAATCCAACCTCTTTTGCACTGTTTGAGCAGCACAAGGGGCTGGACCATAACCAAGAACCCGGCCCAGCGCCCAACCACGCTGCTCAGCTGACCAAGTCGGTGTCTAGAGAGAAGACACGGCCCCACGTGGCTGAGCAGCTGGCTGTTCTGCACTGCTCTGCTGGGTGGGAGCCCGGAGTCTAACCCAGCTCGGACACCAACTCTGCAAGACAGCTGGGCCGTTTTCCATGCGTGGCTACCGATGGGGGGGGGGGTGCCTCTGTTTTGGGGGAGCCATCCCGGGCCACGTTTGGCCTGATATTTTAAGAGCTGCTGAGCACCTGCAATCCCAGCAGAAGTCCAGGAGAGCTGGGGGCGCTCACAGCTCATGTCTCAGGTCATGGATAATGGAGGCACCCTAAAAGGTAGCGATTTCTGACCTTAAACCCTTCGCAATCCCCTACTTCCCGGGGGAGCAGGGGGAGCATTTGCTCATGTCTCTGCAGAGCTAGGAAGATGAGCCGTGTTCTGTAGACCCTAGGCAGAGATCTGCATTGCTAGGCACAGACCAAAAGCAGCACCAAGCAGATTTGACCGGGCCAGATCGAACCAGGAACAAATTCCTGGCAAGCTCTCGTCCAGGCTGTCCGTAGGAGGATGGTGGTTCTGATAGGAAGGAAGCAGCGTCCCACACTGTGTGTGCACAGATCTGAGTGCGCTAGCTCCCTGTGATAATCCCGCTGTCCTGCTCTGAGAAACCACTGAGCCTAGCAGCCTCCCTAGCACAGAGCCTGGGCTGATGCAGCAAAGCGACTCCACCCCTCGCTCTGCGGCATGCCTGGCCAGGGTGGGGGTTACCTGCATGCAGTGCTCGCACTGGTAGGGCTTTTCGCCGCTGTGCACGCGCTTGTGGCGCTCCAGGTGGTACTTCTGGATGAAGCGCATGTCACACAGATCACACTCAAACGGCTTCTCACCTGGGAAAGAGCAGAAGGGGCTGTGATAGGGAGGCTTGTACTGCCTTCTCCCCCCCCCCCCCACTCCCCGTCCACCCCAGTGGTGGGCACAGAGCCTCGTGCCACCGCCTGGCTCTGAATCCCCGCTGCCCTGCACGACCCAACCTTGCCATAGTCCCCCACACCAGTCAGTCTGGCTTGCACCTCCGCCCTCGTCTCCTACTGTGCCCCCACACTTACCCGATCAATAATGCCACTTCGAACCACCTCTCCTCTTCATTTCCCTTTCCTAGTCTGTCTCAGCACCTTCCTGTGAGCAGCCTCTTAATCCATCTGCAAAGCCGCTGCCCCCTCCCCATTCAGCGCTGCCCCCAGTCAGAAAGATCATTCGCCAGACTGGTCGGCATTAACTGATCAGTGGGTGCATGCCCCACAGCTGAGTAACCATCTGATCTTGTGGCGGCGGCGCTTCATCGCTGCACCACATGTGAGTTTTGCTTGAAAACTCACCAGGGCAGGGACAGATTTAATCCTGCATGCCATCCCCTCTGCACAGCCTGTTTGGTCCCCCGCCCCCTTTTCTCTGACGTCACAGCCCCACCCTATTCTAGAGCTCACAGCTCTCTCCCCCTCGCTGCAAGGTTCGGGGCAAAGCAGCAGAAAAGCAAAGAGAGAGGCAGGGGCACAGGAACAGAAAAGCGAGGATCTTCCATCATCACGATCCAAGCTCTCAGCAAGGAGCGGCTCACACAGCAACACCAGCTTCCTCCTCATCAGATGCAGTGGTAGCAGCTAGAACGCAATGCGGTGAACGCACCACCTTTAAAGGCAGCGTTCGCGAACTCTGCACCCGAGACCTAATATCCAGGCAGGTACATGTTCTGATTTAAACATCGCTAGGACCCTAGTGCCCTCTTGCAACCTTTCTGCTTAAAGAGCCGAGCTGTTTGATCAAAAGAGCCCCTGTCCCCACTGGAGCACAGTTCAAGTTACAGATGCAGCTGGAGTTACGGATCAGCCTCTCAACGCTTCACCCCCTGTTCTGCTTCTGATCCAGAAGGCCCACAGCAACCATCGGCAGAGCAAGACCCTCGCTCTCCTGGCTCTTTACCAGTATGGATGAGGATGTGTCTCTTGAGATGGTAGCTGCTCCGAAAGGCTCCGTAGCAGTGCTCGCAAATAAAGTTCTTGGGGATTCTCAGCTGGAAGGAGCCGTTCTGCTCAATCACCATCACCTGCGAAGCACAGACAGACCCTCACCATTCCTGCGCATGGCACAGCGAGCACGTAACACTGCTCTAGGGTCAGGTGCTGCCAAACTATTCGCCCCTCCCTACCCCCTTCCATTTGGGGACGGCCAAGCACTCTTGTGAACGCTTCAGGGCAGGGCTCATTTTTGTCGTGTCTGTGCAGTGCCTAGCACAACAGGACTCCGGGGCCCCTAGGTACTGCATTAAAGATTGTGACGCACTTTGAGATCTCCTGATGAAAAGCTCTACATAAGAGACAGGTACCATTATTAATGCTACAATCTCAATAGTCTAGCCTCCCAATCCTCCTAGAAGGTAAGACAGAAGATGAAGACACCGAGATGTTAAAGGACAGGTTTGTGGCCATGCAGCAAGCCTATGGCAGGTCCCAGGACAGAACTCAGGAGTTCTGATTCCAAGTCCCATTGCTTTATTCACAAGAGCACTCTTCCCATTTTAGCAGAGATTCTTCTTGCAGGTGAGACGGGCTCAGTACTGCAGGGAGAACTAGTATCTGCCACAGGACGTCAGTTCACATTTTGGCTGGGGGGGGGGGTATCGTGTTCCCCCCCACCTTTACCCCAGTGTCACTCTTGGAGCCTGTGAATCCATTTCTTGGCTGGAAGGTGCTGGGCCCTCAAGGCTGAGCAGTGCAACGGCGAGGAGCCGGATGCCCGAGCTGTGAGAGTGTTTGGAGACAAACACCTGAAATCCTCGGCTGTCTGAGATACAGGCAGCAATGCCAACAGCTCACTCAGGAAGAAGGGTTGGCCCTGAGCATGGTGAGACTTCATAACGCAGCCCCGTCTGCCCTGCTCCTCCCTGACCATACGACGGACGATTACCTGCCTTTTTAATGGTCTTTTTTGGCTGTGATGCTTCTGCCGGCTCTTCCTCTTTACGGCTGCGAGATTTCTCGCTCTCCTGGCGGAGACCCTTAAGGAGAGAAAACAGGGGTCAGTTCTTTCCCGGTGTGCATTTCTAGAGCCCCTTGCCCCCAGAACCCTCTGGAGATGCCCTGCGCCGTTACATTTAGAGACCCCTTTCTAGTCACGTCAATTACAGTAAGTCTGGGGATGGGGCAGGATCAGGGTAGAGCTCCCCCCATACCAGCATGTTCGGGCTGTTCCCTCTCTCTCCATTCTCTGTCTGCTTGGAGCTCTGTTTTGGCATCATCTTCTTGCTGGCAACAGTTGGCACGAGGCACACCCCAGAGAGGCCCTCGCAGGCCAGGAGACTCGCCTAAAAGACGAGACAAACAATCATGAAAGATGCAGGGTTCAGCTGAGCTTAGCCAGCCATAACCTAACCAGCCGCTGCCCAAACATGCCAGTGCCCTCTAACAGAATGAATGGGATATATTCAGCCACATGTGCAACTACACCACCCTCTGGCGGCTGGAGGTCTACAAAGAGGGTCTATGAATTAATACTACCGGTAGCTAACGGGAGAGTTCCCTTGAGCTTAAAAAGTGCAGTGTTTTGGGAGCAAGCATTCCAGTTTCGTGGTGGGGTGTGCGCAACCGTGTTGGTTGCATATGCTTAGCCTCCTTAATTCAACCGATACTTTGGTTGATCAGAACTACATCGTTTGCATTAAGTATCGACTTCTACCCGTTATCACTGCGGGTCACCAAGGGCTCTGCAGCCCATTCAGTTTGACAGTAACCTCCCTGTGACGTTGCATTCCTGTTACAGATGGGAAAATTGGGGCTCATTACCTGAGCCATCTTGTCTGTCTGTCCTCAACAAACGGATTGTAACAATTCTTTAGCCTTAATTCTCTCCCGGGAAAGAATTTTACGATTAGAAAGATTTTTTTTTTTTCAGTTAATCATTTTTTGCCGGTCTTGTCCAGTACCCTCCACTTGGCCGACATCTTTCTGGATTCTGAGAGCCTGGAATCGTGTGTGGCGTTCTAAGGGAGTCTTCCCCAAGCACTGCCGCGAGCTGGAGAAGCTAGATGGGAAGGTAACTGACTGCACCGCTTTTACAGATGAGTCATTCCAACCCTAGCCCTGCTTCTGGATGGATGCTGGATAAAGGGGGTTGATCTCCGTGCCTCGATATCGCTGCAGACACTTCTCTGGAGCCTGCGAGTTTAAAAAAAAAAAAAAAAAGCATAACTGAACCAATTGACAAGGGATGGCTAGAGAAAAACTTCTTTATCAGCGTGTCAAAGCACCTTCATTCAAAGAGAACCCAGGCAAAATTTATTGCTTAATATTAGCAGAGGTTTTGCTGGAAGGTGAGGAGAAGAGACATAACACTCTCTACTGTTTACGAGCTTTTCTAAGCCCTGTGCAAAGTTAGCCTTGACAACATTTTGCAGACGGGGAGACAGACAGAGAGGTAAAGTGACTGGCCCCAGGTCACACAGTCAGAACCGAGAGTAGAATCCAGGAGTTCTGACTCTCAGCGATCTGCCCTAATCTCTAGGCCACGCTCCCATCCCAAAGCTGGGAAGAGAACCCAGGAATCCTGACTGCCACCTTGTGTTCAAACACACCCCTTCATTCCTCGAATACCGACATGTACAGAAAGGCTGCACTGGGTGCTCTCCGACATTATTATTTCACAGTTCAGGAGAAAGTGTTTAGAAGTCATAACTTTCTATTCTTAGAAACAGGAAGCATAAAATCTGTCACACTGTAGTGCCATCTGTCTGCTCCGCGATGCTGCATGGAAGTACAGCGAGACTGCGAACGAGCAAGCAGTAATGAGCACAACTGTGGATTGTCATTCCTGTCCACGCATGCACAAGTGGAGTGAGCGAGCAAGTTTGTGGTGATTTGCCAGAAGATCAACACCCACCTTGGTGTGAACTACTATGAGCGTGGAGACACAGTGCAGCACAAGTGAGGTCTGGTGTATGAATCGGAGGAAGCAGGCACCACAATAGGTGCTCAGTGTAGCAGCCCAGAGTGCACACAGAGTAAGTATGCAAAGGACCCAGGTTGTTGCAAGGGAGCCCAGCTAAATTCAAGTGCCTCTGTAACATGCTCATGTGCAACAGCCCCAGCTGTGGACAAGCGCGCAAAGCCACAGCATGGGTGTGCAAACACGCAGCTAGTACAAGGCTGTGACCCAAGAGGGCAACGTTGCAACCTGTATTTGTGTCTGAGCGTGCAAGGCCTGAGCACGCGTGTGCACACGAGCGTGGGGGGCGGGCAAGGCCCAGCGCCCACAAGTGTGCAAGCCGCGCCCCCGAGCGTGCAAGCGACCGCGCACGCGGGTGGGTATAAGTGTGCAAGCCGCAGCCCCCGAGCGTGCAAGCGCATGCGCGCAAGGCCGAGGCGCGGGGGGTGCCAGGCCGAGCCGGCCCCGGCCCCGGCCCCTGAGGGGTGCGGCCCGTTGGGCCCCAGGGCCCGCTACCCACCGGCTGTGGGCTCCGTACCTGGCTCGGCCGCTGCGGGCTCCAGGCTCCGCCGTCGCCTCCGTGCGCTCCCCCGGGAGACAAGTTTACAAACAGCGGCCCGAACCCGCTCGGCCCCCGCCGCTACCCCGGAACCGGAAGCGCATGACACAGGGGTCACGTCCAGTCCGCCCGAGCGGGCGGGGCCGGCGCGTGCGCGCGACCGCTCCTGAGGCCGCCCCGGCCGCCATCTTGGTGCAGGGTAAGTGAGGGGCAGAGGGAGGGGGCTGTTACCAGGGTAACCATGAGTAGAGGGCGGGAGATCCTGTGGCCTCTGGGAGTAGGCTCTCCTTGGCCCCAATATAAACCCTTGGGGGAGCGGCTCTTCCTGGCCCCACCCAATATACACCCCCAGGGGGGAGTGGGTTCTCCCTGGCCCCATCCCAATATACACCCCCAGTGGGAGGGGCTGTCCCTGGCCCCACCCCAATATACACTCCCCAGTGGGAGGGGCTGTCCCTGGTCCCACCCCAATATACACTCCCCAGTGGGAGGGGCTGTCCCTGGCCCCACCGCAATATACACCCCCCAGTGGGAGGGGCTGTCCCTGGCCCCACCTCAATACACCCCCCCGGTGGGAGGGGCTCTCCCTGGCCCCACCCCAATATACACACCTGGGTTGTGAGGAAAGGGGAATAAACATGGGAAAATAGTTGTACTTCGTGTAATGACCCACCCACTCCCAGTCTTTATTTAAGCCTAATTTAATGGTGTCCAGTTTGCAAATTAATTCCAGTTCAGTCACCTCTCGTTGGAGTCTGTTTTTGAAGGTTTTTTTTTTTATAATATTGTGACTTTTAGGTCTGTGATGGAGTGAGCAGGGAGACTGACGTGGTCTCTGACTGGTTTTTAGCCTGCTATGACTCCCTGACCTGCAGAGCCCTCGTAACAATGGACCAGCCCCACCTCACTAACAGTTGTTCCAGAAGCAATGGGGACCCTCAGTGGCCGCTGCAACCTTCATGGCTGCTACCATCACGTGACTTTTCACAGCTTGCAGATCTGGGATCTCACCGGTGAGAAATCCCCGCTGGCTTAAAATAAAGTGTGCCTTGTTGTTGAAATCCCTTTTTGCTCTCCATAAAAGTCTGGCAAGGATCTGTCCCTTGTTGGTGCCGGCCAGACCCGTGATGATACCATGTGGACTAACACCTGTAGTTAATTTCCCATTTGGAGCCGTAGGCCAGGGTGCAGGAATTGATCCTGATATGGTGTGCTGCCTGCGCTGCTCCCACAGAGTTCCTTTCCCCGCCCCACCTTCCCCTTCTTTAGGGGGATACACAGGCAGAAAGCAGGCAGCAGGCTGTTGGGCAAAGCGCATTTGGACGGTAGGTGGATTCTCATGAATTAGGGGTGGTTACCTAGAGTGGAGTGGGTCTGTAAAAGGGTGATGTTCATTCTTGCAAGGAAATGAGATTACTGTGGAATAATAAGGGTGGGTTCAAAAGTTGAAGGTTTAATGATTTACAGTGAAAGGCCTTGTCTTACCCAGGGATTGTGATTATAACATATTGCTGTGACTCAGTTCTCTCTCTGCCTTCCAGTCGCTTTTGAGTACTTGTAGGTTTCGTGCTCCTTACTATTCTCAGCCTGATCATAAACAAGAGTAGAGTTTATTTTAATAAATGCAGGAGAAGATTTTCCCCAGGGCCCCATGAACACAAGTGGCATAGAAAAATCACTGGGGTTTGTGCTCTGAAATCCCTTAGGTACCTTTGAAAAGATCCCCCTCAACCAGTCAGCAGTGCTGCCAACTCTGATGATTTTATCACAAGTCTGACAATATCTGGTGCCTCAAAACCCCAGGTCCTGGAGTCCTGTGATTAGAAGAGCATCTCAGCTATCTTTTTTTTTTTTTAAACTAAGTTTTTAACCCTCATGGTTGCAGAGAAGAATGTGAGAATGTGAAGCCAATGTGATCTACAGGCTCAGAAACCAGTACGCAAAGAAAAAGAAGCCCATTTTTATTTTATTTGGCTTAAAATCGTGATTTTTTTTTTAAATCTCATGATTTTGGGGACCTCACTCCTGATTTTAGAAAGCTTGGGGTTAAAGATACGGAATCAACAGGAGAGAAGTTTGGCTCAAGAAGCAAATTAAAACCCTGACCCAGGAGAGTAACAGCTTGTGGGAGTTAAGCACACGTTTAATGTCCTTTCCTCCATTGAGGTCAAAGTAACGTGCTCTTTGGGAATGAGCGCTCTCCAGTGGTGCCGGAAGGACCAGAAAGTTGGGGGGGGCCAAGCAGCAACCCAAAGAGGGGAGCAGTTGGGGGATGCCCAGGGGAACAGGGAGTGACTCCCTGCAGAGCCCGTCCTGTTCCTGCCTTCCCCACTACCTATGCTTGGGTCCTGCTCCCCCTGCGGGGGACTCTGCTGTCCAGGTGACCCTGGTACCCAACTCCCAACATCCTCCAGCTCCATCCCGGGCTCCCGGAAGCTCTGGCTTCTGTGCTCCCCTGCCTGCAGCTTCCTGACTCCCCCTGTGCTGACCTGCTACCAAGCACCTATATGCTCAGAAGGGCAGCGGCGACCTGGGGAGGCCCAGGGGTGACTCCCTGCATGGCCTGTCTGGTCACCGCCTCCCCCTACCTGTGCTCAGCTCCTGCTCCTCACTGGTGAGTCCATTGTGCTGGCGGCTCTGGTTTCTGGCATCTCCTACCCTTGCCCTCCACTGCCTGGTCTTAGCTGCAGCATCCCAGGTTACCTCCATGCTGACCTGTTGCCGGGTGCCTATGTTCTCAAAGCGGGGGGCCTGGGTCCCCTGTTTAAAAAGTGGGGAGGCAATTGCCCTTTTCCCACCCCCACTGCCAAGCCCTGGCTCTCACACCTATGATGCTCTTGCAAGAGCAGGCTTTCCTCTCTCCTTGTTCTCTCAATCTCTCCTTGGTCGCTCCTCCTTTAGTAGTGTGGCATCCATCCTTTCGAGAAGGAAAGCTCTTCAGGGCAGGGACCTTGACTTCCTTTGTGTCTGTGGTGCTGCCAGCTGTAAATAATATGTTCTAAGAACCAGCGGAGATGGGCCCTGCAGGTTCCAAACACTCTAGATTTTGGGGGAAGATTTGGATCTGAGTGAGCAAAATACTGGGCCAAATGAAATGGATCAGACTGAACAGGCCAGATCTCAGCAACCCTGAAGGTGGTTTTCAGGTCCAAGCTTTGCATTTCTGGTGCATAAACTAAGACCTGGCGTGTGCAAACAGGGTTCGGGGGCACGCCCAGCCGCCCTATCTTTAAGGCTAGATGGGAGAAGAGGCCCGAAACCTCTGCCTCTTGTAACTTGGAGACTCAGCATGGGAAAGGTGGAGAATCAAAGAGGTAAGAAGACCGTAGCCTGCCCTTGAGTTGAGTTCTGTATGCGTTACACTAGGAACCTCCTAAAAATTGTTGGAATTTCCATTCCTGAAATGAACGGTTGCTAAATTAAATCCCCAATAAATGGAAACAAGTCTTCAGGCAGCACTTAATCACCCTGCGCACTTCCCCGGGAGCACGGCTGTGGCTGGATTGGAAGAAGGCGTGGATGGTTTTTATATCCAGTAATAACATTTATAGCTTGGCAGGCTCAGATAGGAGTAAGTACCTCTCATGCTGTAATGTGAGCTGAAAGCCTGAGTGGGATTGGAACACAATTTTTTGTTACCACCTCTGTACATCATTGCACAATCGGCCAGGTGCATGGTGGGATTATATTAACTTTTCTTTGAAGTAGCAGTTGTTGGCAGGATTCGTGAGGCCGCACTGGATGAATCAGTCATTCGATCCGGTGTGGCAAATCCTCTACAAGGTCTGTTTTGTTCCATTTCTGCACGGGGAGTTGCAAGGTTTGCTTTAGCTGGAGGATGCACCGAGCAGGAGGCAGACAGAAATCAGCACAACAATTCCATTACATCAGGTGTAAGAAAAATTGGTGAAAACGGGGAAGTAACACTCACCTGGTACTCAGTGACCAAGTGTGACTTGCACTGAGTGAGTATTTAGCAGAGAATTAGCTGGTGGAGCTAAATTGGGGAAGGTATTTATCAATTGTATTAAAGGCTCCCACTCAGGATAGGTGCCCCATTACACTAAGCACTGTATAAATGCACGGTGATTGATATCCCTGTCCAAAGAGCGTGCAGTCTAAATAGACACGGGTAGGAGAAAGGAAGCTTTATCATCTGCATTTTACAGGGAGGAAACTGAGGCATGCTCCGATTCGTGTAATTTGCCCCCACTCACACAGGGAATCTGTGGTAGCACCAAGAACTGAACCCAGCTCTCCTAAATCCCAGGTCAGTCTCTTAATCACAAGACCAGCCTTTGTCTCACACATATTGGGATGTTGAGGGCATAAGTTAATGTTTAGGGCAGAGGATGCTCTCTCTTGCACCCCTGGGTAGTTGCTTTTCCTGCTGCATACAAGTGAACCTTGTATTGCACATCCATGGCTTGCTAAAGCAGTCTCCACTCTCTGCGCTGCCTCTTGACTTAAGTTGGTGCACTGCATGCCGGGGCTTGTCATTGCTACTTGTTGCACCTCCTCTGGCGGTGGGATGGGGTGCCGCACCCCGGGACGTGTAGTCCTTGCTAGCCACGCCTCTGCAGAGAACATGAGGGCAGGGCTCTGTGGACTGCACTGGGGCCAACAGAGTGCACTTTGGCCAGAGCTGCCTAGTTCATTTCCCCTCTGGGAGCTGACAGGTAAGGAGCTGCTGCCTCTCCACTGCGCCTGAACCACAGGAAGGGGGGAATGAGAGAGACGGGCTGGAGGGAAAGAAGAAAGGTGTTCAGAAAGCTCCCATCGGTGGCCGGGCACCCTGCCCGCTTCCTTGAGCACCGGATGAGCTGTAACGATCACTTTTCCCAAAGGAGTTTGTAATGTCTCAGCATCGCTCTGGCCTGGGCTGCCCCTGGCATTTCTGTGGCAAACAGCATTTAGCACATAGAGGTACAGTATCTCGGAGCCAGGCTGTTTGGACTGAGCCCAGCAGGGGCCTATGTGAATTTGACTCTTACGTGTGTCTGACAAATAGAAAATCTCCTGGAAGCAGCAAGGGATGCCTTTAAGAGCTGCTGTGTGGACTGATTTGTCAGTAACAGATTGTTTCCTTTGTACTTTGTCCCTGTGATCTGGGCACAGATCTCACAGGGCTGGACAGGTAACAGGACACTGGGGGGCTTTTTCCCAGAGTGGTTGTTTGGGGGGTGCGTGGGCTCCAATGGGGGAGAGCTCAGCACAGTTATTTGTCGTGGGCGGAGAGCGTTCTCAGCCCGGCATAAAGCTGCAAGGAAGAATCAGACTGTGGCCCGAGGGCTGACCGTCGGGATCGGACACGGGCAGTGCTGCTGAGATGCAGAGGGGTGACCCCGTGGTACAGAGGTTATGGACTAGGGATTATCACTGAAGAGCACTCACAGTAGAAGGGGGGGGGGTTTAGGAAGGGTTTCACAGCAGGGATGGGGGTTGCATGGCGCAGAAGGAAAGGAGACGACGTCCTAGGCAGGCAGCCGGGGTGCTGAGATCGCTGCCTACCAGGCTGACCATTATTGTCCCACTGTCTCCTGGTCGTCCTCCCTCTGTGTGGCGGAATCCACGGGTCGTCTCATGTCTTGTACTTGGATAGGGAGCTCTTTGGGGCAGGGGATGTCATGTTGCTCTGTACAGCACCTAGCACAGCGGGGTCCTGGGCCATGACTAGATGCTCCCACAGTTCAATGTTTTCAATTATTAGCCAAGTGTGGGGGCGGGGGTCTGGAGGAGAGAGGGAGGATACTGGCTTAGGAGGTGCACAGGCAGCAGGAGGAGGAAGAAAGGGAAGCTGTAGGGGCAGGGCCTTACAGAGGACTTTGAAGCTCTGGGAGGAGGGGAATGACCCTTAGTTCCAAGCTCTTTGTGCTCATGCTCCTTGGCCTATAACCCACCAGGAGTGTGTGGCCCCTGATCTGCGGAGGAATGTCCTCCCCCATGTGACGAGGAAGGCTGCAGCCAGACGTGCCTGGCCTCTGGGCTGGCCACGTTGCCTGGACGTGAATGGTCAGCGCTGGGTGGTGTCTCCAGATGACCAAGTCCTACAGCAAGGGCTGGTCATCCTAGAGGGGTCCATATCACCCACCCCTTTGGCGATCATGCTGCAGGTAGGATTTTCTGTGACTCCCACTGCCCTAGGGAAGGTGCCGGAGCAGGCTGCGAATAGGGAAGGCTCCTGTACTGCAGGTATGGTGTCCAGACCTCCCCAGGCTTCACGCTTCTCTCCCAGGAAAGTGTAGGTCTCCACAGAGATTCACAGATGTCATGTGTGTTCTGATGTACAGGGGCATGCTCGGGGGAAACGGCTAACCATGGCAGAAGACCCCCTGTCCCACCCCGCTCTGGATAAGGCAGCGGGCGAAGAGTTCCTGCGGGAAGCTTTCCAGATCATCCTGGAGGAAGCCGTCAGGAAAGGGACAGATGTCACAGAAAAGGTGAGGCTCCTGGGGGGGGGGGCGGGGGGCGGCTGAGCAGCCCAAGAGGCTGGAGTGTAGCCCCACCCCTTCCATGGGGTAGCCTGTGGCTGGCCCCTCTTCAGCGTGGGCACGGGAGGGAGTTTTCCCTCTTACCACAAAGGTGTTTTGCAAAGGGCTTCTGTCTGTTTCTAAGCCGAGTTGCTGCCAGTGGTGATCATTGGCTCTCTGACTGTCTCCAGGTGTCCTTTGCCCAGAGCGGTGGTGATCACCGGCTTTTCCAATCCATTGGCAGGAACATGGCACCACCGGAGCAGTGACCCAGCTGGCCTTAACCCGTGCCACAGGCCACCCCCTGCAGTCCAGGCACAGACCGCCAAGTTGCCCCCTACTGCCTGGGCACAGACTGCCCCACCACCCTGGCACAGATTGCCTGGTCACCCCCTATAATATAGGCACAGACCACATGGCCACTTCCTGCCACCAAGGCACAGACTGTCTGGCTACCCCCTGCCGGTCGGGCACAGACTGCCCAGCTTCTCCCTGCAGCCTGGCACAGACCACCTGGCCAAGGGCCGCACCGGCAGCGGATCAGGAGCCCTATGGCCCACCTCATGCGTACAAAACAGCGCCGATCGCACCCTCGGCTTTAATATTAAAGGGGCGCAGGCCTGGCCACTCAGCTCAAGGGGCATGGTACATCTTTATGGGCTGCACCATTGCCTAGAGAGGAGAGCGGCCACAGGCTGCACGCCAGCGCCCATGCACACCGTACCGTGCCCGCTCATGCCTTAGATCGCAAGCAGAGGAGTGACTTTGCTCGGCACGTGCTGTCTGTTCCCCTGACTGCTGCTGGCGCTGTGCTCCGCTGTCCCCTCTCCCAGGGGAGGATCTCCAAGAGCTCTGGACACGCCGGGGCACTGAGCTTGGAGGCCTCGCTCTGGGACGCAGGCCGGCATCGTCGCACTTTGCAGAGGGGAAAACACGAGGCCCCGTGGTGTGAAAGAGCCTGGGGAAGGGCTCTGTGTGTTGTCAAGGGTCCTGTGGAGCCCGGGGAGGGAGAAGTTCTGGGATTGCGGCCGCAGGGAAAGCCTCTCTCTGATGTGCTGCTTGGACCCCGTTCCCCTCCCGTCCTTTCCTGTTTATGGGCTCAGTCCAGGAGAAATACATCCCTGGGCACGGAGCAAAGGCTGGACGGCTACCCGGGGGGAGGGGGGGGTGACCATTCCAGACTCCTCCGTTGCCAGGGATGGTGAGAGGAAGTCCCGGAGCTAACGGTGGGGAGGAGAGTGCATAGAACTGAGCTGCCCCCTGCTACTGCTTAGACAGGACCCGACTCCTTTCCCCCAGCCTGGAGTAACCCCCCTCACACATGTGCACAGGCCCCTGAGGTCACGAGCTGGGCATCTGCTACCAGCCTTGCCCCCAGTTGTGGGGGGCTCCCTGCTGAGGTGGGCCCTGCTTGCCCTGTGCCCCCTGGCGAAGGGAGCATCCAGGGAAGGGCTGTTTTCCCAGCTCAGCAGGACCGGAGCAGGCTGCTGACGGATTGTCTCTGTCCCTTCAGGTCTGTGACTGGAGGGAGCCCCAAGACCTGCAGAAAATCCTGGACCTGGAGCTGAGGAGCAGTGGGGAGCCCCGGCAGAGGGTGCTGGAGCACTGCCGGGACGTCATCCGCTACAGCGTGAAAACATGTAGGTGCTGAGAGGCTCCGACGACGGCTGGGCCTGGTGCTGCCCTCGGAGGGGGTCCCCCTTCCCGCTGGCTGTGCGTCAGAGGGAGGACAAGGCTCGCCCTCCACTGAGCAGGGCCTGCGTGCTAGGTCAGAACTACGCCCGTAAGGGATATCAGCACAGCTGTGCCGTACCAACTAGGGTGTCTGCATCCCTGGAGCCCAGCCAGGTGAAGGTGGCTATCGCCCTCTAGCGGCCGCAGCCCGAAGAGGGTAACGGCTTTGAAACTGCTACAACTCAGAGATTCTCCTTTAGCTCAAATGTATTTATGGGCTCATGGGTCCTGGGGGCTGCCCGGTGTAGGGCTGAGCTGGTGACTGATGTCGGATCTAGCCCAGGTTTAATGAGGACGCAAGCTCTGTTTCCTGCTCTTTCCCTGTGTTAAAGGTTCTCTCCCTCCCTCCCCCACAGGTCATCCTCGTTTCTTTAACCAGCTGTTTTCGGGGCTGGATCCCCATGCCCTGGTGGGACGGATGATCACAGAGACGCTCAACACCAGCCAGTACGTCCTTGCCCTGTCTCTGAGCACCCTTTGCCTGGAGCTGCCCAGGGAGGCAGCGCATCTAGCTGGGGGTGGGGAACAAGGACAGTTAAGGACACAGGAAAGTGAGAATGCCGGGGCTGTTTGCTGCCAAAAGACAGGGAGGGGTGGGTGGAATTCACAAGGGGGGGAAGTTCTGGGGCCTCATTTTTGCCCCAAGGATCCTGGAGGCTGCAGTGTCTCCTCTTTAGATGTAGAGGGTGTGTGGCTCCCCACACAGCTCTGCTAATGCCCCTCAATCCCGACCCACAGCCCCCACTGCTGCCCCACGCCCAGGTGCTCTTGAATCAGAGCTCCCATCGCTGCCCAGCTGGTCTGCAATCTGCAATATGGACCAGCGCCCTGCAGGTTGCACTCCCCTCCTGGACTACCCATCTCCTGTGCAGCTCCAGGTACGCCCCCTCCCCCAATGGCCGGGTGCCTCGCTGAGGTGTGTCTGTGTGGCCCAGGTACACCTACGAGATCGCCCCGGTGTTTGTGCTCATGGAGGAGGTGGTGCTGAAGAAGCTGCGGGAGCTGATTGGCTGGGGGAGTGGAGACGGGATATTCTGCCCAGGTGCGTGAGGCTGATATACTGCCAGAGGGAGGGTCAAGCCAGGGGCACCCAGGGCATCACTGCCCTTTCATGAACCGGGTTTCCTGCTGGGTCCCTCCTGCCCCATTGCCGGTCTGACAGCCCCCCCCCCCACAAATCCAAAGTGAAGGTGCAGGACTAGACCCTCAGCTGGGGTCAATCGTGGTAGCTCCATTGACACTGATTGAGCTGCACCAGTTTCCCCAGGATCTGGCTCCTATACCATACAGCTCAGAACTGCCGGAGTCCTGCAGGGCTAGGAGATCCCTGAAAGAAGTGTGTGAGCAGGGTTAGCAGCTGGCATCCCTGGCTGACATAGGGGGCAGGGGGCAGACTCGGCCCTCTCTGGCACACACATGGGGCAAGAGCCAGACTCAGCCCTCCCTGCAGTTTGCCTTTACGGTTCACTTAAAAAGCAACAACAGAACATAACCTATGGCCAAAGCTTTCTCCTGAGCTTGGCTCTTCCTAGGGTGCTTCTCTGCAGGACTCCCCCGATCTCTACCTTTAGTTCCCTCTGCCTCAGAGAGACCCTCCAGCTCCTTTTATGTCATGGCTTGGACCGGATAGGACCTCCCTTACAGAAGGAGGCAGCAGAAGTACTTCTGTCTCTCTCTGCAGGGTTCTGGCACCAGGCACTAAGGTGAGTCAGCAAAAAAGCTCTGCTTTCTTATGCAGAGTCCTAGAACCTGACACTCTTACGGTGATATACCAGTGCCACCTGGCCCTTCCTCCCAGCAGTGCTCGGTTAGTGTGAGCGTCCTCCCAGCAGTGCCCTGCCAATACCAACCTCCTTCCACCAGTGTGAGCTTCCTCTCAACAGTGCCCTGCTGATGCCAGCTTCTTCACCTCAGCAGCGTGAGCATCCTCCCATGCCCTGCTGGTGGTAGTGGGGACTCCACCAGGGCAAGTTTCTTCTTGGTGCGGTGATTGAATCCTGCTCAGGGAACCCTCCTTCCTCTTCTCCAAAGCTGCCCTTGTTCCTGCCCTGGCCTGTCCCGCAGCACATGGGGAGTGGGCGGCAGGCTTGCACTGATCTCTGTGGGTTTGTTTCCCTGCAGGAGGCTCCCTCTCCAATATATACGCCATGAACGTGGCACGGTATCATCGCTTCCCGGACATCAAACAGAAGGGCATCTGGGCACTGCCGAGGCTGGCGGTGTTCACGTCGCAAGAGGTGCCAACCTGGGGCTTCCTCTTCGCTAAGCATGACAGGAGCATGAGAAGAGGGGGGTGGGCTTGGTCTTCCCTGAGGGATGGGGTGCTGCAGTGTCACCCCATCAGAGCTGTGGATCAGCAGGGCCCAGAGCATGACCCACTTCTACCCTCAGCGTCTGTGCCATTTGGCTTAACTCAGGCCACCTACAGTTCCCCCTCCCCAGTTTGCCCAGCGTGCCATACACACAGCCCGGCACAGGGACCGGGGTCTTTCGGGGGTCCTTTTCAAACAGGAAGCATTGCGTTGTGGGATGGAGGTAGGCCAAGTGGGTGAACCAGAGGGTTAAGGGTTGCAATGCCTGAGGGTCGCTAGCCGCCCCGGGAAGGATGCCCAGGGCCTGGATTCAGCCAGCTCTCAGAGCCGCGGTCCGTCCCGCACTTGTAAGTGCCTGAGAGGTGTTGTGGGAGGAGGAGAGGAATGCGACGGAGGCTGCAATTCGTGGAACTTCAACCCCCGGCTTCTTGCTGTAGCATTTTTCTGCTAATTTGGACAAGGCCAAAAATCCCATAAACGTCGACATCTGTAATCTGGCCAAGCCCTTCAAACAGGCCTCTTACCACAGTACCAGGGGCCCTGTCGGAGAATTAAGGCACATCAGTTTTCCATCCACTCCGTGCAGTGGCCCCCCCAAGGGCATAACGCAGCAGGGCTAAAGTATCACAGAATACATGATACAGCAGAGGTGCTGGAACTAGGGGTACAGGGGGGTGCTGCAGCACCCCGTCACTTGAAGTGGTTTCCATCCTATCCAGGGTTTAATTTGGTTCAACGGCTCACCCCCCCCCCCATACAAATTGTTCCAGCCCTCCTGCAACACAGGCCAAAATGGTACATTCAGTTAAAGCAGCCCTGACTCCCAGGGATCCTGCAGCTCTCACCTCTAAATGACACTTCCTGCCCTGTGATTTCTTTGGGATTGGACCCTGGCAGGAGTCTGTGCTGATTCCCTCCCTTCTGCCTTCCCCCACAGTGCCACTACTCCATGCAGAAGGGGGCAGCTTTCCTGGGCATTGGCACAGACAACATCTACCTGGTGGGAGTGGATGAGAGGTGAGAGCTCACACTGGGAATGCTTGTGGCCTTTATCCAGACCTGGCACTGGTTCCATTCGGCTGCGCCTCCTTCCCTTCCTACAGCACCCCCTGCTGGGAGAGGCTGGTACGACAGCCGCTGGAAGCACCCCAGTGCCCAGGACTTTTGCCCTGCTCCCTACAGCTCCCCTTTCTGGGAGCTGGGTAGTTGGAAGCGCCCCAGCAATCAGCACCCCCTCCTGGGAGAGGCTGACACTGGAGTAGCTCAAGGCTCCCCAACACCCGGGGCACATGCCCCATTTCTTTCAGGCTCTGTAGGAGGCTGGGACCTCCCACAAGCCATCACTCCTCCATGAGTCCCATCAGTGACTCTTGCTGGCCCGAGCAGGGTAGCTAACCGCTCCCACAGATGCTTCCCTTCAGCCACCTGGATGGACTTGGGCAGAAGAATCCATCTCTGCTCCCTGCACAGAGTCTGCCTCCAGGGATAACTTGTGCTCTCATCCTCAGGGGGAAAATGATCCCTGCAGACCTGGAGAAACAGATCAACAAGGCAAAATCTGAGGTGAGTTTGGGGTGGGGTGAGGGGATCTGGTCTGTGGGGCAGGGAGCAGCCTGCTAGGAACACTTCCGCCCTGTAACGCCGCACCCCACCCACTGCCCCTCTTCCCTTCCAGGGCGCGTGTCCTTTCTTTGTCAACGCCACCTGTGGCACCACTGTGCTGGGAGCCTTCGACCCCCTGGCGGACGTGGCAGATGTGTGCGAGCGCCACGGGGCCTGGTTTCACGTGGATGTGAGTCCCCCCCAAGGAGGGTGGGGCAGGGAGATGTGCCCTCGGGCGCTAGAGATTTAGGAAGGGCTCCGTCCCTGGGCGCGTGCGATGTCTGTCCGGGAAGGGAGGTGAGCTAGGCTAGGGGAGCGGATGAGGAGGTCACTGGGAACCTTTGGTTCCCACAGTTTGGCTGAACAGACCCAGCATTGCTGGTAATTGACAAGCCCTATCCCTAACCCCCACACGGCTCGTCTCCACGGCAGAGTTCACTCCTGTTGGAGTGTGAAGGATCCTGTGAACTCTCCCCCATCCACACACACAAGCCATCACCCCTGTTCTGCGATGCTACTAACACACACCGAAGTGAGCACAACGGGTCTGCTGCTATCACTCCGCAGCGAGAATGCACTGCTTGGGGGCCGCTAGTCCTCCGGTGCCTTCCCATCATCCCCTTGGGCCACTTGGACAGTAGCTTTTTATTCTGCCATCTCTCATGCACCCAGACTGGAAGTCACTTGCCAGTTTGGTGCTGGAACCGATGGCTGCATTCCTCCAGCTCTAGCGTCCTCTCTCCACGTGCACTGGGCCTCTTGCAGAACCCAGGCAGGAGGCTTTAGAGTCAGGCTCTCCCCTTAGAGCAGCCAAAAGGCAGGGGATCGTAGATGTCACAGTGAGAGAAGAGGCCCTAGGCTGGGCTAGAAGGGACCATCTTGAAACAGGGTTCCCCTTGGCTGAGGGTGCAGCATGCCCCAGTCTCAGCGGGTTTAGCCACTTGTAGCTCCCCCACTGGCTGCTGACTGAACTCAAAGCGCTGCTGTCTCTCCCTGTTCCTCCTTGGCAGGCCGCCTGGGGTGGGAGTGCCCTGCTCTCTAGAAGACACAGACATCTCCTGCGTGGGATAGAGAGGTGGGTACTGTCCCCAAACCGGGGGACAGGGTTAGCGGTCGCACTTGCAGCTTCATGGGAGTAGTGGAGGTCAGAGCCGTTGAGATCAGGCGAGGGGCTGGTTACGCAGGAGTTTACATCAGGGTGAAGAACTTCCAGGACACACGGAGAACAGTAATTGAGCCAGAGCGGGAGATGATCCCTCCCTGCATCATGTGATCCTGTCCGATCCAGCCTGTGCCTGGAAGACCCTGAAATTAGCACATTGTGGCATCAATGTGAGTGTGTGCAGCTCTGCTCCTGCTGGTGAATATCCCATTCCATACACCTCTTGTAGCTGGCCATCCGCTGCCCAGTGCGCCCCCAGCCGGCCCTGTGCCCCCCAGCCCGTTCCCTGGCCCAGCTGATGTTAATGTCTCACTGAGTCTCCCTTTCCCTTGCAGGGCGGATTCGGTGGCTTGGAACCCCCACAAGATGCTGATGACGGGTTTGCAGTGCTCTGCCTTCCTGCTTCGAGAGAGCTCCGTAGGTCTTCGCCGCCGTTCCCTCCCCTGCAGAGGCAGGCAGTTGTAACCCTGCTGTGACGAATGCAGCTTATGTGCTGTTCCCTACAGTGCCTCCTGCTGGAAGAGGCTGCAAATGAAGTGACAGGGAGCTCCCCCATAGCCAATAGCCCTGCCCCATTCCCTACAGCGCCCCCTGCTGGGTGTTGTTGGAAGTGGCGTTTCTGTGCACATGTAGAGCCCATCCAGCTCCCTCAGTGCTCCCTTGCTGGCCTGCCTAGCGCATGCCTTGTCCCTGCCGTCCCATGTGACCGTGGTCGGGACATGCTGATGTGTTTGCTGGACCCTCCCATTTCAGGGCCTGCTGCAGCGGTGCCACTGCGCCAACGCCACCTACCTCTTCCAGACTGACAAGTTCTACGACGTGGCCTACGACACGGGAGACAAGACCATCCAGTGTGGCCGCAAGGTGGACTGCCTCAAGCTGTGGCTGATGTGGAAGGCCAATGGGACCGAGGGGCTGGAGAAGCGAGTGGACAGGGCCTTCGAGTTCACTAGGTGAGGGGTGGGGGGATACAGGTGTTCCCCTAACCCCAAGAGGTGCTCTAGTGATGTCCCCTGATCCTTACACACGTCTCTATGCCCACCACAAAGATCAACGATGTTCTCTTCATCCTCTCTAGGTACCTGGCTGAGGAGATCAAGAAAAGGGAAGGTTTCCAGCTGGTGATAGAGGTATGGGCCACCTGGAGCCATTGCTACACCACGGCTCATCGGGAGCTTGTTGTTTTCCAAGGGATCGGGGAGAGTTTATCATGAATTCCCAAAGCCCTTATTGATGGGTGGGCGGGCAGCAGCTATTTAACCTTGTTACGTGAGTTGACCAGCAATGAAATCCAACCCCCTTGGGTGTTCCTAGCGCCATAAGCGAGGGGGGAGCAGGCTTGGGCCCTGTCGTCTCCAGAGGCTGCACCTCCATTAGCTGAGGTTTCAGGGTGCTCGGGTTGTTTACTTACAGAGATCCCTGCTGGTGACCCCTTCTCCTTTACCTCTCCCAGCCCGAGTTCATCAATCTGTGTTTCTGGTTTGTGCCGCCCAGCCTCCGGGGCAAGGAGGGCTGTGCCGATTACTGGGAGAGACTGGGAAAGGTGAGTGCAGGGAATGCTGGGAGTGGGGTGGGGGGAGAGCCCCTGTTTTCTGATGGATAGATAGTAAACTCCAGTACGCCCACCCAGACTCGTGGGGAGAGAGAGAGAATGTCTGTCTGTCTGTCCTGTCCCACTGCCAACCCCCAGGCTGTGGCACCCCAGCTGTCTCTCCGCTAGCTTACTATGTACTAAGACTTCACTGTTTCTTTGTATCCAAGGCCCTAGGTCTGTGTCCCACTGGTCCCACTTAGACACCAGGGTTCCAGGCATTATCTGTGAGAGGGATTTTCAAAGCCGCCTGGCAGAGTTGGACATCCAGCACCCAGGGAGTCCCGCACCCAAATCCCATTGATACCTTTCAAAATCCAAGCTGTTATATGGTGACCCCTGCTGGGGGTGCCTTCCGGCATCAACCCACAGCACAACAGGTGCATCCAGCCTCAGTTTCCCTTTTCCTTGGAAGGAATGTAGTCCGTCTGCCTCGGGGCACAATGTCTTCACGTACACCCATGCTGTGATTTCCCCCACAGCCTTGCAGTGAAACCTTTCGCCAGTGAACACATATAGTCATTTTCCCCTCCCCCAGTCGAGGGCCTCACCCACCGGAGAATCAGTAGCAGTACTGTGCTCCCACGTCCTTTGGAGCCTGCTTCAGGTCTCCCTTCCCGGGAATGACCACCCTTCCCACAGCCCCTCCCTCAAGGCTTTGCCCAAAGAGCTCCCCAGCTGTTCCCTAGGAGTCCCACACCTGCTTGGGGGGGATCCCACCCTCTTGTTTCTGGGCTCAGCTCCCGCTAACTAAGCTAGATCTTCCCCTTTTGCCTTGGGGCCACTTTCCGGGCCTTCCACCCATCAGGGTCCCCACTAACAGTCCTGTTCCTGCCCCCTCCCCAACTCCACTTTCTCCACTGGGACACCTGAAGCTCTCTCCCAAGCAACTCCTCCTAGCCCATCACTGCTCCTCTCTCCTCGGGGGCTCCTCCACACCTCCAGTGTGATTCCCCTCCCGGCTCATGGGCTCTCTCTTAAGCCTAACTGGAAGGTGGCTGACATGTCACAGGTGCACTGGACCCTGCTCCTTCTTAAAGGGGACAGTCCCCACACAAGCCTAAAACCCTGAGCTAGCTAGATGGGTTGGCCATTGGCGGGGTCTACACTATAGCCCAGGAGAAGGGTTTACAGGTTCATATCACAGCTAGCTAACTGGGTGGCCACATGCTCCACTGACTGATGCTGATGTTACGTGCTGCTCCGCCTAGGTGGCTCCAGCTATCAAGGAGCGGATGATGAAGAAAGGGTCCATGATGGTGGGCTACCAACCCCTTGGCAGCAAGGTCAACTTCTTCCGCCAGGTTGTCACAAATCCCGTGGTCACCAAGCAGGACTTGGACTTCTTCCTGGATGAGATTGAGAAACTGGGCACAGATTTGTAGGGATCCCAGGCCCTCCTCCTCACCATCAGCTCCTGGCAGGTCTCTCAGTGATGGTGGGACATCGCACCCACTCCTGCCTTTCTCCACAGCGTCCAGCAAGCACTACAACGATAAGACAGTTCACCAGACTCCAGGTATTTATACCCCTAGTAAGGTGTTCAGATACCAGCCTCTCTCACATGTCCTCCATACACATTACACCAGAGAGGAACTCAGCGTTTGTGCTTCTCTCTAGCAACTCCCTCTCTTCCTCTCCTGGGTCCTTTTGAGAGAAGGGACATTGCCAAGGCCCAGACAAGGGTAGCACCTGAGGTTACTGAAAAGATGGTAGCATTCTTCTTGAGAACATCAGCTAGCACATGATTCCATAGAGCTTTCCTTTGGCTGTGACCTGAGGCAGCTCCAGTAAGACTCTTGGTACGTCTTGGACAAGCTGGAAGAGGATGCTTATCTTGGATTCTGGAGGTGAACATTTCAGCACCAGCCTGTGGTCAAGTAGAACATCAACATCTGGTGCAACAGGCCAGGGTCTGGGATGTACGCTCAGACACAGCTGATCCCGTAGGAGGAATGGCGGTCGTGGGGCAGTCCACACGTGCCGTGGAGCTGCACCGAGCTGTGTGGAACTGACACAAAGCTCCACCTGGGTTGCCTCCAAACCACCTTTTCAAGTCAAACGAAACTGCCGAATTCCGCTTCTCAAGCGGCTACCGAGCGATCGTGGTGCTCCTTTGTCGTTCCTCCCCTGCCCTTAGCAGCACTCTGGCCTAGGTATTTGTGATTCATTTAATGAAGCGCATGATGTCAGTTCTTAATAAATGCGTGGTAAATGCTTCCCCCCTGCTCTCCCCGCAGCATTTCATAAGCAGCACAGCAGTAAACGTTGGCTTTTGGTCTTAAAGCCAAACCACTGCTAGGTTTGTTAAATCGCCATACCAGCCCAGGGGCAAATTCTGCTTCCCCCTCCTCCTAGCTAAAATGACTTACCTTAAAATGAGCTTAGAGACCACCAGGCTTATGGTAAGCATAGAAGTTCACTGCTGCAAGAAGTCTTGCGACATTGCCTACAGCTCCAGAGAATCGGTAACACAACTTATAGCTGGAGAGCCAGCACGGCCCAGTGGTTAGAACACTGCCCTGGGCCTCTATTCCCAGCTCGCGCTCTTTCTGTGGCTGCGAATGAGTCACTTCCCCTCCCCGAGCTTCGGTTTCCTCGGCTGTGAAATGAGGACAGTGATTCTGACCTGCTCTGGGATCTGTGTATGCATTCTCAGCATTGTCTGAGAGCTCATAAGAACGGCCATACTGGGTCACACCAGTGGTCCATCTAGCCTGGTATCCTGTCTTCTGCCAGCAGCCGGTGCTAGATGCTTCAGAAGGAATGAGCAGGGCCATTGCTGAGTGATCCAGTCCCAGCTTGTGGCCATTAGAGGTTCAGGGACACCCAAAGCATGGGTTGCGTCCCTGACCATCTCGGCTGATAAGTTAATGGAGGATAGGTCCATTAATGGCTCTCATTCTTTTTGGACCAGTTATCCTTTTGGCCTTCTCAACAGCCTCATCTTTTTGCCCCAGCTCCCAGCCTGCTTGTTACCTGTCCTCCCCTCTGCAGCCAGGCTGGGGTCCTGGGGGGGAGGGTGCAGACCCCCTGCTGGCTGGATGTGACACTGGCTCGTGCCCACACTCAGCTGAGAGCCAGCGGATTCCTACTGGCACTCTAACATGTTGGGGTGGGGGAACCGCGGCTTTAACTGGGCTCGAGGTCTCATCACTACTGGGCGTTTAGAACATGCTGAGAAACCAGCATCTGCTAGCGCCCCCCGCCCCCCTTGGAGCCCAGCTCAGACAAGGCCACTGGGGCTGCTTGCTTGGACAGGGGCCTGGAGCTGCTCATGTCCCTGCTTTGGTATTGGGCCCGGAGGCAGCGAACAGACCCGCACCACTCCCACCACAGGGCCCGGCCCGGCCTCTGCTGGCCTGGTGAAGCTGCTTTGCTGCAGCAATGCTTGTGCAAACTGGCTGCAAATCAGTAGGACCTCCCCAGCATCCCACCAGCACACAGTGCCTTCCCACAGGCACAGAGCTGGCTCTGCCCCCCAACCCCCCCATGACATAATATATGGAGCTAAACCTATCTCAGAGAACTGGAAGGGACCCCGAAAGGTCATCGAGCCCAGCCCCCTGCCTTCACTAGCAGGACCAAGTACTGATTTTGCCCCAGATCCCCAAGTGGCCCCCTCAAGGACTGAACTCACAACCCTGAGTTTAGCAGGCAGGGGGACGTCCCAATAGTGGGTGTGGCCACAGTAGCTCAGCCCCCTGGCTATTCCCCAGCTGCCATAAGGCCAATACGGACTATATACAGCATATGCTGAACGGCGCAGTATTTTTAAAATCCCCTCCCGCATTGTTTCTTGCATTTTTATCCTGCTCCCGCCCACAAAAACGTTCAGTCCCACAAATCCCACAATAGAGAGAGAGACTCCCCCAGCCTACTAACAAAACACAACAGTCGGCTAAAATATTATATAAAAATGGAATTCAGACAATTTTTACCACTAAAAGAATAAAACAAATCTTGCTTAAACCATGTAAAAAAATACTTTAAGTCCTATAATAGACATCAAATCTCTTTCTAGCCCTCGCTTAAATTTAAGTATTAAAACCTTTATTTTTTTTGTAAAAAAAAAAACCAAACTTGCTTTACGTTGCTGAAATTCTATTTATGACAAACTGCTGTCGTGTATATCACATAGAAGGTCAAAACAGATTACACCATCATTTTGCCTTAAAAGATGCAGATTTTTTTTTAATGATTATAAAAAGTTGTTTAAAAACCTGGAATGTTTTAAACGGCTTAAGCACTGTTTTTAGAAAGCTGAAACAAACCATTCGAGTTACTTATAGGTCAGAATTACTCTTGCTGTCTGAAAAATATTTAGCGGCAAAACTGCTCACCGCTGTAGGTTTTTGATAGAAAGAAATGTTAAAAAGAGGCTCAAGCTCAGTGACTGATAAGGTCAATTTAAATAGCAGGTGCAGCTAAACTTGCATTTTGTTTTCCCGCAAATTACCAGAGTCTGGTTTTTTGCCACCCAATTCCGTCCGCAACAAGGTACATTTTCCCTGCTCCCGCTGTGCTGACAGTGGGTCCTGCGGGATCCCAGTCCCGCTGCAGGGCTCTAACTATTATTAGTCTGCCCTGGCCAGTAGTGGAGACAAGTAGCCCCAGAGCAAGGCAGCTTCCTGCCCCTCTCGCAGGGCTCTGCACCGGGGCTGGGATGAAATCCAACCACGTGGGGTCGTACTGTGATGATAATCAGTGAGAAGCAGGGCCTGAGCTGCGCTGGCTTTGAGGACATTTATTTCTTTGCAAGTACAAAAAGGCTTCAATTGTGCTTCTTGGTAAAAACAGTCTTTAAAAAAGAGCTGCCTAGACGAGACCCCAAGGAGAGATTGGGGGAGTGGATCCCCCAGGGAGAGAAGATCCCCAGGTTCTTTGTGGAGTGATGTCCCTGTGAGTGGGGAAGAGCCCAGCCCAGCCTCCACAGGGTCTCCCACTTTATAGCTGCCCTAGATCACAGGTGTCTCCTCCCGCCCCGATCCATTCCCTGGGGCTGTCCTGGCCCCCTGCTTGGACTGACCCACCCCAGCTAGCAAGTGGCGGTAGGCTGGACGGGGGAAGCAGCCAGACACAGATCTGGGGCCTGACTCAGTGGCACTTGAGGCTGCTGGCAGTGAAAGTGGCTTTAAACGAAGTACATCCGGCCCCCTGAGCAACTCCTCTCCTCCCCACCAGCCCCGTGCAAGTAATGGGAGCTGCTGGACACTGAGCTCTTTGGAGAATCTGGCCATGTCTTCCCCATTGCGCATGTAGGTAAACTGAGGCACATGACAGAGACCAGCATTTTCCAAAGTGGCTAGTGATTCCTGGCTGCCACCCATGGCCTGGTTTCCGAGCACCCTCCACTCCAGCTAAGATCACTGGGAGCAGTGGGTGCTCGGCTCCTCTGCAAGCCAGGCCCTGTGGGGGTCTTAAATCAGACACCCCAAAACTAAAGCACCACTGGGAACTGAATCAAGGTCCCCAGAATACCGTGCTAGTCCTTTAATCAGAAGGCCACGCCATCCCCTGGATCCGGGGTTCTCAACTTTTTTTCTTTCTAAGCACCATTCTCTCCCCACCCTCCCCCACAATGCTATAAAAACTCCTTGGCCCACCAATGCCACAACAACTATTTTTCCGCATATACAAGCCTAGGCTAGCGTTAGAGGCTAGGAAGCAGGGGAACTTCCCGGGGTCCCACGCCAACCTACATTGCTTCAGCCCCAGAGGCAGGGCTCAGGGCCCCAGGCTTCAGCCCTGCACAGCAGGTCTTCGGCTTCCTGCCCTGGGCCACAGACCCTTGGTTGAGACCCGCTGCCCTGGACTACGCCCCCCAGATCTCCTTAGGCCCCGCCTGTGTCCCGGAGGCAGTCGAGGGCCTCGGGCTGGAGGGGCACCCCGTCCTGGGAGAGGATGGAGCAAAGGTGGATGGCGGTGGCGTCCTGCTTCGCTCGTTTCTTCCACTCCAAGAGCATGTGGAAAGCTCGCAGTTTGGTGTTGCCAGGATTGTTCTCCTCGATCTGCTCCAGAAAGTGATTCTCCAGGCCCAGGAACTCGATGCCGATCTGCCTCCAGGTCTTGCCCATATTCCCTGCCAGCTTCATCAGCTGCTGCTCTGAAACCAGAATCTTCCTCTCTGGGAAAGAGGGGAGAAGAGTCAGCCAGGAGACTGGCCATGCTGCCACATGGGAAGCTCCAGTCTTCCTGGCACTTGCTGCCAGCACTCCTGCCCCACTTCCCACAGCATCCCCTGCTGGTGAGGCTGGGACTGGCATAGCTGGGAACACCCCCAAAAACAGTGCTCCTGCTCTGCTCTCTACAGGGTCCCTTCTGGGTGAGGCTGGGATTGGAGCAGCCAGGAGCTCTCCTCCCAGCCATCTTCCTGCCCCACTCCCCACAGCGCTCCCTGCTGGAAGAGGCTGGGACTGGAGTAACCAGGAGCTTCCTTGACAGCCAATGCTCCTGCCTCACTCCCTAGAGCACCCCCTGCTGGGAGGCACCAGGGCTGGAGTAGCCAGCTGTGTCACCCACAGCCAGTGCTCAAATTACAGGGGTTTTCAGAGGGGACTGGGCCCCCTTACTAATTTAAAGGGCTGCCTCACTGCTGTCTTATGGACCCCTTAGTTCTCACTACTATTTAAATTAAAGCAAGCCACTCGGTATTCAGGGCCTCTCCTATTTTCCCCATCATTAGAGCTCCGGCTGCTGCCTTCCCCCTACAGCATCCACTGCTGGGAGAGGCTGGGAACAGAGAAGCTGGGAGCTCTCCATTCCTGTCACTGAACCGCCCTGCTCTGTGGCTGTGCTCCTTACCGTGGGCCTGCGGCTTCCTTGCCCCGGTGCGATCTGCATTGTTGCCGCTGTTCCCAGTTTCTCCTCCTGCCTGGAGCTGGCCACCCTGGACCAGATCCAGCCTTGGGATCTTGTGCAGCACCTGGTTGGTGATGTCTAGCGCTTCCTGGGGGTACGTCTGCATCAGCAGCTCAGCCACCTGGATGCGGGAGGCGCCGTCCAGCTTCCCGCGGCGTATGTGGGGAGCCGTGCCCTCATGGGGCAGGTAAAACTTGAACTTCTCGAACTCCTTCTCTCTCAGATCCTCCAGGAAGTGCAGCACCTGCTCGCCCATCGCCATCCTGGCACCTCACCCCAGAGGCCCCCCGAAAGGCAGATCTGCAAGGCCCCAAAACAAACCAGCCAGGTGATTTGGGGTGACTGGGTGGAAAAGCCCCTGTTCAGCCTCTCCAGGGGACCTGCTCTCTGAATGCCCCCTCCCCACTCCATCCCTTAGACTGTGGGGTCCCCCCCTTTCAAAATTCCTTTGATCTCCAGGGTTTGTTGTCTGTTGAACCACAGAACCCAAGCGTTGCTGAGGGGAGGCCCCAGTGCCCAGGCCGCTGGGCTGAGCAGGGAAGAGTCACCTGACAGCACAGGGGGTTTCCCCAGCCCACCCTGAAAGGTCCCTGCCATCTCAGCAGCACGGCCACCCTGTGGCCCCTGGCTGCTCCCGCAGCTGGTGACATCTGCAGGTTTCAGCGACTGACACCCTTATCTCTACAGAACAGCACCAGCGTCTTGCACACTCAGACAGCCCGGCTGGGTCCCAGGACACCTGGGTTCTATTCCCAGCTCTGCTGGTGACCTTGAGCGAGTCACATTGCCTGCTCTGTGCCTCAGTTTCCCTTCCCCACCTTTTGTATATTTAGACTGCAAGCTCTTTGGGGCAGGGCCTGTCTGTGCAGCGCCCGGCATGGTGGGGCCCTGGGGTGTCTGGAAGATTGTTTAGCATGGAAATACTGAGCCGCCTGGTTTTGCCTGGGTGCATTCATGCATCTGCTCTCAGCGGTAACATGACTGGGGGGCGGGGGAATGGGTATTTCGGGGGTGGAAGGAGCTAGTGTGACAGGGCTAAAGGCCGCTCTCAATGGGGCAAGACCGGTAGCAGAGCCCTGCCTGTCCACACACACACACACGCAGACACTCCCACCAATGTGCTGCACCCCAGAGCCAGGAGCTCCAGCCCTCCCACCTCGCTCCCATTCAGCCCAGGCCTCCCCAGCTGGAAAGCCAGCAAGGGGCCCAGTTCGCCCCACTTTGTGGCGGGGACACTGTCCTGCGCCCCCCGAGACATGGCACCCAGAGGTGCTGGAGCCGGGGGGGGGCTGCCCCACCGCCCCGGGCAGGAAGTGGGTCCCGCCCTATCCGGGGTTTACAGATTGCACGGGGGGGGGAGGGGGGCTCTCCCAGCGCCCGGCTGGCACCTCCCCCTCCCCGAAATGCGGCTCCTCCCGGCCCCTCCCGGAACCACCCCGCGCTCCGGTCCGCGTCCGGTTCCGGACCCGCCCGGCTGGGGAGCCCCGCGGGCCGGTAGCTGGGGGGGGGGGAGGGGGAGGGGCGGACGCAGCCCGGTCCCGACCCACCTCGGAGCCCCCCGCTGGGGCGGATCCCGCCGCCACGCCCGGGCTCCGCTCCGCGCCTTCCGTAGAGCCAGCCCCGATGACGTCATCCTCACCGCCGCGCAGCCGCAGCACGCGCGCTCGGGCGGCCTCCTCCTCACTGCGCACGCGCAGGGGCGAACCTTTCCCACGGGCCGGGGGCGCCGCGCGCGCGGCGGCAGGAAACGAATAAATAAATAAATGAACGAGGGAGCGGACGAAGCCCCCAGACCCGCCTCCCAGGGCGCGAACCCCGGATCCGCCCCCCCCCCGCGCCGCGCTGAGCGGGATGGGGGCGGGGCAGCCCCCCCCCACCGGATCCCAGCCCTGGGGGTGGCGCTGGGTTGCGCCCCCGTCCCGGGCACCGGGCGCTGGGCCGCCCCGCAGTGGGTGGGGCAGCTGGAGGCTGGTACTCTGGCGATGTCCCGGGGGCTCCCGGGCAACCGGCCCTTGGTCCCCAGGCCTCCCCCTGCGGGGCCTTTGAACTAGATTATCCCCCTCGCCGAGCTCGAATTAATCCTTCCCGCACCCACCAGCGGTCAGGCAGTTGTGTGAACCCTCTGTGCTACAGATGGGGAAACTGAGGCACGGTTCAAACCCATCAGACTGTCCCGACTCTTCCACCAGCGCTGGGCAGGGACAGTCCATTGGGACCTGCTGCCTGCCAGATAACCTATCTAAGACAATTTACAAAAATGCTGCGGAAGATATACATGTACCTGCAGAAGAGCTCTGTGGAGCTCAAAAGCTTGTCTCTTCTACCAACAGAAGTTGGTCCAGTAAAAGATATTGCTTCACCCATCTTGTCCAGTGGTTCTCAGACCTTTTGCACTGGTGACCCCTTTCCCACAGCAAGTCTCTGAGTGCGACCCCTCCTTATACATTAAAAACACTTTTTTGTATATTTAACACCATTATAAATGCTGGAGGCAAAGCAGGGTTTGGGGTGGAGGCTGACAGTTCACGACCCCCCATGTAATAACCTCGCAACCCCTTGACGGATCCCAACCCCCAGTTTGAGAACCCCTGATCTTATCTCTCCTATATTCTGGGACCAACATGGCTACAACAACCCTGCAAAGATGCTGTAATAACGTTCTGCTTTTAATTCATTTCACGTCGCTCCCTTTATGGGGGAATTCTTTATACAGGGATGAGGCATCTGGTTTGCTAGACTGGCGGAAATTTACCCCACAGAAACGCTATCTTTCAAATAGAAACCACACCCTTTGTTAGGGCTGGTCGCCAATCGCTGAGCCTTTCCTGCGAGAAATTCAGAAGGAAATGAAACATTTTTTGCACTTTGTTTCAAAATATGTTGTGGAAACATTGGATTTTTGCAATGAAACACATGTTTAGTGTTCTTTCCCCCTCTGTTCTCTCTAAAAGGAAGGAAGTGGGGGTTGGGAAAGAGAGAGAAAGTGGGAGAGAGAGAGAATAGGAAGGAGAGAAACCAAAAAATTATTTCAAATAGATGAAAGACTGAAAAATTTAGAACCACACACAGTAAAATGTCCACCAAAATTGTTTGCATGGTTCAAAAAGCCACTTCTCATTGAAAATGCTTTAATGGAAACAATTTGGTCAGTTCTGCTATCAATATTAATACGATTGACACACACGCTCTCTCTCCCCCTACCCACCCCATTCATCAACAACTTGTCTTTGTTGACACGCAAAAGTTGTACCGTTTCAGCTATACCTATATAGTTAAAGCAGCAGAGGCTACCTACCTGGTGTGGATGCAGTTATATCAGCATAACAATGCCTATAATAATATCCAGCTTTTATAGAGCACTTTTCATCAGTAGTTCTTCAAGTGCTTTGCAAAGGAGAACACTATCATTATCCCTGTTTTACAGGTGGGGAAACTGAGGCACAGGAAGGCTAAGTGACTTGCTCAAGGTCACCCAATAGCAGAGCTGGGAATCAGAACCTAAGTCTTCTGAGGCCTAGGTCAACCCTCAATCCACTCGGCCACACTGCAAGGGGAGGTAGCGATGCTGGTAAAAGGCACCTTTATACCAATAAAGGAGTCCACACTAATGGTTTTATTGGTAACAAAATCACACTCCTACTGGACACAGTTCTACTGGGACAGTGTCCCTGGAGCAGTATGAACATAAGAATGGCCGTACTGGGTCAGACCAAAGGTCCATCCAGCCCAGTGTCCTTCCTGTCTATCAACAGTGACCAATGCCAGGTGTCCCAGAGGGAGTGAACCTAACAGGTAGTGATCACGTGATCTCTCTCCTGCCATCCATCTCCATCCTCTGACAAACAGAGGCTAGGGACACCATTCTTACCCATCCTGGCTAATAGCCATTAATGGACTTAACCTCCATGAATTTATCCAGTTCTCTTTTAAACCCTGTTATAGTCCTGGCCTTCACAACCTCCTCAGGCAAGGAATTCCACAAGTTGACTGTGCGCTGTGTGAAGAAGAACTTCCTTTTATTTGTTTTAAACCTGCTACCTATTAATTTCATTTGGTGGCCCCTAGTTCTTATATTATGGGAACAAGTAAATAACTTTTCCTTATTCACTTTTGCCACACCACTCATGATTTTATGTACCTCTGTCATATCCCCCTTAGTCTCCTCTTTTCCAAGCTGAAAAGTCCCAGCCTCTTCAATCTCTCCTCATATGGGACCCGTTCCAAACCCCTAATCATTTTAGTTGCCCTTCTCTGAACCTTTTCTAATGCCAGTAAATCTTTTTTGAGATGAGGAGACCACATCTGTGTGCAGAATTCAAGATGTGGGCGCACCATGGATTTATAAGGGCAATAAGATCTTCTCAGTCTTATTCTCTATCCCTTTTTGAATGATTCCTAACATCCTGTTTGCTTTTCTGACCGCCGCTGCACACTGCGTGGACGTCTTCAGAGCACTATCCACGATGACTCCAAGATCTCTTTCCTGACTCGTTGTAGCTAAATTAGCCCCCATCGTATTGTGTGTATAGTTGGGGTTTCGGGGGCAGGGTGGAACCATCACTTGCTTCCGGCCCCCTCCATCTACGCAGCCCTGTCGGTGAACCTGCTGGCCTAGAGGATCGTGTCCATTGCCTAGGGAGGGTGCAGGGAGTGTGAATGGAGGAACCGTGCCTGGTGTCAGGCTCGACACCCGATGATTTGTAGGGTGAGACAATGCCAGAGTCCGGGTCTTATCCAGAGGTGGAGCAGGATCCTGTTGAACCAGGCACGTTTGTGTGTGTGCAGAATTCTCTCGTGTGGCCTTTCCCACCCATGGGAGTGGATGGAAAGGACAGCCCAGCTGCAGGGCTTGAACCCGGGGCTGAGGCATGGGATGGCCCCTGCTGTTGCTCTGGCCCGTCCACCCAGCTGTCTCAGTGCAAGAATGTCCAGCGTAGCTCTCTGGTGCACGGTTGGGGTGGCAGCTGCTCCCCACCCCAGGTCTCTCCAGAGAGCCAGACCCACCGGCAATGCCCTCTTGCCCACAGCCTCCCTGGGGAAGTGACCGAAGGCCCAGGCTCGCGGGGGAAACGTGGTCCAGCCTGATCCGCTTTGGCCACGCTGAGCAAGAAAGGAGCCAAAGGAGCGGAGAAGGACATGTGCCGCTCCTCCATGCATCCTGGCAGCAGGAGCTCTTGGTAGCTGGGATGTCTGGTGGGCCTGGGCGTAGCTGAGCGTCCTCCTGGTGCGATGGGGAAGGCGGCACCCAGAGGGGCTCCTAGCTGCGGCAGGACCAGGAGCGCGGCGTCACCAGCCCCCAGAACGTCTTCTGTTGAGAATCCACCCAGAAATCCAGTTAGTGACAGAACCGGGCCCTTGCTGCCCTGGGGCGTGTGATGGACTCAGGGCCAGGCCAGAGGGAGGGGGATGCAACCAACTGACTGAGCCAGAGGGAGAGGCCTGCGGCGTGGGCACAGCCTAGCAGGGAGGGCCAACACCCCTCGCTAGAGTGTTAGGCCCGTGGCCATGGCCTCGAAGTGAGAGCCATGGCTACTGGGGGAGAGGGACAGGCTCTGACCCAGGGGCCTAGACGAGATGGCTACCCTAGTACTCTAGGGAGATAAGTGACCCGCGATGAGGCCGGGGGTGTCTGGCGTGACAGCCGGGGGAGATCTGCCCCCCGTGACTGAGACCAGCCTCCGGCCCAGGTGCCCTCACCTGCTCGAGCGGGCAGTGGATCTGGGCGTACCACTCCTGGCAGTACAGGCACACCTGGATGCCCTGGCCGATGAAGAGGCAAGTCCACATGATGATGTTCCAGATCGGGCCCTTCCGCTTGTCGTTCAGCAGGAAGTTGAAGATCACTGAGGGGAGAGCCAAGGGGGAGGCTGGGCAGCGACTGCCCCATCTCACGCGCCTCCTGTCCCCACGCCACTGGGGTTCCCCCATCTCTGCCGAGTGACCCTGTAGCCGTGTGAACTGGGCCGAGACCCACCCAATCCTCTCCCATCTATGAGGCCGGTGCTTCACCAGCCACTACCGGGGGCTGGCGTGGGGCTGGCTAAGGTGCTCTCCCTTTGCCCCTGTCATGAATAGTTAGTAAAGGGTTAAAAATAGTACCTGGTAGGCACCTGACCTGAGGACCAATCAGGGAAGAGAATTTGGAATTTCTAGGATGGAACTTTTTCCCTCTGATCCTGTGTGTTTTGTCTTTAGCCATCTGGAGTTACAAGAGTCCAGATGTTTTAATCAAGTCTACAAGTTTCCACCTTTCTGAACTAATTTCTTCTAGCCAAGATAGTGAGTATTAGAAAGATACTTTGTGTCATTATCTAATAATCCTATGTTTGCAATTCTGTGTGTTTGTTATTGATTATTCTTAATTCTGCTTGTACTGGTTGTACTGAGAAAGAGAGAGGATTCTCTCCAGAACTTAGCAAGGTTATACCCTATGAGTGTCCAGCTTGGACTCATAGAGATTCTGTATTTTCTTGTTTTTCTTTTAATAAATTCTTTCTATAAAGATTTGATTAAATCCCTTCTACTGTGGATAGGGGAAGGGGCTAAGACCCACTCTCTCAGTGGTGAGACAGCTTATCTCCGGGCAGAGAGGGGATGGGGAAGAGAGAATTTCTCCTGGGTTTGATTCAAGCAGTTTGAATCAGGTATCTCTTTCCAGTGGCTAGCAGAGAGGGAGGGGGGAAGTGGGCTGCTTCCCTGTGTGTGGGAGATTCAAGGAGTTTGAATCAAGGTATCTCTCTCTCCGGAGCAGGCTGGAGAGAGGGAAGAGAGGGGAAAGGTTCCTCCTCTGTGAGTTGATCTGTGTTCCCCAGGGAGTGTCTTTGAAGGGAGACAGGGGGAAAACAGGGTGTCCCGGCCCACATATTGACCGCGGTGGTGGCAGCAAAGGGGACCTACCCTAGGATTTTGGGGTGGGGGAAGACATGCGGGTCCTCACTTTGAAACCCCCCAGTTTCAAGTGAGGGTAGACTCTGACAGCCCCCTTTTTGCCCTGGGGGCCGAGGAGCCGGGCACTAGGCGGCGCTCACCTCCGAAGATGGCAAAGAGGGTGAACATGACGGGGTAGAAGAAGCCAAAGCAGAGGGTGATGACGTATTCGTGGACGATGGCGGACATGATGAAGACAGACAGCATGGCTGCGACTCGGGACCTCCCTCTGAAGAGCTGGGAGGCAGGGAGAAGGCACTGAACCAAGGAGCCACAAGGAGCAGGGTCCCAGACCCCAGCTCCCACCAGGCCGATGGCCCATCCCATTATTAACCCTCGCCCTGCCAGGAATGTGTCTTGTGCCATGCCACCCTTATGGTGAGACCCCCTCCTTGTCCTTCCCCCAGCTCGGCACCATCACGGCATAGATCCCTTCCGCTGCACGAGACCACCCCGCAGCAGGCAGCTGGATCCAGAGGAGGGAGCCCCACTGTGTCCCCTCCCGGCATCTACCTCCCCAGCCCAGGACCATCTCTGGCTGCTCGCCTGGCACCCTGAGCTAGACAGAGAGCAGCGAGGATCCTTTCAGAGCCACCTTGCATCATCAGCAGTTAACGTTTCATTGAGTCCAAGGGCACCATCCTCACCACCTGGGCCGGCGACCAAGGCTCCAAGCACCACCCCCACCCCTGCCAGGTTCGTCCGCAACGTCCGACCGGCGCCAGGGCCACGTACCCAGAACAGGTCCTGGTAGACGTAGTAGTAGAGCCAGTCGTGAACCACCACGTTCCACGTCCGGTAGTAGGTGGCGAAGGACGTGGAGTTCCACCAGTCCTGGGCGCGCAGAGGGACGAGGGAGAGACGGGAGTGAGCCCGGGCCGAGCGTGCCGCAGTGCCCCCCCCCCCCGGTGTGTGCACGCCCATCTGCAGCACTCATGGTGCCCACCTGGCGCTCTGGTGTCCCCCACTCCCCGCCCCTGCAGCTCCGCTCCAAAGGCCGTGGCCCCTGCCCATCTTGTAGCTCCCAGACAGAGCTGCCACCCCTTCCCCTCCCAGCTCCGTGGCACAGGGGAGCCCAGCTGGGCCTGGGCCCTGCAATCAGCTCAGGGGCTCCCAGCAGAGGGCAGGCAGAGCCCTGGCACAGGGCACCTGGCTGAGATTTCAGGGGTGTGGGGAGGTGAGGCCCTCGGGCTTTCCATGGGTCCCAACCCAAGTCAGGGTGGGTGGGGGCAGGGTTGGCCCCTGAGTGCCCCCCACCCTCGCTCACCTTGTAGAAGGTCCGGTCGGCAAAGCGCAGCATCTCGGCGAAGGCGTTGAGCCAGCAGTGCAGGAAGGCGAAGAACGACAGCAGCAGCAGGAAGGTCCCTGCCGCGGCGAGAGGGGAGAGGCCTGGATTGGGCTGGACGGCTCCATGCTGGGGCAGGCGAGCCTAGTCTCTGCCCCCCGCCCCTGTGCAGTCTGTCACCCCCGGGGCCTCCTCCTCCCCCCCCCACGCCCTGGGACCGCCTGCCAATTCCCATCGCCGCAGCCTTGCCAGCCTCCACGCCCGCTGTGCCACAGGACGATCGCCCCGATCCTTAGGGGGCACTGCCACCCAGCCCAGCTACCTTTGCCCGCTGGTTAGTTACAGCAATTATCACCCCCCCCAGTCCCATACAACCCCTCCCCCCCACAGCCACCCCACAGCCCACACCACGCACCCAGCTCCAACCACCTCCTCCCCACACAGCCCCTCCATGCACCCGGCCCCACATGGCCCCTCCCAGCTCTGCACAGCTCCGCCCCCCTCTCCCCAGCCCCCACCCCAGGAGGGGAGCGGCGGGGGGCGGGTACCTGGCAGGGTGGCGTTGAAGATGGACAGCACCAGCGTCTTGATGCTGAAGGGCTGCTTGCTCATGTTGGTGAAGACGGGGATGCAGAGGCGCTCCAGGATGAAATAGCTATAGAACAGGCAGCCCAGGAACTGCCGGGGGGCGACCCAGTCAGGGATGCTGTTCCCCCCGCACCTCGCAAAGGGCCCCTGGACGGAGCACGCTCTGCTGGGGTGCAGGGTAAGATCTGGGGACACTCCCCACTCCAGCTCCTCCCAGAAGCCTCCCTCAGTGAGACTGAAATGCTTGTCACTGAGCATCGGAGTTGAGAGGCCCGGAGCAGTTCACACCTCCCCGAGCGATTGCCTCAGGCTCTCTGCAGACTCAGGCAGCTGTCTCGGCGCCGCTCACGCTCAGGCCACGTGGACTTTTTGCAACCACAAGGGCTAGAGGCTGGATTTTTTTTCCCCAGGGTCCAATTTCAGTCTTTCGTTGGAAATTTGAAAATTGACAATTTTTTGCCAAAACATTTCCGCTTTCGGGCATTTTTTGACACACCCCGCCCCAAGTCAAAACTCTCCGCAGGAAGCAGATGCGTCTGCCGGAAAACGTTTTTTCAATCTCCCTCCCCCACCCCCGATTTTCCAGCAAAAAAACAGGGAAACGCCGATCATCCTCATTTTACAGATGGGAAACTGAGGCACCAAGGGACTGAGTGACTCGCCTGGGGTCACAGGGGAGTGTGTCACAGGGCAGGAGGGGATTGAAACCACAGAGCCATCCTTCCCCTCTGCCAGCTGGCATTGCACATGGCCCTCTCAGAAAAGGGCTGAGCGAAGGTTCTCCTCTCTGTAGATTCCTGGCTGGTGGGAAGGCCGGGTCTACTCTTAAAACTCAGCAGTATAGCGCCTCGCTACAGCGCTTCAGGTAGCCACGTGGTGAACCTACTGCCTCGGTGAACGGAAGAATTCGTCCGTCCACCTAGTGCTGTCTACAATGAGGGTTAGCCTAGGATAGCTGGGCCTCTCCGGGGTGTGGATTTGATCCCTGAGACGTAGCTCTGCTGATGTCAGCGTAGATCAACCCTCACATGCTCAGGATCTAATTGATCGATGGATCAGGGCTGGGAAGGACCTTAGGGGTTTTTTTCGACTTTCTCTGCAGCATGGGGACCTGCTGGGAACGTCTGGGTACGTCTCACCTAATCAATTCCCTATCACTGGGGGCCTCGGGCGTTGGTGGCACCACGGTCTCTCCTGTTCTTTGCCAGTGGCACACACCAGTTCAGCTCCCCCCGAGGACTGAAATGCGGGTGAAATGCAATGGCCTGGGTTGGACAGGGGGTCAGACTGGAAGGTCAGGGCCCCTTCTGGCCTCGAATGCTATGAAAAGGTTTCAGAGGAAAGCAGCCGTTCTCACCTTGGCGAAGTTCTGAGCGACGTATTTCCACCGGACGTAGGGAGTCCTGGGGGAAGGGAGTGGGTCAGTGGCTGGAGCTTCAGACTATGCCCTCCCCCATCCCGCTCCCTTGCTCACAGACCCCTCATGCTCATGGGAAGCAGGTCATGCCTGGGAGGAGTGGGGCTGCCCCCATGTGTGGATCTCTCTGCCCTCAGCACAGCCCCCCCACCCCCCCGGCCGTGGGATGCAGCAGGTTCACCTGGGGTAGGTCTCCCTGTAGATCAGTGTGGGGCAGAACAGAAAATACAAGTACGTTGACAATGCAGGCAGCTTCACCTCCCCTAGAAGGAGAAAAACAAACGTGTGGCTAGGAAATGTCTGTAGGGAGTGCCGGGGGAGAGGCAGACGGGCACCGGCTGGCCCTGGGCCCTGGCAGAGAGCAGCCCTGGCTGGCACTGGGTACCGGCAGAGAGAGGCCCTGTGATCAGTACTCACCGTCCGGTGGCTTGGCATGGATGATGCCGGGCACGGCCTCCCGCAGGAACGAATGGCTTTTCATCAGGAACCGGATCTGGAGAGGAGGGAACAGGGAACTTTGCAGAACCCGGCTCATGCGCCTGACCCGGCCGGTCCCCAGAGAGCCATACCTCCACCCCCAACCCAGCCAGAGCTGCAGCAGGGCTGGGGGAGTCCCCGGTTCCCTGGAAGACGGTGATGCATGGACACCGTGCAAAGAATCCGGCTAGCTCCCGTCACAGCTCCAACCTTCCCCCTTCTACCTGCATCCCATGTGGACCCTCCAGTCGAAGCTGGGCCCCCATCCCGGAAGGTAGGATGACCCTAGCTTTGTGGGGCCATGTACGGAGCCAGATGCTCAAGGAGACTCCAGGAACTTGCCCAGAGAAACATCTGGTTGAGGACATCTAGAGTGCGGCCAGCAGGAGTACGGGACAGCTGGACGGTGACTACAGGACAACAGGCCCTGCTGAGCCATGGAGACCTCCTGCCCTGCCTGTGCCTGATCCTTCCCCTCCGTGCCCTGCCCCATGGCACTCACCTGCTCGAGGATGACGATGAACCTGGATGCGGGTGGGAGCTGGTGCTGTATCACCGTGTAGATGGGGTAGAAGCCAAGCACAGCGGCATGGCAGGCCAGCAGCGCCCCCCAGAGGATGGCAGTGAAGAGGCGGGGGAAGCGCATGGTGTGGTAGGAGCCAGCCCACAGCTGCAGGGCTTTGTAGGGGACCAGCAGGGTGTAGAGGAACATGACTAGCCAGGTGGCCAGCACCATGGGCAGATGCCCGAAAGCAAAGATGAAGAGGTCAAAGTCCAGGACTAAGCTGCAGGGGGAGAGGAGGGCGACGCAGGACTCAGAGCTGCACCATGGACCTTCCATGTATCATGGGCCCTAGGGACACTCATGGCCCTACGCACCCTCAGCGCCCAATAGCATTCCACTGGGGTGTTCATGGCCCTACGCACCCTCAGCGCCCTATAGCATTCCACTGGGGTGTTCATGGCCCTACAGACCCTCAGGGCCCTATGGCATTCCACTGGGGTGTTCATGGCCCTACGCACCCTCAGCGCCCTATGGCATTACACTGGGGTGTTCATGGCCCTACAGACCCTCAGGGCCCTATGGCATTCCACTGGGGTGTTTGTGGCCCTACAGACCTTCAGGGCCCTATAGCATTCCAGTAGGGGTGTTCATGGCCCTATGGACCCTCAGGGCCCTATGGCATTCCACTAGGGGTGTTTGTGGCCCTACGAACCCTCAGGGCCCTATGGCATTACACTGGGGTGTTCATGGCTCCATGAACCTTCACTAGGGATCTTCGTGTTCCTAAAGCCCTCCTATGAACCTTCACTGCCCTATGGCAAACACTACGGACCTTCCCGACCCTACAGACACTGGCGAAGGCTGCCCCAGGCTTCCTGCCAGCGCTCCCTTGGGAAGCCCTCGGGCCACGTATTCTCACCGCGTAGGGCAGGGGTGGCCAACCTGAGCCTGAGAAGAAGCCAGAATTTACCGATGTAATTGCCAAAGAGCCACAGGAATACGTCAGCAGCCCCCCATCAGCTCCCCCACCCGCTCCCAGCGCCTCCCACCCACCGGCAGCCCTGCCAATCAGCACCTCCCCTTCCCTCCCTGCACCTCCCGATCAGCTGTTTCGAGGTGTGCAGGAGGCTCGGGGTGGGGAGGAGAGGGCACTGCAGGCTCAGGGGAGAGGGCAGGAAGGGGTGCAGTGGGGGCAGGGCCTGTGGCAGTGAGCCCCCCACCCCCGGCACATTGGAAAGTTGGCGCCTGTCGCTCCAGCCCCGGAGTCGGTGCCTGTACAAGGTGCCGCATATTAAGTCCTGAAGAGCCACATGTGGTGTAGGGGGAGGGGCCCGACTCATGTTCTCGTGGTTAAAGCCCCCTCCCCCACACCCCGCTGGTATCATCGCTGGATGGGCAGCGAGGAAGGGGGCGACCCCAGAAGGAGTCTCCCCGGAGCAGGGAGAGGGACGGGCTGGAGAAAATGCCCCTTCCTCCTCGTCAGTGCAGGCTGTGGTCTCTCAGGCTGGGCTGTGGAGCCCTGGGGATCTGCCACATCCCCAGGCATACAAGGCTGTGATTGGTTGGGGGTGGGAATCCTCCTGCCACCCCAGAACACTGTGCTCTGATTGGTCAGGTCAGGGATCCCCCAGGCCACACCCCCAGGCACAAAAGACCGTGATTGGTCGAGGCGGGGATCCTCCTGCCATACCTCCCTTGGTCGATGAAGTCCACCGCCACGGTGCTGACGATGAAGACACAGAGCATGGCGATGAATATGTGGTAGATGGTTCGGAAGTGCTCCACCTCCAGCAGCTCGCTGGAAAAGAGCCAGGCAGGGAGGTCATGCTACCCACCCAGGACGAGGGGAAGGGCAGGGACTGACCCACCCTCCTTGAGTCCCTGTGTTGGTGGGGGGGAATCCACCTCCAACTTTCAATAACAAAGCTGCTGGCAGATCATCATCCCCATTTTACAAGTGGGTAAACTGAGGCACAGAGCGGCAAAGAGACTCATCTGAGATTGTGAGAATGGAACCCCGGAGTCCTGACTCCCAGCCCCACCTCTCTAACCAGTAGATCCTATTCCCCTCCCGCAGCCAGGCAGAGAACCCAGGTGTCCTGACTAAATGACCCAACTCATGGAAGCACCAGCACAAGGCCCCCCCCTAGGGGCGCACACAGCTCCCCCCCCGCTCTGTCTCCCCCACCTCCCATTCTGTAAGATCTGACAGCAGAGGGGCCATTCCAGGGCATGTCGGGGGGGGGCAGTTCTGGATGTGGGAGGGGAAGTCCCTCACCCCAGCTACTCCTTGGCTGCCTCTAGGGTCGCTGAGCAGCCCTCCAGTCTCCCCTAAGCAGCCCCAGGATAGCTTCTTACTGCAATGAGCCCATCCTGTCAGGTGCCCTGTGCTAGGGCATCCAGGGCTGGGCATCCAGGAAGGGTATTGGGTCCATCCCAGTGGGATGTGTTGCAATGTCAGGCCCTGCCCCCTTACCACCCTGCATCAGGCTGGCACACATGGGCAGCACGGTGCCGCTCCCTGCCCCTGCACCCGTACCAAGCCAGGCCGTACTCACTCGAGCAGCGACTGCCGGTCGACGAACACCTTCCGCTTCTCCAGCAGGGAGCCTCTCCCCCTAAAGGATTCCAGCAGGGATTGGGGTTAGACCCGGGGGAGAAACTCCCACCCCCGAATCGGCACTGCTTTCCTAGTGCATCTCCCATCCCAGGGCACTGGCCACCCCTTTCTAATGAGCTGGTGCATGCTCACTGCTGCTGGCTACCAGAAGAGCTCAGCTGTGTTTCACAGGCCCTACACTGCTAATGGTTAACGGGGATTCTCCTGCAGCTCAAGCCGCAGGGGACTGGGCTTCTGGAGTAACCAGGTTCATGTCCACTGGCACCACGAAGTTCCAAGCAGTAACCGCAGACCAGGGAAGGGGCTTTCACATCCACTTCCCCACACCCACTGCACTTCTAGAATAGAGCAGCCAGTCACTATCCCCACCAGCTGCAAGGTGGATAGGTGGAAGGTGTCCCCCCAGGGGGATCAGCACATGGGGGTCTCCAGTCTGATGCTTAGAGCGCTGGTTAACAGAGCAGTAGATGCTGGCGTTCCAGCTGCCTTTCGGACCCTGTGACGCCGAACCAGCCTGTATCCTAATGGGCTCACAGGCAAAGTGGACAAGGGGTAGGAGGGGAAACCGAGGCACGGGGGGGGGTAGTGACTTGCCCACGGTCATGCAGCAGGAATGGGACTAGAACCCAGGTGTCCTGAGTCCCAGCCCAGCACTCTCACTACCGGACCAGGCTGTGGGTGACTCTACCTACTCAGCAGGGGGGCCTGGGTGGGGTCTGGGCAGGAGGGGGTGGGGCACCGGTTTTCAGCACCGCTGCCGTGTCAGTGCCCCCAGCACCCGTGTCACACCCCAGACACCCCCGTCTGGGTTAGGTGGGAGAATCCCTGGTTGGCTGGCGGCCAGGAAGGGGATCCCCAAAGCAGGGGACTCCCCAGGGAGGTGCCGTGTGGGGGCAGGGGAGGAGCCCCGGAGCTGGAGGGAGGAGTGGGGCGCTGGGTGGGCGGATCCCCCATCCCCTGCTCTCACCTATCCTCTCTCTCCAGCCGGGCCTTCCTGTGGGGCTGCGGGTAGGACCCCGCAGCCTCCTCCACGGCCTTGTCCAGCAGGTCTCCGAGCTGCGCCTGCACCTGCTCCAGCAGCTCCAACTTCACCACCTGCCCCGAGGGGGAACGAGGGGGTGACTGGTCTCCCCAGAGAGTATCCCAGCATGCACCTGGGAGGTGCTTCCCCCCTCCCCTCGATTTCTCACACCCTCATCCCAGCTGCCTTCCTCCAGCCCCCCAACCAGCTCTGCCAGCTGGTGCCAGGGCCTCGGGGGAGCTGCTCCTCCCAGTGCCCTGCTCCGGAGCCATCAGCATCCTCCCCTGGCCCCGATCCTCCACCACCTGCCTGGGAGACAAGCTGCCTGGGGGGAAGGTCTCTCCCATGGGACCCCCCCTATTGCGCCTTCCCCAGCAACCATCCACGTAGCCCCCAATGCCCACCCCAGCCCATCCCCCGGCCCTCCCCAGACCCAGGTGGGTGGAGGTGCCTTACCTCCATGTGTCTCCTCCATTGGATGAGGCTGGTGACACTGTCCAGTTGCTTGATGTTCCCTGGTGGGGGCGGGGGGGAGAAGGGGGCAGCGAGTCAGTCACGTGTCACCCGCTGGGTGGTGCCCCCTTGAAGGGAGGTGCTGAATAGCGCAGCTCCTGTCAGAGCCAAGAGTGCATCGGGAGCCCCTCATTTCCACGCCAGAGGGGTCGGCAGCTCTCGGAGGGCCTGATGCCCTGGAAACTCAACACCACCAGCACCGCAACATGGCCACGTGGCAGGGCCGGAAAGATCCCCATTTGCCTGGAGGTTTGGGGATCCCCCCCACACCCCATTTCCGCCACGGCTTGGTGCCATCTCGTACTGTGACAGAGGCGAATTGGAGTGGGATGGGCCCATGGAAACCAGCCCACCGAGCCTGCATCGGGGGCACGGCTGCAGGAGGGGTTGGGTGCCAGCCTGGCCTGCTGGCTCACAGGGACTGGTGGGGCATTGACGGGCCAGCCCCAGTGCAGGCTGGAGCCACCCCCTGAGCCTGGAGCTCCCAGGACTGCAGCTGCTGGGTCTGAAAAGGATGAGGGGAAACGCCTGAGCTGCCAGCCCCACCTGGCAAGCTCCCTACCTGTCCACCCCAGCTGGGTAATACACAGACCCCCCCCCCACCTCTGCTACCTGGGCATGGACACATGGGTCTGAAATGCCACATGCTCACCACAATGTACATGGCAACCCACATGGCTGTAACATGCCACAACCAGGCACCCACACACGGCTGTGACCTGGCACATGCCGCTCGGGCACACGCTGCTCCAGCCTCAGGTACCAGGGACATGGCCCAGGCTGCTCTGTCCCCAACACTTGCATGCTGGGCAGTCGCTGCTCTGGACCCAGGCACCGTCCCCCCCAGCTCTGATGCCCTGGCAGGTCCCGTCTATACGTGGGCACCCGCCCAGAGCTCCTGAAATGCTGCACCCCACCTCCCCTTCCTTCCTATCCCCCTGCCCCCGCTCTGCCCCTGCTCCTCACCGTCCAGCCCCTGAGTCTCCTCCTCTTCCTCCTGCCTTCGCCCCTCTCTCTTCCTCTGCCTGGCTCTGCCAGGGGCCCTCTGACCTTGCTCCATGTCGGCCCCGGAGGGAATGGGACTGGGTCAGAGCGGCCGCCCCAGAGCTACCATCCTCTTCCTCCCAGGGGCTGCCTCCCTCCCAGCGCTGGGCCCTGCCCGGTCAGCTGATTGGCAAGGGGGGGGTAAAGTCCTTGGAGGAGTTTCTCCACTCTGGGATCCAGGCTGGAGATGGGAGCCTTGAACCCTCCTCCAGGGGTGATAAGATAAAGCCCTTATCAGGGCAGAGATAGCAGGGCCTGTGGCTCCAACCTCTGCCCCCAGCCGGGGTCACCCCCCCTACACACACACTTTAAAACTTTGCCTTTGGCACAGAATCATCATGGGATGGGCCTTGGCAGAGGCACAGTGGGCACCTAGACTAGTACCTTTGCTCCCCTACTGGCCGGTGTGGAGCCACTCGGAGCCACGTCCCTGTCTCTTGCTGCTTGTGGGTACCGCTGGCTCTCGGATATTCCCAGCATGCTTTGCGCCAGGGGGTTGCAGTATCCTCTCCTGATATGCCCGGGGCGACCCATGTGTGTGGGTCATTGGGAGAGAAGAAAGAGCAGGATGGGTGCCAGGCTGGGCTCCTGGTTACCCCCTCTCCTGCTGATCTCATTGGGGCACGGCGCTCATCTCTACTCCCTGCTCTACACCGTGACTGAACAGCTGCTACGCTCTGCCCCAGAGCTGGCTGCATCTCAGTCGGGGAAGGGAAAGGGGTCAGCATTAAGTGTCCGGGAGCTCCCGGGAGGGGAGAGGGTGTCACACCTGCTTACACCAGTGAGTCATTTGGCCCGCAGCCTCGCAAAGTTCCAGCGTGACGGTTCAAACATCTTCTTGCTCAGGGACCACCACCCTTCCCCCGCCCTCTGCCCCCCCTCAGACTCCCCTCACGAGGGGCTGTCTCTGCCCCACACCATGGGGCCCCTCTTTGCAGGGGCAGCTCCAGGCACCAGCGCACCAAGCGCGTGCCTGGGACAGCAAGCCACGGGGAGCGGCCTGGCGGTCGCTGTGAGGACTGGCTGGTCCTGCGGCTTCGGCGGCAATTTGGCGGCGGGTACGCCGAAGGGGCGGGACTGGCGGACCTCCTGCGGGCACGCCGCCGAAAGCCGCCAGACTGCCGTGCTTGGGGCGGCAAAATACATAGAGCCGCCCCTGCCTCTTTGTTCCCTTCATGGCCCAGAACAACCCACCCCCCCTCCATGAAGAAGCATCTCTGCCCCCAGCCCCCACTTTCTCCCACTCTGCAGTGGGGGGGTGGGGAAGGGGGGGGAAGCCAAACAGACCCATTGTACAAGGCAGCACCCTGCTGGCATTCAGCCTGTCTGGCAGCCTTGGACTTCCCAGCAGGGCTAAGGCCTCTTGGGGCGGCGAGGGGAACTTTGAGCCAACCGTCCCCGGCTCTTATCGGCAAATGATGAAGGGTTACCGAGGCGATACCTCTGCAGGGCTGAGCTCTCAGGCCCTCCAGCCGCGGGGCTGGGGCTGGCGTGGCAGAAGCTACATTTTACGGCCCTGCCCGCACTGAAAGAAATCTTTGAACTCAATTTTGTGCTGATGCCAGATCCCCAGTTGGCAGCCCCCTAGGCAGAGGCCTCCAGCCAACTCTGGGGCAGGGCCAAACCTGGGAACTCCCCCCCACCACCACCCCCCATCTGCCCCTGGAGGGATCCCCCAAGGGGGGAGGGGGGACAGAGATCTCATCCGGGCTGGTTGAAAATTATCTGTTGAACTTGTTTCCTGATGGAACATTAGGTTTTTCCACTAAGTAAATCTAGTCATGGTCCGGCCTTGCTCCTGCAGGTATGGGGGATTTTTTTGGTAAAACAAGTGAACATGTGAAAGCCAACGAAATGTTCTTTGCGGTGCTGCCATGGGGCCTCATGAGAGTTGTAGTTCAGGTGCCTCATTCCCTCACTCTCTTCTACAGGCCAGACGCCTCGGCTGAACTCTATCGCCCATGAGGCACTGCCTCCTCTCGCCAAGAGGGGAACCATGGTGCACCATGGGAGATGTGGTGCAGCCCAGGAACCCAGGCTATAAAAGATACTTGGTTTTTTTTTAAACGCACTGGGGCTCAAGCGATGGCTCTGATTCTCTTCCAACTGGCCTCAGCCACTCCGGGCGGATCTCATCCGCGTTGTCAATAGCATTCATTAAACAGAGGGCCGCTGACAGACTCCAGGAAGCGGGTCAGGCCACGTAAGGGTGACGGATGCTCCTTCCACCAATGGAACTGAGTGCGACCAAAGAAAAGCGAGTAGCTGCTACTCTCATCAGTACCAACCTGAGCAAAGGGATGGCTGAGCATCACGACACGCGGCCTGAAGAGAGGGACCTGTTCCAAAGACAGGTGGAGGGTCAACACTGCCATAGGCCAGGTCTGCGGGACAAAGGCGTGGTGACGTTCCCCTATCCAGCATTGCTGTGCCAGCCAAAGAACCCACCTAGATGCTGTCTGTCATTTGTCAGGGTGGCACAACTGTGTTTCTACCAGGGGTTACGCTGGCAGAGCCTGGCCGTAGCGTGGACTGGCCATAGGCGCCGGGACATCTAACTAGACTAAGGGCATGTTAGTTATTCTGGTACAGCCAGTGGTGAGCTGCAGCCGGTTCGCACCGGTTCACAAGAGCTGGTTGTTAAATTTAGAAGCTGGTGTAGAACCGGTTATTAAAGGGGTCAGTGGGTGGGCAAACTCTGGTCTGCGGGCCACATCCAACCCGTGGGACCGTCCTGTCTGCCCACCTGAGCTCCTAGCTGGAGAGGCTCCCTTGGCCCCTTCCCCACTCCCCCCATCTCGCAGAGCCCCAGTGCGCCGTGCTGCCGGTGCCAGCACTCTGGGCAGCTCTGCAGCTCTGCCGCTTTGAGCAGCATGGTAAGGGGGCCGGGCCGGGGCTGGGAGGAGGGGTTGGATAAGGGGAAGGGAGCGGTTGGAGGGGGCGGAGGTTCTGGGGAGGCGGTCAGGGGATGGGGAAGGGGGGGGTTGGGTAGGCGTGGGAGTTCCGGGGGTCTTTCGGGGTGGTGGTGGATGGGGTCGGGGCAGTCAGGGGACAGGGAGTGGGGTAAGTTGAGTAGGGGGTGGTGTCCTGGGGGCAGTTAGGATGGGGGTCTCCGGAGGGGGTGGTCAGGGGACAAGGAGCGGGGGGAGGGGTTGATGGGTTGTGGGTTCTGAGGGGGGCAGTCGGGGGCAGGACGTGGGTTGGGGCCGGATGTGGGGGAGACAGGCCACCTGGGGCTTGTGCTCACCGCGCAGTTCCCTACCGGGTCTTCAGCGCTGGGGGGGGTCTTCACTCGCTCCAGGTAAAGGACCCGCCGCCGAAATGCCGCCCAAACCCCGGAGCGAGTGAAGACACACACACCCCACCGCTGCCGCCGAAGACCCGGTAGGGAACCGGGTCTTAGGATTTTGGGAGCTCATCACTGGGTACAGCCTATTTCCCCAGCTAGACAAGCTCTCAGGTGGGGTCTGGAGGGCACCAGGAGGGCGGCATGGCAGAAAGAAGGCGAGCGCCAGGCCCTCCAAAAACCAAACTCAGCTTTATTTAAAATAAAAATCTCCCAGAAGCATCCAACAATCCTCAGGAGAGCGCACTAGGGTAAAGGAGCTGCAGGCCAGGTGACAGCAAAAGCAGAGCTGGGGGACGGGGGCGGGGACGGCAGGCCGGCCCTGACTCCTGCTCCAGCTGCCTCTGCCCCAGTGCCCCCCACATCCGGTTGCAGGGGGCGGACGTTCAGGAGGAAGGTCAGAAAGTGACAGGTTGCTTGTCCCACATCCGACCCCCCCCATCCCTTTCTCCCCTCCCGTTCCCCCTGCCCCTCTCCCAGCTTCTTAATTGGTGTCCCACTGCAGCTCAGGGTGTGTGGACGGGTGGGGGTGGGGCTCCTGAGATTTGGGGGTGCAGGGGTGAGCTCTTGCTGGCTGTTTCCAGCCTGTCCCCGTAAAGCCATGCTGCCCTTCCCAGAGTACCCCCCCCCCCCGCCAAGATCCAACATTAATAGCACTCTTCCAATACCAGCCGTCATTGTTCCCCACCCAGAAAAGCAGTCCGTCCCCCCCCAGTCCAAGGGGGAAACTCCCCATTGCAGGAAATGCAGCTGTGGGTGGGGGGTTGGGAGCACCAGGGGATACTGCAGACCCCCCCGCCCCCCACTCCCAATAGCTTATTGAACAAACACCTGCACTAGCAGACCCCCAAAGCGGCGGTATGGGTCCCAGGCTGCTACCCTAGAGCCATGGGGTGGAGGGAGCCCTGCTAGCCCAGCCCCACCACTCCCCAGGGTCCGGGTGCAGGGCTATTCCCTGCCACCTGTGCCCAGCCAGTCCTGGGTGTGAATGGGGCAGGTGGGAGAGGCCGATCCCCAGGGAGGGCAGCGCCCCCAAGCTGCCTTCAGGCCAGCTCCTCCCAACAGCCACGGGGCCAGGTAATAAATTAAAGGCAAATGCTTCTGCGTCCTCGGGCTCTTCTTCCCGCAGTGTCCATCAGTCTGAGCCTCCTCCAGCCCCGCTCGAGCCCAGCCCACCCCTCTCAGTCACTCCCGTTGGGCAGGCAATGGGGGTTGCCCTCCAGCCCCCCCGAGCCGGCCAGCGGGTGGCCCTTCTTATCCACACACCAGCACTGGCCTCGCCTCTGTCCTTTGGATGCCCGGCACTGGAAGAGGAAAAGACAAAGGGGAGGGAGGCTGTGAGAGAGGACATACCAATCGGGTGATTGACAGTCTTGTAATCTAAGGCATTTCCACCACCACTACCCCGCAATGAAGCCCCAGCTCCCGGAGTCATGGGACCATTAAATGAAAGCTGAGATCCTTCCCAGAGACTGGGAGTATGTTTCTAACCCTCATGGCTCCAGAGAAGACCTAGAGATTGGTATCTTCTAGCTTTTCTTCTAGCACTTGGCACCCCTCCATCGCCAAGTGCTTTACATATGGATGGGGAAACTGAGGCACAGGGAAGGGCAGCAACAGTATTGTATCCACTAGGCTGTGCTGTCCCATAAAGGATGAGAACCCAGGTAGGCAAAAAGAGCCCAGCTCAGGAGTTGGGGGGACCTGGTTTAAAATCTCTGGCTGTTTGGAGCTGGTGGTGCCTGATCTGGGGTAACAGCCAGGTGGCCCCAGGCACTAGCCCGGGATGGCAGGGGGGCGGTAGAAGACACATGCACTGATCTGCTAGGGCAGCTAACAGGACATAGGTCTGGCTGGGCTGGTGGCTGGACACAGAGGTCGGTGTAGGGTGACCAGACAGCAAGTGTGAAAATTCGGGACAGGGGGTGGGGGGTAATAGGCACCTATATAAGACAAAGCCCCCCGAAATTGGGACTGTCCCTATAAAATCGGGACATCTGGTCACCCTAGGTCGGTGCCCCACTGGGCTGATCACCAGTCCAATGCTGTGTCTGGGCAGCCGCTCGCTGGCTCCCCGCCAATGCCCTGGAGGGCTCCCGGCTCTGACTCCATCCAGCACTCATGGTGCCCCAGGCCAGGGGAACCCGCCCCAGCCCTGGCCCCTACCTGTTTTTTCCTGTAGAAGCCTTTGGTGTCGCAGTTGGGAATGAAGATGTCCTCTCCACTCAGGTACAGCGGGGCCTTGAGCTCCAGCATGACGGCTGCCAGGTGCATGCGGCACGGAGCCTGCCAGGGGACAGGACAGATTGCAAGCTCAGGAGGGACGGGACTCGCTGGGCTTCCTCCCCCCGCCTCCCCCCCAGCTCTCACAGCTGCCTCTTCTCCACCCGCCCACCCCCATGCCCCAGCCAGCCTATACATTGGCCTCTGCCTATAGGGGCAACCCGCATGCCAGGGAGTTCATCTCCCTGCAGCAGGAGCACGCCAGCCCAGTGACTGCAGAGCCCAGGACAGCTGTTTGTAGGCTACAAACTCAATCCCAGCCTCTGCCAGCAGGGGGCACTGTAGGGAGCAGGGCAGGGGTGCTGGCTGGGAGGGACGCTCCCAGCTACTGCAGTCCCAGCCTCTCCCAGCAGGGGGCACTGTAGGGAGCAGGGCAGGGGTGCTGGCTGGGAGGGACGCTCCCAGCTACTGCAGTCCCAGCCTCTCCCAGCAAGGGGCGCTGTGGGGTGCAGGGCAGCAGCTCCCAGCTGCTCCGTTGCCAGCCGGAAGTGCTGCAGGAGCGCTGCCAGGGGAACCCAGGTGTTTCCTCTCCCGGCGCTGGGTGCCTGTGCAGGAGATGCCTCGCATCAGACTTCCACGGGCACGTGCTTGCCCTGTCCCTGCCCCCTCCTGCAACGCACCGTCTCCAAGTCCGGCTTGCCGTCGCTGTTCAGCGAGATCTGGTGCAGCCGGTCCTTGCCTCTGTTCGCCTCTGTCAGGGGACCATGGTGCTGGGGGGCCAGAGGCTGCAGCGTGGGGTGGCTCGCCCTGCGACTCTCCTTCCGGCTCTCCCCTGTGGAGGAAAGGGAGACAGAGCGTGGTGCTTAGGCCTCAGCCTGCCATGCACCCTCCCCTGCCTTTCCCCCACCCCAGTCTGCAGCCAGAGTGTCCTGTGCAGCACAGGGCCCTGCGGCTTCTGCTGGGGTCAGGCCCCTCAAGCCTGCAAACGGGCCACCTGAGCTGCACCAACCTGGTCGCTTGGGTGAAGTGAGTTTGCTGCATCCTTACCTATTGCCAGGTGCTCATGGCAGATGCAGCGTCCCCTGGCTGAGCGAGGGTGCAGCTAGGCCATTGCATGCAGGAGCTACCACTAACTCTGGGTGTCACAGTCCCCTTGGAGACACCCAGGACCCAGCGCCACGGAGCACCTGCAGCTCCATGCACCCAGGAGCTGGGTGGACCTCAGCCCTTTGGGGCCTGGTGCCCAGAACCCCGCAGCAGTGCCCAGGTTCACCGAAAGTTGTGCAGGCTGGGTGCTGAGTGCTTGAAAATCCAGCCCTGAACTCTCCCTGGGGAGGGGAGGGAATCTTGCCCCAAATTACTGTTGGCCAACCGCCCCAACAAAGTTGTTCTCACAGTGCCCAATATCAAGCGTCCCATCCTGCACTCCCATATTCCGACACAGGGGGGAGCCAGCGCTCCTTGGATTGGTGAGCAGGACAGAGGAACCCACAGATGGGCCTGAAGAACCCCCTCCAGATCTAGCTGCCCTCCCCCAAAGAGATGGGGTCCCGCAATACAGCAGCTGCTACAGGCTGGGTGGCACATGCCAGGAAGCAGCTTTGGCTGTCACAGAGTCATTGAATGGCCGTGGACATCCCCTCCCACCACCACTTCTGCATCTGCAGCAGCCTCCCGACTGCCTTAGCCCTGGGTGGAATTGCTCAAGGCATCTCTGCTCTGCGGGAGAGAAGCCTTTGCTTTATAGCGGGGTGGAGCAAACAGCCGGATTCTGCAGCCGCACCATGGCCAGGTCTCACCCCTCTCGCCCTCCCAGCCTGGATTATTAAACATTTTTGTACAGCCCCTAGCACCACGGGGCCTGGCTCTATGACTAAGGCTCCCAGGTGCTAAGACACGGTCAGTTTAAGGTAGGCTCAAGATTTAGAATGGGGGGTGGGATTTTTTACTGGATCCATTATTATGGAAGAGCCCAACATGAAGTTTGGGGGGTGGGGGGTGCAAGCAGCAGGGGAGAATTTAGGCTGCACTGGGGGCTCGGACACAATAGCACAGACCCCAGCACTGTTCTTGAAAGGGGTTGGGGGGGAAGAGGTTGAGGTTTCTCTGAATACCCCCTCTGGGTGGGAGGGATTTGCCCCTCTGCTTCATGTCATTGCTCAGATGGGTGGCTCAGATCTGCCCCAGGACCCCCGCCCCCATCCCTGATACACAGCCATCTCCCACTGGGTGGAGTTTGTTACAAGGCAATGACGTTCCTCCCCATTGCGTTCCTCCAAGCTCCCCCAGCCGGTGTGGGGGTCTGCGAGACTCGACTCCCCCCCCCACAGCAGTATCCTGAACCCTGATGGAGGATTAGCTCTGGGTAGCTCCCTGCAGCCTGTCTGTTGCCATCCGACACCCCCCCCCCTCCGGCCAAGCACAGGGGGTTCGCCCCCGGACCGGTGCCTGCTGAGAACGCTGAGCTTTGAGCCAGGCACCTAGGGGGGAGTTCAGTCCCAGGCTCCCATGCAATGGTGCTGCCCTCTGTCTAGCTGCCTTTGGCCCTCAGAGACCAACCTCTGCTGGCAAATTGTAGCTACTGCCGGCTGGGGGCTGGCCTGCTGGTAGCTGGACTGGGGGGCAGGGGCTGTCTGTGTTTGTACCACCCTGGCCCATCTCCCACCCTCATAGCTCAGGGGAGGGCCTGTCCCCCTTCCCAAGCCATGTATCCGCCCACATGCCCCTTCTCCCATGCAGGGAGCCAAGAGGCTGAGCCCGCTTCATAAGCACAGAAATGTGCAGGTGGGAGGGGAGGATCAGGATGGATCAGGGCACCTGGCAGGGACACCTCCTTGGGCAGGGGGGGTGGAGGTGATACTGCTGGGAGCGTCCATGGGCCATTGGCACATGCAGGTGCTGAGGCAGGGGTGAGCATGGCTGGTAGAGACAGCTGGGTAGAGACAGCTCAGGGGAGAGAATCCCCCCCACACACACACTTCTCAGGCAGCTCCCAGCCCCCTCTTCTACCAGACACCCCCGCACCCACACACCTAGCATCAAGCCAACCCCGGGCCACCGGGACCCGACCCACTTGGAGCCTCTCCACCCTCCTTTCCAAATTGCGCTGGGTGATAGACAAGGAGCCACCCAGCCTCCCCATCGCCCCCAGGTCTCCTGCCGCAGCACCCCGGGGTCGGCGAACCCTCCCCACCCCTGAGCCGGAGAGTGGAAATGCCCAGCCACTCCCGTGGGGGTGCTCCCCCTGGCCAGGGAACCCCACTATGGCAACCCCCAAGTGGAAGGACCCATCTTCTCCTGCCCCTCCAGGGGGAGGAAAGAGACTCAGGTCCGGGGAGAGAAAGCTGCAGCCTTTGCCTTTAGAAACCAGGGAGCTGCCCCCCCAACTCCTGGGGGGGCTGCTAAGTGGCACCAGGGATCCCCCCGATCTGGGCTCAGCACCTCGGCAAGGGCTGCCCTGTGCCCTCACCCCGAAGCTCAGCTGGGGGGGTCTCCAAGGATCCCCCCCAGATCTGGACTCAGCCCCGAACCCCAGCCGCGGCCGCTCCCCCCAGCCCGCCCCGCACTCACCTGCCGGGGGCTCGGGCTCCGTGTGGTTGCGGCTGCCCTTCCTGCCTCCCACGGCCCGGCACACCCCCTTGCCGTGCAGCAGGGCGTGCAGGGGGGTCCGCTCGCCGGCCCGGGGGATGCAGCGCAGTCCCCGGGCGCAGCTGGGCGTGTAGACCCCGCACGGCTCCCCCAGCGCCCGGGCGCAGCCCTTCTCCCCGCAGGCTTCCCGGGGCGCCTTGGCGCTGTCGGGGGGCGCCGCCGCTGCCTTCTCGGGGGCCCGGCAGCCGGCTCGGGGGGCGCAGGCCGCGGGGTCCCCGTCCTCGCAGCTGGGGCACTGGCCCAGGGCGCCCCAGGAGCCCGGAGCCAGCAGCAGCGCAGACACCAGCCAGCAGCCCGGGAGCATCTTGGCCGGCTGGGCAGGGGAGGAGCCGGACCGTGCTGCGCCCCGACTGCTCTGGGCTCCCTCCCCACGGCCTCAGCCCTTAAATACCCTGCCCAGCCCACAACCTGCCTCCAGCGCTGGCCCCGGAGCGCCAGGTGCCTGCAGCCCTGGCACCCCCCAAGCGGGGGGGGGGGGGGCTGAGCGCTGCCCGGCTCCGCTCCCGCCCCAGCTGCGCTCCGGCTCCCCCCTTTGCCTCCCCCAAAACTCTCTCCTCAGGCTCCCCCCGGCTCCTCCCCCCTGGCCACGCTCTGTTCTCACCCCCACCCCTCCCGTCTTCCCCCACCCATGTTCAGTTCCAAATTCAATTCTCCCCTTCTCGCCATCTCGGACATTCCTGGGATTCTGGGGGCGGGGGGGGGGGTCGCTCGAGCCCCTCTGAGCTGCAGCGGCTGAGAGAGGAAATAAGACAGGCGGGGGGAGGTGGAAAGGAAACATGCTCCCCCCCCCTTCCCCCCGACGCACGGTCCCAAGAGGGAGCTCCCGGCCTTACTCCCCTTCCCAAGGGCTCCCCAGTTCCAATCCTGAACCCCCCCTCCCAAGAGGTAGCTCCCTCCTATCCTATCGGATTTAGTTGGGGTTGGTTCTGCTTGGAGCCGGGGGTTGGACTAGATGATCTCCTGAGGTCTCTTCCAGCCCTAATCTTCTATTATTCTATCCCTCCATTCCCAAGGGAGCAGCTCCCATATCCAGGCCCCCATTCCCAAGTGGGAGAGCCCATCTACACTCCCCCATTCCCAAGGGGTCAGATCCCACCTTCACCCCCCCATTCCCAAGTGGGAGAGCCCATCTCCACCCCCACCCCATTTCCAAGGGATCAGATCCCATCTCCATCCTCCCCATTCCCAAGGGGGCAGCTGGCTCCCACCTTCACCCGCCCCATTCCAAAGTGGGAGAGCCCATCTCCATCCCCCCCCCCATTTCCAAGGGATCAGCTCCCATCTCCATCCCCCCCAGTCCCAAAGGATCAGCTCCCATCTCCTCCCCCCCCCTCCCCTCCAGCAATTTCTCTTCCAGTGATTTGGGTCTAATTCTCTGAGCATCTGTTTTGAAAAACCAAACAACGCACCCCCCCCAACCAAACAGAAATCGCTTTCATTTAACCCAACCCCAAAGAAGTGAAGAGCAAACAATTTCCTGGTGCCCAACCCCTGATTTCCCCTCCTTTCCCTGGGGGCGCTGGGCTCAGATCATGGGGTTTTCCCCCCCCTCTCTTTTTCCCTCAAAAGTACATTTTTTTTCAGGATCTGAATGAATATTGTTGCCTTTGCATGGAGCCTAAATGCCTGGAATATTTCATGCTTCCAGCCCATCTCTGTTGTGTAATCCAATCTCTGAGCTATTTCCCTTCCCCTGTCTAATTCTTTCCTAAAACATAACACATCATTTTTACTGCTGGCCTTTGTGTGGGCAGAGCTGAGTCTTAAAACAATGTGCTTATTTGGCAGGCTGGGTCTACTGATTAGAGCGGAGCATGGGAGTCAGGCCTCCTGGGCTCTTGACTAGCGGTTAGAGCAGGGCCCTAGGGAGGGTCAGGTCCCTTGGATGTCTTGCTCTGGAAGGGGGTGCGTTATAGTGGCGGCAGCAGAGGGCTGAGGGTCAGGACTCTCAGCTTGAGTTCTTGGCTCTGGGGGCAAGTGTTGTCTAGTGGTTAGAACAGGAGGAACTAGGAGTCAGGACTCCTGGGTTCCATTTTCCGCTCTGGAGAGTGCGGTTTAGAGGTTACAGGAGAGGAATGGGAGTCAGGATACCAGAGTTTTGTTCCTGGCTCAGGGAGGGAGTGTAGTCTAGTGGCTAGAGCAGGGGAACTGGGAATTAGGACTCCTGGGTTCTATGAACAGCCCTGCCACTGACTGTGTGACCTTGGCCAAGTCACTTTCCTTGCCTGTGCCTCTGTTTCCATGTCTGGAGAGTGCAGATGATATTACTTTCCTATCTCTCTCATGGGGCTTTATTAACATCAGTAAAGATCTTCAGATGTTGTTAGTATTTCTTGGAAATTTTAACTGCTCACCTCCAGGGTTTCTGTTCTGGCTACTTCCCCCATTGCTTCCAGCATTTTGATTTCCTTGGTTCTCGTTTTCAATAATCAGCTTTTCTTACATGTTTTAAATAACAAAATTCAGTTGTGTGTTGGATTCTGCTCCTGCAAATCCTTATAGATTCCAAGAGCATGGGGGTAAGAGTGTTACCCAGCTTTCCCACCCAGTGCTGTCCAGCCAAATCCCTTTACAACTGGCAGCCAGTTAATCCTCAAAACCCTCCTGGGATGTAGGCAGGTCAGTCTTATATGCTCTGTTTTACATATGGGGAAACTGAGGCACGGAGCCCTTAAAGGGACTCACCCAAGGTCACAAGTCTGGGCTAGAGCAAGGTGCCGAACTCAGCATCACCCTCAGCAAAGCACTGTGCCTTTAGCAAAGGGTTGTCCCTGGAGCCTGGATGGAGAGGTGCTTGAGAGTATTGCATGCTTCATTTTCCTTTACAGCAGTAGCAGTCCACACCCCCCCCCCCTGAAGATGCACTGGGCCTAGTGGATCGAGCACTGGGCTGGGACCCCGGTTCTAGTCCCAGCTGCTTAGTGATCTTGGGCGAGTCACTCAACCTGCCGGTGTCTCCGTTTATCCACTGGGGAAAAGGGGGATCGTGACCCTCCTTTGTAAAAGTCGATGCCTGAGAAGAGTGAAGTGTCGTCATTAAGCAGCTCCACTTGTAGGGGCTCCAGTCTCCCAAAGGGCCGTGGAAAGAGGTGCAGTTAATTAACCGTCCAAGTAGCTGTTGAACTTGAATTTGTACCAATCATAACCCAGGGGCAGGACCTCTCCCTGGTAAGAAGCGACTGTTGCAGATGCTTGCCACTGGATGGCGCCCCTTAACCCTTCGCTTTCGGAGGACTAACTGGGTGCAGGGCAGCAGAACCACCTTTGAAATGCAACCCACAGCTGCAAGCAAAGCTGGGCTAGCGATGGACCGGCCTCTCTGCTTTCTCCGGCCTGGACCTGTGGGGACAGAGGGGGGACCCCCCTCGCTCAGGGTAGGGGGCTCTGATATTGTTCCAGGCCATCCAAGAGGTGATGATTTCTGAGCAGGACTCCCAAGTGCAGCTCCGTCCTCTGGCACACAATCAAGCAGCCCTGGGAGGCAGCCACAGTCCATTTCCCATAAACAAGGCGTTCTTCGGCCCTGAGCGGAACATGCCTCTTGCTTTTCCTGAGATCCACCCCCCTCACCCTCTTTGCATTTCCCCAGTTTTCACCCAGGATGCCCCTGCGCGCTGCCCCAGGGCAGGATGTTAACCCCTAGGGCCTGATCTCTGTTTATGTTTGTCCATGATGTTCCAACAGGAAAAAAGAGGCAGATTTGTAGCCGGGAGTGAAATCAGCCATGGGAACAGCTTCCCAAGGGATGTGGCAAAGGCTCCATCCTTTGGAGTCTATGAACCAAGCCTGGATAGCTTCCCAAAGGGTAGCCCCTGACTCAGCCATGCGCTTTTGGGCTCAATGGAGGAATTGGCAGGTGATTTACATGGTGTGTGCTATGCTGAAGGTCCGACTGTCTGTCTTTGGCACTTACAGCACCTGATTACCATATATCTGAGTGCTTCCTACTCTTTAATGGATTTAGCTTCACACGACCCCTTGGATAGGACCCGAGGGGGAGGGATGTGATCCAGGGGTTAGGGGAACTGGCGCCAGAACCCTCAGGTGCTGTTCTTGGCTGTGTGTTTGAGGGGTTAGAACAACAAAGTGGGAGCTGGGATTCTTGGGTTTTATTGCCAGCTCTTCCACAGGATTCAGGAAGTCATTCAGCAAGTCATTTCGCCTCCACTCACTGGGTGGCTGTGCACCACTGCCCCCTGCTGGATGGGAATCAGAGCTACTCCACTGTGTGTCATAGGCCCTCTGCTGCCGATGGAGATTCTCCTTTAACTCCAAGGGCTGAGGTGTTGGAGGGGTGCATCCGAGTTCTGTCCCTGCTAACGCTGGGAATCTCTGGATGCCTTCTGTGTGTGAGGCAGCAACAACCACAGAGCCCTAGACTGGGGGCAATAATTTAGTAACGGGTGATGCAACCCACAGAAAAACAGCGATTCTCCTAGCTGGGGTGCAGGGAATTTGCATTTCCCTTGCTAGCCAGATTTCCCCCCCCCCCCCCCCATGCTGCCTAGCAATGAGGAGGTCCTGGCTCAGAGCAGCGTTGGGGGTGGTGTGTGTGTGTGTATCAGAGGCCCTGGTTTTACATCATCCTCGCCAGTAGCTATTGCAGGCCATCAGGTGACCCGCCTGCTCTTGCCAATGCAGAGGGTTTTTCGCTTGGGTGCCCCAGCTGCTCCTCAGCCCAGAGGACTCACCGCAGTGCTCTGAAGGACATGAGGCCGCTCCAGCAATCTGGACACCGTCCCCTTCATCCTGCGGCAGAGCCAGTGACTGGATGGGCACTGCTCACTGGAGGGCTAGGCTGGACGTCAGCCAAGCAACGCTTGAGCTAACGGGGGAAGGGAACATGCGCGGAGCCAAGAGCCATGGATCAGAGGAGAGAGGGGCCTCAGGCCCAGCCCGGCGGGGTGGGAGTTACTCCAGGAAAGAATTTGGCCCATGGTGTAAAACAGAAGAAGGTGGAGTTCAAATGCAGACATGTCTAGGATGACAAATAGAGGCAGCTCCCTCCCAGGGTGGGGCAGAGGGAGCTCTGCTATGGGGGGGGGCGGGGGGGGACCAAGATGACCCCTCCCAGCATGAGGCAGGGGGGATTTGGGGTTAGAGGGGCAGAGATGGCCCTGTTCAGGGTGGGATGGGGGGCTGTGGGCGTGAGAGGGGCAGAGACCACCCCTCACAAGGCAGGGTGAGAGGGTTCTGGGGTTGAGCAGGGCAGAGATTGTCCCACCTGGGTGGAGCAGAGGGGCTCTGGGGCTGAGAGGGGCAGAGATAGCCCCTTCTGGGGTGGGGCAGGGGAGCTCTGGAGGTGCAAGGGGAAGAGCTGGCCCCGCCTGGGGTGGGACACAAGGAGTAAAACGATCAAGTCCTTTTTAGGCTCATGTAAAGTCTGGCCACTCTAAAGCCCTCTGAACTGGGCATCAAGGAGGCAAAGCAGAAGAGAGCGGGGCCTGAACCTGCTAGTTCTCCTTTGTCCTGGCTCGGCTAGGGGAGGAGGGCAGGGAGAAGGAAGCGGGTTGGTCACAGAGCCCATAGCCTAGAGCCTGCTAGCAATGCATCAAGCTGCTAGGAGCCCAGGTGGGGTTACCTTGGGCACATTCCTCAGGCTCACAAAACAGATCATAGGCAATGGGGTAGGGAAGCAAGGGAAATATCCTGCTTGCTTAGGAACCTGGAAGGTGTCTGAGCCACAAGAGGCCAGGAGCTCGGAGCTGCCACACAACAAGGAGCGTCCCAGAGATACCTGCAGTGCAGAGAGGTGAACTACCCACCAGCAGGGGCCATAGCGATTTCAAAGCAGGAGCTCAGCTCAGGGCCTGAAGTCTCACAAGTCCAGCCCAGGCACTGGCAGGCTTTTCACCTGCCTGCCAAGCTGCTAACAACCTGCAGTTCCTTCTAGGGCCCTCCTCACTGTATGAGTTGAGCCCTCCCCCGCTCACTGATGGAATTCACCCTCACAGCTCTCAGGCGTTAGTCCCATTTTACAGATGGGGAACTAGGACACAAAGTGGATTAAGTGACTTGCCCAAGGTTAGCGAGGGGAGTTTGTGACTAACTGGGAATAGAACCTAGGTTTTCTGAGTTCTAGGCCAGGGCTCTACCCACTAGCCCACCCTTCCAACACCAGAGCCAAACTTTGAGTGGAAGAATAATGTGTGAATACCATCGCTTGCAATTTTGTGTATCTCCTCATGCAAACTAATAGTAACCAGGGCTTGGAAAATGTATGATGTTGATGAGCTAGCGGCTAGGAGTTCTTGAACTGGGGGTCACCAGGTTATTACATGGGGTGTCATGAGCTGTCAGCCTCCACCTCAAACCCCGCTTTGCCTCCAGCATTTATAATGGTGTTAAATATATTTATAAGTGTTTTTAATTTGTAAGGGGGGGTGTGTGTGTCACACTCAGAGGCTTGTTGTGTGAAACGGGTCACCAGTAAAAAAGTTTGAGAGCTATTGAGCTAGACAAGCCAGCCTACTAGCCAGAGGTTGATATGTGAGACTGGGTGGGTGGATGGGCCCACAAGTGAAGTCCAGGGGCAACTGGTTAAAATGGGGAGGGGGCTAGGAGTGGACTCCTACTGGCAGGTTGACAGGTGGCACCTCCTCCCCCTGTATGAACCAGCACCTAAACAATATGACAAGCCTAGGCCCTGGGGAGGGGGGCTATAGTGTCCTGGAGGACCCCTTCCCTTACACAGCCTTTCCAGCCACCCACCATTCTAGGGCCATGGGGATGCCCCCCTTTATAAGGCTCAGTGGTCCCCCTCACTTACAATGCCCCAGGGATCCCCCATCATAAAACCCTGGGGTATCATCCCCTTATAAGACTTGGGTGGGTCCCGCTATTGTACGGGCCTTAGGTGGCACCTCCCCCATTCTAGGACCCTGAGGAGGGGGGCCCTTTAAAGGGCCCTAAGCTGGAACCTTTCATAGCCCCCTGTGGAAGTCCCCAATAAGGGGCTCGAGGTGGCCCCCCATTCTAGTCCCCAGGGGTCCCCCAGTCTAGTGCCCTGGGCTCCCCAATTATAAGGCCCCCCAGTCTAATGCCCAGGGGTCCCCCATTAAAGGGCCTTAGTTGCCCACCCCCATTTTAGCATCCAGGGACACCCCCTAGATCCCCCCAGCCAATGTCCCCCCCCAAATCCAGTGCCCAGGGGTCCCCCATTCCTGGGCTCAGGTTCCCCCAGTCTATGGAGGCCGAGGTGCCCCTCACCCTCCCCCAAGCTGCCTGCAGCCCAGGGACTGTGTTTAGCCCCACCCCGCTTTCTACGTCATAAGCGCGCGCCCGAGCGCGGGGCGTCATCACCAGCAGCGCATCCTCCGGAGCCGCCTGCGTGTCACATGACCAGCCCCCGGCCGGGCCTCCCGCTCACATGACCTAGAGCCCGCCCCGCTCTCTCCCGTCCCAGTCTCCGATTGGTACGGATCACTGCCCGTCAAAGCGGATCGCTCGGGGATTGGTCGGACCGGCTGTCGGGGGGCGGGAAGAAGAAGAGAGGAGAGAGCCGGCGCGGGGGTGGGGGCACATCCGGATGTGACCTGAGGCGGGCGGTGGCGGCAGAGCCGGAGCCGGTCGGGAGAGCAGAGTGGGGAGGGGTCCATGGAGGGAGAGGACGGGCCTGGCTGGGTAAGGGGGCGCCCGGGGGGTGAGGTACCCGGGAAGGGGGGTGCCCAGGGGGAGGGGGAGATGCCCTGGGTGGGTGGGTGGAGGCGGAGGGATACCCGGGAAGGGGGGGCCCTGGGGGGTGGGGATACCCAGGGCAGGTGCGGTGGAGGGGGAGGGGAAGGGGAAGGGATGCTCTAAGCCCAGGGTGGGTTGTAGGGGCGGAGATACCCAGAGCAGGGAAGGAGAAGGACGGGGGAAGGGATGCCCTGGGTGGGTGGAGGCGGAGGGATACCTGGGAAGGGGGGGCCCTGGGGGGTTGGGATACCCAGGGCAGGTGCGGTGGAGGGGAAGGGGAAGGGATGCTCTAAGCCCAGGGTGGGTCGTGGGGGCGGAGATACCCAGAGCAGGGAAGGAGAAGGATGGGGGAAGGGATGCCCTGGGTGGGTGGAGGCGGAGGGATACCTGGGAAGGGGGGGTCCTGGGGGGTGGGGATACTCAGCGCAGGTGGGGTGGAGGACGAGGGGAAGGGGATGCTCTAAGCCCAGGGTGGGTCGTGGGGGCGGAGATACCCAGAGCAGGGAAGGAGAAGGACAGTGGGAAGGGATCCCCTGGGGGAGGGGTTATCGGGGGCGAGGGAAGGAGAAATACCAGGGAGAAGGGGATGCCTGTGGAGGGGATATCCTGGGGAGGAGGGGGAGGGTAAGGACCGGGGAAGGGGGATGCTCTAAGCCCAGGGTGGGTTGTGGGAGGGATACCTGGGGTGAGAGAAGGGGGAGATGCCCAGGGCAGCTGGGATGCAGGAGGATAGGGGAAGGGGGATGCCCTGGGCCTAGAGTAGTCGAGGGGGAAGAGATTCCCCCGGGTGGGTGAGGGGAGAGACTGCCCAGTTGTGGGGAGGAAGTAGGTGTCCAGGTTGGGTCAGTGAAGGGGGGAAGAGTGCCCTGGCGTCTGGGTAAGTTAAAGGGCGGGGGGTGCCCAGTGGCATGTAAGGGGATGCCTGCGATGGTTTAGGCAGTGAAGGGGAGAGGAATTGCCTAGGGTATGAAGGGTGTTCCAGGGAGAGGAGGGAGGATGCCCATGTTCCCCTGGCTGAGGGGAGGTGAATGTGGCAGGTGCTTCCTGAGCTGGTGCCCTGGTATAGCTAAGTGTTCTGTTATGGAAGGCGAGTGGGCAGATGGCAGCGGGTGCCTCGTTGTAGGAGGGAAATGGATGAGGTGCTGGTGGTAGCCATGGATGCTCTACTTGGGTATCTACCTGGGTCCCCTAGGCAGTGTGTGTGTGTGGTGGCAGGTAGGGACCCAGAGATCATGGGAGGAGAGGTGGTTGGGCGCTAAGAGAGTCTGAGGTTCTGTTCTAGGACTAGGCAAGCGTTGAGGGAATGGGGGCTTTGCTTCGCTTTGTCGGGGGTGCTTCTCATGATGGCTTTTTGGCATCAGGAGTCCCTTGGTTATCGCTGTTCGTCTGCATTTTCTTCACTGCTGCTCATGCTCTCATGGGCCCTGTCACTCCCAAGCATCTGGAAGAGGCCAGATCCCCATAAAATAGGTTAGTAACCTATTTTATCTGTCCTCGATTCTAAAATGCCCATTCCTGTAGCATTGGCCATCAGAGCTAGTATATTGACAATATTAATAATTCTTCATATAGCACCAGGAGCCTGCTGGGTGCTTTCCAGACCAGAGCAAAGTCTGTGGTTTGGGTGGGAACAGCTTAGGTTCGAAGGCCAACTTTCCCAAAGTGGGTCAGTGATTTGGGGGACCTTAATTTGTTTGGGTTGCCTGCATCTTGGTCCTGATTTTCAGAGGTGTTGAACAGCCCCAGATCCTGGTGACTTTGATTGCAGATGTGAATGCTGAAAATCGGGACCGAGGTGCTGCACTCCAGTTGAGGCTCCTGAAACCACTGACATGGTTTGAAAACTAGCTTGAATGACTTTAAATGGCCCTTTTTTCAGTTGTGCTGTGCTCATTAAAGGTGTAGGTGTTGCTTGATCAAACCTGAGGTGAATGGAGCAGATAGGGTCTGTAAAGTCAGACATCACTAATCTGACACCACCTGTGCCCCATTTGGCTTTCTTCTGACTTCAGGAAACAAGACACTTTACCCTACTGCTGAGACTTGTGTTTTGTGCATGGAGGCTATTTCCTTCTCTGCCCCTCTTCCAGGCTACTCCGCAGTGAAAAAAACTCCAGTAACTACTGCTGCTAGTGATTTTTCCCAACAGGCAGAATGAAACTGACATGAGGCTGATCAGTTTCGTGGCTTCTTGGGGAAGATCTGAGCAGCAGCCGAGGCACTGGGGCTGTGTCTGTACACTTCAGACTTGTACCAGCATAGCTAATGTCGTTTGGGGAGGTGATGCCAATAGAACTTCTCCTTCTGGTGGTGTATGCTGCTATGCTGATGCCGTTGTGCCGGCATAGGCTCTGTAGTGTAGACATAGCCTTAGGCAGCATTGTGCTGCCCAAGGCTCTGGTCACATTTGGGTGGTTGTCTGCCCAACTGTAAGAGCTAGAAATGTACCTTCCTTTTTTTAAAGAACAGGAAGCTTGGATCTCTATAGAAATAAATGGTTACCCTTCAGCTCCGCTCCTTCTAGCCTCTGGAAGCTCCCTACTCATCCCAGGAGTGTGGGTTTTTCCAGCCCTGCTTTTGGGTTGCACTAATGCCAGTGGCCTTGAATAAATACCAGGCTTGTCTTACTGGTGATCCGATCGCACTAATTTTGCTGTCTTGAGTGAATGAACTCGTTATACTTGAAACCTCAAAGGCAATAACCCTTCTCCCTTTCCCCAACACACAGGTCACATCCTTTGCTAAAACCCTTAAAGGGATTTATGGTGGGTCCGAGTCCCGGTGAGCTTCTATTGCGTTTAGGGATTGGTCAGAAACCACCCCCTTTTGGGGAGGCTGTGCAGGTTCACCCCGATGGTCTCTGCTTCTGAGCTGGGGTTGCAGCTCTTCCAGCTGTCTTGAAAGTTCTTCCTGCCCTACCTGTCATCTCAGTCACTGGCGGGATGTTGACTCGCTCCTCCGACCAGGCCGTGATGCCAGCCTCTTTCGTCCTCTTGTTACATTTTCAAACAAGTGCCTTCGTGCTTTGTCCCATCCCACCCTTCATGTTTGGGAGGTGCTCCCTGTAAACATCCACAACGCTACCTCGTTGTCCTCCTCCAAGAGTCTCCTTAAAGCTCTGCTTTGCTGTGGTGCCTACACAAAACGCTGCCCGTCGTCTAGACCAACGTTGTTTCCTTGGGCTCTCCCATCTGTCTGTATCCATCTGTGGTCTCTTGCCTTATGCTTAGATGGTAAACTCTTTGGGGCAAGCGATGGTCATTTGTGTGGTACCAGCGCAGTGGGCTCTTGGTCCATGACTGGGCCTCTGAAGTGCTACAGAATATAAACAATAATAATTTAGTGCTGTTCTAGCTGAGCAGACAGTCAGTGACGCTTATGTCGCCATCTCTGGTCTGGGAGCAAAATCCCTGTTAGACCTTGTCTCCTGCATCTTTCCTACCCTGTGGGACCTGCCAAATCCCAGATGCTCAATGTGTGACTCCCGGCACAGGGGCTTAGCTTTGGGAATGGGTGGTGGCAAGGGGCCATCTTTGGAGCTGGGGTGTCAGAAAGGTCTCAGTGTTGTGTGAGGGATGGTGGGGCTAAGAGAGCTGGAAACAGTTGCAGGATGTATCAGTCCAGCTGGGTTTGATTGCACGGGTTAGAGGAGGCAAGGTTTCTTTGAGGGCTCAGGGAGGAATAACTGTGTGTGGACACAGTGTGGCCTGGGGGGGTGAGGCCAGCATTCTGTTGTAACCAAGTGCTGCTTTCTCTCTTCTCCTCCTCTGTACCCCCTGTGAGCTTTGAAGAGTGCATCTGTTTCCAGTTCCTGGTGTCTCTGTACAGCTTTTCCCTGGCTGGCGTATTAGCACTAGCTTGTGTATCCTTGAGCAAGTCACTGCCTCTATCTGTGCCTCAGTTTACCCCTGTAGAACAGGGATAATACTTAACACGAGTGGGGCAAGACTTTCTGACTGGTTTATCAGGTGCATTGCGCATGCTCTAGCATTCGATCACAGCCTGCAGTAGGAGAACAGCAGCGCCTGTCTGGCTCCCGATCCCTCAGAGTAATGTAACCGTTCACACAGTGGATTGCTAGGTGTGGGATGTAGGAGGGCCAGTGGAGGACGTATATGCTGTTATTGCCTTTCAGTGATTTGAAGAGTTGGGCTTCCAAGGCTCTAGTCTTCTCTGATGTCTGGCTAATGCCTTGTGGCTGTCTTGGCTTTTCAGGAGCAGGGATGGTATCTTGGCGGGGGGACTCCAGGGTCTCATGCCACCTGTTGTATGTGCTAGGTAGCTAACGTCTTACCCCCTTCCTTTCAATAGGCTGACTCTCACAGCCATAATGGATGACTTGAACCTGCACTACCGGTTCCTGAACTGGAGGAGGAGGATCCGGGAGATTCGAGAGGTGCGGGCTGTCCGCTATCAGGAGAGATTCAAACACATTCTCGTCGACGGGGACACGCTGAGGTATTGGCAGGACTGGCAAACTGGAAAGTGGGTGCAGAGCAAGGAGCAGCCGTAACAGGGGATGGCCGGCAGCCTTCTCACCTGGCATGGGGAAGGGGTCCCCTGTGTCCGGGGACCGTCTTGCTCTGCCTCTGCAGCTAGGGAATGAAGCAATGAAGTGAAATTGATGAGGTCTCTGCTTGAGAGCTCCAGTCTGATCCTTTCTCTGCACTGGGTGTTGCGCCCAAAGGTGTCGGCTGGACACTTTAAATTGAACAATGATGCATCCTGGGTTTATGCCTGTGGGTTGAGACTCACAAAGATTAGAGCTAGAAAAGGCCCATTGGCTCATTGTATCCATCCCCTCCTCCATCCAGTGTGGCTGGTTAGGACGTGGTTGTGACGAACAGTACATTCTCCTGTGCTTTGTCCTGACTAATTAATGTCCCAAGCAACAAGACTTCCCTAGAGGAGAGAGATTCTTTTCCTGGCATCTGCCTTAGGCAATCCCTTCCCCCCCGTGCCTCAGTTTCCCCATATGTAAATTGGGTTGTGGGGGAAGGCTACTGACCCACCTCGCCATAAGGCCATAAGTGTATGTAACGTGCTTTGAAATGCTCTAGAACTGCAGAATGTTATTTGCAGATGTGGTGTTTCCAAGGCCTGGCAGGCGGCTGATTGGACTGAGCTGCAAATCCCACAAGTAAGGGGAGTGAGGAGCGAGGGACTTCTGCTGCTTAGGACCAGCAGCCTTGTGGAATGCCCTGGGACTGCAGCCAGGAAGCAGAGCTGTCCCATCTGCTTTCTGAGCCCTCGGGCCTAAATGTTCCAGGCCTAACTTGAGACATCTCCAAGGGGCCTGATTTCCAGAGTGCAGGTGCTCAGGTCTGTCTGAGAATTGGCCCCCTCCAAGGCATCTCAAATGGGGCACCCAAAATTGCCAGTCGCTTCTGAAACTCCAGGCCTTAGTCTCCTGCCCTGGGGGCACTTGGCGATGTTTTGGGTAATGACTGTTCCATTTGCTAACTCAGTTGGCAGGTGAGCATGATGGGCACCTTTGCCAGATGGTCGTGGTCGACTACTCAGACCCTGCCATCCCTTGTCATTTAAAGTGCCTAGCCCAGATCACGGTGTTTAAGTAACCCGGCCTCTTATTTATTGTCTGCAGTTACCATGGGAACTCCGGGGAGGTTGGCTGTTACGTTGCCCCCCGTCCACTGACCAAAGACAACAACTACTTTGAGGTAATCTCGCCTGCTGGGGCAGGGTGAGCTCCCTGGGTCGGAGCTGATCTAAAGGTGTTTGTGTGTGTTCTCTCCTGGTGACACCATCTCTTGTCCTCTCTTGCTAGCCCAGCGTGCTGCGTCTCGGAGCTCTATCTGTTCAGCCAGGGATTTCTGTCCTGAGATTCTTGGATGCTAAGACTGGAAGGGGCCTCCCGCGTAACACTAGCCAGGGAATTTCCCCCAGTTACCCCTGTAATGAGCCCAGTAACTGACTAAAGCCGCCCTTCCAGAGAGCCATCCCGTCTGGATCTGAATCCTTAAGGGATGGAACCCACCACTTCCACTGGGGATTTATGCTGGCGGTTAATGACCCTCACTGTTACAAAGTGGTGTCCTGTGTCTGGCTTTAACTTCCAGCCATGGGTTCTTGCTCTGCCTTTCTCTGTTAGATGATAGAGCCCTTTAGTACCCAGTGTTTTCTCCCCGTGAAGATACTTCGAGACTGTGATCAAATCACCTCTCGATCTTCTCTTTGATAAGCCAAACCGCTCAAGCTCTGTTCTCGGAGATGGAGCCTGGCCTCTGCTGTTGGTTTTTTCTCCATTCTCCCTCACTCGAGTCTAAACCCTCTCGCTACCCCTGTTCCGGGAGGTGCGGCCAACTTGTCATTGTGCCGCGTGGCGGTGCCCTAGCTGATTGGCCAAGCCGCTGTGTTGGTGTGAGCAGGTGCCGGTGAGGCGCCGAGCCTGTGTTCATGGCCAGAAGTGCCGCTGTTGCAATGGAAAACGATTGTTCTCGTAACTGCTTGCAGGTGTCGATTGTGGACAGTGGCGTGCGGGGGACCATCGCTGTGGGCCTTGTGCCGCAGTATTACAGCCTGGACCATCAGCCGGGGTGGCTGCCTGATTCCGTGGCCTACCATGCTGACGACGGCAAGTGAGTTGGGGGCCGCCCTGCTGGCCAGATTAGCGGAGCGTCGAGGCCTGGCTGGGGAGCATGTTGGCGCATGCGTCTCCTGGGGCATTTCCTGAGCTGCTGGTTCAAAAGGGCTGGGGGGAGCGGGGGGGGGGGGCACAGATTGCTTTGGCTGAGGCCTGCTATACAGGAGGATTTAGGTGCTGGATGCTGTCAGTGGGGCTGTGACTCTTGTGTGGGGTGAGTTGGGGGTTGGGTAGATGCAAGAATGAATTTGATCAGCAGTAAAAGCCCTGAAGTGACAATAATCACAAGAACAAAGGAATGGACCTACTGGGTCAGACCAGTGGCCCAGTCAGCCCCGGGTCCTGTCTTCCCACAGTGGCGGTTCCAGTTGCTTCATTGGGGATGAACAGAACAGGGCAGTTTATTGCGTGATCCATCCCCTGTTGTCCAATCCCGACTTTTGACAGTCAGAGGTTTAGTGGAGAAACGACACGTAGATCCATCGCCATGTAGACATCCCACCTTGTGCTGGAGCTGCGTGTTCCTTATCTCTACTCAAAAGGACTGTGTAAAGCTGCAAAATGTGCCGAGCTGCTACTGCCATGGCATGTCTGGTGCTGTCAGCCCTAGATGCTGAAGCAGCCATCAGCACTCTGCTGGGCGCTCCACTGAGCTACGCCATCTGCTTCCCTTCCGAGGCAGCACCACATCTGTGGTGAGGTCTGTACCCTCCTGTGCTCATCCCCTCATGTCCAGAGAGGAAGGACGGCCAGGGGTTAGGGCGCCAGGCTGGTGCTTGGGAGACCTGGGCTCAAGCCTCTTAGACTGCCGGGGTGATCTTGGGTAAGTCACGTTGGTTCCCCATCAGTACATGGGGATGCCAGCCCAGCCCTGCCTCACACCTACCATACGTTAAAGACTGTGAAGTGCTCAGAGCCCTGCTGATGGAGGCCAGATAAGTACCTACGATGGATAGACGGCCAGGCTGAATTAGCTGGATACCAAGCTGTCCGGTGTCCAGGTGGCTTCTTGCAGGAGTCAGTGCAACTGCATTGAGGTTAGCTGAGTGCTACCTGGGATCCTCTCAGAGTCACCTGTGAACACTTACTATGCGAATGGGGGGGTTACTCCATCGACGATGCCCTGCCAGTGCTGTGTGTCGCTGCAGAGGCCTAGGGGTCTATAGGCATGAAGTTGTTCCTCCCTCCCCTGCGTGTTCATTTTGCCCTTTGTGCCGAGCCGGGGTGCAAGCGAGTCTCCCGTTGGGGCTTTCCGAGGTCATTCCTTGCTCTTCACACCCGCAGACTCTACAATGGCAGAGCGAAGGGCCGACAGTTTGGGACGAAGTGCAGCTCGGGGGATCGGATTGGCTGCGGGATCGAGCCGGTTTCTTTTGAGGTCCAGACGGCCCAGATATTCTTCACCAAGAACGGAAAGAGGGTGAGAGCCGCTCAGTAGAAACAGTTGCGGATCCGGCTGGGTTTCTTACTGCTTATGGGGGGAGGGATCTGTCGAAAACCAAGTTGCCGGTGGAACTCTCCCGTAGTCACAGGGCAGGCTCTGCAGAGATTGGCAGGATGTGTGAGCTGCTCTTCCTGGGGCTAGATCCTCTAGATTAGCAGCAGAGCAGGCTTCCTCCAGTGACGTGACTCAGCTGTGACCCACAGAGACTCCCTGACCCCATAGGTTCAGCTCCCATGGCTCACTCTGCTACTGCTGGCAGGATCGGCTGAGATACCAGGGCCCTGTCGTGCTGTGAGCAGGTGACGCCAGAGGTACAGGAGGCTCATGGAGGGTCTTGCTGGCTGTATCCCGCAGGTTGGCTCCACCATAATGCCGCTGTCCCCGGACGGGCTCTTCCCTGCCGTGGGGATGCACTCGCTGGGAGAAGAGGTTCGTCTCCACCTTCACGCCGAGCTGGGCAACGAGGAGGACGACAGTATCATGATGGTGGACAGCTATGAGGACGAGTGGGGCCGGCTTCACGACGTGAAGGTCTGCGGCACGGTAAGCGAGCTGATTGGCTCCCTGCAGGGGCGACCCGGGGCAACGTCGGCCTTCAGCTTGGGCGCCGGCTTTGAACCTGGTCCTTCCGTAGAGCTAAGATAACCCAGTTCCTGCCATTCCCCCTGCCCGGGGTCTCCTGCCCCTCTGGATTCCAAAGAGAGCCTAACCCTGTGCCGCAAGTGCTGCTGGCAGGGATCTACAGAGCACGTGCTGTGCAGGGTGTTGGCTGCAGGCCTAGCTGGCGAGCGATCAGGGTCCCCTCGGGATTGGCCTCTCTCTACAGCAGCTGTTGGGCTCCGCGCTGTGGGGAGGGAGTGGTCTGAGCTTGGCGGGCTGGCTCCGTGCTTGCGTTAGTTTGGGTTCTTACCGGGATTACCAGGGGCTGTGATGTCAAACGGGGAAATTCCTCTGAATCCAAGGGGCCCGGACTAAGGGTCTCTGGCAGGCAGGGCACAGGTTGGAGCTAGGAATAAGGTTTTAAAGATTCTCCTTCTCTGCCTTGTAAGCTACAGTGGCTGCTGCCGTTTGTACCGCGATAGCCTCTAGGTGCCCCAGTGTCCAGCGCTGGACAAACCCAGACCAGACCTGCCTGAGGAGCTGATAAGCTAAGTCTAAAACGAGAGACAACAAGCGGATACAATAATAGGGGAGCCTAAGGAACCAGAGAAACCAAACTGGCATCTTTTCTCCTCAGCTGCTACCCCGTGTCTAGTGAACATGGCTCTGCACGAGGAGTCTGGAACCCTTGGTTCTCTTTCCAGTGCCTCGGTTTCCCCTTGTGTGAAACAGGGACAGTGGTGCTGCTCTGCCTGCATATGGTGCTTTGTGATCTGGGGGGGGAAGTGCTGGCTAATTGCTCGATAGAATTAGCATTACCCAAGAATGTGCAGGCTTGTGTGAGCTTTTCCTCCAAAGCGAGATGGCTGGCGCTGTTAATTTCACAAACACACAGATGCTTATTTATTTTTAGCCAAGCTCCAGGTGGGGGTAGTGCTGGGGATTTCCCTCTACTCCCTGGAAATTCATCAAAGGAGTGGAATTGTTCCAAGCAGCTCCTTTGAAAACCTTGCTTGGCTTTGCTTTTTGGGCACCCCTGGCAGCGATGCGTGATCTCATAGGTGCCTTGGAAGTGATCACCGCCCAGTTAGAGGGTAGAGCCTTGAAGTCTTTGCCAAGGTCTCTTAGTGCCTCCTTTCCGCTCGGCACTGGGAAGCAGCAGGAGCTGAAAATTGGGGACTAGCTGTGCGTGATCTGTGCTTAGCTTGGGGGTCCAGGAGTCACTGGTTTGGGCTCTGCTGCGTTACAGTCCGGGCACTCGCTCCATCGCTTGGCCTGGGGATGAAAGCCTTGAGCTCTCTCAGGTTTCATGCCTGCTGGTCTGCCCCACAGATCTGGGGCATCTTTATTAACTGTATATAACTGGGAGCGGCTTTCTACCAAGATCAATTCTGAAGACGTGCCCTAGTCCCGAAAGCATTTCTACCGATGCACCAAGTGCTTCTAGCCCTGGCTGGCTGTGAGCTACAGGGCTTCGCAATCGCTCCAGCACCACACTTCAGCCATCTTTGCAAAGCACGGGGAGATCTGCGGATAAGTGTTGTTAGCCCCTTTTTTACACATGTGGAAATTGACTAGCTGCGATCTCTAGGGCAGTATAAAATCTGGGAGTCCTGACTCCCAATCCCTGCCTTTACCTACAGGGCTATGCGCCCGCCCAGAGCTGGGGGTAGAACCCAGGAGTCCTCACTCCCTTGCCTCTGCTCTCACCCACGGGTGGCCCCGCCCTCAGAGTTGGCAAGGCCTCTCTTTACTGATCCCGCCAGGTGCAAAGCCTCTGTCTGTCATGCAGAGGGCTGCAAAGCTAACAAGCCAGGCGTGAGCCTGTGGAAGGGTACGAACGTGTCCTTGGGATGCCCGTCTGTCATCAGGGCTGCTGTGATACAATGAGCTTGGCAATTGTATCCTTCTCCCTGCAGCACCACCCACTAAAATCCCCACTGTAGGGCGCTCCTGAGAGCGACGCTGCAGGCGGAGTCCCACAGGCTGGTTCGCTTGCTGCCGAAGCTAGCTGAGTAATCCAGGAGCAGGTGTTTCCATCCTTGCTGGGGATGCTGCTCTGGAGGAAAGGTTGACGGCCCAGGTCCGGGCCGTTCCCAGAGCCCAGCACCTCCGCTGCTCTGTAGCTTGGAGCGCTGCCCTGCGGTTTCTGTTTCCCGGCTGCCATGGCTACGCGGAGCGCTGTCCCTGTAATTATCGGGTCGGTTTTACCCTGGCTGGAGGAGGGCGAGGAGCAAGTCCCTCGTTGGCTGGGGGCAAATCTCAGGCTGCCACGTGTCGATCTCTCTGCACGGCTGGGTTGTCATGGAGCTTCCGGGCCTTGGTCCCACAAGCCCAGCCTGTGGACCTGCTTCTTGTTCAGCCCCTTTTCCCTACCTGCAAGGGTACAAAGCTGACGATCAAAGGGGAGGATGGGCCCAGAGGGATGTGGGCCGAAACAAGAGCCCACCTTTTTGGCCTCGCCGGGCACCTGTGCGGGCTCCTCAGGACGTTCTCTGCCCGTGCTCTCCAGCATTGACCCCTCAACGTGGGTCATTGCCCCAGGCTGTTGAGTGGGCTCTCCTGGCTCCGTTTTTGACTCCGCCGTCTGGAACCCGGCTTCGCTTCCCTCCCTGCCTTTGGGGAGCAGGGATCTCTGGGGGGACAGCACCCGGCACCACAGGCGAACCCAGCAGCGAGGCTGGCGGTAGCTGCCTTGTTGGCGTAGCTATAGGGCCTAGCGCTTATCCTGCTGCTCTCGGTAGGGTGAGAAAGGAAACTGCTGGATCCTGCGTTGGGCGTCTGAATCTCACGCGTTCTTTGTCGCTGTGTCTGGATGCTCACTGCTCTTCTAATGGAGGTAGAGCCTGTGGCTGCTGCATTACCCCCGATGCTTCCGGGGCACCCTGAGTCCCGCATGTTCAAACGGCTCCGACGCACGCTGTCCCACGGCAATGGGAGAGCTGTGGTTAAAGCAGTGGACTGGGAGTCAGGACTCCCGGGTCCTATTCCTGCCTCTGATCCACTCTCTGACCACGGGCAAGGCTCTGCCCTGACTGCCCCTGTTTCCTGCCCCCTAAAATTAGGGTCAATAATATCTGCCGACATCACAGCGGGGCTTATGAGGCCGGCTTAGTCTGGGAGATTGGAGTGACTGGCGCTGTGATGAAGCGCAAAGCAGTGTCTGGAGCCCATTCTTGTTCGTGAGGGCTCTCCCCAATGCCAAGCATACCACCACCACCACCTCCTCCCTGGTCCGGCCAGGGGGGCAGGCATCAGTTGGAGCCCAGGCACTCGTTGCTTGTTGGTTACTAGGGGAAATATCCCTCCGGAAGATACCCTGTGCGTCTCTTTTGCCCTTGTGCTTTCATCTCCTCTGGGGATCCCAAAGCCCTCTGCTGGAAGACAAAGGCAATCCTTCGTTCACAGATGGCGAAACTGAGGCACTGGGGGGGGGGAGGGGGATGGACGTGACTTGCCCAAAGTGGTGCTGTCAGTGGGGTTGGAAGCTAGAACCTTGTGCTAATCGCTAGCCGCTGCTGCCTCCTCTTCCCAGCTGGAGCTCTCGGAGCATTTCTACCCTCTCACCAGAGCCTTTTTCAAAAACAAACTCGGGACCCAAACCTTCTCCAGCTGTTAAAGGATTGCAGCTGTGAACGCAGGCCCCACGTCGCAGCACACGTGATGGCCGCTCGCGTGTGCCGGATGGAGCCGGGCCGGACCATTTGATCAAGGCGCCGCGGCGGGGAAGAATCCGCCGTCTTGGGCTGCATCCTTTTCCGTCTCAACCTTTATTAACTGCCCCACTCCCACCCCGATTCTCCCTCTGACATTTCGTTGCAGACAACATCTGTGAAGTTGAATTTTGAGGCAGGGCCAAGAGAGACATTCCAAGGCCCTTGCTGACCTTTAGACGGAGCGAGTGTTTCTTGTCGGCTCCCTGGAACGGCTGCGTGGGGTTTTGCCATCGCTCCTGCCTGCCTGGGCAAGTCTCTTTGGTTCTCACCCCCCCCCACCCCCTTCCCTCTTGCCATGTGTAAATACCGGCCAGCTCAGCCGCACTACCACAAACCTTCAAACAATGCACGGTGCTAATTGACGCGGGAGGGTTGGCAGGGTGTGGCGTGAACACCGAATTAGGAGCTTTATAAATAGGCTCTTGCATTCTTTCACGGTAGAGCTGGCTCCTGGGTGGGGCGGCACCCCATCTGTAGTCCCTTGGCCTGCGTCCGCCCCAGCAGAAGTCACTGTTACCCTCTCGGGCAGAGGGATTCCCACACAGGTGCTGAACTCTTCCATCTCCAAAGCAGCAGGGTGCGGTGGCTGGGGTTACTGGGACTCCTTGGTTCTTCTAGCTCTGCCACTGATGCAGCACGTGACCGTAGCCATGTCACGTCACCTCCTTGTGCCTCAGTTTCCCCTCCTTAAAACTTCCTAATCCTGGTGTGAAGGCTTAATGTCTGTAAAGAGATCCTCAAATCAACAGCCCCTTATGAGTGCAGTGTTACTTTTAAATAGGCTCATTTCCTGGTCCACTGATCTTCTGTTTCCCGAAAGAGACAGACTGCTTGGAGAAGGGCATTGGACACCCAAGGTGGGAGATTGCCTGGGACAGAGCTTCTTACAAACACAGACCAGTTTTGTCCCTTCATTTCTAAGTCCCTTGTCCCCCCAAACGCTGTCTCGGATGAGAGGGGTCTCGGATGCAAACATCAGATGAGCTTTTTGGGGACTCCCTGTGCTGTTGGCAGCTGGGGAGTGGGGTTTGCCTGACAAGTTGGTATGGGGAGTGGATCCGTGGGTGGCCCTGCCCCACAGCGTGTGGCTCCCTCTCCAATTTTGAACCCCCCTTTTAAAAAGGTGGAGCCCAGAACCGTGCCCAGTGTTCCGATGCTGGTCTCGGCCGTGCTTCGTTAGAATGCAAAGGCGAGGCTGCGCATTCTACGCTGCAGCTTGACGCTGCGATGGAGAGTACGGCCAAGATTTTCAATGGGGAGACGAAGCGGCCTGTAGGGGAAGGACGGCCTAGTGGTTAAAGTGCTAGCCTGGGGCTTGAGAGACCCAGGTTCAGGTCCCCCACTGACTGTGACCTTGGGCAAGTCATTTAGGGGGACACTGATTTTTCAGGGCGAGTTAGGCACCCAGCTGCCATTTGAGCCTTTGACAACAAAATTCCTTCTTAACCTCTCTGTGACTCTGTTTCCCCATGTGTAATGGGGATAATTGCAGGGTTGGGTAGATAAATACACTAAGGATTGTGAGGGGCTCAGACACTGTGGGGATGGGGCCCAGATTTAAGTACTTACGGGCCTGATATTTCAGCTCTTTATAAAGGAGGGTTGGTGTCATTGTCATGTAATAGATGGGGAAACTGAGGCACAGAGCAGGGTAGGGGGTGAGGACTTGCCCCATGCCACCCAGCAAGGCAATAGCAAAGCTGATGTCTTTGAAAGCGACTAGTGATTTTTATTTTTGCATGTCCGAACCGCCGATCGAATGGCCTGGTTTCCAGAACGCGGGTGCTCGGGACTTTCTGAGAATTATGCCCCTCTAAGAGGGTGCCGCATTGGGGTGGGGGCCTCTGAATCACAATCGCTTGAAAGCCTGGGACATGATTTTCAAATTCCCTGTGCTCTGCCCGCTGCACCATGCAGAGATTTTAATCCTCTCCGTCTGACGCTAGCTCTCTGCTTCCAACCACCAGGAAAGAGCAGTTGGTGAAAACCACCTCCACCCTTGGGCCAGCCTAGAAGGGGAGATTGCAGACTGTTCCTTTCCATCTTGCCACCCTTGGTGCTGAATAACTTTGCCCGTGCTACCTTCCCTGCTCCCCCAATCCCTTGACTCTCTAGCCAGAGATCCGTTTTAGCTCCAGACTGTCAGGAAATGATGATGCACATAATTCACATTCTTCTCTCGAACAATCTTATTACTGCCGTTCCTTGATGAAAGGCCTGGTTTGGGTTTGGGCGCTCCGGTTGGCTGGGAGGGGAAGGGGAAGGGGGAGGGCAGGTTTACCGTGGCTCTGTCTGTTCCGAAAAGCTGGCTGTCTTGGAATTTTCATAGTCTGCGCCACAATCGCCCCGGGCCGTCTCCCCGCACACGCCCCCCGTCCTGGGGAATTGCATGGGCCTCTTTCTTTTTCCAAACCCTGCTGCCTGCTAGGAAGCATCAGTGGACGGGAAGCTGGCAAGGGTGGCACAGATGCCGCCTTGAGAAGCCCTGCTGGGCTTATGGGCTGGCTGTTTCCCACACTTCCCCCTTGCTCTGTTCCTGCCCATGGCAAAGGATTCTTAGGCTTCTCCATAGAGGGACCCCCCCTGGAACCTTCATCCATCAAGTCAAGACTCCATTCAGCAATATGAGAAAGGCAAGGTGGGCGTGTGGGCCCCCTCCTGACACCAGGTTTACCCCCCCCCCCCGGTTGAGAACTCATGCCTAAGGGACCAGCCAGCACGGGCCTGCCTTTCCGGAAGGGTGCTACACGCTCCGGCTCTGTGCCTTATTCCCCGGACAGGAGCCTTCTCAGGCTTGTCCTCGATCCTTGCAGTGCGATTTTTCTGACACGTGGGCTGCCGACCGCACCACCACAGAGCCAGCTCCTGAGAGCGGCTCAGCGCTGCCCCCTCCCCCGTCAAAACAGATAGGAGCTGCGCGTGCCCATCGCAGCTTGGGATCTGGACCGTTGTGCTCTGCAACGCGAGGCTTCCAGATTACACCTCCTTAAGGCCCGAAGCGTCCGCGTGTGATCGTCTGTTTGAGCCCCAGCTGCGACCGGGCCATTGAGGGTCCCGTCGCTCGCTCTCTGAGTTGTTTGCTTCTAAACCCCGCGGAAGACACGGGGCCAACCCTTATGGATGGGGCTGTCGTCGTCTCTGAGCACAGAGAGCGTTCCGAGCGCTGCCGCGGGTGAGGCAAACGTATTGTTGCATGGGTGTATGGCCGTGGAATGGGGCGCCAGGGAGGGGGCTGGGGGGTGCACTGATCTGGAACGCAGTGGGGGAGGGATTGTGTAGGGCTGGGAGGAGTCCCTGTTGATGTTGGACGGCACAGGGCGGGGCTGGCAGGCGTAGGCTGGCAGCCGCTACTCAGAGAGTCTGTTATTCAGGCGATGGCCTTACTAGTCTTAAAGCAGCTAATTAAAAGGGGATTAAGGTGTTCTGTGGGCAGCACCCCTGGGTGAATCACTGCCACTGCTGTGAGCGCTGCCATGGCGCTGGGTAAACAATGCCCCCCTCGGGTCTCCGGGAGGCGCGTGCATGCCAGCGCCTTTGCTGGGGCAAGTTGCAGCCGAGGGGCGGGAGCGGCCGGTGGGAAGCTTCCCATGTGGGAGCCTCGCCAGGGCCAGGGGGGCCCTGCTGGTGGGTGCCAAGCCTGCCCCTAGAAAGGGGGCAGCCAAGCAGGCTCTGGAATGCCAGCACTGGGGTCTGAAGGCATCTTCCCATCGATTCGGGGCAGCAGCAAGCCTGGCACCTCCCACGCTTGGGGTCAGGATCCTACAACCTGTGGGCTCCGTGGCTGTTCAGCGGGGTGGTGCCAGCTTCTGGGGCAGGTTCCGCTGTGAGCATCCCCAGAGCCTATTTCCTTCCCCAGGTTTTAGGAAATGGGGTGGGGAGGGGGAGCCGCCAAAGGGTCTCAACCTGGGAAGCCCCTGGAAATGTCGCCCCCCAAATGCAGCTTGGATTAGGTCCGGAGAAGCTTCCAGGGGATGGGAATTGAAAACCACATGAGGAAAGCCTCCCTCACTGGCTGGGGGGCGTCTGCCCTTCCCCCACGAAAAGGGGGGTCCGCCATTGACTTCAGGGGAGCCAAGGTTTCCCCCCAAATGCCTTGAGGCTCCCCGCCTCGAGGGCTTTGGAGTTGCTCTGCAAGATGCCAGCTGTCCTGCACGAAGGGTGGAGCCGGAGGACTGGAGTGGTGGCTGAGGTCATGCCCGGGTTTGTGGGCGCCCCATCAAACCATCCTGGCCAAAAATGGATCAGGTTCCATCTTCCGACTCCGTAGGGCGCTTGCCCCCACCCTTCCTACTGAGGCTGCAAACTTGCTCCACTTCTCCAGCCTCAGGCGCTCCCTGGCCCGTTTATTCCCATTTGTTCCTGGGCCAGCATTGTCCTTTGGCTCCTAAAGCTCTTCTCCCTTCCCTGTGTAATTTACCGAGAGCAATCGGATCCCCCTCAGCCTTCGTCTGGCCGAGCAAGCCAAGCCTCTCCTGTCTCCTCTTGTGAGATCTCAGCCTAGTGGCTCTTCTCCATACGTGCCGTGCTCTGGCCTGGAGCACATGCTCTGGTTGTGTATGGCCGCAGCGCTAGCAGAGGGAGGATTGGGCAGTGGTGAGGGCTGTAGCCTGGGGATTGGGACCACCCAGCTTCAGTTCCTGGCTTTGCCACACGCTTCCTGTGTGACTGTGGGCAAGTCACTTAGTGTCTCTGTGCCCCGGTTCGGAGCTCTTGGGGATAACTGTCCTGCCTCGCAGCAGGCGTAGGAGGATCAATACACTGACAAGTGTGATATGCCCAGATGCTGCGGTGATGGGCACCATGTTCGTACCTACAGTGGATTGATAAGAGCATGGAAAAACCGTCCCTGGCTCTGAGCAAGCTCCTGGCTCTGCACAGCTGGGGGGGCCCCCACAAATCCCTGGGCATTCTGCACCCCCCCCCCCTCCCACGGTGTTTTAGAGCAGTTGCTGTGCTCATGAAACTCTTCATGTGATGGTGAGCCGGCTCCTTCCCATCAGCCTGTAGAACCAGCTCCTGGTCTGGCGCTGTCATTGGCCCCGGCCCATGTCTGGACGCCACATGCCTGCATAGTGTGCGGCCACGTGCGTTATCTGCCGTCCTAATCGACGGAGCTGACATGCTCTTTTGTGTGATGCTACGTAAGTATCCTCCTCTTCTCAGCCTGCTTTCTCCAGCAGGGGAACGTTTCCAGTCTCTTTCCAGTGTTGTTCCTTCTCCAGGAGTGACCCGAGCTGACTTTGTCTTCCAGAGCCTCGTGCTGATTTTATTTTGGTGCTTAGATGGATGAGCAGTTCTCAGAATCCCGTGGCAGTGCAGCAACTGAGTGGAAAAATGTAAACCACTGACCCCTTTCCATGGCTCGGCAGGAGCCAGCAAATATTGGTTCAACATGCAGCCGGGCTCCGAGACGCGGGGTGGGGTCGGGGAAGCTAAAATGGACAAGATGCTTTGGGGCTGGTGCAGACTAATCTGTCAGCTCCAGCTGTCAGCCAGTTGGGGTGTTGTTTTTTTCTTGATCGCCAGGCCTTTGACGTCGGGGATCGGTTCTTGCCACTCTCCTCTCGTAAGGGATGAGCCCAGGCAGCCCTGGGGAGCAAAGGAGGGTGTGAGGTTGTCTCGTTTATTATGATCCCTGGAGGGATATTTTTCCACGCAGCTGCGTTAGGTGGGACAAGGGCCCGGCTTGCTAGAGGCAGGAAACAAAAGCTGATGTCTGTGAAGCAACAATTGGAATGTCGGGCGCTGTCCAAGGAAAACCTCGTGACCCAGGGCTTGCCTCACGAATCTGCAAAGCTCCCGGCCTTGTAAACATCCCCTTCTCCTCCTGAAAATCCCAGATTTTGCAATTCCCTCTGGATCCCCAGAGCAACTGGGACAGAAAATGCAGCTTTCTTATCTCTCTTCCCTGCCCCGCCCTGCCCCACTGCCCTCCCAAAGTTAGCCAGATCGGTTTAACTCAGTCTATACCACTGGGACACGATCGAGTTTTTTTCTCTCCAACAGAAGCTGTTTCCTTTCCTCCCCAACCCCAGGGCTTTTCGGGGATGGCTGCCTTCCTTGGGGAGCTGACTAGCGGGCGTTCTGGGTGATGTGATGGGAGGTAGGGGGTAGCCTAAGACGGCTGTCGTCGCTGGGTTGTCCCTGGCTTGTCTGAAAGGGCTGAGTGGTCTCATTCTGCTTCCTAGAAGGTGCCTCTCTGTATCTCAATGGGGGCAAGGCCTGACGTGGTCTCTTGTGTGACCCTTGGCCAAGCGAGCAGGTTGGCCGGCTTCTGTCACTGCCTTTCCCTCTTCTGCTGAAACTTACCGGCCTTCAGTTGGGAAATCTGTCCAAGCCCCCCTCCCCGCCCAGTGTTGGGGGCATACGCCCCTCCCACTGGGCGGAGCTAGAGCGCTATATAACGAAGCCAGACTGAGTGACCCCACCCGAAGGGCTGTCGAGACACAGCTGGTCTCCTTCCATACAGGCTGTTCCATAAGCCGTTCACTTCACCTGGTGCTAATGCCCCCGCTTTAAACTGGGCCGAAGAGCCGAGTGACGTTCTCCTTTGCTCCCCGCCGGGCTATGAAACGCTCCCAGGCTGGGGACAGATGGAACCTGCAGCCCAGGCTCCCCTCTGGGTCCCTTGTGCAACGCAGACAGCAGCAGGGACTGCTCTGTGGCTGTGCAGGGGACCTTTCCGGGGCAGACAGTCATTCTGCAGGTCGTGGGTTCGCTACATACGAACTGTGAACAGGCGCCTGGGGGGTAGGCACTCACCCCGTCCTTCCTGTATTGCTGAGAGAGGGGAGGGTGTCCTGGGTGAGGAGCTGGGAATGTCTTGGCATGGGAAAGGTGAGAACCGCTGACGTGGGAGTCCCTGCCTTGTGGGTCTCGGATGCCGCGTCTGCTCTCAGGGGCTGACTCCGTTCTCCTGTTCTCTGCAGCTCCTGGAGTATGTGGGCAAGGGAAAGAGCATCATCGACGTTGGACTGGCCCAGGCAAGGCACCCCCTGAGCACCAGGAGCCACTACTTTGAGGTGGAGATCGTAGACCCCGGGGAGAAGTGCTATATCGCGCTAGGCCTGGCCCGGAAGGTAAAGCCACTGGATGGCTCCCACGCATCCGTCCGATTTGTGTGTCTGTCCGCGAGCCTGCTGCTAGCAAGAGTGGTTTGAGCTGGGGCTTGGCTGCAGTTCCTGGCCTAGCCCCTGACGTCCAGCGCGACCTTGAGCAAGTCACTTAACCTGACCTGTCTCAGTTTTCCCACCTGTCCTATAGGGATAATGCTCCCCTACCTCCCAGGATGGGTGGGAGGATAAAATCTGCAAGTGCGTGTTTTGGGGCTCAGATACAAGGGGGATTAAGGGCAGATCGAGGCCTCGGCAATGTCTCTGGTCACCTAGACCAGAGTCCTAGGGGTGTTAGCACTCATTCCCATGCTTAGGGAGAGTGGGGAGCGGACCCACTCGTCTGGGTTCCTTTCCCGTCTCGTCTACAGGCTCTTCATACGCCGCTGTGCTTTGCCACATCTCAGTTTCGGTAGGAAGGAGCTCCCACTTTGCTGTCTGCGACGTGCAGGCTCTCTGGCCGGAGTTACAGAGCCTGGGGATGGGTAGCTGTGGGCAGGAGGGCCAGAGATGGGGGTGGGGTGGGAGGGTTGTTTGGTGCCGTTGGCTGTCAGCACTTGGTTTAGAGCTTTCTAATGTGCCCAGATGTCCAGTCCAGCCCGGCAGAACTACATCTCTGCAAAGGGTCTGTAACGCCAGACATGGAGACATTGCTTTGCCTTCAACCTGTGGCTGCAGCTTCAGCTAATGAGCAAAGATGCTTGGATCTGTCATGGGGGCTTCCATCCCTTCTCATTACCCTCCGTCCCCTGCCATCTCCAGCTCCTCCCCCTGCCAAGGCTGGGTACCCAAGGCCAGAGGCTGTGATGGCACAATCCTCCCCCCTCCATGGCAGCAGTGTTGAGACATTGGGTAATTGAGGCGCATGGATCCAAGCGTGGATGGTTTCCTACCCTCAGCGAGAAACAAGCAGAGGGTTGCAGCCTAGGTGCCTAGGTCCCTCCCAGCTCTGTCAGTGTGAATAACCCCTGGCTCTTCCCAGCAGCACAGCTCAGAATGCTTTACAGAGGAAGTCAGTATCATTATCCCCATTGTATACATGGGGAAACTGAGGCACCGAGCAGGCAAGTGACTTGTCTGGGGTCACCAGCAGGCCAGAGCCAAGAATAGAACCTAGGTGCTTCCTAGATCTTCCATGGTTGTTCTGAGATTTCCCATCCATGGGATGACCCAGCCTGACCCTGTTTAGGTTCCAAGAGGTGCCCCGATCGCTACACAAGCTGCATGTTTTTATTATTGTGCCTGTTTATTAAAAGCCCCTTCCCAGGCACCCACCACCCCTGGCAGATGAATGATCTAGCCAGGCCCATTTCTCTTTGCGAGGTCTCACTTGATTGTGGCATGGGTGGCCCCTCTGGGCTGTGCTGCCTCCCCCTTGAGAATGCAAACCACCCCCTGCCCCCTTCCTGTCAAACGCAGCCATCTGTTTCTGTGTTTGTCCCGACACGTGATCTGGATTCAAGCTCGCACGTTCGCCTCCCGGGCGATGCAGCACATTCCCGGCCCCTGCTGCGGCTAGCATTCCTCGTGGCGCGGCAGGCTTGCCAGGTCTGTGCCGTGTGAGAGCCGGCCCTGGGGGTGTCTGGTACCCACGCTGCCAGGTTCTCTTCTCCTGCCAGGTCAGCTCCCGTCTACAGGGGTCTGCTTGTTCCCCAGCTGTGCCTTGTCTGATGACAACCTACTGTCCTAATCTGGGACAGTGAGTGATTGGAAACTGCTCTGCAGGCCCTATGTGAAACGAGGGGGTGGGCTCTCAGTTCAGTTCCTGGTGGGGGAGTGTCTGCAGCGTAAGGCCACCATCGCAACGGGCACCTCTGCTGGCATTCTCCACAGAGACCATGTAAAACTTGGTCTGCACTTAGGTTTTGCTGTGTTAACTGTGCCGGCTTTTCCCACCGGCTTATTCTGGTTTGAGGAAGTGAAATAAGCGATACCGGCATAAGCAGTTTTATACTGGGATAACTCTCTACACTAGGGCTTTCGCCAGCATAACTGCGTTGGCAAAAACCCACCCTGACAGCGATAGCGCTGCTGCTCAGCCTTCTACGAGCAGACCTGGCCTAACGCAGCTCCTCTTAGGCACTTTCTTCCCTAAGAGAGAAGGTGTTTTGTGCTCCCAGGTCTGCCACTGGCCTGCAAGGTACTTCCCCTCCCCCCTCCGTGCCTCAGTTTCCCCATCTGTAATGTGGGGACATTGGGATAAGAGCTAAAGGTGGGAATGGATGCTTGGGTCCAGCGGTCTCCTAGGGGCAGGCCAGGCTGAGTGTGATAAGGCCCCGCTGGGTCACAGCATTGTCAGCTGGAAACCCTAAATTCCATCTACCCGTTGTACTGGTTTGGCCACTGTAGCAACTGAGCATGTCACGACCTTCTGTCACGCCCCACACGCCGCTGTGAGGCAGGGCGGTTCTCTTAGCCCCACTGTACAGGTGGGGAACAAGCACAGAGAGACTCAGAGTCTGTCTAAACTGTTCCCTAAACCCAGACCTGTGGGACCGGAGCTTGTGGAGTTGGGATTTCTTGAGTGTCCGCACTGGGTTTGCAGCTGCTGGAGCCGGGTCTCAGCCGTGCTAACGTATCTGCGCTCACCACCTGACTCGGGGCTGCGGTTTGGCAGGCATCCACGCTGCTAAAAGACGGGGCTTGGAGCCGAGTCTCCGTAGGACTCTGGCTCTGACCCACCTGCCTAGCAGGGTCCTAGGAGCCAGATCCAGAGGGCTTGGTGCCCTGAGTCAGAGCGATTTGTGTGTGGACGGGGCTTCAAAGCCCAGATTCAGTGTGCAGTGTAGACATGTCCTGAGAGCAGCCACTCGACTCAGTTCCAGGTTTGCCTCCTAACCACTGGACCATCCTTCCTGTCCGATCGCCGCGTAATATAGCCAGGACTGGCAGCACCACAGCCCCTCTGAGGGATGCAGCAGGCCCATCCCTATCATGGGTCCCCAGCCCCGTTGCGTTCCCGCTGCGGCGCTGGCCAACCCACGCTCGGCACAGGGCTGGGCCGCGGTGGAGCAAGTTGCTGCGTAGGTCCCGGGAGCATCTTTCAGACAGGCGCCAGAAAGCGCTGGGGAGCAGGTAGCTCTGAGTCACCCCTGACTCATGCCGGCGCTGGCTGGCCTGCCGTTAGCCTTGGCAGCCTTCGGGCAGGCTTCCCTCAGCCCCGGTGGCTTGGGATTGGTCTCGGTGCAGTGCATCCTCATTCACTGCGCTGCAGCCGTCTAATCCCAAGGGATTTACCTGCCGGTGAGTCATGCACCCGGGGCAGGCCGTGCCACGGCCTCCCAATTAACTCTCGCATGGGCCAAGCGCGCCGATTGCACAGGGGCTGCTTCCCCTCCCCTTCCTGAAGCCAAGCAAGTCACAGCAGCTGCTGGCAGGCCCCTCCAGCCTCGATCGGGGCTGGCGGGAGGGGGCATGCCGTGGCGCCAGGGATGTGGCGGGGGGGGGGGGGGGGGTTTACAGCTGGATTTTTCCATCTCAGCCCAAGGCCAAAGGCAACCTCCCATTTTATAGGGAAATATTTTAGCAATTCCCGCCGCAGGGACTCTAGGTGATAACCGGTGAAGTCATGAGACCCACCCTCCCTCCTCTCTCTGCCCTAGGACTACCCGAAAAACCGCCATCCCGGCTGGAGCAGAGGATCTGTGGCCTACCATGCAGGTGAGCGAGACAGGACTGGAATGGGGAGGAATCGAAGTCTCTGGCCAGACCCCAAAGAAAGTTGTCCCTTCCGAGTTTAACCGTGCACTTCCCGAATGCAGCAGCATCACCCACTGGCAGTCAGCCCAGGGCACACCACTTGGGGGACAGAAGTGTCACACTCCCAACACTGGACACCATGTTTTTAGTGGGGGGGGGTTAGGTGCATAAATGCCACAGGGCTTTGTGCGCTGAACGTTTGCCGGAACTTTTGAAAATGTCAGTGGCAAAGGGTCCGGGTTTCGTTCTGCTCTGGGGTCTGGATCGTGAGTGCAGAAGTCCAGGGAGTTGGCAGCCCACCAGAACAGCTGGGTCTCTGCTGCCTCAGAACATCAAGGCTGCGTGTTTCCAAGCTATCTGAGGGGCTTGGAGGCCTGATGCTCGTTAATTTCAAAGAGGAACTCGGTATCTCAGTGTCTTAGCCAGGTCAGCAAACTGCAGCCGGGATTGATTTCCGGCGAGGCCCGGTGTTGGGTCACAAGTTTATCAGCCGGGAAAGCTGGTTAATGCTCAGATCACAGGTAGCTCCACTTACTTACAACCCTGCTGGTTACTGCTGCCATATCTGCCCGTCTCCGGCTTGTGTTGGATGATGGTGGCTCTCTTAGCTGTGAGTCCTCTCGCTTCGTGGGCTGGATCCGGTCAGACCCACTGCACTCCAGCAGTTCATCTGGCTGTTGCCTTCCAATCGTCTTATGTCAAAGCTGTCCTGGCCCCTTTCTGCTGCTGGACTCTCCTCTGGGTCCGATGCTGGTTTCTGCCTGCTTTGAATTTAGCCCAGTTAGTCTGCACCCCAGGAAGAACAGCAAGACATTCTTCAGTTGCTAAGTACCCGAGCATGCAGCCGCCCTCTGTGGCTTGTCTGTAGTGGGGATTGAACCGGGGACTCTTGGTCTAAAATCGTGAGCCTCTCCTGCCTGATCTAACAGACCGTAGAGTCTCCTCTGCTTCTGTGTGATCCAGCCAGCCAGCGGGGTTACAATAACATCCCCACTACTGACTGCTCACAGAGCCGCATGAAGGGCGGGTCTCACCCAGCCTCTGTATGGAATCTGGGCTCAAGCACTGAGGGCTGCAGGCCCAGGGCTCATGATAAGCAATTGAGCTGAGGCCGGCTCTTGCGTTGCTCACTGTGAAAGCCCAGGGGACTAGCGGGTGCCCGGCACCTCGCAGCATCAGGCTCTTAGGCAAAGCAATCAGCCAGGGATCTGGAGGTCGGACTCCCTGGAGCCTCCAGCCTCCTTTTCTTAGAGGGTCGGAAGAGGTTCTGGGGCCTGTGATGTCCAGGACGTTAGAATAAATGATCACGATGGTCTCGTCTGACCTGAAACTCGACGAGTACAGCGAGATCTGGGGTTTCCCTCTTGGCACCGTGTCTGCTCCACTAGGCCAGAAGGAGCTGGCAGTCTGGCTAGCTGAAGACAGGGGTTCTCTCCCCTGCCTTGGACTGTATTGCTGGCTTCCGGCTGATCCCCATCAGCTGAGAATTAGCTATGAGCATGTTGAGCCAGCTGTCCCACTGTGGCTGCTCCCGCCCAGCACGCTCCACCAGCTGGGAGCTGAACAGCTGCTGAGTGCAGGGGCTGTCTTGGGGGCTTGTTTCTGTGACCTGCTGCCTCTGCGGCTGTGGAGATTTTGGAGATGCTCGCTGCGAAGACCAGCTCCTGCTCTGATCATTCAGACTGTTGTTACCCGACACACAGGGCTTAAAGTGTCCGTGCTGTACCTCTCCCTAGGGGCCCCGGGCCTGATCCCTGGCGGTAAAGCGGCACAGCTGCTCTGAAGTCAGTCGTGCTGCACCAGCCAGGCATCAGGCCAGGTGCGTGTAACCACACAACCAAATCTCCAAGGAGCTGATTGGCCAATCAGAGCCACAGCACTTGGAGCCAGGGGGCTGCTCGGCTTGGGGGATGGCTTTGGAGCTCACAGTGCGCCACCTGCATCTGCTGCTGCCAAGGCTCAGCCATGCTTTCGGGAAGGGTGTTGCAGCAGAGCTCAAAGCGTTTTACAGAGGAGGGCAGTAGCGTTATCCCTGTATGACAGATGGGGAAACTGAGGCACGGGGCGGGGAAGTAGATTTCCCAAGGTCATCCGGCAGCAGAGCTGGGAATAGAGCCCAGGTCTCTTAAGAGTCCCAGCCTAGGACTCTACACGCTAGACCACAAGCTGCTGAGGGCAGGATTTTTACATCCATCAGTGCCTGGGTGTGGTCCACATCTCTGCTTGAGCCACCCAGTTATGGGCTCCCAACACCTGGTTCAGGAGCCCCATTGCCACCATCTAGTGGTGATGGGGGTTTGTCTGCGGGTGCCTTGGGGGCAGCCTGACCTCTTGCTTTCCCTGCCTAGGTCAGCCCTTCAGTCTTGGCTCCTAGCGGCAGAGCAGTTGATGCAGTCTCAACCCTCGATGGATGATGGAGGCCTGGTCCCCGTAATCCTACCAGGTCCTCTGGCTCCAAGACAGCAGGGCTGGTAGCCCTGGGGCCCTTCCCTCGGGATTGAAGCTATTGGGAGCTGTCTTCCCCCCCGTTCCGTGTTTCCTTCCTCCCTTTCCCTCCGTGAGCAGTCCGACCTCCTGGGCCGCGCTCCCTTTCTGCCTGATTAAGGATTTTATTTTCACTGTCTGACTTGTCTCTCTGAAGGAAAAGCTGTAAACGCTTTTGGTTCCTGGCGGTTTCTTTCCAGTGCTCAGCGCCAGGGGAACATTTCAAATTCCCATCCAAGTATTAGATCTGCTGCCTCCCACTTCCCTTCGCTGGCCACGTCACCTTCCTCCTCCTCCTCCTTCCTGGAAAAAATCTCCTCCCACCTTTTTTCCCTTCGTGTTACCCAGCCTCGCGGTGCCAGCTGCTGCTCTGAGCTGCCATAACCTCTGGCAGACACGGGCGCTCCATGGAACCACAACAAAGCCGCTCCATCAGCCCTGCGCCGGGGGAATGTCCGGGCAATAGAGCCCAGGCTGGGAGGTAGCGACGCACGCGGACGAGAGCATCTCTGAGCCGCTCGTGCTGCGAGCGAGTGGAAGAGCTCCCACGTGGCGGGAGAGTGTGAAGAAGCGAGGGGCAGTAACCCTGCCCTAAACTCCCTTGTGCTCTCCTGTTCATTACATGGCTGGCGAGTCGGGGGGAATCTCTCTTGTTTTGCTGCCTCTGAGTGTCTGGCTCTGGCTCTCCTCACCCTCCTATCTCGGACGCTCCCCTCCCCGTCTCTGCCAGGCCTGTGGCTGGCGTGAGCTGAAGGCATCCGTGAGGAGTGCGGGAGGCCACAGGGGAGCCCAGCCGCCCCTTGGCCCGCTCACAAGCGGAGATCTTTGGCCTGCAGCGCCCGGCTCGCGCTCTTGGGCCAGTGGGTCTTTGCGAAGGCCTTGGGCCTTTCTTGCCCATCGTCCCTCTCCCCCCAGGTGGGCTGGCTAGCTGAGGGCAGCTGAACATTGCTGCCCATGGTGGGCACTGCAGCCAGGTGCCCAGACGCACCAGTGCCAGGCCAGCTCTCAAACAGTCGAGCAGGGGGCTGCATGGGGGTGACCCACTTGCATCCAGGTGCATCCCAGCTCCCTTTGGCCACGTCGTCCTTTCCCCGGCTGCCCCAGCCCGGCCTCCCCCACGCCCAGTTTGGATCTGGCCGTGTCGCTGGAGCTCAGCTGCCTGGCCGGCAGCCCCAGCACAGTCTGAGTTGGGTTTGGCGAGGCTCGTGGCTGGGTGCCTGGGCCTTAATAGCTGACTGAGGTTGCAGCATGGTCAAGGGTGCTGGGAATCAGCAGACCTGGGTTCTAGTCCCGGCTCTGCCTCGACCTGCTCGGTGAACCTGGAGAAGCCTCTTCCTCTGGCTGTGCCTCAGTTTCCCCTCCCACTCTTTGTCTGTTTAGCCTGGAAGCTCTTTGGGGCCAAGGAGCTGGGCCTTGCTCTCACTTGGGGCTAATAGAAAAACTAACCATCAAGGAGCCCGTCTCCTTCCAAGCTAGGACTTTTGGGAGCGAGTGGAGCACGGAGTCTGGGCGGGGCCGAGCGTACCTGTCTCCTGCCCCCCCGGCCGTCCAGTGCAGCCGCTGGCCTTCGTCTCTCCGGGGTGAGACCGAGGGACGCTCCCCACGCTCACAGCATGGTTCTGAGGGCGGTGCCCCAGGGCCGGGCCCCATCGTGGTGGGTGAGGGTCGAGCTCTCGGCTTCCCTCGACCAGACCCGGGCGCGGGCATGGGTAGAATACACCAGCTGAGGTCACTCTGGCCCCAGCTCAGCAAGGGGTGTGGGGCAGAGCCCCCCCAGCGTGGGAGCCGGGGCAAGGGAGAAAGGATTCCAGCCTAGATCTGACAGGCCAGAGGAGAGGAGGGTGTGGGTGGGGGGGGGGGTACAGATGGAGGGGGGCACTGAGGAGCGGGGGCAGGTGGAAGGAGCCAGGAGTAGAGAGCTGGGCGGCTACCAAGCTGGCTGCAGAGGGCAGGGGCTTGAGATCTACTGGTGCCCTTCCCTCTGCATGGGGGCACCCCCCGGCCCCCTCGCCGCACGCTGCTGGTGCTCTGAGACGGCTGGGAGGTTGGAAAATCTCAGGTGACTTGGTGCAGGGGGTGGGATTCGTGGGATCCCGCGGAGGGGCTGGGTTAAGCCTTCCCTTGCCCCCCGAGTACCGTACACCGGCAAGCCCTGCCCCCCCTGGTTATCCCGCCCCCGCCTGTGGCAGGAGCCAGGGGATCCCCTACAAGGCGCGCTCGCGCTCCGCTGGCGACACACAGGAATGTTTACACAGTATTATTCCCAGCTTGGGTTGCCCTGGCAACGGGGAGAAATATTTACCGCCCCTTTGCTGGGTGCATCTCCCTTGTTTGCCGAAACAACCCCCCTCCCCTCCGCCCAGGCCTCCGCCCTCTGCCTGGCCCACGTGCCTCGTGGCTCCTCGTCCACGAACCAGCTGCACAGCCGCTCCCACCCCCCCGGCTCCTTTCACGTGGGCTCCCATGCTTGGCGTCTCTGGTACACGAGAGCCCGTTCAGCGTGTGGCTCACCCTGGTGCATCAGCTTTCTTGCAGCACCCCTGGGTGCGTGCCATGGCCAGCTGGGCGCTGGGGTCTCTCAAGGCGAAGAGGAGGGCCTGGTGCTGCTGGGGGTGTGGTCAGCCCCCTGCGTCCGGTCCATGGCTCGGGGGGCAGCTGATTGAACAGCCAGCGTTGGGAGCTGAGGAGATGGGTGGGTTGGGACTGGCAAGGGAGCCGATTTAGGGCAGGGTGAGGCCTGGGCCTGCCGATGCAGCTGTGTGGCCCGGGGGTCTGGTGCCATCTCCCACTGGCGGACGTAGCGTTCTGATCCACCTGCCCCGCGGGCAGAGCCCACGCCAGTCGCTGCAGGCCAGGGGTGCCACCAGGCTGGAACTCTCCCCTAAAGAGCGGCCACGTGCCTGGGCATCGCTCCCCTTCCCAGGCCACCCTGCCAGGCCCACCATGCTTAGCGGCCTCTCCTCTCCCTCTTCCTTCCAGACGATGGGAAGATCTTCCACGGGAGCGGCGTGGGCGACCCCTTCGGGCCCCGGTGCTACAAGGGCGACATTATGGGCTGCGGGATCATGTTCCCGCGGGATTACATCCTCGACAGCGAAGGTGCGTGACCACACGTGGCCGGGGGGAGGCGTGGCTGGCCCCCGGGGACCTGAGATCCACTCCTGTAGCGACAGGCTGAGGGCTGCAGCCAGTCCTCCCCCACTTGGCCCCTGCCAGTGAAACAAGACTCGGAAAAGCAGGGGGTGGGGGGATGTGGAGCAAGGCAGCGTGGGCTAGTGGCTAGAGACAGGAAGCCGGGATGGTGTTTCTGACTGTCAGGGGAATGAATCTGGATCGGGGGGTGTGTGTCTCGTGAGTGAGGCTTGAACCTGGAGCCGCTGCGACGTGAGACAAAGGGCCCAGCCTTGTTGCAAAGACCCCAGCGGGTGCTCCTGCGTGGGGTGCAACCCAGCCCCGGGGTGACCAGCCCCCCCTCCCCCCAGGTGACAGCGATGACAGCTGCGACACCACAGACCTGAAGCCCAAGCTGCGGGGTGTGCGGAATGTCCTGTACCTGCACCAGGAGGTGGAGGAGGAGGAGGAGGAGGAGGAGGACGGGGAGGAGATGGAGCAGGAGCACGAAGGGAAGAAAGTGGTGGTGAGAGCTGGGGGCTGTGCCGGGGGGCTGGGGTTGGGGCGCTTTGGGGGGAGGCTTAGCAAGCGGAGGGCTGGGATGGCTCGAGGGAGGGATGCGGTGGGGCTGGGGGGACAGGCTGGGGGATGTGCTATGGGATCAGCGGGGGTCGGGAGGGGGAACGCACCCAGGGAGCTGGGGCATGGTGGGGGATATGCCGGGAGGCTGACTCGGGGAGGGCACAGAGGATGTGTCATGGGGGGCGGGGGGGGGGAACTGCTTTGGATCCAGGCTGGTAGGAGCTGAGAGTGACGGGGTGGCTCTGTCTGGGGTCCCTTGTCCCAGGGACGCCCGGGACCCCGCTGGCATGACGCACATTGGCACAGCTGGCCTCGATCAGAGCCGACTGGGCAGTGCCCAGCCCCTCACCCAGGGGCCGACCGGCCTGGTCTCCCCCCTACCCCGCTGTGACCTTGGCCCAGGCCTGGGTACGAGCCGGCTGGATTTCCCTGGCCTGAGGCGCCCCCTAGTGGCTGTTGCCATCAGTGCTCCTCTGTTCCAGGAACTGGCTTGCTTGGCCGTGCGGAGAGCTGCGCTCTAACCCCACTCCAACGCCGGGCTCTGCGCCCGCTGGCGGGGGCTGGCATTGGCTGTATGGGAGTCCCCCCCGGCTTGTGCCGAGCTGACACCCGCAGCCGTACGCATCCGGCAGCGTGTGCACAGACTGCGTCCCGTGGGGAGGCTCCTGAGCCCACGGGGCAGGGGGTGGCTACGGAAGCAGGCCTGGGGCAGCCCGGGGGCTCGTAGAGCCCAGGCTGCAGAGAGTACACGTCCAGCTGCAGTGCATGCTGGGAAGCAGCTTTGCCGGCAAAGGGGCGGGCAGCTGCGGCCATTGCAGATCGGTTACTCCCAGTGAGGAGCTGCTCTGGCCCTTGCCTGGGCACCTCTCCGCATGGAGCCGGGTGCCGTGGCTGTACTGAGTCTGGCCTGGGCCGGGGGGCTGCGTGGGGCCCTGGGCTGGGAGGGAAGGGGCCACGTTGCGGCAGTGAAGGGGTTAACAGCCCGCGGCACCATCCTGTCCCCCCAGGTGTTCTTCACACGCAACGGAAAGATCATCGGCAAGAAGGACGCGGTGGTGCCGGTCGGCGGCTTCTTCCCCACCATCGGCATGCTGAGCAGCGGGGAGAAAGTCAAGGTGGACCTCCACCCGCTCAGCGGCTAGGAGACGGGGGGGCGGGGCATATCCCATCCGCCGCCCTCTCTCGGGGTCCGTGCCCTCCCCATGGGGCACCCCAGGGACGTTCTCCATCACTTCAATCCCTTGCGCTTTGAGCCTCTGCCTGCAGGGGGCAGCGCTTTGTCACCGGCGGCTGAAGTATTATCCCAGCTGGTTCCGCACGGGTCCCTCCCCGCCCTGCTGGCGCCCGGCAGTCTGCAGGCGGGACGTTGGGGGGCTGGAGAGGGCTCTGGATGGGCCTGGTGCTGCCCCCAGCGCCAGCCAGAGCACGGGGCAGCCTCCTGTGTGTAGCAACGTGCCAAGCCTTGGGCCCAGCCTGTCCGTCTCAGTGTGGTGTGTGACGTGCGGAGATGGAGATGCTGCCTGAGGCCCAATTCCCACCCCCCTGCGTGGGGCTGGCCCCTTCCGCCCTGCTGGCGAGATTCCTCTTTGCTTTAATTTCCTGTCTGGCTGCTTCTGTCCTGCAGGGATCCCGGTAGCTGGGCACCTGGCCTGGGCTCCGGCTCCCACCTGAGCACGCGTGAGATCTGTGCCCGTAGATGGTGTTACGGCACTGTGGCCTCCTGCCTGCCCCAGCTCGGCCTGCCCTGGTGCTGGTGGGGAATCAGGCACCACGCGGATGGGGGCCCGGGCTGCCTCGAAGCCTCTCCCTGCTGTCCTGGGGTGCCCAAGCCCTGCCCCACTTGCTAAAGAACCGGTGCCCTGGGCATCCTCCTCTGCCCGTCGCTGCAGCCGCCGCTGGCCCTCGCGCCCATGCTGGTTGCCTTATGACAGTGTCGTGCCATCCCTCGGGGGCTGGGATGGCCTGACCCATGGTGCCACGTCTCCAGGCCATCAGCCAGCCTCCCAGGGGGCAGGGCACAGGCCATGGGGGCAGGCCATGGTTTTGTCCCTGACCAGTGTCTCGTTCTGCCCTCTGAGGTCAGGGGCTGGGGGTGTCAGGGCGAGCGAACACGGGCTGCTCTGGGCCCTGGCATAGTGTCAGGCGGGGGCTTGGCCTCGAGAGGATGGTGCTGCAGCCCAGGGCCCCTTCGTGGGGGCCGCAGTCAGCAAACCCTGGCCCTCCACGGGGTGATCTCAGCTGCCCCTCACCCGGCCCCCTGAGCCTCCTAGACCCCAGCCTGTCCCCACTCCTAGGGATCACCAGGTCTGTAAAGGGCAGGGCAGATGGGTGGGTTTCTTTGGGGTAACTGGGGCTTCCCCCATGAAACAGCCCCCTGAGCAAGCTTGGAAACTGTCTCGCTCCCCCCAGCCTGCTGTCGGTTGGACCGTGCCCCATCGGCCCATCCCCCTGGCTTGGGCTTGTAGCCAGGCTCCGGGGTGGCCCAGCCCTCGCTGCTCCATCCGCTGTTCCCTGCAGGCCGGTTCAGAGAGTCCACGTGAACCGGCTCCGGCCCACCCCCCAGTTCCGAGTCTGCCCGTGGCTCCCACTGCCACCCCCACCCTCCTTAGGGAGGTAGCTCCCTAGCCTGGGGCGGGGGTCCCCTCGCTGGGCTGGAGGGTGTGGTCCTCGTGGGGGGGGTCACGGTGGGGAGGCCTATTTCTGCTTCTGGGGACTTCAGCATCTGCCCCAGAGCTCTCACATCCCCGCGCCCCAACCCAAAGTGCTGGTGCCTGCCCTGCTGCCAAGGGGGGGGGAAGGATGGCGCCGGAACCCACCTGAGCGCCCCCCCCCCCCGGTGTCTCAGCCCAGGCTGGCGGGGCTGCAGGGAGCGAGGGGGACGCGAGGCAGAGTTAACAAAGGGGCAGGTTCCTTCGCTCCTCTCCACGGCTCTCTTGGCGGGACACCTGGGCCCAGGCTGTGCCGGCTGCCAACCGTGGCCAGGTGGCTGCTAGCCAATGAGAGCTGAGCTGCTGGGAGGCCCCCCCCGTCTGGGCTGCCCCAGCCCTGGGCTGCCCAAAGCTCCCTGGGCCCACGGGGTTGTGTCTGTGATGGCCGGGGACCCGGTGCCGGGAGCTCACGCAGTCGAGGTGCCATTGGGGCTTGTGCTGCTGTTTCTTTGCTTAATTGTTACCAGATCTTGTGAATGTAAAAATCGCCCCCCCCCCCCCCCCCACTCTGTGTATCCCTCTGCCCAGGTCTGGGCACAGCTCTTAGCTGCTAGTGGGAGGTTGGCCAGCCTGGGGAGGGCTCTGATTGTGGGACTCTCCCCTGCCAGCCTTGCCCGCCTCCAACTGAGAGAAGCAGCCGGGCTGCTGCTGGGAGGGCGATATCCCCTGGGCTGGGACCCTGCCTGGGTCCCATCTGCATGGAGCCCATATTCTCCCCCCCCCCCCCCCAGATGGGGATCTCACCGGTGCTGCGGCTGCTGCTGGACTTTGCACCTATGGGGAATCGAGTGTTTTGACCCAGCCAGGTCGAGATCCCCCAATCCCCACCCCCGGTCTGCGCTCTCTGACCTACACGTCTGTACATACTGAGATCTTTATACACACTCAATAAAGATGGAGTTTCCATATTTATCTGTATCCGGCTCCTGGCATCTTTTGTCCTGGTTGGTGCCGCCCTGTGGCTGGCCTCGTGCTGTTGATGTCCAATGGGCAGCAGGGACCCGTGGCAGGCAGCTGGGCCTTGGGACGGCGGGTTGAGGATCGATTTAAATCACCAAGCCTCAGCGTAAACCATCAATTTGAATCAGCTTCTCCTTGTGTGCTTTGGTTACTTGCTAAAGAAAGGTGCATTCGCACTGGTTTGTATAACCCTTCAAACAGGTTGAGTTACAGCTGGATGGAGCCTTTGGCGAGCTAGGAGGGGACACTATATGCATGTGATTTAGCAGGTATATAGTTTAATATTGTCCGATTATTAAACCACATTCTTAGTGTGTTAGAAAATGGTGAACGATCGACTGCTTTTTCACTGTGTGTGTCGAGCTGCATTAGGATGGTCACTGGAATTTCACTTAGCACATTAAACTGCAGAGCAAATGGATTTTCAGTAAACAGAACAAGCCCTTACGCCTGTGCACCCATGACCTGTTGTGCCACATTTATAAAGCTTCCCCTCCCCGTTACATCCTTTCGCGGTGTAGAGAAGCTGCCTTTGATCCCCCGTTTTTGCAGGAGCTCGTGGATTTATCATATTTATTTTTGATTTCAGTGTTTTAAGGGCTTATAAGTCGTTTAGGCCGTCACATGTTTTGTATTCAAGTCAAGTATTTTAAGAAGACAAACGTACTGTACATTACAAAATCAAGGGGATTTACATTTAAAAAATCCATTTTTTTATTTAAAAAAAAATTTTTTCCTGCCCTGTTGAAGATTCAGTGTGTGGCTGGTTCGCTGCCCCTGCCTGGTCCTGCCTTTGCCTCTGCCCCCACAGCTGGCATTCCCAGTGCCAGCTGGACTGGGGGGCATGTTGCCCTGGCCTTAAAGCCAGGCTGGCTGCCTCTTGGGCTTCTCCTTCCCCAGGTTACTAGGACACGGCCTAAACCAAGGTCCCATCCAAATCAGGCTGATCCAAGAGACACACCCCTGTAATTGCTGCACCCTGCAGGGTAACCACCCAGTAGAGACCCTAGCGAGGAACAAAGAGCCTGAGTGGGGCATTGTCCTGTTGCCCCCTACAGCCGTAGCAGCAACTGCAGAAGTGACTGGATTTCCCCAAGGCTGAGCAGCTGCCGGGGGGCAGTGCTAGCGCTGGGTACGGGGAACCTCTGCCAGTCAGGCGGCTGCTCTGATTTTTACCACCCTACGGAGGGCAATGTGGACCCTCCAGCCTGGGTTGCGAAGCCCGACGCCGGGGAATTCATCTGCCACGTGGGCCGCTCTGGCTTTGCTCGGGCCCGGCCGCCCCCCGGCACCCAGGCAGCTGCCTGCTTGTCACCGGCTGTGGTTCCTTCATGCTGTTTGTCAGGAGCAAGAGCGAGTGATGCAGCAGGAGGCGCCGTCCGGTGCTGACGGGAAAGAAGAGCCCTCCGGCCGATGCTGAGCGGGACACGGCCCATACCGGCGGCTTGCGCTGGTGTTTTTAATGCAGTGGAGGGGGGTGGGCTGAGGATGTCTGGACTTCCTCCAGTCTCGGGCCCTCATCTGTCTGCTCACCACGTTAACGCTGAACCTTACTGATGACCATTCCTCTGTCATGCTTCCAGTTCCACGGGCAGGCCGAGGAAGACCGGCACAACGGTAAGTCTTAATGCGTGGATGGTGTAGGCAGGAGAGATCAGATTTATTAGGCACTGGGGAACCTTTTGGGAAAGGAAGACCCCATGCAAGACGGATGGGCTCCCCCCAAACCAGTACGGAACCGGACTGCTGGCATGGACAATCAAAAAGGTTGTAGAGGATTTTTTTTTAAACTAAGGGCTGGGGGAAAGCCAGGAACAGAGGAGCACGGGGTTTGAGCAGAAAGAGCCCTGAGGGATGGATTTATTAAAGAGGAAATGCAATAATCCAGGGGTTCTCAAACTGTGGTCCAGACCCCCACGTGGGTTGTGACCCCGTTTTAATGGGATCAGCAAGGCTCAAACCCAAGTCCCACTGGCCAGGGCTAAGGTTACATACCCCCAACCAGCGCAGAAGCCCCAGGGTGGCGGGGCTCAGGCTTCGGGCTCCCCTCCTGGGCGTGTGTAGGAGTTTCTGTTGTCAGAAAGGGGTGGGGGGGTCGCGATCCAGGGAAGGTTGAGAACCGCTGCAGAGTCTATACAGAGGCTAGGGAAGAAGTTAGTAAAGTGCAGGTCGGACAGTCAAAAACAAGACTCCCATTGAAATCTGACCCACGAAGGCAAGCGACTGACTGTGGATAAAACAGGCCAGTGCTTATCTACAACTGCGGGTGGGGGAACCGCAAGGCCTGGCTGCAGCCGGGGTATTGCTTTAACCGGCACTGGGAAAACCAGCTGGAACAATGCGAAGAAATGGGCCATGTTAATACCCGGGTTTGGAATATATAGGAATGACGGAGTGGGGCGTGCGGGGGCGGCAGTATGTGGGAAAAGCAGAGTGAAATATAGGGGAAATGTTGACTGAAGCAACCGGTACCATAGAACATCTCCGGCTAGACATTCCCGGCTTGAATAATAAGAGTAGAGGAGGAGGAACATCCTCCTGACCACCAGCCCAGGAGGGTGAGTCTGAAATGCTCAGAGAGATTCGAAAGCCCAGTAATAACGGGGGATTTCAACTCATACGGACTGGGAACCTCACCTCCGGATGGGAGGCGGGGATCATAGGCGCCGACTCTGTGGGTGCTCCAGCCCCGGAGCACCCATGGAGAAAAATTAGTGGGTGCTCTGCACCCACTGGCAGCCAAACTCCCCTCATCCCCCGTCCCACCTCACCTCCCCTGAGCGTGCCGCATCCCCACTCCTCCGCCTACCTCCTAGCGCTTGCCCCCGCAAAACAGCTGTTTCGTGGTGTAACAAGCTCTGGGAGGGAGGGGGGAGGCGCTGGAACGCGGCGCGCTCGGGGGAGGAGGCGGGACCAGGGCGGGGATTTGGGGAAGGGGTTGGAATGGGGGCAGGGGTGGAGTGGGGGCAGGGGATGAGCCCCCACCGGCACCAGCAGAAGTCAGTGCCTATGGCTGTGTTAAAATTTCTAGGCAGGGCTAATGGCCGCTTCTTGGAGCGGCTAGTTCTGCAACCCGCACGGGAAGAGGCACTTCTTGATTTTGTCCTCGGCGCGCGTAGCTGAACCGCTTGGTAATAGCGACAATAATTCAATTCAACGTCCTTGTGGAGGGGGAAATGGCAAAGACGCCCCCCATGGTAGCATTTCCCTTCCAACGAGGGAACTACCCCAAAGCCAAGAGGCTAGTTACATGGAAATAATCAAGCCTAAGAGAGGAAATCTCCTAATGCCACTATACAAATCCGTGGTTCAGCCACCCCGTGAATGCGGCGTGCAGCTCTGCTTGCCTGGGCTCAGAGAAGAGCTTTTAGAATTGGAAAAGGTGCAGAGAAGGGCAACAAAAATGGCTACGGGGCTGGAACAGCTTCCGCAGGCAAAGAGGTTCAACAGGCTGGGCCGGTTGAGAAAAGAGCTGAGTGGGGGCAGGGGCTGCGATGCTAGAAAGCTGGAAACTCAGGCCTGGCGAGGAGACCGTGTCTAAGGAAGTGTTATTTACCCCTCCCCATAACACAAGAACTAGGGGTCGCTCCAGGAGCTTGAACAGGCAGCAGGTTTCACACAAACATAAGGAAATACGTCCTTGCGCCACACAGCGTCAACCTGTGGAACTCACTGCCAGGGGACGGCGTGAAGGCCAAAACCGAGTGAGAGAAGCTGATGGCGGATCGGTCCGTCCGTGGCTATGAGGACCACGGCCCCGTGTTCTGGGTGGCCCTGAACCTCTCGCTGTCAGAAGCTGGGAGGGGATGACAGGGGGTGGCCCCCTCGCTGACTGCCTGGTCTGTGCATTCCCCCGGGGTTGGCGGGCCAGTGCGGCTGCTCTCTCTTCTATCCATGCTGCTGGTTTCCTCACAGTTAACTTGTAGCAAAGCCGTCCGGCAGCTCTGATGGCCGGGGGCAAGGAGGAAGGGGCTTATTCTAGTCTCCTCAACTATCTTCTCCATCACGGCTCATCAGGCTAGTATCTTCCAGGCGTGCATCACGCGGCGTGGCTAACATCTGTCACGGGGGGCTCGTTCGCCCTCCCCTGGGGTGGAGCCGGGGAGCCGTTTGGTTTGTTTTTTAAGCGTCTGGTCAGAGCAGCAAACCTGGCCCTGGGAGGGGGCTGGTCCTTTGATCCCGGCAGTTCGTTGCACCATCTGGACCCAGCCCCCCCGGGAGCTCCTCTCCCCCTCCCTCCCCGCTTGCTGGCTGAGTTCTCCCTTGCTGCTCCAAGCCGACAGGGGGCTGGGCCCCTCGGCCCCTTCCCAAATCCCAGGCTCGGCTCAGCCCGGTCGGCGCAAAGACGGGCCTGGAGGCAGCGTGCCCAGAGCAGTGAGCCGGGCTATGCAGCGGGGCAGATGCCTGGCACCGGCTGGGAGGGTATTTTTCTCGGCAGGTTGTTAATATGCAGCTGGCTAAAGCCCCCTGCTCCACTCCCCCCATAGACATTAGAGAGACGCCTCTGCCTGGAGCTCATATAAATTCTTTATTAGACAAAAATAGATCTCTTCTCTTTATTAAATCCCACCCCCACGGCGCGGCCTTCGGCAGCGGCCGGCTGCAGCCCTTCCTCTGCACTGCAGGCGGCTGGCGGAGAAGCTGTGGGGCGTGGGCTGGGCCCCGGCTCCCTCTCCCCACAAGGCGCTGTCGCTCTGGGGCAGCAGGACCTGAGTCGGCCCCTGCCTGCGCTGGCAGGATCTCGGCTGTGGGAGCAGCCCGCCTCCGTAGGCAGCTGGCCCGCCGAGACACAACCGGCCCCTCGCATGAGTACTGACAGTGCACTTGCTACGACACAGCCCAGCAGGGGGAAAGAACCCAGGAGTCCCGATCACCAGCCCCACCGCTGCTGTAACCCCTAGACCACCCTGGCTCTGCTCTTGAATCCCGTGACCAGGCCTTGGCGTGCTGAGAGCCAAGTGCCTGCACTGATCATGCCGGGAGCGTGAACTTGTCCCGCTCACTCCCTCGGCTCCTGGCAACCCCATGCAGGGCCGGGCACCCTAGGGTGGGCCCTGGCCTTGCTCAAGGCCGCGCGCTCCTGCCCCCTGCTCCTTCGGCCCATACAGCTTCTCCGACGCTTCCCCCTCTAGGAGCCTTCATCCCCTCGGCAACGGCCCAGCCCCTGGCGGCCCCCCTCTTCCATGCCCCCCGCTGTCTCCAGTGACCCCGCACCGCCGAGATCACCAGCCCCAAGGCTGCCCTCTTCCAGAGCCCTGAGCATTAACCCCTCCTGTGCCACCACAGGGCCCCCTGTTAGGCAGGTGCCTTTGGGTTCTGGTGTCTCTGACAGGGTTAAAGCTTTGAGCTGGGGGGGGGGGGAAAGGGCCAGATGAGAACCCCCCCTCCCCATCCTGACTGAAGGCGAGCGGGATCAGGCCTGCGTGAGGGTCAGCGAGATGGGTGGGCTGCACCCACAGCCCAGCCCAGCCCCTGCCCCTGCCGGGAGCCGCTGCCCGTTGCGTGGCTGGGCGCTGGCCGGGGGAAAGGGGCAGGGCTGGCGTCTCTCCCGGCCTCGCTCATTTCCTGTGCGTCCCCAGCATGACCTTGGTGATGAAGTTGACGATGGCCAAGGCCGGCTGCTCGGGGTCGAGCTCGGCGAAGAGGTGGCAGACGTTCTCGCAGGGGCTGCCCTGCTTCTTAGCCACAAAGCCGAAGAGCCTGCGAGAGAGGAGATGAGACTGGAGCCAGACGGCCGGCGAGACGCCACCCCCCGCCCACCGCCCCCGGCGCTGACCTGGTCCCCCCACCCCGACCTGGCCCCACTGAGTCAAACTTCACCACATGGTGCCACTCCAGCCCCACTGCGCCCACCCCAGCCCTGCTGCCCCCCCAACCCCGCTGCACCCACCCCAGCCCTGCTGCACCCACCCCAGGCCTGCCATGTCCACCTGCGGGTGAAACAGGGTGAAATCATAAGGATGCTCCAAGCAAGAGTATCCATGGGACAAACAGAAGGGCCAGCCCCAGAGCAGACAGAGGGTCTGTCTGTCCCGGCCGTGCAGGGGTCCCCGGGGGAGGGTCACTGTCCCGGCCGTGCAGGGGTCCCTGGGGGAGGGTCTGTCTGTCCCGGCCGTGCAGGGGTCCCCGGGGAAGGGTCTGTCTGTCCCGGCCGTGCAGGGGTCCCCGGGGGAGGGTCACTGTCCCGGCCGTGCAGGGGTCCCCGGGGGAGGGTCTGTCTGTCCTGGCCGTGCAGGGTCCCCGGGGGAGGGTCTGTCTGTCCCGGCCGTGCAGGGGGTCCCCGGGGGAGGGTCTCTGTCCCGGCCGTGCAGGGGTCCCCGGGGGAGGGTCTGTCTGTCCCGGCCGTGCAGGGTCCCCGAGGGAGGGTCTGTCTGTTCCGGCCGTGCAGGGTCCCCGGGGGAGGGTCACTGTCCCGGCCGTGCAGGGGTCCCCGGGGGAGGGTCTGTCTGTCCCGGCTGTGCAGGGTCCCCGGGGGAGGGTCTCTGTCCCGGCCGTGCAGGGGTCCCCGGGGGAGGGTCTCTGTCCCGGCCGTGCAGGGGTCCCCAGGGGAGGGTCTGTCTGTCCCGGCTGTGCAGGGTCCCCGGGGGAGGGTATGTCTGTCCCGGCTGTGCAGGGTCCCCGGGGGAGGGTCTGTCTGTCCCGGCCGTGCAGGGGTCCCCGGGGGAGGGTCTGTCTGTCCCGGCTGTGCAGGGGTCCCCGGGGGAGGGTCTCTGTCCCGGCCGTGCAGGGGTCCCCAGGGGAGGGTCTGTCTGTCCCGGCCGTGCAGGGGTCCCCGGGGGAGGGTCTCTGTCCCAGCCGTGCAGGGGTCCCTGGGGGAGGGTCTGTCTGTCCTGGCCGTGCAGGGTCCCTGGGGGAGGGTCTGTCTGTCCCGGCCGTGCAGGGGGTCCCCGGGGGAGGGTCTCTGTCCCGGCCGTGCAGAGGTCCCTGGGGGAGGGTCTCTGTCCCGGCCGTGCAGGGGTCCCTGGGGGAGGGGCTCTGTCCCGGCCGTGCAGGGTCCCCGGGGGAGGGTCTGTCTGTCCCAGCTGTGCAGGGTCCCTGGGGGAGGGTCTCTGTCCCGGCGGTGCAGGGGTCCCCGGGGGAGGGGCTCTGTCCCGGCCGTGCAGGGGTCCCCGGGGGAGGGCTGTGCAGGTCACAGGGTTTCTGACTCTACACCAGGGCACGTGAGAGAGCAGCTCTCTGGTGCTGGCCCCCGGCCCCCAGCCCCCAGTGGGCTGTGGCTGCGGCGCTGGCCCGGCCCCTCCCCGCACTCACTTGGAGGTGGTGCCGTCCGGATTCGTCCACCTGCAGTTAAACAAACAAACGGCCTTTGTCTCTCGTAGGTAAAATTATATTTGCTCTAAGTGACGGCGATTCTGGGGGGGGAGCTCCCATCTACGCTGGATCCAGCCTCTCCCAGCAGGGGGCGCTGTGAGGAGCGGGGCAGGAGCGCAGGCTTGGGGGGGAGCTCCCGGCTACTCCAGTCCCAGCCCCTCCCAGCGGGGGGCGCTGTGGGCAGTGGGGCAGGAGCGCAGGCTGGGGGGGAGCTCCCGGCTACTCCAGTCCCAGCCCCTCCCAGCAGGGGACGCTGTAGGGAGCAGGGCAGGAGCACTGGCTGGGGGGGGAGCTCCTGGCTACTCCAGTCCCAGCCCCTCCCAGCGGGCGGCAGCGGGGCAGGAGCGCAGGGTGGGGGGGGAGCTCCCAGCCCCCACTGTTGGGGTGTGGCACTGTCCGTTACCTCCTGTCCTGCGGGTCCGTGCTGCAGAAGGTGATGCTGTTCACGGGGTAATGGCGCCGGAAGAACAGCCTGTTGGATCAAGCCAATGGCTGGGGGTCAGTGCAGGGCACCGGGGCAGGCGGCCTGGGGCAGGGCCAGCCCCCCAGCGCGAGGACGGGAGCAGGGGCAGCGAGGGGATGGGGGAGGGATAGTTGTGCTGCAGCAGGGGGTGGTGCCTGGACAGGGGATGCCCATGGTGGGTAGGGGGCAGGGTCTGGGATGCCCCGGGGTAGGCAGAGAGTGGAAGGGATGCCCCAGAGAGGGCAGGGTTGGGGCCTGGGGTCTCCCCTGTTAGATCAGGGCAGGAGGGGGGCCCAATGAGGCTGCCCCCCCCAGGAGGGGGGCCCGGCGTGTGCCCACGCGGCAGGGGTGTCACTTACTTCCGCTGATTGTCCGTCAGGGTGATGCCCTGGGCCGAGACCTTGAAGTGCACGAGGCAGGCGAGCGGGCGGGGGCTGCAGCTCAGGGTGCTGGCGGCCGCCTTGGCCACGGCCTGGGGGCCTGTCAGCGACTCCGTCTCCACCGAGCTGAGGTAGAGCACGCTGCAGGCTGCGGGGGGGACGGGCCGTCAGCGGCGGGGGCAGCCCCGGGGGCCTCGTTCTCCCCCGCCCCCAACCTCCTCCGCCCCCCACAGGCCAACCCCCACCCCCACCTCTCTGTGACACCCCCCCCAGGTCCCCCTCTGCGGACCCCAAGGGAGACGCTCTCCCAGCTCAGTCCGGATCTCCCAGCCAGGCCGCCCTGTGCTTCCAGGGTGGGTGGGCACGAGGCTGGGCCTGGCCCGCTGTACGGTGCCCCCGTCCCCGCCTGGGCTGGCTCTGTGCTCAGTGGCTCGTGGGTGGGCGTCTCCCAGGACTCCCCCAACTACCCATGGGATCCCTACCGCCCCCGTGCCACCGCAGCCGGCTCCCGGCCCCAAGGGGGTGCTGGGACCGCCCGACCTACCCGCTCCCTGCTTCAGCAGATCAGCCGCCGTGCTCACGTTGGTGGGGATGGCCACGTCCGGGGTCTCCTCCACGGGATCTGAGCGAGAGAGGGATGCTGAGGCTGCATGGGCTAGTGGCTGCAGCAAGCAACCAGGACTCCTGGGTTCCATTCCCAGCACTGGGAGGGGTGTGGGGGGCTAGTGGTTAGAGCAGGGGGAGGGGCGAGTGCTGGGAGTCAGGACTCCTGGGTTCCATTCCCAGCTCGGCCAGGGGCACGCCCTGGGGCCCAGGACTCCTGGGTTCACATGGCTGTGCGGCCTGAGTTCGTGTCGGGGTGGGGGTGGGGGATGTGTGTGCCGCCTTCCCGGAGCAGAGGGAGCCTGGGGCCTTGTCCAAGCAGCCGGGAACCGCCGGGGGCCCCAGTGCATCCCCCCCACCCCACAGCAGGGCCCGGGCAGAGGGATGCAGGTGGGATTCAAACCTGCGGGTAGCGCCCTCTTGTGGGAGAGCGCAGTCAGGGCAGGGCCTCCCTCTATTCTGGCAGAGGGGTGCGGCCCCCTCCCTGGGTGCCAGCGCGGCTGTGTGCAGCCCATGTTCTGCAGCAGTGGCCCCTGCGGCTGAGAGGTCCCGGGAGCCTGGCCTGGGGGTGCCCCCTCCCCCGGGTACGTACCTCTGCTGGGGATCCGGAGCTTGCAGGGCAGGGAGATGGGGGTGATGGAGTGCTGCGAGACCAGGGCGGGCAGGCTTCCTGCAGGGCACACGCACCGTCAGCTTCCCCTGCGCCAGCCCCCAGCCAGCTGCCCCCACACAACCCTCTTCCCCGTGCCCCCGCCCTGGCCCCCTTCCTCGATGCCCTTTGCTCCCCAACGCCCCAGCTCTGGCATCCTTCTGCTTGCACCCCCTCCGAGCCCCCGAAGCAGGTCCAGCCTGCGGCCCCTCCCCCCCCGGCCAGTGCACCCCAGGCTCCCCCCTGCAGGGTGAGCTGGCGTCTTCGCAGGAGACCCAAGGCAAAGCTCCACGCCTGGGACAGGCTGGGGTGGCGAGATGCCCCCGGCTGTGGGTGCCCATCGCTCTGTGGGCGACATGCCAAGGGCAGGTAGCCAAGGGCTAGGGAGTTGATGGACAGGAGCGGGGGTCCCCCACCCCCCCCCCATCACTCACCGAAATAGGGTTCGTTCTGGCAGCCCTTGATCTTCACCCCCTTGGGGCCCGTCTCGATCAGGAAGTGACGCACCAGCTGCTCCATGGGGTCACCTGGGGCAGGGACTCAGGCAGGTGAGAGACCCTCGCTGCCGCCCCGAGCCCCAGGCCCTGCCTCCTCCTTGGTGCCGGTGGGGCTGGGAGCACCCTGGCAATGGGATGGGCACCAGCTCCCAAAGGGCAATGGAAGGGCTAGTAGAGCAGGGGAGGGGGCTGGCAGCCAGGACTCCTGGGTTCTGTTCCTGGCTCTGGGGTGGGAACAGGGTCTAGTGGCTAGAGCTGGGGCGGGGGAACTGGGAGCCAGGACTCCTGGGTTCTGTTCCTGGCTCTGGGATGGGAACAGGGTCTAGTGGCTAGAGCTGGGGCGGGGGAACTGGGAGCCAGGACTCCTGGGTTCTGTTCCTGGCTCTGGGGTGGGAACAGGGTCTAGTGGCTAGAGCTGGGGCGGGGGAACTGGGAGCCAGGACTCCTGGGTTCTGTTCCTGGCTCTGGGGTGGGAACAGGGTCTAGTGGCTAGAGCTGGGGCGGGGGAACTGGGAGCCAGGACTCCTGGGTTCTCTTCCCAGTTCTGGCACAGGCTCATTGAGCAGATTCCTGCCCCGCTCCGTGCCTCAGTTTCCCCACCTACAACCTGGGGGTAATGGTGATCGGTTCCTGCTGCGGGGCGCAGCCGGGGCTGACTGAGTGCCCCGGACGGTGGCTGCCTGGGCATGGTCTTACCTTTCGACGGGAGGGTGAGGCAGTTGGCCGGCGGCGTCGCCACTTTGAGAGCCAGCCCGTAGGCACCTTGGAAGGAGTTGCTGTCGCGGATGAGGAAGCAGCCGGGCTCCTTGTCCTTCAGCAGGGCGATGGCTGCTCGGGGGGGAGGGGAAGAGCCTGTTTGAGCCTCCCGTGCCAGCCGTCACCCCCTGCCTACGCCCCTCCTGAGTGCGGATGTGTGCAGAGAACCGCGGCTCCCCATGCCCTGTAGCAGCCAAGCCCAGTGCGGCAGGTGCGGTGCCATTCTGGGGGGGCGCACGCTGACTCTTGCCCCCCACAGGGTTTCAGCTCATGCCCAGACGGTGCCAGCTGCCTGGCCCTGGCTGGGATGGAATTCAGGCTCCACGTCCCAGGCTGCCCCTCCACACAGACTGACTGGGGTGACCGGACAGCTGAGCTCTGAGGATGCTCCTGGGGTCCTGGATGGTTCTGTATGTCGGGGTCTCTAGCCCCATGGGAGGGGTGTGCAGCCTGCTAGTTAGGTGGGGGAGGGGCTGAGAGCCAGGACTCCTGGGTTCTATCCCCAACTGTAGGATGGGAGTGGGGTCTAGTGGTTAGAGCGGGTGGGGGGGGAGTGACAGCTGTCAGGACTCCTGGGTTCTATCCCCAGCTCTGGGAGGTACTGGTATCTAGCGGCTGGAGCAGGGGTGGCAGCTATCAGGACTCCTGGGTTCTGATGGACGTGATGTCTGGTGGTTAGAGCAGGTGGGTTTTGGCCCTCTGTGTTCTAGTCCCACCTCTGGAAGCTGAGCGCGGCCTGGAGCAGGAGTGGAGGGCCAGGGAAAGATTTTTCCTATTTAAAAATATATGAAATGGCTGCTGCTAAATTCTAACCGATCCGTGCGTGAACTGAATCAAGGTAAGCCCCGCCCTCCAGCGCACTGTACCTTGGTCCCGAGACAGGTTGGGTTTATACCAAAACTTGGACGTATCCTGGACAAATTTGACGTTGCTGTGGCTCTCCGGCTGCATGTCTGAAAGGGAAGAACGGGCCCCCGGTGAGCTGGACGGGGATGCTGGTGAAAGAAAACCGTGCTCATGTCTCAAGTGGGAACTTACTGGGGGTCTCTCGCCTTCCGTCATTGCTTTGTATTTTCTTCCCTGGCTGCTTTGCATGGGACCGGGGAAAACAGGATGAAAGCAAATGCCACATCCCTAGCCGCTGGCGTAGCTAGTTTCCTTCATGTGCTATGGGACGGGGCGGGACGTGACATTCGCCACAATGGCTCCTGGCTTTCAGCCCAGCCTCTTCCAGCAGGGGGCGCTGTAGGGAGCGGGTCAGGAGCGCTGGACATAGGGGGAGCTCCGGGCTTCCAGCCCAGCCTCTTCCAGCAGGGGGCGCTGTAGGGAGTGGGGCAGGAGCGCTGGACATAGGGGGAGCTCCTGGCTTACAACCCAGCCTCTTCCAGCAGGGGGCGCTGTAGGGAGCGGGCAGGAGCACTGGCCATAGGGGGAGTTCCCAGCTAGTCTGCCCGGCCTCTCCCAGTAGGTGGCGCTGTAGGGAGCGGGGCAGGAGCGCTGGCTGTGGGGCAGCTCAGACCCTCACTCCCTGGGCTGGCAGATTATGAAAGGACCCTGGCGCCATCCTCCCGTCCCCGCAGCGGAGCCGATCTCCTACCTGGGTCCGGCCTGGCGGTGTCGGGCGCGAAGGTGACGTGGTGGCCCGTCCCGGTGCCCCGTCCTGGGGGCGAGCTCCTCTCCCAGTTGCCAGCCACTGGCGTGTGGCGCTTCTCGGGCAAGGGCGGCTGCTGCGGCGAATCGCGGGCGTGGCCCTGGCTGGGGGAGCCCAGGGGTGGCGGGCTCCTCTCCCCGCCCGGGTAGTAGGCTGTAGCGATGGGGAAGGCAGGGGTCGGGGAGCACTGCAGGTCGGAGGGGCCGTAGGAGGCGATGGGGCTCGGGAGGGGGCTGCCATTGGGGCAGCGGGCCAGGGTGCCCGGGGCCAGCTCGGCTCTGTCACTGGGCAGGTGCCCGTTGTAAGGGGCTGGGTTCCTGAGCGTAGCTGTCGCTCTGCAGCTGGCGCAGGCCGGGCTGTGGGCAGGTGCGCCCGGGGGGCTGCGCTGGGCCAGCCTGTCCATGCCAGGGGGCAGCAGGTGCGCTGGGGTCCCATTGCTGGGGGGTGAATCAGGGGAGACAGCTGGGCAGCTGGGGCCATTCAGGTGATTCGGGGCTTCTCCCGGGTTCACCCTGGATAGGCCGGTGCCCTGGGGCAGGCTGGCGGGGCTGTGGGCTCGGGGACAGGGCTGCCTCGGGGCCAGCCCATTGGCCTGGGCCCTGGAGGTGGTTCCGTGGGCACAGGCCTGTGTCGGAGAAGGGGGCTGCGTGGGGCTGGGCGCGGCCCCTGGCAGGGCTGAGCTCATCTCTGGGGTCCTCTTGGCGCTGGGGTGGGCCGTGTCCTCGGGGCTGGAGCACGCCGAGCTCTCCTGCAGGCTGGCAGCCGGGGTGCCGCCTTTGGGCATCGCGGGGCTGTGGAATCACAGAGGGGGCACACTCAGTATCACCCTAGGCACCAGCCAGCACATGGGGGGCAGCCCACAGGGGGCAGATAGAAGCTTGCGCCAGGGCACAGGCTGGTGGCTCCCTGGGGGACCCCAGGAGGCTGTTTCTAGTGGGGACGACTGTCCCCTGGCCAGGGGCTGGGAGCTTCGACCCCAAGACACCTGCTGCAGGGGGAGCAGTGCCCTGGGCATCATCAAGGGGTGGGGGGGGGGCTGGTCTCCTTTGAGTGTGTGTGTGTGTGTGGGGGGGAGACTGTTTCTGGCCCTCGGACCCCTCTGCCGCTGGGCCTCGCTGGGCCCACCCTGGGATCCCTGGGCCCAGCTCTGTCCCATGGGTGACTCCATCAGCGCCCCCCGCCCTGCACATGGGGCGGCACGCACCTGTCTTGGCTCTGCACCGGGCTGCTGGTGTGCAGAGGAGTCGGCGGGCCCGACAGCTCGGGGGGCGCGGGGCAGGCGGCATGAGCCTCCCGGTGGGGCTGGCGCGGGGAGCCAGGGACGTCTCGCCAGGGCGCCTCCTCCCCACGGCCCTGCATCCCTGGGGAGGGTGGGGGAGGAGAGCAGCTGGAGTGAAACGCAGGCCATGCCCCCCACCCTCCTGGCTGTCAGCCAGATTTCCCCCCCTCCCCATCGGCCACATACCAGCCCCCTCCCCCCATAGCTATTAGCCACCCACCATCCTCTTTTAGCCACCACCAACCCTCTCCCCTGCCTGGCTGTTGTCGAGATTACCCCTCCCCCCATTAGCCTTCCCCCCTGGGCCATTAGCCAGTCCCCACCATTAGCCCGCTAGCCGGGGCCATGTTAGGCACTCACCAGCGGGTGTCCGGTCCTGGTGCCCCGGGTGTGGGTAGCCCTGGCCTGTCTCCGGGGACTGGGGCTCGTAGCTTTGGTTCCTGGAGGCCGGGTAGGCCGAGCTGACGGGGGACGCCGAGCCGGACGGGGGCGAGTAGTAGCCTGGCGTGTACGGCCGCATGTCCGGCGGGGAGGCGCAGGGCCTGGCCGGGGACCGGCCGTAGAAGGGCGGCTGGGGGCACTGGGCGGGGGGGCCGCAGGCGTAGGCGCCGTGGGGCAGCAGGGCGGGGTAGGGGGGGCCGTAGCGGTAGTGGAAGGGCTCCAGGCTCTGCTCCATGCCCTGGTGGCCCTTCTGATGGGCGCCGGGCATGGGCTGGGCCGGGTAGCCGTGGCCGAAGTGCGCCGGCATCTTGGCGTGGGCGGGCTCGAAGTCGAACACCTCGTGATGCCCCCGGCTGCGCTGGCTGTAGGCGGCCGGCATCAGCAACGGCACGGGCTGGCCGGGGTGCCCTGCCCGGGACAGGGGGGACTTGGCACTCTCGTGGGCCCACTCCTCAGGCTCGCGGCTGCCCAGGCGCAGGCTGTAGAAGGCGGCGGTGGGGGGCAGGCCGGCTTCCTTGTGAGCCTTCTCCTGGCAGTCCTGGCACGGGCACAGCTCCAAGCCGCACCCGGGCTCCTCCTCCAGGATCAGCACCTCCCGGTAGCTGGGTGGCTTGTAGGCCAGGTCCTCTCGCTTGCTGGGGCTGTGGGGCAGCTCGTAGGCGTAGGGGTGGGCGAGGGGCTGCAGGCCCTCGGAGAGGGAGCGATATGCCCGCCGCTTCTCCCCCGGCCCGGCCTCCTGCGGCAGGCAGGGGTAGCCCTCGGCGGGGTGCAGGTGGACCCCGTTGGTACTGTAGACCAGCCGCCGGCGCTCCAAGGTGCCCTCTGGCCTGTAGTAGGCGCCGCTGGGCAGCCTCTCGGGGCTGTGGGTGCCCGGGCAGCTCTGCGAGCGGTAGCCCAGGCGGCAGGAGCAGTGGCGGGCTAGGCCGGGGCGCCGGCTGGGGTACGCCAGGGGCCCAAAGGGGCTCATCTCCACCAGGTCGTCTTCCAGGATGGCCGTCTCCCTGTCCCTGGCCCCGTTGCTGGGCGGGCAGCTCCCCAGCTCCTGGGGCGGGGATGCCCCCCTCTGCTGCTTGGGGGTCTCCGGCCTGGCCTTGACCCCGAAGCCCCCGAGCAGCCTGTCCAGCTCCTCCCGCTCGGCCGGCGTGGGCAGCAGCTTGGCGGGAGGGGAGGGTTCGGCCAGCATGGAGGAGTGGCCCGAGTCGCTGCTGACGGAGAGGAAGCGGCTGCCCTGCTGGGTGGAGTCCGCGCTGGCGGGGCTCCCGCCGCCGCCGGAGAAGCCGCTCAGGTTCCGCTTCTTCTTGATCTTGGCGTAGAGGCTGCCGTCGACGGGGCCGCGGGTGTGGGCCATGTCTGCGGGGGAGCAGACGGCAGGGCCCAGTCAGGGCTCAACTCGGGCACCGAGCGCACAGGGATGCCAACACCCACAGGCACCTGCACATGCTCGCAGAGTGGGATTCGTCCCTGCCAGCAGGGGGCAGCAGAGAGAGAGATACACACACACACATACACACGGCAGTACGGGGCAGCAGACACACACACACACAGCAGGCCCCATCCCCTCCAGGAGGGGGCAGCAGGGGGCAGCGGAGATACACACACACACACACACACACACAGAGCAGGTGTGTCCCAGGGGTCCCAGGTCCCATCCTCTCCAGCAGGGGATACAAACACACATACACACACTCACGCACTCTGCAGGATTCATCCCCTCCAGCAGGGGGCAGCAGGGGCACACGCACACACACACACACACACACACACACACACACACACACACACACACATATCCTAACTCCCATTCATACTTTTGAAAATCTCCCCGACAGCCACAAACCGAAACCCACAACCTCATGAACACAGAGACCCTCCCCCCCCACACACGTAAAGTTACACACACACACACATACAGAGACACAACCCAAAAAGGGACATACAGACATGAACACACACACACATGTACTCACGGACACACACGCACGACTTCAGCAATTCACTTAGACTCGTTCCACCAGGGGGTGCTAGACCCCAGGAAAAACCCTTCCTGCCAATGACCAAATATCCCGGAACGATTACGTTCCCACAAATCTCCTGGTTGCTTAAGACATTCATGTCCTGCCCCCCAAACCCAGCCCCCCAAATCCTCCCCCAAATCAGAGGAGCCATCACAGACCCTCATGTCAATCCCTTTGTGTAGGACCTACAGTTTTGTAGAGAGAGATTCCAAACCAAGGGGAGTGAATTGACAAACACTGGCTCTTGCTTCAGGGGTGGGTTTTGCTGCCGCCCCTTCTCTCCCCGCGCTAGGTGCTGTACATATGCCACAAGCAGCTGGCCCCAAAGCAATCACCGTTAGAGCCAGTCGGGGATTTACTGACAAAATGGCGTGTGGGGGAAATTCGATAGACAAATGCTGATTTAGCGGAAACGGTTTGTGAAGCTGGGGTGGGGGCGGCAAATCTCCTGGCTCGAGCCATGTTTGGAAAAAAGTTTTGACAATTTTGAAAGAAAACGTTCCATGGGGGGAGGGGGGGAGAAAGGGCAAAATTGAACCAAAAGGGTTCAGAGTGATCAAAACAAAACATTGACCCATTGGGTCCATTGGCCCAAACCGACATTTTCCCCCCAGTTTTTCGGTTCACAAATTTTTTGGAAGTTTTGACGTTTCGTCCTGATTTGGGAGAGGAACATTTTTTAAACTGGAAAATATTCATGGGGCAGGAAAACCATTTCCCGCCTCACAGTCTGAACAGACAAAGGGTGGGAGGGGAAACTGAGGCAGAGCGAGGGGCAGCAGCTTGGCCAAGGCCCCAGGGCAGCGGCTGAGCTGAGAAGAGAAGCCAGGTGTCCAACCCCGTAGTCACATTGTTCTGTATGAGCGGCCTCACAGCCCTGGCCGGTAGCTCCGGTGGTTGGGGTGCCCAGACGTACCTTCCAGGCTGTCCTCGTGATGGAGGTTGAAGTTCTCGTAGGAGTCCCAGCGCACCATGGGATCGGAGATGTTATAATCCACTGTGATGGCTGGGCTGTTCCGTAAGGTCTCCAGGCCTGAGGGGAGAGAACCGGTGAGGGCCACGGGCTCCAGCTGGGAGATGGACCCTGTGTGGGCGGCTCCCTCAGCCAGGGACTGGGTTGACAGCAGCCTAGCCTGGGGGGAGACACCTGGCTATTGGGGGGGCTCCCACCAGCTGGGGGAGGTCTCCTGGCTCAGGGCAATGGGACTTCTGGCTTGGAGGTGTCGATCCTGGCTTGGTGGGGGAAAGGGGAGGTCCTACCGCCTTGGCCCAGGGGGCGAACTTGGCTCAGCGCAGCAGGGTGGGGGAGGCTTAGGGGTTGCTACCACTGTGGGGGGGACTCTCCCCGCTCCCCGCCTGCCAGCCCCTCACCTTTCATCTTCTCGGGTCCGGAAGAGAAGATGAACTCCACGCTGGCTTCGAAGGGGAAGCGCTCGTCTGGGGAGAGGAGAGGAGAGGGTAGTGCGCCGCGACCAGAGGAGCTACTGGCTGAGGGTGCAGCAAGAGCGGGTGGCGGGTCCAGCACAAGGGGGCAAGGGGGAGCAGAGGGGTCCCAGATACGAGGGGGCAGGGGGAGCCCAGAGTTCCTGAATATGTGGGGGCAGGGGAGACCCATGTATGAGGTGGTAGGGGGAGAAGAGGGGTCCTGGGTACCAGAGGACCAGGGGGAACAGAGGGGTCCCAGGCACCAGGGGGCAGGGGGAGCAGAGGGGTCCCAGGCACTCGGGGGCAGGGGGCGCAGAGGGGTCCTGGGTATGAGAGGGCCAGGGAGAAAAGAGGGGTCCCAGGCACTGGGGGGCAGGGTTCAGAGGGATCCCAGGTACATGGGGGAACAGGGGGAGCAGAGGGGTCCCAGGCACTGGGGCAGGGATGCAGAGGGATCCCAGGCACTGGGGGGCAGGGGTGCAGAGGGATCCCAGGCACTGGGGCAGGGGGAGCAGAGGGGTCCCAGGCACTGGGGACAGGGGGTGCAGAGGGATCCCAGGTACATGGGGGGACAGGGGGAGCAGAGGGGTCCCAGGCACTGGGGGGCAGGGGTGCAGAGGGATCCCAGGTACATGGGGGGACAGGGGGAGCAGAGGGGTCCCAGGCACTGGGGGGCAGGGGTGCAGAGGGATCCCAGGTACATGGGGGGGCAGGGGGAGCAGAGGGGTCCCAGGCACTGGGGACAGGGGGTGCAGAGGGATCCCAGGTACATGGGGGGACAGGGGGAGCAGAGGGGTCCCAGGCACTGGGGACAGGGGGTGCAGAGGGATCCCAGGTACATGGGGGGCAGGGGGAGCAGAGGGGTCCCAGGCACTGGGGCAGGGGGAGCAGAGGGGTCCCAGGCACTGGGGGGCAGGGGTGCAGAGGGATCCCAGGTACATGGGGGGACAGGGGTGCAGAGGGATCCCAGGCACTGGGGCAGGGGGAGCAGAGGGGTCCCAGGCACTGGGGGACAGGGGGAGCAGAGGGATCCCAGGTACATGGGGGGGCAGGGGGAGCAGAGGGGTCCCAGGCACTGGGGCAGGGGGAGCAGAGGGGTCCCAGGCACTGGGGGACAGGGGGAGCAGAGGGGTCCCAGGTACATGGGGGGGGCAGGGGGAGCAGAGGGGTCCCAGGCACTGGGGACAGGGGGTGCAGAGGGATTCCAGGTACATGGGGGGCAGGGGGAGCAGAGGGGTCCCAGGCAATGGGGCAGGGGGAGCAGAGGGGTCCCAGGCACTGGGGGGGCAGGGGGAGCAGAGGGGTCCCAGGCACTGGGGGGCAGGGGTGCAGAGGGATCCCAGGTACATGGGGGGCAGGGGGAGCAGAGGGGTCCCAGGCACTGGGGCAGGGGGAGCAGAGGGGTCCCAGGCACTGGGGGGGGCAGGGGGAGCAGAGGGGTCCCAGGCACTGGGGGGCAGGGGTGCAGAGGGATCCCAGGTACATGGGGGGGCAGGGGGAGCAGAGGGGTCCCAGGCACTGGGGCAGGACGGGTCACCACCACAGGGTGCATACAGGGGTGCTGAGCTGCATGCAGGTGCCCTGGGAGCAGCCCAGGGCCGGGAGTGGTCGGCCCCCAGGGAGGTGGCTGCCCCGTTTGGAGGCTGCCCGTGGCACCGCCCCCTGCCCTGCTCACCTTGCCAGGCCTCGTCCAGCTCGTCCTTCCCGAACCAGAGCTGGGCACCGTGGATGGTGCACGTGTGGAACTGGACGCGGAAAACCACGTCCCGGTCAGAGCTGCAGGTCTGCTTGTGGTAGCACTTCACCTGGGGGCGGGGGAGGTAGGGTCAGCACTGACATGGGGGCCCCCAGTCCCCCCAGGGACATGCAAACCCATGGAGACGTCCACGGGCCCCCATGCATGCCCACGTCTGTGCACACCCCCACACGTGGCTCGCCCCTTGTGCACACAGAGGCACGCTTGTACACACCCATTGTGCACAGTGACACCCCCTCTTGCACACACCCCCTCAGGCCCCTGTGCACACGTGCTCATACACACCCATTGTGCACACTGATACCTCCATGCACACACACGTGGGCACACTCACCTGCCATTTGTGCACACTGGCACCCCCATGCACACACACGTGGGCACACTCACCTGCCATTTGTGCACACGGGCACCCCCCACGTGTACACCCATTTGCACCCCCCCCGCCCGGGTGTGCACAAGCCCATGCTCACACCCACTGCCTGCCTCGCAGAGCTGCCTGGCAGGCAACAGAGCCTCCGCTCTCCCGTTCCTCCTGCCCCCTTCCCTGCCAGGCTCAGAGCCGGGAGTGGGGGGCTCTGGACTTTGTGCCCACTCCTTACCCAGCAGAGCCGCCCCCACCGGGAAGCCCCTCCCTGGAGCTGGCCGTACTCACCATCACGTCCCCTTTCAGCAGCAGGGCTGGCTCCAGGGTGACACAAAGCTTCTGGGGGCCGGGGCCCGGGACACTGCTGTAAGGGAGGGCATAGAAACACGGGGCTGGGATCAGAGCGATGGGGGCCGGGCCCAGCAGCTCCCAGGCAGCAGGCGCCTCATACTCACTAGATCCCCGAGGTGTAGACGAGCTGCATGGACTGGTAGATCTTCAGGAAGGGCTGGTAGCCTAGGGCGGGAGGGACGGGTTAAGAGAGGGGGCAGAGGGGAAGGGGGCAGCCTGCTCCAGCCAAGGGCTGAGCCAGTCTGGCAGGGAGCCCTCGTGATTGGCTCAGGACACATGGGCGTGAGGGTGCAATGCCACACCCATGCATGCAGGCCTGTTCGGGTTTGTGCCTGCACACCCAGGAGAGCACTGCCGGTTCACACGTGTGTGCATCCCGGGACTCCTGGGGGTTTGTGTCTGGGAGCGTGCCCATTTTGCACTCCCCGGCAAATTTGCATGCGTGAGCGTGCCCATTTTGCACATGCCGATGGGCTAGTGTGTGTGCACATGTGCCCAGTTTGCACACATCAGCAAGTTCACGAGTGCTCGCTTGCACGCACCGTTGGGTTGGCGTGCATGCAAACATACACACTTTGCACAGGTCTGCCAGTTCACACATGCGTGCTCATTTGTGCATGTGTGAGTGGGCACATTTTGCAGACGCTGGCAGGTTCACGCCTGTGTGAGTGTGCCCATTCTGCACACGATGGCAGGCTCATCCATGGGTGTGCCCTTGTTTTGCACACTAGGGCTGGTCCACCTGCGTGGGCGGCACATTTTGCACGTGTGATCGTCGGCAGGCACCCGGGGCCGGAGTCTGTGTGTGCCCCGTGGCACTCACCTCCGCTGGCCTCGAAGTTGGGGATGGCGGGAATGAGGACGTGGTGCAGGAACAGGGTGTTGCTGTTCATCTTGATGGTGCCCGACAGCAGCCCGCTGAAGTAACTGATGTACCTGGGGGTTCAGAGGGCACAGCTCAGCCCCAGGGTCCTGCCCCCCCAGTGGAGCTGGGGGGAGGGGCCAGCCAGTGAGGACCCTCCCCTGTCCCTTCATGGTCATCACATCCCCCTCCTCCGCCCCTCACCTCCCCCCTCACCTTTTCTGGGATGGCTGCAGGGACGCGGCCACTTTGTCCTCGCAGAACTTCCGCATGGTCAGGGTGCCGAGCGCCTGGTCCGCGCTGCGGGGGAGAGGACGGGGGTCAGTGCCGGAGCTTCCGGCCACCAGAGCAACCCCGGGGCTCGGGGCCTGACTCTGCTCGAGGGGGGGAGGCTGGAGTGAGGGAGTGGGGGAGAACAGCCTTGGGGTGTGGGGGGAACAGCCAGGGTGGGGGGGTAGGCTGGGGTGAGGGGTGGGGTGGGGAGGGGAATAGCCCTGGGGGGTGGGGGGAACAGCGAGGGCAGGGGGAGGGGGTGGGGGTGGAGGGGGGACAGCCCTGGGGGTTGGGGGGAACAACCATGGCAGGGGGTAGGCTGGGGTGAGGGGAAGAGCCCTGGGGGGTGGGGGGAACAGCGAGGGCGGGGGGAGAGGCTGGGTGGAGGGGGTGGGGGTGGGAGGAGGGGGGGAACAGCCGGGGGAGGGAGGGAACTGCCCTGGGGCTGAAGGGAAGCAGCCGGGGGTGGGGGGTGGAAATAGGGGAACGGGCCGAGCACACACCGAGGGAGGGGGGTCAGCCGGGAGGGGAGCTCCCCCCCCCCCCATACCTGGCAGAGATCTTGCTGTAGTGCATATAGGCGGCCACGATGACGCCCGTCTTGCCCTTGTTGCCCTGCAGCGGAGTGAGAGCGTCAGGGCCGGCGCCCCCCGAACCCTCCAGCACCGTCAGGGCCCCTGGGCGGGGGGGGGGGTGTCCCTGCTGCAGCCCAACCCCTGACCCAGCATGACCCCCGCCGCGGGGCAGGGGCTCTGCCCCCCCCCATTCCTCGTTGTGTCCCACCCCCAGCTCCACCCTGCCCCCTCACCTTGCAATGCAGCACCACGACGTGCTGGGGGTCCGAGTTCAGCCAGGTCTCCATGGCTTTGCAGATGGAGCAGATCTTGTCCAGGGGGGGCGCGTGCAAGTCCGGCCAGCCGAAATCCTGAACCTGCGGCACATCGGGGTGCAAGCGGTTAGATTTCCCCCCCCCCCCCAACACAGCCAGCTGGGAAGGGCCAGCTCAGAGCTGGAGAGTGGGGTCCCGCGGCTCCCGCCCTGGGAGAAGCCAGGGATCCCCCGGAGGACGTGGGGTGCCCCTCCCCTCTCACCTTGGGGTTCAGCCTGCTGACGTCATGCCGCTTCTCGGACAGGTTGAAAAGCTGCAAGGCAGAGAGCGAGCTCATTGGCTGCGGGACGGCGACTGTAGCCAAGGGGCCCCGGCCGGCCCTGCCCCATCCCGCGACCCCCAAACCCTCCAGCCCCTGGTGTGAGACCCACGCCCAGGGCTGAGCCTCCAACCCGCAGCCCCTCCGACACAAATGCCCAAATCCCCCCCTGGCTGCAGCACCCCCCACCCTGCTGCCCGGCTGGGAGGGCCCCCGGCGGCTGGCCGGAGCACAAACCCCATGTGAACACTGAGGAAACCTCGCAGCCTCGCCGGGGCAGGGCGATTGACATTGTTATCCCTATGCAGCCACACGGGGGGGAAACTGAGGCACAGATAGGCACTTGAGACTCATCCAAGGTCACAGGACAAGCAGTGGCAGAAACCTGACTCCCAGTCCCTCAAGCTCTAACCACTAGACTCCCCTCCCCCTCTGTCCCCAGAGCTGGGGATAGAACCCAGGAGTCCTAGCTCCCAGCCCCCTTGCTCTAACCACTAGACCCCACTCCCCACCCAGAGCTGGGGATAGAACCCAGGAGTCCTGGCTCCCACCCTCCCCTGCTCTAACCACTACACCCCACTCCCCACCCAGAGCTGGGGATAGAACCCAGGAGTCCTGGCTCCCACCCTCCCCTGCTCTAACCACTAGAGCCCACTCCCCACCCAGAGCTGGGATAGAACCCAGGAGTCCTGGCTCCCACCCTCCCCTGCTCTAACCACTAGAGCCCACTCCCCACCCAGAGCTGGGGATAGAACCCAGGAGTCCTGGCTCCCACCCTCCCCTGCTCTAACCACTGGACCCCACTCCCCACCCAGAGCTGGGATAGAACCCAGGAGTCCTGGCTCCCACCCTCCCCTGCTCTAACCACTGGACCCCACTCCCCACCCAGAGCTGGGATAGAACTCAGGACTCCTGGCTCCCAGCCCCCTCGCTCTAACCACTAGCCCCAGCTGCCTTGCCCCAGCCCCTACCGTGTACTTATCCTCGTGCTTGGACTTGAGCATCTGCGCCACCTCCCGCAGGTTGCCGCGGTAACGCTGCTCCTCCAGGGCGGGGGGGAAGAAGACGGAGATGATGCGCTCGGTGATGTAGGTCAGGTCGAAGTCGTACTTGCGCTCCATCACGTGGTCCAGGCTGAAGCTCCTGGAGAGGTGTGGGGGGGGTGAGTGTCGGGGTGTGCCAGCTCTGGGGGTACCCCACCCCTGCAGGGCCGGCAGCTCCCTGGGGTATCGCCCCCAACTAGCCGGGTGCCTGGCTTTACCCCACCTCGTGCACCCCATTGATGGACCCCCAGACCAGCAGTGGATCCCCCCACTCGGTGTCTGAGCCAACCCCCCCGTACCCTCCCCCGCCCTGCCGGCCCCACCCACTCACCTGGGCAGCGTGCTCCGTTGCTTCGAGGTGTGGAGGGACTTGGTGGAGCCCTGGGGGACGAGAGGGGAGGGGTCAGCGTGGGGAAATCGGGGGCCCACGTGGCCCCTTGGCACCAAACCACAGCCCCGGGCCCAGGCTGCTGGGGGGTGGGGACGGGCAGCAGGGTGGGAACGGCCTGGGACAGCAAGGGACGGGTCCCGCCCGCGCCCAGCCTGCAACTCGCGATCCCCCGGGGGGATGTCAGAGGCCAGGATCCAAGCTGCCCTCGCTCTGTTCCCAGAGTCCCGCTGACCTAATGGAATTGGCTGTGGGCGGGGGCCCCGGCTCCCAGCCCAGAGGACGGGCGGAGTTCTCCACTCGCTTCCCCCACCCCGTGAGATCTGCACCGGCAGGCTAACCCCTCGCCCCCTGGCTGCACCTCTGCTGCCCCAGGCTGCACGGCGACACCTGCTGGGGGCAGCCAGGGTCGGGTGGGGGCATTGGGCCCCGTCAGAGGGCGTGGGTAGGACAGGTGAGCACACTGGGCTCCTGCCAGCCGGCACAACGGTACGGCAATGCCCCACTGGGCCTAATGAATGGGCAGGGCCGGGGATGGGCAACCAACCCCCTCCCCGCCGTCACCCCATTCACCCCCCTCCCCGTATCCCACGGCCCAGTTCCCTTCCACGCCTGGCCGGTGTGGGAATAACCATGCAGGGTCCTGGCAGGGAAATCCAGCTCCCCCCGTCAGGCGCTGGGGATGTCTCGAGGGAACCGTTTCGGAGGCTGGCCCCCGCCCCATTCACACAGAATGCCCCATGCAGTGCCACTCCTCTGCCATCGCAGGCCAGCCTGCCCCCGGCCCTGCACTGAAATGGACAGGGCAGAGTCCACGGGGCAATGCACCCCTGCAGGAAGACGGCTGAATTCCCCCAGCGCTAGGGGTCAGCAACCCCCATGGCTGCTTCCCAGATCCGCCTTCTCCCCGAGGAAAGGGCCTGGGCGGACAGTCCTGGGGACCAAAGGATGAGCGGGGACAGCACAGGACTGGGGCAAGCATCCCCGCCCCTGCACTCCCCTTTGGGATGAGCACAGTCCCCTTGGCCCTAGTGGGCTGCTGGCCTCTCCGCCAAGGAGGGTTGGCCGTGCTGCCGGCAGCCAGCCACGGAGGGGTGCACCCCTGGGGGACTGAGCTGAGGCGAGCCGGCACAGAGTAACGACACTGGGGGGTTACGCCTGGGACTGGCGAGGGCGGGGTCTGAGGTGAGGGTGGGGAAGCTCATTCATCCTGTCCCCCGTGTGGTGGGAGCAGGCAGGGGGGTGGAAGATCAGTTCTGTTGGTGGCTTGTTTATTCAGTCTGAGAGCCACTTCTCTTCTATTTACTCTGGGACAGGGCTGGGGGAGCAGGTCAGCACGGGAGGGGGCCCTGCCTCAGCTGTTTAGACTCAGATCCCACTCGGCACCACCCCCATTGAAGCACCCCTCCCTATAAAAAATCCCAGCATCCAGCCACCCCCCGAGCTTTGCGGGGAGAGGGATGGGATCTCTCCCCACTTCCACTGGGGCAGAGGGAAGGTCTCACGCCAGCAATGGGGCATGGATTTGGGGTCTGATGGGATAAATCGAGGCGGGTACTCACCAAGTGCTCGATGCGCCGGGCCGGAGCAGTGTTCCGCCTCTGGAGTACGGGGAAAAGGGAGAAGAGAGAGAGCGAGGGGAGTTGACAAGAGGAGAAGGAGATTGATAGCGACGCATCGGCCCTTTCCCTGAGACGCCAGGCCTGGGCGCCGAGCCAGCTGGCCCTGAGGTCAGCAGCTAGAGTTTGTAAACCTCCCCCGGTCCCACAACCACCGACTGCGTGATGTGGCCCGGAGCTGGGGGTGGAGGACGTCAGGAACGGGGAAGAAGCAGCAAGAGGCACTGCTGGCCGTTCAGGCCTGGTCAAAGGTGCAATGTTGACAGCCTCAGCTGGTGGAGCGACCTGTTTATTAGTGACACTGGAGACCTCGGTTCTAGTCCCAGCTCTGTCCCTGCGGTGAGCCTGTGTGCCTCAGTTTCCCGCCCAGCCTCTCATCCCCTTGTTAGATTGTGCGTGCCTTCTGCCTGTTAGGTAAGCCCCTGAGTCTTTCACAGCTTTGGAGCCTGGCGCTTTAGCAGCTCATGCTTCTAGTTCCACAGGGGCACTCGCCAAGGAGGCAGCTGTTGCATGTACAGCACCCAGCGCAATCTCAGCTGAGTCCTCTAAGGCAGGTAATAAAGAGGGATGAGCAACTCAGCCCGGGGGACCAGTTCGTATCTGTGAGCTCCTCGGCCTCTCTGCTGAGATTTTTCAGGGGAAGCCAGTGGGTGCCCCCGCCCCTCCGGGCTGTTGGGAAGGGTGCCAACAGCTCCTCACTGAAGCGGCCTCGTGATTCATCTGAATCGTGGCCCCATTTCCTTCCCAAGTGGCCTGGAGTCCAGCTGGCACAACCGGTGGGCAGCAGGAAGTGAAACTGACATCAGGCTGAGGAGGTCTGGAAAGGAAACACCTGCTGTTCTCAGGATCAAAGGGGGCAGGTGGGGAAAGCTAACGCTGTTCAGTCTCCATGCTCCAGGCCCGACACCAGCTGTGGGGGTCAGGAAGCTGCCTGCGGGGGTTAGTGTTGCATCGGCAGCATCAGGCTAGAGAGACCATAGGCTGGCAGCTCAGAAATTCTGGGCTGGGGCCGCCACAACTTCTAGCTAAGGTACCTAGGTGAGTTCCCTTGCCATAGTATCAGAGCACCTCACCTTCGCCGAGGCGCCCCCATGAGGCAGGGCAGGGCTATTATCCCTGTTGTACAGGTGGGGAAACTGAGGCACAGAGCGACTAAGTGATTTGCCCAAGGTCACCTGAAGCTTGTGGCAGAGCATGGATTTGAACCCAGCGCCCCCCCGAGTCCCACTATAGCCTCCTGCGACTCTGAATGCTCCTCGCCTGACTGGCCTTCACACGCTGGGGTCATTTGCCCCCACAGTGCCAACTCAAGGCGCAGCCTGGTGGAGAATCAAGCCCTGGAGTGTTTCCCAGGGAACTTTCCTGTCTCGGGCCAGAGAGGAACCCTCCTGCCAAAGCCACTGGCTGGGAGATGCTACATCTGGATCTTCTCTGACAGGGTGGAGTGGGATGATTTTTCACTGCCAAGGCCTGAGCTCACCACGCAGCAGGTCCCAGGGCTGACGTCCGCACCAGCTGTTTGTGCACCAGGCAGACACAGCAGCATCGAGCTTCCTCTGCGCTGCTGCCGTACCCGGGCATGGGTGCGCTGCAGGCAGCCATAGGGTGACTACTCCCTCTGGAGACGAGTTCTATTCCCTCCCACCCAGCCTGCCAGCCACGGGGGGACACTTTCCCATTGAGACACCAAAGGCAAAGGCCACCAAACGACCATCAGCCGGTGACAACTAGTAGCCATTGCTGTCCTAACCCAGCTTCGAACCAGTGACCTACTCACTAGTCTGAGCCTGGTCCCACAAGCCATCCAGCCGACCCAGCCCTTGGCTGTTTCAGTCTCCAATTCATCCTCTATCACTGGACAGGAAGGCCGGCCACCGCGCTCCATCCAGTGGGATTATCCCAGCTTTCCATGCCAGGATACACCCCTGCATTGAGGCCCGGCTGCCACCCGACTCCAAGGCTCACTCGGCACATGGGTATCTGCGCCACTTCCCGCTGGTTTAGAAGAAGCCCCTGGAATTTACTCGGACTCTGATCAGGAGCTCTAGCTGCTGAAAATCAGGCCTCCGGCTGAGCACCCGAAAGTCGGAGCGCCCAACGGAATGGGAGAATGGCTCACCCAGCGCTGAAATGCAGCCAGCTCTGGGGTGGGACTTGGCAGCTGGTTAGCAGCTACACTGCATCCCGTTTAGGACAGGAAGTGAATCCGAATGTATTCCATGCCAGGGGCGCTGTGCATCTCCAGCAGCCTCTGGAGGGATCTAGGCCAGAGAGGTTGATGAGCCTGCTACAGGGTCAGCGAGGCGAGGTGGATCTGTCAGCTCATGCATTAGATCCTGTGCATTAAGATCCCGAAGGCCCAGGTTTAATTCCTGCTGCCAGCGCCCCAGCAGGGAGCCCGGCATTACCCAATCCAGGTTGGAATTTGGCCAGGACCGGCTCTCATTCTTGAAAAAAGTTCCAGCAGATCTTGAAGGAGCAGGAGTGACCAGGTGCTTGGTTCTCCCTTTGGCCTGAAAGATGGCATCTCCAGCAGCATGGTGCCTGGCACCGGGCTTGGCGCCGAGGCCAAGGGACGAGGGCTCCTTTCTGAGCGTCCCACGCTGCGGCCCGTCGCTCTGGGGCTTTCCTGAGCCGTCTCCCATCCGTGCCCCGACCCAGGCCTCTGGCGAGATCGACCAGGGACCCAGCGCCAGGAGATACGGACTCAGGGGTAGCAAGGCTGGCGGCTCCCGCGGCTGGCACATGGAAACCGCCTCTCTCCCCCACCCCTACCCATTTTAGCAGCCAGTGGCTCAGCGAGAGAGCGCCAGAGGGGTGCGAATGGGGACAGACCGATCTTGGCACTTACCAGTTCAGGCGGGGGAAGGGGCTGGCAGGATGACACCACCTGAAACAAGAAGCCAAAGGGGGTCAGCGCGGTGCAGGGACCCAGCCGGGCAGCGTCCCCTGGAAATCTGTGCGGTGGCAGCCACCGGGACGCTTCCTCCACCCCCCTCCAGACGGGACGTCTCCTCCCCGGGGTTGGGGGTGGGGGGGAGGAGACCGGGCTGGCCCGTGAGGTGGGCTCTGTGCAGCGAGGAGGCTGGAGCCCCCCTTGGCCGTGGGGAAGGGGTGTTTTTCTTGGCCCGGGCTGGCCCTTTCCAGCTCGGGCACACACAGAGGCTGCGATTCATGGCAGGGCCTGGGTGGCGGCGTGGCCGGGGTGGGGGGGGGTGGGGGGAGGCTATATATAGAGAAACATAAACAGGCTGCGCCCCACCCCGGGCTGGGGGCGCACAGTGAGCCCATTCAGCCCGGCCCCTACCTCACCTGCCCCCGGCCCCACCCCTCCCCCTCCGCCCCGCCTCACGCCAGGCGGCCCGGCTCCAGCCAGAGAGAAGGAAACGGACTCGTAGGGGGGGCCGGTGAGCCCTCCCCTGCCCCACACCCCCACCTCAGGGGGGCACCTGGCCGTGCCAAGGTCGCCTTTCCCATAATGCCTTGGTGGCTTTGACTCAGGGACGAGCTGAGGCCGCTGGGTCGGTGGGGGGTCCAGGCCAGAGTCTCTGCCCCCAAGGGGAGAACAATTCCCCACCCCCCAGCCCCGTGCGGGGCGAGGAGCTGCTCCAGAAGAATCTGCGCCTCCTGCTACATCTACCCTCCACGCTAAGCCGAAGGCTGCGGGTCCTGGGCTGGTGGCCTCCCTGTTCCCAAGCCCGAGCTCTGAGCATCCGCCCTGCACTGTACGCCCCTCCCCTCCACCGCCCCCCCAGTGCCAGCCTGCCCCCGCCAGAGTCAGCGCTTGCGTGCCCGCGCCTCTCTGCCCTTCACCCGCTCCCTCCTGCCCGGCTCCCCCTTGCTGTGTGCCCCAGGGCCGCGGGGCACTAGCAGGCCTGGCTTAGGGAGCAGGACCTGGCAATCCATCCAGGCCGTGTCTTGCCACCCCCCGTCCCTGCCTGCCCTGCCTCCTGGCACGTCTCTGTCCAAGCCACCTTGACACCCTGGGCACCGTCCTGGGAGCTGGCCAGCTACAGGGCTCCCTGCCAGAGCTCACCCACCAACCGCGAGCACCCCAGCAACTCTGTTTGGTGCCCGGGCTTAGGCTTGGGTTGGGAACTGGCGGAGGAGGGGGTGGGGAGACAACCCAGGGGGGGTCGGATCAGTGAGGGACTCGGGGGGAGATGGCGTGGGGAGCGCAGGCCAGGGGGGCGATGTTGGATCACAGAGGGGATTGGGGGGAGGTGGGGGGCGTGCTGGATCACAGAAGGGATCAGAGGGGGCGGGATGGGGACACGGGCTGGGGGGGGCATGTTGGATCAATGAAGCGTTCGGGGGGAGAGGTGGGACGGGGACCGCAGGCCAAGAACCAGATCCGGGACGTCTTCGCAGCCGCAGGGACGCACTGTAAGAACCAAAAGGGACCCCCAACTGGGCTCCATCCCCACACCTCTGCCCCTAACCCTCTGGGAGACAGGGCATGGCTACAGGATGAACCCCACCCCCCCACTGGGTTTGCAGCCAGACCCCCCGACACCCCCTCTCACTCCCCATGCCAGCCGGGGGCACATCAGCCGCTGGAGGCGCTGGTCCCGGCGCAGGGAGAGGACAAGCCACGGCTGGCTGGGTGCTAGCTAGTGGGACTGGGGCCGGCCAGAGCCCCAGGCATCCCAGCCTTGGCAGCGCCACAGCCCCGCATGCCAGCACCGAGTACCAACAAGCCCCTGATTACAGGGCGCGCAGAGGTCCCGCCAGGCAGGGAAGGTAGAATTAGGCAGGTGGGTTCTGCCAAGCCAGGGTCTCCCTGGGGCGACATCCTGTGGCCAACACCAGATGTGTCACTGCTCCCCCCCAGCCCCATAAAGCACCTGGCGTGCCGTGCAGAGGGGATTCCTTCCTGACCGCCCGCACCCTGGAGAATGAGACTGAATCAGCCAGGGGCCATAAATCTCTGTTAACAATGGTCGTAAAATTAGATGGGCCTTTTAACGAGCCAGCGGAGGGATTGAACTGAGTGCCATCCTGCGCGCGGCCCGCCCTCCCCGTGCAGCTGTGGGGCTGAGTGGGCAGGTACATCCCCCGCCCCCGGCTGGGCCTGTATGCTCCCCCCAGAGCCATGGGGGTGGGGGCACTTCCCTTAGGAAGGAACAGGCAGGAGAAAGGCTATGGGATGCCTCTTGCATAAGAAGAAATGAGTCCATGGCCCCCTGCCCCCTCCCCTTCCAACAGCTCTCCCCACCCACTCAGCCTCCAGGCTTTGAAACCCCTCCAGCCCCCAGAGCAGCCTGCCTCCCGCTGCCCGAGCCCCTCGCTGAGCTCACCCTCTGGACCAGGGGTGGCCAACCTGAGCCTGAGAAGGAGCCAGAATTTACTGATGTACCTTGCCAAAGAGCCACAGGAATACGTCAGCAGCCCCCCATCAGCTCCCCCACCCCGCTCCCAGCGCCTCCCACCCACCACCTCCCCCTCCTCCCTGCACCTCCTGAACAGCTGTTCCGTGGTGTGCAGGAGGCTGGGGGGGGGAGCGAGGGCACGGCAGGCTCAGAGGAGGGGGCGGGAAGGGGTGCAGTGGGGGCAGGGCCTGTGGCAGAGCCGGGGATTGAGCAGTGAGCCCCCCACCCCCGGCACATTGGAAAGTTGGCGCCTGTCGCTCCAGCCCCGGAGTCGGTGCCTATACGAGGAGCCGCATATTAACTCCTGAAGAGCCGCATGTGGCTCCGGAGCCACAGATTGGCCACCCCTGCTCTGGACTGAGCTGCCATCGAGCCCCCCTCGCCTGTCCTACACTCCCCATCCCTGAGCCCCGCACTGATCAGACCCCCCACCCCGGCCTGCGCTCCCCATCCCCCTCGAGCCACACATTGATCTGACTCCTCCACCCTGTGCGCCTCACTGCCCCCCAAATCCCTCACTGATCCGACCCTCCGAACCCCACACTGATCTGACACCGCCGGGCCTGTGCTCCTCACTGACCCCCAAATCCCTCACTGATCTGACACCCCTGGGCCTGTGCGCCTCACTGACCCCCAAATTCCTCACTGATCTGACACCCCCCCCCCAGCCTGCATTCCCCATCCCACCCCAGGAGCCCCTCACACATCCAATCTCCTTTCCTCTCCCTCCTTCTTCCTCCTCCTGGCTAGGCAATTGGTGCCTGTCCCAACCTGGTGCAAGAGCCATCTCCTCCGCAGCGCCTGCTAGCCACCTTGCATCCCTTCTGCAATCCTCTCCCTCATCCCCCGGCCTGTTAACTCCCCTCCCTTCCCCTCCTGCAGTTTCTATCTGAACATTTGCTGTCCAGAGCAAAGTGTGTCGCACAAATCATCCTCAGTGCAAACTTCCTGCCCCCTCTCCCTGGTCTGCCTCTCAGCTTCGGCCTGGGAAAACATCTGGCTCGGCCTGCGGGATGGAGAGGGGGCTGGGACGTGGGGAAAGCACCGTAACCAGAAACTCTGGGAGCGAGGCAAATGGGCTTGAAAGCTACAGGGGCCATGTGGAAAGGGGTCCCCCTGGCCGCTCCCCCAGCCCCGCTTCCTACAAACAGGAGCAGTGTTTGAAGAGCATGTGGCTTCTACCAGCTGCCACATTTCACCCTCCCCTCCCCGAAAGTCAGCTTGTAGGTGGGGAAACTGAGGCACGGAGTGGGGGCAGGTACTGTGGAGTCACTGTGTTGGTAGCAGAGCGAATGACAGAACCCAGGAGTCCTGGCTCTCTATCCCCCTCCCTTCTCCAACCATAAGAGCACACTCCCTCCCAGAGCTTGGGATAGAACCCAGGAGTCCTGGCCCCCAGCCCCCTTCATCTAACCACTAGACCCCACTCCCTTTCAGAGCAAGGAACAGAGGTGTCCTGCTGCCAGTCCTCTAAACACTAGATCAGGGGTTCTCAAACTGGGAGTCATGAGGTTATTACATGGGGAGGTCGCGAGCTGTCAACCTCTACCCCAAACCCTGTTTTGCCTCCAGCATTTATAATGGTGTTAAACATAGAAAAAGTGGTTTTAATTTATAAGGGGGGGGGCGGGTTTCGCACTCAGAGCCTTGCTGCGTGAAAGGGGTCACCAGTAAAAAAGTTTGAGAACCACTGCACTAGATGATGCCTCAGTCTATAAACCTCCCTCTCGCAAGGTGTCATCTCAGCCTAACATCACCTCTAAGGGACCCTGGCATCCGGAGCGCGCTGAACGGAGATAGCTCCTCTGGGCAGGGTGCCCAGCCCTGCCCCCCCTTCCCCGGAGCAGGCTCTGGACCCCCCCGGGCACCTCCTGCCAGCTGATAAATGCCCCTGACAGGCGCTTCTTGGGCAAAGCCCAGGGGCTGCCAAAGGGACTGGCGAGATGGAGACCTCTTAGCAATCAGGTCCTCCTCTGCCCTGGGCTGCCCCCCGGTGGAGGGGGCGGACAGGGCCGATCAGAGGGGCGTCCTGTCCTGTCCCCACAGGCCCCCCTGGCTGTCAGCAGCGGAGCTTTACCTGGGGGTCAGCAGGGCAGGGTGGCGCTCGTCTTTAGGATGCCGAGCTTCTCCATCCAGCCGTTCCCCGCATGGGGGGAGGCCCCCAAATTCCCCCTCCGCTGCAGGATCTTCTCCGCTCCCTCTATCCTCTCCTCCCTCGCTCAGCCACTTCTCCCTTCACCCCCAGCCTTCCCCTCATCTGACTCCAGCGCGGCCCTCCGCCCCTTGGACGGATGGACGGACTGAGGGGTCTGCACGGAGCAAAGAGCCCCGGAAAATCCCAGAGGAGAACCAGCAGCCTCCAGCTGCAGACGCTGGCCCAGGGCCAAGAAAAACTCCCAGCTCCGCGCAACCATAATTACACAACCAAGGCTTAAAGGGCCAGAGACGCAGGGGCTCCGGCACGGTGAGGGCTGCAGCTAGCCGTGGGGCTCGGCACGGGGCCACCTGCATCGGGCAGAGAGGGCTCAAAGCCCGGAGCGTGCCGAGTACCGGGCCCTGCGGAACCGTCCCTGGCACTGGGTCTCAAGCCAGGTGTGGTAGGAGGGGAGGAGAGTAAAGCTTGGAGCAGTGTTCCAGGGTGGTGAGCTTCCTCACAGCAGTGCCCTGCTGGGATCCCAGCACTGTGAGCGTCCCTAAAGCAGTGGATTGCCGGGACGCCAGTGCTGTGAGCTTCCCTAAAGCAGTGCCCTGCCGGGACGCCAGTGCTGTGAGCTTCCCTAAAGCAGTGCCCTGTCGGGACCCCAGTGCTGTGAGCTTCCTCACAGCAGTGCCCTGCCGGGACGCCAGGGCTGTGAGCTTCCCTAAAGCAGTGTCCTGTCGGGACCCCAGTGCTGTGAGCTTCCTCACAGCAGTGCCCTGCCGGGACGCCAGTGCTGTGAGCTTCCCTAAAGCAGTGCCCTGCCGGGACCCCAGTGCTGTGAGCTTCCTCACAGCAGTGCCCTGCCGGGACGCCAGTGCTGTGAGCTTCCCTAAAGCAGTGCCCTGCCGGGACGCCAGTGCTGTGAGCTTCCCTAAAGCAGTGCCCTGCCGGGACGCCAGTGCTGTGAGCTTCCCTAAAGCAGTGCCCTGTCGGGACGCCAGTGCTGTGAGCTTCCCTAAAGCAGTGCCCTGTCGGGACCCCAGTGCTGTGAGCTTCCCTAAAGCAGTGCCCTGCCGGGACGCCAGTGCTGTGAGCTTCCCTAAAGCAGTGCCCTGCCGGGACGCCAGTGCTGTGAGCTTCCCTAAAGCAGTGCCCTGTCGGGACCCCAGTGCTGTGAGCTTCCTCTCAGCAGTGCCCTGCCGGGACGCCAGTGCTGTGAGCTTCCTCACAGCAGTGCCCTGCCGGGACCCCAGTGCTGTGAGCTTCCCTAAAGCAGTGCCCTGCTCAAAGCAGTACCCTTCTGGGACCCCAGTGCTGTGAGCTTCCCCACAGCAGTGCCCTGCCAGGATCCCAGCGCTGTGAGCTTCCCCACAGCAGTGCCCTGTTGGGACCCCAGCGCTGTGAGCTTCCCTAAAGCAGTGCCCTGTCGGAACCCCAGCGCTGTGAGCTTCCCTAAAGCAGTGCCCTGCTCACAGCAGTGCCCTGCCAGAACCCCAGTAAATCGGAGTTCTCCCAGCGTAGCTCACACAAAGCCCCCGGAAACCCGCTCTGGCATTGGCAGCCGCGGTCCATCTCTCTGAGAGGGCAGGACTCCACATCTCATGCCAGAGCCCCGGGGAATGTTTGCTCGGCCATGCTGCCGGCCCCCACTCTGCCCTCCCTCGGTTCAGGACATTTCCCACGGCCCCATGTTCCTGCTGCTCCTCAGACGTGCTCCCTTCGGCTGCTCGCTTGCCCTTTGCTGGCCCAGGCCGAGATAAGAGCCTGGATCTCCCAGCAAACAGGGCAGGAGCCTGGGTCACTGAGGCTGAGTTTCATCCCTCCCTCCCCCAGCCCCCTGGCGCCACAGGGACCAGTTCCTGCAGTGCTGAAGCTGCCACCCGCAGTGGCTCCCTTCCCCGGCTGAGCTCCCCCATTCCCTGCCGCCAGGAGCCTCCTCCTGCCCCATGGGGGTGAGCAACCCTCCCCGAGGCTGCTGAGCATCTCCTCTGGCGGCAGCCTCGGGGGGTCCCTCGCTGGGCCCCCAGTACCTGCCGAGCACGGCCTGGGAGTGCTCCAAGCCATGTGCCCGCTGGGCCGTGCAGGGTGGAATTGGGGTCACCCTCTGTGGACAGACACCCCTGCCTGCCGCATTGGGTGCCCGTCAGCTGGGTTTGCCCATCACTTGTGGCCAGGAAGGGACATGGTCCCAAAGGCTGGGCTCCAGCCATCGCCCCCCAGCCCCCAATTCGGCATCGCGCCTTCTCCTACCTTCGCTTCGCATTTCTTGTGGCTGGCGATCTTGCAGGCTGTAGGGGAGAGAAAGGGGGTGTGAAGGGGAGATCCCTGCGCAGCCAGGCTAGTGCACTGGGGCCTGGTGAGCCCCGGGGCTGGGAGTGTGAGTCCTGGTGCTAGTGCACTAGGGCCTGGCTCCTAGTGAGCCCGGGAGCTGGGAGTGTGAGTCCTGGTGCTAGTGCACTAGGGCCTGGCTCCTAGTGAGCCCGGGGGCTGGGAGTGTGAGTCCTGGTGCTAGTGCACTAGGGCCTGGCTCCTAGTGAGCCCGGGGGCTGGGAGTGTGAGTCCTGGTGCTAGTGCACTAGGGCCTGGCTCCTAGTGAGCCCGGGGGCTGGGAGTGTGAGTCCTGGTGCTAGTGCACTAGGGCCTGGCTCCTAGTGAGCCCGGGGGCTGGGAGTGTGAGTCCTGGTGCTAGTGCACTAGGGCCTGGGTCCTGGTGAGCCCCGGGGCTGGGAGTGTGAGTCCTGGTGCTAGTGCACTAGGGCCTGGCTCCTAGTGAGCCCGGGGGCTGGGAGTGTGAGTCCTGGTGCTAGTGCACTAGGGCCTGGGTCCTGGTAAGCCCGGAGGCTGGGAGTGTGAGTCCTGGTGCTAGTGCATGGGGGCCTGGCTCCTAGTGAGCCCGGGGGCTGGGAGTGTGAGTCCTGGTGCTAGTGCACTGGGGCCTGGCTCCTGGTGAGCCTGGGGGCTGGGAGTGTGAGTCCTGGTGCTTGTGCACTAGGGCCTGGGTCCTGGTGAGCCCCGGGGCTGGGAGTGTGAGTCCTGGTGCTAGTGCACTGGGGCCTGGCTCCTGGTGAGCCTGGGGGCTGGGAGTGTGAGTCCTGGTGCTTGTGCACTAGGGCCTGGGTCCTGGTGAGCCCCGGGGCTGGGAGTGTGAGTCCTGGTGCTAGTGCACTACAGCCTGGGTCCTGGTAAGCCCGGAGGCTGGGAGTGTGAGTCCTGGTGCTAGTGCACTAGGGCCTGGCTCCTAGTGAGCCCGGGGGCTGGGAGTGTGAGTCCTGGTGCTAGTGCACTAGGGCCTGGGTCCTGGTAAGCCCGGAGGCTGGGAGTGTGAGTCCTGGTGCTAGTGCATGGGGGCCTGGCTCCTAGTGAGCCCGGGGGCTGGGAGTGTGAGTCCTGGTGCTAGTGCACTGGGGCCTGGCTCCTGGTGAGCCTGGGGGCTGGGAGTGTGAGTCCTGGTGCTTGTGCACTAGGGCCTGGGTCCTGGTGAGCCCCGGAGCTGGGAGTGTGAGTCCTGGTGCTAGTGCACTAGGGCCTGGCTCCTGGTGAGCCCGGGGGCTGGGAGTGCGAGTCCTGGTGCTATTGCACGGGGGCCTGGCTCCTGGTGAGCCCGGGGGCTGGGAGTGTGAGTCCTGGTGCTAGTGCACTGGGGCCTGGCTCCTGGTGAGCCCGGAGGCTGGGAGTGTGAGTCCTGGTGGTAGTGCACTACAGCCTGGCTCCTGGTGAGCCCGGAGGCTGGGAGTGCGAGTCCTGGTGCTAATGCACTAGGGCCTGGCTCCTGGTGAGCCCGGGGGCTGGAAGTGCGAGTCCTGGTGCTAGAGCCCTGGGTACTGGGCTGCCGAGGCTGCGGGTTGCCGGGCTGGGATCCCTCGGACCGGGTTTGAGGAGGGCAAGGGCGGTGGGGGCTGGTACCTTGGCAGACGAGGCCCAGTGCCTCAATGGATTCCTTACACACCACACACGCTCTCTTCTTCTTCTTAAAGGCCTTCTCCTTGAAGCTGTGCGGCTCGGGCACCTTCTCCGGCTACGGAGGCAAACACAGGGCAGAATTGGTACAGGGCTCACTAAAGCATGGGGAGAGCAGTGCGTGGGTCCCCCAGCAGGACAGTGGCGGGCTCAGGGAGAGACACCAGGTCTCCTGAGCGCTAGGTCCGTGCTTCAGCCACTAGGCCATACTGCCTCTCTGGAAGTGGCTTAAAGAAGAGCGCGACAGGGCACTGGACACCCACCTGCAGGGGGCGCTGGGTCTCTACAGCCCACTCCATGCCCCAGTCCCCGGGCACAGCAGGCCCTACGCCCCAGGGCACTACTGCCAAATTTCACTCCCCCAGCCCCTCCGAGCGCCACTTAGGGCCAATGACTGTCAGCTCTGCACGGAGGGGCAGGGAATGTGTCCTGCCAGCTGCGGGGGGGCCTTTCCCAACCGCTGACCCCCCCACAGTGCAGCACCAATTAGCCAGAAACGCAACAGCTGGCCGGCCGGAAACGCAGCCTCTCGAGGGGCCGGATTCCAGCCGTGCGGCTGGGGTGTCTGTGTGTGTGGGATTGGTCTGAAATGCCATGGATTCCCCGCAGAGTCTCCGTCCCTGCCCCCACGCACCGGCCTCTGCTGGGGAGGGCTCAGTTACACAGGGCCAGATTCCACTGGCCTGAGCCCACCATCGGGCCCAGCGAACGAGGCACAGGGGTAGGTGCTAGACTGGGAGCCAGGACACCTGGGTTCTACCCCCCAGCTCTACCAGTGGTCTTGAGCAAGTCACTTACTCGCTCCGTGCCTCAGTTTCCCCTGCCACCCTTGGTCTGTTTGGCCCATGAGCTTTTCGGGACAGGACGGCTTTGTTTTGTGTACGTATGTACAGCGCCTGGCGCGATGGGGCCCTGTTCGCAGGGCCTGCTGCCGTAACAGCAGCCATGCCTCCGCCTTTGCAGCGGGAGGTGGGTGGGTTTAGAAGGCGGGCCGAGTTAACAGGCCGCGTTGGGGTTAGCCATGAAAGCCCTCAAAACTGAGACAACCCCTGCCCCACTGAGAGACCAGCCCTGCCAGTGCCCCAGTGCTGCCCCCTAAGTGCAGGGGCTGTTTATTGCTGCTTCCAGAGCCCTGTCCTCCCTGCCCCATTGCATGGTCTGGCCACGCTCCCCTTTGGGTTTTGCGTATGAAGGTGATGGGAGGGTGGGGGCTGAGACCCTCACCCCACCTTTAACCCCACTCCGGGGAGGGTCACCAGAGTTCAGGACAGACACAGGGTGCCCCCAAAGCCCCCCGCTTTTTTCTCTTCCATCGCACCATCCAGCGGACACTGGAGTCAACTAGCCCCACCCCCCACCCCGGCCTGGCCCGCCCCCCCGGTTGCCAAGCCATCCAATCCAGGCTGGCAGGAGCTGCGCCAAACTGGTTCCAGCCAGGTTTTCCCCCCATCTGGTTAATGATGCCTGAAATCAGCCAGGCATCCTCCACCCCCCCCGCCCCCTCCAGCAGGGCAGGAGGCTCCTGGGACATGTAGTTCGTCCCTGGGGAGGAAGGGAAGGGAAGGGGTGACAGAAAGCAGCCCCGTGCCGGCGCCTGTATAAACCCCGCTGAATGGGCCATTCACGCCGGCTCGGGCATGGCCGCCCGTGCTATAAATAGCCATGAATCGCCCGCTTTGTTGCCCGGCGTGTGCTGCGAAAACAAGGCTCCTTCTTAAAGGGCAGGATCGAGGGTGGGCCCAGCGAGAGGTGGAGAAGGCGGGCAGGGCCCAGCGAGATCGGGGGAGTGGGGGGTAAACCCTGCTTTGCTAATATGCCCCCTCCTCCCTCTGAGCTGGATGCCTGGCACAGGACCCGCCGCAGTCACCCACGGGCACGTGTCCAACAGAGAGTGCCCGGCCGAGCCGCTGGCTCCAGACAGGTGCTCGGAGGGGCTCAGATACGCCAGCGACGGGCACCACGGTTATGCAGCCGGCTCGGCTCTAGCTTGGGCCGACGGCCCCCCCGAGTAGCCAGGTCACTTAGCTGGAGTATCCCCTCCCCTGTTCCTCGTGCCATCAGCCGGGCACAGGAGAACGGCAGCGTCTTTGCACGGTGGCGGGCGCTGGGCGGGGCAGGATCCGAAACACCCGCTGGCCCGCACATGGAGCAGCCCTCACCCATGCACCACTCCCTGCCCCCCGCCTCCTTAAGCCCCACCAGCCTCCAGCCCCCGACCCCTGGCAGCACAGGCCGTGGGCGGAGCGCACCGGCACCGCTTACCGGCATCCTGTTCAAGCCGCGCCGGCGTGGGGGCGGGCAGAGGGCACTCCCACCCTGCGTCCTTTCCCTTCGGGGCGGGCTGCTCTCTGCCCAGGCCGGCGGGGAAATACAGCAGGGATCTGGCTCGGCTCGGCCTGCCTTTCGCAATCGTTGCCCGTGGGGAGCTGCGACACAGTCAGCCCCCCCCCCTCCTCCCGCCAGCCCTTCCCCGCTCCCAGCCGAGTCCAGGAACCGGGCGGGAGCACAACATGTTTACTCACTGGCTCGGGTCACGCTGCTGCCTGCTGAGTGCCCGCGCCTCGGGCAGCGTCCCAGCCTCTCTGGGTCATACCCGCAGCTGGGCCCTCGTCCCCAGGCCTGCAGGCCTCCAGGCATCCCCCAGGGACTGGGCGTACCCCATCCACATGCCCCAGGCTGGCCCCCAGCAGAGCACCCACTTGCAGGCAGAGTTCAGTGCCCGGGGCCCATTCACCGTCGTTTGGGAGGGGGGTGTTGTGAGCTCGGCTAGAGGGAGGAAGGACGAGGAGAAATGCAGAGGGAGGGATGGAGCCAGGACCCAGCTCCAGACCCCACTCAACTCGGGAAAGGGGAGATTCAGGCCTCCTCAGCCTGGGCCTGTGACCTCCCCGCCGGCCTGAGGGAGGCCGGGCAGCTGGCAGAGCAGGGAGGGAGGAGGGTTCCCTATAACATGAGAGACACCCTCCCTTGCCCAAGCTGGCATCACTCCCTGGCCCATCCCTGCTCTACCCCCCCTCGCCCTGCCCTCAGCAGGGGAGACAAGACACGGGGCAGCCAGGTGTGCCCAGCACCTCCTCCGGGGTAGCGCCCCTGTGAGTGCCACTCTAAGGGCAAAGGCGCCATGCTATGACCCTTGGGCGGGAGTGTGTGTTCCCCCCTCCCTCTAGAGATTCACCCCCCCCCAGGGAGCTGGCAGAGAACGGCAGCTCCTGGTGCCCCATAGACAGTCTCTGCCCTGCCGCCCCTCTCCGGTCGCTCCTGGTGTCCGATATATGGGCAGGGGATGCCCTGTTGCACCCCTGAAGAGCGTGTGCCGATGCCCCCGGGCACCCACACCAGGCCACAGCAGAGACACCGGCCCTTGCAGTTCAGTCTAGCTATACACGGGATGGGAGGTTCCCCTAAAGCTGAGCTCCGTGTTCCCTGCTCAGGAAACACGCCCGTGCTCAGAGAATGGCTGGCAGGGAGCGGGTAGGGAGGGTGCCCGGCCTTAAAATAGGCCCTGTCAAACGATCAATGTGAGAACCAGCCTCTCTTCCCCTGGGCCACGGATCAGGCCACAACTGAACGGTCCAAAGAGACCTCCCTCCCAGTCAATCCCCTTGCACGGGATCCCAAAACCACGCAGGGCCATTTCACTCCCCTCCCTGCAGCATGGTCAGTTTCACTTCCTGGTTCCCATGTGGGGTCAGGTCCCCAGGAGGGAGGGAACCTGGGAACGTCTTGCCCGGAATCCGAGGATCTCGCTTCTCGTTTGGAAACCAATTCCACGAAAATTACCGGGTTGGTAAAACCCTCTGTGTGCACCAAGCCTCAGCCACGGCCCTCGGCCAGCCCGAGAATGTGTCTGTAATTCCCATCCCCCGGTGCCCGCGCCACCGTCGCCCGATCGCAGCCACCCACGCTGGTGCCAGAACCGCCCGTGAGAGTGTTTTATAATCCCCGAAGCGCCCAGGCTGGGAGGGTATAAACGGTGGGGCTGTCTACACAGCGAAAGCGGTGCCTGAGGCTACCCTGCCCAAGCACACTGGAATCCAGCTGGCATGGGTCATCACGGCAGTGAAGCGAGCGCAGCGCCGTGGGGGGAGGAAAGGGGGCAAACCTGGCACGGACCCTGGCTATGGGCGCAGCCCGCTGTGCAGCCTGGCAACACCCCCTGGCTAGGAGCTGGGCTGAGACCCAGCAAACTCGTTTCACGCAGGGAATGGCCAGCGAGGGAAAGAGGCTTGAGCTTCCCTCAGTGAAGCTTGTCAGAAAATGCAGCCCCAGGAGGGGGCGCACTGGCTCCAGATCAGCCCCCCAAATATTCCCCGAGAGGCAGGCGGAGCGGACGTTGGAGAGCCAGGGGCATCGCCCAGCAAGGTGGCAGAGGGGAGGCCGGTGCCCTGTGCTCTGGGCATCGGCCAGAGATGTGCAGGGCCGGGCCTGGGAAGCAGCCCCCTGACCCCAGCTTTGGCCCCGCCAGCACGCGGAAGGGATCGGAGAAGCAGCCAAAGGGTCGGTGGTAGCTGCCAAGCTCCTCCCAAGCACCCTGACCACTCGCCTTTGCCAGGCTTGGCTTGGAGGGGTCAGCACGGGGACATCGAGCTCTACAGACCACTGGATGGGCCAGGAGAAACCTTCTCTCCCAGTGCCAGTGCCAGGCCTTGCCTGGTTAACCCTTCCCTTCCAGTGCCATCCAGTGCCAGGCCTTGCCTGGTTAACCCTTCCCTTCCAGTGCCATCCAGTGCCAGGCCCTGCCTAGTTAACCCTTCCCTCCCAGTGCCACCCAGTGCCAGTGCCAGGCCTTGCCTGGTTAACCCTTCCCTTCCAGTGTCTTCCAGTGCCAGTGCCGGGCCCTGCCTAGTTAACCCTTCCCTCCCAGTGCCACCCAGTGCCAGTGCCAGGCCTTGCCTGGTTACCCCTTCCCTTCCAGTGCCACCCAGTGCCAGTGCCAGGCCTTGCCTGGTTAACCCTTCCCTCCCAGTGCCACCCAGTGCCAGTGCCAGGCCTTGCCTGGTTAACCCTTCCCTCCCAGTGCCACCTAGTGCCAGTGCCAGTTAACCCTTCCCTCCCAGTGCCAGGCCTTTCCTGGTTAACCCTTCCCTCCCAGTCAGGGGCGGCTCCAGGCCCCAGCACGCAAAGCGGTCCACCAAAGCCGTGGGACCAGCGGACCCTCCGCAGGCACGCCTGCAGGAGGTCCACCGGAGCCGCCTGCCGCCCTCCCGGCGACCGGCAGAGCGCTCCCCGCGGCATGCAGCCCTGCTTGGGGCGGCGAAATGTCTAGAGCTGCCCCTGCTCCCAGTGCCAGTCCCAGACCCTGCTTGGTTAACTCTTCCTTCCCAGTGCCACCCACTGCCAGTGCCAGGCCTTTCCTGGTTAAGCCTTCCCTCCCAGTGCCAGTGCCGGGCCCTGCCTGATTAACCTTTCCCTCCCAGTGCCATCCAGTGCCAGTTAACCCTTCCCTCCCAGTCCCAGTGCCAGGTCCTGCCTGGTTAACCCTTTCCGCCCAGCGTCCCTGCTGTACACACACCACCATCTCTGCTCATCGCCTCCCGTTAGGGCTCAGGGCCGTGCCGCACTCTTTACTGAAGGGCCGCGATCCGGCCCCGGGGACTAGCCGCAGCCTCCGGGCCGTGCTGTGCCCGGGGAAGCAGGGGCCCCACATTCCAGCCTCTCCTCCTGCTGCTCCGAGCCTGGAATGGCTCCGGCTGGGCCGTGCTCCAGGGTTACGCCGATTAGCACTGGCCTGGCGCCCTGACAGCCCCGTCACAAGGCCGGGCCCTCCTAGAAGCTATTTATGAGTCAGCCGGACGCGGGACCTTCGGACGGCCCCGGGACCTGCCCGTGGCCCCCACCCTCGACATCCTTCCCGCTGCACGGGCAGGGGACAGCGCCTCCCACTGGCTAGGGCCCGGCCTCCCTTAGCACCCGCCCCATCTCCATGTTACCCTGGTTACCAATGGAGGGTCGGACCCACAGGTGCCCCCCGTGGCTGACTGCCCTAGAGCCTATGAGAGGGGCTAGACCCCTCCACACCTGCACCCCATATCTAATCCCCCCATCCTATGATAGGGGCTTGTCCCCCCTGTGACCCCCTATGTTGCTGACACCCCAAACCCCCACTGCAGAGGAGTTGATCCTTTTTTCTCCACCCCATCCCACCCCGACCTTCCCTGGACTGGGGGGGTTGTCAGCTGAGTTGGGAGGTGGGGACAAGGGGGGGGGGTCACACCTACCCTGCTGGAGCCTGGCCCCCGGGTGCTCTCTCGCCTCCCCAGCGCCCTCAGCAGCATCTCCACGGTGTTCCTAGGCTTCATGGCAGCGGGCGCGGTGCTGGGCTGGCCAGAGGGTGCGCCCGCCCGCCCGCGCCGACGCAGCCCCATCCAGGGTGGCACCCGACGGCACGGTGGGCTCAGCCCGTCCCAGCCGCAGCGGTCTAACTCCCCCGGCAGCCCAGCCCGGTCAGAGCCGGAGGGGGCCAGGGCGCGTGGGATAGGATGTGAGGCTGGAAACAATGAGCCAGAACCCGGCCCAGGGGCTGGGATCAGGACGAAGGGACGAGCTGGTGTTTCCTGACTCACAATAGCTGCTTCCCTTCACACTGAGGTCACTGCGAAGGCCACCGCGGGCGGGGCCCTGCCCGCCAGGACATGGCTGGGCCTGGGCTCTGGCACGGCCACCCCACACGTCTCGGAGCCTGTCCTCGGCGAGGGTCGCACGCGGCACCGTGGGCCAGGCAGGGCTGAGCACCGACGCACTCGGGACACCCATGCTGCTGCTGGCCCCTCACCAGAGGCAGCCAGAGGGTGTTCAGTGTCCAGCCTAGAGGGGTCAGCAGCCCCCTGTCACCTGGGGCGGGCGGGCCCCAAGCCTGGATGGGAGCCCCCAGCCCCCACCTTCCCTCACTCCCACTCCAGGCAGCAGAGAGCGCCAGGGCCTGACACCTTCTCCCTCCCCATGCACAGGAATAATTCATTCCTGCCCCCCTCCAACAACAGATACCATCCCCCCAGGCCAAGAGTTCCCAGCCCCACTCAGAGACCCCCTGGCACAGGATTCCCGCTAGGAGGCCTTTGCTGGAAGATGCCAGCTCAGCTTTCACTTCTCCCTAGAGAGGAACTCAGCCCCCTGTAAGGACACCTGTGGGTGGCTCATGGTGGGACTCGAACCCAGGGCCGTTGGATTTAAACGTAGCCCATAGGACAGTTCTCCTAACCCAGGGGCTCTTGCCAGTTCCTCAGCCTTGGTGGGGTTGGCCCACTCGAGGGGCATGGCACAGCCCTGCGAGAGTGGCCGGGGTGCGGGTGTGTGTGTGAATCCTGAACACCCTGTTTTCTTTTCTCACCCATTCAGTTGCCCCTCCAGGGATGCAGAGCGACTGAGCAAGAGGCAACCAGCCATGGGGCCCTCCACTTCCCAGCCCCAACCCCCTCCGGTCACTATGTGCTGGCTCAGAGCTGGGGATCCTGTCTCGGGCAAAGGGGGGATCAGGCAAGTTTGGGCCGATAGCACCCACCGCGCTAGGTGCTGTACAGACATGGAGCAAACCAGGCTCCGCCCCCCAAGGCTGAGAGTCCACGTGGCCCAGTGCACAGGCCAAAGCAGCGAGGCGGGACGGGGGCAGATCACGGCAAAGGGGTGGCAGGCAGCATGGGAAGGGGTGCTCCTTCCTGGGTAACCAGGGCGATCTTGGGGCAAACTGACCGTCTCCCTGCGCGGCTCCCCCTTCCAAGCCAGAGTGGACACAGCTCTGGAGAATGAATTGCAGGGCACAATTGACCCTGCTCCCGGCCTGACGCCTCTGCTGTGTCTCTTTGCTGTCTCTGCTCCGCCAGGGCCGCAGGCACCTTGGGAGGGTGCCAAGGGGCTGCCACTGGAGTCTTGTGACCCGCTAATTAACCAGCCCCTGGCAAATTCCCGCCGCAGTTCCCTGCCGCCCTGGCCCTGGGTTAACTACTGTGCAGGGGAGTGGAGCTCTCGTGCAAACCCAAGCTCCCCCCCGTCCTGAGTTTCTCCAACGCTCCCTGTTCCCCAAGCACCTCAGGTCAGTCCTGCTGCCTGTCGCCTGGAGAATCCCCTGCACGTGCCCTGCAAAGGGCTCCGGGGGCCTTCAGGACCCACCTGCGCTTTGAGACTGGCTTGCTCTAGAGGTCAGGGGACTGGCCTGGGGCTCCGGACAGCTGGGTTCTAGGCCCGGCTCCACCTCTCCCGCTGGGTAACCCGGGGCGAGTCATGGCCCCTTTCTGTGCCTCAGTTTCCCCTCCCATCCTCAGGCTAGACTGTGAGCTCTCTGGGGCACCACTCTGCCTCCGACAGCGGCCCTGGCCACAGAGGAGGAAGGCGTGTGACACCCTGCAGTGGGTTATGTAATAACCTGTCCGCAGAAGAGCCAGAAATAGAACCAGGAGTCCTGCCAGCCAATTTCCTCCTCTGACTACCAGGCATGCTAGATCCAAGCAGCCTTGACTCCTCCCACGGTACCAACCCGGCACAAGTCACCTCGTTCCTCCCTGGGCTGCTGGCATCCCTTTTGCAGGCAGGTTCCTTGCTCCCCATTGCCCTGGGGGCAGGACAGCATTGAAACATGAACCCGTTAAGCTTCGCCCGGAGGCCAAGAATGCACAGAGCCCAGGTGCAGGGGAGCACCATGATTCCGGGTGCTGCAGCCATCCAGAGCACCCCAGAGAACCAACCCACTCCTCTTGTGTCTGCGGAGCTGAACTGGCATTGCCAGGCCGAGAGGGTTTGCAGGGGAAGGGTCTTTCCACTTGCAGTCTCCCACAGAAGCCTGGAGGGGGCGCGGTTTTCAGCAGGGACCCCCCCCCCCCCCACCGCGTCGTCCCACCCGCCCGGCCTGGCTTCCAGCTCCTCCCAGCCCAGGGAAGTGATCTGCGGCCCGAGCGGCAGCTGCCCCTTTAAGATGGGGCGTGGGCGTCCCCTCGCCTCCAGAGCACCCACGTGGTTTCCAGACCTGGAGAACGGCTCTCTTTTCCCGCTTGTTCCTACTGGGAACAGCCGTGGGGGGAGTGACTCAGCCCAGGGCTGGCCGGGGAACCAGCTGTCAAGTAGAGCAAAGAGAGGCCAATGCTGAGATCTGGCAGGTCTTGAGTCCACATAGGAACAGCCACCCTGGGCTCCAGCTAGCCCAGGATCCTGTCTTCCGACAGTGGCCGGGGCCAGATGCTTCAGAGGGAACGAACAGAACGAGCAGCCATCAAGCGACCCATGCCAGGCGGAGGTTGTGGGGCACCCAGAGCATGGGGATCGTGTCCCTGAGCATCTTGGCTAATAGCCATTGATGGATCTATCCTCCATCAACATATCTCCTTCTTTTTGGGCCCCGGTTACACTTTTGGCCTTCACGACATCACCTGGCAATGAGTTCCACAGGTTGACTGTGCATGGTGTGAAGACCTAGGGAGGCGAAAGTCAAGCCTAAAGGTTTTCCCCCGCCGGGTGTTTTTGCACACACGGAGCTGCACCACCCTCGTGCATGTTCACGCTAGGGGTTGCAACTGGCGCAGCGGCTTTCGTGCACCACCGCGCCGATCGATCCACCCGCCAGCGCCTCCTCACATGCTCTCTCGCACTCACCGAGGCATGCGGTGCCGCCACAGCCCAGCTGCTCCCAGCAAGCCGTGGCGACGGAACGGACCACTCCGGACTAGATTTTCACAGGCCCTCAGCTCCCAACCAGGCTCCAAAACAAGCCGCCAGCTCTGCAGAGAGGCGCAGCGTGCGGGGCACCGGCAAATCCAGCCCTGCCGCTGGCAAACCCGGCCCATCCTGGTCTGGGAGAGAGACGTCTGGGCTCAGAGGCCTCCCTGCTGTAACAGTGGAGTTGCCTGTGCTTATGCCAGTGGCGAATTCGGCCCGTTCCCTTTTCCGATGAAGGGGCAGACGAGGCTGCACCGATTAAATAAACACAGAGGCTGGACGGGTGGAGAAAGAGCGGAAGTGACCGCAAACCCCTACGCCGCGGCCGGCAGCGTTCAACCCCTGAGTGACGCTGCTTTCTAATAAAACTGGAGCTCAGTCCTTCTCAGTTAGACCGGTGTCAATCTGGAGTCACTCCATTCACATTGCTTTGCATTTACACTGGGGATAACAAGGATCGGGATCTGGCAGTACTATAGGGAGGCCGTGTGGCCTAGTGAATACAGCACTGGGGCGCAGGAGAAAGAAAGAAAGAAAGAAAGAAAGAAAGAAAGAAAGAAAGAAAGAAAGAAAGAAAAAGAAAGAAAGAAAGAAAGAAAGAATGATTGCCCCAATCTCCATCTCTCTCTAATGACGAGTCTGGGATCCATTTCTCCCCCCCGAATCCCAGCGCCCTGCAGCTCTTGCGTTGATTTAAACCGTACGCTAAGGACCAGCTGCTTGTATCGGACACACCCCTCCTCCCCCAGCAGAGAGGGCCAGGGGCGTCCCCTGCCCCCGCTCCTGCTCCCCCAGGGAATGTCTGCACTCAGCTGTGGGGTGTGGCATGCGGGGGGGAGAGGGTTTGCTAGCCGGGGATGCACAGGAGGTCAGACCTGATGACCTGGTGGTCCCATCCGGCCTTAAATCCTATGTCCCATGCCCAGGACCCGCACGGTTGCCTAGAGAACCAGCATCGCTCCATTCTCCTCAGCCCGTTGCCCCATGACGGGGCTGCCAGCTGCCCGCCGGCCCAGGGCTCTGCCTGGTCCCTACCTTCATGCTAATCTCGCTGCCCAGCGGCTGGCTCGGGCATAGCCGTCCCCCCTTGGCCGGACACAGCGGCGTCTCCTCCGTCTTATTCCAGCCGCTATCTTGCTCAGGGGAAACTCCTGGGCCTCTGGGTCGGAGCGAATCCTCCGGAATGCAGCCCCGGCGGAGGAAAACACCCCCTCTCCTCCCTCAGCCGCTCGTCCCGGCCCCCTTTCCCACCCTCCTTGCAGGGAGGCTGAGCGTGCTGGCTTCCTGCCACAGAAATGAAATCATCTAAGGGCGAGGGGGGGGGGGATTAGCCCCCGGACACAGGCAGCCCAGCAGCCGCAGGGAGCGTTAATATAACGGCTCACGCAGCTCAGGCCTGGGACCTCCCTTGCGAGGCGCAGAAAGCGTTAATGTCGAGGGATCAACCTCTCGGCCCTAAGGAATCCTGGGGCTGGTGGCCCCATGCTCGGCACATGGCCCGGATCCCCCCGCTGGGCTGGGCCGGGTGCAAACATGACCTAAGTCCCGTCCCGACCCCCGTGGCTGGCCCCAAGCGGGGTCTGACGCCCCCTGGAAACCCGGCCGCGCCCCGGAGAGTCCGAGAACTGGGAATGTTTCTGACGTTCCTCCGGCCTCGGGTTTTCCTTTCGTTCCACCCAGCTCCCTGGGGCGGCCCCCGCAGGGCTGGCCGGGGAACAGGGCGTCTTCGCTGGACCAAGGGGCTAACGGCAGCTTCTTCCCTGCAGGGGAGATTTCATGAAATCTCTGTTCCCATGGGGAGGCAGGGACCCCGGCCCTCTTCCGGCCCCGGGACGCTCCCAGCTAGGGGGCAGCACGGTAACGAAGGACGCGAGGGGCCAGGCTGTTAACAGATTTAGGGCCTCGCCCCTTTACCCACCGTCACCTGCACTATGGGCTGAGGCCAGGGGCCCCTTGCGCTGGGGGTTGCATAGCCAGCCCCTCCCCCAAAGGGCTCGCCATCCAAATGGGATGGGAGGGGAAACTGAGGCACAGAGCGGGGGGGGGGGAGGGGGATTTGCCCAAGTCACCGACAGAGCCAGAAATAGACCCCCAGTGCTCTGCCCACTAGCCCACACTGTCGCTTGGTCTGATATAATTCTTAGCAAAGAGGTAGCTGCAGTTACCTGAGCAGCCAGGCGCTCCGTGCTGCCCCCCTGCCCCCTTTTAACGCCCCCGAGTTGGCCTTCGAGCTGCGCCCATGCCCCGCTCTGCCTGCTGACTCCCAAATCTCGGCCCCCCCTCCCCAGAGACGCCGTCCCATTCCCAGGCCCGGCCTGGCCCTGACCCGCTCTCCCCAGGCCCATAGCGCTCAGGAGCCGGGCTTGGGAGGAACTCTGCCGGCTTCCTGTGACCTCCACGGCTTGGAGCCAGGCTCGCCCGGGCATCACCGGTGCAAGTCCACCGGGAAGCAAATTCTGTGCCATCCGCCCCTGGGCTCTGTGCGCAGGTCACGGGGCGCCACCTTGTGGGCAGGCACTAAACTGCACGGGGCGAGATGCAGCTGGCAGTTTTATTATTATTATTCGGATTTTCGGCACCCCCCCATCTCGTCCTAAGACCCCAGGGCGCCAGGGGCTGCACAAACATAGCCCCTGCCCCAAAGAGCTGACAGTCTACGGACCTGCCTTTCTCACCAGGGGCTGCTACCCGGGAGAGAGCGTGAAACAAACCCCGCCTGGGTCTGCTGCCCCGAAGGTGAACGAACAGCATCAGAGCACATCAGCTGTTTGCGTCTCACCAGGTTTGGTACTGAGGAGTGGGCTTTAGGGAGGAGAGCAGGGGGTGGGGGATCAGGACGCCTGGGTTCTATTCCTGGCTCTGAGCGGGGGTCTAGTGATTGGACCAGGGGGCTGGGGATCAGGACTCCTGGGTTCTCATCCCAGCTCTAGGAGGGCAGAGAGGTCTAGTGATTAGAGCAGGGGGGCTGGAAGTCAGGACGCCTGGGTTCTCATCCCAGCTCTAGGAGGGCAGAGAGGTCTAGTGATTAGAGCAGGGGAGCTGGAAGTCAGGATTCCTGGGTTCTCATCCCAGCTCTAGGAGGGCAGAGAGGTCTAGTGATTAGAGCAGGGGAGCTGGAAGTCAGGACTCCTGGGTTCTCAACCCAGGTCGAGGAGGGGAGTTGGGCCTAGTGATTGGAGCGGGGGACGCTGGATGTTCAGGATTCTGATGTTCTGCAAATGCCTCACTGTGTGACCTCGGCCAGGTCCTTGGGCCTTAGCGTCCACCCCTCCCTAAGGCGGGGCGGGGCTGCCTGTTCGCAAAGCGCTTGGCGAGCGGTGGCGGGAACCAGAGGCTGCCAACCTGCCATTCAGGAGGCCACGTCTTCGGAAGGGGCCCAGAGATGTGCGCAACGGCCAAGCAGAGGGGAAGACAGCGTGGTGCAGTGGGCAGAGCGCTGGAGTAGGCCGGGGGAGATGTGGGCTCTGGGCTTGGGTCTGCCACAGCCCCAGAGCATGACCTTGGACAAGGCCCTGCCTTGCTCTGTGCCTCAGTTTCCCCACTCACCGGCTGGGGCTGGGGCTGTGCAGCCTCCGGTACGCCAGGGCCCCGGTCTCTGTTGTGCGGCTGTGATCGAGCAGGGCCTGTTGCCAATTCAGGGGGATTTTTGAACATATTTATTATCTTGGCAGCAGTTCCCTTGGGGCTAAATATCAGAGGAAAGGAAACGGGAGGGGGAGGGCGGGAATTGGCTGCCGATCCCAGCCTCCTTCATGGGCTCGTCACAGGCAATTAGCCCTGCCAGGGCCAACCCCCTCTCTGAGCAGGGCCTGGCTGAGCTGCCTGCATCCGGTGTCCTGGCCACTGTCACTCCATCACGCCAGGCTCCCTGTCAGGGTAACGTTCCTGCTCCGAGGAGGGGAAGGCTGTTATCAGAGCTGGAGCGGGGCCAGGCTTTCTGTGCTGGCTGCTGGGATTCAGGCCTGGATCCAGCTTCCCCCGGGCCTGGGGGGGTTAGGATCCATGCCCAGGGGGCTGCAGTGCCCGAGAGCAGGACAGGGGCGCCAGGGATTGAGGCCGGCTTAGGAAGGGGTTTCTCCACCCTCTCCCCATTCATGTTCCCAGCTGGGGAAGTGCAGACAGAGACAGATCCATGCCCGGGGCTCAGCTCCCTGGCAGCCCAGTGCCCTGAGTCTGTGCTGCAGGCTGGGAACATTGGAGGGGGTGGGGGTGACATGAGATGAGTTTGCTGGGTCTCAGTTGGGTCCTAACTGGCCCACTGAGACTTAGGGGTATGGTAGTGGGCCCGGGCTGGTGACTCCCCACCCCCATTCTCCAGCTGGGGGGAGGGTCTCTGCCCAGACTCTGCCCTCTATGCCAGCTGGGCACACAGGGGGCAGGGCTGGATGAGGGGCTTGTGGAGCGAGAGCGTGGGGTTCACGGCAGCTTGGTTGGCAGGGGAAAAGCTCTAACCCCCCCCCCGCCCCAGCCGCTGTAACCCGCCTCGGTGAAGGGGCCAGCCAGGGCCACCGGTCCCGGCATCCGCACTAGGTGCAACCTGCCCCAGAGGCTGGGCTAGCCTGGTGCCCCTGGATCTGCCCACTGTGCCCTTGTCCCCGGGTACCAGTTCCTAACCAGTCTCCTCTCTGCTCCTGTACGGAGAGCCTGGGGGCACTGGCGGCGGGGGGGGGGGGATGTCCTTAATTAACCCTTTGCCAGCCGTGTCAGTGCAGCCGCCTGTGGAGTCCGACTCACGAGGGTCCCTGCCGGCTCCCCTCACTCCGCTGCCCACGCGGCTAGGACGGGCCGGCCTGCCAGCTCGGTGCGGCTGTGCCGAAGGGTTGGGTGGGGGGCAAGGGGCAGAGGAAGGGGACGGCTGGGATCAGTAACCTGAGCAGGGGCTCCTGGCTTTGCCAGGCCTGTGGCACGGCTCCAGGACGTTCTGGCAGCGCCAGGCCGGAGCAACAGGGTTGTCAGAGCAGCCGCTGTGCCCGGCCTGGCTCACTGCAGGGTGGGCACAGGCGCCCGGCTGGGTTCACCCCCCCAGGCACACGCTTCCATGTGGGATCGGCAGGAGCTGGGAATGGAGCAGGGGGCCTGAGGGTGGAAATGGGGCAGGGGCATTGCGGGGATGATGAGGGGCAGGGTGATGCCTGGGAGCAAGCTAGGAGGGGGGGAGGGTTGGGAAGGGAGCTGGAGGTGGGCAGGACAGGGCCGGGGATGGGACGACGCTGCTTTGCATGGAGAGCCTCTCGCAGCTGAGGGTCTCTATGCCTTTCTGGGGGTCGGTGGGAGGGGAGCGCAAAGAGAATTACTGTCCATTTCTTCAGAGGGGGGAAACTGAGGCACGGAGTGGCAAAGTAGCTTGCCCAGAGTCGCTGGCAGAGCCAGGAGTAGAACCTGGGTCTCCTGAGTCCCAGCCTAGGGCTCTATCTGCCAGGCTTTTGGAAAAATCTCAAGATCGCTCTCTTCCCCTGTCCGAGCCTCAGTTTCTAAATGGGGCGATGGTCCTGTCCTACTCGCAGGGTAGATTGTGAAGATAAAATCCATGCGTGATTGTAAAACGCCCAGATGCCGTGGTGATGGGCCCGTGGAAAGCACCTAGCCAGCCAGCCTTACCCTACGACTGCTGCGACATCCGTGAGATCTTTTCCGCCTGGCAGCTAGACAAAGTCTGCTGTGAGATGAAATCAAATGGCCAGGGGCTACGCCACGATAACAGGGCTTTGGGAGACCTCACCTGGGTGTGACGCACACACCCCAGGCTGCCCCCGAAATCCACGTCTAGACTGGGGATTAGCCCAGTTCAGGCAATGGCCAGCAGCCAGCGTGGGCAGGTGGTATGGCTGGGCACCAGCCATCCACACGGGCGACCCAGGTGCCATTCCCTGCTCTGCCGCAGACTTCTTGTGTGCCCTTGGGCAAGTCACTTTGCCGTGCCTCAGTTTCCCCCTTTGTGCAATGGGGCTAATGGTACTGCCCCGCCTTACGGCCTGTGGAGGGCTCTGCTGCAGGAAGTGCTCAGTAAGGGATGGGGTGTGACAGATCCCGACGCAGACCAAGCCACGGCTTGCCCTGGTGCGGCTAACCCCGTGCAGCTGGCGAGATCCATTGTCTGCTGCGTCGGTTCCTGGCCTCTGATGGCTGAGTCCCAAGTACAAACAAGGCCTTTGAAATTCTCCTGCAAACTTTCCCTCCTGCAGAAGGTGACTCTGCAAAGCCACTCCCTGCTGATCGGGTCGGCCTGCTCCCTGGGCATCCGAGCCGCTGCTTCTACCCGCACAAGCTCCTGCCTTCCAGCTCCCTGCGATGGGAGAACAAGCTGCTGGTAGTGATTTGTATGGCGGAGGCCCTGGGGACAAGATCAGGGCCCCACAGACACAGTCCCTGAAGGGTTGTGACTTCATTAAAACCCCAGGCAGCTGCTGTTTCTATTGGCTTAGAAGAGATGAAATGACGCATTGTTGCAACTCGTGTTCCACCCAGCAGCTGTGCTCAGATAAGTGACATTTTTAGCTATACTGAGGGATCTCCCGTCCATATACCCCAGGCTCCGTGGTCCGTCTGCAGACGGCAAATCTAGTCACTAACTTTCTGCGTAAAACCAAGCACCGTCCACTTGCGATTTGCATTCCGCTCAACAGAGATCACAGCCCACCAAGCAGTGCCTGCCCCAAAGAGGGGAAACTGAGGCAATCAGAGCCGGGAAGCCACTCATCTAACATCAGGGGCGAAGCTCGGAAGAGAACCCAGAGGGTTTCGACACCTAGTGCAATGCCCTAGCCAATATGTCACACCGTCTTTGCTAGACCACGCTGCTTCCCCGTCATCTCCAGGGGCAGTTCTGGCCCGTTGATTCCATCAGCTGGTCCTGCTGAATTCCAGTAGCTTCCTGCCAGCAGAGTAGATTCCTAGCAGCTACTTGTTCCACCAGCCCTGGAGTCCACACTTCCCTCCACGCTCCATCTCCAGACCCCCTCCATCAGCGACCCCTGGCCCCTCCCCCTCCGCCCCCGTGAATTAGACATCTGTGAGGATCCCCGACCGGATCTCACCCCGGTGCACTCTGCTCCCCTTGCTCTGGCCAAACACAAACACACACACACAAAATCCCCTCAAATCAGGTTTTAACCTCAAAAAATGCAAAGAACGTCCTCCGAATCAGAGGGCGCCAAGAAGGCCAGAGAAAGAGGCTTGGAGAAAGGGAAAGCGAGAGCTCCCAGCCTAGGGAGGAATTAAAATATGCAGGCAGGGGAACACAAACCCTGGGTAGGCCCCATGCCTGGGGAACATGCAAAGAGCACAGAAAGGGGCTTTATTTTCCCAGCTGGAAAAGTCCCCGGTTCAGCAGCGCTCTCACCTCCCTGCCGCAGCTTGGCGCTTAAACCCATCACGTCGGGTGAAATGGGGAGCCCTGACACAGCTGCCTCCTCGCTGCGGCGGCACCCCCGCAACGTGTGGTCCATGGGAGGGGTGGCTCAAACCCCTCTGGCAGCCCAGGAGGCGGGAGGAAAGCAAGGCCCTCTCCTCTTTGAACACACTCAGCACTTCTTGTCCTCCGAACGTTGGCCAGCGCATCCTTCCATCCTAATCTGCCTGCGGAACTCACCGCCTCATGAAATGGCTGGGACTTTAGGGTTAAAAAAAAAGGATTGGCTGTTTGTGGGGGAACATGCGCTGGTCCTAGTTGGTATTTGTTATTAGCAAGGATGTAAATCCACGGATTTAATTCAGGGCACATGCCAGTCCCAGGGGGTCAGGAAGGCTCTTCCCTGGTGCAATGTTGATTGCATAATTGTCCATACGGGGGAGGGCTGCCCCTGCCTTTGAATCAGCTGGTGCTGGCCACAGGACCGGCTGGGCCCTGCTCTGCTCCATTGCCACGGTCCCTGGGTCCCCTCTCCTCTGGAGCTGTTGGAGGGGGGGGTTCTGAGCTGGGACCCTCACTGTGCAGACTGGGGGAAGGGACCGTAGGGGAAGTGACTCATGCTGGGAATCGGAGGCCAATCCGGGGAGTTCCCGGCTCCTGTTTCCCATTTAACCCGCTAGATCGCGTCACCTTTTGCAAAACAACGGCGCCCATCCCCCGACGGCGAACCCCCCGCAGCCACACGCGCGTCTCCCCCACCCCCCCGCAGCGCTTCCTCCCTCCCCAAAGCCGTTCGTCACATGATCTGACCCTTCCCTCCCCCCCCCCCCTTGCTGCGCAGATTTTGGTAACACACCTTGGTCAGTTGCATTCTTGTTCTGCTGCCTTTGCTCCCCCGGGGTGGCTGGCAGCAGTCGTGTCCCCAGCACTCGGAGCCACTGCCCCAGCCCATGAGGTCCCCACCGCTCCCTCCGGCTTTTCCTCTGTCTACGCTGCTGTTTTCTTCCTCTGGCTCTTTGAAACTGCCTTGAAAACTCCACCTCCTGCCCTGCTCCCCCCCCCTCCTGCTCTGACACACAGTCGCTTAATAATATTTCGTCCGGTGCCAAAGCAAAGTCGGCCGTGCCAGGGCGAGCTGCGAGCCCGTCAACAGGTGGAGACGGAAGATCTCCGAGATGCAGCCAGGCCAGGAGCGGACGGGGAAGGGGTCTTAACCTTTGGGGCTAATGATGTGCGGAGAGGGGTTGGGGGGTGGGTGTAGATTTGAAGGGTGAAGGGATCCTCGTTTCAGTGCAGGATTTCCAAGCCGTGGAAGTGGCTAATTGAAAACATGTTCCTGCTCTGAAACCCCTCCAGAGCAAATAGATATATGTGCTCTGTGTGTGTATATATATCTGTGTGTGCGCGTCTATTTCCTTCCAGCCTTCCGGCTCTGGGGCTGCAGACCCTCAGCCCAGCTCCCAAGAGGAGGAATGACTTTGCTTCCCACTCACCCGCCCACCCCTTGCCATCTCTCCCAGCCCCTCCACATGGCCAGGAAGCAGATCAGATAAGGAGAGAAGTGGAGGAACAAGGCATCCGCCCCGCCCCTGTGCCACCACACAAGCTGCAGGTCTGGGAGAGCTGGCGGGAGGGGGGCTCTAGTTTTAGAGCCCCCCCCCAAGGTCGTAGGTGTGGGTAGGGGCCTCTGCCGGCTCGTTAATTAACTGATAATGATGCCAAGGGCTTGATGGAGCTTTCCACCCACATGGGTCAGCAGAGGGGAAGGGGCTTGTCTGAGGCCTCCTGGCGACAGAGCCTGGGCGAGAACCCAGGAGTCCTGGCCTGGTGTGTGGAAGTGTCCCTCCGTGCTGTGCCTGGGGGGTGGGGCACTGGAGCAGCTGTGCACGGATGGAGCCAGGGCTGGGATGAAGGTGGATTTAGTCTCTTGCACGGGGAAGATGTGGGCTGGGGGCGGGGGCCGGCGTCCCAGCAGCACCACCGTTGCAGCTTGCGGGGTCCCGGCTTCCCTGCCCCGTCCCTAAGGGTCAGGGGGTCAGAACCGTTGCCCCGATGTGAGGGACCAGTGTCTGACACGGAGCATCCCAGAGCAGGCGGGCGACAAATTCCTTCCCGCTGCCGTGAGGAAGCCGAGTCCCACTAGGCAGCGCGGCTGTGACGGGGCTGGGTTACGGCCAGGAGGCGGGGGGGGGGGGGGGGGGGACGGGGACGGGACGTGCGTGGCTTTAGGCAGTGGCCTCATGGCTGATGCTTTCGATCAGGAGACATGGGGGCTATTCCCCGCCCTAATGGGGCTATTCCCCGCCCCGCCCCACACACTTCTCTCTGGGCCCCTAGTCCCCCTCCCACCCTGTATCCGTCTTGCCTGGTCAGACTGCGAGTTCTTTGTATCTTGTGCCCCTGGGTGCTCCCGTGATCAAAGGGCAGAGGGTGGGGTCCAGCGATCACTCCCAGGACTGAACTGGGAGCACTGGCCGGGGGCTGGGGCCGGAAGGGCAGAGCCCTCTGGAGAAGATATTCCAGGGCAAGACGGGCCCGTTCTGCAACCCGATTCTTTGCTGTAAGATCTGCCGGGGATTTCAGCCGCTCTGCTGCAGCAGCGCATCTGGCCCTAGACTCTACGTTCATTCCCGACGCGGCCTCGGCTGTCTCTCAGGGACTCCTTTGGGACCCGTTTTCCCCGGGTTTCCTTTCCCAGCTGATCCCTAACTCTGAAGCCACCGCTGCTGGGTCGCACATGCACGGTTAACCCGCCTCCCCAAACCCGCGCAAGGGGGAAACAACCAGAGCCCCGGGGTGTGGGGCTGAGGAGTTTCTGTCCGTCATCTCTGCCCTCACAAGATGGGTCTTCAGCAGAAGGGGGCAGCATTGGCTGGTGGCTCAGGTACCAGGTCAGGACACCTGGGTTCCAATCACTGCTCTGCTTGCAACCTGCTCTGTGACCTTGAGCCATTCACGGCCCCTTCAGGGCTCAGGGGCTGCTTCTCACTCAGGCCTCGTCCGGGGAAATCAAGCCTGTGTTAATATCCCAGTTACACGGGTGGGCATTTCCCTGGTGCACACAAATCCCCCAGGATCCGTACAACACCCCGGCCCCTGATTTCAGTAAGGTTCCTCGGTGCTCGCCTCTGGGTCTCACTTCCGAGGCCGCGGGAAGAGACGATCTGAACGGCGCCCAGCTCCCAGGAATGGGAGAGAGGCATCGTCCCAAGCCGAGCGTTGCCGGGGGCGGAAGCGTCGCCCGATTCGATGACTGGGATCAGCCATTCGCTGGGCAGAGGCTGCTAATACGGATGGGAAACCATCACCGAATTCCAGCCTCCGGCTGCTTAGTTTCATTGAAGCGGTGGGGGCGGGGAGGGAGGGGGGAATGTGGGGAGATCAGTCCCAGCAAAACAAGACGACACAGCGTCCCCCTTTCGGCCCTGCTGAAATCACCCCGAGCCCGGGGCTGTGGCAGGCGGGGAGGGGCCGGGAGCCTGCGTGGTTGGGTGGAAGGGGTCAGGTTCAAGGTTAGCCAGAGTTCAGCCTTAAAAATAGCACAGTTCTCGGCTGCCAGATATGGAGGTTGTTTCAAAACAAACCGCCTGATTCTTCCCTGCCAGGCGCTTCGCCTCTCTCTGAGGCGTTAGATCCCCGGCCCATGTCAGACCCTGTGGACGGCTGGGGTGGGGCGGTGGCTCGGCCCGGAGCTGGGGCCGGCCCGGTGCTGGGGAGGGCTGGGGCTCCTCCAGTCGCGGTGGGGGGGGGGGACACCACGCTCGGGGCTCTGGGGTGTGGGCGGGCAGGCCGGCATCCCCAAAGGGGGGGGAGTTCTCCTGCCACCTGGGCAACCTGGTGTCACGGAGTCCCCGGGCGATGCTCTGGAACTGCTCCCCACAAAGCCAGGCAGGAGTCTGGGGAGCCTCCTCTCCCTTGGAGCAGACTGTCTTCAGGGCAAGAAGCTCCCACGGCTTCACCTCCTGGGTCTCTCCTTGGAACATTCAGCATACCCCCCTCCGTGCGCTTCCCCCAGCGAGTCCACCCAGGCTGGGTCCTGGGGAAGCCAGAGGGTCCTGCACCCCCAACTTCGCAGGCAGACGTGACTCTTAGCCAGCCAGCAAAACAGAGCTTCATTAGATGACAGGAACAGGGTCTAAAACAGAGCTTGTAGGTACAGAGCACGGGACCCCTCAGCTGGGTCCATTCTGGGACCCAGCGAGCCAGACAACCCCGTCTGCACTCACCCCTCATCCCCAACCAGCTCCCAACTGAAACCCCCTCCAGCCCCTCCTTCCTGGCCTTTGTCTCTTTCCTGGGCCAGGAGGTCACCTGATCTCTTTGTTCAGCTTTAGCCATCCCCTTGCAAGGGGCAAGGGCCCCGGCCATTTGTTGCCGGGAGACAGAGTGTCGGCCATTTATGCCTGCTGGAGAAATGCCATGGGGAAACTGAGGCACCCACACAGTATTCAGAGGCAACATTAAGAACAGTCCCACTTCGTCACACCTGGGGACTTCTTCCTTCACTTCCGAGGCTGCGGCGGACTCTTCCCAGCTGGAATCGGCCTCGTTGATTCACTTTGCCGTCGTGACATCATGCCCAGTGGATGGGCCGATGGGCCATTAATGCAGTGGCCCAGCCTTCTAGCTCCTGCCAAAATGCTTCGTGCCTTGAGTACCGTAGGCTGGGGGCCTGTCCCAGCTGCAACGGTGGGAGCTTATCTTCAGCAAGCAGAGCACAGCGCGGGAATCCTTTCTGCGTCATTGTACCTGGGTTCTGTCAGCTGCTCCCTCGTCCTGGCCTGGCCGGGATTAATTCATTAGGAACAAGGGCAAAGGAGCAGCTGAAATCAATGTCAGCAAAAGCCCCTTTTAAGCCCCTCCATGGAATCCTCTAACCCCCCACCCCTGCAATGTCCCTTGATCACATTAGCTGGTGCCATAAAGAGAGAGAATTAACCAAGGGCTGGGGTTTAATGTCTCTGCGGGAGAAGCTCGGAACCAGCCAACCGCCCCCTGCCACTCCCCAGATGAACTCCTTCCTTCTTTCTAAGGAGTCTCATAAGAACGGCCAGATTGGGTCAGACCAAAGGTCCTTCTAGCCCAGTGTCCCGGCTCCCGACAGTGGCCAATGCCAAGTGCCCTGGAGGGAATGAACAGAACAGGGAATCAGCAAGTGATCCATCCCCTGTCGCCCATTCCATAGGGGAAACTGAGGCACCCACACAGTATTCAGAGAAAACATTAGGAACATTCCCACTTTGTCACAGAGGCCCGTGCATTTGGCAAGGCTGCAGCGCCTGCCCCTGCCTTGCATTCCAGCTGGTAGCTCTAGGGAGTTACGCGCAGTTAGTGGTGAATGGATCCCGGGGCATTTTAATAACAGAGACAGAAACTCAATATCCCGCAGGCCCCGAAGCGTCTCGGAGGAACTCAGGACTGGAAGGGCTTGGAACGGCGTCAGGATAAAAATCAGCCCTCAGCATCTAGCTCCCTGCACCGGCTCCCAACCTGCTTCTGCTGGCAGGTCAGGGGGCTTGGCCCTGATCTGCAAAGCCGGGAACGGGCCAGGGATGAGCTACTTTAGCGATGGGGTCTCCCTCCACAGTATCTGATCATGATCTTCCAAAGAGCTCCCGCCCCCTGCCTCCAAGGCTGTAGGTTGACTGCAGGATGGCAGTTTAAGATTTAGGAGACCCAGGTTGCTCTGCTCCAGGCGGCCCGTGTGATTTGGGATATGTCTACCCCGCCCGTCACAGGATGTAAATCTAGCTCGTGCAAGTACTAAAGAGGTGAAGCTGCAGTATGGGGAGCTGTGCGTGCCCACCAGGAACCCTGGGTGAGGACCTGTGTGGCTGGCGGCACTGCTGTAGATACAGCCTGTGCCTCGCTTCCCCAGGGTAACAGCACTGCCCTACCTCACGGCGGGAGCCTGAGAACAATGCTATGAAAGATCGTGAGCTGCCCCGGTGCTACTGAAGCGCAGCAGGAGCAGTTAACAGTATGTTAGGAACTATTAGGGAAAGAGATAGAAAATATCACCATGTAAATCCCTGGTGCACCCGCGCTTTGAATCCCGCAGACTGCGGGAGGTCCGCTGAAGCCGTGGGACCAGCGGACCCTCCGCAGGGACACCTGCGGGAGGTCCGCCGAAGCCACGGGACCAGCGGACCCTCTACAGGCATGCCGCCGAAGGCAGCCTGTCTGCTACCCTTGCGGCAACCGGCAGAGCGCCCCCTGTGCCTTGCCGCCCTAAGCACGCGCTTGGCATGCTGGGGCCTGGAGTCACTCCTGCTAAAAAGGGGGATCCTAATCCTCTGATTGCCAGAAGCCGGGAGAGGAAGACGGGGTGGATCTCTGCCAAATTTCCCTGTCCTGTACACTCTCCGTGATGCTCAGGTACACTGGCCACTGTCAGTGACAGGTTACGGGGCTAGATGGACCATTGGCCTGACCCAGCATGGCAGATCTTATGTACTTAACATAGCTAGAGGATTCCCCTGGGGCATCACCCTCCCTTGATAGATGGTCTGGGGGGTGGAGCTGCCCATTTTGCAATCTGTTGTGTCTGGTTTGTCCATCCCACGAGCCTCAGGCAGCTGCAGGAGTGAACTTTATTAGCACCAGCTCAAACCGGGGTGCGGGGAAAGTCACATGCCTGAATCGTGGTGACGCTTCTCCCATAAGCCCTGCCGGCTTTGTGCCAGGAGTCAGATGTGATCAACCCATCCCAAGGATCGCACTGGCAAGAGGATGCTTCACGTGGATAAGCCTGGAATGCGCTTGCCCCCAGGGTCGGTCCTGCCTCACTGACAGGGTCACCCGCTCTCAGAGCCCTCCAGCCGGCGCTGCAGCTAAATCAAGCTGCCAGCGCCCGATGAAAAACATTTCCCTGCTCCCAACAGCAAAGTTGCAATGAAAACCAACCATTTGTCGCGTCTGTGGGCATTTTCAGAAGACAGGTTTCCATTTTTTATTGGAAAAAACAGACAAATTTTGACCAAAACTTGAAACAAACTTTGGGCTTTAGCCAAAACTTTGCAGTTATTGGCCAGAAAGCGACAGTTTGAGGCAAGCAGCCATTTCCCGTGAAAAGCGTCTTTGACTTGGAAACCCAGTTTCTCATTTTTGATGGAAAAGTTTGATCGGCTCTAACAATTTTGACTTCTTGCTTCTAACGATGTGACTATCAGCCTTGCTGTCCCTACACTGATTCCCATCCCCAATGATTCTACACTGGAACATCCCCCCCACCTCCGCACACTTTTTCACCGTTCCTCCTTCACCAGCCCTATGCTCTGTTCATTCCAGTGCCAGGGAGGGGTCTAGAATTGGCCTTGACCAGCCAGTAGGTGTCAAAACTAGAGCTGTGGGAGGAACGGGGTTTTTTGGTTCATGGGCAGTTCCGAGAAATTGAAGGGGGAAAAAAAATTGTTTCAGATCAACCCCAAAATGAAAATTGCCCTGGAAATTTTTGGCCAACTGAAAAGTCAAAACATTTTCACACTTCATTTTGCATTTTGACGCTTTTCAAAAATGGTTGTCGTTTTTTCAAAAATAAAATGGAAGGAAATTTTGAAAGGGAAAGTCGTTTCAGACACATGTTCGGCTCCTTTGTGGATTTTGTGAGGGGACTGATTTGGTTTGGTTGGGGGTTTTTTTGGACTGAAATAACGTGCTGAAAGCAACACAAATTTGCAAAACACATTTTGGTGGACCTGAATCTGCATTTGTTTCAGAAAAAAAAAATTTAGCTGAAAAATGTCACGAGGTTCTAATCAAAGCTGCTACGTGCCTTGTCTATACTAGGATTCACACCCACCCCCCTCCCTTTACCCTGATGAACACCAGGCCCCTGTGTTTGTACAGTGCCTAGCACAATGGAGCCTGGATCTTGGACGGGGTTTCTCGGTGCTACCCTAATACACCTAATAAAGCAGCAGCAAAAAAAGGGGGACATAAAGCCATTTTCTTCCATTGCAAGCCACCTTTACAGCAAGGCCAACAGCTGCCAACACAGACAGTCCCAAGAGAGCATCTCAATCGCCGCATCCTGTGCTTGCAGAGATGTGGCCGCACATGTGTACACAGATGTGAGTCACAGCAGAACAAAGGAGGGCTTTCAGCATCTGGGACGGGCTGGGGGAGCTTCTGAATTGCTAATCACAGGCATGTTTGAGTTAGAATGTAAAGGGAGCAGCAACCGGCCAAGGGAAACCAAGAGTGGGGGGTAGCCCTGTGGTTAAGACACTGGCTGTGATTCAGGATACCTAGGTTCAATTCCCAGGCTCCTCAGACGTGTTATTTGACCTCCCCGCGCCTCAGCTTCCCAGTGATAAAACAGGGCTAACAAATATTATTTGCACTGCAGTGGCAACTCTGAACCCTAGCGCTGGGCCAGCCCTGCATTGCGCTAGGCGCTTTACAAACAGAACAAAAAGCTGAGTCCTACCCCAGAGAGCTCACCAGCTAAGAGGGGAAACTGAGGCACGGAGTGACAAAGCACCTTGCCCACAGCTGATGCTGTGTTAACCAGCTCATTAGTTATTATTCAGATTACCATTGTGCCAGGGGCTGTACGAACAAGGCAGCCCTGGGGCACTTACAAACAGAAAAGGACAAGAGACAACATGTAGGAGGATCGAAGGTAACAATGAGATGAACATGGCCAGCAGGAGGATGCTCCCATTGCTGGTGCTGTTTAGCCCATAGGCGCCTTTAGAGGCAGGGCCTGGCCCTCGCTCTGTGTCTGTGCTGCGTCCGGCCCAAGAGGGCCCTGATCTCACTTGGATGCTAATAGAACTGGGAGAAGGCAGCTGCATGTCTGCAAAGCAGGGGTCTGACAGAGGCAGCACGGTTCCCCATGCCGTCAGCAGCACCCTGTCTTCCCTTCCCACTGCCCAGCACCGGTCCGGGACCCCCGGCTGTTGCACAGAGACCAGCAGGACCTTGGAGTCTAGAGCATGGGCAATGCTGCATCTGCAAATCCCCCACCCCCGGCCTGGGTAAAGCACCATCATCACTCAGGTTCTGAGGTGCCAATAGAGACAGGCACCGGGTGAGAGACAATCCCAGCCCTGGAGCTCGCAGGCTGACGGTGGGGAAGCCCAGGGGCACTAAGCAGGTCAGCAGCAAACCCTGGAACAGAAGCCGGCTCATCCGGCTCTCTGAGCAATGCCCGCTCCATGGCCACATACACTGCAGCTATCCAAGCAGATGAGACAGCCAGAGGCTGTCCTGCCAGTTCTGCTAGCGCCAGAGAGGCTGGGTTCCTACTGGACAGCGACTCCTAACATAGGAAGGACAAAGCCCACATCTGACAAGAGGCTGGAGCTCTCAGGGGGACAGAGCCCCGCTGTGGCCCCGTGGGAGGTGTTAGTCTAATTCCCCTGGGTCACTTTAACATGCTTCCTGCGCGGCCCTGAAAACTCCAGTTGGTCTCACGTTAGTTGTGGGAGGCTCAGCTCCAAACTGAAAACGGGGCCAGTTTGTCTAGTGGTTACAGCAGGGCGATTCCCAGCTGGGAGCAGAGTGGGCCATACGACAGTCTTAGTGCCTCAGTTTCCCATGGTGAAAGGGGAATTATACAGGATTTCCCCCCAGGGTGGCTGAGAAATGAATCGAATCAATGAGGGGGAGTGCGGGGGGAGAGTTTGCACTAACTCTACCATTCAAGGATTTTTTCCTGCAGGTAGTTCAAACATCCCTTCCGGCCTTCGATGAGGAGCCACCAGAAAAGGAATATTGGACAGACCGTTTGCAACTCCACAGCACGGTGTCCCCACTCCGCTACTCACACGCTCCTTCCCTTCCTGTTGCGAGAAAAGGTGATGCTTGCAGGAAAGGCGAGTGTCGCAAGCACTCGTGCAAAGATGGATTTGCCTCATGGCTTTGGAGGTGAGGGACAGAGCAATAGATACCAGGCGGTTCCCGCGGTCTATGGGTAAGGGGACTGGGGCGTTTTAATTGGCAAGCTCCCAGCACTAAAAGGGGAAGAGTCCATGGGAAATCAGGAGCCTGAGACTGACCGTCCCCAGGAACAATGGGGAGAGGCCAATGCTCCAGCTCAGCCTGATTGACAGGGGCCAGGCTAATCAGGGAGTCAGGAGGCCGGGGGGTCCCGTCCTTGTGTGAGCTGGAATTGCCTGAGTTGGACAGAGTGGGGCCGAGCTAAGGAGAGAGCAGGAGCACCAGGCTGAGCTGGGGAGCAGGGCTGCAGGCCAAAAGCCAGAGCACAGCCCAGAGAGAGCAGACCTGCAGCAACCAGAGCCAGAGAAGCAGCCCAGGAAGCTGAAGGCAGAGCAGCAGCAGCCAGGCTGAGGCAGTGTGGAGCTGGGGAGAGCGAGGGGGATTCTGGGCAGCCCAGGGAGATGCCTCAGCCAGGAGGCCCTGCAGGCCAAACTTGGAGAGGGATTGTAACCCTGGGTATTTCTGCAAAAAGGAATAGCATTGGCAATTGACCATCATTAGGTTTCAGGGTTAACAGCTCAATTACCCGAATCAGGCCATCCAGTGCTATTGTTTCAGGCTGTATGCAAACTCAAGCAGACATCATTGCGGCAGCATACACCCTGTTCACATTTTCAAAGTTATATTTACAACCGCAACAGCTAGAATCTGTTAAGTCCCAAGCAGACTGCAAAGAGCTACAAAAGGATCTCACAAAACTGGGTTACTGGGCAACGAAATGGCAGATGAAATTTAATATTAATAAATGCAAAGTAATGCACATTGGAAAACATAATCCCAACCATACATATCAAATGATGGGGTCTAAATTAGCTGTTACCACTCACGAAAGAGAGTTTGGAGTCACTGTGGATAGTTCTCTGAAAACATCCACTCAATGTGCAGTAGCAGTCAACAAAGCAAACAGAATTTGGGAATCATTAAGAGAGGGATAGATAGTAAGACAGAAAATATCATACTGCCTCTATATAAACCCATGATACGTCCACATCTTGAATACTGCGGGCAGATGTGGTTGCCCCATCTCAAAAAAAAGATATTGGAATTGGAAAAGGTTCAGAAAAGGGCAACAAAATTATTAGGGGTATGGAACAGTTTCCATATGAGAAGCGATTAATAAGACCGGGACTTTTCAGCTTGGCAAAGAGATGACTAAGGGGGGATATGATAGAGATCTGTAAAATCATGACTGGTGTGGAGAACGCATATAAGAAAGTGTTATTTACTCCTCCTCCTAACACAAGAACTAGGGGGTCACCAAATGAAATTAATAGGCAGCAGGTTTAAAACAAACAGAAGGAAGTTTCCCCCCCCCCACACAACGGACAGCCAATCTGTGGAACTCCTTGCCAGAGGATGTTGTGAAGGCCAAGACTATAACAGGGTTCAAAAAAGAACTAGATAAATTCATGGAGGATCGGTCCATCAATGGCTATTAGCTAGGATGACCAGGGATGGTGTCCCGAGCCTCTGTTTGCCAGAAACTGGGAACGGGCAACAGGGGATGGATCACGTGATGATTCCCTGTTCTGTTCATTCCCTCTGGGGCACCTGGCATTGGCCAATGTTGGAAGACAGGATACTGGGCTAGATGGACCTTTGGTCTGACCCAGTCTGGCCGTTCTTATGTTCTAATCAAACAACAAAAACTTAACTTTTGCAGCATAATTCTCCAGCGAAGGGGTGTATTTCTCAGCTACGTAACCCACATAGGACCCTGCTTAACCAAACAGTGCACCAGATTCCTCTTAAAAAGTACTATTTGCCTTCAAACAGGCTCAGCTGTTTGACCCCTTCAGCGAGTTTTCAATCAGTTCCACACTGGGCCAGACCCTCGGCTGGTGCATAAAAGAGTCCATGGAGCTTTGCAAAGTGAAACCAGCTGAATACCTGGCCCTATTAGCGGAAGTGCCCCTACGCCATGTTCTCTCTAACAACTAGGAACCCCAGAGACAAGCTCTGAAGAGGAACTAGATAAACGCACGTCTTGAGGACGCCCAGATTTGGGGCATTCTCACGCTGATTTCCCCTCCCCCGTTCCCAGCCAGCTCTGCTAGGTTTCCACAACTTTCGATCCCTTCCCGCAGGGAAGGTGGGGTGCCGGGATGGCACAGGTTTGCCAGCTGCTGCACCAATACCTTTCTCGGGGAGCAGATCCGCAAGGCCAAGAGCGACGCTCCTGCCCCAAGCAGGATTGTTATCGGGGGGGGTGGGCGGCGGTGTGGAATTAATCTTGGCCAGAGTAACACGAAAGCCGTCCAAGCCCAGGGACTGGACACAGAGCTCTGATTGTGCGAGATTGTGCTGGTTTCTCCTGCAAGATACGGAATGAAAATCTGGCCCCACGGTGATTAAAAACAACAAAAGAAAGTAGACAAGGCCAAGCATGTTCTCAGCTCGGTGCAGTTAGGAAGCCGCAAAGTCCCAGCGTTGCCAGCTCCAGCTTCCTGCACAAACGTACGGGAGGCAGCGCGGGGAGCAAACATCCTGTTGCCGGCCTCAGGACCTCCGACAGCCTGCAAGGAGCTTGGGGTTTTGCAAGCGCTGGGCTCCGCTGCTGCTCCGCAGCCCCTGGTGCTCAAAGGCAAGGGAAGGCTGAGCCCCGTGGGGACGTCTGCACACCCTTGCAGAGACTGCAGAAGGAAATTAACGGGAAGAGGTAAACTATTCCTGCAGGGGGACAGACCCCTATTTTCAGTGAAGATCAAAGGTCAGACCTGCTATGCGTGGTGCTGCAGAGACTCACCCTAGGATCCTTCAGTCTGTGAAGCCAAGCTGACAATACGTTCAATCTTATCAAAGGGAGAATCTCAGTCATCCTGGTTGAAAACACTGGGGCAAAGCACTTGGGGTAAGCTAGCCTGTAGGAGATGGGGTGAGTTAAGTTTAGGCTTCAGCAGGTGTGTTATGATTTTCCTTGCTATGTAACCATTTGTTTCCGATATTCGTACTTACTGTCTTTTGAATCTCTGTTCTGCGACGATGAATTTAATTCTTCCTTTCACAAGATAGACTTCCAAGTGCCGTGTGCTAAGCAGAGCGTGGGGATCGGGAGTTGATGCCGGTATTCCCGGGGAGTAGCGGATCTCAGAGCTCTGCATGGGCTCAGTGGCACAGGACCTGGGCACTCCAGAGATGCTGGGAGAACTCCCAGGTGGGTTCGTGCCTATGGCTAACCTGGAGGGAGAAAGCGCGCGCGCGCAAGGCCTGCAAGGCAGAGCTTGCATGGCCAGAGGCTGGGAGAGCGAGGGCACTAATCTTCAGTAGGCACAGAGAAGAAATCTTCACACTAAGGGTAGGTGGCAGTGAGGGGGCTCACAAGTCCTGCTGCCCCAGGACACACCCTGGGAACCCAATTTTAAAAGAGATTTAGGCACCTAACAGATTGCCCAAAGCCCCTAACTCTGTGAGTTCCAGCGGCGCTTTTGAACAGCCCAGCAGGTACCCAAATACCTCAGGCCCCGATCCTCCCATTATCAATGGAAGTTCGGAGCCTTTGAAGATCAGGCCCGAAGTGACTTGCCCAAGGTCACACCAGCAGCGTGGGGGAGAGCGACAAACTGAACTTGAGGCCGAGTCCCAGGTTAGCGGCCTAACCCTTTTCCCTGCTAACCCAAGCATCACTCACCTTGGTTCCAGCACCTGTAACACCGCTGGGACGGAGTGTCCGCCAGGACTAGATCATGGGGATCTAGAAGCATGAACAGCAAATGTCGAGCCTGGAGGGCTGCGTTCATTTGCTCAGATGCTGTTATTAAACCACTTTATCTAAACAGATGCAAAACCCAACTGGAGGTTGCTTTTCGGTCCATTAAAACCTGATGTTCAGCTGAAGTCAGTTCCTCACTGAATTGCATGGCACTGTTACAAACCTGGGTAAATTGTTTGGGCTTGTCTACACTGGAAATACCGCAGTAGTGCAGCATAGGGGTTCTTCCGTCGGCAATCCATTTCCCCAAGAGGCGGTTGCTAGGTCGAGGGACCTAGCACTGTCTACACGGGAACTTAGGTCACTTTAATTACGTTGCTCAGGGCTGTGGATTTTTCATGCCCATGACGAACGCAGTTGAGGCGACCTAATTTTCTAGTATAGACCAGCCCTTAAGTCTAATTCAGGAAGGAATTGACTAACTACTTAAATCTGGTTTGTAAGAGTTTGGTGCAATTCAGGGATGGATTGATTTGAACGGAACGGCTCTAAGGCAGCTGCAGATCAATATTTAAACACTGAATGATGGCTGCAGTATTTAAGTTGATTTAGAGACCGTCCTTGGTTGTCGGACATGATGCTGGCCACATGGCTCCTTCGTGTACCCTTGGCTACGAAATGGATGTGTCTTAACCACGTCAGCCCACTAAGTTGTTGGCTCAGGGGAAACTTGGACTTTAGATAAATCCAGGCAACTGTGCGGGGAAAGCGTCATTTGGGGCTGGTAAGGTGCCACCGTAACATAAGATTTATTGAAGCACCTAAATAAAAGGTAGGCTGATGGCTAAAAGGTGCTGAGCTCCCCGCAGCTCTGACTAGCAGCAACGGGATTTGTGGATGCTCAGCACTTCTGAAATGAGCAGCAGGCCGCTTTGAGCTAGAGACTTGACAGTCCCAGGATGAAGTTTGCTGTAGCCAGCGGATACGAGATGTGAAAGCCGCTGCTTTGGGGTCGGGAATGGCCTTTGACACATCTGTGAATGGTGCAGAACAGACATGTGGTGGCTATGTCCATAAATGGCTATTAGCCAGGATGGGTAAGAATGTTGTCCCTAGCCTCTGTTTGTCAGAGGATGGAGATGGATGGCAGGAGAGAGATCACTTGATCATTGCCTGTTAGGCTCACTCCCTCTGGGGCACCTGGCATTGGCCACTGTCGGTAGACAGGATACTGGGCTAGATGGACCTTTGGTCTGACCCGTTACGGCCCTTCTTATGTTCTTATGACACGGGAAGGCAAAAAGGATTGAGACCAGTCACTGCCTTCCTTTGGAAGCAGATAGGCAGGTAAACTAGAAGGCAGCACCTGGACAGACATTCACCCTACAGTGCCCACCCGCAATTCAGCTGGCTGGGGGAGGAGCTGACGCATAGGAAGCTGAGAATTTGGCCCAAGGCGTTTGCATCTGCTGATCTCCCAAAGAGCAGCCTGAGGAAGGGGGAAACAAAAAGGACCAAAGGCCAATGAGATCTTAAGAGATGGGAGCCCAAGACTATTCACACACGGCTCTCTACCCTGGTGAAGCCCTATCCCTAGCGAAGTGGGCCCTGGACCATCCTTGGGGTTCGAGAGCACATTTGCAACAACAGTCCCTTGCGTGCGCTACGCCGGCAAGCCCAGAGGAACATCCACCCAAACGCTGGGCCCTCGAGCAATTGAGCTGTCTGCTGTAGCTCCAGCCCACTGGGGATAAAACGGATCAAGAACTGGGCAGTGGTGCCAGGACAGAGGCCAGGCCTGAATGAGAGAGAGTGAAGCTCCGTGTTCTTCCTCAAAAGCAGCTTTGGTTCGGGCACTTTAGACAGGAGGGTCTGTGCTGGAGAATGACCATGTGTAAGTGGCATCTGGTCCGTGTGTATCCAGTCTGAACTACTGGTTGGCTTTAGATTACAATGGCCACTGGGGTTTTGCTGCTTGCGTTTGCCTTCCAGAACCAACACAGAACATGAACTGGATTCTGCGCCTTCATGAGCGTAATCCAGATTAGTTACTGAGTCCAGATTAGACGGTGCCGACACACCCACTACAGGTAATGAGGCGGCACAGAAGAGAAAACCTGGCCTGCAAGGGCTGGAACTGTCAGCAGCGAAGGCTTCACTCAGACGCACGCAGGACAATCTCTCGGAACAAGCCAAGAGCTCCTTAACGAAACTGAGCAAAGACTGGCAAACGCCTCCCTCTTGTGGCTACCATGCTTAACGTCAGTGCCAAGGCCGGAATAACAATTTAAGAGTGAGGTTGTAATGCAGAAAAAACACCCTTCTTACACCAAGCCAGGGAAGAGATTTCTGTTCTCCTTGCTCTGAGAAGTCTTCCTTAGATTGCAACAGAAGCTGGTGTGGATGTTTCCACAGGGAATGTTCCAGGACTGTCCAGTCAGCTTTGGAAAGCTGGCATGGTACCAAGTAGAGTTCAGGACCACGGCCACCAATTGCCAATGGTGGGAGTGAGAGACTTGCAAATGATCTGGGCCTTAACGGGTATTTTAAAGATTAGCTTTATTTGGAGGAAACAAAAAAAAAGAAAAAAAAAAAGAAAAAAAAAAAGAGGGATTTTACATAATAAAAGACATCTCCCAGGAAGTCCACTACAGATTACAAATCATTTTCATAGAAGATATTTTTGTACAAATTTTACATGTCTTCAGAATGTGTAAAACGCAACTCAATCAGTGTGACCCTGTCCCGACAGCAGAGGAGAGGGTGGGGAAGAGAATGCTTTTTTCAGACGCAATTTAGTGATAGTCACACCTCAAATCCAGCCCCTGCGTTAACTAGACCTACGCGATACCGTGTCTGAAATTCAGCTCTGCTGTCCCGGTGGTGGCCCCCCCGTGGTACGTGCTTGACACCTCAGGTTTAAGGTTTTTTTTGAAACTAGCTAAAAAGTGACTGAAATAACCAATCAACTGCAGCTTTACAATGCATCAAATCCAGCACCTGATAGAGAGAGCTGTGCTTTGTGGAGTGCCCAGAGGAGAGAGAGAGTCCTAAGTCACAAGCATTTGTGCAATTCTCCTCCCACCAACTAAGGTAAAAAGGCGACCATGAATGAATGGGTGCACACCTTGTCAATCAAACGAGTATTGTCTGTAGTCTTGCAATCCAGATATGCTACACCATGAATGAGTTCTTTCTGAGAACCCTTTTCTTTAGAAGGCGGTGAAACCCTCGTGCTGGCTTGACTATGCCATGAGATTATCACAACTCTGCCGTCAGCTCAGGAAACCTAGTGAGGGTGAATTAAAACGGCTAAAAATTTAGAATCTGACTTTTAAGACCTTGCCAGTTTTAGGCCAGTGAATATTTAGGGACTGGAGAATCTCTCCTCAGTGGAAGTTTGGGTCAGGTATTCCCTGTACAAGGGCCTATGCCACCAATGCTGTCTGCTGCTTGTCCAAGTGGAGGGAGGGAGTTGGACAAGCAGATACAGAGGGGGCAGGAACACGTTCTGGAGGCACAGAAGTGCAGCCTGCTCCGTGCACCCAGAGACAGCCTTGAGGCCATCTAGCTTGCCCTCCCGTGCATCTCGATAGCTCTATATGCCCAACCAGAAGAGGGAGCTCTCACTCAAGGAGAGGGGTGCTATTTAAAACGTGTGTGAAAGGGGTGACACCAGGTGATTAAAGAAGTGAGGAGAAGGTGGCTAAGGAGAGGAGAAGAGATTCCAAGAGAGGCAGATACCAACCCATGGGAAGATGGCAGATCCTGAAAGGTTTGTCAGTCCCAGCAGGGCTCGGAGGAGGGGAGCTGAGCGTTTGTGCCTCCAAAGGGAGGACTTTCACTACTTTGTTAGCATGCTTAACTCTTTCCCAACTGACTGCTGTCTGAGGCTCTCCACTGCCCAGGGGGCTGCCGCTGGTGCTCACTGGAAAGCCTGCCTGTTCTTTCCTGGATCAATTGGCCTGACCTGGTGCATCACTTTCAGAGATGAGTATCAGGATTCGAAGCTCATTTCAGAGACGGGCACGGTTCAACACCCCCTCTCTACCTCAACGTCTCAGCCCATCCTCCACTGTTGGGACAGCAAGACAGTCTTCTCCTTCCCTAGTGCACTGGGTAACGCTTTGTATTGCACTGGATTTTGGAAAGGAAGAGCTGGACGCTTAAGGAAGGAAGCTAGAATAACCTCATGGACTAGATACCCTACCTTCAAAGTGATCATTTATTAAGGTAACATTGCAGAATTCATCCATTTAGGCGAGCAAGATGAGGGAGAAAAGCCAGTTCTTCCTTAATTAGCTGTCCTACTGCCCAATCTGCTCAGGCTTCTCCAAGACACCTGGCTGGCTAACATGTTAAACCGTCCACTCTAAGTGACAGGGCCTAAGCTCAAGTCATGCTGGAAACCACGCTGAGTCGCCCTTTTCTTTTTAAAACTTGCACTTCTCTCTTGCTACACTTTGCAGAGATTCTCCAGTTAGTTCAATACTTTAAAGGCTGCAGCAGCATGCAAGAGAAATGGTTTCCTTTTGTTTTTTAAAAAAAGTTTAAGAAAGGTCTCCAGGAGATGTTGAGTTTTACATTTTATTTCTGTCTCGTCTGGTTTGGTTTGCTTTTCCTATGTTCCTGGGTGGCGATCGGCTAGGAGACAGCGCAGGGTCTGGAGATTTTAATCAGTGTAATTGTCTTCCTCCACTTCATCTTCACCATCCACTGACAGAGCAGCGTACTTGCTAACATAGCTGAACTTCTGCAAGAAATACAGCAGGTTAAACGGGGAATGAAACACCAGGTAGGCAACTCTGCAGCAACACTTCAGTTTGGATACAGCATTTCATAGGAGAATCACACCCAGCTCCCACTACCTACCAAAAGGTTTTCACTGTGGTTTTTAATCAAGGTATTTATACCCCACAGCCCTTACCATAGTATGCGAGTACTTCCCAAACAATGAATTTATCTTCCCACATAAGAGGTAGAGGTGGAATAGCCTCATTTGACAGATGGGGAATAGAGAACAGGAGAAGTAGATGGCACTCGGGAAGCCCATGAACAGGTAGGAATCGAACTGAGGTTTCCGAAGTCTCAGTCCAGCATCTTTAACTGCAAGGCCAACCCTCCTCTCCCCACACGCTGCTCTGTACTTCAAGCAGCAGCTAGTAGATTAAATGCTTACAGAGGCCGTATTCTCGTCGGGTTTCTTTGGCTCAGATGCAGATTGCGAGTCATGATCGTTCTTGCTTTCTTTCCTGCAAGAGTCAAGTTTCAGTTGAACAAGCGTTCATTTAGCTGGAGGAGCTGCCAACGGAGCCAGTGCGCCGCTACCAAGCTACAGCTGCGCCCACGATAGGTGCACACTGGATTTGAAAGGGGTGCCGATCAAGGGGAAGAGAAAATGGCCAATTTCACATCGAACGTCCAAGGCTAGCCGTTGGTGTTTCACACAGCCTGGTTCTCAGCCCAGCGCTGACTGCTGACCAGACACAGCAAGCACCCCTCCAGTTAAGGAGGGACACTGGCTTTATAGATCCTCTGCAGGGGAATTAAGTCTGCACGCGCCTACTTCTGGTGGCGAGGGAGGCCGTGTAGCTATTTTACTGACTACTGCTCGATGATTAGGAGCTCGGAAGGTGGACGAAGGGCGGAGTACTGGCCTGTCCCCAAGGGCACGGCTAGTAACATGCTCAGCTCTCGGACATCAGCCCTTTCACATAAAAGCCACCTGTATGAATGCTCTAGCAAAAACCCAGGGACTTAAATGAGAAGAGAGGGGTTACTAGCCTTGGTGGCAGCAGCATCACTGGGGCAGGGCAACGGGGGAAGACGCTGACAAGGTGTCTATGGAATGCAGGGCAAGACCTGCAGGGCTGGATTTTAGCTTTCTGGTAAAGGCCCAAAATGAGCATTTTGAAGTTAGAACTAAAACCGAGGTCAGCTCAGGCGGTGCAGTGTTTTTAAAATACCTGGCACAGTCTATTGTAACAGACCACCCCGCCTCATGCCCAACTGGAGAACGAGGAGTCATGAGACCATTACACCAGCCAGTGCTTTGTGCTTCAGTTGGCAGTGGGTGCCGAGCCAGGCAAAACCGGCTCCCAGCATGGAAGCATCGGCATTACCAATGAGGCAGTAACAGCTCAGTACACAGAAGCCTGCGGCTATTTAAGGCCTGACCCCAGCATGGCGGACAGTCAGACACTCCACACCTGCCGCTGGTTAGGTCAGAGGGGGCTGGTGCAGGACACTGGAATGCTGTTCAAATCTGAAACAGTCGTTGAAATAGGACTGGCAGGAGGAGAAGGGGAAGATGAAGACTGACAGACATACCTATCTGAATCTTGCCAATGATCTCTGCTGCCTCCGTCTCCTGGGCCACTTCGACCTTTTGGAACGCTCTCCTTCCCCTCATCTAGTTTGTTCTCATCTCCTGAAGAAAAAAAGAGCCGATGAAACCTTCCCTCTCACTAACATAGCAAAATCTCAACCAACCACTTAACGCCTGTGTATCTGAACAGTTCCAGTGCAGCAAGCTGGGGCGTACTAGCCTGCTGTGCACTAGATGTCGGGTGGACCCTACGGCTGCACACTCAAAAGTTCTGTCGTGTGTTTTTAGCAAGCCCTTAGGCAGCCTGTGATACACACGGCACAACACTACCCCAAACAGCTTACAGAGTCAAGGCCCAAAATCCATCTGAGCCTTCCTAAGTTCCAGCCTGCCTGTTACCTGCTCCTCCCTATTAGCGCCACAAGGGCTGGCTGTCCATGTTCGGAGGGATACCTATACAGCTCAACTGGCCCCTTGGACATTTCACTCTCGAATTTTAGGGTTCATCTATGACTTGCTTCTCCCTTTTATGAAATCTTCTTTCTAGAACTCAGGGATCCCAAAGGCAGTTTTGAGTATCCCTTCCCCCATAAGTAGGGCCCTACCAAATTCATGGTCCATTTTAGTCAATTTCATGGTCATAGGATTTTAAAAAATCGTAAATTTCATGCTGCTGCTGGCTGGGAGCCCAGCTCTGAAAGCTGAGCTGCAGCACGGTACGGTATTGCCACCCCTACTTCTGCGCTGCCGCTGGCGGGGCGCTGCCTTCAGAGCTGAGCGCCTGCCCAACAGCAGCCGCTCTTTGGCCACCCAGCTCTGAAGGCAGCGCAGAAGTAAGGGTGGCAATACCACGACCCCCGTAAAACAATCTTTGCAGTCACAACAGCACGGGAAGTGAGGTTTCCCCAACCACAGAAACGCCAACAGAAATTCAGGCTAGTGAGGGGTTACACTTTCAGACCCACGGCAGTTCTCCCTTTGCGGCCGATCAGACATCTATGCGGATGTCTGAAGGAACTGTCCATTTCTGCTCCCATCAATGCAGGGAGGAGACTGCTGCCCTCTACTGTCCAGCAGAGGAACAGCTTAAGGTCACTAGAACTTGAATAGATCTGAGATCAATAAGCCATATGAACAATAGCAATTCCCAAACCTGGAACCACCCCTTAACTCCGCAGTGCTAATGCCATATAACTAAAGGCATCAAACCAGGGAGCAGCGGGGTTAGTCCACCTCGGGAATTCTCAACCCTTCTTGCCCTACAAATGAAAACAACCCCTGACCATACCTTTCCTGGGAACACTCTTAGGTGGTGCTCTGTCCTCCGACAGCAGGGCTGGTGCTGTCTGGCTGCTGCTAGGAAAAAAGAATAAAACATGTGATCAGGGATGCTGCATCCTCCGACAGGTGCTTGGGATACTGCTGACTTTGAGAGCTATTTGTGTCTTGATGAACCTCGGCCCTGGGTCTAAGATTTCAGCAGCCACATGTGGGTCATACAAGAAGCAGCCAGAAGCCCCAAAACCAGACTCAAACCTGAGGCCACTGCCTGAAGCTAAGCTCTAGAAGGTGCATGCTGCAATTCAACATTGTTTCAGTGGAGAACAGAACAGCAGCTCATCTCCATGGGAGTTTTAACCTCCCTTCTGTAACCGGAGCTCCTTGCATGCATCTAGGGCTGACAGATCAGACCCCGGGAGCAGGCGCTCAGTACAAACTCGCCTTGTAGGAGAGTGCTGCTCCGTGTCAGAGCTCAGGGAGCGGGCAGGGGGGTTGCTGCTGCGTTTAACCCAGGCGTTCTCCTTCGGCGGTGGTGCTGGCATCACTTTCAGAGGGAGCTTCTCTTCCTTGGGGGTCTTGGAGGTGGGAGACGGGGCATCGTCCTCTTTGCTGAAGGTTTCATTTTCCAAGGACTTCTCGCTCTCCCTCCTTCGGGTGGCTGTAAGGACGGGAAATGGCAGTGAGCACAATGGCAGGCAAGACTTCTCCCCCAAATGTATCTAGCCCAAGGGAGGTGGTCTGGACAGGTCTCCAGTTATTCCAACCTGGGCAGCCTGGGTCATCGACCTCAACAGCCCCTTAACTATCACCTTAGGATTCTTGCCTGTCTGAGACCAGAAGGTTTGACCTAACAATGCCCACGAGTAACCTGACAAGTGGCTCTTGTGTAGCCAGTGACCACTAAAACCTGATCGCTAGAGCAGCCAGGAAGCCAGGCCTCACATAGCACCTGCTTGTTGCGGGACAGGATATGGATACGATGATGGAGGCTGCACCAGAGGAGTCTGGTGAACAAGCGTTTAAGCGTCACAGTTGTTCTTGGTCCCGTGCAACCATCCACCGAGTCTTGCTAGGGATCCTTCCCCACACGCAGCCTACACACGTGACGGGGCTTTCAACAGAAGCGGGGTGAAGCAACTGACTTGGGAAACAAGAGCTGACAAAGGCAGGCTTGCTCCAGGCCGACTCATCCTGTCCCCGACTTACTTCTTCCCGTTGGGCCAGTTCCCACGGACGGGCCTGTGCTCCCAGTCTGTGAGGACTCACTCCCTGTCCGTGAGCGCTCCTGGTTCTCTTCACTACGCCAGCTGGGGTGCCTACAATAGAAAGGGGGAAGAAAGTCTGATCAAACTGTAATGTCCAGTAAGAACTGGGTGCGGGGCTGGAGGAGAGCGTCGGCAAAGGGCCCCTCTGCAGCCCAAAGCTGGGGAAGGCAGTACAATTGCTTGGCGCTTCCCATCTGCTGATCTCAAGAGAGACAGCAAAGGAGGGCTATCACCACTACCTGTCTTTGACAGATGGGCAACGTGAAGGACAGAGATTAACAGATTTGCCCAAGGCGAGACGAGAACTCGCGTCTCAACGCCCAGGCCCTACCCACTGGACAAGGCTGCCTCTCTTCAGAAGTCACCCAAGAGAGAATCAAGCCCATCATCTCCTGACAAGATAAGTCAAGAAGGTACAGCTGCCTCGGTGAATAGGACATAGCAGGAGCCCACTGCTAGGGGCGACCGCTCCTTTTAGGTTTACGGAGCCGCCTGGAATTCTAACGAACGCACGGCCTTTGACAACATTATTCCAAAAGGATGAAAACAAGCAGACATTGCAGTATTACAGAGGGGAACAGTCACATCTCCAGCACCCTTTATCAGAGGGCTACACAGCTTTGCAGGCATGCTGAGCCTCAGCAACCTAGCTTGAACAATTTAGAAGAAGGATTGCGGCGAGTTGGGCAGTGTGCACACCACACAATCACCAGGTGCAGTCTGGCAGCTCACATACAGAGCTGCTCCCGATGGTGTTCCAGCCCCAGCCTGCCACCTACCTCTCTCGGGGCCGCCTTTCTAGCCTTGGTTTATCATCCTCCAGTTGACGCTGCAGCTTCTCCTGCTCCTTCTGTAGCCGCTCTTCCACTTCCCGCTCCCTTGCAGCTGTGTCCACAGGCTTGGCACCCCCGAAGATAGAGGCTGCACGGCTGGACTGAGTGGCAGGGGCCACCGAGGAGTCTTCCTCCTTGGGGGCGCTGCGCGGTTTCAGGTTCAGTTTTGGCCTCTGAGTGGAACCTACATTGGATGAAGTGGACAGCGACTGAGGGCAAACGCCATGGGATCTGCTCAGAACAGGACCCCACGAAGACCCAGCTGGGAGGAGGCAGGAGCACTGGCTACCAACCCTCCAAGCTCAGCTTCCTTCCAGCTGTTGAGCCCACCCCTGAGAACAAGCAGAGCGCTACCTCTATCATCACGACGAACGTCATCCCGGGCGTAGTCATCCCGGGAGCTCCATCTGTCCACCCTGTCGTCCCTCCTTTCATAGCGATCTTCATAACGGTCACCGCCCCCTCTGAAGTCATCGTCCCGACGGTACCCAGTGCCAAAGGCTCTCCGGCCGCTGCCCACCCTGGAATCGTAGCCTACAGGAGGACGAGAGGGAAAGCAGCGCTGGTTACTCCTGAGCAATGGAGCATTACACCAGAGGATGGCTGATGAAGTGCAGGAGAGGGAGGCCCTTCTAGGTTTACGCCACATTCCCCAAACAGGAAGGCAAGAAAGGGGCAATGGTGACCTGCACATACTGCAGCCAACCCAACCTCTCTGGATCTGCTCGGCCAGTGGGCACTATGAAATGCAAGAATCAGGGCAGGGTAGTGCACACCATCTAGCACCCAGAGGACTAAGTGGACTGCAGCTCAGAGGCATACGACTGGCCTACTGTCCATCCCCCACTTCGAGAATGGGGAACAGCAGCAGCCCTGGGAGCTGCACAACTGAGTGGTTTGTCAATGCTTAGCACAAGCTCTGGACAGAACAGACTCCAATTGACGTGCAGTTCCCTCAGATCATAGGAAAGCCTCTGAAGCCACACTACCTCCTCGATCGTAGTCTCGACTACGGTCATCGTAACGATCTCGGCCCCCAAAGCGATCCATATCCCTGCGAGGGCCATCGCGATACCGGTCCGAATCGTTGTAACGATCGCGGTCCCGATACCCTAAAGAGAGAAAGGAAGGTTACAGTACAAGACAGGCAGTATTGGACCACTATGCACTATTCCCAAAAGACTGAGGCTTAGTCTACACTACAAAGTTAGGCTGATGTAAGGCACTTTACATTGACCTAATGTTGCTCCTGCCGATGTAAGTCACCCATCACACCGATTTAATTCCACGTCCGCGAGAGGTGTAACGCTTAAGCCAATGTAGTTAGGTCAAGACAATGTCCATGTAGATAATGTGTTGCTTACATCACCTGTTGCCTCCCGGGGCTCGAGCCCAAGCCCAGGGCTGACAGCTGATGAGGGATTGAGGGGGTTGGGGAGAGGAGAGCCTGATCTGTGGTCGCCTCCTGGTAAGGGGATGTGGGAGGATGCAGCAGGGCTCCAGCTGTCAGCCTCAGGGGGGCAGGGCTCCAGTTGACAGCGCCCCACAACATCTGTTAAATTGGTGCAAGTGCGCTGGGTGAGAACGTGCACTGCCGACAGGAGCAGTGTGGACATTAAAAATCGAATTAAACTACTGCAGTGGCTGTATGTCGACTTAATTTTGTAGTGCAGACATGCCCTAAATTGACACTGTCCCAAGGAGCTCAGTTGGCAAAGACTATACATGGTTCAATTCATTCCTCCCACCTTTGATCACTTGTTGAATCACATATTACATCAGACGGTCTACAGCACTTGCCACTATGGTACTGAAATGTCACGTACATTACTCTCAACACCCCGGTGTGGCAGGGAAGCATTACTCATTTTGCAGATGGGAAACAGAGGAACCGAGACGAACTTGCCCGAGGTCATATAACAAAGCTGTTGCAGAGCTGGGAGCAGGCCTCAGATCTCCTGGTCCCAGTCAAACACCTGAGCCTACCTACATAGAATCTGTCTGGCCTCCACCCAGTAACTGAATTGGTCACCATGTGCAGAGCTGAAAATAAGCACGCTAGGATACCACGGTGATGTAGTTTTCCAGCAGACACTATCCCAAAAGGAAGGATAACGCTGGAGTCTGAGGGGGACACAGGATCGGACTCCTCCAATCTGGGGATCTGCAGATCCACTCTAGGAAGCCAATAAATTCCCACCCTCAGCAAATCCCAGAAGAAACCCAAGAAGAGGCGTGGAACTAACATTTCACAGGTAGCGTTTAATGACTAGATACTATGATGGGCATAGAGTGAGGGTTCTTGGCCAACTCACGGTCTCCAAAGCTATCCTCGCTCCTGCGCGGAGGGTAATCATCGAAGCTATCAGTAGCAGGACGAGCCCTCCAGTCAGTCTCAAATCTCTCCGAGTCCCGGTTGCGATCACGATCTCTGCCGAAGGAGCGATCGTCCCTGTCTGCAGGAGGAAGGGAACCAGGCAGTCGAGTCAGGCTTGCAAGGTCAAGTCTTCAAATGCCCAAGGGCTGAGCACCCAAGGGGAAATCCATGGATGTGAAATGCACTGAGACTAATACGGCATCTCTGCGTTGGGCATGTTGCCTTGCAGTTAATACATCAATGGCAACAAGAACCTCAGACTGATGCTTTAGATTCAAGGACACTGGGGCAGAGGGCTGCCCTAATGTTGCTGACAGGTAGCCAGCAGCCTCTGAACAGTCCAGCTACCCCTTTAGCAAAGGCTGCAGATGTGCAGAAGCCTGGGCCCTGCAGTGAGTCTGAGAACAGCAGGCATGAACAAGGAGGGCTTGTATGCTGCCTTTGAACTATTTAGGTCAGAGGGAGGTAAGGCTGCCAGCCAGCTCTTCAGGAGCTCCAGTGCGAAGGCCGATTCAGTCACACCTCGCGGTGTGGTGCCTAATTTGTCAGCAGTTTATCTGATCAGAGAAGAAAATTGCTACTTATTCCAGGCAGTTCTCACCTTTATCCTGAGCTTGATCAGCAACATCCACTCGTATCCTTCTGTTCCCTAGAGACTGAACACACAATACCAGAGTCATTAGCCTTTCAGTCTGAGGACGTGGGGGTGCCTAGGGAGATCTTTGAACACTGAGGCACAGTGTCCATGAACTGGGCCCCAGAACACCCCGTGAAGCCACCTGGGGTCTGGAAGCAAGAGTTTTGGGAATTGCTTTGATCCCATTTCTTTGAGGGTTTCAACTCACCTCTTCATTGAGGCTCAGAGCCCGGAGCAAGGAGTCAAGGTCTTCAAACTCGGCATAACCAAAACCTTTCAACCTCTCTGGGTTAGTAGGTTCCCGGGGCAAACGCACAGCACTTATCTGCAGTCAATTGGGAACAGAAAGGAAGATTCTCATTAGAAGGGTCAGGATCCCTTGATGAGCAATGCAGAGGAAGACTGAATAGGATTGGGTTTAACTACACATTCATCTGGCAGTTCAAATCCATTGGAGAAAGCACGTGGTCTCCAAATACGAGATGCTGAGTTATCCAAAGTCATGTGACTCAAATAAGATTTATGAATTAAGCAAGCCAGACAGCATAGTTCGCTTGCAGGCAAATAAGAGGATTCGTATATCAGAAACACCTGGTTCCTGTTTAAAGTACTATTGTCTGAGAACCCAGACTGCAGTTTGGAATGAAGAATTTGGCACTGGTAAATGGTGCCTGACTTTCAGCCCTGAAGACTGAAGGTCTCTATCCACAGAGCAGGGAAAACGCAGGCATTGGCAGAGCAAGCTTCCTTGCCATTCCTGGTGAAAACAAGGTCTGCGAGTCTTTCAATCTTTAACCTCTGCTGAGAGCTACCAGCAGCAGAGACAACTGCTGCCCCTTCCTCCTCATTGCACATAGGTTGAAGAAGAGCACTGATCAGAACTGACCTAGGCTGGGGTTAGAACTGGCAACACAGGTCAGAACGTTTCACACTTACACAATTTGCAAAAGGATGTTTGCACATCATTATATGTGCACTCTCCCCACCCCGCAGTGAATGCGCCCTATGAACCCCACCCATTTCCACAGCTCACTTAGTATTACCAGATAAGGTCCTCATAAGGCCAATTTCTGACCTGCTTCAATGGAAAGACCCTTCAAGCTAGATTATGGAAAACAGGAACAGCAGCTTTATAGCCAGCTGCACAATTAACTACAGATGACATCCCACTGCCAGGAAGGGCAGCGAACACCACGCTTACTATTAGGTTTGGGATGCAGAACTGAAACTAATATCACCACTTACGGTACAGTTTGCTTAAAGTAGTAAATGTCACTTCAAAGGCTAAACCAAATTCTATCACATTAATGATTTCCACTTGATTAACCACTTCATAAGCACAGTTGCTCCCAGTTGTGCTTCCTGCTTAGAGAAGCACAGCACAGCGGACAGCTCAAAGCCACAGCATATCACCACAGTGGTCTGTGGAGGTTACACTCAAACAAGGAGCTCAAATTGTGTTCAGAGAAGCCACATGTGACAAGCCATCGGTTTGATAAAGAATTACAGAAGCTGTTGGGTAGTGGTTAACAGTGAATGATATGGGCAAAGTTGCAGCTCAGCAAGTGAGGAAGGAAAAATTCTCACGATGGCCATTAAACTGACATCCCGTATTTATTACACGCGCGCACACACCTCATTAATATTTCCCTATCGAATTTGCTCAGTTTGACTCAGTCAGAACAAGAGGTTTTTGCTGCTGGAAGAAAAAACATCAGCTTGCCAGCTAGGGCAGCTCAGTGGTGTCTTTTGGAAGCATGGACCACCACCACCAAAGTACCTAGTCATTTGCTAATGCACCTAGGGTGTAAGTAGAGGATGGGGGCAAGTATTGGAGGATTATAAGCAACAGAATGCCACGGAGATTGGTAGGCAGGAAATTAACAAGGCAGTCCCTTACTCTGAAGTGTAAAGATACCAATGAGTTCACCAACTGGTTACGTAAGGCTATGTCACCTGTACCGCTACAGCTATGCTGCTGTGTAAGGTCTCCCATGTAGACAGTTTGCCGGCAGGAGAGAGCTCTCCTGCTGGCATAAACAAACCACCCCCAACAAGCAGCATTAGCTATGTTGGCAGGAGAGCCTCTCCTGCTGATACAGCGCTGTTAGGATATAGATATTCAGGCCTGTCTGCAAAGGCCTATACTTTAAGAATTTAGGTGTATTCTTATCACTTAGCTAATTATAGAGATATAAAAGAAAGAATCAAAAATCACTGTCTGTCCGTGTAATGGCGTTCTCTTACTGTGACAGTTTGAGGCCCTGTTTGGTCATATTGAAATAAGGCAATCTGGGGCTGTTAGGAAGGTGAGCCGATCTATCACCTCCAGAGAAAGGGAAGAGCCTAGAGCATGTAAAAGGAAATTTAGTTTGATAGTTTTCTGTCTGGTAAGAACTCACTTATCAATAGACACAGTATGTCTGTATAGATGTAGCTGTGAAATCCTCACTTCTGTATGTTTATTTGCATGGTCTCTGCCTGGTTCTGTAATTGTTTCTGTCTGCTGTATAATTAATTTTGTTGGGTGTAAACCAATTAAGGTGGTGGGATATAATTGGTTAAATAACCATGTTACAATATGTTAGGATTGGTTAGTTAAATTTCAGTAAAATGATAGGTTAAGGTATAGTTAAGCAGAACTCAACTGCAGTCAATCAGGAAGCAGGGGAGGAAATGGGATCATGTTTTGCTAAAGGGGGAAATGGGAACAGGGGATGGGAACAGAAACAGGGACACAGGCAAGGCTCTGTGGTGTCAGAGCTGGGAAGCGGGACACTGAGGAAGGAAACTGGAATCATGCTTGCTGCAAGTTCACCCCAATAAACATTGAATTGTTTGCGCCTTTGGACTTCGGGTATTGTTGCTCTCTGTTCATGCGAGAAGGACCAGGGAAGTGAGAGGGTGAAGGAATAAGCCCCCTAACACTGTCCATATCACTTTTGCCGATTAAATTTATGTCAACTGACACGTTTTCCTGACAAAAGTGGTAGTGTAGACAAAGCCCGATACCTCTCAGAGGTACACCCACCATTGCCAGCCACCTAAAGCTACCGCGGCCTCTATTGATGGTGACACTGAAGCACAAAGTCTTTCCCAAGACTGCCCAGCAAGACAGTGGCAAAACTGGGCCTGGGACTCCTGGGTTCTACTCCCAGCTGTGCCACAGATTAAGCCCCCCATCCACTCTTAGCCACTTACTAGACCTCATCTCTTCCTTATTCTTCCCACTTATTTTTCAGATACACCTCTACCCCGGTATAACGCTGTCCTCGGGAGCCAAAAAATCTTACTGCATTATAGGTGAAACCGCGTTACATCAAACTTGCTTTGATCTGCCGGAGTACGCAGCCCCACCCCCCCCTTTACCGTGTTATAACACGACCCGATATAACACGAATTTGGATAGATCGGGGTAGAGGCGTATGTGGAACTTGGAGCATATGAGATGAGAAATGGCTTCTTCACTGCATGCTAAGTATTCTAGGTCTTCGGCACAGCCCCGGGCTGCTATATGCAGCAGGTGCTATGAAGTCTATTGCAATGGCCAGGACACGGCATAGGCATCTTGCTCATGCAATGCCCTATCCTGCTCCCTCTGGTGAAAAGGCTGGAGAGCAAGTTTGACTAGGGAGTGGAAGAGATCCCATCCCAAGGGCTGCATAACCCTCAGCTGTTATCCCTCGGGCTGCCATCCGACTCATGGCTTGCTGCAGGAGTTTCACCCATACTATTACTTCCAAGAAAGAGGGAATGCTGCATCAGTAGGCAGAACAAATGAGTTATAGATGCCAGCTGAAATGGACAAGAAACGCAAGCAATGTCATTTTGAACATAATCTGCTGTGAGTAGCGGAGCTCATCATCACGTAGGCAACATTCAGTTCAACACCCAATGGGACATCAAGTAATATTTCATATTGACCTTCAGCACCACTGTAATGCTTGTGTTATTTCAGGAAGGGGAAAATTTCCTACCTGTAATTCTCTCCCTTCACCACCACTCCCCTCTATTCCAGGCCTTCCAAGAGAAGACGGTTTGAGCCTCCTGCTTGATTAGGACTGAATTAATAGTTCATAGCAATCTGAACTCCTCTTTAAAGCTGTTTCCTTCCTCAGTCAAGTTGTCACCCAGTCTAGCAAATACCACAGGTGAAACCCAGAAGAAACTCTCCTTCAGGCTGAACCTGTGGGACCTCATACGTATTCACATAAGATGTCTGGTCTCTGGCTGTTCAGACTTTATGGGCATCTGAAGACTGCATTCCCAGAGTCCCACAGACTTTACGTAGTCCTGCTGGCAGCTAAGGGTCCATAGAGGAAGACAATCCCAACTTTGCCACCCTAATGCCAAGGAGAAGACACATCCAGATCATCTGCCAGTGGAAGATTGCCTCAGTCTCTTTCTGAGGATCTGATACTAACAGTTTCTGCCTTTGCTACCAGAACCAGGAGCTGCTTCCTTTATGTAGACAAGCTTGCTAAATCAACCACAGAAGCAGAATTACCCTTGCTTGGTCTGAAGACAGGAGGGGGACAGATTATCCATGGTGCACAAGATAAAATGCTTTCAAGAGTGGCTCTCCTGATCAGTGGCCCTTGTTATGGAGAAGCCTGGGGCTCAGGTAACAAACCTTCTAAAAGATACTTGTCTTGTTAGAAGTCAACTTGTTCTTCTAGCTTCCGCGAGCTGCCTCAGCTGCTCTTAGCAGCGACTGGCTTGCAATGAATGCTTTTATGCTCTTGGGTGGGCCCCAGACGACAATACTATTATGGGTATGTCTGTGCTTTGAGCTGGGGTGCAATTCCCAGCTCAGGGAGACATACCCACACTAACTCTGATCACGTTAGCGTGTTAAAAATAGCGGGCTAGCTGCAGCAGTGGGAGGGGCTAGCCACCCCAAGTTCGGCGTCTGATAGAAAGCACATACTTGGGGTGGCTAACATCTCCACTCTTTCTTAGCATGCTAGCTCAATCATGGGTGTATCTCCTTGAGCCGGAACTTGCATCCCAGCTTGAAGTGTAGACACAGCCTCAGAATGTAACAGGACTGAGCGCCAAGGGCACAAACAATGCAGAAGTGGGATCCATACAGGCAATTCTGCCAGGAAAATTCTAGGCTTTACTTCTAGCTCCATTCACTTGTTGGGTGATGTTGGGCAAGTCATTTCAGTCTGTAGAACTGGTACAATAGCACGAGCCTCTATAGGGTGCTGAGAGCTCAACAGATGAGAGCATTCCACAAGCCATAAGTTACGTCCCACCTGCCTTCTGCTGCCACATGGCCCCTGTATGCATCACACAAACTTAACATTATGCAGAACAGATACTCACGTTGAGTCCTCTGAAGAAGTCCTTGATGGACTCTTCTGACACATCATAGGGCAAGTTTCCCAGAAAGGCAGTGTACGGGGGCGACTTTGGGAGACGGCTTCTGTCTATATTGGGTTCCCGAGCAGCCCGAGGTGCGGTGGGCAGGATGGACCGGTCAATTGGTGCAGCTCGGTACATATCATCATCATTACTATGCCAAGTGGTGGAAACTAGAAGAGAAATTTTGCACATGGTCAAGACACACTGAGCAAGTCCCCCAGTATTTATAGATGTTGATGCCTCTCGGATCCCATCTCCATTGCAATTAATGTTTGATTTACTTGCAGTCCCCCTCAGCTGTAAAATAAAGGCATTAAAGATGGTCAAGAGAAGTGTTCAGCAATATTATAAACAATCCCACAATTACATTCAACCGTGTCATGTATTTTAGGGCACCTTCCCCCCCCCCCAACATATCATAGCACATAGCACGCTGCACAAAAACATGAGATCCAGCTAATGAACAAAACTGGACGAAGGAAAAAAACCAAGAGACCAAGCTGGTGATAAAATGGGAACAAAATGGTCAAATACAGCAGACAGAAAAGTTTTCAGTGAGCTCTGAGTACAGCCTCTAAGGGACAGAGTCAGGGAATGAGCTACCTAGACGGAATCCCTGAATCAGGACACCTCTGCTGCGAGCCACAGACCAAGCCTCAAATAAAGCAGAGAGCTCAAGCTGGTCTCTCAAAGGAATTCGGTGTTACAAATAGTGCCAAATACTAAGTGTCACTGAAAATTTTCATTCTTTCCCCGTTGATGTATAAGACTCTCACAAATGCAGCGAAACGATATCCAGAACGTGACAGTGAAACTGACCAAAGTGCAGTCAAATGCATCAGGAACAAGCTAAAAAAAAAAATTAAGGCACTTTTTCTGTAATCTTTTAGCTTCAAGATGTATTAACATTAGTAGGTTTCACTGACACACACGCTATTCAGGGACAGTACCTAGAGACAGAATGCTAACAGTATGGAAACCTGGGAACCAACGTACCATCTCCTTCCAAGTCGTCTGTCTCATCGGCCCAGCTGACTGGTTTTGGAATAAAGGTGGGTCCACCGCCACCACCGCTGCCACCATCCTCTGCCAGAAAGTCCGTCAGAGTAAGGGTTTTCCCCTTCTTGTTCTTCTTCTTAGCTGTTAAAGGGGAGAAGGGGACAGATCTGAGTAACATTTGGGCACAATTAATTCCATTCAACAAGACAGGGAATGGAGGAGTTACTGCCCATCACGATGCCTACGGAGGCAAGTATCCTACATGCTCAGGAGAAGCAGGCAAAAGTAACATATCACCTCCAGGCCAAACCTCACCAGCACAAAACCACACCCCACCATTCCCACAGACTAGGAAAACAAAAGCCAGCCATTTGTTATATAGCATTAGACTGCCAGACTAGTCTATGGAGTTGAAAGACTTTTTATTCATGGGTCTCCACCATAACTTTTGTTGGGCATTTGACTCCTGCTATTTTAATTGGCATCTCTATGAACCCACACCAGAGGAATTCTCACTAGCACTTAGAATCGCTGGCTGTGGCTTGTGGCCTAAGGATTCAGGGGAATGGGACAGAGAAAAGACCCGTTTTGCTGTTCTCTTCAGGACCATTCTGATAGATCGGATTTAAATTAAAAATCTCACTTTGAACCTTCCCCACTTTTTCCCTAGCCCTTGTTAGTTCAGATGGACCTCTCTACTTTCATTCCTTTGGCCCAAAGCATCCCTTAGCTACATGAATTACAGCGACACCCACAACCTCTTACTTACAACGGACAATTATTCAAAGGCCTCTGTGACCCTCCTGTGAAAAGTCTACAGCCTCACGCATTCTACTTGTGCTGGGAGTTCTGGCTTCTGAGAGAGTAATATACTATTGCCAACAAGGTGGCTGAAATGCTACTGCGAGAAGCATGCAGGTCACCTGAACTATGAGCGCGACTGGACGCTCTGGTAGGACTGTATCCCATTTGAACCCTTTCATGGTCTATTTTACGGAGGAAGGATGGTCCAGTGGTCAGTGCTAACCAATTCCCTGATCTGCTACAGGCTTCACATGACAAGTTACTGAGGTCTGGTCTACACATAAAAATTAGATCGACTTAGCTACATCACTCAGGGCTGTGAAAAACGTCAGTGTAAACATGTCTAGGTCAAACCACTTTTCCAAGAGAAAACCCCCCTCCCTTGATGTAGGAAGTGTCTATGCTACAGTGGCATAGCTTGCAGTGCCGACATGGGACCTGAAGCACAGAGATTCAGGCCACCTGTAAATCAGGATAGCGGCCATGCTCTGCCTCACACAGAGGTTGTGAGGAGAAATGCTTTTAAGACTGAGATGCTCAGATACTATGGTGACGGTGGCAAGAAAAGTTCCTTAGATAGGTTTAAGTGCACTCAAATATGCAATTAGTCTGGTATTCTATACATGCGACAAGGGAGATTCGCTATTCTGAAAGCCTGACAGCTACATTTCTTGTGTTTTAAAACTAACTTTAATTGTACATCTGGGCAACTTCTATTTTGTTTACATTAACAAAAAGAGACTAACACACTAATCAGGTACTTGCACACGGACAGACAGAACTATGGAACTGTACAATGAAATGACAGCACAAAACCACCCCATGGTTAACACTGAGATCACGTTTGTGTTATTCGGTAACCAGCACAGCATTGCACATTTAGTGGAAATTTGTGCTGTGCATGTGCAAAGCAAGAGCATAATTCCTTACTGATCCCCTATACACACTCACAAAATAACCCACCTTGAAAGATTCAGCTTTTCAACTGCAGCATGTGAATTATGTATGTACAAGACAACTCAATATAGGTTTCTGTGGTGGCAAAAGACCAAAACAAAAAACCAGAAAGATTTTCACCTGCATGTAACCCAAAACTAGTAAGCAATTTCCTTAAACTTTCAAAATGCCACCTTAAGGCCAAAAACAAACACGGAAGAGAGTTAATGGAAACTGGACATTTTAAAACAGGGAAGTCGATGGCATTCTAATAAACCTGGCTTGAGTTTTCAGAAACAACCAGTGATTTTGGGTTCTCAACTCGAGACATTTTACAGGTGCTCAATTTTCAGGGGACAGATGCTCAACACTTCTGAGAGGCAGGCCCTTCCAAAGTATCTCAAGTTGAGCATCCAAAACCACTGATAAATTTATGCCCTTATCTTTAGTAGTTGCTACAATAAACTTTAGTAGAAGCGTTGCTGCATTTCAAACAGATCTCTTACCCACCTTCTGCCAGGGGAATGAAGAACTGATCTCTGTATTGTGACAATTAGTACCTTTCAATAAATGCATTTTATGAAAAACAGATCCTACTAAGCTTTCAAATATGCTCTGCAACTGTCAATAAACCAGCCCTCGTCTACCATTCTCTTTGGTACAAGCAGGGAACTTCTCACTGACAGCACAAAAAATGTTTCTTCTTCTGGTGGATGAGGATCAGTATTATGACTGCAAATTGGCTACAAGCATGTAGCTGTACAGCGCCAGGCACTAAGAGTAACATCGAGTTCTGGCTGCACACTGAATATCCGATAATACCTTCCCTGTTACCCAACCCTATTCCCCACCTTTCAGCTCCCTGGATTTACTTTGTATCCTCACATTCCCCTTTGGTCTCAATCCAGATTGTAGCATAGCAAGAAGCCTCACCCCTGCTATTTTAGCCCTCTGCTGCAACTCCTGGGACACTGTGCCCTACAGAAAACCTAAACTCTCTGGGCATCCAAGAATATCTACAGAAGAGTCACTGCCCAGAACTGCCACAGAAATTTTAAGCCATGCTCTCCACAGGGTCTTCATCCTAAGTGTCTTCTACCAACACCCAGGGAGGGGCACAGAACAGGCCAACTCTTTTTGCTCAACAGTTTTGTTGTTTGCTCTGAATCTAATTTGACATTCCTGGAAACCTTCCCTTTATTTTAAGCTTCAGCAAACAACCTAGATTTTCTGCTTTGGGCTGTCAGAGCAGTGTAACCACATGCGTCCAAAGAAGACCTATCAGCTGCTTCTCTCTAACCACCTGAGGAAAACAAAACAAAAAAAGAAAAGACAAGCTTGGAAAACCTGCCAGTCTGCAGTGAAATGCTGCCATCAAAGGGGACAGATATCAGTATTTTCGCTCCTAGAGGCCCATAACCTGGCAGCAACCAATTTTACAGCCTCCCATCCACCGTGTTGCCAGTTGTGCACAAGCATGTAGACTCTGAACATGGGCAGGTTCCACAGATTACTGTCATATGATAACAGGGCACTCCACCATGGACCGCCAGGCTTCTCTCATCCACCCAGTTTGATACGATTAGCCAGGTCCTAGGAGGCTCTTTATAATTCCCCTTAGGCTGGTCAGAGCAGGTATTACTTGTAGCACTTCCTACACCGATGCAAAGCTTTCCAAATCACTCATGGCTTTCCTGGGGGTGGTAAAGAAGTCATATGAGCAAGATTACCCATCACCAGTGTTCATTCAGTGTCTTTAAAATGGAGTTTCCATATCACGGGCTGGTTTAAACCTACACACTAGGCAGAGGATGTGTTCAGCATTAATAAGCTTAGCAATGTGGAGTGACACAGAACACGTATTGGGACTTTAGGATGCAGGTCTGCGCTCTTCTTTGGCTTCTACTAGCTCCTTGAGGATGTTCTGGCTTTGATCTTCAGCCTTTAGTGCCCCCTCTGCATGCAGTATGGAGCCTGGGCCTCGAGGATTTCACGGTGCCCATCTTCACAGGCAGGCTCACATCCGAGTATTTTCATTAGCTGGGCCAGATTATTCCTCCACCCAAATGATAGGAAGGAATGCCATTGAAGCCAGAATGGTATAAAATTGGTGAGAGGGGAATCAGACCGCTAAGCTAGGGCCATCTGGTCCCAGGGACATCAACGGGACTTCTGCAGCAGATCAAGGATAGGCCATTGCATTCAGCATCCCACAAAGGACACACTTTTAGGGGTACCTGCTGTGTTTCTATTCGTTCCCCTTCTTTGTGCTCCCACCTCCCTACCTCCTCCTGCCTCTGTTCCGCCCAGGCTTGGAGACGGCTTGATATTTGCTATTGGGAGGGGGTCTTTGCATGACTATTTCTCCTCCAGCAGCTCCCAAGAAATCGATTTCTCTGCAACCTGCCCAGCTTTCCCTACCAGCATACCGAGGGAGTCCAGCACCCCCTGACTTTTCTTCCCTTCCTCAACACTCCTGACTGCCCACAACATTAAACAACTACACTTCTTACAGCAGCATATAATCTTCCCAAGTTAAGTTTGACTACAGGGCACTTCCCATGCCCTACCGGGCAGCTCAGTATATGAAATGAATTGGTTCAGATGCAGCAGCTTCAAGTAAGTTTACTTACTTTCCTCTGCTGTCTGCATGGTAACTGGGCAGATCCTGAACAAAGATACATGGCATTTGCTTGAACTGCTCGTCCTCCTCACTGTCCTCCCCCCCCCACAGCCCACTCTAGAGTCTAAATCCTGCAGCAAAGCCACATGGTCCTTTTTTTTATTAAACCACCTCATTTTGTTGCCATGGAAGCAACTGTGAAATCACAGATTCAGCATTATGACTTCATGGCTAGGTTAAGAGGAGGAGGGGAAAAAACCCTTAGGCACAGGCAGTTTTGACCTCAAGCAAGATGGGAATGGACTTGGAGCCTTAAAACTCCTCCAGCCTTGCAGGCTGAGTTCCAAGGAGTAACAGTGAGATCCAGTTAATAAGACCCTCAGTTCCTATGGCCAGGAGGAATTTTGAGGTGACAGGACGATAAACATATAGGGTAGATTCTCCTATCCCATTTGCTAGTCCCTATTTTAATCCATCACCTATGAAGCCCACCCTGCAGTTACTATCCTCCTAGCAGAGATCTTACCCAGTGCTTTCTTATCAGTAGATCTCAAAGCACTTTACAAAGGAAGTCAGTATCACTATCCAAATTTTACAGGGGAGGAAACTGAGGCAGAGAGCGAGGAAGCTACTTACCCAAGGCCACAGCCAGCAAAGAAACTCAGGCCCAAAATCCCAGTCCAATACACTATCCACTAAGCCATACTGCCTTTTCCAGAGCCCCTCAACAGCACTCGGCTGGCCGACACGCCAAATTTCGGTTGGTTTAACTACATCGCCCAGGGCTGCAAAGTTTCATTCCTCGTGCAATGTAATTAAGCCAGCCTCAGTCACAGCGTAGATAGCACTAGGTTGACGGAGGAATTCTTCCTCTGGGAGAGGTGGCTTTACTACTGCAATGGACAGAGTTTTTCCATCGCTGTAGTTAAGTGTCTGCTTTCCAGCATTGCAGCCTCACTGCTATAGCATTTCATCCAGAGGAGTCAGAGGCATCTACACAGCATTTACACATGCTGACTATGGAAGGAAGAGAAAAGACTTGCAGCTAGGCTTCTTACATAGCAGCAATGATTAATATTTGATCACAGGGCCAGCCCACTCTGCACTCTACCTAGAGCAGCTGTTTCAGGAATAATGCCCTATACCCAAAATCTGTCAGAAGGAAGTGATTAAAGGAGGGTCTGTATAATTTACTGGAACTATTTGAGTACAGAGGCACAGGTTTATTGCTTCCTCCGTCCCCCATCACTCAAATGATATTGCCAGCATCCTCCTACTTCACTGCAAACATCTCTTCTTTCAGGTTGCCTTCTGCTCTACCATCTCAATTCCTGTCACACACCTAATTCAGCAACCAGACTTCCAGACACTGCGCAGAACATGGCCTCACCAGTGACTAAAACAGCACTATAGATAATTAGATCTAAATGAGAAATGTCTACCCTGGGGTGAGCTTTAGAAGTTCATAGCCACTGTATTAGCCGCTCGGTTTACAAAATTTAGTTATTTTAAAGGTGGTCACACAAATTCCACATGCTGCTACCTGTGCAGCTTTGAAGTCTTCCAGAAAACCTCAGGGGTAAAGGTTGCATGATGTTTAAGGTGACCCTCTTGATGCAGCAGAAGAAATTGAAAAGACTTCAAAGTGCCCCCCCATTCCTGCAAAATTCTCTGGTCTGATGTTTTTATCGTATACGCTGGGAATGCTGTTGCTGAGCATGGCAGGCAGGGGTTGCAAGAATTCTTGCAAATGAGGATGACAGAGGAATCTAGCTAACCTTTAAGAACTATCAATTGTTAAAGCACTGGAGTCTACATGGACTGAGAATTAAAATTGGGTTAGTCCTCTAGGATGGTTAAAGTTCAGTTGTCAGGGGTAAACTCATGGAATTACGACATCGGCCAAGGATAAAAGAACTGGCAGCTCAGCAACAGCGACATACTGCAGTGACTGTCTTGGAAAATGAGGCTTAAGTGCCCTCCTGCTGTAGGCGAGCGTTGCTCAGAAAGAAAAGTGGCTGAAGTTGTGTTTCATGCATGTTCCCACCCCCCAAGGAAGTCTACTTGATGTCAATGACTGGTTGCTAAATGACAGCAAATGCACTGCTAACCAGAGCAGACGCTGCATTCATAAAACCTGCAGGCTGGCTGTTTGCTCAATTTGCATCAAATGGCTGACACGTCACAGGCAGGAGCAGCGAAGAACAGTATGAAGCAACTTCGCTGCTTATGCATCACTGAGCCTGTCAAAACCTCATATGGCTCAGGAAGAACAATGCAGGGAAAGCCACCTGGACAAAAGAAGCCCTTTCTGGCCAGTTGTGGATTTCCAATAAGGCCAGAATTAGCTGATTCTGCTCATATCAAGGAGGCAAACTCCAGACTAGGCACCAGTTATACCTGGGAGCACCAAGCCCTCCAAGCGTGTTTTCTTAACATCTACTGTTGGAATTGGAATCGGAATTTACCCAGCTGCTATATACAAACAAAAATCATATGCTACTGGCTCTACTCAAACTTCGCTCATTGAAACATTACCATTATTAAGAGATGTACAGGCACTTGTAAGAGATCTGTTTTATTAATGCCGCTTTGTAAAACTGTTGGGAAATTTGATTAGCCTAGGCACAAAGCCTATTTGCTTACCCTTTGATGCAATATTGAAAATGCTAGATTTTTAAATTTTTTTTTTTAAACTTACCCCATTCAAAAGTTACCCCAGCAAATGTGAAAATAAAAATTCAAGGCAGAATTAGTATATTGTAAGTATATTTAATGCAACTCTAAATGAGTGACTTGGAGATTGTGTGTTTCATCATTTTCCCTTATCCTTAAGCTCAAAGCAATATTTCGCTTTTTGGGCTGCACCAATGCACAAGCACATCATGGGCTCTAGTCAGCTACAGGCATGATTGTGCAAACACCTAGGGGAAAGGCAGGTATTTCTGCCTCAAACTGCTTGCTATGAAATATGGGACCTTACAGTTCTGCTGGGGGAACTCCAAATTGCATCTGCAAATTCTGAGTGTTTCAGTTTTGCTTAACTATCCTTATCCATGCCCCCGCAACATTTCAGTCATACAGAGAGAGCAACGTTACTGCAGTTCATATGGGATGTAGTTGGCTGTGTACTTAACTCAGAAAGATCAAATATTACTCATTTTAGAGAAAAAGTGAGTGAAGAAAATTGCCTGAACAGTTATACTCATGCCTCGACCTTTCCTATATGTCAAACACTGCATGTACCATCCTGTGAAAAATAAATCCAACAAAACACACAAATTCTGCTGCCTTTTCTCTAGGGAACTGAATGGGACACGCCGACCGAATTAGTACCAACGGACTCTCACACAGCTAGGGCTTTTGTGGTTACTGTCATCAGAAGTGTAACCAGTGAGATAAGAAACAGAAGACAGTTTATTTTAAAAGCTCTCCGGCCTAGTTAAACTGCAGAACCTCAGTATAGCCCTAAAACAAAGGCATCCTGACTCAATAGCTACAGACCCTTCAGTTCTTAATGGAGCAATCCTGGCTGAGTGCCAGGAAGAGTCCAACAGAGTAAAGCCAATCTTTCACATAAATTAATGGGAGACCCATCGCTCCAGACAGGGTAAGACTATATTTAAATAATGGAGCTTTCCCTACCCCAGACAGGCCTTTAGCTCCAGAGAGGTTTTCTAAACAAACAGCATTTGTTGAAGGAATGTTCCAAAGGGATAACTTGCAATATGGGGCATGTGATTAAACTCTTCAGCATGGGGTCTTGGGTTCAGAGGGTTAGAAAGAAGAGCCCTGCTAGGAGATTTGAGGGTACATACCTTCCGGCTTATTTTGGATAATACCTGCAGATAATGGTGCAGTCTGGTGCATTTCAAAGGCATATAAAAGTCACTCTTCAGACTAAGACAGTAATAGAAATTCAAGTTCAACATCATCCAGGGAGATAAATGAATCTCAACAGCAGAGAAAGCCCTTTCAGTTTAGAACAGCCAAATCTTTCACCTTTTATTCTGAAGGAAGGCAATGCTTTTTCCCACCCCGCCCCCGGATTCCGTCCTGACCCTATGCACCATATTAGAAATACAGGGCAGACAGCAAGCCCTGGAAGGGGCAGGGAGCCACGTACATCAAAGAGAAAGGGGCAAAGGAGCTGTACAGAGCAGGGCACAAACCCCATTTCCTGCAGTAGAAGGGGCGCTGAATCCCTGCCACCCAGGACAGCAGCAGATCCTGCTTCGGGGAGGGAGAACTCTACAGCGCAAGAGGAAGGGTGTTGCAACAGGACCGGGCAAAATGGCATGGGGCAACGATGTGTTCAAGGGGGGAGGTGTGCAACCGCCCAGGAGAGGGTCTACCCAGCTCCCTGGGGGCAGAGATAAGAGATGGAAAGTAGCCCGTGGCGAGTGCGCTGGCTGGGCTGGGCTTTCCTCCCCTGAGAAAGGGACCATGTGGGCGAACTGCACCCTCTGGTCCCTGGAGCTTCACCCCCCCCTCCCCCAGGGCAGGGATGGGAGGCAGGAGAGACACCCAGCACTGGGGGCAGGCCGCAGACCCCCCCCCACGGGGTTCTATGCACAGCAGTCAGGCCACACCCCTTAGTTTTGGGGTGGGGGAGGAATCAGGGCCCCCCCTGCACCCCCGGCCCTGTCCTGGGGGCTGCACGTGGCGGTGGGGGGCCTGGGTGCGCACACTGACAGGGCCCGGGACCCCGCCCTCTCCCAGGAGAGATGGGCCCGCGCACGCACCCGGGCTGGGCACCGCCCGCCGCCAGTGGCTGTTCCACCCCCCACCCCTCCCAATCGCCAGCGCACCCACGTGGGTGCCGCCCAGTCTCCTTCTTCCTCTCTCCGTGGCCGCTCCCGCCCCCCCAGCCAGCCAATCCCTGCGCTTGCGCAGTCACGCGACCGAAGGTTCCATCTGGCTCCCCCGTCAATCACCGGCGGCGCGAGCCGCCCCTCCCCCAGCCGCCCCCCCCCTCACCCCTTACGGTAGGATGGCGCGCGCTGCGGCTCCGAACGTTTCGGGATGGAACGTTCCGAGACGCGGCGCGCGCGCCCCGGCAGCCTGGGGAGGGGGGGCGGTGCGCGCGCGCGCCGGCGAGGCCGGAGGGGAGGGGAGGGGAGGTGCGCGCGCGGGCGATCCCTGCGTGGCGGAGACAGACGGACAGGATTCGCCTCGCTCGGGCCGGGGAGGGCGAGGGTCGGGCCGGGGCGAGGAAGCGGGGGGAGTCCTCGGGCCGGAGAAGGGACCCGGGCCCGGCTCAGGTCTCAAGGGCCCGGAGGCCGCCGAGCACCACTCACCTGAAGCCGCCATGTTGGGCAGAGGGAGAGAAGGCAAAGGACCCGGATGGCGCCGTCACGTGACTATAGCGAGGCACAAGCCCTCCTCCCGAAGGGGCGGGGCTCCAGGGGGGAGGGGGAGGGAGCGCGGTTGATTCTGCGATTCTGGGCGATGCAGATCAAATCCCAGGCCAGCGGGGCGGGCGAGCGAAGGCACGAAAGTAACGTGGGAGGGATTCTTCGTTTAGCATCGCCGCACGCTCTCGGTTTTCTGACGCCAAGGTGGGGCGCTGGAATGGCCACGGTTGTGGGGCTGTCAGCAGTGCTCGCCCCCCACCCAGGGCCAGCCACAGCCCCCAGGGCAGCTCCCGCGGGGGCCCCACCCTCCCTTTGAGCATGGCTCTGGTTGGATGTGGGGGGCAGTGAGGGGGCTGGGAATGTTTTGGGGGACAAGTTGGGGGGCAGTTAGTGGGGCTGGGGTAGTTCAGGGGCAGTTAATGGGGTGGGGGTAGTTCAGGGGGGCAGTTAGTGGGGTTGGGAATGTCTCAGGGGGCAGTTAGTAGGGTTGTGGGTGACTTGGGGCACTTAGTGGGGCTGGGGTAGTTCAGAGAGGCAGTTAGTGGGGTTGGGGTAGTTCAGGGGCAGTTAATGGGGTGGGGGTAGTTCAGGGGGTAGTTGGGGTTGGGAATGTCTCGGGGCAGTTAGTAGGGTTGTGGGTGACTTGGGGCACTTAGTGGGGCTGGGGTAGTTCAGAGGGGCAGTTAGTGGGGCTGGGGTAGTTCAGGGGCAGTTAGTGGGGTTGGGGTAGTTCAGGGGGTAGTTGGGGTTGGGAATGTCTCGGGGCAGTTAGTAGGGTTATGGGTGACTTGGGGCAATTAGTGGGGTTTTGGGTGACTCAGAGGGGCAGTTAGTGGGATTGGTGGGATGTGGGGGCAGCTGGCGGAGGCGAGAGCATGTCTGTGAGGGGAACTTTGTTCAGGGTGTTGGGCCTCCTCAAAAGACCACAGCGGGATGATAATCAACATCTCCCTGACACTGCAAGGCAGCCACCTCTGGGGTCATGGCAGTTCACAGCAGTGTGGTCAGGACTGACCATGAGCAGCAAGGAACAGGTTTATTTCCAGCTGTACACCAGTGCTGTGTAACCAACCCACAGCCCCATGGGCTTTTGTCTACACAGGAAAGTGTTACCTGTTATACCGGTATAATAATACTACTCTGACACCACCTCCTCCTATGTGGACATGGCCTTTTCGGTTTAACTTATGTCACTTGGGATAGGATTTAAGCTAACCCAAAGAAAGCCACACTTACATCAGGATAAGAGATGTCTACGCTATGGAGTCGGTGCTGGCATAGACCCACAGTGTCGCCACAGCCTGTCCGACAAAAGGGTTTTTCTGTCGCTGTAGGAACACCGCAAAGTTACATCCATGGAAGCCCACTTCCGACAATATAGCTGCGTCTCCACTGGGTGTCATGACGGCATAGCTACATGGCTCAGGTGTCTGGGTTTTCATGCTGATATACATTTTAAGGCTATATCTACACTCAAAATGCTACAGTCGCCCAGCTACAGTGCAGATGCCTACCCCAGTGATGAAAGGGGTTCACCCCAGCTATTGGCACCCTGCCATAGGGTTTGAATAACTCATGGGGTTTATAGCTCATCTGAAATACGGCTACTGCTGCAGCACAATTCCTTCCTCCCTTCACCATGCTGGAGTCTGTACTGTCTTGAGGGGAGAGCCACACCGCTCCTGCAGCGCCACACCCCCAAGGGCAATACTGGGGTATCCCTGCAGACTTGGAAGAAAGAGCACTCCATGGTGCGTCCTTAGCACCACTTACTGCAGCACCCTAGTACTGACCCGTACTTAACCTATGATCTGTGGTAGGCTCATCATCTCGGCTAACAGAGAGAGTGAAGGCCCTTTCGCTCCCAGAGATGATTGGTCCCAACTCCTTAGACAGGCCTAGGGTCCCCAGACTGCCAATGGAACCACTTTCTTTCACCCCACAAAATCCTCCAATTTACTGTTTGAAAAAAGGAAACAAAAATAATCTCTAAATTCCCATTTCTCTCTCTCAGGCCAACTCTCTGCATTATTAATGCTGCTGGAAACATGAGCTGATGATTCCTCCACACACCCCTGTGGCATAGGTGAGTATTGTAGATAGCCTAATTTTGGCAATTAATTTGGCAATTGATCTTTGATTATCAGCAGGTAAGTATGCCCAGTGGTCTGTGATGGGATGTTAGATGGGGTGGGATCTGAGTTACTACAGAGAATTCTTTCCTGGGTGCTGGCTGGTGAGTCTTGCCCACATGCTCAGGGTTTAACTGATCGCCAGATTTGGGGTCGGGAAGGAATTTTCCTCCAGGGCAGATTGGCAGAGGCCCTGGAGGTTTTTCGCCTTCCTCTGCAGCATGGGGCACAGGTCACTTGCTGGAGGATTCTCTGCAGCTTGAGGTCTTCAAACCACAATTTGAGGACTTCAGTAACTCAGACATAGGTTAGGGGTTTGCTACAGGAGTGGGTGGGTGAGATTCTGTGGCCTGCATTGTGCAGGAGGTCAGACTAGATGATCTGACCTTAAAGTCTATGAGTCTATGAGATGGGGAAACTGAGGCACGGTGCAGCATAGTGACTTGCTTGAGTCCGCACAGCAAGGTAGTTGCCAGGTCTGGGGTTAGAACCCAAGAGTCCTAAAGTGAAGAACCATCCGAAATCATGCCCCTTGTTCCAATTAGCCTATACCTAAATCCCCATACCTTTGTGGAGCTGATGGGAAAACCACAGGATCGCTGGTTCTCTGGTCCCCAGTTTCTGGTTGGGTCCCAGATTTCTGGAAGCCTTTTGGGTCTTGCTAAGAGAAAGCCCCATTTTGCAGCTTGTTCCTCCACTTCTGTGCCCAACCGACTCAGAACTTGGTATGCTCAAAGTTCTCTCTGTCTCTCTTAAAGGGGCTGTCACTTTAAAAGGCTGTAATCCATTCCTGGACTGTAGTTTTATCCAGTCTGGCTCCAGGAGAGATTGTGATACAATAGTGACAATGTGGCATATTGGTCAAAGTAGGGGACTGGGACGTAGGGCTCCTTGGTTCTCTTCCTAATCCTATGAGTAACCCCCTGTGTGACCTTGGTCAACTCACTGCACAGCCCTGTAAAATGACGGGGTTAATAATGTTGGCCTACCTGAGAGGGAAGTTAATAATCATCATCATTACTAATAATTATAATAAATACACTGGTTTAATTCACACACGTAAGGTGCTTTGAAATCCTCCGATGAAAGGAGTTCGGTACGTGTAAACTATTAATAAAGGAATGTCGCTTTGTATCCCAATTCTCATAGTCAGTAGTGGAAGTAAGAATATTATTTACTATGTAGATGATCGCCCATTGTGGCTACATTAACCAGGGTCCTTCACTATATTTCATTTCAACAACTGGGGGATGAGGAAGAGGAGAAATTGCCCAGAAAAGGCATTTACAAAACAAGACCCACCCCAGTGAGATTGGACAGAAAATCTTCATTAAATAACAATATGTAGCTCTGATCTAGTGCTGGTCATCAGTAGGTCTCAAAATGCTTTAGAAAGGAAGTCAGTATCATTACCCCCATTTTATATCTATGGGGAAACTGAGGCACAGAGCAGGGAAGAAACTTGCCCAAGGTCACCCAGCAGGCCAGGTGGCAGGATTCAGGTCTCTTAAATCCCAGTCCAGTCCATTATCCACTAGGTCACACTGCCTAAGGATTACAGCAGCCAAGCTGCAGTGTTATCAAGACAGTGGTTAGGGCACTGAACTGGGTGTCAGGAGACCTGGGTTCTATTCCTGACTCTGCTGCATGGCCTTGAATAAGTCACTTCCCTGCTTTGTGCCTCAGTTTCCCCTCCCAAATCATTGTTTGTATTTGTTTAGCAGGCAAACTCTTCAGGGCAGGAGCTCTCTCACTGTGTTTGTACAACACCTGGCATCATGATACCCTGCTGTTAGGAGATGAATAATAACAATAAGCTCTGGTCACGCTGCCTGACTCGGTTTGTCTCAGTGCATTCTGGGAGAATCTGGAACACTCTCCCTTTCTGCACGTGAGATGAGGCAAGGGCGTGGAAGGGAGAACCACAGGGCAGATCCAAACCCTTTAGTGCAGAGCCAAGAGAATCCATGGACCTGCAGGATGGGCTAATGGCTCTTTCCTTTACTCTGCTGCGATCACGTGAAGCTGCTGTGGACTCACCAGCTCCATCGCTTACCCGGAGACTTAGCTGATGCTTTTAGGGTGGCCTAGCAAGTCCCTGCCTTCATTAGCTGGGGGGCTGGCTTATGCATTAGCCCTTTGCTAGTGAGCTGGTTCTTGCTAGAAGGGTGTTAACACAGTTTCCCTGGCTGGTGTGAAATGATCCTTAACATTATTCATGTGGCTGCTACTCTACCAAAGGGGTCTGGGACTTCTGTGAGACGGCACCGTGAGCTGCAGGGTGGTGCACACCAGCTTGTTCCTGTAGGGTCACTTGAGCGAGGGGTCATGCACACTGGTTTGTTATTGTAGGGTCGTTCCTGAGTGGGGGGGCTATGCATACTGATTGGTTATTGTAGAGTCGCATCTCAGTGCTGGGCTCCGCAGCCTGGTTTATTATTGTAGGGGCACTCCTGAGTGGGGGGCTATGCAGGCTCGTATTGTGGGGTTGCTCCTGAGCGCTGGGTTAAACACACTAGTTTGTTATCATAGGGTTGCTCCTGGGTGCTGGAGTGACTGTGCGAACTCCATTGTTTTTACAGGAAGAACAGGAGTACTTGTGGCACCTTAGAGACTAACACATTTATTTGAGCATAAGCTTTCGTGAGCTACAGCCCACTTCATCAGATGCATGAAGCCCATGAAAGCTTATGTTCAAATAAATGTGTTAGTCCCTAAGGTGCCACAAGTACTCCTGTTCTTTTTGTGGATACAGACTAACACGGCTGCTCCTCTGAAACCTGTTTTTCCAGGGTTGCTCATGAGGGCTCCTTTGCACATGCTGGTTTGTTATCATAGGGCCCCCCTTCCCACAAAGGCTCCCCACACTGGATTGTTACTGGAGGGTTACTCATGGGCCCTGACCAATCAAAGCAGAGCTCAGCAAGATGGCAAATAAACAGGGGGGTGGGGGGCTTTAAACCCAGTTTTATGAATGGAGGGGGGAGAGACAAGGTGGGCGAGCTCATATCTTTTATTGGACCGACTTCTGTTGGGAAAGAGACACGCTTCCGAGCTCCACAGAGCTCCTCTTCTCTCTTTCCCCAACAGAAGCTGCTCCAAATAACGCCATGGCCTCGCCCACCTTGGCACTCAGAGCCTGGGGCCAGCATGGCTGCCCCTACACTGCCAACAAAAATATGGGGTGTTCTCAAGGAGTAAAACAGATCGGCCACATGATGGCGCTGCAACCTCAGGAACAGGAAAGAGGGCTGCTGGGCTGCATTCCCCGTAACCGCCCCCCACCAGTGAAATGCAGCCTGGTGCAGAGACATATCACAAAGCCTGAGTGAGTTTTCTGTGCTGCTGGCCCCTGCTCCCCGGTGACTCACCCCCTGATCTCTCCATTCACCCAGACCGGACCGGGTATTTCTAACATCCACAGCTACAGGGCCAGCATGGACTGGGCTAGGAATCTCTCCCCAGATACCTGCATGGACTCCACCCTCTGCCAGCCAGGGGCCTATGCTCCCACCTTGGAGGATGTAAGAAACTCCCATTGACTTTAATGCACTCAGGACCTGTGGCCAGATTCAGCCTGGTGCTGTGGCTGCAAAAAGGGGCCTTAGGGTGGGTATAATGCTCCCTTGGCGAATGGCACAGAGAACCCCTACACCGTGCCCAGAGCTGATGGATAGAGCTGCAGACTGCCTCTGCAGCGGCCCTGGTGGGTAGGGGCCCAGAGGAGTCTGGGCCGGGGCAGGTGTGTGCCCCAGCAATTCTGAGCATCCACAAGGGGCCATTGTCACAGTGGTGCTCAGGGCTGCACCGGCCTGAGCTGGGGGCTGTACCAGCCTCCACAGCCCCTGGATAGGAGGAAGGCAAGATGCATCCCCTCTGCCCCTGCCCTGGTGCTGAGTCTGCCCCCTGAAGCGTGAGTTGAGCGGCACCGTCCCTTTTGCACGGCACCATGTTTTCCAGGGATGCTGAGTGATCCCGGCTCCCATGCGGACATGGATTCATGCCCAAGCAGAGTCCAGAGTGTGAATCGGAGTGTGAACAGATCGAGTGCTGGGCTCATCCCTAGGCTGCCTGAGACGGATGTCAGCAGACCGTGGGGCAGAGCATGCCTTGCCTGACCCTAAAGGAAGCAATGAGCCACTCTTGGTCAGTTTCCTAACGCCCCATCCCCTCTTGTCCATTTCACGCTGACTGTGGATGAAAGGGGTTAGCTGGCTGGATTCTTCCAGGACCAAATTCTCCTTTAAGATCCCCCCTGTCAGTGCAAAGCTCGTGTGGCGAACTGAAATCCTGCCTGCAGCTGCACAAGGGAAACGTGAGCATGCAATGATTTGTTTTTATAGTCACGCCTACGTTCTGGGCTGTGCAGTCTGGTTCGTTATTGTAGGGCTGCCTGTGAGGACTGGGCAGTCCATACGGGTTTGTGAGCGCTTGGCTGCACATGCCGGTTTGTTATGGTAGGGTTGTTCTTGCACGCTGGCCTGTGCGCGCCGGTTTTACCATCCTCTGCCCTGGGACAGACCCCAGCGGAGGTGAGACAGAGCCCCGAGTGTTTGCTGCAGGAGCTGGGGACGCTTCCTGGGTTGGGTGCAGAGAAGCGAAACCTAACGCTGGCCTATTATTTGTTTCTCTACAAAGCTAGCTTTGTTGGGACGCTAGTTCTGTCCCTGGCACTCCCTTCATGCTCCAGCCGCCGCCTCTGCTTGGTCAGTGCCCAACACGGAGCCGTGCAGCGGGGAGAGCTTCACTTGAACCCTGCCTCTCCAGGGGCCGCCGGGGCTGGAGCCCAGGGACCCCAGTGGGCCGGCAGAGACGTTTGCACAATAAACACGTGTGGACCCCACACCCGCGGGGAGTCCTCTTGTTCCTGGCAGCTGGGTAGACGTTCAGCCAATGGGAGCTGCTGAAACAATGAGGAGAAAGGGCCAAAACCAGCTGACCCAGCCCAGCCCTGAAATTCCAGGGGAATCAAAATATCCAGGCGCTTCCCTATGAGGGCAACACGCAGGCGCTGGCTAGGGAGGCCTGTGGGAGGCTAGAACCCAGCTCCTTCATGGCCTCCGGTCGGGTGATCCTTCTGCAGCCATCAGTCGGTGTGGAGGGCACTAGGGAGGTCCGGGGAAAGGTGTGGACAGACACTTGCCCTGCTGCTGGTGGTGTGGGGATAAATGGAGGATTTGGCGCCTCTGCCAGTCCACCTGTGCCAGGTGCACTGTGGATTCTCCTTAGCGCGTGACAGCGGCAGTGGAAAGACAACGAGGAGGGGAGGGGCAATTCTGTGGCACAGCTGCATCCCCGGGGCTGGCGGAAGGCCCCCATTTTCTCTGCCAGGCTGGAGCAGCACACCCAGGCAGCCAGCAATGTGGAGCGTTCCCAGCCAAGGCCTGGAAAGCCCCAGGCTTCCCGCCGTGCCAGGCAAGGAGGAAGGGAGGGGAGCAGAGGAAAGACTCCAGCTCATAACAACCTTCTTGTGGGCATGGCTTGTTTTGATCCCTGCCATGCTGGTGTGTCCGCACTGGGAGTGGGACCCTGGTGAAGGACTCTGGGGGGCCAGACTACCCCAGGGTGGCTCTCAGTGTGGCTGGACCACAAATGGAGGCGTCCAAGCGGGACAGATTCTGAAGGAGAGAGAAGGGCTGGTGGGCGTTGTGTGGCCAGGCCGTAGGGGGAAGGCTCAGCCCCTGGAGCCTGGGGGTGCAGTGATCAAAGGCACGGAGGAGGTGTGAGCGCCCAGCTCCGCGTTAATCTCCTCCCAGGTTCCTCATCTTTCCCTGGGGTTGGTCTAGACTAGTGAAATTCGCAACGGCACCGGTGCAAAAACACTCCACTGGTGCAGAGACATGACACCGGTGCACAACGGGGCCCTCCCGGTGCAATTCACAATGGGGTGAGCTGTCCTGGTGCAAAGCACTATCTCGTCCTTCTCCACTGGGGCAAAAGGCTTACACTGATGCACCCCCAGCCCCCCAGGCAGGATCTCCCCCTGCTGTAGGTTATCACTATAGGCTCAGCAGGATGATAGTCCCAGGGGATTTTCCTGCAGACAGGCAAGGTTGTTAGGAGCCCAACCCTGCCCAGAGGCCGTTATCAGCACGCAGAGTGGCTGGGTGAAATGAGCAGCAGTGGGAGGCCATCAAGAAAAGAGATTAGAGCTACTTCCAGTAATTGCTCCCAGAGCCTGGCATTGTGTTGGTCTCATGCTCATTAAGAGTGGGACTTTCCAGCCTTAGGGAGGGGCTGGGGCCTGCTCCGACAATCCCCAGAATGCCTGGCAGCCCCACTCCTGTCTGCCCGGACACGGGCCTGCAAGGGACGTCCCGTCCCTCCACTCCTCTGATGGTGCCGCTCCGGCCACGCAGCAAAGGCTCACCCCTCCAGCAAGAACACACTGCCCGCCCTGCTGTGCTGGGGCACTGCCCGCCTCCTGGAATACAGACCGGCCTGGCAAGGGGGCAAAGGGTTCCTCTGGAATCCAGTGACACTAGAGACAACCCTCCCGGTCAATACATAGTCCCGCCATGGGCACAGCAGACCCCAAACAAAGCTAAATGAGTACAGGGGCCTGAACAGATAGATAAATACCCAGTATCTATCTATCTATCATGTGCAACCACATTTTCCAAAGTGGCCTCTAGTTCTGGATGCCTGGAGACCCCTAGGATATCTAGGTAACAGCCTTTGGCCCTGCTACCTAAGGCTGAAGTTTGTTGGCCTTCTGCACCCTGGAAGTTTCAATCCATCCGTGAGCCTTGTTCCCACCCGCCAGGGCCCCGGTTCAGTCTCTTAAGGCTTTGCTGGCTGAGTTGTCATTAACACGGCAGTGGTGGATACGCGCAGAGGGGCCGTGACAGCCCCTGCCACCACCCAAACGCCCCCAGAGTCTCAATGAGCTGCTGATATGAGAGAGGAAGCTGTTTAAAGTTTAACTGCAGGTTATTCTCCTGAATGCCTGCTAGCAGGGGAACCTCTGGGCTGGGAGCTTGTGCCAACATTCGCTTTCTGGGCAGTGCCATGAGAACTGAATTGCTGTGGGGAAGCTCCCAACACTGGGGGGCCCTGCAGGGCACCGTCCGCACTGGACAAGCCGAGAGGAGGATGCAAAGGGCTCCCAGGCTGGGGTGAATGCATTTCTCAGCTTGCCTTCCTCTTATTTCTGTGTGACGTGTCTGACCCTCATTCCAAGCGGCCCAGGCGAACTGCATCAAAGGGTTTAGTGTCTGGAGATAAGGTGGCAACACAAGGGGCTTTTGTTTGTGTGTTTTCCCCGAGGCAACGGAGTTACTGATCAAGGTTATCTCAGCAGTGACTCACCCTTGTGCGGTCACACACACAAACACACACTCACCCGAGGCTCCTAAGCTCTCCTCTGCCAAGCCGGTTGCATGGTCTCTGGGTTCACACTGCTGTGCCTCTCCTTTTACAGTCACTGATTCTGCATTTGGGGAGAGTCTGCGGGGGCTTTGCACATCCTGCTGCAGCTAGGCACCCTGCTCAGGGCAGGGATCCCCCCTCACCCTGTCCTGACAGAAAGGGGGAGCAAAGTCCCCCATTTTGGAGCGGGGTCTCTGCCGGTGAGTCATGCCAGAGCGGCAGTAGGTGTCCTTGAGAATGACTCAGGCAGCCGTGGGGCACGGCCGGGAATTCTGGATAACTGACTCATCCAGGCCGCTCTGACCCCAGGGCGGGGGATCCAGGGTCTGAACCCCGCACAGGGGGAAGGACCTATCAGAGCTTCCTGCCTTTGCCATCCGTTCCTTGGCTAAATAGGGAATTCTCCCCTGGGCAGGTGCCCCTAGACTGACCCCTGATTGCTCCACGCCCAGGGCCAGGACCAGAACCCTGGTGTCCTGGTGCCCAACCCTGTGCTCTAACCTCTAGATGCTGCCTCCCATCCGGAGGGGTTCCATGCTACATGGCCAATTCCACGGTATCACAAATCATGAGCCAGGTCCCCCTGCCCCCTCCCCCAAATCACGATTGGCTCAACCGTCATGCCATTAAAAAATCATCCTGGGATCTTTTTCTTGGCCATCTGTTTTTTTAGCCTGCGAGAGTCACGTTTCCAATGTCGCTGCACCCCGGGACTCCAGAAGCTGGGGCTTTGAAGCACCCGCTGGCACGAGACTTGGCCGTGCCGTGCCTAGCAGGAGGGGAAGCCCAGGTCTCCTCACTGCAAACAGTCTGGTTCCCAAGCACAGGGGGGACGGTATCAGTGAGAATTCCCTGGTTGGCACCTGATCACCAGTCCACAGGGCCCCTTCCTAGCACAGGTTCCCACAGGAAAAGGCCGTCTCTCCCCTGAAACAAATATTTGTCTTCAAGGGTGTTGTACCCACCTATCAGCTGTGCCCAGCCAGAGCTATTCCAGCTGCTATCTCAGGGCCAGTGAGTTATCTCAGCTCCACCGGAGAGCTTGGCTACTCCTGCTGAGCCAGAGGGAAAGAGGGTGATCGAGGGGCATGGGCCAGGTCCGGCTGGCATGAAGATGGGGCATCTGGCTGGGATGGGGCAGCTCTGGGCACGGCGTGTGATGACCGGCAGCACAAGAGACTGCAAGGGTAGTGGAGAGAAATAACCCCTGTCCCCACATACCTGTGAGTCTGCAGCCTCCCATGCCCCCCATGTCCACCTGTCTAGTACTGACCTGCCCCTCCCTCCATTGTAGCACCAGAAGGCCCCAGAAATACGCCTACCTATGGTGGCTTGGAAGGATTTGATTTTGATCGGTAAACGCTGGTGAACGTCGATTTCACGGCCCAAGAAGTGATCACAAAAACCTGCGTGCGCACACCCCCACGCCCACCGACGCCCACACCCCTGAGGCTGAACCCACACGTGAAACGCACAGCTGAGCCTGTGCACCCACACAAATACACCCCTCTTAGCTTTCACACCCCCCTTAGCCTGCACACCCACCCATGTATGCACGCACACACACACACACACACACCCTGAGGCTGAACACACACATGAAATGCACAGCTGAGCCTGTGTGCACACACAAATACACCCCCCCTTAGCCCGCACACCCACCCATGTGCGCACACACACACACACACACCCTGAGGCTGAACACACACATGAAATGCACAGCTGAGCCTGTGTGCACACACAAATACACACAGACATACACCCCTTAGCCCGCACACCCACCCATGTACACACACACACACACACACACACACACACACACACACACAGCAACACCTGCTACTCCAAAGCCCGCAGTTTGAAGCACGTGCCTAGAGAGGACAAAGGCCCAGATCCTCAGAGGTACTGAGGTGTTTGACTCTCATTGAAATCAGGGGGCGTGGGATACTGGTTGCTCTAATCAGCTGATCTGGTTTGAATGCAAACCCGGCTCCTTTCCCTGCAGGACCCCAACCCACAGGGCGGGAGCTGCTGAAAGGGTTATTACCCCAAGGTTACCTGGAGCGCCAGCTCCCAGGGGTTACCCCTAGCGGGGCACAGCGGGAGGAACGGCACCGAAATCAGCGGGGTTGTTTGGTGTTTACACGGACGTGGCTGAGAGCAGCGGGGTTAATAATAATTGGAGATATACCAATCTCCTAGAACTGGAAGGGACCTTGAAAGATCATCGAGTCCAGCCCCCTGCCTTCACTAGCAGGACCAATTTTTGCCCCAGATCCCTAAGTGGCCCCCTCAAGGATTGAACTCACAACCCTGGGTTTAGCAGGCCAATGCTCAAACCACTGAGCTATCCCTCCCCAGCAGGACCCAGCAGAAGGGAGCGGAGCAGCACCTGCCAAATTCCCTTCCCCCTGAACCATCCTCAGTAATCAGCTGCTCCTCCCTGCTCCCGAGGCTGGGGTCTGCCCAGCTCTGCTCAGTTGGAGCGGGAAAGGGAGTAGCTGACACTCGTGCCTGTTTTACCCTGGGAGGGGCTGGAGCAGCTGGGAGCTCCCCCCACGGCCAGCGCTCCTGCCCTGCTCCCTACAGCGCCTCCTGCTGGGAGAGGCCAGGACTGAACACCTGCCCCATCATCTGAGCAGCGTCTCATCCTTGGCAGTAGGCATGGGGGGAGCTCGTCGTGGGCGGAGCTTGGAAGACGACACCCCTTCTCCATCCGCAAGTGCTAAATTTTGGGATTCCTTCCATGGCTGGCGCCCATTCGCCAGCCTGCCTGGGGGTCCGTCATTCTGCCACTGCGCCCCATAGCACCCAGGGGCCCTGCGACCCGGGGACTCACCTGTGGCCATGCCACCATGGATCTCAGGAGCCAAATGGGTGCGACCAATTTAACCCCCTTTGGGGGAAGGGGCTGATAGTTGGAGACAAGTCAGGGGAAAACCCTAGAAAAACCCTAGTTCCTGGCATGACAGGGCCAGACTGTCAGGGGCCAGCTGCCGGCAGAAGGGGCTCGGTGCATGGCATCTACGACCAGCGCTCTGCCTTATGGAAGGCTACTGGGGCCGCTAACTAGCCAGCCCAGCCTTGGCGAGTCATGAATTACTGCACTGGGCAGAACCACTCCGCCCCCCAGTCCAGAACTAAGGGTGATGTGCAGGATGCCTGTGACCCTGACTTGTTTGTTCCAGTTGCAACAGGCCTGGAGAGTGGGGTTTAGTGCCATTAGGGGGCTGGACTTGGGCGTTGTGGGGTGGCCCCGGGACTAGCGGAAGAGGTGTGAAATCCATGAGCCCCGCTGCGGATTGAGTGCCAGCGGCAATGGGCCACTGAGAGACACAGCCGGGGTCTGTGTTATCGGGGGGGCAGGACGGGAACCCCGAAGGAGGGAAATGGAAGGGTGAGTGCTTAGAATTGGGGAGGCTAGTTAAAGTAGGAGATTGGGGATCGGACCCCTAGGTTCTATTCCTGACTATGGGAGGGAGTGCGGTCTAATGGTTAAAGTGGGGGAAGGCCGGGGGGGTTGCTGGGAATCAGGACTCCTGGGTTCTTTTCCTGACCATAGGAAGACAGCGCAGGCTAGTGATTGGGGAGCAGAGGGGGAGAGTGGGAGTCAGGACTTCTGGATTCTATCTCTGGCTCTGGGAAGGAATGTGGTCTAATGGTTAGAGAGGGGTGGGGCTGGGAATCAGGACTCCTGGGAAGTGCAGTCTAATGGTTAGGGGAGGAGGGGTGGAGTGGGAGTCAGGACTCCTCGGTTCTACCCCCAGCTCTGGGAGGGAGTGCTGGGAATCAGGACTCCTGGGTGGGCAGTGCAGCCTGGTGGGGATCAGGACTCGGGCTGGGGCGTGGCTGGGAAAGTTGGCGGGGGGGTGGTGGTTAGACGAGGGACTGGACATCTCTGCCAGTGACTGGCTCTGTGACTTTGGGCAAGTCGTTTTATCCACCGCCTGCCTCAGTTTTCCCATCTGTATAATGGAGATATAGGGCTATGTCCCTACATGACCAGGGTGCCATGCTGCAGCATGGGAAGTGCTCCGAGCACCTTGGGCAGGGGGCCACTTTACACCCTCATTAGCAGGGAACTCAGGGTTCAGCGAGGATTCCCTGCCCCTCCCCCAAAGGCCACCAGATGCCCAAGAGAAGCAGCCCGGTCTGAGGCCAATTGTGTTTTTTATTGAGCTCTGCTGACCAAGCAAGCGGGCGGTGGGAGGCAAAGCCGGTTGCCCGCGGCCCTCTCAGGGCACCGCAATGCCAGATGCTAAGGGAAGGGAGCAGGGACCACGCGGTGCATCTTCTCAGCGCTTGAACAACTGGGACTCGCTGGAGTCCGACACCACTTTGCCGTCCACCATCTTCCTGGTCGTGGTGACGACCTTGTGGGTGGTCTTCGTGATGCTGCCGGTGTCCACCAGGGCGTCGTTCAGGCTGCAGAGGGGCAGAGAGGGAGCGTGAGCGTGCAAGGGGCCGTCCCAGAATCCCTGGTCCACTGCATGCAACCAGGGATGGGGACCTGGGGGCTGGGCCGCACACCCCTTGGGAGGGAGGTAATCAGGGAGCAGCCCACACGGGATCAGTAGCCCGGAGTGGGCCCCTCCCTGCCCCCACTCAATGGGCACCCATTTTCCCCGCCACCGGCTCCCTGCCAGAGCCACGAATCCCGGGAACGTGAGGTTCTAGCGAGGAGGCTCCCCTGGGAGACAGCCCCAGGCGCGCGGTTGGTCCTGCACTGCCCCTAAGAGGGACAGAGCCCGTTCCTGGTGGGGATCTGGGCCTGACTGCCCCTTCCCGTCCCTGGGGGAGCCTCAGGGGCCCCGTGGCCCAGCAACTGGGGCCGAACACTGGGGGGTGGGGGATATTGGGTGCATTGCTGAGCCTCTCTCTGGCCTGGGTCAAATCACAACAGCTTTCCGGACCCTCAGCTAACCCAGCTGGGAATTGCTATAAGAGGAGTTATCCTGGAGCTGGAACAAATGACGAAGTCGAGGGGCCCCAGGGTTAAATCCTCCCTATCCCACCGCTCCCACCAATGGGAAGCGTGACGGGGCACCGGGACAGCAGCAGGGCTGTGGGAGGAGCCGACGCCCCGGCCCGAGGCACTCACTTGAACTCCTCTCCGCCCTCCAACAGCCGCCTGTAGGTAGCGATTTCCGCCTCCAGCTTGTCCTTGATGTTCAGCAGGGCCTGATAGTCGTCAGCCTGGCGCTGGATGTCGTTGCGTACCTGGGCCAGCTCCGCCTCGGCCCGCAGGAGCTGCCCATTCAGATGCTCCATCTGCATGGCGTAGCGCTGCTCCACGTCCTGCAGGTTTGCTTCCAGGCTGGCTTTCTGCAAGGGGAGGAGAGGTCAGTGCCATGCCTCCGTGGGCACCAGCCACACCTCTGGGGAGGAAGCCACGCCCCACAGGCACTAGCTCCGCCCCTTTGGGGGCAGCATTGGGACAAGGTGAAACCAGGACGTGGCCTGGCTGAGGGTGACGGGCCAACGTTAGCTCCCTCGCCGCCCACGGAGGGTATCCCCGGCACGCTGGGATGGTGGCCACCTCTAACGTGGTTGCCAGCCTGAGCGCTGGGGCTGGATCAGGGCTCTGGGGGAGGGTGGGGAGAAAGCCTCCTCCCTGAGCACGGACGGGGAGAGGCTCAACAGGGTCCAGGAGACCCTGGACGTGATGCTGGAGGTATTGCGGGGGGAGTGGGACAGGGAGAACCCGAGCTGGTGCTGGGGAGGGGAAAGCAGCACTAGGGGACGGGGGAGTGAGGGAGGAGCCCAGCTGCAGTTGTGGTGGGGAAGCAGGGGGACCCCGGCTCTGGCATGGGAGGTAGGGGGAGCAGAGGGACCCTGGCTCTGGCACAGGAGGCGGGGAGGGGGGAGCATACCAGATTGCGCAGGGACTCCAGCTCGATCTCCAGCGTCTGGCAGGTGCGGCGCAGCTCGGAGATGCTGCTACGGGCCACCTCGATCTCCTTTGTGTTCTGGGTGATCTCCACGGTGCTCTGGGTGATCTGGAGAGGGACAGGGAGGGGGGACAGGGCAGGTCAGTTACTTGGGGGAGGGGGGGAGGGAGTCTCTTCCTTGCCAGCCAGAGCTAGCCTGGGCCAAACCTCCCAGACCCCGACACCCCAGGGGATGTAGCTCCGGCAGCCCTGTCTCCATCACAGGCCAAACCAGAGCCCTGGATCAGAACCGCCCCCGATTCTGGGCTTGGGGACGTGAACTCGTCCTGAACGTGCAGCCACACTGAGGGGCAGGGGGATGCCCAAAGGGGTCCCCTAAAGTGGACTGGTTCTTGAGGGTGGCAGGAAGTGGGGGACCCCCCTGGGGACAGGCCGTAGCAACGCCCCACCCCCGTCCCCGGCTCACCATCTGGTTCCATTGCTGGTCCAGGTCCGCCATGTTCTTCTGCGCCAGGTTGTCGTACTGAGCCCGGATCTCCGCCATCACCTTGCCCAGGTCCTGCGGCTGAGCGGCGTCCACTTCCACCGTCAGCCCCGAGTTGGTGATCTGGGCCTGCAGGCTGTCCACCTCCTGCAGGGACACGCCCGCACCGGTGAGACGTCCGCCCTTTGGGAGAAGGGACCCTCCCCACCCCATCCTGGGCCCTTCTGGGGGCTGCCTCCCACCCCCGCAATGGTGAGCCCGGAGCTGAGCCACGCAGGATGGTCCTGCCCCATGTGGGCACAGCCCCCCTCCCCCCAGCTTACATCCTCATGGTTCTTCTTCATATGGATCAGCTCCTCCTTGAGGGATTCGATCTCCCCCTCCAGCTGCAGCCGGCTCATGTTGGTGTCGTCCAGGACCTTCCGCAGCCCGTTGATGTCGCTCTCCACCGACTGGCGGATGGCCAGCTCCGACTCGAACCTGCGCCGGGGAGGGGGAGGGGCTCAGTTCTGCAGGGGGGGCTGGAGCCCCTCTGCTGTCTGTGGGGGTGAGAGGGCATTTGGGGGGGGCAAAGCCCCTCCCCCATGTGTGGGGTGCTGCAGGGGGTGCCTTTGGGGGAGCAAAGCCCCTCCCCCATTTGTGGGAGTGCATTTGGGAGGGAAAGACCCTCTATGCGTGGCGGTGGGGGATGCATTTGTGGGGCAGAGCCCCTCCCTCCCCCATTTGTGGGAGTGCATTTGGGAGGGAAAGACCCCCTATGCGTGGCGGTGGGGGATGCATTTGTGGGGCAGAACCCCTCCCCCATGTGTGGGGGTGCATTTGAGGGGCACAGCCCACCCCGTGTGTGAGTAGGGTGGAGGTGTATGTTTGGGGGTTGAGACTCCTGCACCATGAGTCTGTGTGTTTGGGGGGGGGAGCACCCTGAGTGCCAGACCTCTCCCCCCTCTGCATGCCGGAGTCCCCTCAACATCCGGGGTGCAGACAGCACAGCAGAGCTGCTGCACCCCTCCCATATACCCTGGGGAGGGGTGGGCTTCCCCCACCAGGGGATCTCCGCCCCGGCCGGGGCAAAGGGGGTCAGGGCGAGAGGACAGTGACCGCGTGTCTGCTCGGCGGGACGCTCACTTGACCCGGAAGTCATCGGCGGCCAGGCGGGCGTTGTCAATCTGCAGGACGATGCGGGCGTTGTCCACGGCGCTGTCCAAGATCTGGGCAGGGGGAAGACGCATGGGGGGGTCAGTGGGTGCTGGCTGGGTGGGACCCCGACAAGGGGCTAGTTCTGAGCTCTCCCAGCGGGGTGCGCATGCCCCCAGGATGGCGGCAGGGTCCCACCTGCCCTGGCGCTGCCCCACGACAGCCAGAGGGCGCCGCACCCAGCCTCTGAGCCGGGACTCGCGCTCCTGTGCCAGCCTCCGCCGGGAACCTGTAACCTGAAGCCGCTGGGCTCCTGCCAACCCGCTGCATTGTTTGCCTAGCTCAGCACAGGTGCAAGGCAGGTGCGGTTCCCACAGCAACGGGGGAGGAAGGTGCTTAAAGAGACACCGCCCGGTCTATTCGCGGGTGCCCGTCACCCTGAGAACTGAGCCCTAAAAATGAGACTAACGGGTGCCGACCACAGGAGAGCCAGGAGGCCTGGGTTTTATTCACCGGTAGGATCCCCTGTAGGACCCAGGCGTCCTGGCTCCCAGTCCCATCGCTGGGTGACCTTGGGCAGCAGTTAGGCCCAAAGTGCCCTAAAATTTAGGGTACCCCACTTTTGGGGTGCCCGATTGGAGACTGGTTTGAGAGCAACCCACAGCGCCGATGGAAGCCTCCATGTTTGCTCAGCCCCTCAGAAAAACAAGCCTTGGTGGCTGGGTTTCCCTGTGAGCTCAGCTCTGGTTACTCCCCGAAATTAACAGCCAGTTAACCGGTGAGACGTTAGCACCCCAAGTGCTAAGCTCTTGCTGAAAACCCAGCACTGGCGGGGGGTGCCGAGTGCTTTGAAAATCTGTGAGATCCCAGTCTCAGAGATGGGGAAACCGAGGCACGGGGCGGTGACGTGACTTGCCCAAGCTCGCCCAACCAGCCAGTGGGAGAGCCGGGAATCGAGCCCACGTTTTCCAGTGCGCTGCCCACTTAGCCACGCTGCCTCCCCCCAGGGCACCTTTCTACCAGCCTCCACCCCAGGGGTTGTACTGGTGGGGTTCTACTGGGCCATGACCTCACACCGCTAGCCAGCACAGTGACATTGTGTGGGCAGACCAGGCCTTTCTCTTTGAACTTCCAGTAGGGAAAGACATGGTATGGGAAGGAGTTGAGCCTAATGGTTAGAGCAGGGCGGGGCTGGGAGTCAGGACTCCTGGGTTCTGTTTGCAGGCTCGGGAAGGGGCGAGGGACTTGTTGAGGGGGCTAAAGTAGGCCAGGCTGGGAGTCAGGACTCCTGGGTTCTTTTCCCAGCTCTTAGTGGGGAGTGGTGTCTAGTGGTTAGAGCAGAGGCATGAGGACTCCTGGGTTCTCTTCCCAGCTCTGGGGGAAGAGGGATTTGCTGTGGATCACAGGGCGGTCATGCCCTCAGGTATGGGCCAAATTCTCCTCTTCCTTTCCCCCAGGGGAGCCAGGGGCGTTGCCTGGTGGGGTTTTCAGGTGGGGGTTGGTGCTTTCCATCTCTCTCTCTGCCCCTGCACCCCCACCCTTCCAGATGGGGCTTTCTCCTGTCGCCCTGCACACCTGTTCCCGCTGCGCCTTTCCAAACGGTCTCACTCTGTCTTTGTTCTGTTTGCCAACGGTGACTCAGCCCAGAGAGGGAACAAACATCCGTCTTGTCCCCCAGCTACACCTCACCACGCCCGTTTTACCCTGACCCATCCCACCCTGCATGGGAAGGGAGTTTTCAGTCAACCCAGGATGCTGGGTGTAAACAAGCAAGTGCCCCTGAGATGGCCCTGGGGGGCTGGATCAGGAAACTGGCATGCAACAAACATTAAGGAGACTAAACCAGCCCTAACAGTGGCAGCGGGGCCTAGTGGATAGAGCGCTGAACTGGGACTCGTAAGACCTGGGTTCGGGCCCTCGCTCTACCACTGACCTTGGGCGAGTCACTTTGCCGCTCCGTGCCTCAGTTTCCCTTCTGCCTCTTTAGAAGGGGCGCTCATGTCAGGGCAGGGGCTGCCTTCCCGTGGTGTGTGTGCAGCGCCTGGCGCAACAGGCCCGCTACTAGAATAATCATCTGCTTTGAAGGGGGGCTGAGCCCCCCTGCTGAGTGGGTGGGAATTAAACCCCTGCTGCCCCGGCAGGCTGTAGCTGGAGGAGCTGGGATTCCGCCCTGCCACACCCTGCTCCTGCTTCTTTATTACAGCTCCTCTGAGCTGTGCTGAAGGTCAGGCCTCTGTGCAGGGGAGGTTAATGAGTAACTCCTCCGGGGCAGGGTGCATTGCAGCCCCAGGCAAGCTGGCTGAGTTTACCAGCTTCCCACCTGGGGATACAGGCCGACCCCGCACAGGGGGCTGGGTTGGGCCCCTCGGCCTCCAGCCCAACCGGACCCGGCATGCCCAGACACAGCACCACAGTGAGCTGACTGCAGAGAGACCTCCTGGGGTTTGGGGGAGAGCCCAGGTGGGTGAATGCACGGGGCTGCGTTTGGGATATGGGTGCAAGTCAGTAACCTTGCAACACTCCCCAAAGAGGGGCAGGGGGGCTTGTTCCTAGGTTTTCCTTTGCTGCACGGGTCCCCTGCAAGGGTAGCAAACCCACGCTACCCCCTGCTCCTCGGGGGGGGCACAGAGGGGTGATATGGGGATGCTGACAGGTGCATGATCCTCCCCTCTCCCATTGGGTTCCTGCTTGGTCCCAGGCAGAGGTGGTGCTACAGTGGGGGGGTCCTGCATGTGCCACCTCCTCCCTGATCCAGTGGGGTTGGGGGCTGCAGATCTGAGCGTGATCCAGGTGGCCAAGGCTGGGCGGGGGAGGCAGGAGCCAGGAGCACCTCACCTGCTTCCTCAGGTCCTCGATGACCTCGAAGTAGTGGCTCCAGTCCCGGGAACTGGGACCCTTCCTGTCCATGAACTCGCGGATCTGGGTCTCCAGCCTGTGGTTGTCGGTTTCCAGGCTGCGCACCCTGTCCAGGTAGGAGGCCAGGCGCTCGTTCAGATCCTGCATGGTTTCCTTCTCGTTCTGCACCACCCCGGAGCCCGACAGGGCGATGCTGTAACTGCCTCCGGCGCTGCTGCCCGGGAAGCTGGAGCCCAGGCTGCTGGTCCTGGCCACGGAGATCCTCGAGCCAGAGCCCCCTGCCCCGGCGTAGACGCTGGCAGCACTCATGTTTGGGGCGTACCTCCTGCCCATGATGTTCGGGTTTCTCATGCTGCTGGAGTAGGCGGTGGATCTAGAGTAACTCATGGTGCTAGCAGCAGGTGGGGAACGGACAGAGAGAAGTGATTGCAGCAAGAGTGAGGTCTCAGCCTGTGCAGGGCTGGACTGGATGCAGACTGGGATTTATAGCCAGGAGCAGAGGAGGGGCCGGGTAGGGCTTAGCCACCCCCACCTCTACCAGCTTCCCTCTGCTCTAGGAAGGTGGGGCTAGGCTGAGGCCTGGTCCTGGCCTTTGTTTGCACAGCCGGCTCACCTGAACCGTTGCCAGGGGCCCAGCCCCATGGAACCGGATACCACCCGGAGCCACCCACGCCTGTTCCCGAGCTGTGCCTGGCTGAGGAAGCTGGACAGGGGGGTTCTGGGCAGAGTTAGCGGAGGGATCTGTCCAGCCGTGGGGGAGCTGGGGTCTTTTTGCTCTCTCTGGGCGGGAGCCTGTCGTCAGGCCAGGGGGGGTCGAGCAAGAGATTTGGGCCTGTGAGTCGGTGGCCTCGGAAGCCTGCCCTTGTAGTTCCCAGAGGGGGTTTCAGAGCCATTTGGTAGCCTCGCTTGCCTTTTGCAATCAGTGCATCCAGCGCTTGCACCCTCCTGCTAGCTGCCACAGTGCTGACACCCCAGCCTGCTGGGTTTTCCCAGCACCCTCTGGGGAGGAAGGGGGGGCTGATCTGCTGGTGCTGAGCGGACTCCCATTGCACCAAATTCTAAAGATGCAGAGATGGGGGGTCATAGCAACCCCCAGCAGAGTGGGGCGTAGGGGCAAAGTAGATAGGGTGCATCAGCAGAGAGCAGGCTGCAATCACTCCCTAACCAGCATCAATCTCCATGTTCGCTTAGCTGGGATCTCTGCCAGTACTGCAAAGCCCCGCTCTGCTCGTTTCTCATGAGACAGGGTTAAATTCTGTTCTGGGATGTCAGTGGAGAGACTCCAGATTGACATGGATTTAACTCAAACCAGGATTTGCTTGTGTGTATATTCAGGAAGTGCTCCCCACTGTGCCTCTGAGATGCAGCCTACTCTGGAGTGGAGTGATGAGCTCACACAGACAAGGAAAACAGCAGGCTGTGAGAAATGCTGGCCAAGGACTCTGGACCAAGCCCTTGCTCTTATGTCCATGCAGGAAGAGCAGTGAGTTGGATATTAAGATCCAAAGACCCACCCACTGTAGGGAATTGCTCCTCCCAGCTGGGAATAGAACCCAGGAGTCCTGACTCCCAGCTGCAATCTGCTCTAACCACTAGACACCGCTCCTTTCCCATAGCCGAGAGTAGAATTCAGGAATTTGACCACCACTTCCACCCTGCTCGAACCACTAGACCCCACCCCACCCCCGAGCTGCAGATAGAACCCAGGAATCCTGACTCCCAGCCCACCACTAGACCCCACTCCCTGCCAGAGCCATGGCTAGAACCCAGAAGTCCAACCCCCCACCCCCGCCCCAGGGCCACCCCTGCTCTAACTGCTAGACTCCACTGCCCTTGCAGAGCTGGTAACTGAGCACAGCCTGCCAGCGATTCAGGTTGTGGATTCAAAGAGTGTAGCTGTCGCCACACCAGGCCAGCGCAGTGGAGCAAGGGGCAATCGGGCCTGACCCTGAGAGCTGTAGCCTGATGGGGGAGGCTTGTGCACACACAACAGTTTTGATCCAGCCAGTCTAAGTCAAGCAGTAAAGATCAACACCTAATAGCAGAGGGGGAACTTTTATCCTTCCCAGCCCTGCCACATTCCTGGCTTATCAGGGCAAGGGCGAGGTGTGGGCAGTTAACACACACACACTCTGCAGCTTCACATCTCTTCTCCTTTCATGTCCTCCTCCTCCACACACACACACACACACCCCTCTCTGCAGCATTACATCTTTCCTTTCACATCTTCACACACACACACACAGAGTGAGTCTCTCTCTGCAGCTTTACATCTCTCCTTTCACATCTTCCTCCAGCGCAGGCCGGTCCCCCTACTCTCCCAACCCCACTATCATCATTTCCCCTTGGAGCAGGGGGTTGGACCCGATGACCTCCTGTGGTCCCTTCCAACCCTGAGATTCTATGATTCTAAGATCTAGCTTCCCTGTGGCCCACAGAAATACCCGCCATAGACAGAACCAAGCCCGCCGGCCCACCCCCAGCTCCGTTTGCGGAGGGGTGGGATTTGGAAATTTCAACCCAGGCTCACTGCTGAATGTCACTGAGTTTTTTGCCCCCATAGATGGGATGAACCAAAACCCCGTGCCCCCCTACCCCGTGGTTCTCAACCAGGGTACCCCTGCGGGTACGCAGAGGTCTTCCATCAACGCATCTAGATATTTGCCTAGTTTCACAACAGGCGACACAAAAAGCACGAGCCAAGTCAGTACAGACTACCATTACAGAGACTCGTTTGTATTGCTCTCTACGCTATACCCTGAAATGTAAGCCCAAGATTTCCGTTCCAGTCGATTTCTTTTCTAACGAGATGGCAAAAAGGAGCAAGGACGCCGTTTGTGCGCTGGGACGCTGTTGTGGTTTTATGGCTGATTTCGTAAGAAGTCGTTTTTAAGTGCGGTGAAACCTCGGGGCTCGCAAGACAAATCAGACTCCTGAAAGGGGGACAGACGTCTGGAAAGGTTGAGAACCACTGGACTATAGGTAGGGTGACCGGATGTCCCATTTTTAAAGGGACAGTCCTGTCTTTTTGGGGACTTTTCCTTATATAGGCGCCTATTACCCCCCACCCCCTGTGCCGTTTTTTCACAGTTGCTATCTGGTCACCCTAACTATAGGGGCTGTGCAGTTTGCAGCGGTGTCTAGTCATGGGAAACAGAACAATAAAAACTCGTTAGGTATGGAACAGGCTTGGATACTTCGCTAATCCCACGCCCATCCTGTGTTTACACTCCTCACATATTTGCAGCCTGCGCTCCTGTCTCCTAGGGGCCAGTCACTTTGCCAAACTAGACAGATTTAGCTCTTGATCTTTGACCTGAATCCTCCCTTAACAGTTTTCCTTTGCTGCGTCTCTTTGAGCCCCCTCCAGTTTGTCAATATCCCCCGACACCGAGTTGCCCAGAATTTCCCGGGCCAGGTCATAGCAGAATGGGGTCCAGCCCCTCTCTTGTGCACCGGGCCTTTGCACTCAGGAGTGCTCGGAATTAAAGGCAACCATCCAGGAGCCAGCTAAAAAGCGGGATGATGCTTAGGGCGCCTCCCGCTGCCTGGCACAAGGGGGCACGGCTGGCGGTTGGCTGGAGCCACGGGGTGCTTCTGTCATACAGATGATACTTCTCGAGGTCCCACCCCGCCCTGCATTTCTGTGATTTGCAGGGATATCTGGTGCCTCTCTCTGCTGCAGCAGCCGCGGGAGACTGGAATGGTAGTGTTGACTAGTGGGAAGGTCTCTGGGTGGGGGCTCAGAAGAGCTGGCTTCTAACACTAACTCTTCCTTTGAGGTGCTGAGAAACCTTCAGTAAGTCATTTCCCCTCCCCCCCATTATCTACGCTACTGAGACTGTGAGCTCGGGGAGGCAGAGACTGTCTCACTCCACAGCTGTGCAGCGCCTGACACATAAGGTCTGGGGTCTAGGTGCTACGGTGGGGTAACCAAATGTCCCGATTTTATAGGGATAGTCCCGATTTTTGGAGCTTTTTCTTACATAGTCACCTATTACCCACCACCCCCATCCCCATTTTTCACACTTGCTGTCTGGTCACCCTATGCTACGGTCCAACCCATCACAGTTCTTAGGCGATCAGGGCTCCCTCCGTGTGCTCTGATGCTTAGGGCGCCTCCCGCTGCCTGGCACAAGGGGGCACGGCTGGCGGTTGGCTGGAGCCACGGGGTGCTTCTGTCATACAGATGATACTTCTCGAGGTCCCACCCCGCCCTGCATTTCTGTGATTTGCATTCAAAGCAACCTGTGCATCCCGGGCCTGGCTGTCGTCTGACTGCACTGCACACACAGGCAAACCCCGCCTGCCTTTGTACAGAGCAGCGCCCCTTGGCCTGAGAGACTCTGCCTGAAACCCATCAGCCTCTCCCAGCGGTGCCCAACTGACTGGCCTGCAGCTGGCTGATGAATGAGCTGCTTTGAAGCTCTGTGTTCTCTCATTCTGGCCTGAAGGAAAGGTACATTCCAGAGGTTTATCAGTGAGGGGATCGGCCCTGAGAGCAGATTCTCCACCCTGGAAGCCCCAGGACTAAGCTTGTGTGTTCTCACTGGGATGGACAGTCAGACGCAGGCTGCAGTGTTTGCCCTGCATGGGGGAGAAGAGACAGGGCATGGAAGTAATGAGTAGGGGCTCTCGGATGCACACAGAGACCCCAGGGTGGCCTCTGGACCTCTAGCTCCCAGGCTGATCTGTGCAGCGTCTCTGATCCAGACAACCTGCCCCCATCTCGCAGGGTCTCCCGACGTCCTGCCAGGCAGATGGAAAAGTTTCCATCAAAACGTCTCAGTGGAAAACTGGGTTTTCAACAAAGCGAAAGTTTTTATGGAAGGCGGCTGCTTTCCTGGGAACATTTTCAGTGATTTTGGCAGGAAAAAACCCAGCCTTTAGCAATTCTCGGATGAAAATATTTTCCGTTGAAATTTCAGGCTTTTCTTTTTGACAAGTCTGAATTTTTCTGCTGAAAAGTGATGTGGGGTGTTGGGTTTTTTTCATTGACCTTGAAAATTTCCCACGGAACTGCCCCCTTCCCGACACGTATTTTCCAGCCATCTCTACTAGACAGTCATGAAACATGCTGCTGACTATGTGACACAGCTGTGAATTGCCCCATGTCCTGGGCGAGGAGCCGAGGCGTGGGACGGAATCGGCCTCGTCCGTGGAGAATAGGACTGGCTCTTCTGACATGGCAAGGCGTGAGTTTGGAGTCCTATCGTGCAGGGTGCCGCCTGGATGGGACTGTAAGGTTTTGGGGGCAGGGACTGTCTTTTTGTTTTGTGTTTGTACAGCACCTGGCACAACGAGGTCGTGGGCCATGACTGGGACTCCGAGGTGCTACCGTAAAACACCTAACAAATGATGTCTCGCCTGGTACAACGGGGTCTGGTCCACGGCAGGAAGAAAGAGCTTACAGTCAAAACAGACAAGGGTGGGAGAGAGGAAGAGAAATTATCCCCGGGTTACAGAACTGAAGCGGAAATGGCGGGGGTTTCGAAAGCTCCCAAGTGATTTAGGAGCAGGATCACAGGGACCTCTGCTCCTCGATCACTTAGGTCTTGTTGCAAATGTCACCCCAAGAGATTCAGTGACGTGCCCCGGCTCGTGCAGGGAGGCTGTTGCAGAGGTGGGAGTTGTACCTACATCTCCAGAGGCCCAGCCCAGTGCCTTGACCATGCGACCAGCCTCTTTCCCGCCCAGCCCACCATCCAGCCAACCACGCGCTCTAGCTGGAGGTTTTTATCACACCCCATCACCATGGCACCCGAGCACCTTGTACCGTCCCATCCTCTCCCTGCAGGCGCCTTCTCTCTATAATTCATCAATTTAATTTCAGGCCCAGCTGGTGACCGCTGTCCCCTCAGGCTTGTCTGAGGGCAGCGCCGGGCTCTCTGGCAGCAGGAAAAGCTCCAAACCTACCCAGGATGGCAGCCACAGTCCAGGGGGGCCATGGCCCCTTTGCTTTTTACCTGCCTTAAGGGCGAGCGATGGGGGAGGGGGCGGAGAGGAGTGAGCAGGAGGCGGGGGGTCAGGGGACGAAGCGGAGTGGGGTGGGGCCTCGGGGAAGGGACGGAGTAGGGGTGGGGCCACGGTTCATGCGCCGGTGGCCCCCCACTTGTAGGGAGCGTCTGGTGCTCCTGCCACAGCCCGTGCTGACCCCATTCGCCCCCATGCCACCCGCTCCCATTGCCAGTCGTATTACACCGACCTCTCCGGTGACTCTCCTGTTCCACCCCCCTGAACTCCGCCCGTCCCTTTAACAGCCGGAATCTTTAACCAGCTGATTATCTGCCAGCTAACACCTGGGACTGAACCTGGGACCCCTCTAAAATGGAAAGCAGGAGCTGGCTCCTGCATAAGGGCTGGCGCTTACAACCCACTCGCTCTCTGGCTCCGGGACATCTTGGGTTACAGCGCCAGGCAGCCAGCTGTCACATGAGCTGAACAATACACCTCTCCCCTCCCATCCTCCTTATTCCGGGAGGAGTTGTTGACTTTAACGTATATTTCACCTCCCCAGGCTAATTTGCTAATACTGAGCATAATGCAACCAGGCCGGAGGGGGGAGGGGGTGAGCTTCTGGTGCTCTCCGAACAGGGTGTGATGGAAAACGAACCCTGCCTAGCATTGCAGCTGGGACAGGGTGGGGCTGTTTGCATCCCGCCCGGCTTGTGCCAGATCAGGACGAGAAAGGATGGGGAGGTGGAAGTCTGTGTGACAGGGTATGGTAGCCGTCCAACAGCGTAGCCTCCCCTCAGATGGCAGGCTCCGTGCCGGGGCTTGTTACCGCACGGCTTTCAAATGGCAAAGCTTCTAGGGCACCTGTGCAAATACATATAGCTACAAACGTTTGCATGTGGATGCAAATTTACTGTGCCACACAAGGAGGGGCTGTGTCTAATCTGCAGCCAAGGCCTGGCAGGTGAATGTGCGAGGATAACTCCCGTTTATGGCTACAATTCCGTAGAAGCGATTGAACAGATCCCGGCTCATTTCCTGGGCGTGCAAAGCCTATTTGGTCCAGCCATAGAGCGATGAGTCAGGATCCTGGTCTGGGGACTAGTGGCTAGAAAAAGTGGGGTGCTGAGAGTCAGGTTCAATACCTGGCTCTGGGAGTAGAGCCTAAGGGGTGGAGCAGTGAGCCAGCACTCCTGGGCTCCAATCCCAGTTTTACCAAAGAGAGTGTTGTCTAGTGGTTAGACAGGCAGGTGAGAATCAGGACTTTTGGGCTCTATTCCTGGCTCTGCAACTGAAGGCAGCAGGGCCTTGGGAAGTTACTTAATCGCTCGGTGCATCTGTTTCTTCCTCTGACTAAGAGGATGATAACTAGACCTCGGCAGGAATTTTTCAATGAAACGTTTTTTCGTGGAAAAATACCAAACCGAACCGTTTTGTAGGAACGGGTCTTTTTCAGTGAACTTCTCAACGCAAAAGACGTTTTGGGGGGGGGAACCCTTTTGAAATGGTGAAAATATGATAAAAATCCCACTGTTCTGGTCTGAAATGACTTCTTATTTCAAAATTGAAGCTAATTATAATAATTATTAAAAAAGGGTCAAGATCCAAACGAACCATTTCAAAGTTATCGAATCAAAACAGTTCATTTGATTTGAACTGGATTTTTTTTTTATCTTCAGTTCTCAAAAATTATGGATATTTTCCACTTTTCATCCTGATTTGGGATGAGAAAAATTTTAAAAATCTCATGGGATGGGAAAACCATTTCCCACTTAGCTGTCATGATAACAGTCCCCTCCCTCTCAGGGTAGGGTGTGAGAATTCATCAGTTACTATCTGTGACCTGCCAAGTAATTGAAGGATTCTGATGACATTCTAACATTGCCCAGAGATGAAACCCACTCGCTGAGCAGCCACCCTTGGCAGCTAACACCCAGCTGCTAAATAGCTCATCCCAAGGCTATGAAACATGTTGCAATAAGCGAGAAGTAGCAAGCAATGGATAGCAAGGGACCAAGATGCTCTATTCTCTCCCAGAAACCCAGCCTCCAGTGGATGTGTAGTGAAAACGCCAATGCTGGCCGCTTTCTCTCCCAAAAACTCAAGGCAGAGCCAGGCCCCGATCTCCGTTACGCTGGTGCAACTCCAGAGTGCTCCCAGTGGAACTACAGATTTACTCTGGTGTATTCGAGGCCAGAGCCAGAGCCAGCAAGGAATTTCTGCAGCGTAGACACTGGGAGTGTGGTCCTGTGGTCTGTAGATGCAGCTTCACCCGCCTGCTTTGAACATAGCGCCTGCTCATTGCATCAGCCTCAGTCCTTCTGATCTCCATTCTCGTGTAGCTCCTTCTGCCCTGCACAAGATTAGCTATTTCTACTTCTTCACTGCAGACTGTAGCTGTTTCAGAAGCATCTCTGTCGAGTTTCCTTTGATCTTTGGTCTGCATAGGTGGGAGCCGGGAACAAAGCATTCCTGGTCGAGGGTTTCCATCTGCGGAATGAAATCCAGACATCAGGCAAAGCCAGAATCTGAGCACCCGGAGGAAGCATTGAATCCTCTGAAAAAGTTTTTGTTCCCCGAGAATGACACTCACAATACTAAGATGATGTTTAAAAAAAGTGAACGGCACAGAGTTTAAGCGTAGAAGTTTCTGGTTATCGGGGAATAACAGATTATCAAGGGGTGCGAAGTTTGGTTTAAAATCGGGTGGCGTAAGGAATATATAATCTGCAATATCCCCGATTGGGGGTAAGAGGTTGATGGGTCAAAGTACAGACATTGAGATGTGAGGGTATGTTGTTCGTAGAATGGCTATGTTCAGGTGTGGAGTATAATGAGTGGACACGATGATGAGGCTGGATTGACCCTCATGTGGTGAGATTTAACGTTAATGAGCTTATGGTTCCAGTTCATATGGTCCAATGGACAAAGTCTCTCCGTCCCTTTCTCATCGTTGATGCACGATGTCGCTCCGGCTCCTGGTACTGTCGGTGGCCGGTGACGTGTTTGGTGTAGATGTTCTTGGACCATCGGATGGTGTCTGAGACCGTGAGGCGCCGCATGAGCCGTGCGTAGCGTCGACCGATGCCGCAGGTCCGCAGCACACACTCGTTGCAGGGGTACCAGGCGCCCAGGGCTCCGATAATCAGGGTGTCCGTCTGCACCTCGCTTTCAGGGTGTCGGCCAGGGGGGCTACTTTTCCAGCTTATGAGCTCAGGCTTCGCGAAAGGCCGGGGTCCTGTTCTCAAAGGGGATCGTGACGGCGACGAGGATGATCTTTTCCTGGGCCTCGTCGGTGATGACGATGTCAGGTCGCAACTGGCTGTCGGTACCGGGGACGGCGCAGTTCTCGGCGACCTCCCCCAGGCGTGGTGCGATGGCTTTCACCAGGCGGTTCTGGACGGCGTTGTGGTGCAGCTGCCAGGCTCTGGAGTGGGGCTTGCAGCTGCACAGGACGTGGGGCAGGGTCTCGTTGGAGTAGCCACACTTCCTGCAACGCTTGTCTCGGTTCCCGTGGCGGGTGGCTCCGTTGAGCAGGACGCAGTTGAGCCGGGCACGGTGGACGAACCGCCAGTCGGCGAAACGGGTGAAGCCGCCCCTGGCAAGGAAGTGGTTGCTGGTGTCCCACTAGCTGGTCAACTCGAAGGTTCTACCCTGGTCCAGTTTATGCTTCAGGGTTTCCATGCACAGCGAGTGGCTGGTGGCCTTCAGGGTCCTCTCCAGCAAGCCCCTGGCGCTCGGGTGGATGATGGTGTTGTCATCGGACCTGATCTGCGGCACCAGGACTCCCAGCTCCTGGCGCTCCTCGCACCCAGGCGACGGGTGGCATTGCGAGCGCAGGACCACAGTGAAGCGACGTCGTGCCCGTCCTGTCCAAATTCGCCATCCAGGGAGCCGCTCAGGAAGGTGGCGATGTTTTGGTTGGAGGGGGCTCTGCCAATCTGCTTCAGAATACTCACAATACTACGCCCTCCTCTGCCCCTAAACCCTCACCAACCCCCCCACAATAAATACATGAAAAAACCTTCTCCAAGCAGAGTTTTGACCCCTCGAAAGGGAGACGAACCAGACTATCCACTTGACTATTGCTATTGATTTTAAGGCCATGTACTACGCAATTATGTTCTACAGCAGGGGTGGGCAAACTATGGCCCGGGGGCTGCATCCGGCCCTCCAGACATTTTAATCCAGCCCTCGAGCTCCAGCCAGGCAATGGGGTCTGGGGCTTGCACTGCTCTGGTGCTCCAGCTGGGGAGTGAGATCGGGGGCCTGCCCCGCTCCGTGCAGCTCCCAAAAGCAGTGGAATATGTAGTGGCTCCTACGTGTAGTAGCAGCTAAGGGGCTCCACGCACTGCCCCCGCAGCTCCCATTGGCCGGGAACCCTGGCCAATGGGATCTGCAGGGGCGGTGCCTGCGGACAGGGCAGCGCGCAGAGCCCCCTGGCCACACCTCTGCGTAGGAGCCAGAGGGAGGACATGCCGCTGCTTCTGGGAGCTGCTTGAGGTAGGCACCGCCTGGAGCCTGCACCCGGACTGCCTCCTGCACCCCAATCACCTGCCCCAGCCCTGAGCCCCCTCCAAACATCTTGGTCCCAGCCTGGATCAACATCCTGCATCCCCAACCCCTCAGCCCCACCCCAGAGCCCACACCTCGAGCTGGAGCCCTCACACCCCCCTGCACCCTAACCCCCTGTCCCAGCCAGAATCCCCCTCCCGCACCCTGAACTCCTCACTTCTGGTCCCACCCCAGAGCCTGACCCCAGCCAGAGGCCACACCCCCTCCTGGACCCCAACCCCCAATTTGTGAGCATTCACGGCCCACCAAGCCAGCACAGAACAGGGGTTCATCCAGTGGAGTCGCCTTTCCCCACGGTGGCCAGAAGAAGGTACCAAAAAAGTGTCAGTCGTCTCTAGGGGAAATCTGTTCCTAGCCCCAGGCCTTGGCCCATGCCCCGAATCATGAACGTTTATAAGCCTTATAAATGTTTATTGTCGGAATGACAGTAACAACAACCTGCCCTGACTGAGATCAAGGCCTCACCCGCCGGGCGCTGCACAGATACGGAGTGAGAGACAGACTTTGCCCTGAAGATCTCACATGCTAAACAGAGAAATGGTGGGAGGGGAAACCGAGGCACAGGGAGGGGAAGTAACTGGTGTGTGGTCACACAGGAGCCCCTGGTAGGATTAGACCCCAGATGTCCCAAGTCTCAACTCAGTGCCACCTTACCACACTGCCTCGCTGATCTAGCTTAGCTAATGCAAGGGGAGGACATTCGCATTTTCCCCTGTGAATGCCTGACCCTATTTTGAATTGCACTAAATAGGAGTCAGAGCTTTCTCTGGGGCCAGCCCAGGCTGTGGCACGAGCTCCCCCGGGGGAAGTAAGGACTGTCCCAAATCTTCCCACTTTCTGCTCCAAGTGGAAGGCAGGTTCCTTTGACCTGCCTTCTGTAACACAAACACAGAGCGATGTGGTGGGTGTGTGTTTATTCCACAACAAGACACTCCTCTGCTTCCACTCTCCCTCCCGCCAGGGCACAAACATGAGACAGATGCTTGTCACTCTGCTTAATGCCCAGCTGGAAGGTGCTCAGATATCAGGGTAATATCATACCCCTATGAACTAGCTGGCATTGTTCCTTGGATTACAGTTGCACCTAAAGCCACCAGCCACCATCGGGACTGTGTGGTGCAAGGGGCTGTACGAATAGAGACACTCTCTGCTTCGGCAAAGGGACTGCTCTGTGCAACGCAAACACACGTATTCGCAGGGCTGCAGGCTGGGAACCACCTCCCTTATTTAACGGCATCCCAGTAGAGTGCATGGCAGCAGAACAGACCTGGGCCTGCCGATGGGTGGGTGCAGCATGAGGTCAGTGTTACTGAGCATGCTCAATACAAGCCAACCGGCAAATCTGTGGGGGGGGGCACGTGACCCTGCATTCCCCCCCCCCCACGTGACACCTCTGCATGGTGGGGGCGGGGCAGGAATTTCCACGGACTTAAACACAAAATAAGGGAGGGGTGGAGCATGGTGCCATCCCATAATACGCTGGGCAGCCCAGTTAACCCTATCACGACCATTTTACGACATCTGCCTGGCAGAATTCGCCTCCCAACAGTTAGGACCCGGAGGATGGGTGGAGCGACCGAGGGACAGAGAGGGGAAATGACTTCTGAGTAGGAGATACGGCCTTGGTCTCCTGGATCCCAATCCAGGCCACTAATGCACTCGGTCAAATTGCCTGTGGTGGTTTCCACATGCGAAGGAGGTGGGTTGCCTCTAATAATCAGGTTTACACGCACTGCTTTTCAGTTTCACTGGGTGAGAGCAGCAGGCTGGGTGATCCGGTCTTTGGGGCGGAGGCCACCACAGCTGCTCCATGGCCCCATCATCCAGTCGCATTCTGCCCACTCCGTTCACGTCTGGATTTGCCCAGACTTCAGCTGACATCTGGACTGGGACACAGTTGTGGATTTTTGTGTGTGTGGACACATTAGAGCCTCTAATCTGAATAGGACATTAGAAGCAAGTCACTGTGATAGGCAGACATTCCACCGCGTCGGGGAACCTCAGTAGGACGCAGTTGCCTGATGATACCGGTAAAACATAGTTGTGCCTTGCAGCGTAGACGAGACCCACCAGCGTTTTAAGGAACCTGGACGGGCTGGCTTTCAAAGCAGCCCCACACGGCTTGCAGCTGTTTTGTGCTGCTTCAAAAGTCTCTGCCGTTGCCACCAGCTTCCTCAAGAGGGTAGCGGCTGCAGTGTAGTGTAGTGCAGCTGCCAAAGCTGGTCAGAGTCTCAGTTATTTCATTGCTGGCAGGGGTATGAGTGTGTGCCGGTTAAAATGCCCAAGGAATGACACTGCCCTGTGTGGCTCTCCTCCTGCCTTATGGACTCCCTTGGCCTGCAGCGGTGGAAAGCAGCAGCAGATGTGGGTGGGTGGGGCAGCTGGGTGCTGGAGCCTCCTGCAAAAATGATTAGGGGGCTGGGGCACATGACTTATGAGGAGAGGCTGAGGGAACTGGGATTGTTTAGTCTGCAGAAGAGAAGAGTGAGGGGGGATTTGATAGCAGCCTTCAACTACCTGAAGGGGGGTTCCAAAGAGGATGGAGCTCGGCTGTTCTTGGTGGTAGCAGATGACAGAACAAGGAGCAATGGTCTCAAGTTGCAGTGGGGGAGGTCTAGGTTGGATATTAGGAAACACTTTTTCACTAGGAGGGTGGTGAAGCACTGGAATGGGTTCCCTAGGGAGGTGGTGGAATCTCCATCCTTAGAGGATTTTAAGGCCCGGCTTGGCAAAGCCCTGGCTGGGATGATTTAGTTGGGGTTGGTCCTGCTTTGAGCAGGGGGTTGGACTAGATACCTCCTGAGGTCCCTTCCAACCCTGATATGCTATGATTCTGTGATAACGTGAGGGAACCCGCCCTTAGTCCCTGAGGTCCAAGGGGCACGGGCATCATTGTGCTTTATCTCTGGCCTCTTTGACAGGGTGTTTTTCCCTGGAAGCGCAGTGCAATCAGGAAGCATTGGCGTGTTCCCAGACAAAGGGTGGGGCGGCAGCATTGGTTCCAGAGAAGAGCCCGTTCCCACAATCATGCCTCCGTATTGCACCATCTGAGGTCACCTTGAGCTGGAATTCGGGACGAGTCAAGCCAGGGAGCTCTGGCAATTGCTCCAACGCTGCTGAGAGGAATAATTCCCCAGTTCCATAGGATGACATGCACGGCAGGACCCAAACTCCCACTGTGTTTCAAAGGAGCTTAGAGCCATCTCTAATCCTAAATGGATTCCTAATACATCACCCAGGGAGTTGGAGTGAGTCTAAATTCTCCCATTGCCTGAAATTCCCCCGGTGGCTTTGTAACCCTGGCTGGATGCCTCGGGCGAGATGAACCTGCTCGCGCTTGTATCGACTGGCCATGCGGGTGCCAGCTGGGCTTTGCTTAGGGCACCATGGAAATGAGCGCTGGCACTGCCTGCAAGTGGTGCGTGCTGCTGGCACACGAGGAGTTCCATTAGCAAGAAGAGATGAAGCTGGTTGGCAGAGCTGGAGGAGAGAGACCTGGTGCCACATAGGTCCCTCCTCACGCCTGACCCTTTTTCTCCAGTTCCACCCATTCAACTACCTGAAAGGGGGTTCCAAAGAGGATGGAGCTCGGCTGTTCTCAGTGGTGGCAGATGACAGAACAAGGAGCAATGGTCTCAAGTTGCAGTGAGGGAGGTCTAGGTTGGATATTAGGAAACACCATTTCACTAGGAGGGTGGTGAAACACTGGAATGGGTTCCCTAGGGAGGTGGTGGCTAGCCAACTACAAAAGCCGTTTCTCCTCCCTTGGTGTTCACACCTCAACTGCTAGAAGAGGGCCTCATCCTCCCTGACTGAGCTAACCTTGTTATCTCCAGACTGATTCTGGCCTGCATATTTATACCTGCCTCTGGAAATTTCCATTACATGCATCTGACGAAGTGGGTCTTCACCCACGAAAGCTCATGCTCCAATACATCTGTTAGTCTATAAGGTGCCACAGGACTCTTTGTTCCTTCCTTAGAGGTTTTTAAGGCCCGGCTTGACAAAGCCCTGGCTGGGATGATTTAGTTGGGGTTGGTCCTGCTTTGAGCAGGGCGTTGGGTCACTAGATGACCTCCTGAGGTCCCTTCCAACCCTGATACTCTATGATTCTATGATTGGGGCAAGTTGGCATCTGATAATCTGCTTCAGCCAGGCCAGCCGAGCCAGCCATGGAGCGAGGCTGTTGATTGTCAGACTGTCCCTTTGCCTTCCTTCTCGTGTCAGATAGTTCCCCACCAAGACCGCGCGGGGACACGAGGAACAAGAGGAGCAGGGCAGAGGGCTCTTTGCAGAGATTAAACATGTGCTGCAGAGCAAGGCGGGGCTGGAATGAGTGGAGGAGGTCAGGGGCAGCTGGGGGCTGTTGTCAGGCAGGGCATTCGTTCTGCAGGAATCCGGTGCTTGCCCCAAGACTGGTTTTTCCTGGTCAGAATGTGTGCGGAGCTGAGAAAGATTCCAGCCCCGGCTCGTCCAGTTTGCAAAGTTCCTCTCTGGGGTGGGATTTAGCTTCTTGAACAGGGAAGCTTACAAGTGGCTGAGGATGTGTCTTCACTGCAGAGTTAATCTTGGTTCTTATCCAGGGGTAGCCTCTAGCCCCAACTCCTGTCCACACACAAAGACTTGAGTGGTGCTTTCAAACTGGACCAGCTGGGGGCTGGACTGGAACCCAGGTTCCCCTTTCACTTGGGCTGGTAACCTGTCCCCTATGCAGTGAGGACGGAGGCTAAATCACTCAAAGGCTGCTGGTCCTCCAATGCCTTCCCACAATCCCCCAACAAGTGCCCACCCAGGAGGAGAGTCAAGCTCTCCCCCGATTCACCAGGAAAGAATCATAGAGAAGCTCAGCTTACTGCAACTCAAAGACTCATGGGATGTGCCCCCAAGCATCCCAGTGACACCGACAGGGGAGCGCAGCACCCGCGGGGATAGGGCTTTGCCGTGTGGCTGCACACTCCCAGGCTAGGTTAACCTGGGTGATCCGTCCTGGGTGCCGATCACCCAGGCTGACTGCGGTGAAGACACCCCCCTAGTATTCCAGGAGACAATCACACAGAGCTGAATCCAAAGCCCATGGAAGCAATAGCACCAAGTCCAACCCCCGGTGTTTGAAAATCATGGCTCTGATCTTGGTCAGGGTCCCTCCCACGCCTTCAGGTGCATAAAGTGTCCATGAGTTTCCACCATTTCTTTCAGGCTTGTGCTGGCCTGTTCAGGCTTTGGAATTTTCATGCTTGTGAATTTTGCTTCTTTCTCTAGTGCTCTATGTAATATGTCTCTAGGTCATTCTCTTTTTCTCTTTCCAATTGGTATCCGGAAGCAGTGGCATGTCCCTGCTCCAGCTCCTATGCATAGGGGCAGCCATAGGGTTCCGCACGCTGCCCCTGCAGCTCCCATTGGCCGGGAACCGCGGCCAATGGGAGCTGCAGCGGCGGCGCCTGCGGACAGGGCAGGGCACAGAGCCGCCTGGCCATGCAGGAGCTGGAGGAGGAACATGCTGCTGCTTCTGGGGCTGCTTGAAGTAAGTGCCACCCAGAGCCTGCACCCCGACCCCCTCCCATGCTCCAACCCCCTGCCCCAGCCCTGATTCCCCTCCTGCCCTCCTAACCCCTCGGTCCCAACCCGGAGCACCATCCCGCACCCTGAACTCCTCATTTCTGGCCCCACCCCAGACCCCGCACCCCAACCCCTAATTTTGTGAGCATTCATGCCTCTATCTCCAGATGCTTCCCACAATACAAAAGTCCGTGTCGTGAGAGGCTGAGGAACCAGCAAAAATGGATTTCCTAGCAGAAGCTGGTCTTTGACCAAAAATGCATTGGAAACTAAACGGAGGGAATTAGAGTGGCTTAACGGGATGGTGCTTAGTAAAGGTTCTTTCACCCTCCTTCGCAGTGTTTGTGGTACAAACCATGGCAGAGGCGACGCCTGAGGGGAGCACGCGGGGTTGCGCGCCCGGCCAGATGTGCCCCTGGGCTTGTACTGAGCATGCTCAGTAACATCTGCTGAAGCCTCTGCCCTCACTCTGCCTCCCCACTATCGGCGGGTAGGGGTCGTCTCTGAACCCTGGCGTCCTTTAAGATCTGGCTTCAGGAACGTAAGGGCAAAGCTAAACATGAGGCTGATGGGTACCTAGTCTCTGTCCAAGCTGCAGTTTGAGCCAGTCACGCTCCCTGCCTGCTTTGCATTCGCTTTGTTTCAATAAATAAACACGTTGCCCCCGGAAAGCCTCAGGGTCCTATGAGCTGATGGGCCAGGAGGATGGAGCATCATTTGGGTACCATTCAAAGCAGACCTCTCTGGAAGCACGTGGGTGTGTCCTCGGGGGGGTTGATGGGGAGCAGGTCTGAGCCTGGGTCTGGGCTAGGAAAATGAGGAGAGGCAACCAGAGCTCTGCCTAAGCTGGTGTTGAATACAATTACCCTGATGCTGCAAACGGGATCTACTGAGTGTAGCACAGGGTGCTGGTTACTATGGGCCAGATCCTCCACTGGTGCGAATCAGGGGGACCAGATGTCCCAATTTTATAGGGACATTCCTGATATTTGGGGCTTTTTCTTATATAAGCTCCTATTACCTCCCCACCCCTTGTCCCGGTTTTTCACACTTGCTGTCTGCTCACCCGAGAATCAGTGCAGCTGTGAAGTTAATAGAGCTTCGCTGATTAACTGAGGATCTGGCCCATGGTAGAGTGACCAACTGCTTCCATCGCTGGAGTATTTAATCACTTCCCCGGAAATGTAAATCAACATGGCGCTGACCCTGGGATGCCTTAGAGAAGCTTCTTCTGGTGGGACCAGGTTGTAGCATTGCAGCTTTGCAGGCGGGGAGGGAGTCAGAATAAAACGTCAAAATCTTGAACATTTTCATAAGCCGACAATCTAAAAAGAAATCAGCGTGGGTCCATGTCGTTTGGATCATTGCAGAATGTGGCCCCCTTGACTGCAATTTGTTTTTCTTTTCCGGCCTTAAGGGAATAACTAGAAAACTGTCATTTAGAAAATGTCGAAATGGGACATTTGATATATTTGAAACTCCTCCCACCCCCACCCCCCAGTCCCCGTTCCCGATTTTTTTCAAAACAAGAAATTCATCCAGACTGACCTTTTCCCACAAACGGGTTCCGGTTTGACGACTCGGCATTTTCCACTGAAAAACACGTCCTGCTGAAAACTCCCCAACCAGCTCTCTGTAGCACACGTTGTTACAGCACGGGATGGACTCAGCTGATCTTCTCCGCATCAGGACTGTGCTGAACACCCTGAAGGGTGGGGTGTGTGTGTGTGTGATGCTGCGTTTGACATCCTTCTCTACCACAGCTCCTTTTCCCTAACACAGAGAGAGCCTACATACTTCAGGAAATCTGGCTTTTGGAGTGTGATGGGGTGTATACCCCACAAGGCCCTGAAGGGGTTAATTGGCTGAGGGGCCAGTTAGGTACCTGGCTGCACCTGGAAGGAGAAGCCAGTGGGATTGAATAAGAAGCCCAGCTGGAAAGGAGCAGGCTGGATTGTGAAGCCAAGAAGTTGCAGCAGCAAAGGGCTGCAGGGAGTGAGCCTGCAGTCACTCTCTGGGAGCAGAGAGATGGGGAGGGGAAGACCATAGGTGTGGGAACTAGGGGTGTGTGGGGTGCTGCAGCACCCCTGGGCTCCTGGCTGCCGGCTCTGCCCCCGGGGTGCAGGCCCTGTGCACCCAGGGTCCTGGCTGCGGCCCCGTGCACCTGGGATCTTGGCCTCAGTTCTGGGGTGGTGGTGGCTAGGGGTAAAGCGACTACCTTTCAGCACCCCCACTACTAAAAATGTTCCAGCCCTACTGGAGAAAACGCAAGCCCTGGGGTTCTACCCCTGGAAGAAGGGTCAATACCAGAGGAGTTGTGGGGAAAGGAAGCTTAGGAAGAAGTCCAGGGAAACAGCAGCAAGAGATAGGACTGTGCAGACCTTGGCTGCTTGTTGTAGGGTCCTTGGCTGGAAGCCAGTGCAGAGGGTGGGGCTGGGTTTCCTTACCAGTGCGTGGCATAGGAGCATTGGAGACGCCAACTGGACAGCTGATTACTCCCGATGGGGAGGACTATGCAGTGACCTGGCTAAAGGGCTGAGTCATGAAGAGAGCACCCTGAATTGCAGAGAGAGAAAGAGAGCGGTGGCAGGATATGTGCATGAGTGGCAGAAGGGGGCCTTGGACCCATGGAAGGAGCTAATCCCCAGAGCAGCCAGGAGGAGGTGCCCTAGCAGTGAGTGGATCCCTTCACACTGAGCCTGTATTACAAAAACCTTGCGCTATTGCATGGCAGGTCTTGATCTGTCTTAAAAAAAAAATGTAAGTAAAAGGTAACGGATCCAGCTAAATCCTACCAGTGCTCTGCTGGGCATCAAATCCCACCAATCGGTAGCTGGATCTGAGAACGTGCATTTTTGCACAAGCGTGTGAGCTCACATTTGCGCTATTTTATGTGGGAATAATACTATTTAGCACATCATGAATCACAATAATCCCTAGCTTTTCTATAGTGTTTTTTATCAGTACATCTCAAAGCTTTACCAAGGAGGTCAGTATCTTTATCCCCATTTTACAGACGGGGAAACTGAGGCATATGTACATCTACTCCATGTCAATGGGACCTTCAGGTGCTTGGTAAATGATAGTTACAAATGACTTATCTGTGTTCAGAGCCGGGAAGAGAATGCAGATTTTTTTTCCTTTTATTGATTTTTTTATTATTTTTCATAAACACTAAAAATGACAAAAATGTGAGCGACTTTCAGCTTGTATACGTGACCCAATGCCATACATTTCACAGGAGAGCCAATAAAATTATGCAATCCTGCAACTTTACAACTTGTCACAGCGGCAAGACCGGCCAAAACAAAATCAAACAATATTACGCCAGCTTAACATGTTAAGATGGGGGTAAAAAAAAATAAAATAAAGGCCAAATAGGCGAAAGAGGGAAGGAGGAGACCCGGGGGTTGGAAGAGGGAAGGAAAAAGCAGTGAGATCACATGGAATGGAAGTCTGACATTATCTGAGCTATCTCAGCATACTTTTTCCAAATGAACCAAGAAACAGGCTCGACATTTCTTCAGATTCATATAATTGCTCTCTCCCTCGATTAAAATAACGCAATGCCACTATATAAATCCATGGTACGGCCACACTTTGAATACTCCGTGCAGGTCTGGTTGCCCCACCTCAAAAAAGATCTGTTAGAATTGGAAAAGGTACAGAGAAGGGCAACAAACATGGTTACGGATATGGAACAGCGTCCGTATGAGGAGCGATTAGAAAGACTGGGACTGTTCCCCTTAGAAAAGAGATAACTAAGGGGGGGATATGCAGGGCCGGCTCCAGGAGTTTTGCTGCCCCAAGCAGGGAAAAAAAAAAGCCGTGATCTGCGGGAGCTCTATCACCGCCGCTTCAGTCTTTGGCGGCAATTCGGCGGCAGGTCCTCCCCTCCAAGACGGAATTGCCGCCGAGGAGCCAGACGTGCTGCCCCTCTCCGCTGGCCACCCCAAGCACCTGCTTGCTGGGCTGGTGCCTGGAGCCGGCCCTGGGGATATGAGAGAGATCTATAAAATCATGAATGGCGTGGAGAAAGGGACCGGGGAAAGGGACTAGCTCGTCACATAATGCAAGAACCAGGGGTCGCCTAATGGAATGAACAGGTAACAGATTTAAAACTAACAGAAAGAAGTAATTCTTCACACAGCGCACAGTCAACCTGTGGTACTCATTGCCAGGGGATGTTGTGAAGTCGAAAAGTATAACCGGGTTAAAAAAAGAATGAGATAAATTCATGGAGGATAGGTCCATTAATGGCTATTAGCCAAGATGGTCAGGGTGAGAACCCCATGCTCTGGGTGTCCCTAAATCTCTGACTGCCAGAAGCTGGGGGGCTGGACGCTAGGGGGTGGATCACTTGATATTTGCCCTGTTCTGTTCATTCCTTCTGAAGCATCTGGCCACTGTTCGAAGGCAGGACACTGGGCTAGCTAGACCATTGGTCTGACCCAGTATGGCCGTTCTTATGTTCTTAAACTAATCTTTCTTTGGCTGCCAACTCAGAGAGGTCTGAATACCCTCGCTCTATTCTGGATGTAAGCCTTCTCCTCCATTTTCGTCAAGTCATGCACTTCGTAATCACTGCAGCTCTTGTCATCAGATCTTTTGATTTCTTGCCTAATGCCTTAAACACAGATCCAGCTGTTCTGGGCTATAGTGACACTCATGGTCCAGCATGATAAGGTCTAAACCACACAGTCTTTGCTGCTGCAGGAATTAGGACTGTAGGATCAAACCCATAGGAAATACAGTATTGGCCAATGACTTGGTATTTTGCTCAATGTGCACGAAGGATGGTTGCAAGAAGACGATGGCCCGTTGTTCTCCTGGTCCGCATAAGGTAGGACAAGAAGGAATTGGCTTCATCTGGTTAGATAGTAGGAAAACTTTCTAACTAAGGAGAGTGAAACACGTGACCTGGTGAGGTTGTGGAATCTCCATCACTGGAGGTTTTTAAGAACAGGTTCGATGAACACCTGACAGGGCTTCATCCTGCCTCAGTGTAGGGGAATGGACCAGCTGACCTCCTGCAGTCCCTTCCCGCCTTCAAGAGCTACCTGAAGGAGCTAAAAAATACCTGCCACACAAGCATGAAGTTGTACATTAGCCAGAGGCGTTTGCAAAGAGCTTTTTTGTCCCTGAGCAAATCTTGGCCAGTGTAAATACAGCCCGTTCAAACACAGCCTGTGTGGGGCAGAAGGAAGTGAGAGGCGGGGTAAGTTTCCCAGGCTGTTGGCTGTCACCATGCATGACAATGGGTTTAGACTTCTGCCTGCCTGGATAAATATTGATTCTTGGATTGGGTGAAAGGGAGAAGGGTGGATGGGGAGGTGAGGAAGGTGTTTTGTGTGATCAACTCCAGATTAAACAGCATTGAAAAGAAAAGGACTAGGAGTGATTAAGGCCTTTGGTGGACAGAAAGCATAGCGGTGGAGGTTCTACAAACAAGACAGATGGTGGCCCTAGGAGTTGAGCAAATGAGAGATTACAACCGTTGCAGCACATTACCGCACTTATTGTAGGCACCACACATCAAAGGAAGCTGGGTGTGGAGGTTTTAATCAATGAATGGCACAGCTCTGTTATTGTAGGACCTATAATAAGTGCAGATTGTTTTTATTTGTAAAAATGATTTGGTGCTGGAGCAGTCAATAATATATGAAAATACTGGGGCTGATTTTCCTTTTATTTACCCCAGGTTTTGAAGGATGACTCTCCATCGACCCAGATTTACACTGTGGAGGGGAAGGCAGAATAAAGCTCACGGGGTGTAATCACAAGAACAGCTGCTGACAAAGTCCAAGGTAACGAGCACTGTCCGGGCTGATGCAGCGTGGCGCAGTGGGGATGGCACTGGCTTTCGGACCGGTCGACTCAAATGCTCTTCCTGCCTGTGCCACCGATCTGCTGCGTCACCTTGGGCAAGACACTGCACCGACCCCGTGCTTCAGTTTCCCCATCTGGCAAAAGTGGGTAATGAGGCCGACCTCTTTCGTGAGGCACTTGGAGATGGAAAGCACCCAGGTGTGCAAGTCTGAACAAAGAAGGGGCTGGTCTTAAAATAAATACGGGGCTTGTGCGCATTTCAAGCAGTCTCGGGTCCTAGTGGCTGAGTTTAAAGGGACCTGACCATGTCCCTCGATCAAACCGATCTGTGAAGATTCAGCTCGTACCTACCCTCAAGGTAGAATGACCCTGCAGTTGATTCAGGGGGCCCTAATATAGTCGCTAGCACAAGGATTGTGGCATCCCAAGAGCTTTTTGCCAGCTTGGGTGGGGGCTTTTTATAACCTACCTAGACGCAGTTATCCTGGCATAAAGGTGCTTTGGCCGGGGTAGCTTAGTTTGCTCAGGAACTTGTCTAAACGATGTCAGCGCTATACTGTAGAAGCTGCGGCCCCACTCGGCTGGCTTGCCAGCGTTGCTATATTAACCTCGCGGTTCCGAGCTCGCCTGTGCTGGGGTAGCGCTGACCTTAGCGATCGGGGTCAAATGACTCAACTGGCATGTAAAACAGGGCTGACAATAAGCGCCCGGTGTGTGCTGAGCGCCTCCGATGGAAGGCCTGGCATCTAGGCAGGTTCCTTTCTTGTATTCAAGCCCCCTTAAACTCAAGTTTAATTGAGTTCTCATTAAAACAGAATTGCTTTCATTGTCTTATTTCTTAATTGCTATGCTTAAGAATAAAATTGTTTTATGCCCCTTCCTTGGTATTGTACAGCAAGTCTTGTGTTTAAAAGCCCAGTGTCATGATGTAGTAGTGTCTTACTGGTTTTTTAATAAATCTTTCTGTAAAAAAAATAAATAAATAAAAAAAATTCAAGCCCCTTCCCGCTGCAAACCCAGCTTCCCTCCTTTTTTTTTTTTTTTTTTACTGGAAAAAAATCTGACAGGGCAGGTGAGGATCTGGCTTCAGTTATCTTATCTGCATGTGTTTCCCAGATCAAAGGACCCTCAAGGGCTTGCAGATTTGATTGCTCTGCATGGTGGTTCTGCTGGGACACCCCCTATCAGCCTCAGTCTTTGACGTCATCCAGCCAGGCACAATGGTCCCTTTAGTGGCTCATCTGAAGCAATCAAGCCCTACAGACGCCTCTGACAAAGCATGGGAGTAGCCTGGGTGCTTTCAAATCAGGGTTGGAAGAGACCTCAGGACGCCATCTAGTCCAACCCCCTGCTCAAAGCAGGACCAACCCCAACTAAATCATCCCAGCCAGGGCTTTGTCAAGCCGGGCCTTAAAAACCTCTAAGGAAGGAGATTCCACCACCTCCCTAGGGAACCCGTTCCAGTGCTTCACCACCCTCCTAGTGAAAGAGTGTTTCCTGATATCCAGCCTAGACCTCTTGAGACCATTGCTCCTTGTTCTGTCATCTGCCACCGCTGAGAACAGCCGAGCTCCATCCTGTTTGGAATCCCCCTTCAGGTAGTTGAAGGCTGCTATCAAATCCCCCCTCACTCTTCTCTTCTGCAGACTAAACAAGCCCAGTTCCCTCAGCCTCTCCTCGTAAGTTATGTGCCCCAGCCCGCTGATCATTTTTGTTGCCCTCTGCTGGACTCTCTCCAATTGTCCACATCCCTCCTGTAGTGGTGGGACCAAGAGAAGCTGTTCATATAGGCATGGCAGCAGCCTGTAGACGCTGGTCACTGCACAGAGCCACAGGATGCTTTCATGCCAAGTGTTTACCATGTTAGCCTGCCCCGCCCGTTTTTCCTAACGAACACAAGGCCAGAGGGAGAGAGAATCTCTGCCCCGGAAAGCTTACAAGACAAAGGGTAAGAGGAGAAGGGACTTGCCCATGGTCACACAACAGCTCAGTGGCAGAGACAGACCTCATGTCTCCGAGTGCACTAACCACTGGACCACACTGCTTCTTGGGCTTTGCTGTGCTGGGTGGGGTTTGTTGGTATAGTTATTATTTACTAGCCTGCCGGGTCACCGGGGTCAAGTCTCTTCCCCACTTGGTGCCTCGGTTTCCCCATCTTCAAGATGAGGATGATACAGCCCTCCTTTATAAAGGGGAAGGAATTGGTGTCTATATGTGGGAGCAGCGGAAACCCTCCATAAAAATGGGGGGTGGGGAGCCACCGGCGCCCAAACTGTGGCCCTGCCCCCCACTCCATCCCTTCTCCCTGAGGTCCCTGCCCCGTCCCTTATTCCCCAGACCCCACCCTCATGCTGCCCCTTCTCCCTGAGCCCTCGTCTTCCACCCAGGAGCCTGCCACCTGCTCGCTCCTCTCTGCACCTTCCCCCCCGTTGCTTGCGGACTGTAAAAAGTGATGGGGCTGGATCCTCCTGGCCGCCCCTGTTCTGGCACCCGTGGGAGCCCCAAAAGCCAAGCCATTAAGCCCAATGAGATCCAGGGAGGGAGAGGAACGCTGTGGGGATGGTTCCAGGGAGAGCGGTAGGCGCTGGGACAAGCTGGTCCCAGCCTCAGGCCTAGGTGGGGTTTAAATATCTTCATGCTGGGCGTTTAGTGTAAAGCAATAGGACAAATCTCAAGAATGTCCTGGCCTCTCCCAGGGTCAAATACAGCTCCACAGGGCTTTGTCCCTCCGCCACAGGGCTCAGCCAAGGTCCCACGTTCCAGAGATGAAAGAGGGACCCGCCCTGTGCCCCTGCCGACCTGCACCTATTTCCTCCTCCATGTCCTTCCTCTCTGACTCAAGCGAAACCCTCGAGCTGCCCCGGCTCGGGGGCGCGTCCCATGGTGCTTAGCGCCTGCCGCGAGCGGAGGAGCCGCTGGAGGATTTCTTTCCCCGTTTTGGGATGAACGTACGGTGGAGCCCAGGGAGGGGATGTGGTGAATGGGTTCGTGTCGATCTGTCTGTCCCCGGGACATACTTTTCTCTCTCTCTCATTGCACCCATCTGTCCCTCCCTTGGTGGTCCTATTTGTCTATCTGTCCACCATTGGCACGGGAACAGGGGGCTTAGGGGGTGCTGCAGCACCCCCAACCTGTGCCCGGGGCTCTGCTCCTGGCCCTGCACCCGGGGGCCCAGCGGTCGGTGCCGTGCCTGAGGCTCTGCTCCCAGCCCTGGCTCCTGGCCCAGTGCCTGGGGTCCCGGCTGTTGGCCCCCTTACCCCGTCCGTGTCACCCCTCCCGGAACCACGGCTCTGGGGGTGGGAGGGGCATGGACACGGATAAGCGGGGGCATGAGGTAAAAAGTTTGGGGACCACTGCTTTACAGGTTCCTTAGCTGGCTTTCAGCATCACTGCTATCCACCTAGTTATCCATCTTTGTCTGCCTGTCCATCCATGCGTGTGTCCACGTTTCTTCCTCTCTGTGGCCTTTTAACCATGGGATCTGAAGGCCGTTGGTAGCTCAGTTCCTTGCAAACCACGTTTCTGGGTCTCTTTCCCCCTCCTTAGCCAGCACCGTTGCTCTCCTTTGTCTGTTGACGCTTTCTCTGGGCTTGGCAGCTCCTCTTCTCCTCGGGGGTTTCTGGGAAATTGCATCGGCCTTCTCAGCCCCTGCTTCTTATTGTGATTGCCACTCCCTCGCCGGAGCTGGGAATTCTTATCTGCTGAAGCGTGGAAAGGGCTGGTCTCACCCAGCCAGGCGAGCTCTTCAGGGCCCAGCTCCCAGCTCCACGGATCCTGCTGTGTGGAGCAAACCGCTTGCAAACGGGGATGGGATGAGGGAGTGACTGTCCGCCGCCCTTGGGAGGGTCCATGTTAAAAGCACCACATGAGATGGAGATGATCCAGAGTCGTGCAACTCAGCTCCAAGGGAGTCAATGGGCACCTCTGACAATCAGGAGACCAGGGGCTATGCGGCCTAGTGGCTAGTGCACTGGACTGGGACTGAGGAGACCTGGATTCTGCTGCTGGCCTGGTGTGTGACCTTGGGCAAGTCCCTCTCTATGCCTCAGTGTCCCCATCTGTAAAATGGGGTTAATTATACTGACCTGTGCTTTGAGAGCTACTGATGCGAGGGGGTTGTTACTAGTGTCCCAGACTGGGAACCCAGCATCCACAGCTGAGTGTTTAGGCCTAATGAACTGTCCCGCTGCATCTCTTGGGCCTTATGATTAATTTCTTGTATTCCAGTGGCACCTGGAGGCTTTAACTGAGACCATGACTCCGGGCACTGCACAGACACAGAGTGAGAGACAGTCCCTGCCCCAAAGGTCTCAGTCTAAATAGACCAAGGGTGGGAGGGGAAACTGAGGCACGATGAGGCAGCTATGACAATTGCCTGCAGTATCCTTGACAAACCTTACTGAATTAAGTGTAAGTATCTTTGAAGTCCTTTGGAGTAAAAGCAAGGGTGATGTAGCCCCGGGAAGTGTTATGAACAGCAAAGGACAATCTTGAACAATGGGCCAGACAAAAAAGGGACTTTTCCCAAGCGGTTCGCCCAGGGAATATCTAGTGGGAGGTGAATGCAGATTCTCACCCCTGGTTTTGCAAAAGCCCAGCCTTCTGAAGCTATGCCCTGAGGCAGGAACCATTGTCTGCTGACCACCTGTTCCTGGAATCCGGAGTTAAAGGAAACACTGACCTATGCACGGGGGTGCTGATCTTGAGCGAAGGCTGTTATGAACGTGTAACCCTAGAAAAACTCTTCGGTGGGGTTTGAAGGACGGACTCTACCAGAACCCTCACTGGAGTTGGGGAAAGGGGGTGACCTCTGCATGTGTGTAGGTTCTTCTGTTGTTTTAATGGTCTCTCTGTAACGCTTTCACTTTAAAAATAAATGTGCTTGCAGCTGAGTGGTAACTTACACCTGTGGGCAATTCTGCTGCTTTGTATAAGAGGAGGCAAAGGGCAGACACAGGCCTGCTGAGGCCATCCGGTTAGCTGGGAGTAACACAGGGTAAGCTAGGAACTGAGCTGCCGATCACGGTGGGAGGAAGAAGAAGCGTGCTACCCTGCCCATGAGAGGTGACGGCTGGGAGCTGGACCCCTAACAGTGGGTGCTCTTGCTGGACTCTGGAGGGGGGATGCGAGGAGAGGCTGAGGGAATGGGGTTATTTAGTCTGCAGAAGAGAAGAGTGAGGGGGATTTGATAGCTGCTTTCAACTACCTGAAGGGGGGTTCCAAAGAGGATGGAGCTCGGCTGTTCAGTGGTGGCAGATGACAGAACAAGGAGCAATGTCTCAGGTTGCAGTGGGGGAGGTCTAGGCTGGATATCAGGAAACACTATTTCACTAGGAGGGTGGTGAAGCACTGGAATGGGTTCCCTAGGGAGGTGGTGGAATCTCCATCCTTTGAGGTTTTTAAGGTCAGGCTTGACAAAGCCCTGACTGGGATGATTGAGCTGGGGTTGGTCCTGCTTTGAGCAGAGGGTTGGTTCACTAGATGACCTCCCGAGGTCCCTTCCAACCCTGATAGTCTATGATTCTAATGCAGGTGCAGTTGCCTGAACCGGCTCCATTCAGATTTGGCCTGGCCACCCCTCTGTTTGATGGCGGGCGAATGGCGTCGTGACACTGTGCACGGGGTCACAGCGCCATGTGACTCTGTGTGCCGCGTCGCAATGCCCAGAGCGGGGAGCCAGGCCTGTCTCTGGGGTACAGGAGCCCCTGCCGCTGGGTCAATGCGGGGCTGGTTCGCTCTCCAGCCCCGTGTCAAAATTCCCGTCCTTTCGTCAACTGCAGAACATGCTTGGAAAAGCACCACACCTACATCTAAAGGGTGTGTGTGTGTGTGGGGGGGTGTCATATGCTCTTTGCTCCCCATGAGCTCCGCCACTGGCTAAGCACCAAAGCAGGGAGCTGGGGGGCGCTAGGGACTGTTTCTTCTCACCCTGCGAATGAGCCCTTGAGTGCAGCGTCCGGTCACGGAGCTCTAGTTTTACAGGACGGGGTGGCGGAAGGGAGTGGTTCTAGCCCAATGAACTGCCAAACTTCTGCAGAGAACAATGGCAGCAAATCAACTCCCCCGTCCCTGGCTGGGTGTTCGGGATCTGTGACCGGAATAAGCTCAAATACCAGCTCCATGGGAACATGGTGCTCATGGTGTGCTGATGGCCACGGCTACCTTCTGCCTCCGAGGGGCTGGTCACAGGGTTACAATATCACCCAAGCTGCTCTTTGGAAGGTGTCTGGCACTCACAGCTGGGAGCCAGCTAGTCCTGGCTCCCTGGCAAGCTTCTGATGAGATCATAGGGGTGAGTCACCAAGGCCGGCTCTTTGGAAATGGGGCACTGATCTTGGGCGTCCAATCTGAGCCACCGTGGGGGGGCTCTCTTCTGGACGGCCACAGCTCCTGGGGCCTTCAGCTGGTGTCATGGTTAGAAGAGGGGGCTGCCAATCAAAACCCTCAGGTTGTGATCTTGTCTCTGGGAGGTAGTGAGGAGACTGGGGGTCAGGGCTCCTGGCTTCCCTACCTGACTCCAGGTCTCCTGGGCACTGGGAATCAGGACAGCTGGGTTCTCTACCAGACTGCAGGAGGGGAGTGTGGTCTCCAGGTTAACCCTGGGGAGTCAGTCAGGAGTCCTGGGTTCTGTCAGCCCTGCGTGAAAAGGGGCAAATCACGTACCAGCTCCTTGCCTCAGTTTCCCCACCCGAAACTCAGAGGCTCATGTTTATCAACCTGATGGCAAGGCTGGATTAAACATCTGCAATGCACAGGGAGCTCTTCAGCATGAAAGATCGCACGGTGGGTGCCTGAGCAGCACTAGCCCTTCAAATGTCACCCCCTCCCAGGCAACCCACGGAAATGCTCCTTTGGGTGTAGCTGCGGAGTGTCTGGCTTCTGGCTTGCACGTTCCTGAACAAGCTGCGGTAGGAAGGGAGCTTGCTAGGTAGACTTTGACCTGTGACAGCCCTGGCTGGCTGCCTTGTCCAAGGTGGGGCCGTGCAGAGAGCTAGCCAGTGGGAAAGGGCTGGCGGAGAGGGAATTATATTGCAGCGTCCTCTCTGCAAACACTGCGCCTCCCACTCTGGGGTCAGTGCCTCAAGCCCTGCACACAGCCCACGCCCCAGAAGAGCAGGTCGATAGCTCAGCTCACCCCCGCAGAGGCTGTCCAGGTGCACTAGAGAGAGGGGGATGAGCATGCTCTGCTCGGGAATCCTGGCCGGCTGCCTGACACCGGCTGGCACCTGCCTTTATTATCCATTGTCCCCGTCCCAGCCTCCCACCCCTTGGGGTGTTTTCCCTCTCTGGGCGCTCCTGGGAGGTTAGTCACTGATGCCTGTGCCCCGAGTCTGTTTACCCACAGGTGGGTCCGGGCGGTGGGCTCTGTTTTGTACGTTCCTGGCCGAGCCGGGAACCCAGACCTCTCCCAGCGTGACTAAGGGCCGGCGGAAGTGGTGATTAAGCAGCGATATAGTTATTGCTCCATAACCGGGGAATCAAACCGATAAACATGAGTTACAAAGGTGATACTGTTTGGCGTGAGGTAGAATAGGTGAAGCAGAGGTAAAGGGAGTTCTTTCTTGCCTTCCTTCTGTCCCTGCCCCTCTTGTCTAAGCCACTGGATGAATTTACATCATTTAAATCACGAGAATTTTTTTTTTAATCTTTCAAATTGGAGCTTTATTCAGTCCTCTCAACAGTTACAAAAAACTGTTTACAGGCGTTGGGCTGGATTCTCCTGTTCCCCTCGTGTAAATCCAGAGGGACCCCATGGAGCCAGGGCTGGATGCTGAGCGCGGTGGCAATCCAGAGCAGCCCGTCGATGGCAGTAGAGTCAGGGCGGGATTCTGCTCCGGTCGGCCGGTGTGAATCCAGTCACTCCAATTCCATGCATGGAGTTGCCACTGGTGCAAATCGGGTGTGACCTCAATTTAGTTACTCCTGATTTACACCAGATGAGAGGGGAATCGGCCTCACTAAGGCCAGTGCGGTTACTCATTTACACCCATCAGCAAAAGCAGGGTCAGTCGCTTTGTCTGTGTCCCCTGGCCTACGGCAGGATAGGAGCCAGCACCCCCGGGCAAGCTTGTTTTGCCTAATTCGGAGCCTGGGTGGTTTGAACATTTGACTAGGATTTGAATGCCCGCAGGTTTCCCTCCCTACTCTGGAGCAGGGCCGCCCAGAGGGTTCAGGGGGCCCGGGGCAAAGCAATTTCGGGGGCCCCTTCTGTTGTGTATTTGGTTGTCATGGTTTTTGTTGCTATGGCAACTGAGTTAGATTATTATGGGTTAGCTCAGCCAGCTTCAGCCGGCTGAGTGAGCTCTCTCTCTCTGTAAATAAAATGGTGGTTTTGTTAGCTGTCAGCTCTCTGGCCTCAACTGATTTCTTCCTAAACCGGCTCCCCCCAAGGATATAACACCTTCCATAAAAAAAAAGTTGCAATACTATAGAATACTATATTCTCACGGGGGCCCCTGCGGGTCTTGGGGCCTGGGGCAAATTGCCCCACTTGCCCCCCCCTCTGGGCAGCCCTGCTCCGGAGTGGGGAGCCTGTCCGTAAAAGAGGGTGAGGGAACAAGGCAGTGAAAAAACAGGGTGGAAAACGGCGAGAAGGCAGGGGAGTGAAAGGACAGAGACCTGGCCTGGAAGCTCTCTGGGGCAAGGAGTTCTGGGTCTGTGTACAGCCCCTGGCCCAGTGCGGTCCTGGTTCATGAAGGGGGCTCCCAGTTTGCTTATAGGGGAAGTGTGAGCAAAGGAGCAGAGAGGGGAATTGCACTGCTAATGGATTGATTTATTGCATCCACACATGCAGGGCCCGGCTCGTGTCCCCTGAACTGAGGGCCTGCTTGCAGCCATTAAGGTCCCATGCCGGTGACGCAAAGCAGCGCGGCAAACAGCCAGATGGGAGCCCCCCCTCCCCTCTGCATGGGTCAAAGGGTCATGTAGCCCCTGCACCCCCAGCCCACCACAAGGGGCAAGGCCAGGGTGCCTTTATCCAGCAATCCCTGACTCCACTTAGGACCGTGAGCGGAATGCAATTTAGGCCTGGTCTCCCCACCTCAGTGCTGTGTGTTTAATTAACGGGGTGCAGCTTGTTGTATGGATGCTCTTAAACGAGCTTGAAACCTGGGGTGTACTGGTTTAGTGTGTGCTGGTAACCTGCAAGCTAAGCTAAACCAAGCTAGCCTCCGTTAAATTGACAGCCGAGTGTCCACACACTGGTTTGCACTAGTTTTTAAATCAATTTGAGTTAAACTGGGGCAGACTCTGTGTGTGCTGATGTGTCCTTAGAGCTGCCCCGAGGCTGCTCTGAATTACACCTGGGCCGCCAGCCTGGCCCAAGGCTCCGGGGGTGATTGTGTCCTTTACCAAAATAACTGGGGAAAAATATGAGTGTATATGACAGGGAGAGAAGAGCCTTGTGCATCTATGGCATAGTTTATCCTGACGAGCTCCGCCAGCCTCTCTGGCTCCGATTAAAATCGTTATCAGCCAGCAGCCGCTGAGCTGACCCCCAGATTCATGGTGATTGAGCAACTGAGAGCAAACCCAGCTTTTCCCGCTGGTTTCCAAAGTCTGTGGCTAAACTCCTCCGTGAGCCACAGACCAAGGCGGTGCTAGCCCGGGGGGGCCGTAAGCAGGAATATTTTTGCTCCCCAAAGCATAATAAGCGAATGAGGGGGCCCCCTTGAGCTGCTCAGGACCCGAAGCAATTGCTTTGTCTGCTTAGGCCTAGCGCTGGCTCTGCTGAGCAGACCGATACCTGTGGGTCTTGTACCAAGGTCTCAGGCAAGGCCATCAGACTCAGGATTTAGGAATCTCATAAGGGGAATGAACTCTGTTGCAAAGGACCCATTGCTGGAAATGCTCCAATCCACCCCCATGTCCCAGTGCTGGCATCTGGCCCTATTTGCACAAGGCACTCGGCTGAGCTCAGCTTGCCTGAGCGTTTGTAGAGAGGTGCATGATCCAGGACCCAGATTCTGGGCTGGATCCCACCAAAGTCAATGCAGCTCCCCATCCAGATTGCCCTCGGCTCTTGGAGATACACCCAGGAAGCCAGGCCAGCACTGTCACGGGGTCACCGGGCGATGGTCTGGAACTACTCCATACAAAGCCAGGCAGGACTCTGGGGGAGCTGCCTTCTCTCTGTGAGCAGACTGTCTCCAGGGCAAGACACTTACAGTTTCAACCTTCCTGGGTCTGACCTCGGAGCATTCAGCATCCCCCTTCTCACACCGTGTGCTTCCCACAGCGAGTCTGCCCAGGCGGGGCTCCTGGGGAAGCCAGAGGGCCCTGCACCCCAACTCTGTAGTCAGACGTGACTCTCGGCCAGCCAGTAACACAGAAGGTTTATTAGACGACAGGAACACAGTCCAAAACAGAGCTTGTAGGTACAGAAACCGGACCCCTAAGTCAGGTCCATCTTGGGGCCAGGGAGGCCAGACCCCGGGTCTGGGCCTCCTTCTCTTTCCCCAGCCAGCTCCAAACTGAAACTCTCCAGCCCTTCCTCTGGCCTTTGTCTCTTTTCGGGTCCAGGAGGTCACCTGATCTTTTTTTTCTCCAACATCTTCAATGGCATCTTTGCAGGGGAGGGACCCATGCCACCAGTTGCCAGAAGGCCATTCTCTGTGCAGACACCATCACGCTGGCTCTCTAGGGCTCTGCAACAATCACACACCCTTATCCCCCCACCTAGATACTTAAGAACTGCATAGGGGAAACTGAGGCACCCACACAGTATTCAGAGAAAACCTTAAGAACATTCCCTCTTCGTCACAAGCACCCAGAGCAAAGCTGTAACGTACGCCACACACGCTGGAAGCACGTGGCTTTTCTGCTGCCAGGTGCAGTGCTGGGCAAAATCAGCTCAGCCTCCTCCTCCCAGGAAACACTCCAGCCCAGATCTCACTCCCCAAATCTGCCCTCTTGGGTTCCCCACAACTCTGATCCCCAGAGAGGAAGTGGGTTTTCCCACAGGGCACAAACTGGTACCCAGAGAAGGTGACTGGACATACACAGAGCTGTAGATTATTATTATTATTATTATTCATGTTATAATAGCACCGTGGGGTTCCCAATCAGGCTCCAGGCCCCATGTGAGAGCCGGTCCCCGTCTCGAAGAATTTATTATCAATCTGATTCCACAAAAAGTGGGAGAGGAGGGCTCAGATCCTCAAAGGTGTTTAGGTGCCTAATTCCCATGGGAGTTAGGTGCCTAGAGAACTTTGAGGATCTGGACCAAAGCAACTTTCCTGCAGGAGGAAGTGGCAAAATGAAGCATAGAACCCAGGTGTCCTGAATGCCCAACTAGGGTTTTAGCCTCAGGACCAGCTGCTCTGAAAGCAGAGAGAGAGAGAGAAATGGCTGGAATCCTGACCTGCCTGGATCCCCTGGGGTTGGAAACGCACCTTGATCCTTGCAACACCACCACCTGCAAACTCCTACAAATGTCTGTTTCCCGTGACTTAAGTCTCAACTGCCCGGCTCCCTAAGGGTTAAACGGTCTAGGCAATCATTCCTCCTTAATCTCCGCATCCCTGTACATTCCTGAGTGGTGAGGGCAGCTGGTCTGCTAGCCAGCACCATGCCTGGTGGAATTCACCTTTCACCCTTCCTCCTCCTCCATGTCTGCTTCCTTTGCTTGGGGAGCAGCGCGAAATGTTTCTGGAAACCCGCAGGAACTCTCTCACTTACTGGAAAGTTGATCATTTGTCACTCATCTGTCACCCACCACAAGTTTCTTTGGAAACTGACCAAGAGCCTAGCAAAGGGCAAACAGCCTCTTTGTTTCGCCCAAGGATCTAGCGTTCCCTTAAATCTAGCTCGCTGCATGCAGCCCCTGTGGCCATAGGAACCGAGTGTCTCGCAGTTTAAGGTATTTATCCTCTGACCATCCCTGAAAAGCAAGGCATTGCTATTATCCCCATTTCACAGATGGGGAACTGAGGCCCAGATCTTCCTCTTGAACTCCGGGGGAGTTAGGTGCCTCAAGATCTTTGAGGCTCTGCCTCAGTCATCTGCCCAAAGCCACAGAGGAGGCCAACAGCAGAGGGAGGGATTGAACCTGGGTCTCCAAGTCCCAGACTAGCACCCTAAGAACTCCCTGTTCAGAGCTGGGAGAGGACAAAGCGCCGCAGAAGAGACTGTAGGATAATATCATGCACTGACCTACTCAGTCACCTCTGCTCCATTGCTTAGACCAGCTGGATGGTATGGTGGTAACATAACACTGCCCATTTGGCCTACATCAAGCACCATCCCCGTTTAATGTCCATCTGCCATGCTGTCCGTTGGAGGATGGACCAAAGATCTGACCAGTCTGTCCCACCAGAGCCCCACGAAGGCCGTGTCGTAGCTTTGCCATGCGCCTGTCGTTGGCTTCCTTTCCTGCGATGAACCACCCTGACCTTCTGATGGCTTGGCTTGAAGACCCCTTTCTCCCTTCACTCCCTTCCTAATGGGGAATCGTTTGCATCCTGACCCTGTTGTGGCTTTTCTTTTGCAGTGGGTGTATCCAGCCCTGGGACCCAGCCTGCAGCCTCGGGGTAGAACGAAGGAGTATTGTTTATATTACCGTAATGCCTCGGAGCCGGAGGCTGAGGACAGAGCTGTGTTTGGGGTGGCCGCATCATTTTCGAACCTGGTTTTGGGCCCTGCCCGTGCTATCGCGATAAAGAGGAGAACCGCGCAGCCTCAAACGTTGTCAATCATCCCAAAGACAGACAGCCGTGCAGAAAGTCACCGTAGAACAACATTGAGGACGCAGGCAGCCTGATTCTCCTGGTGCTTATCCCCGGAGCAAATCAGGAGCAACTCGACTGAAGTTAACAGAGATCCACCCGGGTAAAACCAGTGTCAGGTGAGAGCCCTTGTGCCGTCACTGACGCCCGTGCAAGAGAAGCGTAAAACATGACTAACGGCATCAATTTGCAGAGGGGCAGCCAAGGCGGTGGAGAATCAGACTTGTGGAATGACTTTCATGAAGCTTATCTGCCGGCTTCTCCGGCCAGCCGAGATCTTGGACCTGGTGGCGCTGAATTGGAAGGGTAGGAGGGGGACCTGGAATCTGCACCCAAACTCCCTGGATTTTAGGGCTTTGAGTATCTGACCCCGGGCTGGTGATTTTTGAGTCGCTGAGCCAGCAGCCTCCTGACTTGCTCCCCATTTTAATTTAGAGTGGTTGGGTTGATGTTCTACCTAAGCACTTGTATGGCCCATATCACCACAGCACCTTGCAGACGTGAAAGATTTCAGCATTGCATGTCACTGCGCCTTAAAAAATGATTACTTCTTAGCTGACTTGTCCAAGGCCACCTAGGAAGCCTGGAATAGCATGTAAATCTCCGGGGTCTCGTTCCTTAACCGCAAGCCCATCCTCCGGGTTATCATGCATGGGTGAACCGGCCGTTGGCGGAGGCTAGCCTCTGGCCCCTCACCTTCTGCCCGAGTCCCCGTCTCTCCTCTTCCCCTTCCGTCCCCATCCCCTGCCGGAGCCCAGTGCATCCTCACTGTGGCTGCTGATCTCCCTGCCCCAGCCCGCCCAAGTGCCCCCAACCCCAGCCCTGGGCCTTGCGAGCACTGGTCCCAGCCACCCGGAGTCCTGATTCCTTCAGCCCCACCTCCGGGCATCCGGGGCTGAACGCCTTAGAGAGTCAGATTGACCGTTCCCAGGCACCATCTGGTGGGTGGTCTTACGGAGGTTAACGTTAAGTGTCTGCCTGGCTTAGGGTGACCAGATGTCCTGATTTTTATAGGGACAGTCCTGATTTTGGGGTCTTTTTCCTATATAGGCTCCTATTACCCGCCACCCCTTGTCCTGATTTTTCACACTTGCTGTCTGGTCACCCTAGCCTGGCTTGGGCCAGGGTCTTCCAAGGTCAAACCCCACCCCCGGCGATGAGTCAATGGGCAAAATTCTGCCCTTGGTGTCACCATGTGTAACCTACTGAAATCAATGGCACTGAAGTGACTGATGCCTGGGCGAAGATAAGCCTCTTTCCTAGACCTTGGCTGCAAAGTGCTGGGTTTTGCAGGCCTCCGGCAGTAAACCGCAGCTCCACCCATTGCAAACAAAGCCCTGCTGGGAGATCTGACCCTGTCCCAAAGTACTTCAGTGAAAGCTGGCAGCATTTGAACTGCTTTGCAGAACCTGCCCTTGGCTTTAGAAAGGGGCCTGGGGCTGGCACGCGCCTTCCTGGGCTCTCTTTAGGAATAACTCCAGGGCATGAATAGTGGAGCCGAGACCCACTGAACCAGAACCCTGAAGCAGGTGAACGGAGCCACCGATAAACCCCGGGCCACCCGTAGACTTGGCTGCACTTGCAAGGAAGAGGCCCACAGGGCTTATTAGCTGTCGTCCTAGCAACCGGGGTGGGGCTGCAGATGTGTATGATAAGGAAAGGAAGTGGCTTGGCTCCCCTGGAGCTTTTATGGCTGGTTCTTAGGGTGCCGATCTTTCCAGGATTCAAGTGCTGGCTGTCAAATTCTCCACTCCCTGCACAGTGGCATCCGGCCTGCCGTAGCCCAGGCAGGACAGCATGAGCCATGCGGGTTAGACAGGCCGAGAGAGGTGTAGGGTTGGAAAGATTCGATTTTTAGCTGGAAATGTTGGTCAACATCTATTTCCATTGATAATGATCGAAATTCACAGCTAGGGAGTGAGAGCCATGCCGCCTGAGCAGGAGCCCTGCCAGCTTTTTTGGCGCCCAAGGCAGCGGAAGGTCCCGCCCCCGAAATGGCACCCCTGACAGAGGTGGCGGAAGGTCCCGCCCCCGAAATGGCACCCCTGACAGAGACGGTGGAAGGTCCCGCCCCCAAAATGCCGCCGCCTGGGGTGGCCGAAGATCCGGCCGCTGCGGTCGCTGGCCCCCAAATGTTAGCGCCTGGGTTGTGCCGGCCCGCGCCTGAGCGCTCAGAGTGTTGGCTTGAAGGCTATTTACCTTGTCTAGTTTGACATGGGCTGTTGACATTTTGTGTTTTAACGGTTATAAAGCTTTAACGGTTCGAATCTGATCACCTGCTGCCGTTAAATAATGATTGTCAGCCCCCGCCCCTGTTGTCTGACCGCCTCCCCCTGCCTAATTTCCGGCCATGGTGAAAATTGAAATTGACAAAAATGAGGGGGGGGGTGTGATGCTTAAAACCCATAATTTTGTGCAGCTGTGAACAAGTAAATCGATAAACATTAAAAAATGCTTCAAAATTAACATAGGTGTTATCTGTTTAAATTACATATATTTACAAAAAATCGAATGCTGCCAAGCCTGAGTAGAAGTATTGAGTTTCCTGGATAGCTGGATTAGATCCATGGGGCAGATGTGTAGGAATGGCTAGATAGATGGTTATAAATGAGGCTAGACAGAAGATGTGTAGGGATGGATATGAATGGGGATAGATCTATGCGGGGACAGACAGACAGACAGACAGATGGGTGTGAATGGGGCTAGCCAGATGAAAAGCCCTTTAACACAGCATGAGTCCCACTCTAAGGACCTGAAATGCGAGTTCCTTTTCTCCTTTCTCTTTTATGACACTGGATTCCTCTGTGAAATGGGGATGGGAACATGGCCTAGTGGGTAGCGCACTGCACTAGAATTCAGGACAGCCGGGTTCTGTTGCTGGGCTCTGCCACGGACTTGCTGTGTGACTTCAGGCAAATCACTTATGCTCTCTGTGCCCGGCAGAGAGCATAGAGTGGTCCATTTGACCCTGGTCTTGCTGCTGGCGAAGTTGCCAGTGACAGCATGGTTGGCCCGTCATGTGGGCCATGGCCTAAGATCTGCAGCCAATGGGCAGCACGCCTTGCTTTTTAAAAGAGACTGGGGAGGAGTTGTTTTGACCTAGTTGTATTGATTAGCCCTTAAAGCAGAGGTCCCCAAACTGTGGGGTGCATCTCTCTAGGGGGGCACGGCAGGCTTGGGCTATCCTCCACAGGGGTGCGGGGAGGGAGTGCCACCCAGTCCTGCCCCACTCCCAGCTCTGCTCTGGCCCCACCCCTAGTGGTGACCTCAGCTCCATCCCTGTTTGCACCCAGCCAGGGGGGCCTGGCTGTCGGCCCCCACCACGGCTCGGTTCCTGCCCTTGTTCCCGGCCCTGGCCGCAGCTAGGGTGAAAAATCGGGACACGGGGTGGGAGGTAATAGGACCCTATATAAGAAAAAAGACCCCAAAATCGGGACTGTCCCTATAAAATCAGGACATCTGGTCACCCTAGCCACAGCCCCAGCTGCGGTCCCAGCCTCGGCCCCCTTACACCTGTCCGCGTTCCCCTCCCCGGAGCCACGGCCCCGCTCCTGGCCCTGCGGGACGTGGACAGGGGCAAGCGGGGCGCAACCCTCCAAAGTGTGGGGCCACTGCCTTAAAGGGTTCCCTGGGTCAAGTGGAAGCAGCAAAGAATCCTGTGGCACCTTATAGACTAACAGACGTTTTGCAGCATGAGCTTTGCTGCAAAACGTCTGTTAGTCTATAAGGTGCCACAGGATTCTTTGCTGCTTCTACAGAACCAGACTAACACGGCTACCCCTCTGATACTGGGTCAAGTGGTGGATCTGTGTGGAGGGAGTCAGTGCGTCTCGCGGGATCAGAACCTTTTCTAGCCACGGCCTGAATCTCAACATCTGGGTCCAGATTTCTGATATCCCGGAGCCCTAGGGCATCCCAATCGATTCCTCACTGGTGAGCCAGGTCCGTCTAAGGGCGCCTCTGAGCAGGGGCTGAGCACTGACCTGCCCCCCTCTTGAGAACCGAGCAGCCCGTTAACCCCCCCGGGGCACTTTTGGCTGGGGAAGTGTTGCTCCTCTGAGTCTGGCCAGACTCCAGCTCTGGCTGTTCATTACATTCTTGCAACACTGTTGCTGTGCACCGTTAAAGAGCGGCCACGGGTCGACCCCAGAGGAGGCCGCACTTCGGCGCTGGGCAAAGTGATTCCAATATGCGGTAGGTAACGTGTGCTGTTAGCTATAGCATGGCGAGGCCATGGACTGGGACACCTGGGTTCTATTCCCGGCTCTGCTGGGTGTCCACGGCGAGTCCCTTCCCCTGTGCCTCAGTTTCCCCATCTAGGGACAACAATACCCACTGCCATTGCTTTGGGCTCTGTGGATGAGAAAGGCTAGGGGTTATTAATAAAGTGCTTTGGGATCTGTGAGGGTGGGAGGTGTCAGGCCAGCCATATCCCTCCACGCATGCTGCTATTTGCTCAGCATTGCAAGCCATGGAGAGGGACCGGGAGAGAATCTGCAAGGCCCTGCAAGCTCCGCCGGCTGCACACACCTGCCCAGCTAGCCTAGGGTAACTCCCCTTTGTGTCTGTAATTCCAAACCCCTGTGCTCTTTGTTTCACCAACAAACTGAACAGCGCCATAAAAGGGCATGGGGACCCGTCGGACCGGTCCCACCCAGTTCTAGGTGCACCGTGCCTGGCCAGGCTCCAAGCCCCACTCCCTCTGCAGTATCTCAGCAGGAGCGAAATATTTGTCTGAGCGGCAAATTCTTTCCTGATAAGAAAGGAAGGGATGGGGATGGGGTGGGAGGGGATCCCCACAGCAAACCTCTTCCTCTGCCTTCCATGAGACATGAAGTGGAGGGGAAGGAGGGAAGCAGGCAGGGCTTTTTCCTGGGGGGGGGTTCAGGCTGCAGTGGGGGCTGCGGAGATTTCTCAGTAAGAGGGATCTGGGATTCTTTAGAGCCATTGTCTGCACGGTGCAGGGCATGACAGAGGGGCTCCCCTGGTGCTGCAGGGCATGACAGAGGGGTCCCCCACTGACACTGCAATGAATGACAGAGGGCTCCCCCAGCCCCTGGTTCTGCAGGGCATGACAGAGGGGTCCCCCAGCCCCTGGTTCTGCAGGGCATGACAGAGGGCTCCCCCACTGACACTGCAATGAATGACAGAGGGGTCCCCCAGCCCCTGGTTCTGCAGGGCATGACAGAGGGCTCCCCCACTGACACTGCAATGAATGACAGAGGGGTCCCCCAGCCCCTGGTTCTGCAGGGCACGACAGAGGGGTCCCCCATTGACACTGCAGGGCATGACAGAGGGGTCCCCCACTGACACTGCAATGAATGACAGAGGGCTCCCCCAGCCCCTGGTTCTGCAGGGCATGACAGAGGGGTCCCCCAACCACTGCCAAAGGCACCTCTTTCCTATAGATCCTCAACGCTTGGAGCCCCCCACCCCCCTTCCCAAATCCTCAGCGCTGTGTAATTCTCCTCCTCCTGCTGCTGCTTTCCTACCCAGTGACCTGCAGCAGGTCCTGTCGGGATAGACCTCTATGTACATGGCTGTGCATGCAGGGCCGGGTGCTCCAGAGTGCCCTGCACCCAGCAGCTGCCATTGAGAACAATGGAGACTCCCCACCCCCCACGCTGCCCCCCCCCACCCCGGTTGTTCTCAGTCTGTCTGTTATCAGGCCTGTCTGGCCATCCAGCCCTCTCTGTTCATCCACCCATCCCCGCCTTGCAATAACAATCTCCTAAAGCAGGTCTTTATCCCCCACTTATTACAGGGTCAGTCCCCTCCCCGCCCCCCAGGCCGCCCAAATCCACTGCAATATTCAAGCAACGCCCATGGGTTTTATCCTCTGGCCCTGTGGTTTGAGGCTCCGGTTGGGGAGGTGCTTTGGGGCTGGAGCAGACATGGATGGTGCTGATCCCATGGTGTTATAATTATGTTGTCCTAGCCTGAGGCTACTAGGGAGAATCCCTGGACAAGGAGGTCTCTGGATAATCTAATCCGCAGAGGTCCCCACACCCCGATCTGGGACTCCCATGCGAATGAACAGCCGGCTCTAAAGGCCCTGGGGTGTGGCAACCGCCCTGCTGAACAGAGGCTGTGAAATGCCTGGCATAGCTGCTGGGGAGCCAAGCTTCCCTTGCGTGCTTTGATGCTGAGGGCAAACAGGGCTCGGACCTTAAGGGTACGTCTACACTGCAGCAGGGCCGCCCGGGGCGGGGCAAGTGGGGCAATTTGCCCCAGGCCCCGGGCCCCGCAGGGGCCCCCACAAGAGTTTTTCGGGTCCCCTGGAGCGGGGTCCTTCACTCACTCTGGGGACCCCGGAAAACTCTTGTGGGGATCGGGCCCCCGGAGCCTCTTCCGCTCTGGGTCTTTGGCGGCGGAGGGGATCCTTCCGCTCCGGGACCCGCCGCCAAAGTGCCCCGAAGACCCGCGGCGGGGGGGTCCTTCCACCCCGGGACCTGCCACTGAAGTGCCCTGAAGACCCGCGGCGGGGAGTCCTTCCGCCCCGGGACCCGCCGCTGAAGTGCCCCAAAGACCCGCAGTGGGGAGTCCTTCTGCCCCGGGACCCGCTGCCGAAGTGCCGGGTCTCTGGCGTCAATTCAGCGGCCCCCTGAATCCTCTGGGCGGCCCTGCACTGCAGTAAAAGACTCGCAGCACAGCTGGCCCAGTCAGCTGACTGGGACTCAGGCTGTGGGGCTAAAATATGCAGTGTAAATGGTCCGGTTCGGGCTGGAGCCTGGGATCTGAGACCCCATGAGGAGGGAGGGTCTCAGAGCTCAGGTTCCAGCCCAAGCCTACATTGCGGTTTTTAGCTGGGCAGCCTGAGCCCTGCAACCCCGAGTCAGTTGAGCAGGGCTCTGAGATGTGGCGCTGCAGGCTTTTTAATACAGTACCCGTAGATTCTTCCTTAGCTTGTAGCCACAGATTTGTCCAGTGATGATAGCAGACGCCCCCAACCCTGTGTGCGCTGAAAGCCGAGCTGGGAGTGGCCACGTGCTGGACTGGGAATCAGGACTGGTTCTAGGAGCCCATTATTGGGGGGTGTATTGGGGGGCCAATGGGTAATTTCAGGGCCCCCTGGATGTCACTATTTTAAAAACAATCTTCCAGGAGCCTGGGTGCTTGTTAGGCCCCTGGAAAATCTGGGATTTTTAGAGTTGAAAAAAAGTAAAATTTGGCTACTGGGTCAGTACTTTGCTGTGATTTGTAATTTATATAACAGATGAAGATTCTCCAATCGGTGGCTGTTCCACTGCTTAACGTCTGACGACGTTGTACATATTTTGGCCTTTCTGACAATAATTTGGGGCCCCTTGAAGATTGATTTGGGGGTGCAAATGTCCCCTTTGCCTCCCTGGTAATGCTGGGCCAGCTGAGGATAAAAGCCAGGAAACCTCATTCTAACATAACTTGAGTGTCTATTGCTTGCATGTAGCAGTGGCTTTGGGGGGCATAGGAGGAGGGGTGGGAGAACTGAGCCTATAACATGTGCGGCATAAAGATTTCCCTTTGGAGACCTTTATTACATGGCAAAGATAGATTAGATAGATGAGTATGGGGATGGATAGGCGTGGATGGTTACATAGATAAATGTGTACGGGGATGGATGTATCTGAGGATGGATGAACATAAGAACAGCCAGACTGGGTCAGACCAAAGGTCCATCTAGCCCAGTATCCTGTCTTCCGACAGTGGCCAATGCCAGGTGCCCCAGAGGGAATGAACAGAACAGGGAATCATCAAGTGATCCATCCCCTGTCTCCCATTCCCCGCTTCTGGCAAACAGACTAGGGAAACCTCAGGGCATTGTTTTGCATCCCTGCCCATCCTGGCTAATAGCCATTGGTGGATCTATCCTCTATGAATGTATCAAGTTCTTTTTTTGAACCCTGTTATAGTCTTGGCCTTCACAACATCCTCTGGCAAATGTGTTACAGGGATGGATGGATAGATTAGATTAGATTTATATATGGGGATCCACAGATGGATCTGTATGGGGATGGATAGATAGATATGGAGTGGATGGATGGATGGATAGATGTGCATGGACATAGATAGACAGATTAGATAGATGTGTATGGGGAGGGATAGATCGATGTATCTGAGGATGGATAGATAGATGGATGTATATGGGGATAGGTAGACAGATGAGTCTCCTCCAGTAGAATCCAGTGACTTGGTCACAGTCACCAGCTGTTCTCTCCAGCTTGACTTTCCATGTGTAATTTCTGAGAAGATCATTTCCTGGCAGACCATCAAAGGCAGATGCCTCAATTGCTGCCACTTAGAAGAAAGGGAAAAAGCCCTGCCTGAGGGTGCCTCACCTTCACTCTCCTAGACCGGCACAGTCGCTCCCTTTAATGAGGATCCTGCCTCATTATCCTTCCACTATCTAGGCTCTAATCCTGGTGCTCGCCAGCTGCCAAGAACGTTCCAACCTGCTGAGCGCAATCATCCTCGTTAACAAGCGGGGAGCCACAGGTGCAGAGGCCCCGCCCCAGGCTTAGTAAAATCCATTGCTAGGTTCTGCATGTGTGTGTGTGGTGGGGGAGGTTACCTTCTATAGGAGCATCAGGCAGTATACGGGAGCCAGTGGACCAATGATCATAACAAGTGCTATGGGCCAGTTTTGATCCTAAGCTACACTCCATGCAGGCTAATGGGTCTGGGTTGGGGTGGAAGGCTGGGAAGAATAAGAACATAAGAATGGCCATACTGGGTCAGACCAAAGGTCCATCTAGCCCAGTATCCTGTCTTCTGACAGTGGCCAATGCCAGGTGCCCCAGAGGGAATGAACAGAACAGGGAATCATCAAGTGATCCATTCCCTGGTGCCCTTTTCCAGCTCTTGGCAAACAGAGGCTCGGGACACCATCCCTGCCCATCCTGGCTAATAGCCATTGATGGACCTATCCTCCATGAACTTATCTAGTTCTTTTTTTAACCCTGTTATAGTCTTGGCCTTCACAACATCCTCTGGCAAGGAGTGCCACAGGCTGACCGTGGGCCCAGGTTGAATGCGAGCCCATGTCCCTTTTTAAAGGATGGGTAAATCAGTTGCTGATTTATGGAGGCTTCTTGGATCTACTGATCTAGACCCAAGACTGGGAATGGATCCAGCAGATGGGTCCATAGATCTAAGGGGCACATGTCAGGCACTCCTCAAATCTGGCAGCTCACACCCCTCCCCTGCAGTGGGCACAGCCCCCGATCCTGGATACACGGACCTGAGGATCTTACACCAGGCCATCGGTCAAAGCTTGAATGATCTAAGTGGGCAAATGCTCTGCCCTTTCCTTGAGCCCATTTTCCCAGGTAAATCTCCCGATGAGCCACTAATCCCATCCGCATCTGTGAGCCAGAGGCAGGTCCTGCTCACTCATCAGAACTCAGGAACTCACCCCACCCACTCCTCCAAGGGTGCATGTGCTTAGGATGGGGGTTGGAGAAGGATCTCCAAAATCCAAGGGGGCGGAGGGGAAGGTTGGGGAACAGAGGGAATTGCCAGACCCAAGGTCCATCTAGTTCAGTATCCTGTCTCCAATAATGGTTAGCACCAGATGCCTCAGAGGAAGGAGCAGGAAACCTGCAATAGGCAGGTGTAGGATTACCTGTCCTCCTCACAGAATTCTCATCCTCATTCGTAATGGTTAGAGCTCAACTTAGATCTTGAAGCACAAGATGTAATATCCCTTCCAAACACTCTTCTTTGATACTTGGCTGTTCTCTGTCTCCTCCTCCCTGGCTGGATAGATCACAGAGGGCTTTGGGCACTCTCCCCAGTGGACACCACCTCTTCCAGAGAAGGGCATATTTTTCCCATTGAGGACAATTCCCATTACGAGATGATAGAACTTTCTCAGCATGACTCCTCCATCTTCTCCGTGGTCTCTATGGTTGAATGGCCACCATGCAAATGTCCCTCCAGGAGAGGCTTAGCTGCTCTGTTTTAGATTCATAGAATATTAGGGTTGGAAGAGACCTTAGGAGGTCATCTAGTCCAACCCTCTGCTCAAAGCAGGACCAACACCCACTAAATCATCCCAGCCAGGGCTTTGTCAAGCTGGGCCTTAAAAACCTCTAAGGATGGAGGTTGGGTCTTCTGTTGTCATCACAGGCACTGGCTTCCTCCTTTTCCTGGGGGTACTCAACCCCCACTCAGCCCCAGGTCATGCCCCCACTCCATCCCTTCCCTCAAGCCCCCGTCTCGTCCTGCCTTTTCCCACCCCTGCTCTGCCCCAGACCCCACCCCCACCCCACCCCTTCCCCCATGGCCCCACGTCCGCCCGACCTCTTCCCGCCCACACCCCACCTCTTCCCACCCAGTTTGACATCCTTCCCCTAGCGGGCCCAGTCCCTGCTCCTCCTTCCCGCCAGCGGAACAGCTGATTGCGACAGGCGGGAGGCGCTGAGGGGGAAGAGTTGATTGGTGAGGCTGCCAGCAGGCGGGAGGTGCTGGGCGGGGGGAACTGGCAGCCGATGGGTGCTAAGCATCCACTAATTTTGGAGCACCCATGGAGTCGCTGCCTCTGGTTGTCATGCGAACTCAGTGATACTCCGACTGAGGTTCTCTTTAATGTGTCTACTGCATCTCTTTGCAGCAGATGCTACTAGAGCATGGTGGGGTTGAATTATTAACCAGTCGAAGTCATTTGACTGTCATACTGTTTAAATATGAATATATAGCACCTACAGTGAATGAAACAATGAATTCACATTCCTGTGGCGCTTTCGGATAATGTTGATCGATAATTGGAGGTGTGAGTATTGCTGGGCCAACTACATGCCCTGCTCACTGGAGCTGTTGGGATTTCACGATGTTTACAATTAACTAGATACTCTTGTAATCTATTTATTACTAGTGCCTGCAATCTCAGAGACTTCAAGCCCAGAAGGGACCAGTCATGATCCTCTACTCTGACCTCCTGCACATCACTGGCCACAGAACCTCGCCCACCTTCTCCTGTGGTGGGCCCAGCACCTCTGGCTGAGTTACTGCAGTCCTCAAAGCTTGATTTAAAGGTGTCACGTTACAGAGAATCCACCGTTTACCCTAGTTCAAACTAGGGTGGCCTGGAGTCTCCAGGAATTAATTAAAGATGATGGCATGTGATGAACCCTCCAGGAAAACATCCAACTCCAAAACTGGCAACCCTAGTTCAAACCAGGGGCACTGGAACAGGGGGAGCCGGGGGGCCATGGCCCTCCCACTTTTTAACCAGCTGAAAGGATGAGCAATGGGGAGGAGGGGGCGAGGTCTCGGGGGGGAAAGGGGTGGCGTGGGGGGGCCTTGGGGGAAGGGTCGGTGTGAGGGCGAGGCCTTGGGGGTGGGACCTTGGGGGAAGGGTCGGTATGGGGATGGGACTTTGGAGGGAAGGGGAGGTGCAGGTGTTCGGGGGAGGGGGCAGCACAGGGGGGTGGGGCCACTGTGAGGGCGCCGGTGGCCCCCCGACTTTTAGAGACCATCTGCCTCTTCTGGTTCAAACCAGCAAGTGACACATGCCCCATGCTGCGAGGAAAGTGAAACCACACTCCCCCCCGCAGCCCCCAGGGTGACCAGACAGCAAGTGTGAAAAATCAGGACAGTGGGTGGGGTGTAATAGGAGCCTATACAAGAAAAAGACCCAAAAATAGGGACTGTCCCTATAAAATTGGGACATCTGGTCACCCTCCCCCCCCCCCTAATCAGTTCTGAGGAAAAATTCCTTCCCACCCCCAACTGTGGCAATCACTTAGACCAGGCCTGCACAACTCGTAAAGTGGTGAGGGCCATATTACTCCAAAGAAAACAGCTGAGGGCCGACCACCCCCCGGCCCTGCCGACCCCCCGCCAGTGCCACCAAGTGTCCCGAAACACAACCTCCCCCCAGCACCACCCGCCCCGCGGAAACAAACCCTCCTTCCCCAGTGCTGCCCCACTGAAACAGCACTATTGAACCTTGGTAATATAAACGGGCCCCTAAGATAGTATAATTAAGGTAAAAGAAAAATGTCTTTTTGCTAGAAGTAGAATAAGATCTTCCCCCCACTTTGTAATCAGTTGCCCTGCTGAATGAAGGAGGTGTGACTGAGGAAGGTGTGGAAGGCAGCAACCCTTGGAGAGGGGATGGGAGCCAGACCAGATCAGTAGAAGAGGTCAGCCCTCCTCAGCCCCCCACCCTCCCGGCTCGCCTCCTCATCCCCTGCCACTGCCAACCCGCCTCTTCAGCCCCCCTCCGTCACCTGTCATTTGCCTACTCACGCCCCACGGGCCGCACAGTGAGCCCCTGTTGTGCAGGCCTGACTTAGACCCTGAGCATGTGGGCAAGACCCAGTCTGCCGCCACCCCTTGCATTTTACATGTGTTGGGATGAATTTGCTCGACTTCGTGGGCATAAACCAGCCAGCATGTTGGAAAATGCCATCCCTTATCAGCATGTTGGAAAATGCCACGGCTTATCAGTCCTGGCTACGGCCGGTGGGGATTTTTCCAATGAAATGTTTTTTTTTTCATTGGAAAATGCAGATTAGTCAACCCTAAAACTTGGAGTGGGAAAAGGTGGGTTTTGAGGAATTTCTCAACCTGGAAAATTTTTGAAGAAAAAAAGGTTTGAAATGTTCTGCTTTGGCATTTTCCAAACCAAGAATTCCGCTTTGGAATGACTTGTCGTTTTGCAATGTAAGATAACGAGAGGAATTTTGCAAGCCAAAAGCGTGGCTCGGATGAATGGAAAAGCTTTGAGAATTTTGAACAGGTTCAGTTGACCCAAACCAATTATTATTTTTTTTCCGGATTTTTTGGTTCATGAAAATTCTCAGTATTTTGACTTTTTTCTCCTGAATTTGAGACGAGAATTTTTTTTAAAATCTCATAAATTCTGATGAAAACTTTCCCCCACCCCGCTCTAGTCCTGACCTGCAGCCCCTATGTCATTCCAGCCCAGGATCCCCCAGATCTGCCAGTAACCCCCAAGGCTGGCCTGAAGCACCTCTGCCAGGCCAGCCATGCATAAGAGCTTACACAAGTCTGGAAGTGCACGTCTATCCTGCCTTGTCTGCTATGCATGTTGTGTCCCTGTGTGGATATTTTTGCCGCTTGTGACAGTTCACCGCTGTTGCAACCACTGGGGGAGATTTACCCCCTCAGAGCACGTCTATGTGACGTGGTGCTTCCAACAGCATCTGCACTACAGAGTATCGTCTATGCTGGTACTCCCAGTACTGCATTTACTGGTGAAGTTGTGGTGATGGGAGGAGCGTAGCATCAATTCCCTGTTGCGCAGAAGCCCTGAACCTCATGTGAAAAAGGACCTAGGACCTCAGGTACCTGCCGTTGCAAAACACCTTATTGTCTCTCTCTCCTCTGCTTTTTTCTTTTCCTTTTGTTTTCTGGGCACCTGCTGATGAAACAAGCCTCAGCTCATGTGTCTTTGGTGGCTTCCCTAATGATGCGCAAGGTTCTGGTGGAGTAAACCCGGAATAACTCCAGCCAAGCCACACAACGGTGGTGCTAGCCCATTGGGGGCCCTAAGCGGTAATCGGTTTTTTGCTCCTCCCAACACATAATAGAAAACGAATAGGAGGCCCCATGGAGCTGCTTGGGGCCGTAACTTATGCCTCGTGCCATCTCTGGGTTCACCCCAGTATCACTGAGACCAGAAGCTGGCCGGATAGTTGCATTTCCTGCTCTCTCTGGGTGGACCTTGGGCCAGTTCATGAGGCTGCTGCCCCCCTCTGGTATTTTTTCCAGGTGCTTCTCCAAACACAACAATGAGGGGACGCAAAGAACCGGTCTCAACGCTTCTTGGAGCTGGGCCGGTGCATTTGAGTGCCCCTCTCTGGCTTTGAAAGAGTTAACTAGGTGCGGCAAGGTGGAGGGAGCAGGTGTTGGCCTGGCTCTGTGGTAGCCCCGCCCCCTCAGCAGCCTGCAGCCAGTCAGTGCTCCAGGCACTGGAGCCCCGCCCCCTGATGGCCCGGTATATAACTCTGCACACACCCCACTCAGCTCTGTCTCCAGAGCCTGTCCTTCAGCTGCTTTGCTCGCTCAACCAGTGTTTCCTGTCCTCCACTAGCCTCCCCAAAATGTCGTCTGTCAGAATAACCCAGAAGACCTACAGGAGCAACACCTCTGCTCCCCCTCGTGCCTTCAGCAGCCGTTCCTACACGTCTGGCCCCGTGGGCAGCACCAGGATGAGCACGTCCTACTCCAGCTATGCTGGGAGCAGGTACGGAGGCGGCAGCATGCGGGGACCGTCGGTGGGCTACGGACTCGGCTCCGGGGGTGGCATCACCGCCGTCAGCGTCAACCAGAACCTGTTGGCGCCCCTAAACCTGGAGATTGACCCCAACCTCCAGCACGTGCGGACGCAGGAGAAGGAGCAGATCAAGACCCTCAACAACAAATTTGCCTCCTTCATCGACAAGGTGAGTCCTGGCATCATCCGGGTGAAGCTGGTAGCTGCAGAGCCGGGTTGGCAGGCAGAGAAGTGGGTGTGTTCCCTGGGGATGGGCAGAAGTCAACCAGACTTGCCCTGTTGCTGTAACACTTGTAGGCTGGAAGGAGATAGTCCGGATTCTATTCTCAGTTACGCCCCATGCCACCCACAGTGACTCGAGTGAGGTACGGGGGTGCGTACAGTAAACATCTCGGGGTAACGTCTCTCCGCCCTGTAGCATATAAGGGGAGCAGTGACCTGCTAGCCAATTTCCCCGCAATCAGAGGGGAATCGGAACAGTTTTGTAGCCAGATCAGATCCCTCTGAGCCACTCCTGAGCCAAAGGCTCCTCCTACAGGTGCATGAGAATATGGAGAAAAATTTCCTCTGCTTGTCTTAGTTACAAAAGATTTTCGGTCACTGCACCGCCTGGTGGGTTGGAAAAGCCCCTTTCCCGGAGGTGGGGGAGCGGAATGGAGCGAGAAACGCAAAGGTTCCCCATTGGGACATCTGCCAATCCAGGCCCCCGAGCGGCTGTCAAAGCGTTGGCATTGGAGAGCAGCTTTAGCGCTAAAGGGGAAGGTGCCTGCACATGGGGAGAATGTGCCACCTTGCAAAGCACTCCTGCTAAAGGGCGTGGCTGGGGGGATTCTCCATTGCTCTCAGTGGGTGCTGTGGTCTGAAAGTGGGGGCTGATTCCAGGTGCCCAACTTGGTGAGCTTGGTGCCTGAGGGTGCCAGGCATGGGCAGCGGGAGCTGCAGCAGGGGGTCAGCACCTCTGAAAATCAGGCCTGAAAATGGAGGCACCTACAATCTTGGGGACTAACATACATACAGCCGGGAAAAGTCCTGAGCTAGTGGAGTTGGGATGAGCCAGAAGGAACCCAGTGGCTTTTTCCCATCCTCATGCGGCTGTGATCCCAGCCTGGAAAAAGATGTATCCCCCTGCACGCTGTAAGGCCGAGAGGGGCTGCAGCAAGACTTCTTCTCTCCTTCAGTATTTCCAAGGCCCTGGTATATGGCAGCACAGTGGTCCCCACTTACAGGGGACAGGTGTTAACCCGCACCCTCCCCCTGCCCCACAGGCAACCTGCATCTGCTCCTGTTCCTCCCTCACCGGAGCTTTTGCTTCAGAGGCTGGTGCCCTGGCCAAAGGGCAGCTGGATTCTTTCTGCCCTTTTCCAGCATTGGGCTTGGAAAGCTGGTTTTTAAAAAATATCAGTGGGGGAGCCGTCTTAGTCTGTAGCCACACAAACGAGGAGTCCGGTGGCACCTTAAAGACTAACAGACTTTTTTGTGCATAAGCTTTTGGTTTTTACCCATGAACCCTTATGCCCAAATAAATCTGTTAGTCTTTAAGGTGCCACCAGATTCCTCCTTTTTTTTTTTTAAACACGCACACACACTGGCTGCCAGCTGGAGGAAATGCTTAACTACAGGCAATGGAACAATCTAACCTGAAAGCCGCTCCCACCACGCCCCTCACTGGTCCCAGGCAACTGTGCTTGGTTTGGATTTAAACAAACAGGTTTTATTGCCTGTTAGCAAAGGCCTGTGTTTACCTCTCCTTATCTAAGGCTGGGCCGTTTGGCAGGAACAGGAGTCCAAGGGTCCTGGCCACTCCTTTGGCTCAAATCCTCTGGTGCCCCCTAGCCCAGATCATTGCAAAGGATTGTACAGAACTCCAGGCTAGATGCATCCCTTCCTCTGGGTAGGGTGACCAGACAGCAAGTGTGAAAAATCAGGACAGGGTGTGTGTGTGTGGGGGGGTAATAGGTGCCTATATAAGACACAGCCTCAAATATCAGGACTGTCCCTTTAAAATTGTGCCACGTATCAGAGAGGGAGCCGTGTTAGTCTGGATGTGTAAAAGCAGCAAAGAGTTCTGTGGCACCTTCTAGACGAACAAACGTCTTGAAGCATGAACTTTCGTGGGTGAAGACCCACTTCGTCGGATGCACTATAAAATTGAGACATCTGGTCACCCGGTCATCTGGGACGCTGGTGGCAATCCAGAGTAACTCCACCGTGCCCGATTCTTCTCCCTGTTACTGATTTGATGCCATCGTTATGCCATCAGCTTCAGTGGTGTTGCTCCTGGTTTCCACCGGCGCGGCCAGAGGGCTGCGTCATGCCCTTAGCCCGGCCACACGCTAAACGGGACAGCTTTTTGCATGTGCTCCAGCAGTGTCCATGGTAGTCAGCGGGGGCTGAGTCTAACCCCATGTGTTAAATCAGGTCTCCCACTGGCAAAGCTCCCCTTGACTTCATCAGCTCGATGTCTACAGGTAAATGCTAAAGGCATTTATAGGGCTAAATCCTGCAGTGCCTGTGTAACCCACTGGGGGGCGTATGTTACAGGGCCCCCTGGTGCCCCGAAGGGTATGTGTTGTGACAGACCCACTTAAGCAGCCGTGGTTGTTTAGCTCAAGCCATAGCTGCTTCCCCTTTAGCTCTGAGGTCCTTGGTCCGTTGAGATGGCAGCCGTCCTACCTGCTCAAGAGAAACCCCCGTGCGGTGAAGGGCACTTACATCAGTGTCAATCCAGAGTGACTTCCCTTTGCTGGGCCTGTTTCTCGTTTACACTAAGGCTCCTTCACACCCCTGGCGTAGGGATTGTGAGTTCAGTGCTGTGGCGTGTGGTAGGAGGCGTTCTGACCCTCGGGCAAGGCTTGTGCTGACAGGGTGGGCTCTGGTAACTGACTAGATCAGGTGGCGTTGGTGCAAACCCTGTGGCGCATTGGTGCTGGATGCGCCTCCATTAGGGGTTTGCATTGATGGAACAGTCTCGATGCAGATGTCTCTGATGCAGACAAGGCCCAGCCTTTTTGATCATTTTACTTTCACTTTTCAAGAAAATAAATACCAAGGGCGAAATCCTTCCCCTCTGGTACATAAGCGTCAACCCAGAATGACTCCACTTCTTTCCTTCGGCTTGTTTCTCATTTACACTGAGGCTGCTTTACACCCCAGAGTAGGGGAAAATGGGCCTTAGTGTGTGTAAGTCAGACACAATTTATTTAGGGTCAGATTCCGCTCTCTGTTATACCGGTGTAAATCCAGAGTCACTCCACTGAAGCTAATGGAGTGACGCTGGATTTACTTTGAGAGCAGAATCTGGCTCAATAGGGAAAACCACCCCTTCCGATACCTGGACTCATCTCCCATTGAATTAAACCGTGCACACGTCCAAAGGCAGAATAAGTCTCTATGGCACAGAGTCACTTATACAAGGCGAACTCTGTTGCTTGCAGTGAAGCTACTTTGGATTTATGGGTGGAGGTGGGAGCAGAATCAGGCTTGGTTCAGTTACTGTAGGCCTGGCTGTCTTCTCACTTACACCTGATTCTACCAGGGAACTCCATTGACTTGCTTGAGATACTCCTGAGTCACACATGTGAGAGAAGGATCAGGACCTAGTGGGAGGGATGGCAGGTGATTTCAGGAGCATGAGTGGGAAGAAGCCATCCGTGCCCAACAGGTTGTAACTCTCCCGGCAGGAGATTCCTGCCTCCCACGTCCACAGCCGCTGAGCTCTGCAGGTGTAATCAGCAAGGCTCTGCTTTCCTCCCCCTCCCCACACCAGGTCCGCTTCCTGGAGCAGCAGAACAAGATGCTGGAGACCAAGTGGGGCCTGCTGCAGGGCCAGAAGACCACCCGCAGCAACATGAACAGCATGTTCGAGGCCTACATCAACAACCTGCGCAGGCAGCTGGACGGCCTGGGTCAGGAGAAGCTCAAGCTGGAGGCTGAGCTGGGTAACATGCAGGGCCTGGTGGAGGACTTCAAGAACAAGTGAGTCTAACGAGGGTGTGTGTGTGTGGTGGGGGAGATGGGGACGACACACCTTCCAGTTCCCTCCAAAGGGGGGTAGAAATCCCAGGCACAACCAAGGCCTGGGATCGCACCCCAACGTTCTAGCACAAGGAGGCTCTCAAAGGCAACACCCATTATCAGCATGCTGCCTCCTTCAGGGCATTCATTGGATCTGGCCAGGTTATCAACACCTGCCTGGCTCGTGTGGTCCTTGTTTCCCTGCACAGAGACTTTCGCCCAGGGGCTGCGGGGGGAATTCTCAGCTGCTCTTGGTGGCGGTGGGGTGGGCATCATTAGGGGTTTTTCCTCCATCATTTCACATATAAACCCCAATGCACAATCCCGCCCCACCCAACAGTGAACACAGTTTCCCAAACCCATCCTGTCCTTTCGCCTTCCAGGTCATTGGTGGGTGCCTGGCTAGGGGTCTCCCTGCCTCCTAGCATCTTCTAGATGGGTCTATATTCCCCCCCGCACCCCCAATGGTCACTACACCTTCATAGCATCTTTCTCCCCTCCCGCAGGTACGAGGATGAAATCAATCACCGCACTGAGAAGGAGAATGAATTTGTCCTGCTTAAGAAGGTGAGTCTGCGCTGCTCCAAGGCTCGGCTGGGTGCCACAGGCAGAGAGGGCCGGGGGTCTCTCTAATAGGGTCCGTGCTCTCTTCCTGCAGGATGTGGACGAGGCCTACATGAACAAGGTGGAGCTGGAGTCCCGGCTGGAAAGCCTGACTGACGAGATCAACTTCCTGAGGCAGCTGTATAATGAGGTCTGTGATGTCTCCCTTTGGCTCAGTCCTGTAGCCCTGGCCCTTTAAATTCCTTCCTGGCCTGCAGGGGGAATCCCATTGAATATAACACCGAGTTCCTGCAAAGACAAAGTGTTGTCTTGCAGGAGACGAGAGATTTTTAAAGGGCTGGGACTGTTTGCACATAGGGTGCATGGTGACACCCCCCTTCTCCTCTCCCCGGATAGCCACGCCATCAATCCTACAGCATCTGCTGCTGCCCCCTGGCCCTTTGAGGTTGGTGAGTGGAAGCAGGGGCGGCTCCAGGCCCCAGCACTTGAAGCACGTGCTTGGGGCGCTCTGCCGGTCGTCGGGGGGCGCTCTGCTGGTCGCCGGGGAGGCGGCAGGCAGCTCCAGTGGACCTCCCGCAGGCGTCCCTGTGGAGGATCCGCTGGTCCCGTGGCTTCGGTGGAGCATCCGCAGGCACGTCTGCGGGAGGTCCACCGAAGCCGCGGGACCGGCGACCGGCAAAGCGCCACCCGCGGTGTGCCACCGTGCTTGGGGTGGTGAAATGGCTAGAGCCGCCCCTGAGTGGAAGGATGGGGATCTTGGCCAACATCAGCCCCAGTGGATTCAGTGGCTGGATCAGTCTTGGACAGGGTTACCATTGGTCTTCCAAGCTCCATCCGGGTGGGGATTTTCGAAATCTGAACCCATGTCCGTGTTTTGGTATTACCACCTTTACAATCTCTTCTATTTGGGAACTTGAAATATGGTAACCCTAGTCTGGGAAAGGAGCCAACGGCAAGGCATTGGGAACGCTGGTGGGTGCACCGAGTTCTCCATGCTCCGTGGTGACGGATGATCCTTATGCTTCCTCCCCACTGCACCCAGGAGCTGCAGGAGCTGCAGTCCCAGGTCTCTGACACCTCTGTGGTCCTGACCATCGATAACAACCGCAAGCTGGACCTGGACGGCATCATCGCGGAGGTTAGAGCGCAGTACGAGGAGATGGCCAACAGGAGCCGGGTGGAGGCTGAGACCATGTATAAGACCAAGGTGAGTTGCCCGTTTGTCCCCCGGAACTGCTGGTGATGAAGCCAGCCTGGTCTCCGAGCTGACATGGGTGGGTCAGGGAGCGTGGCACTGCCCATGGGAACGTCCGCTAGGTGGCAGGTGTCCCCTTCCTTCCCTCCAGCTGGTGAGCTGAGCATATGACACGTCCCCTGTAGTACAGAAGCCTTCCATAGCAGGCATTGCATATGCATGCGTAATTCTCAAATGCAGCGAGACTCACTGTCCCCCTCTAGTGGCTGGAGTCACAGTTCAGGGCAACTGCACCTGTGCTTCCCTTCTGTGGTCCAGCAAGGACACCTGCTCTTAAGCTCCCGGCTCCTCAGCCGTCACCTCTTTTGGGCGAAGAACCGCGTCTCTCTCCCTCCCGACTGGGGTTTTCCAAGGCTGCCCAGGCCCCTGCCTACACTCATAACACTTCCCATGTCTCCCCCCTAGAAGAAGTTACAGCCAATCCCCCAATAATACATCAACTTTGCACTGAACACAGTGGACTCCAAAGAGACTTACACTCAACTGAATGAAGTTTTTCAAGGCTATTACAGGGGATGGCCGTTATCTGCCACAGCTGGGTCACACGTTCCGAGAGTCTCAGGCCACAAGGAACCCCCATCAGTTCTTCCTCCAGACCCTAGGCCACAGCACTTCCCCGCACGGAGCCTGCTACGGCCTTGGCTTCACGGACCCACCATCTCTCAAATGGGGCACAAACCACCTAACGCTGAAATCTGAGGCGGTAGAACAGGAGTGGGCAAACTATGGCCTGCGGGACCCTCCTGCCCGGCCCCTGAGCTCCTGGCCCGGGAAGCTCACCCCGGCCCCTCCCCCAATGTTCCCCCTCTCCCGCAGCCTCAGCTCGCTCGCTGTGCCGCCGGCGCAATGCTCTGGGCTGTGGGGCTGTGAGCTCCTGGGGCAGCGCAGCTGCAGAGCCCGGCCTGACCCGGTGCTCTGTGCTGCGTGGTGCGTGGCTGGCTCCAGCTGGGCGGTGTGGCTGTAGCGCCGCCAGCCACCGGTGCTCCAGGCAGCGCGATAAGGGGGCAGGGAGCAGGAGGGGTTGGATAGAGGGCAGGGGAGTTTGGGGTGTGGATAGGGGTTGGGGTAGTCAGAGGGCAGGGAACGGGGGGTTGAATGGGTGCAGGGGTCCTGGGGGGCAGTCAGGAAGTAGGGGGGTTGGATGGGGCGGTGGGGGCCAGTCAGGGACAGGTGGTTCTGGGGGTGGTCAGGGAGCAGGGGGGGTTGGGGTGGTGGTCAGGGGGCGAGGGTGTGGATAGGGGTTGGGGTGGTCAGAGGGCAGGGAATGGGGGGTTGAATGGGTGCAGGGTTCCCTGCCCCCTGGGGGGTGGGAGAGGAGACTCCATTAACAAATGAGGGGCATGGCCACTGGCAGTGGGGGGATGGGGCATGTAAGTACCTACCGGTCAGGCTGTGGCCCTGCCCTGCCCTGCCCCCGGCTGACCCTGACACAGGAAGGGCCAGTCAGGAAGGGCGGGGGTTGGATGGGGTGGTGGGGGGCAGTCAGGGGTGGGTGTTCTGGGGGCGATCAGGGGATGGGGGGAGGTGGTGGATGGGGCAGGAGTCCCAGCGGGGGCGGTCAGGGAACGGGGGGAGGTGGTGGATGGGGCAGGGGTCCCGGGAGTGGTGGTCAGGGAATGGGGTGTTGGATGGGGCAGAGGTCCGGGGGGGGCTGTCAGGGGTGAGAAGCAGTGGGGGGCGATAGGGGCCAGGCCACACCTGGCTGTTAGGGGAGGCTGTACCTCCCCAAACCGGCCCTCCATACAATTTCTGAAACCCGATGCGGCCCTCAGGCCAAAAAGTTTGCCCGCCCCTGCTGTAGAATCATCTCCTGGGGGAAGCTCCATAACTTGGGAACATTTGAAACCAGACTGGAAACCTGTCCTGGCAAGAAGATGGGACTTAAATAGACGGTTGCTGGAATGCAGTCCACATTCACATGAAAGCCCAGGCCTGGATTTTTTGTGTCTATCTAAGATAGTATAAGAACCTCCCAAGTTATCCTCCCCACATCTTAAAATTGATTTAGTGGGGGTTGGCCCTGCTCTGAGCAGGGGTTGGACTAGATGACCTCCTGAGGTCCCTTCCAACCCTGATATTCTATGATCTCTGGGAGGCAAGGCAGGGCTTCCATCCCTCTTTCATAGATGGGAAACTGAACCACAGAGGGGCTGAGTGACAAGCCAGGAACTGGAGCCAGGTCTCCCAAGTCAGTGGCCTACCCATTGGACCATACTTCCCTTCCCTTTGATTGCCCCAGGTAGAAGCCTCACTCCTAAGGATAAGCTTTTGTGCATGCGGGAACGGCAAGTGCTTCCTGCACACCAGCGGTGCTTGCCGCACTCCCCTGGCAGTCCAGCCTTGGGCTCCCACGCAACTCATGCATCACTCCAATCCAGACCGGAAGCACCTCATTGCTAGTCCTGTCCCGAGCTCCCAATCCGCCCGATCTGCAGGATCTGTGCTGTTCCACCCCGGGGCAGCTGTCTCTAATCCTGCGGTGGTCTTGCAATGTGCACTCTGAGACTTTGCACAGAGAGATTTCACACTGGTTCCTCCGCCCCTGGAAGCTGGGATGACACCCTTAGCTGCAGAGCTGACTGCAATTTGCATAGCATTATGCACGGGGCTTTCTAAGCAGCAATATTACGTGGTTTTCATTCTGATTTCCCTTCCCGACACATGGAATTTAATCCAGCCTTGCAAAATCCCACCTCCTCCTGGGGAGGAGGATTTGACTGAAGGGGAAATGAAATGCCACCAGTCTCTTCATTTGCAAGCTCTGAGCCAGGCCTGGTGAATTTTCCTGGCAAATTTGCAAGGCTGATTAAAGCTGTTAAAAATGGAGCCTTCCAGAGGAGGGACAGTTGTGACAGGACCCCTGGTTTATACTGTTTCCCTGCTGGTAAAGTGCCAGGATTCAGCTGTTATGATTATAAGATGATTCCTTTATTGAGGCTGCTGGACTCAGACTAACCTTGGGAGTCTCTATCTCCCAGCCTGAGCTGCCATCTCTCCCCACACAGGATCTCCCTAAATCCTGGCCTGGATCCTGCACTCCTGGAAGGAGGACAGCTGATGACACTGTGTGCTCTGTTCTCAATTCCTTGTCTCTCTCCTTCCCATGCAGTACGAGGAGGTCCAGGCGGTGGCGGGCAAGCACGGGGACGACCTCCGTAACACCAAGACTGAGATCAACGAGCTCAATAGGATGATCCACCGGCTACAGTCGGAGATTGATGCCCTGAAAGGCCAGGTGAGAGAAACAACCGCTGACTTCTCCAGAATTGCACCAGACCCTTGGGTCCTCCTTCTGCAGTTATTTGGGGGCACGGTGTCCGCCCCAGAGACCTGGGGAAAGGATTCCCTCTTACCCTTCTTAGCTTGCCAGTCTACAGATCCCTCTCAATCCACCTTGTAGATCTTGGTTTATAACTGTGGCGGTGAGGCAACAGAGCCCCATTCTCTAGTGTAGATGGGAAATTCCCCATGTGCTTCCTAACCGCGAGCAGCACAACTGTGGTTTGAGGGCATGGTTAATATCTGTCTCTGGGCCAGTTTTTCAGCGGCTGTAATCAATACAGCACCACAGAAGTCAAACTGTCTCTGCCTGTTTACCTCGGCTGCTGATCTGGCTTTTCTTTCTCCCTGTAATATCTCTCTCTCTCTGTGGAGTCAATTTCCCACTCTCCCTAGTTTCTTTCGCAGCTCTTGGGACTTTAGCAACTAAGCACCTCGCCAATCCCTCACGTCGGCCTGCACTGCAGAATGGAGCAGCGCTTAGAAACAGGATCGGGGAGTGTGTGTTGTGTCGGTGACACGCTTGCAGCCCTGGTGTAGACAGGAGCCCGCTTCCCTTTCTTCCGGAGGGATTTTCACTTCCCTGCTCCCCAGTGTCCTTTGGAGAAGCCTGTATGATGGGAGAACGGAAAATCTGAATAGGCTGCAAGAGCTCAGGGCTGATCTATATTTTCCACCCGATGGTGCAAACTATCTGCCATGGGTGCAAAGCAGGGCATGGACCCACATAACTTCCTCTGGTTTGAAATGGGGGGCGGAAATTGCCCAGTTGCAAGCCCCAGCTTGGCCTGGGTGCAGTGCGTTTACACTGGGAGTTTGCATTGGGGCAGCAACATCGGTGCTAAAATTTAGACCAGCCCTTAGTGCGTTGGCTTTATAATGCCGCAGCAGATTTCTCCCGGGAGCTTCACTCTCCTCCGATAAGGATCCTGGGAGAGGCCCCTGCTCTGGGAGAAACCATCTAATGCTTCCCCCCTCAGCGTGCCAGCTTGGAAGCAGCCATTACCGAGGCCGAGGAGCGCGGTGAGATGGCCATCAAAGATGCCAGCGCCAAGCTGGCTGAGCTGGAGGCCGCCCTGCAGAGAGCCAAGCAGGACATGGCGCGCCAGCTGCGGGAGTACCAGGAGCTGATGAACGTCAAGCTGGCGCTGGATATCGAGATCGCCACCTACAGGAAGCTGCTGGAAGGAGAGGAGAGCAGGTGGGTGTGGGAGGCCGGCATCGTGTGTCATGATTGGATGGCTTCTCCCCCTCTCTAGAGGGAGGACCAATGAGAAAGCTGAGGGGTGGAGGCGGGGCTGGAACTTGGCTCCAGTGTGGTTTGTGTCGGTCTCAGATCAAGGTCTGTAGATTAACCCCTTGTGTGTGCGGTGCCTTGCTGACTTCTGAGTGCATCAGGATTCAGGTGATGTCGTGATTTTATAGGGACAGTCCCGATATTCGGAGCTTTGTCTTATGTGGGTGCCAGGGCCAGCTCCAGGGGTTTTGCTGCTCCAAGCAACCCCCCCCCCCCAAAAGCTGCCATCGCAATCTGCGGCAATTCAGCGGGAGGTCCTTCGCTCCGAGTGGGAGTGAGGGACCCTCCCTGAATTGCCGCCGAATAGCTGGACTGGCCGCCCCAAGCACCTGCTTGCTAAGCTGGTGCCTGGAGCCGGCCCTGGTGGGCACCCATTGCCCCCCACACCGTCCCAATTTTTCACATTTGCTCTCTGGTCACCCTAATCAGGATGTCCTGCTAGCGCCAGCTTTCCAAAGAGCACCCTCAGTGGTGCCCACAACATGCTGGGTGCAAATTGGACTGCTGGTCCCAGTTTAAACAGGTTGTTTGAGCCTACGAGGGGTTGCTGGCTTAAGGGACTTGCACTGTACATCCACCATCACGACAGCCTCACATCAGGCCTCGGTTTTTCAGGGTGACTCCCGCAAATAATCTGTAATTGATAGACAGGCCAACAGGTGCGGGCCCATTAATTGGGCTATTGCCGTCACGTGTTCGTCTGTCTAGCGCATCCGTTGGTGCGAACGTCTCGCAGACGTCCCATCGATGATGGTGTCTGCACGCGGCTGCGGAGTCAGCCCTGCTGCGGCGTGTCAGGCAAGGCAGTGTCAGCCGCTGTGTGAGGATGGGGGTGGGGTGCGGGGGGAGAGGGAGCTCAGGGGGGAGCCAGGCGCAGAGTGGCTGGGATGTAACTCGGCTCCCAGCAGCGAGTTAGTACAGTGCAGCCAGGGGGCCGTGAATTCTGAGATGCAGCAGTGGAGCGGGGCGGGGGCTGGAGCAGCACGCAGCTGCGTAGGGCATCAGGAAATGCATGTGGGGTAAGGACGGCTCTGCCCCTCCCCTCATCCCACTCAGCAATACGGAAAGGGCAGGCTGGTCACGACTAGGGTGACCAGATGTCCCAATTTTATAGGGACAGTCACGATATTTGGGGCTTTTTCTCATAGGCTCCTATTACCCCCCACCCCCTCCCGATATTTCACACTTGGTATCTGGTCACCCTAGTCACAACCCCCTGACCTCTGTTTGCAGCGCAGCCCCCTGCTTGAGACCCCCTTGTCTAGATGGCCAGGAACGCCTGGGTTTTAGTCCTGCCTTTGCTGGCTCAGTGGCTAATCTGCAAAGCAAGGGTAGTGATATCCGTAACAAACCCTCTCCACTCAGGGCTTCGCTCTTGGAAATTTCTGGCAGGCCAAAGATGCTCAGAAGTTCCCAGGGGCAGCCGGGATAGAACCCAGATCCTTCTGCTTCAAAAGTAACAGGCCCTTATCAATAGAGTTAAAGGAGAATCTCTGCTGTTGGCAGTATTGGGTCTATGACACACAGATGAGCTGTTCTGATGCCATGTTGGCAGTGGCTTACACATTCCACGCAGCCCTAATTTGTGCCCCATCCCTGTTCGACGCCATCCGGGCACGGATAACTCATGTCCCCCTCTTCTGCTTGGCAGGCTGGAGTCTGGGATGCAAAACATGAGCATTCAGACCAAGACGACCGGCTATTCAGGTAAAGGGGATGGGGGGCTGGTAATGTGGGGCAGCAGGGCAGCACTCTGAGCTGGGGCAGAATCCCCCTGTGGTGAGGGTGGACGCTGTTACTCAGCAGGAGCTTGACACATGTCGGGAGAGCAGAACCACAGAGCCAGGGTTGTGGCTTGGGGAGAAGAAATTGGCCCTTTATAACTCACTGAGGGCCCTAATTCTCACTGATTTCAGTGGGAGCTGAGGGCACTCAGCACCCTGCCAAACTGGGCCTGGTCCACCTTCCCCCTGGTGGCTCAGTCTTACTGGCACTGAACCAGATGTGTTGGGGAGTGATTCTTTCTCTGCAGCAATGGGGATAGGCATGTTCTGTCTGCCCCTTCCCCCCTGCATAAGCCCCAGTAATGGGATGGTTTCTAATGCCAGGGGCTTCTTTTTCCAAGGTTGAGCTCCTGACCTAGAAGATGAGGGAGGGAATCATTGCAGGGTTAGATGCTTTGTAATCATAGAATATCAGGGTTAGAAGGGACCTCAGGAGGTCATCTAGTCCAACCCCCTGCTCAAAGCAGGACCAATCCCCAGCTATTTTTTTGGCCTCATCCCTAGCTGGCCCCCCTCAAGGATTAAACTCACAACCCTGGGTTTAGCAGGCCAGTGCTCAAACCACTGAGCTATCCCTCCCCCCTGCGTCCTTGACATCCCTTTCTGCTTTTATAATGGGGTGTTGGCTAGAGGCTGACCCATCCTGCCCACACCCTCTCTCCGCCCTCGGGGGAATCCAGTTAGTGATTCAGGACCACTCCATCCTGGCAGCACCTAGCCCAAGATCTAGCCTTTCGCATGCGGTGTGATGTCCTCCCTGGCTTGGTTCTGAAGTGCAGAGCTGCACTGCTGACTCAACTGTAGGAGAGCTCTGGGCCAGGTTTTGTAACAGAAATCAAACGTTGTAGCCTTCCAGGGTCGACAGCGCTCAGTCCTTGGCTGACACTCAGGCCCACAGAATGTGGGTTGAGCCATCCATGCGGTCAGCATTGCCCTTGGTTGGGGAGTCACCGGCACAACTTGCGTGGTCTTACTGGTCCTCTGTCTCTCTCCTCCCCTCCAGGTGGGCTTGGCAGTGCCTACGGTGGTTACGGGGGAGGATACAGCAGCTCGTACTCGGGCGGCAGCTACTCCCTGAATTCCCCCACGCTGGAGAGCTCGTCTCTCGCCAGGTCGAAGGCCGTCGTGATCAAGAAAATTGAGACCAGGGATGGGAGACTGGTGTCTGAGACCTCAGACGTCCTGTCCAACTGAGCAGCCACCGGATGAGCCTCCACAGCTTAAAAGTGCCTTTAAGAGATGAGCCTTTCCTGATCCGCTGGGCCGCTAGGACTCTGGGGGAGACTGGGGCAAGGGCTGGAACCCAGAATCCCCCACCCCGAACCCAGCAGCGTTTGCAAATTCTCTTGTGATAATCGATGAGTCGTCTGATGCCCCAGATGCTCCCCCTGCCTGTCCCTCTCCTCCTTCAGGCATGGCAAGGAGGGGCTGAGAATCCACCGAAGTAGAGTCCAGATGGCCAGGTTTCCATCCCTTGGTCCTTTCTCTTTCCCCTTGCCGCTCCATCCAGCGCTGTCTCAGCTTGGAGGCCTGGCTCAGGCCTGGACCAAGCATTTCAACTGGCGTCGCCCACAGCTGTTGAGCTGCCTTCTCACAGATGCAGAGAGTCATAAATGCGCCCCGTGGCGTGGCCCTCGTGTGGTGCTGCCAGAATGCCAACAACATGGCATCATGACGTCCTTGCGGCGTGATGCCAGCCCTGGGATTAGAGCCTAGGGGAATTGGTCTGGGTCCCAACACCCCCAGGCTCTGAGGTTGTTGGAAAATGGGGTCTTGATTGTTACAGAAGCCCTCAATCTCTTTTATGGCAGTGGGTCCCAAACTATGGGGTGTGCCCCCCACCAGGGGGGTGCAGAGAAATATTCGGGGGGTGGTGTGGCAAGGCCTGAGCCCACCCCAACCCCCACAGGGGGTGGGGAGGAAGCACCACCCAGCCCCGTTCTGCCCCCAGCTCCATTCCGGCCCTGCCCCCAGCTGCATTTCTGGCCACAGCCCCCGACCGTGGCCCCGCTCCTGGCCACAGCCCCCGACCGCAGCCTCGCTCCTGGATGCAGCTCCCAGGGGGGTGCAAACCAAGTAAGGGGGGGCGGGGGTGTGCCCAAAAAAGTTTGGGGACCGGTGTCATATGGCCACAAGATGCCAGGACCTTAACCGTCAGTCCACTGCTTTGTGGCTCTCTTCATTGCCATGACATGAGATCTCTGGGTGGCTGGGTGGTGGGTGTTTTCCCCCTCCCAGCTATCTGGGGGAGGTGATGGGTGGGGGAAGTTTCCAGTTCTGTTCCCAGTGGGTCAGCAATCAAGGCTCCTCCCCAGCTTGGGCATCTCCGGTTCAATGCTTTGTCAGCACAACTGTGAGCAAATCTTTTTGATGGTGGAACTAAAGCATTGAGGCCAACTCTGTGAAATGTGTGATTGTTCCTTTCTCTCCCAGCCCCTCCTCCGCCTTGTGGGCAGGGTGTGGGTGTGACTGTAAGCGACATTATCTCTCTTTCCTCCTTCTGCAGTACAATGTTCAGTTGATAGAGATTGAAGCTGTGTTGGCCGTTTCTTCTCTCATTCCCCTCCCCACGGAGGGCCGTACCTTCTCCATTTTCTCAATAAAGCTGTTACTGATAATGGTGGTGTCTGTCTTGTGTCCTGTGCTAACTTTCGCTGAGAGATGCCTGCGTTCTGTTCTCCCAGTGATACGGAATCAGTACGTGTCTTCCTTTTGCCTGACTGCAGTAAGACCAAAGGAGGCACTAAACATTTTTCTGATTCTTTGAAACTGCAGCTTAGGCGAATGCATCAATATGGACACTTTTTTTAGCAACAAATTGAAAAAAGTTTTGAAAAATGTTCAAAAATGTCAAAACCCTCCGATTTTTGGGGTTTGAAATGGTTTTTCTGTTTGAAATTTGTCTTTTAGGGTTTTTTTTTTAAGGTCACAATCAAAACATTTTGAAAATGTCAAAGCAACATGTTTCAGTTGATCCGAACTAAACATTTTCAGACGACCCGGATCATGAACCTTTTCAAGATTTTGACTTTTTGTCCTGATTCAGGGTGGGGGGAATTTTCTGAACGCTTGAAAATCTCATGGGAGAGGAAACCTGTTTCCAGCTCTCCCCATTGTGCTAGGTGCTGTACGAACCCAGAATAAAGAGATGTCCCTTGAGCCAAAAAGCTCAGTCTAAGGGCATCTCTACACTACAAAATTAGGTTGAATTTATTGAAGTCAACATCTAGCCTCTGATTTTACAAAGTTGATGCTGCATGTCCCCACTATAGAACATTAGTTTGGAAGGGACCTCAGGAAGCCATCTAGTCCAACCCCCTGCTCAAAGCAGGACCAACCCCAACTAAATCATCCCAGCCAGGGCTTTGTCAAGCTGGGCCTTAAAAACCTCTAAGGAAGGAGATTCCACCACCTCCCTAGGGAACCCATTCCAGTGCTTCACCACCCTCCTAGTGAAATAGTGTTTCCTAGTATCCAACCTAGACCTCCCCCGCTGCAACTTGAGACCATTGCTCCTTGTTCTGTCATCTGTCACCACTGAGAACAGCCGAGCTCCATCCTCCTTGTAGCCCCTCTTCAGCTGCTCATAGAAGCGGCATGTCTATGGCTCAGAACCGGAGCGACTGTTTGCCTCCCTTGTCTTCTGGTATGCTTGCCTGAGCTCCTTTATGTTCACGCGGCACTGCTGTGTGTTCCTGGTGTAGCCTTTGTCCTCAATGGCCTGTGTGATTTTTGGCATAGATGTCCGCGTTTCTTCTGCTGGTTCGGAGCTCTGCCTGCACAGACTCTTTTCCCCACGCAGCAATCAGATCCAGTGTCTCCTGGAGCGTGTTTGCAGGCCTGGTCAGCCGTGCTGGCGAGTTCTCCACCCTGATCAAACAGGAAATGAAATCCGAACGTTCCTGGGGCTTTTCCTGTGCACCTGGCTGAAGTGCAGTGGAGTCAGAGGTGAAAGTAAGCCGGTCTGGTCTGGTCCGGTGTACCGACAAAAGCCAGTACGCCGTGCCAGACTGGACCGGCTTCCGCGGCGGTGATTTAAAGGGCTCAGGGCTCCAGCCGCTGCGGGGAGCCCCGGGCCCTTTAAAGTGCCGCCGGAGCTCCGGCAGCCAGGCTCGGGCGGGGATTTAAAAGGCCCGGTGCTCTGGCAGCTGCGGGGAGCCCGGGCCCTTTAAATCCCCGCCGGAGCTCGAGCAGCCAGGCTCGGACGGGAATTTAAAGAGCCCGAAGCTCTTCGGTGGCCGGAGCTCCGGGCCCTTTAATTCGCCCCAGAGCTGAGCTCTGGGGTGATTTAAAGGCCCTGGGGCTCCCAGCCACAGCTGGAGCCCAAGGGCCTGTAAATCTTGAAAGGCCCCGCCTCTTCTGGTTGAGGCCACGCCCCCGCCCAGGACTCCATCCTATGGGTAAGTCCTTTAAGCTACTTTCACCCCTGAGTGGAGCTGAAAGTGGTGTCCAGAGCAGTCACAGCGGAGCACTCTGGGACTCCTCCCGGAGGCCAATCCCATCGGATTACACAGCATTGTATCTACACTACCCCTGATTCAACCCAGGAAGGTTGATTCTAGCGCCACGCCGCTGGCCGAGGTGGAGTACAGGCTTCGATTTTAGACGGCCTTTAGGTCGGCAGACAGGGCTCGGTAGTGTAGACACACACATTATAAATTCAACCTAACGTGGCATATGTCGACCTAACACTGCTGTGTAGACCAGGCTAAGTAACAAACCGAGACTGTAGCCAGTTGGAAAATGATTTTTCTTCCTGTTAAAACTTGATGAAAATGAGACTTTTCACTGCAACGTTTCTAGGACTTTGTTTTTTTAATCCTTGTGGACCCCCACCTTCTGACCTGGAAGTGCCAGAGTTGGGAATCAGCCTTGACAGTGATTATCTATCTATCTATCTAATCGTTGACTATACAAGGTATATTATCATAGAGTTGTTTGAAAAATGCTAATTATTTTTCATGGGAAATTTAGAAAATATATTCATATTTTAAAGAAAATTCTCTCAAAAATGTTCCCTTTTTTGTTGAAAACCCAAAGCTGTTTTCAGTTTAGGCTAAAAACTATTGCTATTCAAAAACAAAGAACCAAAATGTGTTACTTAATTAAAAGCAGACAGAAAAAAGAGAAATTGTACCAAACCATGCACATTTTTACTAAACAACAAACTAAAAATTACTTTTTGACTGAAACCCCAAAATTTTAACTACAAAACTGACAGAAAAGTGAAAACTTTTACTGAAAACTGAACATTTTTACTGATGGACAAATAAATATTACCAATTCTTTTCTCCATTGGGAAAAAAACCCAGGAAATGTAGACAGTTATGAAAATTTTCATTTGAATGAAAAGCTGCTCTTCATCGAAAATATGTCATGATGAAAATGTTTCCACAACCTCTAATAATTAGTAGTGGAAGAGTTTGCAATGACTACCCAGACACAGCTGTTTGGCATGGACATGATAAAAGGAAGACTCCCTGTGGCTGAAAAGCTGAAGGTGTACAGTTTTCTCTCTGCTGGCTCTGAAGACGTTAACTAGGTTGGGCCCATGTTGATGAAGCAGGTGAAGCTCCGCCCCTCCACTGCTGCACAGCCACTCAGGTGTGTCCCCGCCCCGTGGCCACCCTGGATATAAAAATCAGCACCGAGCCCATGCAGCCCTCAGCCTTTACAGACCTTCCTCCAGCGCCTGCGACTGCCTACCAAGCACCTCCTCATTCTCCACCGGCGTCCTCAGAATGTCTGTCATCTCCATCAGTAAGAAGTACAGGAGTTCCCCCCACAGTTTCAGCAGCCAGTCCTATGCCTTCACTGGCCACCCCAGAATGAGCCCCGTGACTTATGCCATCTCCAGCGCAGGTGGCAGCAAATTCAGAGGAGCCAGGAGCCCCTTGGGGCTGGGGATGAGTGGTGGGGCTGGCATCGGGGGTAGTCTGGTAGCAGTTAACTTCGACCGGAGCCTGATGAATCCCATCGAGACTGGGCTCGACCCAGAGATCCAGCGCGTGAAAGCTCAGGAGAAAGAGCAGATCAAGACGCTCAACAATAAATTTGCCCACTTTATCGACAAGGTAAGCCTTGGCTCGTCGAACGCCAAGCGTCCGCTCTTTGACAGGTGGATCTGTGTTGTGTAGAGCTCTGTCGCCCTCCTTTCCTATACTTTTTACCTCATAAGAACAGGAGAGACCAGGGAAAACTCATGTATACAGCCCAACAGGCAGTGGTGGCAAGTTGCTAATATCTTGGTAGCTGTTGTCAGTTGGAATAAGTAAAGGCAATAAAGAGGGTTTAATCATTGTGCGACCTGTAGGGGATCGATATGGTACAAAAGATAATCAGCCTGAAGAGCTGTCACAGCCAATGCCAGAAGCTAGCTAGGCCTTATCTGACGCTCCAAAGGTTACCCTAAATGGGACGCTTTCAAGCAGACCCACCCAATGTCACAATTGCTGTCTATATTTTCAAAAGCGACTAGACTAGTCAGTTTTGGGGGCGCTCAACTTGAAATGCGTTAAAGAGACTTGAGTTCCAGAGGTGGGCGCTCGGCGATTTGGGATCAAATCAACCCCCTTTAAGGGGTCTTAAGTGGGGCACCCAAAATCACTATTCAGGCGTAGGTCTTCTAAACAGATTGGGGAAGATCGAGACTTTATAGGACTCAACCTGGGAAGCAAAAGAGGCTTCCCGGAACTAGTCGATATGTCTTTTGGTTCATGCTTGGCGTAATCAATGAGCATCCTACGATAAAGGCCAACCCTCTTTAATGCTTCTTTCTTATTGCTCCCACAGCCCGATGGCCGCATTGGCCATTAGTTCTCTAAATTCTTTCTCTCTTAGGATTTAGAAGATCCCTGAGGGGCAGATTATCCCATCTGCCCATTGTGGGGTTTCTTGCATCTTCCTTTGAAGTATCTGGAACTGGCCACTATTAGAGATGGGATACTGGACTGCATGGTTGTGGGTCTGATCCAGTCTGGGAATTCTTGTGTTCCTAAGTCTTCTCCTGGAAAAATGCTCAGTTTTCCATGAGGACCAAATGTTCTCTCCAAGTAGATGTGTCCTGTAGCCATCTGTGGAAGGGAGTGAGATTTGTCTTATTGCAATAATAATACTTCCTGAAGCGGAGAAAGATTAGTACATAGGGTATTCGTAGGAACAGGTTCTCCTCCCAGGGAGTTGAGGAGATAAATTATCCTTTGTGGCTAAAGAATAAGGAGATGGGCCCAGTTCTCTAGTGTCAGAGTCATAGACTTTAAGGCCAGAAGTCAGACTGATGTTCTGATCAAAAGTCTCCCATGATCGGTTAATGAGGCTGTCAAGAGGGTCATTTTTGCTCTTAATTTGTTTTTAAAGGCAGTGTCTGTTTCAGCACAGTTTAATGCAGAGGCGCTGACTTTCTAATGTGTTGGGGGGGGATGCTTGATCCTTGTTCTGCCCCAGCCCCTGCCCCCACTCCTCCCCTTCCCCAAGGCCCCACCCCTCACCTCTTCCAACCCCGTTCTGCCCCCTCCCCCAAGTGTGCCCCCCCACTCCTCCCCCTTCCCCCCAGCACCTCTTGCATGCTGAGGAACAGCTGATCATGGGAGGTGCTGGGAGGGAGGGGGAGGAGCCAGTTGGTGGGGCTGCTGGCAGACAGGAGGTGCTAGGGGGGAGGGGGTGCTCCAGCCCCAGAGCACCCACAAAGTCAGCCCCTATGGTTTAATGCTGGAAAGCCCTTTTCTCAGCCTGCGTGCAGATTCCCCGTCTCATGGACACAGCTGCTCAGGGAGCACAAACAATTCTGTCGGGGCATGTGTCAATATCTGGGCGTTGAGAAATTGTGAAACTGAAACTGTGAATGTGAAGAATAGTTGGCGTAGCTTGAATAAAAATGGGAAGCTCGTGGCACAAGGAAAATGTACTTGCGGCTGGAGTTGGTTGAATGCTCTTCTTATTTATATTACAATAAAACCTTCAAGATCAGGGCCCTAGCGTGTCAGGTGCTGTACACACTAGAGCTGAGAGAAATTTTTTAGCAAAAAGATTCAAGTTCAGTGACACCAAAACGTTTTGTTAATTCGTGTTGATTTCACTGAATGGTTTGTTTCAAAACATAACAAAACAATTAAAAAAATTGGTACAAAACGATTTCATGTTTCTGTTTGAAATGACATTTTGTTGCAAAATGTCCTTCAGTTTTATTTACTTTTTTAAAAAAATGTTTACAAATGGTCAAAAACATTTTAATTTTGTAGAAACGAGACTTCTTGTTCAATCCAAAATGAATATTATTTTTGACTTTTCGATTAGCCAAAAATTTCTGTCTGACCCCAAAATAATTTTTTTCCGACTCTTTGAAATGGATAATGAACCAAAAAAAAAAAATCATTTGCCCAGTTCTAGTACAGACACACACAGCAAGAGATAATGCCCACCCCAACGAGCTTACAATCTAAATAATAGACAGACACAGGTCGGGAGGAGACACAGAGAGGGGAAGTGACTTGCCCAAGCTTACCCAGGTGCCAGCTGTCCACAGTCCTAAGCCAGTTGCTCAATGTACTGGAGCACACTGGCTCAGGTAAATCACCAGTTATATTTACACCCATTTTAATGATGGTTTTTTCCACTGCTGACGTGAAGCAAAGAGGCGTTAGTGCAGCTGAAAAGTCTGGCCTAAGGTCTCCCATGTGCATAGTCCCACCAGTCTGAGGATGCAGACTCCTCTCCCCAGGTTCGCACACTGGAGCAGCAGAACCAGGTGTTGAAGACCAAGTGGAGCATCCTCCAGGGCCAGAAAACTGGGCCCAGGAACATGGAAAACGTGTTCAAGGTGCAAATCAACAGCTTGAAGAAGCAGCTGGAGGACCTGGGGCAACAGAAGGTTAGGCTGGAATCCGAGCGGGGCAACATGCAGGACCTTCTGGAAGAATTCAAGCGAAAGTGAGTCCAAACTATGAAGCCGCCCATGGGGACTTTCTCACCACCCTGAAAGAATTGGGTAAAGATTCCAGCTAGGGTCCTTTGCACGTCCAGGCCTGTATCCATCAGCTATGGGAGAAGGAGGCCCTAAAGCAGAGGTGGACAAAATGTGGCCCACGGGCCACATCTGGCCTGAGGGACCGTCCTGCCTGGGCCTTGAGCTCCCAGCTGGGGAGGTTAGCCCCCGGCCCCTCCCTTGCTGTTCCCCCAGCCCCACAGCCTCAGCTCCGGCCGGGCAGTGTGGCGGAGGAGCTGGCTCCGGCTGGGCAGCGCGGCTGCCAGTCCCGGTGCTCTGAGAGGCATGGTAAGGGGGCGGGGAGTTGGATAAGGGGCAGGGAGTCCCAGGGGGCAATCAGGGTACAGGGAGCAGAAGGTGGTTGGATGGGGCAGAGGTTTTGGAGGTAGTGGTCAGGGAACACAGGGGTTGGACAGGCGTGGGAGTCCCAGGAGCATGGCTGTGGGTAGGGATCGGGGCAGTCAGGGGGGTTGAATAGGGGTGGGGTCCCAGGGGGGCGGTTAGGGGTGGGGGGGGGTCTCAGGATGGGGCGGTCAGGGGACAAGGAGCGGGGAGGGTTGGATGGGTCAGGGGTTCTGAGGGGGGCAGTCGGGAGGCGCATAGGGGGGCGGGGGCCAGGCTGTTTGGGGAGGCACAGCCTTCCCCACCCGGCCCTCCATACAGTTTCGGAACCCCGCTGTGGCCCTCGGGCCAAAAAGTTTGCCCGCCCCTGGTCTAAAGGCAAAACCTCTAACGGGATACTGCCTCCGTCGAAGCATTCGGACATGAATACTGCCTGGGTGCAGGCATCGTCCTTAGCTTTCATCTCCTCAGGGACGTGACTTTTCAGATGAACTCGGTCCATTATATCAATGGGCAAAATTGCAGTATGGTTAGTGTCTCCAGGCTCAGAGGGGGAGGGGGTCTTTTGCTCATAGTCACCCCAAGTCTAGCCCAATAGAAAGGGGAGAATATTTCCCCCTCCCCCTTGATTTTTCGGCACTATTAGTGAAGTGAAAAATGTATCGTTTGCACAGCTCTGATTCTCACCTCCATCATCTCTCTCAGCCAGAGGCGCTGACTTTCTAATGAGCTGGGGGATGCTCAACCCCTACTCTGCCCCAGATCCTGCCCCCCCCTCCAAGCATGCCCCGCCCTTAAAGGTAATAACTGGAGATATACCAATCTCCTAGAACTGGAAGGGACCTGAAAGGTCATTGAGTCCAGCCCCCTGCCTTCACTAGCAGGACCAATTTTTGCCCCAGATCCCTAAGTGGCCCCCTCAAGGATTGAACTCACAACCCTGGGTTTAGCCGGCCAATGCTCAAACCACTGAGCCCCCTTGATCCTTCCCCTCCCCCCCAGTGCCTTGTGTACACCTCGGAGCTGCACGGGACAGCTGATTGCAGCACTGGGAGGGAGGGGAGGCCTTGGGAGGGAGAGGCGCTGATCAGTGGGGCCGCCAACAAGTGGGATGTGGGAGGCACTGGGGGGATAAGGAGGAGCTGATCGGGGAGGCTGAACACCCACCATTTTTTTCCCCCGTGGGTGCTCCACCCCCGGAGCACCCACGCTACACCAATGCACATCCAGACTAGCTCCATCGTGCCCTTGGTGGGTTTAAATCAGGCCCGGTATATCAAAGCCAGTCCATATTTCTATCCCCATGGTGCTTACAGGTTCCAACTCTGATCACGGCCCTATTGTGCTGGAGGCTGCACAGCTACATCGTGAGATACAGTCCCGGCCCTGAAAGGCTCACGATGTAAACAGACAAAAGGCAGGAGGGGAAACGACTCGTCCAAGATCACACAGCAGGGCAGTGCCAAAGACAAGACTAGAGCCAAGCTTTCTTGAGTCCCAGTGCAGTGCCCTACTCACTAGGCTGCACCACCGCTCTCTTTTGCCAAGTCCTAAAGTTGACTTTTAGGGATGCCAGCAGCCACAGCTGCAACAGCAAAGGCCTGATAGTCACAGGCGGGGAACACCCACAGCTCCCACTGACTTCAGCTGAGGCTTTTTGGGGGCTCCGCAGAACATTCTCTGATGGGCCCCACATCTCAGTAGCTTCCGTAAGAGAATTAACTCCCAGCCACTCATACGTACCCTGATTCCCTCCCTCCTGCTCACAGGTACGAAGAAGAAATCAACGACCGGAGTGGGAGGGAGAATGAATTTGTCCTGCTTAAGAAGGTGAGTCCATGCTACTTCCGACTGGGTTTGGCGCTAGGCATTGGGCATTATTATTTATTTATTATGGGTATTGTGGGAGTGCCTGGCTGGGAGACCCAGTCATGGACGAGGACTCTGTTGTGCGAGGCTCTGTACAAACACGGAACAAAAAGATGGCCTCCTACCTCCAAAGAACTTCCAGTCTTAGTAACCAGGGTTGAAGACTGACTCATGGGTTCCTGGACTCTTTTCTCAGGATGTGGACGAGGCTTACATCAAGAAGCAGGAAATGGAGGTCAAGTGGCAAGATCTGACCGACGAAATCCACTTCCTGATGGAGCTTTATGCCAAGGCAAGTGACTTTTCTCTCCCTTGTCTACACTTTGTGGCAGCACAGAAGGTACGGGCTGCGTCCACGCTGGGGTGTGTGGCTACACGCGGCAGTGAAAGGCTCTAGCAGGGGGCAGGCAGTGGGACACTACACGGCTAATGCTAGCAGTGTAGATGGGGGAACGCACTGCATGGATGCGTAGAGCGCTGTGCAGGGTACAGGCCCAAAAGTTCTGGGATGTCTTTACCTGCCTAAGCAGTGCCTCACCATCTACACTGCTATTTATACCCATGCTAGGGGTGTGTGCAGTGTCTGTACATTTCCTGGTGAATTCCATTGAGTAACACTGAGTTCCTGTAATGAAAGATCCTCCCATTCTAGAGAGCCAGAGGTGGTGTCTTTTTTTTTTTTTAAAGGGGCAGACCTGCCTTCACGGTTAACTTGACTCTTTCAAACTAGCTGCAAAATTCCAGGCCAGATTTCAAGCCCCACAATGGTCAGGAGCTGTTTGGGGTTTGTTCAGGGCCCACAACTGGTATAAATAGTCACCAATTAATTCTTACAAAACTCCTCTGTCGTTAAGTGTCATGACTCCCATTCTACAGACAGGAGAACTGAGACAGAATGACTCACCCAAGGCCACTTGGCATGAAAGTGGCGGAGATGGGATCAGAACTCAGGAGCTCCTCCGCTCAGCCCCTTAAGGGGTCCTCTATACTGCAAAAAACCCTGCCACAGCAAGTGTCCGAGTCCGGCTCTACAGATTTGGGCTCACAGAGTTCCCCCCTTGGCACTAAAAATACCCGTATAGACATTCCCATTGAGGCTGGAGTGCAGGTTCTGAAAGCCGGCAAGGGGTTTGTGTCTCAGACCCTGAGCTCTAGCCGGAGTGGGAACGTCTACACGGCTATTTTATAGCACTGTAGCGTGAGCCTGAGTCTATAACCCCAGGCTCTCACATTTGCTGCCACGGGTCTTTTTTTGCAGTGTAGACATACCCTAAGACACTAGGCATATAGGGACTTCCATCTTCCAATAGACTTGAGTTCCATCTAATCCACTATCATGTTTCTTACAGTAGCCAGCACCAGCTACTTGTAAGAAAAACAGAATTAGCAAATGTGGAATAATCTACTTCCATGTTAGGGCTCATCCTGACCTCTGACAGACAGAGATTGGCTTCACCCCTGAACCATGAGGTGTTAAATCCCTCCCTAAATTTGTCAGCGTAAACTGTTATAACTTTGGGTATTCTTCTCATCCCTATAAATGTTCCATCTCTTTTCGAATCTTGTGACGTTCTTGGCCTCACTAACTTCCTGTGGCAATGAGTTCCACAGGCGAACGATGTGCTGTGTGGAAAAAGTATTTTCTAGTCTGTATTTTGAATTTGCCACCCTTTAATTTTATGGAACATACCCTTGTTCTTGTGCAAGGAGACCCTGATCGCCCTTCTCTAGACATTCATTATTATATATACTTTTATTGTGTCCCTCTTATTCGTCTCGTCTTGGAAGATAAACCATCCCAATTTTGTCAATCTCTTTTCATAAGAGTTTCTCCAGCCCCTTAATCATATTTCTCACCCTTCCTCGAACCCTTCTAATTCTGCAATATCCTTTTTGGAGGTGGGTTGACCAGTGGTGCACGCAGGGTCCAGAAGAGGCTGCAGCATTGATTTATATCAGCCAGGGGAGGGAGTTTCCATGGAAGCCGGCTGCAGGGATGCAGTTCAGTTCTCCGTCCTTCGCTGTAACGAATGAGGGTTTTCTTCGTCCTGTAGGAGCTGCGCGAACTGCAGGCCGATGTAGAGATGTCCAACACCCCCGTCGTCATATCCGTGGACAGCAGTCCCGAGCTAGACGTGGACAGCATCATTGCAGAGGCCAGAGTGCAGTACGAGGAGATGGCTGAGAACAGCCGAGAGGAAGCCGAGAACAAGTATCGGATCACGGTGAGCGAGGCCCGTCTCTGCCCTGAGAGGCTGCTGTTTAGAAGGACAGGGTAGCGTGTGAGGCCTTGTCCATGTGAGAGGGAAGTGCCAATATGGAACCGGGCAAGCCAGGGCCCTAGACACCCCCTCAGAAGGCAGCTTCTTGGTTCCTTTGCCCGGCGGCTTCATCCCTTGCTTGGGGCGGTGCTGACAGCAGGGGTCCACCACCTAAAACCCACTTCTTTCTGCTACTCCTAGTCAGATGGGCTGCGGCCTTCCTCATCCCTGACCTACTGTTGTCAAGCAGGCAGGGGTCTATCGTGGGCTTTGTGTGCACGCCCTGGTGGAGAGGTCTTCCTGCCACATAACCCCCTATGCTACCTCAACCAAAGAGCCTCTGTGACAGGCCTTTCCCGCCACCCCAGCTGAAGGTTCCCCTCAGCCACCCACTGAACCCTCTGAGAGCGCAGTGGAGTTAGGGGACTGCCACAAATGGGGGGAACTTGGCTTTGCTCCATTGGGCCCCCTGATCCAGGAGGTTGGGGGAAACTTCCCCCATCTTCCTTGGCCGACCAAGGAGCAGTGCTGGAAGATAAGGCTGTTTCCTCCCCCACCCAGCACATTGGCTGCATAGATGACAATTCTGAGGGGAACCCTGATTTGTACTGTGCCCAGCTCTGCACCCTTGCTGGCAGTGAAGGGACACGGCATAGCTAGCATGAGGTTATTCATTGAGGCTGTGGGTCTCACTTGTTTCTCTATATCCTGGTCTGGACTCAGGGTCTCCTTCTCTCTTCCCCCCTACGCAGTACGAGGAGATCCAGGAGAAAGCGGGCAGGCACGGGGAAGAGCTCCGTGCCGCCAAGGCCGAGCTCAACGAGCTCAACTGGATGATCCAACGGCTCCGGACGGAGATTGCGGTCCTGAAAGAACAGGTCAGCGAGGAAACAGCTGGGGATTCGCATGTGGAGGGAGGGGACCAAATCCAGCCCTGGGGGGGAGCTCTGCTGAAGTGATTCGGTGCCCACAGGGACAGATTTTCCAAGAGCTCAGCACACTGGGTGCATAGAATCATAGAAACGTAGACCTGGAAAGGACCTTACGAGGTCATCTCGTCTAGCCCTGTGCTGAGACAGGACCAAGTCTACTCTAGAGCACCTCAACGGGAGTTTGTCTAAACCTGTTACCTCCCTTGGCAACCTGTTCTAATGCTTAACTATCCTTACACTTAGAAAGCTTCCCCTCATCTCTCACCTAACTCTCCCGATTACTTCTTGTCCGTGCTGGATACTGGGGCTCTTTTGAAAACCCATCACCCAGCACTTGAAGATCAGCACCTCCTTGTCCTTTTCTCCATCCATTCTTTTGGAGAGACCTTGAGGCAGGAGTGTCAGAATCAGGGGGAGGCCTGGGGGCCATGGGCCTCCCGCTTTTTACTGGCCATAAGGGGCGAACAATGGGTGAGGGAGGGAGCGGAGAGTAGTGAGTGTGGGGGGTGGGCTCTTGGGCGGAAGTGGCAGTGCAAGGGCAGGGACTCGGGGAGAAGGGACGGTGGGGGGCAAAGTCTCGGGGGCGGTGCAGCACGGAGGGGCAGGACCATGGTTTGGGCACCTGTGGCTCCCCCCCACTTTTAGGGTGCTTGTGCCACCCCTTCCTTGAGGCCATGTGACCAGGGAAAGGGACTTCCCTTTAGGCTTCTTGCCGTGTGTCTGACTTTCTCTCTAACGACAGTCGGGCTCGGGGACCCAGTCACAATGTGATTCTATTCTGTAGTGTGGGCAGGATGTTAATTGTGTCCTGAACGTGACCAGTGCATGCATTGGTTAGGACGGTGACTGCATTCCCATCTATCTCTTCAGGGGTGACTTGATTACAGTCTGTAGGTACCTACATGGGGAAAGGTGATAAAGTGGATTGTGGAAATTATCGTGGTATCTCCCTCCTAGCCATTGCAGGCAAAGTTCTGGCGCGGATCTTTGCAACCCGCCTTCTGCCCCGGTCAGAAGAAATCTTACTGGAGTCACAATGGTTTCTGACCATGTCGTGGAACTGTGGATACGATCTTCACAGCACGGCAGCTGCAAGAAAAGTACTGAGAGCAAAACCGACCGCTGTACATGGCTTCTATTGATCTAACTAAAGCCTTTGATTCAGTGAATCGCCCTGCCCTCTGGACTGTACTTTCTAAGAGTGGATGTCCTGATAAATACATCAATGTCCTACAATTGCTTCATGATAACATGAAAGTGACTGTTCTGAGTGGCACCGGCTCCCAGAGTGAACCTTTCAAAGTACAAACAGGAGTCAAACAGGGCTGTATCATCGCTCCAACCATGTTTGCGGGTTTTATTGCCATCATTCTGTACCTAATTGCTGGGAAGTTTACAGCTTGCGTTGAAATCATTTACAGAATGGACGGGAAGCTGTTCAGGCTTAGCAGGCTGAAAGCGGAGAGTAAGATCTTCACAACATCTATTGTGGAACTTCAGTACGCTGATAACAACGCAATCTTTGCCCACTCGGAGAAAGATCTTCAAACTATCTTGAATGTGTTTGCCGATGTGTACACATGTCTTGGTTTCACTCTTAATATCAAGAAGACTAAATTGCTCTATCAGGCCTCTCCAAATGAGGTATTACGTGCCCCATCTATCAAAATCAGTGGAGTGGTGCTGGAGAATGTTGATCATTTTCTCTACCATGGAAGTCATCTTTCATCCAAGGCAGATATTGATGCAGAAATTCAGCATTGCCTGAGCTGTGCCAGTGTAGCTTTTTCTCGTTTACGGCACAGGGTTTTTGAAGATCACAACATTCGAACAGACGCCAAGCTTCTTGTTTATCAAGCTGTTATTTCCCAACACTGTTGTATGGGTCCGAAACTTGGACAACCTATAGACACCACTCGAAAGTCCTTGAGAGGCACCATCAATGCTGCCTACGTAAGATTCTGAAGATCAAGTGGGAAGACGGGCGCACCAATATTAGTTTTCTGGAAGAGGCAAAGACCACCTGTTACAGGGCGGCACAAGCTTCCTTCTTGTCCCTGAGCCCTGTGCTTGGGCTGGCCAAAGAAAGGGTCTCAGACACCTCTTGCAGGTGCTTCACCCGTGTTCTTTTATTTACAATGGCTGTACAATCCCAATTTCCCCCAACACCTGTCCCAGCTCCGACCCCTCACTGGGTCCTCTGACCTTTGAGGCTTGTGTCAGCCAGCAGAGACAGAGCCTCAACCCTCCTATCTTCCTGTCTGGCTTCCCCTCCCTGAGCTTTTCCCTGGGTTTATAGTCTTCCCAGTCATCAACCCAGCTGGTTCCACTAGGCTCAGCAGATCACCCTGAGCCTGCCCTCGTTAGAAACTGCAGCTGGGCTCCCAGCTAAGGGTCTTGACCCATACACCCGGCCACCCTAAGGGGAAACCGGCTTTTTAGCAGGGCACCCAAAGATTTTATACCTCTGCCCTGCGACACCACCAGTATCGAAGCAATGATCATCCGTCAGCAATTGCACTGGACTGGTCACATTGTCCGGATGCCAGACCATTGCCTCCCAAAACAGGTCCTGTTCTCTCAGCTGAAAGAAGGGCACCGTAACTTAGATGGACAATGGAAGCATTATAAGGACTTGCTGAAGGACAACCTAAAAAAGTGTAATATTGACATTGACACTTGGAAGACACTTGCCCAGGATCACTTAAAATGGAGTGAAGTCCTACCTGATGGTCCCCTGCATTTTGAACTTGCTCGCCGACAAGCTGAAGAGGACAAGAAGCGCAGGAGGAAGGAGAGACTGGCTTCCAGTCATGGTCAACAGCCTCCTGCTGAGCCTGAAAACATCTGCCCTCATTGTAATAGAACTTGCGGCTCAAGGATTGGCCTTATTAGCCACCCGAGGACCCATAACTCCCATGGAAGATGATCATACTCGGTAACGAGTGATCGTCCATCCTCATCACATGGGGGAACGAATATTTGATAATGGGCTCCTCAATCTAGCAGGCAAAAGCTAACAAGATCCAAAGGCTACAAATTCAGACTGGAAATAAGAGGCAGATTTTTAACGGTGAGGATAATTAACTATTGGAACGATTTGTGGTGGATTCTCCATCATTGGACACTTTAAAATCAGGATCAGATGTTTTTTCTAAAACATCTGCTCTAGTTCAAACAGGAAGTATTTGGGGGGAATTCTATGGGCCATGTAACACAGGAGGGCAGACTAGCTGATCAAAATGGTCCTCTCTGGCTTTAGAATATCTGTCTCTCTGTCTCTCTCTGACCTGCTGGGGACTCAGCCCCTTACAATCTTGATTACGGTGATGGACTGGGACTCAGGAGATCTGATTTAAATTCCCAGTTCCCGCATTGTAAATGTCAAAACAAAACATTTTGGCTTTTCCTGTTGTTATTTTATTGGTTTTCGTCTGAAGTGATTCAGTGAATGGATCCCGAAGTCACAAAATATTTCAGCTGATGTGAATTTGCATTTTGCAGTGAAAAATAAGTGTTGGATGAAAAATGTCACCCACCTCTCATCTCCTCCTGATCTCTAATACTAGAGACTGGATTAAGCCCTGATACGTAAGCCTTAATACCCCTTCCAAAATGTGTGTTGTCAGTTATAAGGACCCTTCCTCTCTTCTGGTGCTTACTTCTTTTCTTGATGGGAAATTTCCACTTACACAGTAACTAGCTGTCTTTGGAGATGCCCACATGATGGGTGAGTTGGCCTTAGAATGCCCCAGCTGATTTCTGCTGTAAGCTGCACCCTTTCCTCCATAGATAGCTCCAAGGAGAGACCTAGGTCTCAAGGGAAACCTGTCAAATGTCTCTTTTGTAGAATGCCAAGCTGGAGGCGGACATTGTCCAGGCTGAGGAGCAAGGCAAGATCACCGTGGCGGATGCTTCAGAGAAGCTGCAGAAGTTGGAACAAGCCCTGCAGATGGCCAAGCAGGAAATGGCGGTCCAGCTGCGGGAGTATCAGGCGCTGATGAACCTCAAACTGGCGCTGGATATCGAGATCGCCACCTACAGCAAGCTGCTGGAAGGAGAGGAGAGCAGGTGGGCTTTGGGAAGGGATGGCGTGTGTCATGATTGGATGGCTCTCCCTCACACCCAACAATGGGAGAACCAATGAGAGAGCTGAGTACCCTAGGCCAGCCCCCAGTGCCTGGAAGTTGGCTCCTATGTGGTGCACCTGTCTGTCTGTCTCTGAGCTAGGTGGATTAACCCTTTGATTGCTAACCTCTCTCTGGGAAAGAAGCTCAGGTGGGTTTGGAAGGGGGGCGGGCGGCACACGATGCGATTGGATGCCTTCTTCTGGTGGGAGGGCCAATCAGAGAGACCAGATGAGCCCAGTCCTGATGCACTGGCCCCAACAGGCCAGTCCAGTGCTAGGTTCATTTTGACCAAGGTTGCCACGTCATCGGAGGAGACGGGTTTGTGATTGAGCTGTACAAATTAAGCTCCTCTGGGCTGCATCACGACAACCTCTATTTCCAAGAGTACCACGGGGCACCACATGCCTCTGCTTTTCACAGCTTCCTCCTTAACTCTGCCCTCAAATTTAGCTGAAGTTGCAGAAACAAGCAGACTGGAAATTAGTTTAGCTGTGGGGGACAAAGTGGACATTGTGTGTGTGTGGAGTATCTTTGGAGAAGCCACTTGGTCGGCCTGTACTTATTCTGCTTCTGTTTCAGGGTGACTCCCCCCAATAAACTGTACTTGACCCTTAATTATCTCTTAACCCGGGGCTGCTGGTCCTGACTCAGTCAGGCAACGTTCTGATGTGTGTGCAAGGCCGGCTCCAGTGTTTTTGCTGCCCAAAGCAGTGGGAAGAGAAAAAAAAAGCCGCGATCGGTGGCACTTTGGCGGCAGCTCTATCACCGCCGCTTCATTCTTCGGTGGCAATTTGGCGGCCGGTCCTTCCCTCTGAGAGAGACTGAGGGACCCACCACTGAGGAGCCGGATATGCCGCCCCTTTCCGTTGGCCTGCTCCAAGCACCTGCTTGCTGAGCTGGTGCCTGGAGCCGGCCCTGTGTGTGTGATTAGTCACACGCAGGGTGACCAGACAGCAAGTGTGAAAAATCGGGACAGGGTGGGGGGTAATAGGAGCCTATATAAGAAAAAGACCCTAAAATTGGGACATCTGGTCACCCTAGACGGCATTCTATGGAGATCATTGTTCATGCAGAAGCCAGCCGCTTCCCAGCCGAGCACTGCCTCACACCTTCCCTTAGGGTGGTATGTCAGGCAGGCAGCCTCTGTCTGCAGCTGTGATAAGTCAGGGGTGAAATGCCTTCCCGGGGAGTGAGTCATGGAGTCAGTGAGGTGCCAAATGGCTGGGCTTTCACTCGGTTCCCAGCAATCTATATCCTTTACAAGCCAGCCTCATGCAGTGGATGAAATGGAGTAAAGCAGCTGGGATCTCATGTGTTCTAGTCCCAGGTTAGCTGCTGCCTCGCTGTGAGCTTAGGGCAGGTTATTTAACCTCTCATTAGTAACATAAGGATAACGATCTCGTAAGAAATATTTCTACCTACCTAGGGCTTCACTCTGGTGGCTATGCAGCGTGCTAATTCTCTGCTCAAATCTTCTTGGGTAGAGCCCCGGTCCTTCTGCTTCACAGTACAGGCCCTTATTGACTGAGCCAAAGGAGAATCTCTGTTAGCTGCTAGCAGTATGGGGCTCGTGACACACAGATGAACTGTTCTGAGTCTATGACAGTGGCTCGCACGCACAGCACTAACCGTTTCCTTCTCTGCACCCCACCTGCACTAAGTTTTGTCATTCTTCCGCTTTGCAGGTTGGACTCCAGTATGCAAAACCTGAGCATTCTGACCACGACAACCGGCTATTCTAGTAAATATATTTCACTGAGACACCGGGGAGGAGTTGGGCAGCAGGGCAGCCCATAGACCGGGGCAAAATCCCACCCGCATAGCGGTGCTGGACTTTACTAGCCAGTGGGAGTTTGGCGCATGCAGGGAGAGCAGAATATGAGAGACAGCGTCTGTCACGTGGGTCGGAGAGGAGACATTTTCCCTTTGTGATTCACTAAGGTCCTGATCCTGTGAGCTGCAGAACATACCCCACTGTCGACAATCACATCCGGCGCCATAGGGGTGGGAACTATGGGAGCGTGGGGTGCTGCAGCACCCCCAGGTTTTGCAAGGGGTCCCGGCTGTGGGCCCTGTGCCGTTGGTCCTGGCTGCTGCCCCGTGTCCAGGAGCCTGGCTGCCATCCAGGGTCCCAGCCATAGGCGCCGACTTCCCCTTTGCCCGGTGGGTGTTCGACCCCACCCCACCCCTGCCCCTGCCCTGCCCTCATTCCACCCCCTTCCCCCAAGTCCCCCCCCACCCCGTGTCTTCTCCGCCTCCTCCCCTGAGTGCGCTGCATCCCTGCTCCTCTCTCTCCCTCCTGGAAAGTCCTAAGCAGGGCCGCCCGGGGGCGGGGGAGGAGGGGGGCAAGTGGGGCAATTTGCCCCAGGCCCCCACAAAAGTTTTTCAGGGCCCCTGAAGTGGGGTCCTTCACTCGCTCTGGGGGTCCCGGAAAACTCTCGTGGGGCCCGGGCCCCCGGAGCTTCCTCCGCTCTGGGTCTTTGGCGGCAATTCAGCAGCGGGGGGTCCTTCTGCCCCGGGACCCGCTGCCGAAGTGCCAGGTCTTCAGTGGCAATTTGGCGGCGGGGGCCCCCAGCTGCCGAAGACCCCAGGCCCCCTTAATCCTCTGGGCGGCCCTGGTCCTACGTGACGCCAAACAGTTGTTAGGTGGCGAGGGGGCGGGAATCGCTGGGAGGGAGGGGGAGGAGCGGGGATGCGGTGTGCTCGGGAGCGGGGGGCGGGGGGCGAAGAACCGGGGGGGGGGGAGCTTGGCTGCCAGTAGGTGTGGAGCACCCGCTAATTTTTCCCTGTGGGTGCTCCAGCCCCGGAGCACCCATGGAATTGGCACCTATGGTCCTGACTGCTTCCCCCCCCGCCCCCCGGGGTCCCAGCGGCCGCCCCATGCCTGGAGTCCTGGTTGCCATCCCTGCTCTGGGGGCTCCATGCCGGCCCCGCACCCAGGGTCCTGGCTGCTGGCCCCACGCCCGGGGCAAGGGGGGTTGGAGTTCAGCACCCCAACTATTAAAAGTGTTCCAGTGCCATTGTCCAGTGCTGGGACCGTCAGCTAGATTCTGACCTCTTCTGGCCTCGTGTTTGCTTAAACTCTCATTCCCAGAGCAATCAGGTTAATGACAAAAATGTCCATCTACTGCCTTCAGTTTCCCCCATGCCATCCCATTGGCTGAGATGGCAGGATATAGACAAGGGCCTGGCTGGTGGGTGCTCCTTGTTCTCTGCTTCACTAGAATGGGTCTGAGCTGTCGTCCCTATTCACAGAGCTGGGAAGCTTGCCGGTGGCCGAAATTTCATGTACCCATTTTTTTTCCCTGGCAAAACACGGCTTTTTGACCAAAGTGTAACTTTTCCATGGAAAATTTCCATTCTGTCTGAAATTTTCTGGTTTATAGAAACTGAAAAATTTGGGTCAAGTTTTTGGAGTTTTGTAAAAAAAAAAAATTCTTTTATTTTTGGTTTCAGTTTTCCGTACATTTTGTTTGGTCGGTTTAGAAAACTGAACGTTTGTACCAAAATGTGGCTTTAGAAAAAACAAACATTTTTGTGGTTTGGGTTGGTTTTTTTGCTTGTTTTTAAATTGAAAGCCTCAAAATGTTCCATGGGAAAGTCTGAAAAAAATCATAAAAAGAAAAGATTTCCTAGAGTGTGTTTCATCCCACTCAAGTCTCAGTGGCGGCAGGCAGGATTGAACCAGGGACCTTGGTGCATGGCCATTAGCTAAGGCTGTAGAGCAGACTAATTTTATCTCTTTTTCTAGGTCATCTCCATACCACTAGATAGGTCAGAACACCACACGCTTTCTGGGTGTGGGTTACTTAAGCAAAGTGGAGCCTGTAGCAGAGAGCAGACTGTCACCTTCTAGTGGCTGCTGATGCAACCAGTAAGCTGTGATTAATGCATATAGGCCACCTCTGGCCCATCCCTCTGACCTTGCGTGGTCACTGTCCTGGCCTGTGATCTGGGATGGTGGGTCTGTCTCCTACAGGTGTTGTCCTTGAGCATGCTTGATTCTTCCCCTCCTTAGCACTGCCCTGATCGGTTGTTTTTGGGATGCAGGGCTGGAAGCTCGTCAGCTAATGCATCCATCTCCCTCTTCTCTTCCAGGTGGGATGAGCACAAGATTCCCTGGCAAATTTGGCAGCTCGTAAGCGTTGGTGCTGCCTCCGGTTCCTCCCCCCTGGAAAGGTTGACTGAGAAAAATAAACCTGGGGATGGAAAATTGGTGTCCTGCTTCCTCAGGTGTCCTCTGCTACGTTAGAGCTGTGATACCTGAATGGGGAGGGGAGCTCCCTTTGATGGACACCCAGCCAGCCAGTTAGCTGTACAATCCCTCTTGGTTTGTTCTCTGCTTGCTTTACCTATAAAGGGTTAACAAGCCCAGGAGTGAAAGACAAGGAGTGGGCACCTGACCAAAAGAGCCAATGGGAAGGTAGAACTTTTTAAAATTGGGAAAGAAACTTGCTATTTGTCTTTTGTTCTCTGGGCTGCAGGGACATGGGGCAGTAATGTTGTAAGCAGCTTTAAGCCGGGTTTGATTACAGATGATCAGTTCATACCTCGAACCTAGGTACCTGGAGCCTCAGATATGTAAGTAAAAATAGGGAATGTCTAAAAAGACGCGATCAGGGTTATTTCTTTTATTTCTTGTGGACTCCTCTGTGCTAACCCCCGATGCTTTTGTTTGCTTGTAACCTTTAAGCTGACCCCCCGCCCCCAAGCAAGCTATTTTGGAATTGCACTTTTAAAATCTAGCAAAAGCCGAAGTTCCAAGCTGGTTTTGTTTTTAATAAAATTTACCTTTTTTAAGAACAGGCTTGGATCTTTGGTGTCCTGAGAGGTTTGTGCACATGCTGTTTGGTTAGCCGGTGGCAACAGCTGATTTCTCTGTTTTCTTTCTCAACTCTTGGGGGCGGGGGAAGGCTTGAGGGTACCCCACAGGGAGGAATTCCCAAGTGCTCCTTCCTGGGTCCAAAGTTTTTTTTGTTTTTTTTTTGCATTCACCAAGCCTAAGTCAGAGAAAAGCTGTGAGGTAGTGGGGATTCAGCCTTGACAAGGGCCTTAACAGATGGGCCTTTCTTGATCAGCTAAGCCAGTAAGTCTCAGGGGGAGACTGGGACGGGTGCAGAAATCTGGGACCTCCCCCCTACCCTGAATCTAGCAGCGTTTGCAAATTCTGTGCATGATAATAGAGGAGTTGGGTGATGGGGGGAGCGTAAGCAGCAGTGGGGTGAAGGGTTTGCCAGTGTCCCCTGACATCAGCGTTTGATCCCTATCAGTCTATGCTTCTTTCCTCTCTCTCCCCTGCCCTGAGAGGGTCTTAGTTCACCCAATAAACTTCTCAGCTCCGATAACGTCTCTGTTCTTACAAGACAAGTCAAACCCACTAGTGAGCATGTGTTACAGGTCCCTGATCCACAGAGGTTGTTCCTCTACTGCCTATGCTAAAAAACCCAGCTGTCAGGACCGGTGTGTGTGTGTGGGGGGGTTCTCAGGCCTAGTTGTTGGAGCAGTGGTGGTCAGGCCTAGGGGTCAGAGCTGGAGACGGCGGCCAGGCACAGTTCTGAGGTCAGAGCCGTAGTCAGGAGACAGAACCAAGGGTCAGAGCTCGAACCGGAAGTCGGAGCTGGAGTCAGGAATTGAGCAGGGGCGCTGGTCTGTGATTGTTTTGGGATCAACGACCCACTCGATGTTACTGAGCAGAGCTGGGCGAGTGGGGTGCACTGGGAATAGGGCTGGTCAGAAGACGGATTTGCTGGCCCATGAAAAATTTGGGGATTGTGGGGAAAAAAAAATCATCCTGAATTGGGATAAAAAGCCAAAGCGTCAAAGTGTTTTGCAGAACGAAATTCCGAGACAATGACCATTTCCGGCCACAATCGGAACAACCCCTTGACCTTTGTTTATTCTTAATTTTTTAAATATAAAGTAAAGAAAATTTCAAACCAAGAAGTTGTCCCGAAACAAAAAAATCAAAACTCCCCCCCCCTCTTGATTTTTTTCCTAAAGAAATTTCATAGAAATGGAGATGATTTCGCAAAAAAATTCAGATTTGGCAAAACGGCATTTTCTGACAGCAAACTCTTTTGACCGACGTATTCCAACCGGCTCAAACTGGGCAGGGACGGGGGTCTGGGATGGGCGTGGGAGAGGATTTGAGGGCAGGGGAAGGGCTTTTATGAGCCAGGCATCACAGGAGCAGAGAAAAGTCCAGGATGGGGTCAGGAAGGGAGTAAGCCGGATCTGGGGAAACTGGAAGGGAGGAGAGACCTAACAAAGAAACTGGTGGAAGAGGGGGAATGAGGAAGGGAATGAAGAAGAGAAATTTCTCTCCCTTGCCAGCTGGGAAGTGCAGAGCAGATCATATCTCTGGGCAGCCTTGGCAGTTTATATACCAGGGCGCAGAAGCTGAGTAAATGTTTACTCCACTCCCCATTCTCCAAATGGGCGAGAGATTCCCTCTCTTCCCTCGAAATATCCCCTCTCCTCCTGCTCTGCAAGGACGCTGGGTCTCGCTCCAGAGCCCGTGCCAGCTGTTGTGGGTGGAGATGGTGCCCCTAGCTGGCCTCTTCTCACTTTTTGCACTTTTGCACGGGGGAGCGAGCGTGAGCGAACGCGAGAAATGGCTCAACATTCCGAGCCCAGCCGCTGGCACAAAGAACAGCCCACGCTATCCACCCAGCGCCGCCGTTGGGCAGAATCCAAAATGTCGGTGGAAAAAACTGTTTCAATAAAAAAAAAAAGTGCAAATAATTCAAGTAAAAAACCCCATTGAAAGGGAAACAGCTTGAACATTGCAAAGCTGCTGCAGCAAAGTGGGGTGGCCCGGGCCAGCTCAAAGCCAGCTTGGGGATGTTACGTGTGCTGCCATCGCACCTTTGATTGCACTGTAGATGTACCTTCAAGCCAGGTCTGTCAGGAACCAGGGCCTGGTAGTGCCATCTCCGGGCAACCTAACGAGCGCAGCTGGCCTGGAGTTGGCTGCCTGATTGGCTAGACAGCCTGATTGGCAGGAAGAATAAGCAGACCACTCTTGGGTTAGCAGCTGCTGAGAACATTCGTGCTTGTACCATTTGTGGTTGTACCTGATTGGGTCCGGCCTGGCCTTACTCCAGGTAACTTGGCTCTGATACCCTGGTATCCGGTCTGTGATTCTGGTCTCTCATTCCTGCTGATTGACTCCTGCTCCCAACACAAGGTGTGGCCACCCATGTCCTGGTGGTTGATGAGATCAACCCCAGGCACGTTTGCTGGTACAGTAATATTGCTAAGGGGTGTGATTTTTCTTTTTATATTGTGGCAAAGCTCTAGTGTAGACACAGTTGTATTGGCATAAGAGTGCCAGCATCGTTTAGCTCGTTTGGGGAGCTGATGTGATGAAGTGGGGGTTTTATTCATCTTGTTATGTTGCATGTCAGTCTTAACCGTCCTATACTAATACTGTGTGTACCTTAGTTTCCCAGCGTCCTGCACCAATGCTTAGGTGGTGGGAATTGGGGGTGTGATTTTGCTGAGGCCCTCAGGGCAGGTGAGACTGCCCAGCTGTTTGCATCTATGTAACCTGTGACCAGGTGACACCTTTGAGACAAGGAGAAGGAGGAGGGTCATTAGGTGGGTGTTGGAGGTTGGGTGGCTGGAGGCTGGCAGTCTGTGTGTGTGTGGGGACTGGAAGAGAGGGAATCCAGGGCATCTGGCCCAGGATTCCTAAGATGGACTTGGCTGAAAGTCACTGAGGTCTGTAATAGCAAGCTCTGTTCTACGCTGTGTTCCTGTCGACGAATAAACCTTCTGTGTTACGCTGGCTGAGAGTCACGTCTGACTGCGGAGTTGGGGGCAGGGCCCTCTGGCTGCCCCAGGAGCCCCGCCTGTGTGGACTCGCTGTGGGAAGCGCACGGTGTGAGAAGGGGATGTTGAATGCTCCGAGGTCAGACCCAGGAAGGTGGAAGCTGTGGAAGCTTCTTACCCTGAAGACAGTCTGCTCCGAGAGAGGAGGTTCTGGCTGGCTTTGTATGGAGTAGTTCCAGATCATTGCCCAGTGACTCCGTGGCAGCTGTCTATCTGCTATAAGCACCCTTGCTGCTGTCAGCTGTGTCTACACTAGGAGCTCTGCTGGTGAACTCGTTCTGGTATGGACTAACTGCCCCACTATGGCTTAATGGGGCATTATCTCCAGTGCTGAAGCATTTGGACCTGGTCGCGTTCTACACCAATATTGTACACCCACGTTAGGCACTGATATGGCCCGTTACCATAGTATGGGAGCACCTCACAATCCTTGAGTGTTTAGCCTCATAACCCTTCTGTGAAGCAGGGCTATTACTCCCATTGTGCAAATGGGGAAACTGAGGCACTGAGCGGCTAAGTGCCTTGTTCCAGGTCAAACGAGAAGCCTGCGGCTGAGTTGGGAATTGGCCCTGCATCTCCTAAGCCCCAGCTCATGCCCTATCCTAGGAAACAGGTGTAAATGACTAACGCAAGGTGCAAGGCCAATTGAGGGTTGGGTCCTGGGTGCCCCAAGCCATCCAGGTTTTGCAGGATCAGCGTTTCCTGTCAAGGGCACTGCATGCAAGTTTCTCTGCTAGGTGGCACGGTGCCCCCTGCTGGGGCATGAGGGAATTGCTTCCAGGTGAAAACTGGCTTGATTCTCCTTGCTGCTCCTCTTTGGGGATAAGAAATGTCTTTATTCCCCGGAGAGCGGCTGGAATGCGTCCGACAGCCCTCCTGCTCTGACCTGCCCTCTCTGCTGGGAACGCACAGCCGTGGGGGCCTTTAAAAACAAAGCCGGCTGACCCACGCCACGCACAATTCTCCCCCTGGGGAGAGAGCGTGAGGCACGGGTGCCGGATGTTAGTCGCGTCACTTAGTGCATGACTGGAAGGTGCTCAGATCCTACAGGGATGAGAACCTAGAGAGGACAGATTAAGCGTCTAGTTCCTTCCTCGCTGCAGCCAAAGCAGACTCGGGCACTGGGGTCTGGCTCAGGCTGCAGGGGAAACATTTCTGGTTGAGGCTCCTTGGTTAGCATCTCGGGGGGCCTGGCACCGATTTCTATCGCCAAATAGCTAACGGGAACATACTTCAGCCTCTGGGCAGCTCACAGACTTTTCACTTTGCCTATATACTACTGGTCATGTGTTGATTGGTTGCCCAAGTCACATGGGATGGCTCCTGCTCCTGGATTGGATGACTGGAACTTTTAAAATGGTGGCTGAAGGATTAAAAAAAATGAAGAGCAAGTGTGACATGCTGTATTATCGGGGGTCTAGGTAGAGGATAAGCACCTACTACTGCTGGCAGCCAACGGATTTACTACTTCTGCTCAAGTGGTAAAGTTCTACTCTTTGCATTTGAACGGCCTGTGTTTTGAGCCCTGCTGGGGAGATGTCCAGTCACTGTGCTAGGTGCTGTACATTATTAGGTGCATTATGTAGCACCTATGTGCCTGTCACGGACCAGGACCCCACTGTGCTTGGCACTGTCCACGCAGAACCAAAAGACAGTCCCTGCCCAAAGAACTTACCCAGCAGATGTCAGAATAATCCGACTCCACAACTGACAATACAGTGAACGCCCCTTGTTTATTCATGAGGGCCCCAATCCTGGGCAGATCCTGATGCCCACGCAGAGCCCCATCATCTTCAACGGGACTCTGCCTGGGATCCAGAGTCTGTTTCTGTGTGAATCAGCATGTGGGATCCAGCCACAGATGTTGTTCCACGGAGCTCCTGGAACACTGGCAGCCTGTGGGGTGAGTGCAAACAACCTGCCTTAGGCCGGAAGGGGACAGATTCGCTTGCCATATGGTGCCTTCGTTTTTCCACATTACCGTGATGGTCCGTAAATTATGGATGCCCCTCCTGGGGATGCTGCCGGGATCCACCCAATTCCTCTTCCGTTGCGTTTCATTTGTTAGAACATGGACACCCCAGTCCGTGTCTCTGTTGGGTCAGAGCCGTGCTTGTCCTTGGAAGGGCAACAGACATTTCTTCTCCTCTTCCTCCTTCTCTTTCAGCCTTGGTCTCCCTCCATGTGGCCCCTGTAACTGTTCTGGTAGGATCTCAGCGCCTCTGCAAAGCCAGGCAGGGCCTCCCAATGTATTCCGGGAGGTGATCTCCTCCCTCTGGAGCATCATCAGGCAGGGCCACGATGGGAGATGGGATCGGGATGGGCCAGGGCTCTGAGGTGGCACTGAATAGTCTCTTTCAAGTGCTTGGCTGGCTGGTTCTTGCTCACCTGGACAGGGTCCAGCGGATGGCCATGTGTGGGACCAGGAAGGAATTCCCCCCCACAGATTGGCAGTGACCTTGGGGTTTGTTTTTTTTTGCCTTCCTCTGCAGCATGTGGGTGCGGGTCCCTTGCTGGGATTATGGGGGTGTATCTCAATCCTTTCCTTGCCACTGGGCACTGGTGCAAGTCCGTCTCCCCTATTCTCTGCCTGTGGCACAGCAGTCTAGTCACTGGAGAGCTGAAATACTTGGGTTTAATCTTGGGCGTCAGGTTTAGCGTGTGGGCGCTGGGTGGTGGTGGCGGCCTGGGATATCCAGGAGGTCGGAGTAGATGATCGAGTCCCTGCTGGCCTTAAACTTTACAGCAATGTGGCCTGCTAGGTAGGGTACTGCCTAGACCTCAGGACACCTGGGTTCCATTCCTGGCTCTGCTGCTGGGTGAACTTGGGTAAAGCACTTTCCCTCTGTGTGGGTCCATTTCCCCCATGGGAAAGTGTGGATGGCGATACTCCTTTGTAAAGCTCTTGGAGATCTATGGCTGAAAAGCGCTCGGTATTCCTAGGAAGGCTGGAAAAAGAACGTGAAGCTGATGTCGAAGAGAGCCCAAGTCCGAGGCTTGAATCTAGCCCCCACCTCCTTCCAATGTCAGCAGTTCATGAATCCTACAGTCTTGCTTTTGAATCAGAACAAAGTCTGGCAGGTGCTGGTTTTGGTTCCAGATCAGCTGAGCCGGGCAGGTCTCCATCAGTGAGGAGGTGGAAGACTGGCAAGTTATCTGCTATTTTGGGGACAGAACCTTGGTGGAGCAGCAGCCCCGGCCTCAATCTTGATTCAGTCTCTAACTCAAACAGGAGCCTAAATCTGGACCAGGATATAAACACCATCTCCAGGAGAAATCAAACCAGCCCTTTACCTGTCTTGGACGCTGTGCTGAGAAATTGTATTTCCTGATGCACAAGAGGCTGGTGATCGGGTAACGCAGCTAAACCTTTGGGGAATCAGCCCCTCTTGTGGGCAGACGTTAGCACCTACAAGGTGGGTGAGATAATGTCTTTTTTTGGGTCAGCCTCTGTTGGTGAAAGTGGCCAGCTTTCTACAGTAAGATCAGGAACAAAAATATTACATTAGGAGAGCGACCATGCTCCCCTGTTCATCCTCAATGCAAGGGAGACCTCTGGTGGCAAAACACTTCGACAGGCTGCAATACAATTTTTTTTTTTAATACCTCCTGTGCTGACTAATTGTCTGCTTCTTGAGCAAGGTCTCCTGCTGCAGGGATTCTGCTGCAAAGACACCCCTGGCTGGGTCATCCGCAGGGACTGAACCCTGCCTGGAGCCGAAAGTATTGGCTTCCTTTGCCATAGCAATAAAACCAGCTTCGTGAATAGGGCCCTACTAAATTCACAGCCCTGGAAAAACGTCTCATGGACTGTGAAATCTGGTCTTTCGTGTGCTTTTAGCCTACACTATACAGATTTCATGGGGGAGACCAGCATTTCTCAAATTGGGGGTCCTGACCCAAAAGGGAATTACAGGGGGGTGGCAAGATTATTTGGGGAGGGGGTTGTGGTATTGCCACCCTTATTTCTGAGCTGCCTTCAGAGCTGAGAGACCGGAGAGTGGCCCAGGGAGCAGCGCAGAAGTAAGAGTGGCAATATCATAGCCCCCCCCCCCCACGATAACCTTGCGACCCCCTCCAACTCCTTTTTGGGTCAGGACTCCACAATTACAACACTGTGAAATTTCAGATTTAAATAGTTGAAATCATGAAAGTTCTGATTTTAAAAATCCCCTATGACTGTGACATTGACCAAAATGGCCCATGAATTTAGTATGGCCCCAGCTGTGAACTCCAGATGCAGTAGCGGAGGCATACGTGGGCTTGCCACCAGAGGGAGCCAGAGAGCCACACAGTGGGTTTTACTGGGAAGAGCAGGAAATCCGCTGCATTAATGCAACACTTTCCATAGGGAGGCTTCCGACGACAAGGTCTGATGCTGCCCCTCTGTATCTCCTTGCAGAGCCCTCTGGTATCAGTCTCCTGCACCCAGGGTGGGCTGAGTTCCACCCAGCCCTGCCGATGGAGGCTCTGGACAGGTGGGCAAATTGTGCCTGGATACATGTGAGGAGCGCCCCCTTTCCCGCGAGCTCCTCCCGCGAATCTTCCAACTGGCTGGATAATTGTTGTACTTCTTGGTCCAGGGTTCAATCCTGACAGACCCACCCACCCTGAGGGCTGCCACACGCCCACCTTCAGACCTCTGGATTTCCCACAGTCCAAGGGACTTCACCTTGGTGGAGTATGGAAGCTTGTGCGTTGCAATGGCTATGCTGGCGGGACCTTTACCTCCAGCTAGGAGCACCGAGGCCAGAGGGTAGGGACCAAAGACCAGACCACAAGCCCTCCAGGCTGGGGCTGAGGGAGAGCTCAGCAACAGAGCCTCAGAACTTTCTTTAAGTTACAGAAGTACAGCTAGGCAGCTGTTCCAGCTAACAGCACACCAGACAGGGTGCACACCAGACCCCGCCATCCTAGGGTGACCAGATGTCCCGATTTGACAGGCTCCTATTTACCCCCCACCCCCTGTCCTGGTTTTTCACACTCCCTGTCTGGTCACCCTACGCCATCCTAATGTGTCTGACAAACTCTCAAAGCTGGGATGCAATGTGTGTCAGAGTCACAAACTGAGGGGAACACACAGAGAAAGTATTCACCCTGGACATGTAAATCCTGGGAGGTTCCTTCCTACCATGTCCGTGACCCATCCTATGAAGAGGAAATCAGGTGTACATTTTTAACAGTGAGATGGGGGAACTAACCATTGGAACAATTTACCAGGGGCTGGGGTGGATTCTTCCTCGCTGGCAACTTTTAAATCGAGACTGTCTAAAAGGACCATAAACCACATGATTGATTGGTTTTGGCGGTCCCTCAATTGCAGGATGAGCTCTACCATGATTTACATATGGGTTCTGAGATGATTCAGGAGTCTGATCCTGGACTGCAAATCCGTCCGCAGTAGGTACAGACATTTTGTGGCAGGCCAGCTGCCTGCTGGGAGAAAGTTTTCTCCTCTCTCTTTTCAGCTTCGAGGGTAAGGCACTTCTCCTCGAAGCAAGTCACTGCCTAATGGAGGATATGGCGCCATTGGGGTCGGTTGGTGGCTTGCTCCTCCCAGCTGGTGATGTCCACATCAGTTTTCTGAAGATACGCTTGCAGTGTGTCTTTGTAGCGTTTCCTCTGACCACCGCGGGATCTCTGACCATGGGTGAGCTGAGAGCAGAGGACTTGTTTTGGGAGGTGAGAATCTGGCATCCGCACACAATGTCCAAGCCAGCAAAGTTGGTGCATGAGGATCATTGCTTCAATGCTGGTGACGTTGGCTTCAGCGAGGATGCTGGTGTTAGTGCGGCGATGTTGCCACTTGACGTGAAGGATCTTCTGGAGGCATCGTTGGTGGTACCTCTCCAGACTCTTGAGGTGCTGTTGATCGGTCACCCAGGTTTCGCCCTCGGCCCAAAAAGTTTGCCCACCCCTGGTCTATAGGGTGAATAACTAGGGGCTTGCGGATGAAATTAGCCAGGGGGCGTGTGGGTGAAATTAACTAGGGGCAATGGATTGAAATAAAGACGGGTGGGGGAAGCTTTGCTTAATTACCAGGAAGATCTCCCTGACCTGGAAATGTGAGACTGGGTAACTGGCCCCTGGACAGGGAGCCCCCTACCAAAGCACAGGGGAATATGATGTAGGGAACAATTCTGCCCTGTCCAAGGTGCTTGGATGGATGAGGGGACTGACTTGGATTCTTTTGATTGCTCTTGGTTCGTCCTCCCATGGCTCAGTGATGGGGTCTGTGATACACTGTGCAGAGGCTGGGATGAGCAGCGGCTGCAGAACTGGCAGCAGCCACTGGAGGGCAGCAAAGGAACAGAAACGAAGCCGGTGTTTTCCAGGCTGGAGTGGCTGGCAGGTGAATCTGTGACACTCCTGTGGGTATTTAACTCGTGCGGAGAAGACGCCAGCTGCTAGGCCTGCTGGTGAGCTGGGCCTGGAAACTGTTCTAAGGCCAGTTCCAGCTGCAGGACCAAGGACTCTTGTCAACTTTTTTTAAAGCCCGCAGCAGGCTGGGAGCAGGACTCCTGGGTTTTACTCCTGTCTCTGGGAGCAAAGTGCGGTCTGGGTGTTAAGAGCAGGGAAGTGCGAACGGGGGCTTTTGGGTTCTCCTCCCGGATCTGAGCAGTGATTAGAACAGGGGCAGAACCCAGGAGAGAAGGAATCGGGGCCTTCTGTCCCCAGCTCTCACCTGACTTAGTGTGAGTGTAGGCATGATCTCTGTAAAACGGTGATGCTCAGTGCCTTGATGGATGGATGACAAGCAGCTTAATAATAATAATTTTATGGGGCACTGCCAGTTTCCAGAGGAATCAAGTGCCATCCATTCTCATGAACTTTCCCTGCCGTTGGCGGTGCTCAGTGACTCTGAAAACCCAAGTTAGCATCTCTTCCTTCAGCTGATCTTCAACCAGGATGTGCGATCTTAAAAAAAAGATCTGTGCACAACGTCACTGCAGTTCAGTGCATCATTCCGGCAGAGCACGAATGGGCCACGGTCTCGGGTATTAACATGGTGCTCAGGACACCTGGGTTTATTTCCCTGCTCTGCTACAGGCTTCCTGTCTGATCCTGGGCAAGTCACTTAGTTACACTGACTCCGTTGCATCTGGCCAAGATGGGGGGCGAAGAGCAAACTCGCTGAGAGGCAGCTGCCTCTCACCCATGTAGCTTTTGGCTGGCATAACTGGGGTTTTTTGCTGGTAGTGCTATGCCCGCTAGTGGTGTCTTTCATAGATATGCTGGCAAATTTTTTCATGGTAGACCAGACCTTAGTTCAGGCCCTATCTGGCATAGGATTCTGGAGCTGATGCGTCAGCCGGGAATGGAATGATTCAGGAGAGGGGAAAGTCCTAATGACACTATCTTAAGTTATTGATCCCAAAGCAAATAGGCAGGGATCTGCCCTAGAAGGCGGCTTTCTCTGGGCTGGAGGGCTGCAGGCATTTCATGCTATTACTCACCGAAGTCTTTCCCCTCAGGACCTCAAAGCCCTTAGCAAGCACTAAGGAGTTAAGTCGCACACAGGACCCCTGTGACTCACCGAGAAAAGCCTTGTTAGCTCATCCCAGGAAAAACTGCTCCTTCTTCAGCCATGGGCGTGAGATGTGGACAAGTCTCTCGTTCCCCAGGGCACGCAGTGAGTCAGGGCTACAGCCAGGAATAGAACCCAGAGGCCCGGCCCTACCTGTGTATCCCCCTGAAACGGTGTGTGTGCGCGGGGGTGAGTTGTGGGATAGGTACAAAGGCCATTTCTCCAGCTGATTGACACCCCCTGCCGCACGGCACAGCACCCTGAGGCCCTGATTTCAGGATCAGCTGTGCACTGGATTCCCCCCCCCCCACACACTTCTTGTGGCTCAATTCTCCCTGGTGGCCTCCCTCCCAAGGGCTGATCTTTCAAGTCCGGAAGAGCTCACAGCCTGAGGAAGGACCGCACACAGCCAGGATGCTTTGCACCATTTGTGAACGCGGCCCGTGCCTGGGGTAAGGGGAGACTGGGGCCTTGCCAGGATCTATCTGCTGGGGCTCACGCTCAGCCGGCTGCTGGGAAACCGCCTGCCCGTTGTCCCCCAGATTCTGCCCAGGGATGACCTGAATCTGCCTGGGCTTGCAGGCTCCCCCTGCCTGTCCTGCACTGGCATCGCTTGCTGCTACCTGCGTGGTGCTGCAGATATCCGGGGGAGGGGGCCCCTGGGCTGCCTCGGGCGTGAGTTCCTGCCAGCCGTTGGCTCTGTCCTCTGCAGGATTTCTGCCTCTTGGGGCCCAATCTGCCCCTGGTGCCTGCAGATCTGTGTTCCTTGCATTGGTGCTGCTGCAAGTGGACGGGGGTGGGGGCAGGGGAAGAGACTTCCCTATGCCTGCCTTACACTGATTTCCACGCTCTCCTCGGGGCTGTGGTAGGAGGGAGACTGGAGCCCTGTTCTCAGCTTCACCCCCATCTCTGCAGCACCGTTCCCCCCTTCCCCAGCCGCCTGTCTGTCCCATCTCAGGCAAGGGCCCTGCAGCACCTTGCTAGCTGACGCCGCCCCAGGGTTATGTTGGAGTCAGGGTGCCCCCACCGGAAAAGCTAAGGGGAGGCGCTCGGCCGGGGAGCCCTGCAGGACCCTGCCGTTCTAGGCTCTGTTTTCCCAGCTGGTGCTGCACCCGCCTCAGACTCATGGTGCCAAGCCAGTGCCTGCCTTAAACGGCAGGCAGAAGGGACCACCTCAGGCGCCGTGGTGTTCTCTTCGCTGATTGGCCCGGCCGTCCCCGTGCAGGACTCCCAGCACCCACCGGGCTTCCCATGATCGGTTATGCTGCAAACCTGGCCACTCATTTTGAGGGGTGCTACTTTTAGGGTGCCTGATTTTTTGTACCCCACTGACTTAAGATGGGGGTGGGGTGGGGGCTAGACACGACCTGAGAGTCTGGCTTCTGAAAAGGTCTCAGGAAACTGGCAGCCGCTTTTGACCTCACTTCTTAATCCTCCCCACGCCTGGCTGGGCAGGATCACTGCGCCCCTCCCCGCCATTTTACCAATGGGGAAACTGAGGCATGGTGCGGGGAAGTGGCTTGTCTGCAATCCTGGAGCACGCAGGACCCCTAACGTCTGCTGGAGTCGCTGGATGGTGCAATCTCCCCCTTCAAACCCGGATGGGATTCTCTCATCTGTGCCTCAACTTTGTTTAAATGGCGGACCGACTGCTCCTGATCTTAGGGTGGCGGCAAGGGGATTGGAGCAGCGAGACTAAATTGCTGGGGAGCCTCTCTCTGCATTAGGGGCCAGGCACCCGTTTTCTGGCTACCAGAGAAAATCCCGCAGCTTCCTGCAAGCTAGAGCCGAATGTTCTGTACCTGCCCTAAGCACCCACATTGAGCCAAAGCTTGTAATTTATTTTAATTAAAGGGATTAAATATCCTGGTGCCCTCCCATTAAATCCTGCAGCGAGGTGGAGGCAGAGGGGTGTGTGTGTGTGTGTGTGTGTCTTGCTCCTAATTCATGCTGGGAGATAGGCGCTAGACAGCTGTTTCCCCAAGGACATGCGTGGTCAGACCCCTCCAAGTTCTGGCTCTCCTGGAGAGCTGGGAGCGTTCCCTCTTGGAGCTGGGGAGTATAGAGAGAAGCACACGCTGCTCCTATCCATTGCATGTGTCCTCATTGAGTCTAGTGGCTAGAACAGGGGGATCTTGGAGGCCAGACCTCTGGGTTCTCCAGTTCTAGCACTGACACTGGACAAGTCACTACTCTCTCTCTCTCTCTGCCTCAGTTTCTCCAGGTGTGAGACGCTCTCGGCACTCACCTAGCACTTTTCATGAATAACTCTCCATATGCTGCCAGCCGATTGGTCAGTATCATTGTCCCCTCTTTTACACATGGGGGAAACTGAGGCACAGAGCCGGGTAGTGACACAGCAGCTCAATGGCCGGGCTGGGAACGGAACCCAGGAGTTGTGGCTCCCAGGTCAGAGCCACTAGGCCGTGCTGCTGTATCTACCGGGGGTTCAGAGGGCTTGCGTGCTTTCACGAGTGAGGCTTTGGAAAGCACGTGGCGCTCTGCAGATGAAAGGGGGCATTTGCTATGCCGAAGGGCTGGCGCTTGGGGGCGGGGGGTTTGACTTGAGCTTGCAGCTACACATTGGCTGGGTTTGCACATTGCAAAAATCCGAAGCTGGGGTGGGTTGTCTTCTGATCCCCCTAGTGTGTGTGTGTGTGTGTGTGTGTGTGTGTGTCTTTTATCTGAAAAAAGAAGGGGGTGGGGGGAAGAACCCGATCAAAGGCCTTATTCTGATCACTGACGACCCTTGGGCTCAACGCCTTTTCCAAAGGTGCAATTTGAAAAGCCAGTTAACGGCAGGGGCGGGTCCAGTTCTCCCCCAATCTCCCTGCCCTGCTGGGGGGTGGGGGATCTGGAGCCCCCAGCACTACAGCTGTCTCCTCCTTCCCCCTCCCCAGCCTGGTTGCGCTGACGAAAGCCTTGGGAACGGCTTTTTTTGCTGAGCTTTCTAAACGCCGGGCTTGTGGTTCCTGGCGGGGCTCCAGGCAGCTGGGTTGCGGGTGGGGCGGCCCCGCCCGGACAGGCCCGGGCAGAGGGCTGGGAATGCACTGGCTGCATGAGGGCGATTATGGGCTTTGGAACAAGAACAGGGTTTTGTTGGCAGAGGCGTGGCGCTGGGAGCGCGGCGCGGAGGCCTTGCAAGAGATAAGAGGTTCACGTGCCGCTGCCCCGTGGAGCTGGCGAACGCCACTTCAGAGTGAGGGGCAGCAGGGATGCAGAGAGAAAGGAGGAAAGCCAGGCCAGGAGCCACCTTAAGGGAACTGCAGTGGGGAGGCAGGTTCAGATCTGGCTCTTCCTGCACAGTAACGGTGCATTGGCTTCTGCTGCACAGACCCATCATTGTTAGGGGTCTGCTCGTGGGCCCTGGGCTTCTGCAGAGCAGCTGGCCGTTCCAGTCTCCCTCTCCTTTGCAGCAGGGAGTTCCCCATGTTCATACTGGCAATAGGGCGACCAGACAGCAAATGTGAAAAATCGGGACGGGGGTGGGGGATAATAGGAGCCAATATAAGAAAAAGACCCAACAATCGGGACTGTCCCTATAAAATCGGGACATCTGGTCACCCTAACTGGCCGTCCCCTCTCTGCCCTGTCCAGAGTTCTCCCAAACACAAGGCCTCAATCGTCTCTCGCTCCTGCTAACCCTGCCACTGGTCTCCTGATTTGTAGTGTTGCCAACTCTGACTCCATCATGAGTCTTGTGCGCTTTGGAGCTTTCCTTAAAGCCCCAGCTCCTGGAGTCAGGTGAGATGAGAATGTCAGCGTTGCTTTTTTTGAAAAAAAAGTTTCCACCCTCATGGTTGTGGCTTAAAAACACAACCTAAGTGCATCGTGAAGGCTCCTAAACCAATGAATAAGGAACACCATTTAAAAAACCCTTGGTTTTTTTTTTTTTAAAGCAAATTTCAAGATTTGAGGCCTGACGCATGCTCGGGAAGGCTTGGGATTGGCAATATTGAAAGAGATCAGCTCACTTAGGCAGCTAAATGAAGCAGTCAGGGCAGTAGACATAATACTGGATTATAGGGCTAGGCCGGTTTACACGGGCTGAAGGTCTGGTTCAGGACTGAGCAAAGGGCTTGATTTGCTCTGTCTGTTCCCTTTTTGGCATTTCAGGCAGCTAGGACAGGGCGAGCCAGCCAGTCAGCTTCACTCTGATTTCGAGTCCGTTTCACTCTTGAGAGTTGGGCAGCTTCTGCACGTGGCAACCTCTGTCTGGATGTGGAGCCGGTTCGAACCAAAACAAACCCGAACAAAACACCTGAGACGAAAAGCCCCCTCAGAACCACCAGGGCGGTGTGCTGAAACCCGAGTTCTTGGACTCACTGCTCAAGATACCCCCGTCCCGGCTACCATTCAAGGGGCTGGTCTTGCAAAGCGCTGACCACGCTACGTCTCGGAGCGGCAAAGCATTAAGAACGTGTGTTGGGGCACTGAGGGGCTGGCCGACATGCTGGACGCAAAGCACATGCTAAAGTGTGTTGCTGGATCGGGGCCAGAGTACTCGGAGCCCTGGGGAGCTTGGTGAAGTGGCCAGATATCCAAAAAACCGCTCGCAAGCCGGCAGCTCCTGTGGGGAACAATGGAGATCTCCGGCCCCCGCCCCAGGCCCTGGCCACTTCCCATTGAGAACAGCAGCAGCTGCTGGCTTGTGGATCCGCTGGAAAAAGCTGTGGCCCAGAGATGGGGCAGCCCTGCAATGCTCAAGATGCCCCAGACGCACATGTACCCCGTGCACTGGCGAGATCCTAGGTGTCACCGCCAATCCCTGTGGAGCCATCACTGCCGGCCCATGGCCTGCGCCACGCCCAGCCCCCGCTGGGTTGACCTGTGACGGGCTCACTTGCAGGGGCAGCTCTTGCGGGGAACTGAGTCTCTCTCCCTCCAAGCATTGCGACCTGGGGCCCGGGGTCCCTCTCAAACAGGGGGCCCAGAGCAAACGGCTACGGGTAACTGCGAATTTCTCTCCCAAGCAGCTTTTGACCCAGCTGCGACTCTCAGAGCAAATCCCTTGGGATCATCCATCCCTCTGGGCGTCTCCCACGAGCCTTTTGGGCTCATCTCTCTCTCTCTCTCTCTCTTTTTTTTTTTTTGCACGGCTTTGCAAAGCGCATTCGCTCCCCACTGCCATAGCACAATGGAGCTGGTTTGTTCTGGCTGCACAGGGAGTGTGTGTGTCGGGGGAGCAGAGGGAGGCGCCCAGAGTCTGAGAGAAGCAACCAGAAGCTCCTGACTCAGCTTGTCCTGGGCGGGCCAGGAGAGGGGAGCGGTGGCCCGCAGCCAGGTCTCCTGAGTCAGCGAGGGATTCCGTACAACGCCCTCCGGGGCAGGGCGTGCTAGCAAAGGACCGCGCTGGGTGCTAATCCCCAGGGGAGTGGCCGAGTCCTTTGCTGCAGCCCAATGGGCTGGTGCCAGGTTGCTCCTCGGGTGGCGACGTGTTTCGCACGCTGGGCCTGTGCTGCGTCCTGGCTGACCTGTCGTTGCATTAGGCCTTATGCTGTCACACTGGGGCTTCCCCTAGCAATGTCCCCCCACGTTCCTGATGTGCTGCTGTCCGAGTCCCCAGGCAGGTGGCAAAGGGGTTTGCTTGTCGGCTGCTTGCCTTGCCTTGCAGAGTGTAGGCAGCCAGGACTCCTGGGTTCCTCTTCTGGCTCTGGGAGGGAGTAGGGCCTAGTGGCTAGAGCAGGGGACCGGCGGTGACAGGACTCTGCGATTCAAGGTCCCTGTGCGTGCTCAGTCTCTCCTCTACCAGTGATTTCAGAGCTGCCCGGCTGGAGATAGGCCATCTCCCTCTTAGGCGGCTGCTCCGCTCTTTCCCCGAGGTTAGAATTCATCCCTGTGCAGAGGGCTTGGCTGAGGCGCTATCTGAAGGGAGAGGTGGTGCCTAGGCCTTGTGGGGTCGCTGTTCATGAGGCGGGGTGAATTTCACCCCCACACAAGGTGTAAGGCGCAGCGACTGGAGTGGGGGGGGGGGAGGAAGATTTCCTACAAAAGAAATGAAACATGTTTTTGTGGGAGGGTGGGATCTTCATATGCAAAGTGGCCTGGCTGCCGTCCTCTGAGAGACTTTGTGCACTAGGTTGGGACTCAGGAGACCTGGGTTCCCTTCCTGTCTACAGCCACAGCCTTCCAATCCTGTGGTTAACCTTGGCCAAGGCACTTAATCTACCCCAGGCCTCAGTTTCTCCATCTGTAAGATGGGTGGGTTAATACTGCCTTATCTCTCAGGGATGCTGTGAGGCTGACTGGCCCGGGAGTCGGGAGAGATGGGCTCTATTCCCAGCTTTGCCACGGGCCTGCTGGGTGACCACGGGCAGGTCGTCCTCCCGTGCCTCTGTTTCCCCATCTGTAAAATGGGGATAACGATCCCGACTTCCGCTGAGATCTACGGAAGAGCTGGCGTGAGGTGCTCAGACACTGCAGGGATGAGGGCCGTGTCACTACTGCGATGGATGGTCTCACTTGCAGGCGAGTCTTGTTCCCAGCCCTGCACGCTAGCGATTTCGCTTGGAATCTTTACAGGGATTCCACTCGTGCAGCAAAGAGTGGGTGGGTGGAAGGGGGAGGGGGGAAATACCCCAAAAGCCAAACCGCCCTCCAGCCCCTCAACCTGTCACCCTCTGGCTCGCATTGCTTTCTTTTGATGGCAGTCAGCAGCCATGCTAGGGAGCGGCGGGGCCGGCTGCCAAGCGTCCTGCCTGGTTCTGAGAGCAGCGTCGGGGTGTGGTGAGAATCCAGCACTCTGCCTCCCACTCAGCCCATGAGGAGACGCGCCCGGCAGTAAACAAAACAATGCAAAAGGAATCCAGGTCGCTTCCTGGGGGCTGGGCTGTCTGCAGCCCCTGGGACCAGGGGGTTCCTTCTTTAGCCTTGCGATAGTCCAGGGGTCAGCGACCTTTCAGAAGTGGGGCGCTGAGTCTATTCACTCAAATTTAAGGGTTCGCGTGCTAGTAATACGTTTTAACATTTTTAGAAGGTCTCTTTTTCTCTAAGTCTATAATATATAACTAAACGATTGTTGTATGTAAAGTAAATAAGGTTTTTAAAATGTTTAAGAAGCTTCATTTTAAATTAAAATGCAGAGCCCCCTGGACCGGTGGCCAGGACCCGGGCAGTGTGAGTGCCACTGAAAATCAGCTCGCGTGGCGCCTTCGGGATGTGTGCCATAGGTTGCCTACCCTTGCTGTTGAACATAGGTTTCCTGATTCCCATGCCCCGTGTGCTAACCATTAGGCTGCTTTGTCTAGGCCAGGTGATCCCTTTCCAGCACTGGGTTAGCGCTAACCCGGCGCAGACAGACCAGAGGGTTGGATCCCTTATTGCTCTTACCATTCGCCTATCAGAAGCAACAAGCCCTTGCACCCAGCTGTGCTCTCCTGTGGGCAGCACCGTCCTCTCCCCAGATCACTACTAGATGTTTCCCCCAGTTCTGTCTCCTCCTGCAGACTTGCCCCAAAGGGGATGAGATTGGAGGCCGTGTGGCTGTCTGGTTCAAGAGTCTTCTGTGCATACCTTTAGCAATCTCCGCGGCGTGCGATAGGCCGGCTTCTCATCCTGGATCTAGCCGCGGCCCCATGCAACGTCTGTTCCCCCTCCTTGCGCTCATGGGAGGCTGGCATGCTGCCCCCCCGCCAACTGTGCGCCCTCCGCATTTTAGCCATTCACCGTTTAATGGTGGCCGAATTCTCCTCTGTCATAGAATATCAGGGTTGGAAGGGACCTCAGGAGGTATCTAGTCCAACCCCCTGCTCAAAGCGGGACCAACCCCCAACTACATCATCTCAGCCAGGGCTTTGTCAAGCTGGGCCTTAGAAACCTCTAAGGAGTCCCGCAGGTGCAACCTCATTGATTTCACTGGGAGAGAATTTAGCCCAGCGTCCCCACCCCCCTTGCTACAGACTGAATAATCTTGCAGGCACTCGTCCAAAAGCTACTGAGATCCATGGGAATCTCTCCATTGACTCTGATGGCCATTGGATCAGGCCCTGGTAGAGAGATCAGAAACCTGGGTCCAGTCTGTCTGGAGTTTCTTTGGAGCTCATCAGTAACTGGAGCGTAGCCTTGCAAGCCCTTTTCTTCTGTTCTTTGGCTTTTTACTGAGCATCTGTTGCCCATATCAGAGCTTTGTACTTTGCTCTCTGAAAGATCCATCTCTCTCTCGATCCCTCGGTTCCCTAATCCTTGGTCCACCTAGTGGACATCTCTCCACCGGAGAAATATCTAAGAATTGTCCGTCTAGTTGATCCATCTGTTTTTTCCCCAAATCAAAGGCGGGGGGAGGGTTGGTTTTTATGTGGCCTGTGTATTATATTTGGGTTATTCTTTTTCATGCATTTCAGGCTGTGCGTTCCTCCATGCGGTTTGTTGGCTTTCAGGTAACGGGGTGTGGTTTGGCCGTCCCTTGAAAAGCAAGATTGGGCTTGCTTTGGAGTTTTTCCAATTGAAAATTATAGCTTATGCAGGCCCCACCCAAAGCTTGTCTCTTCACATTTTCACACGCACACCCTTTGATTCCTTCCTGTCCTCAAACCCAGTGCAAAAAGGGGCTCTTTGTTGAAAACAGTCAACAAGAACAAAAGCTGTCTGGACAGCTGACTTTTGCCTGTTTGAAGCCAATACAAAGATTTTGCTTTTAGAGTATACGTAGATTTCTATTCACCCCTTTCTGGCATCTCATGACGTCATGCAAAAAGGCGATTCAAACTTCTGCTGATGTAGCGTATCTCGGAGGGGTCGTTGCCTTCTGGGATAATATTACCAAGGATGTGACGGGATGGCGTGGCATAGCGTCCAAAGGGAGGCTTTAAAATTCCTGGGTTCTAAAACCTGGAATTAAAATGAAATCGGAGAAAGCTTTGTGGTGGACTAGGATGACCAGATAGCAAGTGTGAAAAATCAGGACAGGGGGTGGTGGGGTAATAGGTACCTATATAAGAAAAATCCCCCAGAATGGGGCTGTCCCTATGAAATCAGGACATCTGGTCACCCTATTGTGGACTTAACCGTGCTCCCTGGGAAGCATCATCCTGCAATAATGCCTGTGCCCTCTAGAGGTCACTCTTACCTACGTCTTTGCAGGCTCACCCAAGCGTGGCTCCAGTGCATAGGATGTTAAGACTAGATTGGACAGAGCATTGGAGGATGAGCTGCAGGGGACAATCAATCCTGCTCTGGTGCTTGCGGTGGATGGAGAAGGTGGCAGCTCCTATGTCATCTGATTCATGGGGCCACCTGGGGGCATTGAGCGTATCGTCCATTCTATTCCCTCCATCAGATTCGAGCTGCAGTTTGTTTTAACATAGATGTGGCTCAAGATGCAAAATTGCAAGAGTCTGAACAATCACATTTTTGGGGGTTCTGCTTAGGGAGTTGGTTGGGCCTGTTTATGTTTTGGGGGGTATTTGCAATTTGGATCCAGATCAGGGTTCATATTTCCACCTCTCCCCCCACCTTACAGTTCAGAGGTGTGCAGGGTTTGAGCCTATTCTAAAGGCTATCTTGGGGTTGATTCTTTATTTAACTCATATTTGAAAAGGGTGTAAGGTGATGGATTGATTCAGGGGCAGAACCCCAGGCTTCCTCCCCTGTACGGCTGTTGACTTTGAGGGAGTCGCTCCTGATCGACATCCGTGGAATCAAGATCAGACCAGATTTATTCCTGAAAGTTAGAGGACAATATTTTAAGGGGTGGGGGGGAGAAGAACCAAAGAGCCTAATGGCGAGAAACCTAATGGCCGCCCCCACCCCCAGTGGAAACGTCCCTTTCCAGAGGCAGTCTGTCTTCTCGGCTTCCAGGTAGCTATTCTACCAGCCCATCCGCCAAGCCCCAGTGTAGCGGCAGGGAGAAGATGCACTGACGTTAACCCCTTGTTCACTGGAGGCTGCCTCGTGACTGTATGTTGGACACGCTGCAATCCTTGCAGCACACTGATGTTGGAATGACTGAGTTTGCGAGGCCAGCGGTGTTTGTTAGCATGTGTGTGAAAGCAAGAACCACGGCCATGAAGCGGAAAAGGAAACATCTGGTTGCAAGAGAAGCAGGGTTTGCTGGGGGAAACCTTTCTGCAGCTTCAGTTGAGTCTGGAGACCGCGTTTGTGTTACAAAGCAGCAGGGCAAGCTTGTTCAGTGGTCATATTTCCTCCCCTCTCTGAAAGGAAGAGAGGTGTCTTTCTTTCCGGTGTCTAAAATTGCCTGGGTAAACGCACAATCCTAGTGGGTTTAGGTGCAAGCTGTCACTCCGTTTCCTCCAGAGGGCCTCCCCTATCTCCAGGGACCAAATATGACAAAGGCAGAGGCATTGGAACAGTTTCTGTAGTGGGGTGCTGAAAGCCATTCAACAAAACTGGAAATCACTTCAGGCCGGGGGTGCTGCCTCGTTCCAGCACTCCAGGGCAAAGAGAACTTTTCTGTCCAGGTACGGGACATTTCCCATTCACTTTCTAGCTTGGATGTTCTGATCAGATTCTCCCTGCCGCTGGGCTCCATCGCAGCTCTTTCCTGACATGAATTGCCTGAATCCGAGCAGCCCCTTTGAAGAGGAAAGTCCCTTCCCCAGCAGATCCTAGGGGTGAATTTTGGGGGGAGGGGGTGAGATCATGCAGTTACTGAGGAAGGCCTAAGTGTAAGAAGGAAAAGGAGACTGCCTTGGAGAGTGTGTGTGTGAGAGAATATAAGAACAATGATCCAATTCCTTTGCATCTTGTGTATTGGTTGCTAAAGCCTAGAGGCTTTTAACTATTATGCATCTCCTTACTGAAGACGTAGCGGCATCGCTGTGGTCTTAGTTCCCATCCTAGTTCTCCCAGTAATTACTTTAGACAAGTCACTTCACCTCCCTTGCCTTGGTTTCGCCACCTATCGTAAGTTACCTGCTCGTAGGATGGCTGTGAGAATTGCCTTCTATAAAGCACTCCGAGGTAAGGTGCTAGTGTGTGTTAGTGCAAAGTATAATTATGAAGGTATTCAGAGTTCAGGGGTAAAGGAAGTTACTTAGCTCATTGAACGCGGTGGAGCTACTCTAGATTCTACGGTGGGAACTGAAACCAGACCGTGGTCTACACTGATTCCCCCCCACCCCCCAATCTAAGTTACGCAACTTCAGCTACGTGACAGTAAGTCGATCTAAGTACGTCGACTTCAGCTAACGTAGCTGAAGTCGACGTACTTAGATCGACTTACTGTGGTGTCTTCACCGCGGTGAGTCGACTGCTGCCGCTCCCCCGTCGACTCCACCTGTGCCTCTCGTGGCGCTGGAGTACAGGAGTTGACAGGAGAGCGCTTGGGGGTCGATTTATCATGTCTAGACTAGGCGCAATAAATCGATCCCCGCTGGATCAATCGCTGCCTCCCGATCCAGTGGGTCGTGTAGACAAACCCTTAGAGTCATTGGCGCTATGTTGCTTTACCCCAGTTTACTGTCAGGCCTGCCGGTCAGGCTAGATTCCAGCCTCACGCTGGCTTTGCACCATTTTCACCCCAGCGATGCCTGTGGAGTCACTGAATCTGAGATCAGAATCCAGTCCTCGGGTTTCGAAGTAGAGAGCGGGATTCTGATCTCCTTTACGCCAGTTTAAATCAGGAATCACCCCCTTAGGCTTCAGTTGAGTGACTCCAGATTAGCAGAGGTGTAAGTGAGATCAGAATTGGATCCAAATCCTGGAGTTTAACAATTGATTAGTGGAGGGGGGAATAACTTCAGGTTTTTTCCAACACTTCCATATTTTGGTCGCTGCCCCCTTCCCCCCGGTCCTCTAACCAACCCACCATATTTTTACACATTTTAGCTCCAGCTTTTCCAAAGAGCTCAGTTTCCATTTAGGCTCTTAAGTAGTGTAGCAGCCAGATTTTTCAAAAGCATTTAGCCCCCAGCCTCTCTTCTTGAGGAAATTCCCCCCTGCCCCCCAATGGAGAATTGCTGGGGGCTGAGTGCTCTTGCAAACCTGGCTTGTGAACTAAAAGATCAGCACAGGCAGAAATACGTCTGTCCTCGTTCATGATGCTGGAGATGTGCTGTGGCAGGACATCCTCCCTGGCTAACGGTGGCAGAGCGTTGATTATGGACATCAGAGCAGCAGGACAAAATGCCTGTTGATGTTTAAAACCTGGGTTTATCCAGATGTTTTCTGTTGGTTTCAGCCTGCAGATTTTTGACAGGGCCTTTCCAGGTCCAGGCTAGCTTGGGGGATCAAAGACAAGCCAAAACCCTGGGAGAAATACCGGAGCTGAGCATTACATGGAATTTGTTGCGTATCAAGAGATCAGTATGGGAAACATGTTGGGTTTATAAGTGTTGCTGCAATATCATTTTTTTTATTGCAGTGTTTCACACGGTTTATTGTAGCAGCAAATTATGGACACTGTGAGCATCTGGCAATTAAAACCCTTTGACCCATTAGCCCCATTTTACAGACTTTCTCAGGAAAAACTGAGGCACAGAGGAATTAAGCCCTTTGCCCAAGGCCACATAGTGAATCAATGGAAAAGGCAGGGTTATGACTCCAGAGTTTCTGCTGTCACGCACAAAGCTACATGCGTTCCTAGGGTTTTTCAGCCTCTCTCCTCTGAAGCATTAGGTCTGGGCAGGCTGGAGACAGGACACGTGTATTATATATTTTTAATTCGGCTCGGCTGCCTGCCTACGTACCTACCTCTCTGCTTATCTTGGCGGGTGGAAAAAAACCCAAACCCTAGAAAGCTGTGTATAGATCTGTATTTCGAGATTGTGTTGTATTGGTGGGGTTTGTAGTAAGAGTCATAGTATTGTAAGTTAGGTCAATGATCTTTTCTGTCTCTATGGGGGAAGAGCTCTTCCCAAGCATTTGTCGTCCCCCATGTATCTTACCCAGGGCCGGCTCCAGGCACCAGCATTCCAAGTTTGTTCTAATGTCCAACCTAAACCGCCCTTTCTGCAATTTAAGCCCATTGCGTCTTGTCCTATCCTCAGAAGTTAAGAACAGTTTTTCTCCCTCCTACTTGTGACAACCTTTTATGTACTTGAAAACTGTTCTGTCCCTTCTCTGTCTTCTCTTCTCCAGATTAAACACACCCATTTTTTTTCAATCTTCCGTCATAGCTCATGTTTTCTAGACTTTGAATCATTTTTGTTTCTCTTCTCTGGACTTTCTCCAATTTGTCCACGTCTTTCCTGAAATGTGTCAAACAGAACTGGACACAATACTCCAGCTGAGGCCTAACCAGTGTGGAGTAGAGCGGAAGAATTACTTTTTGTGCCGGTATTGCAGCACTCCTACTAATACATCCCACAATGATGTTTTCTTCTTTTGCAACAGTGTTACGCTGTTGATTCATATTTAGCTTGTGATCCACTATGACCCCCAGATCCCTTTCCGCAGTGCTCCTTCCTAGGGAGTCATTTCCCATTTTGTATGTGTGCAACTGATTGCTCCTTCCTAAGTGGAGCACTTTGCATTTGTCCTTGTTGAATTTCATCCTATTTACTTCAGACCATTTCTCCAGTTTGTCCAGATCCTTTTGAATCGTAATCCTCTCCTCCAGAGCAATTGCAACTCCTCCCAGTTTTGTATCATCTGCAAACTTTATAAGTGCTCTCTCTATGCCATTATCTAAATCATTGATGAAGATGCTGAATAGAATTGGACTCCAAACTGATCCCTGCGGGACCCCATTTGATATGTCCTTCCAGCTTGACTGTGAACCACTGATAACGGGTTGGAAAACCGTTCCCAGAGAGTAGTTATGCATCCACCTTATAATGGCTCCATCTAGGTTGTATTCCCTGAGTTTGTTTATGAGATGGTCATGCGAGATAGTATGAAAAGCCTTACTAAAGTTAAGATGTACCACATTTACCACTTCCCTCCCATCCACAAGGCTTGTTACCCTGTCAAAGAAAGCTAGGAGGTTGGTTTGGCACGATTTGTTCTTGACAAATCCACGCTGATGGTTACTTATCACCTTATTATCGTCCAGGTGTCTGCAAAGTGATTGCTTAACAATTTTGTTCCATTCTTGTTCTGTGTACTGGGACATCCGCGCTTCCCTGGGTGCACCACTCTTTCTGTACCCGCAAGTTCTGGCCACAGTCCAACAGGAGCGATTAAAACCCCATTCTGTGGCAAATGAATGCCATGGCATACCTTCCTTCATCCTCCCCCGGAGAGCCACTGAGGTCAATGTGACTCTCAGTATGGGGAGTGGCTACTCCCACGGAAAAGGGTGGCAGGTTCAGGTCCCCAGAACTGGGTCTGAAATTACCACAAAGAGGACAAGTGAGAGAGAGCGGGATGCAGGTACAGGGCTGGGGGGGGGGGCAGGAGTTGGTGGCATGGGCCGAGTGGGAGGAGGAATGTGGCACCTGGTCTGGATTTGTGCCACCTGTAACGCCTGTCATGTTTCAGTTTTACTGAAACTTCTTAAGCCTTCCCAGGTCTTGGTCATATAATGTTAAAGAAGAAGAAACATACACGGAGTCAATATACAGTGGAAGTAGCACTAAGGGCCATCATGTCCAGCAGGCAAGTACCTTGTCATACGTGTCCACTCTACGGTCTCTCTAAACTTTTCAGTTGTCTGTCTGTCCAGCCTGGTCCTTGGAGGTAAGCTTGTCTGAGTCTCTCTGCAGAACAGAAGCAAGATGAACACAGCTGGAGATGGAACCATTCAGTCCCTCGACAAGTTGATCTCTCTAGAAGGCATGTCTGACATAGCAAAGAAACCCACCGTGGTGCCGGGGCCTCCAGGATCCCGTAAAGAGAGGGGGGGAAAAGGGAGGCCCCTGAAATCTAGGTCCTAAAACACATTTTTCCAGTGAGGAGATGACACGGCTTCCTTGAGGCTTCTCTGCTGGTTCCTCTCTGCTACCCCATCCCTGGATGGAATTATGCCTGATGATGGGTCTCATTCACCCCTGGCAGGGGCACCCATGCAGAGCACCCCATGCCACCGAAGCCCCATGGGACCCCTCTGGCAGTGTGCCACCTGCTGATTCTGCAGGTGTCTTTGGCAGATCTGCTGGGGGGACGGAGGGTGGCAGTTCTTACCCTGGGCTGAATCCTCCTCCGAGGAACAGGGAGACACAACCTCTTGTGGACAGTGAATCAATCTACTTCTGGAGGGCGGGGGCGGGGAGGGCAGATCCTCAGCTGGGTGTCCATTGTCACAGCTCTTGTAAAGCCAGTGGAGCTCGGACAATTCATTGATGATAAGTAGCTAGAGCGTGGCTGAAGAGCATCCCTTCTTTCCCCACTAGGAAATGAAGAGCTGGCTCCTGGCCTGGGATGCTTACTCAGGGAAAACCTCTAATCTCCAGGCTGCATCAGCGGTTCCCAGCCAGCTGCCTGCTTTGCTTTGGCCGGCCCAGCAGGAAGACAGCAGCAGCCTGTAGGTGGCATTGCTGGCAAACGAGGAGCTCCCTTCAAGCTGGACACATGTCAAGCAGCTTCTTGCTTTGCAACCAGCCCCCTCTTCCCACTTTCATGCTGTCTTCTCCTCCCGTCAGGATGACGCACAAATGCAGCTAGGCCTGGGGACGGGTTCAAGACCCCAGGGCAAAAACCAGAACCCGCGAGGTTACTCCTGATTGACACGAGTGGAGCTATGATAGGGATTGGGCTCTAACTTAGTCGTGGTACCAGCGACACGCCTGTGTGAACAGCTTTATGGTCAATTCCAGGTGTTCAAAAATCATAAATCGGCCCTCCCCAGAAATCCACGAGTGGCTGAAAATCATGAGACTTTAAAAATAATAAAATACACACACTTTGGGTTCTTTGTCTTTGAGTTTTGTAAACACAAATGAAAACAGAGTCTCATCTAGTCACGTGACTCCAGGTGCTTGGGCTTTAAGGCAAACATGGAATATTATGAAGCTCGGGACAGTCCTACTGAATGTACGAGTCATGCTTATCTGGCTTTTGGCCTGGAAATAACTCAAGATTGGACAATCTTGCAAATTCTCCAGCGTTTCCTAGTTTGGCCATTCCAGAAACGTACTCCCTTGTGGCCTTTTAGTGCTGTGGTATCTCCAGCGTGAGGTGGAAATGGACACATGCAGAAAGAGAGAGTTTGTTGGCCCCGGTGTAACTTCTCAGGTTTGCTGCAGTCCCAGATGTTCCCACGTTGACTTCTTGGTAGAAATTTGAGAGAGGCCTAAGTTGGATCACAAATCTGAAAAACTGGGTAGCTCCGAAGCGAAGCTGAGTTTCAAAATCTGGAGCTGGAAACGCATGTGAATTTTGGATGAAATTCACCCTAGGTCCTTCACATGGGGCTGACGCAAGGCCTGAATGGTCTGGAGCCCACTGGTACTGCAATGAGTTTAATCTTTTGCAATGGGGCAACTGGTTTAGGCTGGATATTAGGAAACAATATTTCACTAGAAGGGTGGTGAAGCATTGGAATGGGTTCCCTAGGGAGGTGGTGGAATCTCCTTCCTGAGAGGTTATTAAGGTCAGGCTAGACAAAGCCCTGGCTGGGATGATTTAGTTGGGGATTGGTCCTGCTTTGAGCAGGGGGTCGGACTAGATACCTCCTGAGGTCCCTTCCAAACCTGATATTCTATGAACTGCTGCTCAGTTACACCAATGTAAATATGGAGGCGCGTCAATGATTTCAGTGGAGCTCTTCTGGATTTACACAAGCTATTGGAGCAGAATTTAGCCCTGGCTCTAGAATGTGTTGAACCAGGACCCAAATTTATACAGCCACCATCTCTTTAATGTTGGTTACTGGAGTTTGAAATCCTGACCTAAACTTAGATCCATATTTTTGCCACTTAGGCCTCTTTCTAGGTTAGTGGCTTGATTCCACCATTACCTCACATCTTGAGTTGTCACTGATGCTTCTGCAAAGATTGCAGAGCGGGTTAGAATTCTTTTCATCGAAAAGATTTTTTGGCAAAAAATGCCGCTTTCCTAAAAATCAAAATGTTTTGAATATCAGTCAATTAAGACTAACTTGCATTGGTGGCGGGAAACCCAAAAGAGACGTTTTGCTAATGGCCAAGTGTCCTGTTTTGACACTTTGGGAACAGAACCTTTTTTATTTCGAGAATAAAACTCGTTGATGTAATTGGATTATCGACCTTAAAAGGTTCAAATTGGAACAAAATGTTTTGATTTGCTTGAAACGAGATGTTTTGATCGAGCCGAAGTGAATTTTGGTTTGCAGGCTATTTCAAAACTCTTTACGTTTTGTTCTATTTCACAGTGGGAAAAAATTAAAACCTGTGACATTTCCCATGAAATGGAAAATCCGGTTCCTGCCCATCCTGTGAATGAATGTAAAATGCTGCCATTCTGATTGGACAGAGCAGGATGACGTTTGGATGTGCAGAAGATCGGAGAAAGGGCTTGTCGACATGGAGCAGTAACGTACACTACCATGCATCTGACGAAGTGGGTATTCACCCACGAAAGCTCATGCTCCAATACGTTTGTCAGTCTCTTTGCCGCTTTTACAGATCCAGACTAACACGGCTACCCCTCTGATATTAAAGAGATGGTGGCTCCATAAATTTGGGTCCTGGTTCAACACATTCTAGATACTTGACTACCAGGGGTGTGATTTCTAAAGGGCACCTACGTTTTGTGCATTAATTGGTCCCTGGCGACCTTCGTGGTATGCACGAAAAGTTCCCTAATGCACTTTAATGTCGTACAGTTTCAAACATCATAGGCTGCAGGAGGGTCTACGTGGACCAATCGATGCGCAGCACATTCGTTTTGGACCTCTCAGCCTCATCGCGTGAATTACTGCTCTTCGTAGATGAGCCCTAGATGGAAGTGGTCACTTCTGGCTTTCAAAGCTATGACTAAACGATGCTGCAAAATGCAAAGCAGAAGAGAAACAGGCCTTAAATCTTCCAGAGGAATAGAGATGCTGATTTCCTGTAGTAGGAAAATACTAGACACATAGGGAGGTTAATGCTAATGCACAATCGGGCAAAGGTGTATAATCTTTTATTATTATTTTTTAAGTATTTACAGAGGGCCACATGAGTGACACCAGTTCCCACGGGGAAGGTGTTGCCTGTAAGCTACATGTTAATGAAGTAGTTTAGTGCGTTAAGAAAAACCTTCATTGCAAGCCCAGGGGTTCCTTTGTTCTCTGGAAGGTATAACAATGACCGGCCTAGGTGTGCCGGCAATTTTCTTTAATAGTCTTCTTTCATCGCTGCTTAGGCTCCACCTTCCTATTTCTGCCTCATGGTTATTAACTCATGTCCCAACCCTGCAATTTGCCATCTTAGTAAATTGCAGCTTCGTGGCTCCTGTCTTGATGGGACAGCGTTCTACATTTCTTCGAAAATAGCTTCTTGGTTTCTCCTCTTTGTGACTATAGCCTGGCTGTGTTTCCATTAGTGTACTGGGCAGCCCGGGCATGCTCGGACCCATTTTATTTTAGTGGTATTACACCAGTCTCTGAGGACCCCTGAAATGTCCATAAATTAGGCAGGGCTTTTCAGAGGAGCCTAACTATGATAACACTTGGATTCAGGTGCCTACATCCTTTGAAAAGCCCAGTGCTAATTGCCATGACGATGCTCCCCACTTGCCGAGAGGCTTACGTTTGTTGGCCTTTGGGCCAAGGGCCATCTTTTTAGTCTGTGTTTGCACAGTGCCTAGCTTCATTTTACAGATGGGGGAAACTGAGGCACTAAGCAGTGACGGGACTTGCTCAAAATATCACAGGGTGCGGTAGATAAAACCCAGATCTCTCCAAACATAAGAACGGCCATATTGGGTTAGGTCAAAGGTCCATCTAGCCCAGTATCCTGTCTTCCAACAATGGCCAATGCCAGGTGCTTCAGAGGGAATGAACAGAACAGTAAATCATCAAGTGATCCATCCTCTGTTGCCTGTTCCCAGCTTCTGGCAAACAGAGGCTCGGGACACCATCCCTGCCCATCCTGGCTAATAGCTTTCGATGGACCTACCCTCCATGAATGTATCTAGTTCTTTTTTGAACCCTATTATAGTCTTCTGGCCTTCACAACATCCTCTGGCAAGGAGTTCCACAGGTTGACTGTGGGTTGTGTGAAGAAATACTTCCTTTTATTTGTTTTAAACCTGCTGCCTATTAGTTTCATTTGGTGACCCCCTAGCTCTTGTGTTATGAGAAGGAGTAAATAACACATCGCTGTTCACTTTCTCCACGACAGTCATGATTGTATAGACTTCTATAATATCCCCCCTTAATCGTCTTTTTTCCAAGCTGAAAAGGCCAGGTCTTGTTTAATCTCTCTCCATACGGAAGTTGTTCCATGCCCCTAATAATTTTTGTTGCCCTTTTACTGGAATTGGAAAAGGTTCGGAAAATCTTTTTTGAGATGGGTCGACCACATCCACACACAGTATTCAAGATGTAGGCGTTACCCCGGATTTTTATAGAGGCAATATGATATTTTCTGTCTTATTATCTATCCCTTTCTTAATGATTCCCAACATTGTTTGCTTTTTTGACCTGCCGCTGCACACTGAGTGGATGTTTTCAGAGAACTCTCCACAATGACTCCAAGATCTCTTTCTTGAGTGATAACAGCTGATTTACACCCTATCATTTGATTTGTATAGTTGGGATTATATTTTCCAATGTGCATTACTTTGCATTTATCAGCACTGAATTTCATCTGTCATTGTGGTGCCCAGTCACCCAGAGTTGTGTGATCCCTTTGTAACTCTTTGCAGCCTGCTTTGGACTTAACTATCTTGCGTAGTTTTGTATCATCTGCAAATTTTGCCACCTCGCTGTTTACCTCTTTTTCCAGATTATTTATGAATACGTGGAACAGCACAGGTGCCAGAACAGACCCCTGGGGGATACCACTATTTACCTCTCTCCATTCTGAAAACTGACTATTGATTCCTACCCTTTGTTTCCGATCTTTTAACCCAGTGGTGGGGAACCTGGGAGGTGTGTGTGTGTAGGGGGGCGTGTCTGCGGACAATCCATGTCCGCAAAATGTCTTGCAGCCCGCAGTTGGATTACCCTGATGGGCTGCAAGTTGTCCACCACTGTTTTAACCAGTTACTGATCCATCAGAGAACCTTCCCTCTTATCCCATGACAGTTTACTTTAAGAGCCTTTGGTGAGGGAACTTGTCAAAGGCTTTCTGAAAATCTAAGTACGCTATATCCACTGGATCACCACCCTTGTCCACATGATTGTTGACCCTTAAAGGATTCTAATAGATTGGTGAGGCATGATTTCCCTTTCCAAAAATCTTGACTCTCAAATCTGAGCCTTCACCACAGCCGTGTCCTTCCTGTGCTTAAAAGACTCACAGTGCTGGGAGTTAAAACATGCTAGCTATTAAAATATGCTTTTGTGCATTGAAAGGTGTTTTTAAAATTGTAAACTGTCACTTTAAATTTCAAGTTTTTTTTTCCTGGTCCTGCTTGCAGGCCAGGGGACTCTATAGGGAAGTGTGCGATCTGGGCCTACCAGCAGTCAGTCTGCAGCTGGTCAGTCTAAAATAAGGTGTGGTGGGTTGTACCTCTCTGCTTTTGGGAGCAGCCTGCTTTGTCTCTCTCTGTTTCTGGGTTCTTGTAGTGGTGGCCTGAATTCTAAGTAAAAAAAAGGCGTGTTATGATGCAACCTTCCAGCAAGAGTATTTATGTTTGTACCTAACTTTGCTGGTAGTATGCTTTGAAACATAATGGCTATCTAAAGATCTCATCTTAAATTCTGTCCCAAATCTAGAATCCACCCTTTTCAAATAGGTTCTAGATTCGGCCCAAGTGGGGTTCTCCGTCCGCCTCTTTCTAGGTTTTTTAGCTCGTGCCCATCACCACAGTATCCGAGGGCTTTCTGGATTCTCCTGCCCGTGGAGGAAGAATAATTTCTATTGGGCTAATTTACAGTCTGGTGTTGAAACAGGCATATTATGTAGCTACCAAGGGGATATTGAGGAGCATCCCTGAAAAGTTCAGTCCCCGTAGAAGTCTGACAGGCATTTCTAACTCCTGCAGAGAGTCCACCTTGCGAGGGAGGGCTAGATCCACAAAGAGGACTTAGGTGCTGCAGCTTTAATGGATTTCGCAACCCTGAGTTAGAGGCCCGGGCTCCCTATGGGATGCATGGGGAGAGTTAGGTGCCTGAGAATAGGATTCACCAAAGGGGGGCGGGCTGCCTCCTCCTCCGTTTCTAGCCTAGAGGTTAGGGCGCTCAGCCAAGAGGGGGGTGACTTAGGTTCACATTTGCCCTCTGCCTGTGGTGGACTAGAGATTGGAATCCACATCTCAGGAGCACGCCCTGACCTCTGTGTGAGGGGATGTTGTGGCCTGGGTCTCTCCCGATCTCTCCCGCTGAAGCTGTTCGCCTTTGTATGAATAACCCAATAGTCTTTTTGGGCCACAGAACAAGTGAGACCGACTCTATCCCCCAGCGCTTCGAGCGCTCACCTGGCCTGTAGGAGATCTTGCTTCAAATCCCTGCTCCACTTAAGAGAGAGGCCTTGATGCTCAGCAGGTGTGAATGGGCAAGGTTCCACTGAAACCAGCGGAGGTGTGCTGATTTGACACCAAGGATCTGTCCGAAAGGGCTTGATTCTCCGCTCCCTGGGGCGCTCACTTACACCAGGGCAGCTTGCTCTCGCTTCAACCACAATGTGGTTTATGCCTGCGTTACACTGGTGTAAAGGCCAACGCAAGTCGCAGGGCAGTGGAGATTCAGGCTCGAGGGGTTGAATCCTGCAGCCCCGTACTCGTGAGTAATCTGTGCACTGGTGCGTAAATACCATTGCACCCAGTGATGCTTTTGGTGTTAATAAGCCCTTTATATGCACAGAAGGGGTGCGGGAGGCATGATGCAAAGTTTTTTTTTCCGGTTGGAAATTGCAAAGAAACTGAAGTATCAGCGGGGTAGCCGTGTTAGTCTGGATCTGTAAAAGCAGCAGAGAATCCTGTGGCACCTTATAGACTAACAGACGTTTTAGAGCATGAGCTTTCGTGGGTGAATATCCACTTCGTCGGATGCAAGTAGTGGAAATTTCCAGGGGCAGGTATATATATGCAAGCAAGAAGCAAAGAAACTGAACTGTGTTTTGTTTTTTTCCATTTTAAATTTTCCACAGAGGGAAAACCTCCCAGTTCTGGGACTAGCTCCATCTCTTTTTGCCAGAAGCTGGGAATGAGCGACAGGGGATGGATCACTTGATTACCTGTTCTGTTCGTGTCCTCTGGGGCACCTGGCATTGGCCACTGCCAGAAGACAGGACACTGGGCTAGATGGACCTTTGGTCTGACCCAGTACGGCCGTTTTTATGTTTTTATTGTCCCCTGACTACACATCTGATGACAACCCATCAACTAAATCTCTGCAGGGCCGAGCCAGGCGGAGCCCGGTGAGTCAGCAGAGTGCTCTGTTGTCTTTCACTGATGTGCTTTGTAGTGTGAGAACCTTGCTGCCGGTGGTACTTGCCAACAGGCGTGCAGTGGGTGTGGAATGTGAATGAGCAAGAGGCGAGGGTGCTGAATCAGTCTACCGCAAAGGGAAGATGCAACAGAGTCCCTGGCTAGTGGTCAGGCCCTTAGATGTTACAGGAAGGATGGGATGGAGGAGGGCAGCTCTTTATACTTCCTCAAGCTTACCCCTGGGGCATGCTGGGTAAAGCTGGGTGAGAAGTATTCTGATTCTGGGTGGGAAGTATTCTGATCTCTTACCCTAGTTTTCCTGTGGTGTCAGACCATTGATTTAACTGGTGTCACTGTAGATTTACACCCGTGTGTGTCAGATCAGAATCAGGCCCCAGCCGTCTAGTCGAGTCATCCTTTCTTACCCGCTCGCTTCTGCTGGGAGAAGGTTCTCAGGGGTAACTCTTCAAAGCTACTCTGCTGCCATAGGATCTGGCTGCACTGTACCTCCTACTAAGGCCTCTTCCTGGTGGAACATGTATGGCGCCAAGGCACAAGCGTACAGGGGACAGTCAAGGCCGTGTCTCGCTGAAATAAAGCCAGAGGTGGCAGGTTCAAGGAGAGGGGTCTTGGTTATGTCCAAATCTCCTTTGCTCCCAGAATATGGCACGGGAGATGGAGAGAATATCCATCCTCTTCTCTCTTATTTTAGGACCTGATTCCCTTCTCATTTACATCAGTTTTACACTGGCTTGGCTGCATGGGGTTTACTCCTGATTCAGCCGAGTATAATTCTACCCGCTTTGTGTAGTGACTCCTGATCTACACACCTGCACGTGAGTGGAGAATCAGGTCTCTGCGCTGTGGTATCTTCCAAGTGCACCGAGTCAGATTTATCTGTTCAGTAATCTCCTTTCCAATTGCAACGGCAGAACAGCGGCTTGGGAGAGGTTTGGGGCGGAACAGGTGATTACAGGCCTGGTGTTCTGGGACAATCGGAGAGATGCCCAACAGCAAGACACAAGCCTGTTGGAATGGGCGCTGTGCAACACGCGTTCAGGTAGGGCAGGTATGTTAATAACCACTTTGCTCTCATAAAATTACCTGCAACCGCTGGGAGTCCTGGCACTGCAGCTCTGCATGAAGCATTGCGTGAACCAAGCCAGCAGAAGCCCCCTTGGTCTGCAGTGCCGCAGTGGGAGAGGAACAGAGTCAGGAACGTTTGCCGTTCGGGTTAGGAATTGCTCACGCTAGTCAGGAATTTTTTTGACCCGTCAAAATGTTCCCAACCGGCTCTACCCACAACTCCCCTGGAAACCCAGGGATAGTTTGGCCTCAGTAGAAAACGGAGTGAGGTCCTTTGACTTCATTGGGAGCTGAAGGCACTCAGGACTGAGGTGCCCAGGCTCTTCTGAAAATCCCACTAGTCATCTAGTGGCATCTTGAGGTGCCTAAATCCCTTTAACAATCTAGCCTTTGCCACCTTGGGGGATGGGGTCCAGATTGAAACAGGAGAGGCACCAAATGTTGACATTCCAAGGAGCTGAGGGGCGACCGAGTCTGCTGGAATAGTTTGACTCGTAAGGGGCTGATCGAAAGCCCCAAGCAAGTCGCATATTAAAAGTATCGTCGTCCTGCAGAGCACAGAAGTCGTGTCAGCTACAAAGAGCTGCATTTAAAAACAATTTGCATTCAGTCAGCTACTTCTCTCTTTCTGGGAGTGTCTGATTTTTTTTTCCCCACTTCACTTAACGCATTTAGGCCCTGCTCTAGCAAAGGGCTTCAGCGTGTGCTTAAGATAAAGCATGTGGTTACTCACATGCTTTAAATTAAACGTGCGTCTAAGTGCTTCGCTGGAAATTCACGCCTGTGCAGCGTAAGCCCCATAAACCACAGAAATCCCAATGAATCCCCAAAGGGCAGAACCTCAGGTGGCATAAATTATCACAGCTCCATCTCCTTACAGCGGCTAAGGATCTGCTTCTAAAGCCTTATATGGGACTTAAGTCTTGCGTAGGTTGTGGGTTGGGTTTTGGTAGGGGAAGGAATTCCCGCCTGCCGCTGTGGGATCTTCAGGCCAGGGACTCGATGCATCACGCAGTCAGGGCCGGTGCAACCATTTAGGCGACCTAGGCGGTCGACTAGGGCGCTGGCATTTGGGGGGCACCATTTTCTTCAGCAGCGACCGCGGCGGCCGGATCATCAGCCGCCCTGGTTGCCGCCGGCATTTAGGCGGAGGGGGCAGGGGAGCACGGGGAGGGCTGCCTGCAGCAAGTAAGGGGGGTGCAGCACGCAGGGGAACTCCCCGCCTCAGCTCACCCCTGCCCCGCCTCCTCCCCGAGCACACCGTGGCCGCTTCACTTCTCCCGCCTCCCAGGCTTGTGGCGCCCACGGGAGAAGTGAAGCAGCCACAGCATGCTTGGGGTGCTCGTGCACGGAGCCGGGGTGAGCAGGGGCGGGGGGAGGGGTGCCTCAGAGCGGAGGGTGGTGAGCTGCCGCAAGGGGGGCACCTCAGGGCGGAGGGGGGGAGCTGCCATGGGGGGGGGTGCCTCAGGGTGGAGGTGCGGGGGGGAGGGCACGAAACATCCTTGCACCGGCCCTGCACGCAGTGCTTGCAAAGTAGCCTTGCATCTTCTGGGTGCTGCTGCAATTTTAATGTAATAACAATAGTCACTGATGATAATAGAGAGGAGGTATTGTAACTTGAACCTTCGCTCCAGCCTGCAATGAGACAGGCACCAGAGATTAGATAGGTGGAATGAGTTTGCAGGCAATTTACTCCGGGGCCATGTTGTTCCATCAGGTTTTCCAACGCTACCCCCCGTTGATTTCAAAGGGCAGTTCTGCTCAGCTAGTGGCGGCGTGTTCCCACCCCATGAATCCTTGGCACAAGATCTCTTTTGCAACTGGCGTGACAATCCCGCCAGAGGTTTTGGGGTGTGTGGATTGTGGTGTCCCTGGTCTTCTTTGGCGAGGGGTGGTCTTTTCATCCCGCATCTGGTTGGTGATGTTGCCTAGCATTGCGTGACAGAAGGCGGCACAGAGAGAGAAAGAAATATGGAGGGCAGAAAGGTCTCAAGATGTGGCTCCAAACAGGGTAATCTGTACGGGTTGCTACGTGCCTCTAGCCAAGACGACAAAGGCTCCGTCTACACGACAACCCGAGGTGTAGACACACCCTAGCTAGCTCGTGCTGAGTCCCTAGTAGCACGGATTTCAGCAAGGGGGATCATCTGAGCAAGTACCCAGGATCCCATGCGGGCGTGTGCAGCGGGTATGGATATCTGAGGTAGCTAGATCAAAACTAGCTCTGGGATGTATCCGCGTCCTGTTTTGGATACACCTCTGATGGCAGTGTGTACGTGCCCAGGTGTGCCGCTGATTTATTTAATTTTAAAATGAGAGCGAGGCCTAGCCCAAGGCTCTAGGTATCTTAACATAATTAATTATATAATGGGTACGGTGTAAATTAAACATTAAAATCAGCAGTTCCACGGGAACTCAGCCAGCCAACCACCTCCCTCCTTCATCTAGGGAACATATCCCAGCTCGTTCCATAAACAGGTGTCTCTGTGTAGTGTGCCTGGGAAGTGATCAAATCTGGGCTAGTTCTGGGGTCTTGGAGCTCTGCCAATAGCATTCTCCTCTTTTAGCATCGTGATGGCGTCTTTTTCCAATCAGGGAATATGATCTACGGTATATTCAGGGATTGGGCATAACAGAGCTGCTGGGGAACGAATGGAACATCCACGAGGGAAAAATATGGAGCTGTGACAAGAGAGGCTGGGGGAGGCGGGGAAGGCAATGGGAGGAAGGAGAAAATAAAAACAGAGGAGGAAAATCAAGGGGACAGGTAGGGAACATCTACCTGTGACTGATCGGTCACCTTCTGTCCAGAAAACATCTACAAAACCCCATGCTCCCCCTGGCTTTCCTATCCTGTTTCTTTTCCTCCTGGTGTTGGTCTGTTTTGCCAAAGGCTGGGTCAGGATTCAACCACAGAACTAGCCCTTTCGTCCCCATTAGAAAGGATTGCTTGTCAGATCAAGAAGCCCTAGTCAAATATCCTCTCTCTCAAAAATGAGGCTTGAATATGTTTTCATTAAGATGGTTTTCCATAGCCTCTCCATTTCCCTTTTGAAATGGCTTTAGATTTCGTTTTGGATTCGTTTTCTTCTGTGTATCCTCATCAGCGCATTTCCAAACGTCGGCATGGATTTTCTAGCGTTTGCCGTTTCACTAAGCAGCCTGCGGTCTCTGTACTTGAAATCCCAAACCTTGTGCAATGGCAGGAGTATGTTTACTTTGCTGGATCCACGGGCCCACTTATTCCATTGAAATTAACACAACATTGCAAAGAGCGGGAGAAGCCAAAGAAGCATTCCCAGGGATCGGCTTCACATCTGTTACCAACTGTCCTTGAATTAAGACCGCTTGCCTCTTGGAACGTCTTTGCACCTACCCGTCATTATTATGGCACCTGGCGCTATCCTCTTTCATATGTCTTAACAGCATGACACTGCACCCCATAGCTGTCAATGGCAAAATTCCCTTTCTTTTAAATGGCTCCTTAACCAAGAAGTCCTGGCCTATATTCTCAAAAGCGACTAGCAGTAATTTTTTGGGGTGTCTGCCCTGGGACACCTTAAAGGGATCTGAAAGCTCTGAACACAGCCCCTCTGAAAAGCAGGCCCTCTCCAGGGGTTGGACACTGCAAATCGCTAGCAAATTCTAGGCTCCTGATCTTTTCAGGATCTCTAGTCATTCTCCTCGACCTTTTCCTTCTGCTCTGTTCTTGTGAGATGGGCGGCCAGAGAGCCCCAGGTGCGGGCAGCCCATCGACTTCTTTAACATGATGCCATGTCTTACGATCACAAGCGGGCAGGCCCACTCAAGTACCCCATGGGCTGTGGACTCGGGCTGACTATTGTCATGCCTAGAAGATAAGGAGAATGGGATGCCCCACTGTAAACATGTAGAACATAAGGTAAAGTAGCTACTCTGGAAACTCCCGGTAACAACTTTCCCTGTAATGGCCTGCAACAGTCAAACAGGTTGATTCGGTTTTCTAGCAGACTTGTCAATTGCGCAAGACGGGAGAGAGACAGACTCCGCCTCCCTCCCATCAGTGGAGAGCTGAGTTCAGTCCCTTACCTATTCATTTCATTGCACGCCCTGGGGGAAGTATGCGGAGAAGCCCTGCGGAGAAGCCGTTCGCGCCCTGGGCAAGCTAGGGATGTGGGGGATCCAGGAGTTCTGGCACGGAAAAGGTTTCCTGGGACTGGACAGAGGGTTATGTATAGTAGGTGAAATTCAGCCCTGTGCACGACCAGGAAAAGGCCTATGCACTGCTTAAACTTTCAAACTAATGGCACATAGTGCAAGTTCTATTCTGCACAGTGTGAATTTTCACCTGCTGTGCAAATTCATTGGCCAGTCCCCTCAGGCAGAAGATGGTGTGGCCTTAAGGCTGCATTTGCAGTGCAGGGAATGTCTTTCCTCCGAATCTATGGCCTCCTGGGGGGATTCCCCATCCCCAGAGGTCCTCTGTGTGGGTTTATTGACTAGACTCCATGCATGGTCTAGCTAGATGCAGAAAGAGCTGTGGCAAAGCAAGTGGGATTTGAAGGATTGGGTCACTGAAAGATTACTCACAAGCCTTACAAGAAATGAGACGGGTGGCAGAGTGCGCAGCACAAAATCTGGCTTCCGTGTCTTGGCTCAGGAACAGCCTGGGGTTGGGGCAACGTGTGACTAAGGACAGCGGTGCTAATTACACTATAAGTTAAGAGTTGAATGAAGCAATTCGATTTGTATCGCTTTGTTTCCCCCCCCCCTCTCCTTTGCAGCGAAAGAGCCTGTAGACGACTAGTGCCAAAGCAGCAGAAAGAATCTCACGAGGGTGGAGGAAAAAGAACGTGGCAGAGCTTCAAAAATGTCTTGCAACGTGTCAAGGAGAGCGGCTGGTCAGAAAATGGGGGTTTTTCCCCATGGAAAAGTTTGCCCTTTTTCATTGAAAAACTGAAATTTTCAGGCTAAAACCTTTTTATTTATTTATTTATTTATTTTATTTTTGGATGAAAAGTCAAATTTTTCTCCCCAAAGCCGACATGGTCCATGAAAAGTGTCTGGGCGTTGAAATGCCAGTTTTCTATTGGAAGAAGGGCGGAGATGTAATTTTTTTCCCCACCAGCCCTATCAGGGATAATGATACCTACCTTTTTAAAGCCGTAGATCTGCAAAGCACTTCGCAGCTGGCCATTTTACAGCTAGGGAAACTGAGGTACAGAGTAAAGAAACAATGTGCCCAGGGGTTTCACACAAAGTCAGTGGCAGATGTGGAAGCAGCACCCATGCCTCTTAATCCAGTGCCCCATTCTTGGGACTTCGGTACTTCTACAACAGAGCTGTCTTGCTAGCTGTACCTTGTACCAAGAGTTGGTCGAGAGTTTCAGGGTGAGGTTTAGCTACTGCGAATGCCGTCCATCAGAGACGGCTGGTGAGCACAGGAAAATGGTACAATCTTTTAGAGCCCGAGCCAGCAGCTTGATCCTCCGATCACACAATTTTACACTGGTGAAGCTGGTGTGATTTTAACAGAGTTGCGCCTGCGTAGGGCTGGCTGGAAAGCCAGAATTCCGTTTTGTGAAAAATGAGGGGGCTTAATGGCTGTTTTCACTCTTGGGCTGCGGGAGATGCAGGTGCAAATCTGTGCTGTGCTTGATTTTTAACTAGGTGAGTGCCCTAACCACTGAGCGCTCGGCTAATCTATCCTAGGCTTCCCCCTTCCACCCCCGCCCCGAGAAATTCTAGGCTGGACCTGAGAGTTTTGTTGAAGCCAAGATGCTTGTGTGAAAAGTTTCCATTTTGAAGAATCCGCATTTGCTAAAAGAAAAACCGTGTTCAAAATTTCCCCTCTAGCTCAACTCCTGTGGTTGCTAGGTCTCCCTTGCCTGACACGTGACGGAGATGGACCTGAATCTAGAGCAGTAGCTATTGTACGTCACTCGCATAGGCCCAATGCAGAACACCAAATCTGAGCCACCCTCCCTGTTCAGGAATCCAAGCTGGCAGCTGGAGCTGAATTCTGCGGCTGGAGGGGTGGGGGCGTTGTCTGCCCTTGCCCATAAACTATTTGGGTGAAGTACCATGAAGTCTTATGGAAAAGCCTTGTAGAATCTCATAACTGCACTCCAAGAAGCTTCTGTAGAAATTAAAGGGCATTCACTAGGAACGCCTGATAAAGTTTGCTAGAGAATTTTATCCTTGCTGTAGAATTCGGCAGGAAGTCTGTAGAAAGGTGATCATCTCCATTAAATTCTCTATAGACTCTTCTATATCTGTATTTATCTATTCTGTGTCTATAATTCTATACAGCCAGGAGCTACCCCAAAAAAGTGTGTAGGAGCATATTGAAATTGCAATATAACAGATGCAAGAAACCTGTATAAATATATGCACAGTGATTCCTGTTTTAAGTGGCCAATGTGAAACCAGTTTACACGAGTGGCCAGTGGTCTAGTGAGTCATGTATTGGACGGAGACTCAGCAGACCTGGCTTCTAGTCAGGTCACTGGCCTTCTGGGTGACGTAGAGAAAATCATATGACCTGTTTTGCCTTAGTTTTCCCATCTGTAAAATGGGGATAATCAGACTGGCCTGTAAAGAATGTTGAGCTCTACTGATGCGAAGTACTAGGTGCTGTTATTTACATTTGCATGACCCTCGGCCTGCGCCCAAGGGCTTGTTTACATGATGAGTTACTACATGACGCGCTGCAGATTCACACCCAGGCTTGCTGCGCAGTAACCTGACGTGCAGACAAGCGCTAAGATCGGGGCTTCATTGTGCTAGGCACTTTGCAAAGACAGAGTTAGAGACGGTCCCTGCTCTGAAGATCAAAATAGACAAAACACAGGAGGGGAAAAAGTGGCATGTTTTACTTAAGGTCGTGCAGCCAATCTGTGGTAGAGTGTGTCCCAGTCACTAGATCACGCTAGGCTTCTAAGAAAAGGAAGGTCCGCATTCATCTCACTCCAGACATGTATGGGATATTTTAGGTGGGCTCTTAAGACACGAGATGGTGTCACAAAGCAGTCTTTCATTCAGGTTTCAGTGTGTTTAGTGAAACACAATAAAGGCATGGAACACTAGCCGATGTGACCATCGCAACGCTGGTATGCGCATTGCCCACACCAGTTTTCTTTCCGAAGTCAAATAGCCTGGGATCAGTTCACCCAAATGTTCCTGATTTCATGTCAAAAGGTCACCTGACCTATTGAAACCCCATGAGACAGACCAACAACCCATTGATGGGCTGTGATGTACAGGGCCACACAGGGATCTTTCCTGTCCTCACCAACCCAGAAGGAATGGTTTTTCTAACCAGCGTGGTAGGCTCATAGACTCATAGACTTTAAGGTCAGAAGGGACCATTATGATCATCTAGTCTGACCTCCTGCACAATGCAGGCCACAGAATCTCACCCATCCACTTCTATAACAAACCCCTAGCCTATGTCTGAGTTATTGAAGTCCCCAAATTGCGGTTTGAAGACCTGAAGCTGCAGAGAATCCTCCAGCAAGTGACCCATGACCCGTGCCCCATGCTGCAGAGGAAGGCGAAAAACCTCCAGGGCCTCTGCCAATCTGCCCTGGAGGAAAATTCCTTCCCGACCCCAAATATGGCGATCACTTAAACCCTGAGCATGTGGGCAAGACTCACCAGCCAGCACCCAGGAAAGAATTCTCTGTAATAACTCAGATTCCACCCCATCTAACATCCCATCACAGACCACTGGGCATACTTACCTGCTGATACCTCAGTGGGTGGAGATCACTAGCACTATTCTGATGTAGTTTGGACGCAGGGCCCAGTGAATGACTCGTACTAAAAGCAGAATACCCCTCGCTACGAGCACACACATCGTCATTAACTGAATGTGATGTCCTGACAAAGATATGTGAGGGCCAGTTCTCTGCGCAACCCGCTAATGGGTCCATGTTGGAGATGGGGCACTGGATGGGGTGGATCAATGCTCCGAGGTGGGCCAGAGAATCCTCTTCCTAGATGCCTGGCAGGTGGGTTTGGCTCACATGCTCAGGGGCATATTGATACATGCATTTGGGATCGGGAAGGCATTTTCCCCCAGGCCAAACTGACCTGGGGTGTTGGGGGTTTTGACCTTCCTCTGCAGCATAGGGTATGGATTGATTGCTAGGCTCATCAGTGCATATCTCCCCTAATCAATTCCCTGCCATTGCAGGGATCTTGGGCAACAGTGTCACCTCGGTCTCTCTTCTCTGCTTGCCATATAGTGAATGACCTTGTCTTTTCTAGCCGAGGCTGAAAGGGGGACGGTAGATTGCAGACACTAAACATTTGATTAGAACGGTTGGTAATGAAACTCCTCACATCTCTGCAAACCTATGTATGTTCTCCAGCTAGCGTGCCATCAGTCCTCTTAAATAGGACCGAGAAATGAAAATGGAGATTAATGGTTTAACTAAGTAAACCCACAACCTCTTTTCATTGCTATAGTTCAGGCTGCTTCCCTCTGGATTAAGAAACTGATTTTGGAGAATGCAAATGAAAAAATTTTTTCCAAGCAGAAAGTTGATTTATGGGGCAATCTTGGGGTGTGTTGTGTTGTTTTGTTTTGTCTTCTGAATTGTGAAAGGCAGGGTATTTCTTCTGAATTCACTAAACCAACACTTGCCAACAGACTTTAAAAAGTCAGTGATCTGGATATAGGAAGGGTCTCGCCCTAGGGCAAAATATGTCAAGGAATTTAGAATGCCGTGTCATCGAAGTAAGACTCTGGATAATCTATTCTGGGTTGGTACAAGGAAAACACAAGTAATTTGAGGCAAACGAGAGTTCCCAAAGACAACAGTACTGCTGCAGATTTTTTAGCTCTTTGGGGTGTGTTTCAGGGAAGGTCAATTTTTTTGGCAAAGGGAAGAGGCGATGGCTCATCTAAGCCCAGGAACACAAAACCTGACACCTTTCTCCACTCCCCTGATACCTCGCCAGCTCCCTGAACAGATAAAAAGGAAGAGATTTGCACTGTCTTTAGAGGGACTCAACGGCTTTTGCCCTGGGACTTTCCTCTGGTAGCTGCCCCATCAAGGTCTCCTTCTCTCTTCTCTTCTGCTGCAGAGAAGCTGCCGCTATGTCTCGCCAGTGTTATGGCCGAAGCCTGGGAGGCAGCATTGGGGGTTTCAGCTCCAGCTCTGCCTGTTTTGGTGGTGGGAACAAAGTCAGCACAGTGTCACGCGGAGGATGCGTGGGCTTAGCCTGGAGTCCCAGAGGCTTTGGCAGTAGGAGCCTGCATAACTTGGGAGGAAATAAAAGGATTTCCATTGGTGGATTTGGTGGCACTTGTGGAGGGTTTGGGGCCGGCGGCCAAGCGGATGGAGGGTTTGGCGGTGGTGCTGGGTCTGGGGGACAGTTCAGTGGTGGGCTCGGCGGTGGCTTTGGTGGTGGGGCTTTAGGAGGATTCAATGGTGGATGGGATGGCCCTGGATTTCCTGTTTGCCCACCTGGTGGCATCCAAGAAGTGACCATCAACCAGAACCTCCTGACTCCTCTCAACTTGAAGATCGACCCAGAGATCCAGAAAGTGCGGAAAGAGGAAAGGGAGCAGATGAAGACCCTGAACAACAAATTTGCCTCCTTCATCGACAAGGTGAGATGGGTGGGGGAAGGGACAGTCTATTGCTCCTAGAGACCCCACACAAGATCAGTGCCCCCCCTCCCAGCTGCCTGTAACTGTACAAACACTTTGCAAAAGAGAGCCCCTTCCCCCAAAGAGCTTACACTGTAAATAGACAAGACAAAGAGTGGGAGGGGAAGTGACTTGCTCAAGATCACAGAGAAGGTTATTGGTAGACTAGGGAATTGAACCATGGGTTTCTGCTCTACCCACTGGACCATTAGCCTTGGTTACCAAGGCAACAAATCGAACGATGTATTCCCTGCTAAATGTCATCTCCCATCTCGTCAACACCATCCATTTACATAGTTATCCCTATTGGTGTGGGTCCTTCTAATCCATTGGTGTCTCTGTGATGAGAAAACTCGAGTTTCTTTTGCCTATGACTGAGAATTTTGTCTGGAAACAAATCCCTGCACAAATATTTGCTTCTGCTGTTCGAGGAGCATTTTTTCCTGTTTATTCAAGAGGATTCTGGAGCAGGGTTGCTGAGTCATTGCCCTCAGGATAGGTGTATAGGGCAAAAGGTAAAACTCACTAGACTTGGTCAAAAACAATAAGCAAACAAACAAAAAAGAAGGATGAAAATTTTAACTAATTTTTTTTCCCCAACCACTTTCTTTTGGCTTTCAGGTCCGATTTCTAGAACAGCAGAATAAAGTTCTGGAGACGAAATGGAAACTCTTGCAGGAACAGGGCCAAGGGCCCATTAAAAAGACCCTTGACCAGCTCTTTGAGGCTTATATCAATGGCTTGAGAAAGCAGCTAGACGGCCTGTTAAATGAGAGGCGACAGCTGGATACCGAGCGAAAGAACTTCCAAGATCTGGTGGAGGATTTCAAGAACAAGTAAGGAAATAATAACAAAGTATAATCATTGCAGTCAGACTCCAGTCAGAAAGCTGGGAAGCCAATTGGAAATTTGCCAAAGTTCAGATTATTGGGTTCTGGGGCTTGGTCTGGGTCAATTTCTAATAATAATTAGAGTTGGTGGAAATTTTTTGAAAATGTTCTGAAATTTGATTTTTCAAAAAAGTCAAAATTTGAAATATTGGTAAAATTTTTACTGACATTTCAAATTTTGACCAAAAAAATGGACAAAATGGTCACAGAAATTGAATCACGTGGTTCAACCAGCTGTAGAGATGGTAAAAAAAAAAAAAACTCTTCAAAATTTGAAATGTGGATGAAATGTCCATAAAAATTTCAAATGCTGAGAAAAGAAATTGTCAAAATGTTCATGAAAACTTCACCCTTTCAATCAGCTGTAGAAATGGTCATTTTTTTTCAAAATGTTGATGACATTTGTCATCAAAATTTTGAATTTTGACAAGGAAGGATACAATTTTCATGAATTGTCTCAACTCATTTTTCTACTGGCACTAATGTGAATAGGAATTATTCTCTTTCTGATTGAAAGAGAATAATCTTCTGGTAGAGATTTATTATAGTTGACCTTTTCCCTAATTAGGAATGGATTATTAAGATTTAATTGTATTATAGTAGTGGACAGATCCCACTTTAACTTGCTCTTGAGTAATTTGAAATTAGTCAGGTTTTCTCTTTGTGTCAAGGCAGAAATGGAAGAAAATGGATTTCTTTGTGGGTAGGACTTTTGAAACCAATTTGCCAAGATGGCGATTTAACAAAATCCCCTGCTCTTGGATGTGAATAATGTGGGCTGTAGTCTCATTGATAGGGCCCTATCAATTTCATGGTCCAGTTTGGTCAATTTCGTGGTCATAGGTTTTTTAAAATAGTAAATTTCATGATTTCAGCTATTTAAATCTGAAATTTTACGGTGTTGTGATTGTAGGGGACCTGATCCAAAGAGGAGTTGTTGGGGGTTGCAGGGGAGGGTTGTGGTACTGCTACCCTTACTTCTGCGCTGCTGCTGGCGGCGGCGCTACCTTCAGAGCTGGGCAGCTGGAGATCAGTGGCTGCTGGCCGGGAGCCCAGCTCTGAAGGCAGAGCCGCCGCCAGGAGCAGCACAGAAGTAAGGATGGCCTGGTATGGTATTCTCACCCTTACTTCTGTGCTGCTGCCTGCAGAGCTGGGCCCTCGGTCAGCAGCTGTCACTCTCTAGCCACCCAGCTCTGAAGGCAGCTCAGAAGTAAATGTGGCACAGTATGGTACTGCTACTCTTACTTCTGCACTGCTGCTGGCAGGGCGCTGCCTTCAGATCCGGGCGCCTGGCTAATGACCGCCACTCTCCAGGCACCCAGCTGTGAAGGCAGCGCTGAAGTAAGGGTGGCAATACTGTGACCCCCCTAAAATAACCCCCCGCAATTCCATTTTGAGTCAGGACCCCCAATTTGAGAAATGCTGGTCTCCCCTGTGAAATCTTTATAGTATTCGGTAAAAGCACACAGGGGTAGGCCAGATTTCACAGTCCGTGATGCGTTTTTCGTGGCTGTGAATTTGGTGGAGAGAGAGCAGAGAACGATCAGGTTGACTGGATGGGTTCCACGATTCTTGTTCCAGAGCTATGAGAAATCCACAAACACTCATGGGCTCACAGAAGTCAACAAAATCCTTTGATCCTTCACAGAACCTCTTCTCTCAGCTCACACGCATCCCTCACACAAGCACATGGCCAGTGAGAAGAGTTTTCACCTCTACAATCCCACCATATTGGAGGTTTTTGAGTACAGGTTAGACAAACATCTGTCAGAGATGGTTTAGAGGTACTTAATCCTACCTCAGCATGGGGAGATGGACTAGTCTAGATGACCACTGGAGGTCCCTTCTAGTCCTGTATTTCTATTATATTGTTACATCTCCCTTGAATGTACTTTTAAAAAAAAAAAACTGCACAAAACACTAGAAAATGTACAATTTGCTAAGCCGTTTTAGGGGTGGCCCAGATGACCTGATAGGTGTTTGCACTGCTAAGTCCCTGAGAGATCATGATTCAATACTTGAGTGCAGTTATATCATAATAAGTTGGGCTATCTGACATAGTATGGAAGTACCACTTTGTGTGCCTAATTTTGCAAACCCTTGCTGTCGGGTGTGAAGTTGGCTACCATGAGTAGCCCCACTGAAGTGAATGAAGCTCCTGGTGGAGGACACATGCTACTCTCGCTAGGAAGTATGTGCATCATTGGGCTCTTTGTTGGGTTGGGTGTTTTAGAAGATGGCAGCAATCAGTGGTTCGTTTGGGAAGGCAAAATGTTGCTGTTTGTCCATAAATCCTCAGACATGGTGGTAGATTTTTGCCAAAGGGGTCTTGTTGCCTCCTTGTCTTGTTGCCGATGACTTAGGCAAGAATAAAAATAAGCAACCGGACACTGTTTTCTCTCTTTACACTCAACAGGTATGAAGAGGAAATAAACAAGAGGACAGCTGTGGAGAATGACTTTGTGGTCCTGAAAAAGGTGAGCCAGTCAGCTGGGTAAAAACCCACAGGAAGCTTTAAGCAATGAACAGAAAATGGTTGGGATTATCAGGAACTGTTTGTTTAAAATTGCACCCCCCCCCCAAAGAAGAAAGGGAGAGTTGATCATTATACTTTTGCTGATCATCAACAACCAATGAATTGATAAGCAATGACTGCTACAATTTTAAACTGTGATTATATATTTAGGGAGAGCGGTTCTCTCGAGTCGGGATTAGTTCAGTAACAAACCCACAGTAAGTCAGCTTTGATTGGATTTATTGAAGTAATAGTTAGTAAAAACAGCACACGCACACAGAGACAAACAGTTACTGCTGAAGACCTCCCCGGAGTTTGCCTGCATCCAGTCTGCAGAGGGTCTTACTTCTCCTATGATTTAGGAGCCACTATGCCCTTGTTACCCATATTGTGTATCTTCTGGTTCTTATCCGTTTCCTTTCTTTGGTACGCACTTCTTATCTTAGGCTATTTTCAAAGGTCTTTGTTCCACTGCATATCCTGTGGCTAGGACGCTGCTAAGATAGCTCTTAAAACGGTCTTCAGAATATGCTAAGAGTTGCTGCTCAGTAAAATTCTACTCTTTAACGTTAGCTTCATCTTAACAGAACACCACCGTGTGAATCTTGCTCCCCAACGCATCTTAAGATCTTGGCCTATCTTGAGTTTGGACCAACTTCTGTTGGTCAGGGCTGCTCAGAGGGGGGCGCGAGTGGGGCAATTTGCCCTGGGCCCTGCAGGGCCCCCCACGAGAATATAGTATTCTATAGTATTGCAACTTTTTTTTATGGAAGGCCCCCCTGAAATTGCTTTGCCTCAGGCTCCCTGAATCCTCTGGGTGGCCCTGCTGTTGGTAAGAGAAACAACACAAAGCTCTTCTTCAGGTCTGAGTTCAGAAAAGAGTTCAGGTCAGGCTGATATCATAGCAAAATAGATCAGGAAAAAGGTTGCTGGGTACAAGTGTTTCTACTGCTGAAGGCGAAGTACACAAACTGTGTAGACAAATACACCACTTACACAGATGCCTGCCTCTTTCTTTTTTGTACATGATTAGCCTTAATTCAATAGGTGTTTTACTCCATTATTATTTTTTTATTTATATTGCAATAGAACCTAGGAGCTCTAGTCCTGGCCCAGAACCTCATTGTGCAAGGTGCTGTACAAAAACAGGACCAAAAAATGGTCCCTGCCTCAAAGAGCTTATCATCAAAGTATAGTAAGACAAAAGGGTAGAGGCAGAGAGACAGTGAGCACAAGAAAACGACGAGACAATATTGTATGAGTTTGCACAGAAATACCCTTCCTCAATACACAATCCAGCTTGTCCTAGCTTCGGGTTTACTGTAGGCAGACTAACATTAGAGACCATTTTTTGGAAGCATCACTAATAAAAGTGATTAGAAGTATTTTTTTGTCCGAACTTTTTTTTTGCCCCAAAATGCAGTTTTCGTCAAAACGGAAAAGTTTAGAAAAATGCGTCAATGTTGAGGACATTTCGTTTTGAGCTAAAAAATGAAATGTCCAAATGTCCCAGTTTGATATTTTTGGAAAGGAGCATTTCACTTTTTTTTTCATTTTAAGTTTTTTTTAAAAGTTTAAAAAAAGATCAAAATCGGAAGAAAATGTTTCACTTTTATTGGAAACAAACAAACAAACCAACCCAGAACAACAACAGTTCAATTGATCCCAAATTATTATTCCCTCGCCCAAACTGAGCCATGCAGGAAATTTCAAAATTTTCTGGTTTCGTTTCGTTTCAGAACAGGAAAAAAAAATCTTAATCATGGATTTTCCTGCAAAATGGAAAATCTGGTTTCTGTCCAGCTCTAAATAGAAGCCTGATTTTATTAGCCTCAGGAGATGGAAAGATTCACTCTATTACTGATCTTTCCTTTAGGACATGGATGCGGCCTATATGAACAAGGTGGAGCTGCAAGCGAAACTAGACTCCCTGACTGATGAGATCAACTTCCTGAGATGTCTGTATGAGGCGGTAAGGTGGCTTGCCATTCTCTTGGTCAGCTGGGGAATACAGCCCGGGAGAGCTAATTCTAAACAGCTGGATGGTACCATTAGATAGCTGGGGATTGGGATTTTTGGCTTTCTGTGGATGAATATTCCTCTCTAAAATACATCCATGTCAACTGTGTAGGATGGGGTTTTGTCTTAGCAGCCTCTCTCCAATTTAAACTGAAGCAGCACCAGGGTCTAAATAGATTCTTAGTCTTTAAGGCCAGAAGGGACCGTTGTGAACATCTAGTCGGCCGCCTGTATAATACGACCAAAGAACTCACCCAGAAATTTCTGTATCAACCCCATAACTACTTTGTAAGCAAGAGCATCTCCTATAGAAAGAAGTCCAGTCTTGATTTAAGGACTTCATGTGATGGAGACTCCATCCCTAGGCAAGTTGTTCCAGTTGGTTAAATCATCCTCACTGCTATTAAAAAGGCGCCCCCTGTCTCTCATCTGAATGTATCTAGTTTCACCTTCCAACCACTAGATCCCGTTATGCCTTTTGCTGTTACATTAAAGAACTGTCTGCTATCAGAAATCTCTTCCCTGCGAAGATACTTGTAGATGGAGATCAAGTCATCTCTTAAATCTCTCTTGGATAAACTCTAGTGACCTGGGAGGGCCCAACTTGTGATACATTTAAAGAGGGGGCTGATTTTCAGGAAGTGCTTCTGAAATTAGGCCTCTTGAAGGCGTCTCATGCTGGGCACTCCAAATCACTAGGCGCTTCAGAAAATTCAGGCCAACCTCTCTAGTCAGGGAGAATCTGAAATGGAGAAGGGCTGAGAAAGAGAGGAACAGGTACAATGAAAAACATGGTGGGGTTAAAGTCCACGTTTATGGGACTTGCAGGAACTGTCTCAGATGCAGCAGATCGGTTCTGACACCTCCGTGGTCCTGTCTATGGACAACAACCGAAACCTGGACCTGGACAGCATCATCCGGGAGGTCAAAGGGCAGTACGAGGAGATTGCTCAGAGGAGCCGAGCGGAGGCAGAGGCTTGCTACCAGTGCAAGGTGAGCCCTCCAGCATCTAGGGTCCTGATCATGCCTTGCATGGGAGCTTTGCCGTTGGCTTCAGTGGATGCAGGGAGTTTGGATGCAAAACGCCATGTGCCACTGGACAAATATAAACCTAATGCTATCCTGTAGAGCTGAGTAGCGACTGCCATCCACAGGTAGGATGCTCTGTCTTTTCACATGCAGCTTTGGCCAAGGCAAAGAGGCTGTCACCTCCCTGGTGCTGCAGACCAAGATGACTGAGGTCTAAGCTGTGATGGGGGTGGTGTGTGTGTAGGGACGGGGCTCTGTAAGGTTATTTGCTAAAGACTGTGTCTCTACTGCTATACCACTTGCTCACAACTTGGCTAAGCCGTGCACATAAGACGCAAGCGACCCCAGTTGGTGCTGCAGTGCAGCTCCACAGCGGGTCCTTAGATGGTTAGACCCCAAAGTGCCCCTTCGCCCAGAAACGTGAAGTAACGCCCCACTATTGCTGGCAGCCACAGGTGTGAAACTCCCACATGCATTTCCAAAACGCAAGCTTCCTCAGTAGTAGCAACTCCCCCCAAGTGAGTGGCAAAAGGAGAAGGCATGTAAAAACAGCTGGTCCCATGAGTTACGAACCTCTGCTACAAATGCAACCCACTGGGGAGTGTATCCTACTGGGCTGATGAATTGCCAGCTCCCTCACCCCTCAACTTCTGCAGCTTTAGCTCAAGCAGCAGCTCATAATTTTTAGCTTTGGAGGTCCCCGGTTCAATCCTTGGTATGTCTACCAAGAGGGTGGCCGTCTCCCCACTTGGAATACTCTACTGGATTCTTCTGAACAGAGTCCTCTTTGGGAGATAACTCCCTAGGTGATGATGGTTTGCTGCAAAGAGTATACGCACTAACCTTTGTCTGACACCACCCGGTTATGTTGTTTCTGAACACCAGTTCGAAGAGCTGCAGGTGACAGCTGGGAAACACGGAGACAGTCTACGAGACAGCAAGAGCGAGATCTCGGAGCTTAACCGGATGATCCAGAGGCTACGGGCTGAAATAGAAAATGTGAAGAAGCAGGTATGGCTTTTTTTCATGCATGTGAGTGTGAACTTGGGATGATTTCCTTTAGTGTTTCACTGCAGGCAAGTCAAATTTGGTAGACATAGAGCTCATGAGGAACTTTCCACGGCAACGATTTTTCTATTAGAAAAAGCCCTTTTCACAAAATTTCAATTTTCTTTTGGGAAAATCAAAATGGCAACTCCCCAGGTTCCTCCCGGAAAAGCTCTTATTAATTTCAAGTCCTGCCTGGAGAAAACAAATTTGACTAGAGCCTTCTCCTAAAATGGAATTTTTCTGCAAATCCCTTCCTGTGAAGAATTTCACATATTTGGCTTTTTGCCCCAATTTGGGATTTTTTTAAAGAAAAATGCACATTTCCATTTTCCAGCCAGCTCTGTTCATGTCAGGAAGCACTCTGGCAAAAGGAAAATATTGAGGTCTACCGTCTATCCGTCTCCCTATAGACTCAACAACAGCTAAGTGCTGATGAGTATTTAACATAATTTCTACCACAATACTCCTTGTTCTTCTAGTTTTGTCTAGTCTAGTTGCCTTTCTTGAGTGGTGACTACCATGTTGTCAATTCTTGTGATTTTTTTAATCACACGTTGCATGGTATTTGGTGGCTGTTTTTTTTTAAAGCCCCAGCTCCTGGAATCAGGTGATGACATGAGATTTTCAGCTTTCATTTAAGAAAGGGCCTCGTGATTGCAGAGATGAAACTTGAACACTACAGTCTCCAAAACCAGAAGGCTGATAAAAAGAAGCCCCAACTTATTTAGTGTGATCTCATGAATTCTGATCTCATGATTTTTTGGTGCCATGATTTCTGAACACCCGGGCAATACCGTGACTGCTGCTTTTATCAGATTGTGCCGTGAGTTTGTGTGTTTCATTTGTGGCCGGTCTTGGGATTTGTACCACGCTTACGAATGAAAACCATTGTGGTGCTCTCACTATTGTTGCAAAATCTGGGGTAATATAAAGCTCCGGCAGCCGGATTCTCCCTCGTTCAGTCATTTTTACCAGTGCACATGGAATGTAAACCACTATCACACCAAAATGGCAGTGGTTTACGCTCACTTTGCACCATTGTCAATGACATACACTACATGGCAAAGGAGGATCAGGCCTGGGTTTCTGTGCTACCCTCAGAAGAATCCGTCAGATGTTTGTCTTGCCTTGCAGTGTGAAAAGCTGCAGACCTCCATTGCCGATGCCGAGCAGCAAGGCGAGCTGGTCCTCAAAGACGCCAAGGGCAAACTGGCTGAGCTGGAGGGTGCCCTGCAGAAGGCCAAGGGAGATTTGGCGCGTCAGCTGCGGGAGTACCAGGAGCTGATGAACGTCAAGCTGGCGCTGGATATTGAGATCGCCACCTACAGGAAGCTGCTGGAAGGAGAAGAATGCAGGTTAGGGCAATATAATGAGGACCAGATCTTTTGAAGTCAATGGGGAAACTTAGCACATGTCGTACTCACCCTTTTAAAACAATGCCCCTAACTCCCTGGCAACGAAGGCGGCAGTCTGAATAATATTGGCGTATTAGCATTTAGGACATGCTGCTGCTTTAAGAGCAAGAGGTGGTCTGGTCTAGTGGATAGGGCTTTGGGTGGGCACTCAGGTGACATGGGTTCTACTCTGCCATTGATCTGCTGGGTGACCTTAAGCAAGACTGTGTGCCTTTGGCCTGGTCTACCCTACTGCTGTAAGTCAGTCTAAGTTATGAGCGTTAAGTGAGGTAACTTACATTGATCTGAAGTGGTTCTCCACTGTGCTATGTCAATGGGAGACGCTGTCCCATTGACTTAGCTTCCTCCTCTCATTGAGGTGGATTAATTAATCACACCAGCACTGATTTAGCCACATAGTGAAGACCAGCCCCAAATTGTTTCACAGTTTAGCATGCGAATTCTTTTGAGACAGGAACTGTCTACTACTCTGTCTGTGCAGGCCCTGATCTTGGTTGGAGCTTTTTGCTGCTATGGCAAAATTAAATCATAGTAATGAAGAGAATACAGATCTTGTCTAATTGTACCGCCTAGATCCATCAACACTTTTTTCCATTGAAAAATGCAGTTTTGTAGGAATTGAAATGTTTTGTGGAAGTGTGTTTGGTTTTGAGAATTTTTTGAGAATTTTTCAACAGGACAAAGTTGAAATGTTCCCTTTTGGTAGCATCATTCGGTCTAATTTCATTTTGACTTTTTTAGATGATAGGAGAATATTAATTTTAACATTCTATTACATTTAGTCGCATGTGTACATAATACATATATTATAGTTAATATTTTAATACAATACAAAAGTCAAAATGACACTGTTACGAATAAGTTTGAAATGTTTCTTTCATGGCAAGTTTCGAAATTTCAGCTTTTCATTCTGAACCGGAATAATTTTTTACCCCCAAAATGTCAGAATATCCTGCAGAATGGAAATTCCAGTTCCCGACCAAAAACTGACCCCGGCCTTCAGCAGATGAAATATCACTGATTGCAGGGTTCTTAGCAGTATAACGGCTCTGCTGGATGTGTAACACATACCACTTTCTTTCCCTTGCAGGATGTCTGGAGAATGCCAAAGTGCTGTGAGCATCTGTAAGTAGCTTGCACGTTCATCTTGTTCTGTTAGAGGTGGTGTCAGGTTGTAGGTTGTGCGCTAGGACTCCTGGGCTTGCTTCTGGAATAACCAACTGCCCTTGTTTTCCTCCACAGCCATGGTGGGTGGCAGCTTAACCTCTGGAGGTGGGATTTGCCTTGGAGGAGGAGGAGGCAGTGGTGGTAGAATTGGTTTCAGTTCTGGAAGTGGAAGATGTGGATATACCTTAGGTGGAGGATCCGTCTCTGGTGGAGGATACAGTGCAGGCAAGGGAGGGTACGGATCTGGAGGCGGGTCCAGTACCACTGCGAAAACAACCGTCACCTCCACATCGGTGAAATCGACAAGCAGGAGAGTCTAGAAGATGGTGCCTTCTCTTATCATCTAATGGCTGCAGCTCAGCCCCGCCACCCAACCCTGACATCCAAAAGAGAAACGAACGGTGTCCCTTACAGCTCAATAACCTGCTATGTATTGCCTCAAAGAGACCAACTGTCATGGTGACAATTGTCACCCAACCAGTTGTCATGGTAGTGACTTTTGCTTGTCTTTTTTCAGTTCCTTTTCTTGCTGCATGATGCATCGTATCTCATTAAACTTTAGAGTAAGAAACACAATGGGTTAGTTTGGTTTTTGCCCAAGGCATTTATTATTGTTATTTATTACATTGTAATAATTATAAACCCATTGAAAGAGCTGAAAGCATTTGATCAACTCTGGTAGATGTAGGCAGGAAATATTCATTGTTTTCCCTGGCCAAAATTTTTAAATTAAAACAAAAAGATTATTTTATTTTAAAAAAATTTCTACGAAGCTTTTCAAATTTTCGTAACAAAACCAAACCAAAACCAACCTCCCCCCACAAAACCATAGAACCTCCCCCGCCCCAAAACCATTTAAAAAAATGTCAGCAATGGAAAATTGAAAACTTTCACTAGATTGGTCAACATTTTTTGGTTTTACAGAAAACGTTTGCCAGATTTAACAATATTTTTCAGGTTTTAGTTATATTTCAATTTGATGGGTTTTTTTGAGGACCTACCTCTGAGCCTGTTTTCTTTGCCAGCTTGGGGCTCCAGAACCCTGACTTGTTGAGTCAGATACGCTCGCCTGCTGCACCACAGACCCAGGGTCTGAACCATGCCCCCAAAGCTGCAGACTAAACTGAAAACAGCTCAGCGAGTACTCCTTTCTCCAGCACCCAGGCATCCAGTTGTCAATGGGATCCAAACCCCAAATAAATCCATTTTACTCTGTATAAAGCTTATTCAGGGTAAACTCATAAATTGTCCACCCTCTGTAACACTGACAGAGAGAGATGCACAGCCGCTTGCTCTCCCAAGTATTAATCACTTACTCTGGGTTAATTAATAAACAAAAGTGATTTTATTAAGTATAAAAAGTAGGATTTAAGTGGTTTCAAGTAATAACAGACAGAACAAAGTAAGATACCAAGCAAAATAAAAACAAAACACGCAAGTCTAAGCCTAATACATCAAGAAACTGATTACAGGTAAATCTCACCCTCCGGGATGTTCCAATAAGCTTCTTTCACAGACTAGACTCCTTCCTAGTCTGGGCCCAACCCTTTCCCCTGGTACAGTCCTTGTTAGTTCCAGCTCAGGTGGTAACTAGGGGATTTCTCATGACTGGCAGCCCCTTTTGTAGCTTTGGCACAAGGCAGGAATCTTTTGTCTCTCTGGGTCCCCACCCCTCTTTCTAAATGGAAAAGCACCAGGTTTAAGATGGATTCCAGTACCAGGTGACATGGTCACATGTCCTGTGATACCCCAAACCTCCATTCTTCCCGGCCTGACTCACACGAACGCAGGAAGGCTTGCAAGTAAACAGAGCCATTTACAACCAACTGTCCTAGTCAATGGGAGCCATCAAGATTCTAAACCACCATGAATGACCCACATTTTGCATAATTACAACAGGACTTCAGAGTTACACTTCATATTTCTAGCATTAGACACAAGAATGATACATACATACAAATAGGATGAACACACTCAGTAGATTATAAGCTTTGTAATGATACCTTACAAGAGACCTTTTGCACGAAGCATATTCCAGTTACATTAAATTCACACTTATTAGCATATTTCCATAAAACATATTGAGTGCAATGTCACACCTCCCTCCCAGATTTAATCAAAAATGGACATTTCCTGTGGAAAGAAACATTTGGATGAAAATGATATTTTGTTGTTGTTGTTGAAAACATTGCTTCGAATGAAATATGTCAACCAGCTCAAACATTAAAGGATCACTTTGTCCATCGCAGAAATGCATTGACCTCAGGGGTCAAAGGCCTTTTATCAGTGTTCCCTAATACTGGATAGCAATTCAGGGCAGAAAGAGAAGGATCCAGCATTCAACAGAAATAACCAGGGAACCGAATTTGGGCAGAATGGAATGACCCAATGGAAATTTGTGACAGGACACTGGCAATAACTTCCATACTTTTGTGGGGAAAGATAAAACCCTTGGGAGTTCTAGGTGCTCCTAGACTGCAGGTGGTCAGGACTTTGGGATAACATCTCACCTGATGGTGACACTTTTTGATGTTCAGTGACCATGGTGATGAGCATGGTACAAATACAACAGGCAGATAAATCCCTATCCTGAGAGAGAGATTGAGATACCCAGATAGATGGTTTTCATTCATATCTATCTAGTTTTGGCCTAGCTGATGAAAATAAAATCCATGCTTAGGGGGTCTCATGACATGTCTGAAATCGTTAAAATACCATGCATAGGGTGGGGTGCAAGGAGTTTGCAGGTAAGCAGGGGCGTGATCTGCATCCCCTTGCATGATGACCACTCAGCCCTGGTGCTCAGCAGCATGCAGGGGTGTTTGAGGTCCGGAAAGGGAAGAGGTGGGAGCATTATTAGTGAGATGAAAGCCATTGACCCAAGACATTCCCATTTGGGGGCAGGCGAGGCTGCCTGATGGCTTCCAATAAGGCAACCAACTCATTCTGCAGGCACAGTGGGGTCGGCTCCATTCCCATAAGGAGCACGCTTGGAGCCAGGATTGTTCCTTGGGAGATTACATGCCTGAGAGCAGTTGGAATGTATAACGATCCCTTCTGGCCTTAAAATCTACAGGGCGGATCCACCACTGATGTAAACTGAAGCCAGCGGAGCTATGGCCATTTAGCTCAGCTGATGCCCAAGCCCCTGTGAACCTAGGGATTTACCGTTCAAGAGAAGATTAAGTGAATTCAGGGCCGGTGCAAGGTGCTGCATGACATTTAAGTGTGAATTTCTCTGGTTATTTTCGAAACAGATGGCAGTGGCACAAGCATTCCCACTATGCCGCTTTCCTGACTCATAGAAACCACACTGGTTGGGTGGAGTGGGGTGAGACAGTGACTCTGTTTTCCCCATCAATCAGATGCTCAGCCTCTCTGCTGAGACTGCTAAATGTGTGGCTAATTGGTGCTGCTTTCCTAGTGGAAGTTTATGATAGCAATGAAATAATTCACTCAAGGAAGTACTCCCACTCAGCTGGGTTTTCCAAGCAAACACATCGTTTCTTACAATTCGTCAGCTCACTTACTCTGCCCTGTTTGATCCTATTGTGCAAGATGATGGATGCAGCAAAAATGTGACCCTCCCTTGGTGACATTTTTCAATGCAGAACAACCAGCCACGTGTCTGGACTTTCACTTTAAAAGACCAATTGTAGGTTAAAGCAAAACAACCTTCCCTTCACCCCATTTAAAAGGAGGAGGAAGAGGACAGTGTGTGTGTGTGTGGGTCTCCTTTAAAACAGTCTTAGGTCATAGATTCCAAGGCCAGAAGGGACCACTGTGATCATGTAATGTGATCTCCTGTATAACACAGGCCATAGAGTTTCCTTGATTTTTTTCCTGTTTGAACTAGAGGATTTCTTTCTGAAAAACATCCATCCTTGATTTAGAAACTTCCAAGGATGAATGATCCACTGTAACCTTTGTTGAAAAATTCTCAAAAAATTCTCAAAACCAAACACACTCATGTTCAGCTGATTATCCACCGAGACGTCCAAGTCTCTTTCATAGTCACTGTTCCAGGATAAAGTCCTCTCTTCCATAGATATAACTTGCATTCTTGGTTCCTAGATGGATGGCTTTACACTTGGCGGTATTGAAATACATGTTTGCTTGAGGCCAGCTTACCAAGCGATCCAGGTTGCTATATCTCGGTTGTCCTCTTCATCATTTACATCTCCTCAGTCTTTGTGCCATCTGCAAACTGGATCAATAATGATTTTATGTTTTCTTCCATGTCATTCATAAAAATCATTTGCAGTGTTATTGCTCATGTTGGTCCCGGGATATGAGAGACAAGGCGGGTGAGGTAATATCTTTTATTGGACTAACTTCTGTTGGTGAAAGAGGCAAACTATTAAGGTACACAGACCTGAAGAAGACCTCTATGTAGCTCGAAAGCGTGCCTCTTTCACCAACAGAACTTGGAACAATAAAAGATATTGCCTCGCCCGCCTGGGGTCTCTCATTGATAATAATGTTCTGTAGTGTAGGGCCCAAAACCAATCCCTATATGATTCTACTAGCACACACATTTCATGATGATTCCCCATTGCCAGTTACATTTTGAGACCTACCGCTAGCCAGTTTTAAATCCACTTAACATGTGCCGTGTTGATAAGGACCATGATAAAGTAGATGAGCTCTTCAGTGGATTAAGTGTAATAACCCTACCGGCACTGATCTCCTCGCCAGCACTGGCTGCTTCAGCTTTCTTGGTTGTTTGTGTTGTGTCTGCCTAAGCAAACTGTAAGTCCTCCAGAGTAGGGGAGCCTGACCCTGCTTCCTGTTGAATCAGTGGCAGTTTTTGCTCTGGGTTCATGGAAGCAAGAGCAGGTAGGTTGTAAAGCACCATAGGAAATGTATATAAAATTGGTGGCAGTGGATACACTGGGATTGTCTGAAATTAACAGTGGAATTCTGGTTGGCAATGAAAATTCTCTGTTCTGCAAAAGGCCTTTGAATATTCTCCAGTTAAGGAGTAACAAATATTTGGATCCAAAGCATTCTGCATGATGCCATGCCACGGAATGATCTTCAGAAGTTACCTCTGGTTTTGCACTTGCGAATGCGTGTCCATGACACTTCGCTGTGTAAGGAAATGCACGTCCTCACAAACGAGATGATGCTGGATTCTCAGTTACATTAAGGCCCGTTTCTACTGTTTTGACAGTGCAAAAGTATGTTGTGTATCTAGTGGTAGGCAGAAAAATGAGAAGCCAGTTAAAGCCAGCTGAGGCTGGTCCTAAATGTTTGAGTTTGGGATTAGAGCTGTGGGACATGGAATTTTTGGTGTGCTGGCAATGCCAAAAAATTGGGGGAATTTTTTTTTTGTTGATCCAGAACAAACTTTTTCTGAAATGTTTGGTTAGTAGGGGGAAAAAACCCCCAAACAAACCTGGTTTGGGGTTGAATGTAACCTTTTGCTTTACCGGACAGAAAATGTTTCCTTTTGATTTTGAGCATTTAAAATCTTTTTAATTTTTAAAAATCACAGTGGAAGGAAATTTCCAAGCTGAAAGTCCTTTCAAATCACAAGATCAAAACATCTGGTGAAAAGGTTGAAATGTTTTTATTTTTTTCTGTTTCCCCCCCCCCCCCCCCCAGCTAAAAGAATTTGGCGAATTTGGCACAAATAGGTGAAATATTTCGGTTTCAGTGCCGCGGAATCGTTTTGTTTGTGGATGATATTTTGTTACTTCCCAGGAGGGTTGTGAGGGTTAAAGCCATTCATGCTAGTGAGCTGCTTGGTTGATTTGGTGGTCAGGGCTATGGAACTACTTAGATGGCTATTATAGTCCAATCAGCTGTGTTGCACAGTCAGGGCCGGCTTTAGGAAGTGTGGGGCCCAATTCGAACAGTTTCGGCGGGGCCCCGGCAGGGATGACTTACAAAAAAAAAATGTAAAAAACCACGTGGGGCTTGTACTCACCGGGCGGTGCATCGAGTCTTCGGTGGCACTTCAGTGGCGGGTCCTTCACTCACTCCAGGTCTTCGGCGGCACTGAGGGATCTGCCGCCGAAGTGCCGCCGAAGACCCGGAGGGAGCGAAGGACCTGTCGCCGAAGTGCCACTGAAGACCCGGAGCGCTGCCAGGTGAGTAAAAATTAAAAAGGTGCCTCTAGCCAGGGAAGGGATTCTCACTAGGCGCGGGGCCCGATTCGGGGGAATTGGTGGAATAGGTCTAAACCCGGCCCTGTGTGGGGATAAGTGAAACTCAGGGTATCTGGTTGAGATAGTGCTACTTACACACTATGAGACAATATAAGTTTTCCCTCACAGTTAACTCAAACAAACCTTGGTTCCATCCAGGCAGTTTTGTCTTTGTTTCGCCTCTTTATCATAAAAGACAGATGAAGAAGAAGCAAGTGGCTTTCCCAGCACTTCTGCCTGGGCATTTCTCCATACTCAGCGCCGCTGATACAATGATGTTGTTTTGGTTTGCAAAGTTGGAGCTCAGACTGTCTATCAAGTTTGAACTGGATGAGGATGATTGATGATAAAATCATGCTTTAATTGCCTGCCTTTGGCTGGAGACAGGGCTGTTACTCAATACGTACGTTATCTGAGCGCATGCAGTGACTGAAATTAGGACAGCGGCTTTCAGCTGACTTAACAACTCCCCTCCTGTCGTGGGCCGTGAGATTTGATGATAGTGTATTTGGCAATAGTCAGAGAAGCCAGAGAAAAAGCATCCTGGTTGTATCTGCGAGAACACAGCACCTCCATGCACCCTGCACTACTGTGCACCACGGCGGAGTGAATTGGATTGATCAATAAAACTGGAGTGCTTTAGTATGTATGGAGAGTGCATTGTTGTGTGTTTGCTGCTCCTTTAAAGTGGGGAGCAGGCCCGCTCCCCACTGCAGGGATGGCGGTGCTTTGTGTTTAGATGCAGCCTGTTACAAAGGAGTGAGACACACTGTGCTCTCTCTCTCGTGGGGACCTGGGCTAAAATTTTCCAAAGGGTCCCGTTTTCCAAAACCTTGACCCAGGCGTCCCATTTTCCAAAGGACTTAGGCCTTTAGGAGCCTAGTTCACACTCTGTGAAAGTCAGTGAGAGGCTCCTGAGAGCGTCAGTGACTTTTGAAAGTGGAACTTAAGGCCACATTTGCAAAGGTATTTCGGTGCCTAAGGATAAGTGCCTAGTGGGGTTTTTCAAAAGCCTATTAAAATGATGTTTGTGTGACGCTTTTATATATATGACTCTTTCTCTCTCTCTCTCTCTCATGAGCTACCCAGCTGCTTTACAGTACTCAACAACTGTATTGTTTATTATCTAAACAGCACCACAGGCAGGCATGGCTCTTTTTAAACCAGGCCTACACTAGCTAGCTATCATTTGTTACCTATTTAGCTATCTCTTTGTCTCCCTGTCTAGTTCTCTAGCTGGTTGTATGTCCACACTCCTCACCCTAGTATCTGAATACGTCTACACGGCAATTAAACACTTGCGGTGGGCCCAGGTCGGCAGACGCGGGCTTGCGGAGCTTGGGCTGAGGGGCTGCAAAATTGCTGTATAGTCACAAGGCCGGGGGAAGGTGCCAGAGCCTGGGCTCCTGCCCGAGTGTCTACACATCAATTTTTAGCCCTGCATCCCAGGTCCCACGAGTCCAGGGTCAGCTGACCTGGGCCAGCTGCAGCCATGCTTTGGGGCTTTTATTTCAGTGTAGATGTGTCCGTGGATGCTTCTCAGTGTTGCTTATTTGCTTTTAGTCTTCAGAATAATACAGAGGACAGGGGGATTTGCTCTCCCTGTTGATCATTGCATTTCTCATCCATGTTGCTACCCAGGTTATTCATAATACCAGATAATTGGGAGATTCTAGCATTACAGATCCTAGGATTCACCTCTGCAGGAATTAAGGTCACGGGTAACAGAATCTCCCATTACAAGAGATTTTTAGGAAGCTTCAGGGGTGAAAAGCCCAAATTCACCTCTCTGGTAAAAGTCTGATTTTAATGAGACAGTGCAGAGCCTCCTCCAATTCCATTATGCTCAGCTCCCACTTTGGATTGGGCAACCAGTTCTCAGAAGCCAAAGGCAATTTTCCATGGAGAAAGCAGATTTAGGGTGTAATCATAGGTGTGTGTGTGTGTGGGGAATTGTGAAAGCTGTGCTATTATTTTGGCATCCCCTAAAACGTTTGCCTGCCATGGGGCTTTATGAGGCGAGTTCCAGATAAAGATCCAGATAAATGGTACCCATCCAGAATAAGGGGCAAATGAATGATTCACGGCATCATTTAAAGGGAGATCATTGCAGACACCCTAAAAAAGTGCAAGGCATCTTAGTCAGAGAGAGTTACCAGGAGGCGTATGTGACATTGTTCTTGTTTTGTTTTGAACCCTTCTGCATTGCAGGGGCGTGTGACTGGGCAGGGTCATTGGCCAATTGAAGATCAAAATCTGTCAGCCACACCAAGCTCAAGAACACAATAAGATCATATCCTCTGTCACGCCCAGCCAAGCCCAGCCCATCTCCCGAAGCAGCTAAAAGGGAGCATCCCCAGCACTGGATTCAGAGGGACTCACTTCCCTTCACTCTGCACTCATTTTCTCGCACCACAGAAACGGTGACTCTTCTTCTCTTCGCCTTCCACTCTGTTTAGAAGAAGCAGCCATGTATCTCCAGCCATGCACTCCGTCCGCTGGAGGCAGCCGAAGGAGCTACAGCTCCTGCTCTGCCATTGGTGCCGGTGGAGGAGGTGGGGGCAGAGTCAGGCATAGCTACAGCTCCTATTCCTCCAGGGGCTTTGGAGGGGGCGGACGCTGTGCAGGGTTTGGCAGCAGGAGTTTGCATAATCTAGGCGGTGGTACCAGGATTTCTTACGGTGGAGGATTTGGGTGCAGAGGTGGTGGCTTTGGTGGTGGGTTCGGCGGCTATGGAGGTGGACCGTGTGGCTTCGGAGGTGGAGCGGGCGGCTATGGAGGTGGAGCGGGCGGCTTTGGAGGTGTACCGTGTGGCTTTGGCGGAGGAGCGGGCGGCTTTGGCGGAGGAGCGGGCGGCTTTGGCGGAGGAGCGGGCGGCTTTGGCGGACCTGGCTTCGGACCTGGCTTCGGGCCTGGCTTTGGACCTGGCAGACCTGCAGGCATCCAGCCCGTTCACGTTGACCCAAGCCTACTGCAGCCGGTCAATGTGGATATTGACCCCCATATCCAACAAGTGAAAACTCATGAGAAGGAGCAGATCAAAGTCCTCAACAACCAGTTTGCAAGCTTCATCGACAAGGTGAGACGTCAGGGCAGTAGGGGGGCACTTTGAATGGCTTTGTGCACTGCGGAAAGGGTGGTTTCTGTATTTCCATCTCAGTTTTGGTAAGAAAGAAAAATTGAGCAGTGATCATAAATAGGCTAGAATTTCTCATCCAGAGACAGAGAGAGATCAAAAGCTTCTCCTGCATGGGCCTTGCCATGGATTCAGCTAACCCAAGCTACTCTTTGGCTTTGAGCTGTAGGATGCTCCAAAAAAGTCACGTTCAAGTCATCACAACATCTTTAGCATTCACTAGCTGGTCTTACTACTGTGAATTTCTCTTTCCACATGGCCTCCTGTCAAATGCTACCTGTTTATTAATATAATTTGATTATCAAATGACCCATTTACAGGGGAAAACTAGGATTTCTAATTTGGCAGATCCTCAGCTTCTGTGCAACTAGGACAGTTTACACTAGCTCAAGATCTGCCCCAGAATGTTTTCAGTGATGGAGCTCACTATTTCAGATTCTCTTTGGTTGCCATTCTGAGTTTTGATGGAATAGTCCTAAGTTATATTGCAAAGTGATGGTTGGAGGGCAGTGAGCAGAAAGGGTCAGAAATGTTTTTGCAAAAATCTGTTCTAAATTTTTCAAAAAGTTGAAACATTTCAATGAGCTCAAAGCTTTTGCAAAACAGGGTGAAAATGCCATGAAAATGCAACTGAAATTTTCTGCTATTTGGTTTCAAATCCCCAAATGCCATCTTGAAATGTCATCAACATTTCAAACTTTGATGACTTTGACCACCTTCGATATTACCATTCAACTGAGAAAGAACTCTCCTGTTTGCACAATGCAGGAGGATCCTTGAGTAGTGCCGCTCTCCCAAGTATTATAGGGAATACTTAATCCATCTGCTTTTTGGGTTTCAGGTCCGGTTCTTGGAACAACAAAATAAAGTTCTGGTCACCAAGTGGGAACTCTTACAACAGCAAGGCGGAGTAATTATTAAGAAGGACTTATCACCCTTGTTTGAGAATTTTATCCAAACCTTGAGGAGGAAGCTAGAGGGACTCCAGAATCAGAGAGGACAATTGCAGTCGGAACTGGAGAACATGCAGCAGTATGTTGAGGACTACAAGCGCAAGTAAGTGCATTAAAAGAGTAAGACATGAAACCTTAAATTAAATTTAAAATATATTACAGCTATAGCAAACTCAATCGATCAATTTACTGTGCCTTCAGTCGTGAAGGGCAGCGTCTCGTTTTCCCCATGCATAAACTCTTCGATACCAGTTACGACTGAAAATCCCAACATGGCCTAATTTCAAAGGCACAAATGGTAGAGACCCTGGGTAGTCAATGGGAATTGGACTGCTAATTCCCATCTCTGGTTTGAAAATAAAGCCCAAGAACAGAGAAACATTGTTATTCACTATTTAAGAAAAGAACCCACCCCATTCCGTTTATAGGTATTGTGATAGATCCAGGCCAGTTGGGAACAGCAGAGTAGTAGAAGGGAGATCTACTGGCCACTGGCTAAGCGGTTTTCTGTTCCCTGAGTGACCAGAGCAGGGGCTGCTCCAGGCTAATGAGAACACCTGACTCCAATTAACCTGCGAAGAGTCAAGTGAGGCTGTTAAGCACCTGACTCTAATTAAGGCCCCTCTGATGCTATAAAAGGGCTCACTCCAGTAAGGCCAGAGAGCTAGAGGAGAGGAAGTGCGTGTGAGGAACTGGGAGCAAGAGGCACAAGGAGCTGAGAGTGAGTAGGCACCCTGCTGAAGGACTGAGAAGTACAAGTGTTATCAGACATCAGGAGGAAGGTCCGGTGGTGAAGATAAAGGTGTTGGGAGGAGGCCATTGGGAAATAGCCCAGGGAGTTGTAGCTGTCGCGCAACTGTACCAGGAGGCACTCTAGACAGCTGCAGTCCACAGGGCCCTGGGCTGGAACCCGGAGTAGAGGGCAGGCCCGGGTTGTCCCCAAACCTCCCAACTCCTGATCAAACACAGGAGGAATTGACCTGGACTGTGGTTTCTACCAGAGGGGAAGGTCTCTGGGCTGTTTCCCGACCCACAGGGTGAATCTATGAGGTGAGCAAATCTGCCAATAAGCGCAGGACCCACAAGGTAGAGGAGGAACTTTGTCACAACATATAATAAACCCTGAATTCTAACATTATTTCTTATCCTGGTGTGAATCAGTTGTGTTACAGCAGTTCTTTTCTTAAGAGGGTGGCTGATGGGCTGTGGACCTTGAGGAAGAAGTGTGTTTTGAGGAGGGATCTGAAGGCGGAAAGGATGTAGTAGAGATGAATTGGATCCCATCTGGATGTTAGCAAGAAGGAGTTAGTGGCAATACAACATGAAGGGTCAATCAGATGCACACCTTTGGTGTAGTAAAATGGGGAAGAGAAGGAGATGAGAACAGAGATTTAGATAGGTGCTCTGATTTAAATATCTGGATTATTTGATATTAGACTTGATTTGAACCTTAGCTGAGTCTAGCCTTTCTTTACTGGTGACAGAAGCAGCAAAACTCAAAAAAACCCAGCTTGTCTCTTTACTTAAAACAGGTATGAAGAAGAAATCAACAAGCGCACAGCTGCTGAGAACGACTTTGTGGTGCTCAAGAAGGTGAGCAACGATGCTAACTAAAGAATGAGGTGGGAAGCTTTAAACAGGGGTTCAGCGAGATTCTGTCTTTGATGAAAATATAACCATTGAAAAGCATAATTAGAAGGAAAAAAATGCCAGTTACACACAGGCCTGCACCAAAATCCCCGAGTTGCTACCACCTGTGTGTTACAACCCAATTTCCACTTGTGATTGGGTAACTGAATTTGTCAGATGCCCAGAAAAATGTCTGTCTATGCAGGTATTTCTATGGTGCCCATCACAGTGCTATCTGAGTGGCTGACAAAAATTAACACATTTTTGTGCCTTACAAGTCAGGTTTTCAGCTTCTCCACTTAATGTCCACAAAATCCTCCAAAGGGATATTTGGTAAAGGGAAAGCAACAGAGGAAAGAAAGAAAGGACATTCTAACCTTAATAGTGGTGCAAACGAATGACTTTATGCTACGTCACCTTGGTCTTATTGTAATGGATAATCAAATAACTAATCTCGAAGGTCCTGTTTTCCCCCACACCTTTCTGAGCGCTACATTTGATGCCTCAACAGCAGAACAGCTGTTTCTTGACAGGAAACACAGGATGCTATTTCTGCTATGCTCAGTGATACCCAATGGGAGATTAAACTGTTCACAGTATCTCTGATCTTTCCTTCAGGATGTGGATAATGCCTACATGGTTAAAGTAGAGTTGGAAACAAAGGTGAATGCTCTGATTGATGAAATCAACTTCCTGAGATATATATTTGAGGAGGTAAGGAGTCTTCCGTTTCCCTTGAACAGCTAGTAATTGGGTGATGTAGGTCCCTTCCAAAGAGGCTTGACTTTCATTAGCTACTAGGGTTGGGTTTCTCTTGGGTGATGGCGAGAGCTGTTGGAAACTGACAATGATTTTTTTTTTCCTACTGCAAACATTTGTGCCAGAAAGTCTGACTCCATTCAGGTAGAGACTGACTCATTTCTAACCCTGGACCCAAATGCCAGGCACCTGAAATGACCTTTAGGATGCCAGATTTTTCAGAGCTGCTGAGCACCCACCGCTTCTGCTGAAGTCAATAGGGGCTCCCCGCTTTTGAAAATCAGCCCATTTATTTGGAGTGTAAATATGGATCAAGAGGCCTAACTTTAAGCCACCATGTTTGATCATTGTAGCCGCAGACAAATGGACTGAACTCACGGCTGGGGACCAGTCCTAGTCTCTGCTTTGCCACCGAAGGGCCTCAAGAATTCTTGGCACTTATTGCGTAACACTTCAGACATTGGGTTAAACTGCGGCCCTAATGGATCAATGGCACTTTTGCCATTGAGTTTAATTAGGCCAAGTTTTCACCCTTTGGCTTCGACTTCCTGAAATAAGTAGCCCAGTACTCGTGTAGTTCAGAAATGCTGACATGCTGTCTAATTACCAGGGCTGGTGGGGAAACGGGGAAACATTTGTTAACAAATTTCCAAAATGCTTCTGTTGGGGAGTTGATTGAAAAAGGGCCGATTTCTCATTTTTACATCTATTTTTGTAGAATATGCCACATTCTCCCCACCCCTTCCTTTCTATTTTTGTACAATGGGGGGGAAAAAAAGGCAAAATTTTTCATTTTCCAGTTTCAACTGAAGAATGCAATTTAGCCACCAAAAATTTTCTTTTTGAGACAAGGCTGTTTGTTTTTCCTTTAAGAATTTTGATCAGCTGTCATCATCGCTGTGACTTTGGAAACAGGCCAAGGACCTTTTTGTAACACCCTCATTTCTTTAAGATCTCCTCCTCCTCAGCTGTGTTTATTCTATGACAGACTATGTCTCTTCTAAATTGAAGTAAACAGATCCCTATAGGTCGTCTTTAGACTGGAGAATAGGAAAAAGGGGCAGAGATGGGAAATAACCTGAATGAAAGATACAGGAGAGAGATGACTAATGTTTTGGTGCTTTGCAGGAATTATCTCAGTTGCAGACGATCAGTCGTGACTTGTCAGTGGTTGTATCCATGGATAACAACAGACATCTAGATTTGGACGGCATCATTCAGGAAGTCCGAAATCAATATGAGGTGATCGCTCAGAGAAGCAGAGCTGAGGCAGAGGCTTGGTACCAGTCTAGGGTAAGTAATCAAGGGGCTAAAGACACGTGGATGGTGAATATTGCTCACAGCGGATTCATAAATACAGCTCAGTTGCCATGGAAGAACTACACATAGTAAGCAAATATTTAGAGCTATAGGTTTCCAGGCAGGAGCTCCCTTCTTACACACAACCCAAGAAGATCCAGGGTTCATGTTTGTGCGGGAATTCTGAATAGGACCAAAGATGTGGAATGGGGTCATGGGGCCTTCACACTGCAGAGAACCATACTGTATTTCCCAAAGATCTCTGCATCTATGTAGGCACCTAAAGGAGACACTATAGGCCAGTATGACGGGCAGCAGACACAGCACAGGAGCTACCTAACAATTACCAAGTGTTCTGTAGGTGTCAGCGATATGCGGTTCAGTGGTTGTTTTATTCCTGCCCATCAGTACGAAGAGCTGCAGAGCACAGCTGGAAGACACGGCGACAGCTTGCGCAACACCAAGACTGAGATCCAAGAGCTAACGAGGGCTATCCAGAGACTGCGGGCTGAAATTGAAAGTGTGAAGAAGCAGGTATGGCTCGGGAACTTTTTATATGTATCAGTGCGGGGCTGGATCAGGGATATTCCAGGAGCAGCAGCAGAGTTTTGGAAGCCCTTTTTCAGCTTGCAGGCATGGCCCCTGCTGATTAAAAACACCGATGCTGGTCGAAGTCGGTGAAACTTACAGATCTTTGAGAGTCAGCACTTGCTTGGAATGCATCTGCCTCCTTGGCGGGCTCCATCTCTCAGCACTTTGTAATATGGGCTGGTGTGGGGAATGGAGAGCCAAACTTTCCTGGGGGGTTGTTGAATCACACTAGGCTGCTAATGCATACACAACGTGGAGGCAGCCTGGTGGGTGGAAACCGGGCTTGACACTGGCTTGAAAACACTTCCCCAGTAAAACCTCTGCAGTGAATTAGAAAATCATAAGTGTCGGATCACTCAGCCTAGTTTGGTGTCCCGGGTCAGATTACTGCGTGCGAACGAGCTACAAGGACGGTGCAGTGGGTAGGGGACTGAACAGGAAATTGGGAGCTGCCTGACTCCGGGTGTTCTAGCTGAGGTGTTACCCAGGAATCCCCCGGTAATAGATTTCATAGTCTGTGCCGGATGCATCGGGGTTGGTACCTTTGCTGGCCAGAGACTGAATTGTGACTCAGCCAGATGCAACGCTTCTCTCACTTTGGAGTGAGGAGTAAATTAGTTCATCCCTTTTCATGGAGTAATGTAATCTTCTTTGTGGGCACATTAAGCTATTCCAGCCCATGACTACTGGGGCGGGGTAGCTTGGGATCTCTGGTCCTTCACCTGCTTTCCTGCAGCAAGGGGTATCAGATGAGGAGCCCCTGTAGCCGGAGAGTAAAGGGGAGGGGGCAGAGGTGTGTCATTTCTCCTTATTCTTTGCATGGCAGCTGGGGCAACTGAGCCCTAGACATGGCGTTGGCAAGTCACTACCCTTCTCTGCCGCTTTTCCCTAGCTATAAAGCAAGAACATTGATACTCACCCTGCTGGCTGGTAGAAACTGGTCATCCCCCACCCCACAAAAAGTGTTCAGTTTTATTGGAAATTTTCAAGTTTTTGGTGAAAAAGTTTTTGGTGGAAACCCCAAAACTTTGGATTTGGGGCAGTACTTTTTTTTTTTTTTTTGAAGTGTGTGTGTGTGTGTGTGTAATGAAAAATTGAAATTTTCAGCAGTGCCCCAGGCCGTTTTCCAGCCACACGTAGCTTTGGTGAATCCGATGACGAAGTAGGTCTAGAGTGGAAATTTGACATTGCCTTTCCTCTTTTGCAGATCACACAGCTGCAGGCTGCCATCGCCGAGGCAGAGGAGAAGGGCGAGCTGGCCCTCACGGATGCTAGGAGAAAACTGGACGAGCTGGAACGTGCCCTGCAGAAAGACAAGGCGGATCTGGCGAACTTATTGAAAGAGTACCAGGAGCTGCTGAATGTCAAACTTGCCCTGGATATCGAGATTGCCATGTACAGGAAACTGCTGGAAGGAGAGGAGACCAGGTAGGTGCATTGCCTGTCGGGATTTGTATTTCAAATGGTTTCAAGTTCCTATATTTGCTGGTAGGAGCTACTATAAGTGGGAAATAAATAAATATTTAGCAACATCCGTTGCACTAAGGATGGGAAGTTGTCAAATGAGCAGGGCTCTGTGGAAGCATGACCTGCTTTTCTGGGTGAATGACCTATGTCCCTTTCCCTACACAGGATAGCCGGAGGTGGCCATGTGAATGTCTGTAAGTAGTTTGTGGTCTTCACGTTGATATATGTTGTTTGTATTTCCCTGGGGTTTGTGGGCTGCCCTTACGCTGACGGGGTGACCCTGTGCTTTTCTTGCAGCTGTCATTGGTGGAGGTGGAGGTGGAGGAGTCATCGGGGGTGGATTCGGCGGCGGAAGCGGAGGCGGCATCTGTGGTGGTGGATTCGGTGGAGGATTCGGCGGCGGAAGCGGAGGAGTGATCTGTGGCGGTGGATTGGGTGGAGGCGGAGGATTCAGCAGCGGAAGCGGAGTTGTCGTCTGTGGTGGTGGATACGGCGGCAGAACCGTTGGAGGTGGTGGCTTCTCTTCTGGAAGCGGAAGAGGCTACGGAGGTGGCGGCATCTGCTCCAGCGGCGGTTCCTCCTCGGTCGTACGGCGATGCACCACGTCTTTCTCCTCCAAATCCGGTTCGGGAGGGTACTGAGCACTGGAGCCAGGCCCCAGAAAGAAAGAAGCATCTTTTTATCTTCAAATGGCAGCAGCACAGCCCACCTAACCCAACTCTGGTATCCAGAAAAGAAACGAACTGTATCCCTTACAGCCCACACCCTCGAAACACCACCTGATCCCGACCGCATCTTCCCCGAAAGGAGGGCGGGAGCAACACGTCATCCTGGCAGCAACACCTGCAGGATTTAAACCAAACGTCCGTGTCAGTTGAAATGCACCCACCAATTAAATGTTATAAGACCTTCTAAAGTAATGCATCACCTGATTTAGAGGAGGGAGACCTCTGCCCCCCTGGGTGTGCTGTAGATTTTTAGCTGTTGTGGCTGTCAAGGGGTAATATGTATAAAACTCAACTTTCCTCTTCTTTTCCTAGCGCTCCTTCCGAAATGGCTGTTTTCTTGGGTGCTATTGCATTTCCTGTGCCTTGCGTCTCCTGTTTGCGTGCTTTACAAATAGGTCAGAGTTGCGGTAAATGTGGGGAAAAATTATAATCCACCTTCAGCTGAGTCGAGGAGTTAGAAATGTTTGTGTGGCTAGCTAGACACGATAGGCTTCCCCCTTAAGGAACGACTAGGCAGGTTTGTTATTTTGGGTATCCAAAGACAGGCTGTAACCACCGTTCACCATAAACAAGTGGGTACCAATTCCACTCGTCCTCCATCCTCCTGTAGTTGCACCCGATTCCACCGGATGTATTTGTGCCTTTATTGTAAAGATTTTGCTGTGCGATCTGCAAACTGTTCACTGCAAAGCATTCTGTGATGTAGAATATCCTGTACTGTCACCATTTGCCTACCTTTCCTACTCATGGGGCGTCCCATTTTCTTGGGGGGGCGTGCCCATTTTCAATAAACTGCAGACAAGTCAGATCATGTCTATGTGTCATTATTCTTATGCAAGGTCTGTGGTCAGGATCCTGAATGAAAAGCAAGAGCTGTTCTTCTGGTTAAAAAATAGACATAAAACGATACTCTGGGCAAAATTCTCAGCTAATGCAAATCAGTGAAGGTCTTTTGAAGTCCATGGACCTGGGCCAGTTTACAGTCTGGCCCTGTGTGTTCTGAAATGTTTTAAAATTATTGAAATAGGGCTCATTTCCTAGAGGCAGGGCACTTTGAATCTGCTGCATTTTTTTTTTGAAGTCACCGTGGAGCTGAAAAGAAATAACAACTGGGCCTGGTTTTCCTAGTATTATGCTAGTATTATGCCACTGTAACTTTACTGAAATCGAGGGAGACGCACTTCATGTTATGGAGTGGTGAATAAAACCTCGGTCTCTACATTACTGTGGTCACAGCAGACAAGACCCTCATGCTACTGAGTCTGAGACACACGTCCTTTGAGGTTTAAGACCAGAAGGGACCTCTTCTAATCTCCTGCATGACACAGGCTGAGAAAGAGAAGTGTCAGAGGAACAATTATCACCAACACGTTGTGCAAGGTGAGAGCTTGGTTCTCACTATGTCTAGCAAAGACATAACCACATTTAATGCCTGGAAACTGAAGCTAGATGCACGGGAACTCGGGTGCATGTTTTTAACAGAGAAGGTAATTAACCATTGGGACAGCTTGGGAAGAGGTGGATGCTCCGTCACACGGACACCAAGACTTGGTGTCTTTCTAAAATGTTCCCTTCAGCTCAGCCAGAAGTTGTGGGAATGATGCAGGAATCACGGGGTGAAATCCTACAGCCTGTGTCATGCAGGAGATTAGAAGAGGTCCCTTCTGGTCTTAAACCTCTCTGGTCTCCGAAGGGCAATACATAGGCATATTTCTGAAGACACCCCAGCTTAGTTTTAACTTGAACGGATTGAACATTGGAATTTTCATCCAGTGGGAAATTCTGATATTTCAAAATTTATTTTAGTCCTGAATTGGTGCCAAAAGCTGAAAAATCAATTTTTTCTGGCAGAAGGGGAAATTCCAAACATTTTGGATTCATGATGTTTTGTTTTGACGTTCCCAAATTGAGATGGTTTGTTTTGCCTCAGTTTGGCATTGTTGTGTGTCCCACTTGAGCTGCTGTAGAGCCTGGTGGCAGTTGTCATATGAGCTGGATGCCCATGATGCACCGTGGTCATGTAACTCCCATGATGCACCGTGCTGATTGAGCCTGAGGACTCATCCAGTGCTCTGAGGGCATAAACTGCAGAGGATCTACACCCCAACTTCCCTTGTTCCTGGCATTTATGGATGTGGCAAAGGTGTCTCTACTCCCCAGTAACCTGCAACTGCTGGATCAGTCCTTCTGAGGCCTTAGGCAGCCAGATGCAAAACAGAGCAGCCCGGGGGCTTCTCTAACTTGCACTGATTTGGTCTCTGTCAAGCCACCAGATTAGTGTTGGGGATTCATAGATTGGTAGCTTATAAGGCCAGAAGGGACCTCTGTGTGATTATCTACTCTGACCTCCTCTATAAAATGGGCCATAGACCTTCCCCGAATTAATTCCTTTTTGAACTACAGCACAACTTTTAGAAAAACTCATCCAATCTTGCTTTAAAATTTGCCAGTGGCTGGTGACTCCACCACAACCCTTGGTAAGTTGAGAGAGAGCACAAAGATGCTTTAAAGCGATCTTTGCTCGTAGGACTTTTGTTTAGTAAGAAATAATGGGGGAAAAAGAAAACATTCTGAAAATGTCAAAATGCCCCGTTGTGACATTCTCAGACCAAAGATTTACAATTTTTCACATCAAAACAATTTTTTTGGTTTCAAAATGTACTTTATGTAAGCGGGGGAATGGTCCCGCTCTTGTGGGGAACTTTCCTGGCTTATACACCACCCTGGTGGATTGGGTGGTGAAAGGATCTGAGTCCTCGCTCCCACTCCCTTCACCCAGAGGCTGCCTGACCTCGAGGGCTCCCCTTCCACGCTCCTGTGTGGCTGAGTCCTGGGCCCAGGATTCCTGGGGGGCTCCACCCCCATCCTTGTTGTGGTCACTCAGGGCAGGGGCTAGGGTGTCCCCACTCCGGGATGCTCTCTCTGCACTGGATGCTTCCCTGAGCCACTGATCATCACACACAGTTCAAAGCAAATGCAATTTATTAAAGAGCAACCAATTTAAAAAAAATAAGGAAAAAATGGGGAAGGTGAAAGGAAAACCCGTCACCCAGCTCTGTGGCAGGGGGACATCACAAGCAGCGTCTCTGGGATGTCAGGGAAGTTCACAGTCCGTTCCTCACAAGTCCCAGGCCCCTGCCCAGGCCCTGGCTGTGCTGCAGGGACGCCGCGGGTCAGACACTTGCTCAGGCGGTAGCCACATGCCCTCAGGCTCTAGGTGGCAGGACCCTTCTTCCCAGCATCGCCCCCTACCATTGGGGTTACGAATCCCCTCCAAGTCTGGCCTGCAGAGCCTCTTGGCTGGGGGCATCTCCCTGTGCTGGGCCCACTGCCCAGGGTCCCCCTCGCTCTCCCCAGCTGCTCACTGCGCCCAGCTCCAGATGGCTCCAGCTCCAGCTCCATTCTGCCTCAGCACGGCTGCTGCTCTGCCTCCAGCTCCCTGGGCTGCTTCTCTGGCCTCTCTGGCTCTGGTTGCTGCAGCTCTGCTCCCAGCACAGGTCTGCTCCTTGGGCTGCTTCTGTGACTCTGCTCCCAGCACAGGTCTGCTCCCTGGGCTGCTTCTGTGACTCTGCTCCCAGCACAGGTCTGCTCCCTGGGCTGCTTCTGTGACTCTGCTCCCAGCACTGACCTGCTCCCTGCTCCCAGCACTGACCTGCTCCCAGGACTTTTCTGGCCCCTCTGGCTGGCCCGGCCCTTCTCCCCAGCTCAGCTTGGGCCCCTCCTTTCTCCTTAGCTCTGCCCCACACTGATCCAGGCAATTCCGTCTCACATGGAGGACAGGATCCCCCCGGCCTCCTGACTCCCTGATTCGCCTGCCCGCCCTGTCAGTCAGGCTGACCTGGAGCATAGGCCTCTCCCCATTGTTCCTGGGGACTGTCAGTCTCAGGGTCCTGATTTCCCATCGACCCTTCCCCATTCTTTTGGGACTGGGAGCTAGTCAACACCCCCACACACATTGAGATTTAGCAAGGGGACATTTAGTTTATATTAAAATTTCAAAGGACAATATCGAAACCAAACATTCTGAATTTGTTGAAACAAAACACTTTGCTTGACCTGAAACAAAACTTTTTTCATAATTTTGTTTCACAAATTTTTTTCAAAATTTTGTCTGTTCACCCCAATTTAGGATGATTTTTTTTTAAATTCAGTTTTTTGCAGGACTAAAATCTGATTTTTCTCACCGGTTCTGGTAGCAACATATACATATCTAGATAGACTTTTATACTGGCATCCAGGACTTGTATCCTAGCAATACAAAGACATCACACGATAGTCTTGGATATTTACCAGGAAATTCTCCTAGGAAAGATAAACATATTGCATACACAGTCAGGAATGTACTGGTATAACTCCAGTCAGTTTGTCCCAGTGACTCATAGTTATGTCACTGAGGGGAATCCCATTGCGTCAAAACTAATTTGACTGCAGTGACACATAGCTGGGAGGATTCTTCATAACGGCTGGAATTAGAGATGCTGTTAATTATCATCACCATCACTGTGAGTTATATTGTATGCATTGCGCCTCAAAGCCAGGTGCTTTATACACATAAAACAAGACAGAGCCAGGTTTCAAAGATCTGACCATCTAAATGCAGACAAAAGGAACTGGAAAAGAAAAAAGAATCATTGCACCTCTTAGTATAATATTTACTCTGATTTTCCTTTTTTATTTAAAAAAACCCAAACCCCTCTCTTTTAACCCTTCAGTACTGGATTTAGCATTGTCATTAGTCCAATGCTTATATCTACCATGATATGACTTACTCTGTTTGCATTATCAGTAGAACTGGTGGAATTATTATTACAATTATTATTTCTGAAACTTTTTTGGATGAAAACTGGAAATGGAAAAAATGTTGGTAAAAATTCTGTTTTTGTCCAACCGTTTCACATTTTGGTTCAGTTTGGGGGTTTTGTTTTTCGAAAACTGTTTTTTTGTTTGTTTGCTTTACAGAATACATCTGACGAAGTGGGTATTCACCCACGAAAGCTCATGCTCCAAAACGTCTGTTAGTCTATAAGGTGCCACAGGATTCCTTGCTGCTTTTACAGAATACAGTTTCTGAACAATGAAAATGATTGGTTTTGGTCAAAAAACCAATAGTTTTTGCAGGAAATTTGGAAAAATGGCTAAAGTTTTTTTTTAAAAATGTCATGCAAAAATAATTAGACAAGTTAGGTGAGGTAATATCTTTAATTGGACCAAGAGACATGCTTTCGAGCTTACACAGAGCTCTGAAGACTTGAAGAAGAGTTCCACGTAAGCTCAAACGCGTGTCTCTTTGGCCAAAGGAAGTTGGTTCAATAAAAGATATTACCTAATGCACCTTGTGTGTCTCTCATATCCTGGGACCAACACTGCAAACAAAATCCTAGTTGGCGTATTTGGATCAGCTTTAATTATCACTATTTTCTATTCTTTTTTAAAAACTCATCCTAGATTTGTTTTTCATTCATTATTTGTTCACTCCCTTCCTCTTTCCTCTCCTCCCCCATCAGTGGTTTGAACCCCTTCCTGTGTTCATTTGCAGCTTCCTCCTAATTAAATCTCTTCCCCGTCCACGGCTCAGTTAGGCCAATGTGGAACCCTCCCTTCATCAGTTGCACAGATGGTTGAAGCAAAGATCCAGTGGTTTCTTCCTGAGCCCACCACTTGCCTTTCCCCGTCGTGACCTTTTATTGGGGTGCCCCATGCAGACAGCACAGAGACCTTTCCCCTGGTGTGCATTTAACGCTGCAGCCAGCACTGCCTCTGGTGCTCCCACGCAGTCTCCCTAGAAAATGCCCCGAAAAAGATATGTCCACCTCTCAATCTATAAAGGGATTTCTGTGAAGCCCGTCGCTGTGGCATCTGAGTGCCTCACAAAAAGTGCCACATTTTTGTGCTTTAAAGTCCCGTTTTCAGCTGCTGAACTTACCGTCCCTGAAAGTTGCCCAAGGGATATTTGGTAAAGGGAGAGCAGTAGGGGAAGGAAAGAAAGAAAGAACATTCTAACCTTTATAGTGGTGCAAATGAATGACTTTATGCCATGTCCCCCTTGGTTTTATTGCAATGGGTATTAAAATAATGTCCTGTTTTCCCCACATTTCCCCTACATTGGCAGCCTCAACAGCAGAAAAGCTGTTTCTTGACAGGGAACAGAGGATGCTATTTCTACCATGCTCAATGATACCTAATGGGAGATTAAACAATTCACTGTACCTCGGCTCTTCCCTTCAGGATGTGGATTGTGCTACGTGGCTAAAGTAGAGTTGGAAACAAGGATGCAAGCTCTGACTGATGAAATCAACTTCCTGAGATATATATTTGAGCAGGTAATGAGTCTTCCATGTCCTTTGAGCGGCTGGTAATTGGGTGATGTGGGTCCTTTCCAAAGGGGCTTGATTTTAGTAGACACCAGGGTTGTGTTTCTTTTGTTTTCTGTTTGAAAATGAAGATGAATTTTTCTCCTTCTGCAAACATTTGTGCCAGAGAGTCTGGACTCCATACAGATACAGACCGACTTGTTTCTAACCTACAAACCAAATGCCACGACACCTAACGTCACGTTTAGGCGGCTAGGTTTTCACATCACGTTTAGGCTGCTGAGTACTCAAGCTTCTAACGAAGTCAAAAGCGGCTATGGGTGCGCCTCACACCTGAAAATGGGTGCGCATCTGAAAATCAGCCCAAATATTTAGAGTTTAAATATGGGTTTAGATGCCCAATTATAAGCAACCATGTTTGATAATTTTAGCTACCGGAGAATGGACTTAACTCAATGCTGGGGGAGATGTCAATTCTATTCCCTGTTTTGTCACAACTGGCCTCAAGAATTCTTGGCACTTGTTGTATAGCACTTCACAGACATTGGGTGAAATTCTGGCCCTAATGAAGTAAATGGGACTTTTGCTATTGATTTTAATGGGGCCAGGATTTCACCCTTGGGTTCACTACTAAAAGTGCTTACTGAAGTAGCCTTGTTCAGAAATGCTGAAATTTTGTGTAAGAACATAAGAATGGCCCCACTGGGTCAGACCAAAGGTCTATCCAGCCCAGTATCCTGTCTTCGGACAGTGGCCAGTGCCAGGTGCCCCAGAGGGAATGAACAGAACAGGGGATCATCAAGTGATCCATCCCCTGTCGCTCATTCCCAACTTCTGGCAAACAGAGGCTAGGGACACCATTCCTGCCCATCCTGGCTAATAGCCATTGATGGACCTACCCTCCATGAATTTATCTAGTTCTTTTTTGAACACTGTTATGGTCTTGGCCTTCACAACATTCTCTGCCAATGAGTTCCACAAGTTAACTGTGCATTGTGTGAAGAAATACTTCCTTTTATTTGTTTTAAACTTGCTGCCTATTAATTTCTTTTGGTGACCCCAATTAATTTCATTTGGTAATTACTAGGGCTGGTCAAAAAAACAAGAGGAAATTTTGTTAAGATTTTTGCGAGATTTCAAAATTGCTTCTATTTTAAAGTTATTTGAAAAGGCTGATTTTTCATTTTCCCCCTCAATTTTTGCAGGAGATTCCTCCTTTATTTCCTACCCTCAGTTCTTCCCTCCCTTTTTCGTATAATAGGTGAAAATGAAAACATGTTTTCTGATTTCATCGAAGGAAAGAAAATTATGTCCTGAAAAGTTTAGACTTTTGAAAAAAAGCAGTTTTTCAACCCCAAAAAATGTTGTTTGAATTTTTTTGACTCGGTCTTATCAACAGGGTGACTCTGGAAACAAGCAAAGGACTTTTTTGTGCAACTATGTAGTTCAATGATTGTTTTGTCTGTGATTTCTTCTTCTCATGTCCTTCTACCACAATCATGGATTTTTCCAGTGTTGGGCACGTGATATGACCCAGGCTGTAGCCCTGGTGAGATCTTCTGTAGTGAACAGTTCCTCCGGGAGCTGGAAGACCAACAGATGTTCCATGGTTGGTTCCATGTGTCTGGGTAGTTGAAATAGCCCCACATCCACACCCTGCCCTTATTCGGGGATGATTTAAACATCCCCAGGTTGACCAATCCTCCTTCTCACCTCGGCAACGTCTGTATCCTGTGTGCCATCATGTAGCAATTGTGACAAATGGCGATTGTTTGTGACAATCGGTATGAAGTGCTGCAGAACACAGCCGGAAGGAATGGGGACAACCAGCACAACACCAAACGAGAGACCCAAGAGCTAATCAGGTGTATCCAGAGCCTGCGAGCTGAAATTGAGAAGTTGAAGAAGCCGATAACGCCTGTGAACTTTTCATATGTACCGGGCACATATGATTGGGGATAAGATTCCCTTGGAATTCCAGGAGCGGCAGTAGGCAGCAGGCGCCCTGCCTGCTGATAAAGACACAATACACATTGAGTTCAATGCAGTGTAGGAAAGATTACAGCACATGAACAAGCAGGCTTGGACTATCTGTGTTTAATTGTCCAGTGGGTCAGGCCTGGCACTTGAATGCAAGCAAGCTGGGTTCTGGCCCAGGTCCTGACAGTGATTTCCTTGATGATCGATTTTACGGTCTGCCCTGAATGAGGAGGGCCGTAGCCCCGTCCTCCATATTTGCTTGCACTTATTGGAAGGAGCGTACTCATTGGATGAGAAGCCCCGGTGGCCAGAGTCACAGTCTGAGAAGGGTAGTAAACTGGGGTGGGGGAGGTATCATGTACCTCGGCAGGTCACTTTCCTTCTCTGCTGCTCAGCTTCTGCTTTGATTAGGGCTGGTCGAAATCTAGCACCCAGCAACCAAATGCAGAGAGAGAGAGACACACACACAGCAGGCTGCTACCTAGGGCCCAACTCCACCCACCTTGCTCCAGACTCATTCTCTTGCAGGCTGACGGCTGAGGACCCAGATCGCATGCTTCCTGCAGAGCCCCCTAGCCTGCAAGCAGGACCAGGAAACCTTTTAGAATTTAAAGGGACAGCTTGCAATTTTAAAGCTATTTTCAATACACCCCAGGAAAGAAGGGAAATTAATAACCTGGCAAATTGAAAAGGCACGGACGGATACTTTAGGGGAGTCACAGACACCGCAGACATTTACGAGACACTGTCACTATAATAACACAGGTCTGCAATCTTCTTTTACCACCATACACACCTATACGCTATATATAATAGGGAAGAATGCAAGAGAATTCTGAACCAGCAATTCTGGCTGAAGGGTTGATTCAGTGTTTAGAAGAGAAGGGCAAGCTATTTTCGGAGAAAGGCTGTTGCTGCAAAAGGCACAGTGCTGTTGCTGCTAAATATTTGACCTTTGATAGCGTGTCTCTGTAACCCGCTTGCGGCCATGCGTTACAGGATGTGAGTTGTTACAGTCCCCAACCACAGCACTCGGCCAAGTTCTTTTCTCTTCTGGCTCCTGACACCTGTCCTGTGCGGGTGGAAACTAGCTAGGGGAGGCTGATATTAATTAAATGGATGCCTTCAGGGGTGGCAGACGTGCTGTCTGCAGTGACAGAAAACGACCAACTGGTTTTGCCGAGGCAATTAAGGTCTTTTTTTGGATCACACGCACTGTGCAAACAACTCGATGGAATGAGCTGACGCTCTGCCCACCCCACCGGCGATCTGAAGGCTCAAAGGGGAACATCGGATGGGCTGGACGGAGTGTTTGGGGCTGTCAGTCTTCGGTGGAAATCCATTCAGGTCAAAGTGACATGTTGCTAAGCAGGGCTGTGGGGATTAGAGCTGGGTGAGACCTTATGTGAGGTCTTTTGAAGTAGCCGAGAACCAAAACCGTGGATCCAAACACCTTGGACCCTCGGTGTGCTCAAACGGGGAACCGGATGCCTCTCTTTTGGGCAGTACTGGAAGAGAAATTAATCTAATTATTCTTATTTTTGTAAATTCTTTAGGACTGGGACCTGTCACGTGGTCCACTCACCACAGGAGGCACCTTCTCCAGAGGGGATTAGCTCTGACCAGGCATTTCACTCTCCTCTGGTGGTGTCTCCCCCATTGTCCTTTCATCCTGTGGATTCCTCTTGATCTAGGAACCACAGCCTCCTTTTCGTGACTCGGCTCTCCAGCTAAGTCACTACGTGGTTCCCCCTTCTGGAACAAATCAGCGAGTCCACTGTCCTCTGCCTGGTCGGTGCCACATCCCCAGTGGCTGGTTGGGGAACCCGGGACCACCCTCTACTTCGGGTTCCAGTTCAGGGGCCCTCCAGTCAGCAGCCAAGGTCTACACTCCTCTTCCTTGCTTCTTTATCCCTGAGCCTGCTCCTACCTTCCTGGCTTCCGCCCTCTCTGGGTTTGCCAGCCTCCCAACTCCCTCTTCCCAGGGAGTAACTGTGCACTACCCTCTCTAGATCTAACACACCTCCCTCCTCCCAGGGAGCGATTGCAGACTACCTCCCTGCAGTCCTTTCTGTTGCCAGCTTCCTGCCCAGCTGAGCCTGGTCTTCTTAATTCCCTGCTCCCTGTCTCCTTCTCCAGATGTAGCCTGGGCAGTTTATTGGCCCACTCAGCCATTTTAACCCTTCTAGGCCCTGTATGGGGTGAATAGCCCATCACAGGACTGTTTTGTTGTTTGTACAGCACCTTGCGCAATCAAGTCCTAGTTATGATAACTTTGAGAGTGGATACTATCGTAGTGAGTGCTACAGAAAAGCATGTTGTAATAAGAATCATAATTAATAAATCATATAGTGCCTTACATGTTCAAAGCACTCGTCAAACATTAATTCTCCCATCAATCTCCTCAGTAGGCAGGCAAGTATTTATGAAAGATAACAGCAACAATAGCCAAGTTTGCAAGCTCCAATACTCGTCCAACTTTCCTTTTGCGGCCAACAGCTCAGTGGCGAACAACTTCCCACAAGGGTGATTGAATGGTGATCCAGAGCCAACATACATAATTACCACCTTGACTACCATTTAAAAGGGTTTCATTAAGCTCAGAACACCCACACTGCTGACATGAAACTGATCCTCAAGGGTATATATCACTCCCTGTTTAGTTGGGAGTGTATGCTAAAAGTATGTGAACATCGTACCTCAAAGGCAAATAATTTAAAAAAAAAATCAGCAAGAGAATTTATCCAGGTACCCACATTTCCTTTCTGGAAGTCTTTAAGAAACAGAAGCAGGTAGCGCTGGTCAGTTATGAAAACAAAACTAATTTGGGGACATCTGGGTGTAAGTATTTTCCATATAAATGTTGAAAGAAAGGAAAAATGGTGTCACCTGAAAATTTTCACTATTCTTTCAAGGATTTTTATTGAAAAGAAGCAAGCCAACAACTTTTGAAACAAAATGAAAAAATTGTTGCATTCAAAGTTTTATAGTTTTTGCTTTTTAAAAAAAACCTAAATGTAGTTGGAAGAAAATGAAAAAATTGGAAAATTCAAGGCAACTTTTGTTTCATTTCAAATCTTTCAGTTTTTCGATCGAACAAACCAAAAAAAAACATTTCAGAAATAAACTGTTGCCCACATTTTAACACACAATTTGTGATTAGTTTGAAAAGCCACTTTTTTCATTAAAAAAAAGTTTCTATCTAAAATTTTCAACCAGCTCTGGATTGATGGTTTCTGATAGGATTGGTCACATTTTTTGTTGTTTGTGCGGGTGTTTGGACAATTGTAACGTATTCATCGAAATGTCAAGAAATCACAAATTTCAGCGTGCGTGATCATTCCGCCAAATATGCAGAGCAGAAACAGCTGTTTGTTACAATCCTGTTTTTAAAAAATTCGGTTCTCCAATCAGCTTAGCTGCAACTGTAACAACGCCATGTGACTCAGGCAGACCATGCATGAACTGCAACTTACAAATGATCATTCATCCAGATATTCGGACCAGAAACCATATTAACCATTAGTTGCAAATTTAGAGAAACAAGGTGGGCAAGGTAATATCTTCTGCTGGTGAGAGAAACAAGCTTTCGAGCATACACAGAGCTGTTCTTCAGGTCTGCCAATAAAAGATATTACCTCACCCTCCTTGTCTCTCTAATATCCTGGGACCAACACAGCGACAGCAATGCTAGTTGCAAATTTGTTATGCTTCTGTTTAAAAAACTTCAGCCAGCCAGTCAGGGAGGAGAGATGACACCATGTGACTCAGGCTGAGCGGTCACATGCCTTGAATTACAAATAAGTGACTAGTTATAGGGCTCCATCCTATAAGATGCTGAATGCACAGGGCAAAGCCCTTTAGCGTATGCTGAACTTTAAACCTGTGAGCTGTTAGAGTTGAAGATCCCTTAGCACAGGGACAAGATAACCAGAACTGCCTCCTGAGCTTCCCCAGAATGCGAGCCACAAGGGTGGCTTACGGCCATCTTTACCCCTTCCTCCTCACTCTACACGGGGCACAGCTCAGAATCAGAGTCATAAAGGCCAAGATTTTCTCCGGTCCTGAGGTCAGCTTGGCATGGAGGACAGGCCAGTCAGAGTGCTGGTTACAGCTTCCTGATTCTCAAGCTGCTCCAGGCCCATGCTAATTTAGAACAGCCTTGGGGCTGCTCTCACTTATACTGGTTGACCGTGGTTCCCCAGAGGTCAACTGAAAACTGGCAGAGCACTGGTTTGACCCCACACCAAACAGGTCCCCTCCCATTCTTGACATCCCCCCTCAGAAGATACCCTGTACATCAGGCTAGGGCAGGGGCAGTTCGTTCAGAGCCAGATATGCCATTTTACCCCAGCTAAGAGATTCCTATTTTGGGGATTGTCACAGGGTAACTGGTCCCCGTGGATGGACTAGGCCCAACTCCCCTGGCCCAGAGCTGATCCAGGACTGGACTACACCTGGGCCATATAAAGGGCTATGAGTGGGCATGTGGAGGAGGGATTGATGGAGACAGGCTATGCCTGGGGTGGGAAAGTCACAGTTGAATGGTGCTAACTCCTGTGGTGGATCCCCTGGAGAAAGCCAGGTGGTCAGAGAGCAGCCCTGAGATTGCTGCCCCAGAGAGGGAGCCCGACTGAGAAGCTGCCGCGGAGCTGAAAACTGAAAGGAAGGACTGTTTTTCTCTTTGTTTGCTGGCTTCTGTTAAGAAAATCAATCTCTTTGCAGAAGCCTGAGCGTGGCAGTGTATATTTTGAAGCAGGGAAGAAGCCCAGCCAAGTGAGAGGGATATTCAGTTAGATGCAGATTCTACCAGCTGAGTGGTGAAAAGTGGCCAGAACAGGAGGTGAGATTCTGGCCCAAATCTTTCACCTATTTTTGCAATCAATTAATTTTTTTACAAGACTATCATTGTCACATACCTCTCAATCACTCTTTAGTGATCAGTTGGAGAATTGCCAAACTGAGTTGTTAATAAGATTAGCAAACACAGCTGTGTTCCGTCCCCAGTTCCTGATACTGATTTGATATGACTATAATTCCCATGCCTCTGGCAGAAAAAGATGATCATCTTTAAGACACACTGGGTGACCGCAGTGCAGAGCATTCTGCACCCAGGTGACATGATGAGATCAAAGACTGACAATTGCATGTAGCAAAAGTCACTAGAGCTGTACGTTTGTTCATGCTATGACAGCTCCTAAGATAGCTTCCAGGAGAATAAGGCAAAATAATTTCTATTGTTCACTTACAGCGATGAGGTGCATCAGATTCCATGCTATTAAAGAACAAATGTAAGTAAAGTGGCTCAGAAATTTTCCAGGGTAAGGTTTTTCTGTTGGAAAATCTTGATTCATCTAAAGTGATACCTTTTGCAGAAAGTGGGAAATAAATGAAAGAAAGCATTTAAATGAGTTTGTTCCATTTCAACATTATTGGACTGTGACATTTCTATTTTTCATTTCAAATGTTCTTTTATATTATAAAACATTTATAAGGATTTAAAAAATGTTGACGTTGGAACAAAACATCTTGATTTTATTGAATCAAAATGTGGTGTTGATGGGTTTTTTTCAGAATTTTGTTTAATGAGAAGTTTCAAATTTTTGTCCCATTTCACTACTGAGGAAAAAAATTGGAAATCGAGGAATGTCCTAGTGAACAGATAATCTGGTTCCCATCCAGCTCAAAACGTAAGATGTATTAAACGTAAGATCTATTAAATAATAATAAAAAATCCAGCATTACTTAGACTGTAAACTCTTTGGGAAATTGACCATCATTTTGTTCTGTATTTGTACAGAGCCTAGCACACTGGGGCAGATCCATGACTGGGGCTCCGAGCTGCTACCATAATAATAACAACAACCTATGTTTACATAGAATATTTTCCCAAACGGATTGAAAAACCAACATTTTCCTTCAAAATTCCCCCTCCTCCCAGTTTCTGTAGGACCTATCAAAACACAACATAAACTTTCATGTGATTTTAAAATGTTGATTTGAAATTTAAATGAAAAATTTCATTTTGTTCAAACATAAAATGTCATTTCGGTTTGTGGAAACGACAGTTTCAGATTTCCATTTGCAGTTTTGTACTTTCCCCCTACCCTTTTTTTTCCGCTAGAGAAAGTGCAGAAAAATTCACACTCTGTCAGTGGCTTTGCGTTTTTCCAATTGGAAAATTTCCAGTGGAAAATTGCAATTTAGACGGAACCATATTTTCAGGTGGGAAAATGTTTCAACCAACCATACTGAATGTCTTAGGAAAGTATTCCCCAAACTTCTGAAAGCTGAGACATCTTTCATGATAATGACACCAGTTGCGATTCCACCTGCCCCTTCCATGTGTCTTACCTGTCCTAACTGATACAATTTCCATGCCCTCCTGATTAGTCACTTTGTGGAAAGCTGGGATACAGTTTCATAATCCAAGCTTTCCTCTTCTTTCCTATGTGCGTTGACAACTGTGAAAATGTTAACAAAGTTAACTTTACAACATCATCATTGGCATCTGACTTAGGCCTGCCTACACCAAAATATTACATCTGCCCAACTACATGGGTTAGAGATGTGAAATATTTTGCACCCTGTTTGCTATAGTTAGGTTGACTGTAGATGTTGACTGTAGATGCTGTGGAATTCTTCTGTCAACCAAGCTACCGTCTCTCAGAGAGGTGGATTACCTGCATCAATGGAAAACCCCCTTCTATTGATGCAGGAAGTGTCTATGCAACAAGGACACAACTACAGTGCCTTTGTGCCTGTAGCCTAGACATAGCTTCTGTGTGACGGCTGCCTTCTTGATCAACACATCAGGAATTGAACGGGGGACCTCCAGAGCTTAAAAGCATGAGCTGCTCCAGCTCCTTAGATGGGGTAGTAACAAACTCATATCCTCTGTGGATTGGACACAAAGGAGGGTTTGGAACATGCACTCACCAATGGGTTACTTTCTGGGTACAAAGGAAGTATCAGAGGTTCACATGAGGCCCATCTTAGATTCTTATGTAGCCCCCCCTTACAGTAGTATCCGAGCACCTCACAATCTTTAATGTATTTATCCTCCCTCGCCCCGAGGAGGTAAGACGTGCTGCTATTTGTATTTTATAGATGAGGCACAGAAAGAGGGTCAATGACTTGCCACGGTCACACAGGAATTCTGTGGTAGAGTTGGGACTTGAGCCCAGATCTCCCAAATGGCAGGTGAATGCCCTAACCCCGGGACCATCCTTCCTCAAATCCCGGAAAAGCTTCCACTTGTTTAATGCCCATCATTTAGCGAAAGATGCGGTCACTCTTCATTTTAGCTCTGGCAGTCGCTGGTCTAACCCCGGGTGTGTTGGCCAACCTGGGGACCGTCACACAGTGCTTATTTTACCATCAAAAACCCCATCCACCCTGGAATGAAAATCATTTTTTGCCGGGGGTGAGTTTAGCTGAAGTTAAGTGTTTAGCAGGTCGGAATAAAGAATGGGCTTCCTGCCAGGCAAACCAAGCCCATGAATAGCTGAGATTGTTTTCTTTACACCTGCTCTTCCAACTCCAGCGCAAAGACATATAAAGGAGGACGGAGCAGATGTCATGTCAGAGGGGTGCCTACTCCTCCTGTCCCAGCTCTGTTCTCACGCCGTAGCTTTGTCATAGTGCTCCGGAGTCCTCTTGGAACAAGCCACCATGAGTCGGCAGCTGAACGCCAGAGTGGGAGGTTGCAGCAGGGGCTTCAGCAGCGTCTCTGCGATTGTTTCCAGTGGGGGCAGATCCAGCTGCACCTCTCTGAGCCGAGGAAGAAGTAGACACTGTGTCTTTGGCAGCAGAAGTCTCTACAATCTAGGCGGGATTAAAAGCATTTCCAATAGCTTGATTGGTGGAGGCTGGAGACTCAGCGGTGGTTTTGGTGGTGGATTTGGCACTAGTGGTGGGGCTGGTGGCTTTGGTGGTGGTGGGTTGTTCGGTGGAGGAGTTGGTGGTGGGAGGAGTAGCCCTGGGTTCCCCTTTTGCCCGCCTGGTGGCATCCAAGAAGTGACCATCAACCAGAACCTGCTGGTGCCACTCAACCTGGAGATCGACCCGGAGATCCAGAAAGTGCGAGTGCAGGAGAGGGAGCAGATTAAGACCCTCAACAACAAGTTTGCCTCCTTCATCGACAAGGTGGGCCCGGTCGTTTATTAATTATTTTATTTGTCGTCATCATCGTCATAGATTCAGCAAAGCCTCCATAGTCGTGATAACACTTTAGCATGGGCCTAAATTTAAGCATGTGCCCAAGTCCCTCCGTCAATTGGTTGATCAGTAGTGGAATGTGCAGGGGGTAGATTGATAAATAAACAGAGGGTCAGACACTACCGATCTTTTTTTTTATTTCCATTGCATTGAAAATAGCAAATGACCAAATCCTGTTGAGGGCAAACCAATTCCCTGATGCTGGAATGGGAGATGAGCAGGTTGCTAAGGTAACTGACCTATCATCTGCCAGTGCTCTGGAGGATCGTCTCCCACATCTGGCGCCTCTTCTCTCTGTTTGGATCTCAGGTCCGATTCCTGGAGCAACAGAATAAAGTTCTGGAGACCAAATGGAACCTGCTGCAGCAGCAGCCCACGTCAAATGCGGGGAACAACCTGGAGCCCGCCTTGGAGGCCTACATTGGCAGCCTAAGGAAGCATCTTGATAGCCTGGTGGGGGAGAGGGGAAGGCAGGACTCGGAACTGAAGAATACGCAGGATCTGGTGGAGGACTTGAAGCACAAGTATGTGAAAAAAGCGCTGGGCCACGTTCACATTCTCCAGGGACTAAGGACCAGGTTTTTAGAGGTATTTAGGCTCCTGAAGATGCAGAAAGGCACCTAATGGGATTTTCAAAAGCACCTCAGTGCCCAGCTCCCGACATGGTTTTGAAAATCCCACTAGGCGGTTGTGTCAGAGCTGCCATTTATTGAGCGCCTCCTCATGGCCAGAGGTCCCCCTGCAGCCCTGTTCCTCTATTGTCCTTCTTCGGGGCCCCTGATGAGCTCCACACAGTCTCTCTTGTGAGTAGTGCCAACCTCTACCTGGGACTGGTTTAATGACCGCAGACAGTTCCACGTAGTCCTTAGTGTCTCAAAAATAAAATCCAGCATTGCAACCCCAGGGCTTCACTCCAGTCTCTGACTTTTCTGCCCACCCCTGTGGAGTTCTTCTCCTGCCAGCATCTGGTCTTTGCAGGGTTGCGACTTGTAGCTGTTTCTAGCTAGAGCTCAGCCTTCTGGATATATCTTCCTTCTCCTGCCTGCCTCTCCCCTGTTCTGAGGGAGAAGGCTGTCTATATACTGCCTTCCTCCAGAGAAATCCTCTTGATTGGCTGGAAGAGAGGAGAGCCCTAACTCATCCTAGACTACAGGACTCCTGGTCCTGGACCCTTAAAGGGACAGTGTCCTGTTCCCCACCTCCCCTATCCAACAGCTAATTTCCTGGGACTGTTACTTCTTTTCCACTACAACAGTGTTTCTCAAACTGGGATCGCTGTTTGTGTAGGGAAAGGCCCTGGCGGGCTGGGCCAGTTTGTTTACCTGCCTCGTCTGCAGGTCCGGCCGATCGCGGCTCCCACTGGCCGCAGTTCGCTGCTGCAGGCCAATGGGGGGCTGCTGGAAGCGGCGGCCAGTAAGTCCCTCGGCCCGCGCTGCTTCCAGCAGCTCCCATTGGCCTGGAGCAGCGAACCGCGGCCAGTGGGAGCCGTGATCGGCCGGACCTGTGGACAGGGCAGGTAAACAAACCGCACTGGCCCGCCAGGGGCTTTTCCTACACAAGCGGCAGCCCCAGTTTGAGAAACACTGCACTACAAGGCAATTTCCAGTGTTTTTATTCATTCCTGCTTCCCGGAATGGGGTCTTCTGGCCCCCTATATATTTAAGGGCCAGTATACCCTGTTACAGTGTCTATCTACATTTTTAGGTGCCTAAATACCTTTTAAAACTCTGGTCCTTTGACACTGCATAACAATTAGGCTATGTGCCAATGTTGGTACATGTTGATTTCACCGTATACACGCAAACCAATGAAAAAAATTTCCATAGTTGTTAATCGGAATGTTCTGACCGGCAAAATAAGAAAACTGCTGCTTGAGAACATATTAGAGTCCCCTCTTCATGTGTATAAAATGCTCCATTAAGCAATTATTGTCTGAATCTCTCCCCCACGATTTCCTGCAATTGTGACCATTTAAATCAATACAAATAATGTTCAGACATGCTTAAACCCCATAAGTTTGTGCCACTGTGGACATTTAAATGGATGATAAAATCTAAAAAAAAAAAAAGGTTAAAAATAAACATCGACGTTATCTGTCAAAAAAACCTAAACGTTGAATTCTGCCAAGCCTAATAATAATTCTGGGCGGGTGCTTTGCAATAAGTCCCTGGACAGCGTGAAGCATTTAACAATGCTGCTGATGCTGGATGGGAGATTTTTTTAACCTGAGCGAGAACAAAAGGGGGCCGGATGGGATTTTCAGAAGTGCTGAGCACTGGCCTAACTCTACTCCCATTGACATTGCTGGGGAAACGGGAGCAGGATTACGCCAGCAACGAATGCTTTCGAAAGTCCCACCCAGCGTGTCTACCAATGCAGGGATAGCGCAGGAATTGCAAACAGCGCTGATTGGAAAAACATCATTGAAACAGGAAAACTGACCAAACTAATTGTGTGTGTGTTGTGTATGTGAAATTGTATCAAAATGTTGACCTGCATAGGGGAAAATATTGAAACAAAAAGATTTGTTTCTGCAAGATTTCATTATACGTTGTAGTTTACATGGTTACGGTACATTATTTGGGACGTGTCAGCGGTAGTACTGCATATTGTCTTCTCTCCTGACAGATACGAAGAGGAAATCAACAGGCGCATGGCAGCGGAGAATGAGTTTGTGCTGCTGAAGAAGGTGAGTAACACCTTATCAAAGATTAAGGGATGGTTGTCTGTGCTCCACTCTGATGGGTGCTAATTGGAGCATATGCCTTGGTCCAGTGGTTAGGGCTCTGGGCTAGGATTCAAAACACCTGGGTTCGTCTTCTTCTGGCTGTGACCTTGGGTGAGTCAATTCCTGCCTCTGTTTCCTCTCCTGTGTCTGTCTTATCTATTTAGTTTGCAAGCTGTCAGGGGGCAGGGACACTGTCTCACTATGTGTTTGTACAGCACCTAGCACGATGGGGGTCCCGATTCAGCAGGATAATTTGTGATGTAACGAAAACTGTGTTAAAATGACATGCTATCCCTTGAAGTGTGATGGGGTTCCTGGTCCTGCTTGTAGGCTGGGGGGCTTTGTAGGAAAGCGTGCGATCTGGGCTTTGAGCAGTCATTCTGGGGGCAGGGAGGGGGCAGAGCTGGGGTGGGGATTTCGGGGAAGGGGTTGGAATGGGGGCAGGGAAGGGGCCTCATGGACGGGGTGGAGTGGGGGCGGGGCCAAGGGCGGCAGGGGGGAGGTGTCAGTAATGCGGCCCTCGGGCCAATGTACTAGTCCTCATGTGGCCCTCGTGGTCATTTGAGTTTGAGACCCCTGGCCTCTCCTTGTTAGGGAGCAGCCTGCTTTGTCTCTCTTTGTCTTTGCTTCTTGTGTGTTAGGATTCTGGATTCTAAGAAATCAAGCAGTGTATTGCTGCAACCTTCCTGAAAAGGTGTTTTATGCTCTTTATCTAACTTCCCTGTGTGTATGCCATGAACATAACAATCATGTTGGCAGGGGGCATGCATGGGGAAGAGGAGATAGTACAAAAATAAAAACACATTAAACAAAGGAAACCTTGGACTAGGGTGACCAGATGTCCTGATTTTATAGGGACAGTCCTGATATCTGAGGCTTTTCCTTATATAGGCGCCTATTACCCCCCCACCCTCTGTCCCGATTTTTCACACTGCTGTCTGGTCACTCTACCTTGGCCCATTCATAAGAAGGGAAGTGGGTTTAAAGATATGCTATTAGGAAAAGGCTTGGCCACTGGCATAAGCTGAAGGCAATGCAGTATAGTGGTTAAAGCAAGAGACTGGGAGCCAGGGCATCTGAATGCCACTGGCATGCTGAGTGACTTTGGGCAAGTCGCTTTCCTGCTGTCTGCCTCAGTTTCCTCATTTGCAAGAGGCAGACAATACTGACCTACCTAATGGGGACAGAAGGTCAGGAAATGTATTTAATGAATGTCTATACATTTTGGGTGAGAGACTTTAGAAATGTATAAAACACACAGTAGAAGCCAGGTTTGATTTTATTTAAACTGTTTGTATTTCTAAGAGTGGGATTCACAGGCAAGGCTATAGCTAAGAATGCAGATATATGTGCAAATAGATAGACGGGTGACTATTATATACAGATAGTTACAGAGTTGGAAAGGACTGAGGTGTTAAATTTCAGCTAGCGTATGACTGGAAGGCACGTTTGGAATGCAACATTATGTGTTACAGCATTAGGGCCAGATGCATCTATACTAGAGCTGGTTAGAAACTAGGTATTTTTTTGCCCATGGAAAATTGCAACTTTTGGACAAAATATTGAAAACTGGAATCTTTTGGCTAAAAACCAAAATAATTTGATTCCAAATGGTGCTATGGTGCCACGTTGGAGATGGTAGTTCAGGTGCTGTATGCTCACTTTCTCCTCTTCTGTGCGTAGGGTTGCCAACTTTCTAATTGCAGAAAACCGAACACCTTTGCCATGCCCTTCCCGGCCCCGAGCCCTGCTCACTCCCTCCTCCCTCCCTCTGTTGCTCGCTCTCCCTCATCTTCACTCACTTGCTCATTTTCACCAGGCTGGGGCAGGGGGTTGGCGTGCAGGAGGGGGTGAAGGCTCTGGGGTGGGGATGAAGGGTTTGGGGTGCAGGAGGGGGCTTTGGGCGGAGGCTGAGGGGTTTGGAGTGCAGAGGGGGTGAAGGCTCCGGCTGGGGGTGCGGGCTCTGGGGTGGGGCCAGGGATGAGAGGTTTGGGGTACAGGAAAGGGTTCAGAGCTGGGGCAGGGGGTTAGGGCACAGGAGGGGGAGAGGGCTGCAGGCTCCAGGTGGCGCTTACCTCAGGTGACTCCTGGAAAGTGACCAGCATGACCCTCCGGCTCCTAGGCAGAGGGGCCACAGGGTTCTGCTCACCACCCCACAGCTCCCATTGGCCGAAGTTCCTGGCCAATAGGAGCTGTGGAGCTGGCGTTCAGGGCAGGGGCAGCGCACGGAGCCCCTGTGGCCATCTCTATGCCTTGGAGCTGGAGGGACATGCTGGCCACTTCCCGGGAGATACACGGAGCCGGGTATGGAGCCTGCCAGCCCTGCTGTGCCAGCAGTGCCACCAACCAGACTTTTAATGGCCCAGTCAGCGGTGCTGACTGGAGCCACCAGGGTCCCTTTTTGACCAGGTGTTCCAGTTGAAAACAGGATACCTGGCAACCCTATCTGTGGGCCAGGCTCTCTGGCTGGACTACATCTCCCATGATGCATTACTTTGTTGCCTCTTGGTGAGGTGATAGAGTGGTGCATCCTGGGCGATGTAGTCCGACCAGAGAGCCCAGCCCATAGACGAGAATGGAAGGGTAAGGCACTTGAGCTAAAACTCCAATAAGGCACGGTGTGAACCGAAATATTTTGGGTTTAGTCCAAATTTTTTCAATTTTCAGCCATTCAGTACTGTGACAGAATTATCAACGTTTTCTGTGGAAAGCAGACATGTTTCATGAAAAATTTAGTTTAGTCAAAAACACGATGTTCAGTCAAAATGCAGTTTGGGCACAAAAGTTTTGCCCAGTCCTAATCTCTATCCTCTGGCTGCTTTGCACATTACTCTGATAATGCAAAGTGGCCATCAGTCTGGATTAACTGGCTATGTGGAGCTGATAGCTGCTTTCCACTGGGCTATACCAACGCATCTGGCCCCGAAAGCACAGAGTTATTCAGTATTAGTTGACACACAAGCAACAGGTGTTTTGGATGCAGCAAAGTCAGCCTATCTAGAATCTTCCCCACTATCTGAGAGACAGTGGGGAAGATTCTCTCCACATGGCACTTTATAGCACCAGGGGATATGATTGCTCTCTATAAATGCATCAAGAGGCCTAAACACCAGGGAGGGAGAAGAGCTATTTAAGCTAATGGACAACGTTGGCACAAGAAAAAATGGGTGTAAAGTGGCCAGGAATAAACTGAGGCTGGAAATTAGATGTTTCTAACCATGAGAGGAGGGATCTTCTGGAACAGCCTCCCAGTAGGAGTAATGGGGGAAAACAGTCTAACAAATTTTTAGATGGAGCTTCATATATTATAATGAATAGGGTGACCTGCAATCAGAGGAGACTGTCCTCAGTGACCCAGGAGATCCCTTCTAGTCCTGTGTCCCTGTGTCTCAAAGCTGGGCCCCCAGCAGACTGTACCTCGCTGTTCCCACCCGCTGTCTCCCTATGAACCAACTGAGCAGGAGAGATGATGAAACCTGAAGTTACATCAGGGAGGGCTTCCCTGGGCCTGGTTGGAGGCACACAGTGCACTCTGATTGGTCAGGGCTTCCTATTTAAACCCAAAGAGAGGCGCAGGAAGTTGTCTGCACAACTGGGCTCTGCCTGGCTGCTACATTGCATCCTGCCTTCTTGCCTGACTCCTTAATCATGCTTTCCTGACCTGTTCCTGGTTCCTGCCCTCCTGGTCTCTGACTCCAGTGCTGACTCTTGGCTTGACTCTGTCTCCTGCTCCAACCACTAGACCTGGCTGCCTATGTCCTGGCCTTGATGTTTCTTGCCTCCTGTGCAAGGCACGTGTGAAACTCTGTTGTTCTGACCTGTTGGTGTTTTGCATCCACTTTGCATATACTTCATACTAGTGGAAATTACCACACCAGGAGCAAGGCAATGGGAAATCAGCCCTTCCTGTTCTCGAAACTGTCACCTGTTCCCCTGAGCTTGAAAGAATCATCTCCATTGCCATTTTTCAGGACTTGGATGCTGCCTACATGAAAAAGGTGGAGATGGAGGCCAAGGTGGCTTCCATGACAGATGAGATCAACTTTCTGAGAGCCCTGTATGAGGCGGTGAGGATGTTCTCTGTTCTCCTAATCCACACAGAAATGGACCACATCATATTTAGCAGTTGGCTTAACTTTTCTAGGGCACCTTAAACGTTTACATATGTCTTATACCTGTCACCAGAAAAATTGTAGTGGTGGAATTTCTAAGCAAGTCCCTGACTGCTTCCAGAAAACTTACAAACATGGCAGGATGGTCCAACGCTAAGGAACAGAAAGGTCTGAATAGCAGGAGAAGTTGGAGGATGGTAGAATACTTGCCCAAAGATCCAACACTCAATGCCACATTTTCCACTGACCTGCATCTTGTCTATACACAAGTGCAAAAATGAGAGCAAACGCTACTGAATCTAAAAGGTAGAACTCTACATCCATTTTACCCTCACCATGCTGGTGTGAATGACCAAGCAAGGCAGAGGCGCTGGAAAATTTTTTATAGTGGGGATGCTGGGAGCCATGGAACCAAACTGTAAACCCTGTGTATAATGGAAACCGCTTTAAGCGACGGGGTGTGGCAGCAAGCCTAGTTCCAGCACCTATGATGCAAGGTGCCAGGAAAAAACCAAGAATCTGATCCTGATGTCCTTAGCAAGAAGACGACCCTGTTCCCACTGATGTCAATGACAAAACTCCAGTTGACTTCAGGGTTAGACTCTCGGTACGCACCCAGGCAAAACTCATACCGAGTACAAAGAGAATTCCACTGGTGGAAGAACTTCCCCCTCAGGAAGAACATCACTGCAGAGGTTCTATAGTCATTTAGATAAGACATAAGAGTTTTGGAAGGGCTAAAAAAATCCGTGCTTCAAAGCAATCTCTATTAAGAATCAGGATGAGACCATCCCTCGCCGGCCTATTGTTGTGTTCTTGCACTTTCCTCCAGGGAGCTAGTGTTGGCCACTGTCAGAGACAGGATGCTGGATTAGATGGACCTTGCGTCTGGTCCAGTCTGGCAGTTCCTACCTTCCCAGTGTAACCCAGTGGTGAGTGTGTGTTACAAGTTCCCGTGATTCCCAGAGAATATGAGCTGTTACAGCCCCTCCCCTAATCTGCAGCTTTAGCTCAGGTTGTAGCTGTTCATCCTTAAAGCTCCGGAGGTCATCTCTTCATTCCCTGATGTTGGCCAAGAGGGTGCCTGTAATGGTAAGACATACCTGAGAATACCCCTCTGCAGGCTAGATGATATATGCAAGGAAATAATGACAGATACAAGTGACCAGCCTGATAGATGTGGGCTTTTGGAGACCAACTACTTAGAAAAAAAATACACCCATGAAAATTCTGCATAGTGTTGTCTGATGGATAAACTCTGGGTCAAATCTTATTCAGGCAAAACAACCATTAACATCAGTGGGCGTTTGAATAAGACATGAGTAAAGGAGGGTAAGGACGGTGAGGTTCATTCCTTGTGGCTCAGTACAACATTTGGCCATATGAGTCATTTCCCCTCATTTTTATTTTCAGTAGCTAGATAAATAAGTACATACGTATGGGACCGCGAGCTAGCTAGAAAGACAGCAATAAGAGTTGGGGAAAGGAGGAAGAAATACGTAGAGAATGATAATAGATGAGAGCAACAGGTTTCTAGAGAGAATCATAGAATTGTAGGACTGGAAGGGACCTCGAGAGGTCATCTAGTCCAGTCCTCTGCACTCATGGCAGGACTAAGGATTATCTAGATCAACCCCGACTAACCTGCTCTTAAAAATCTCCAATGATGGAGATTCCACAAGCTCCCTGGGCAATTGCTTAACCACCCTGACAATTAGGAAGTTTTTCCTAATGTCCAACCTAAACTGCCCTTACTGCAATTTAATCAACATCTGGCATCCAGAGAGAAAGGGCCACTCACTGATAGGGACTTTGTATGATTTTCAGGAATTGGCACAAATGCAAAGACAGATCAGTGACACCAGCGTTATCTTGTCTATGGACAACAACCGAGCCCTGGACCTGGATGGGATCATTGCTGAGGTGAAGGCTCACTATGAAGACATGGCCAACAGGAGCCGAGCTGAAGCCAACTCCATGTACCAAGGCAAGGTGAGTCATCATGTGACTTCAAGGTATGGAGCCATACAATGCTCGTGGCTTTGCCACATGGAAAAGAGTCAACCAGTTCTTCTGTGCACCTATTCTGTGGATAAAATAGAGTTTTCCAGTTCAGCACCACTTATGTGAACTAAATATAATTAATACAATGTTTATAGTAGTGATATCTTGTCTAATTGAGTTCTGACTTCTTAGTGACATCTGAAAATCTACTTATGGCTCCACCAGCATAGTATCTGAATGCCTCATGTATTTATCCTCACAACACCCCTGCGCGGCAGGTATTATTCCCATTATACAGATGGGGAAACTGAGGCACAAAATGACTTGCTCAAAGTCTCTCAATGTCTGTGGTAAATCATGGAGTTGAGCTATGGTTTTTCAAGTCCCAGGATAGCACCCTAACCACCCTGCTAAGGAATACAGAACATAATGTATGAATCAGAGTTACTGTTACTTTAATTAAGGATGCTGTGAAATATATCCATCTCCCATTGATTGGATAATCCCCCCCAAATCAAGCAGGTGTGGAGCAGCTTAGCTCATATTTGCTTCTTAGAATTAGCCCTGATCAGGTTAGATCTGCCTTTGGAAAATACAGTCTATTAGAAACATTTTTTTTTCTGGCCATCAGTTTCAGGAGCTTCAGGTCACTGCTGGAAAACATGACGATGATCTGAAAAACTCAAAGCTGGAGATATCGGAGCTGACCCGGCTGATCCACAGACTGCAGGCTGAACTTGAAAATGTGAAAAAACAGGTAGAGCACATCTGCTTAATATAAAATGGGCAGATGTGCTATGGACCCTGGACATGAGGGCAACTGTGACAGACTGCCAGATGTGCTTTCCTCATCCTAAATACCGCCACGGTGCCCGTAATGATGCTAAAAACAAGGAGGTTGTTTCTGCTTAATGTAAAACAAATGTGTTCATCCTGAACTGAAGCTGGGGAAAAAGATTTCATCCTAAACTTTTTGGTGTGTGAAAAATGCAGAAACAGCAACACCACAACGTTTTGGTTTCGATGAATTGTTTTGGTGGGGAAAATTTTCCCCCCAAATCAAAACATTTTCAAAATGTTTCCATTTTGCGGGGCTCAAAATGACTTTGCATTTCAAAATGTCAATACATTTTTTTTTAAATAAAAAGGATAGTCAACGTTGACACAAAATGTTTCAATTGTGTAGAACCAAAATGTGATCCAAAGGGAAGTTTTGTCTTTTACTTTTCTGATTTGCTGAAAATTTGATACATTTTGTTTTAGCTTCAACACAAAACAGTTTCTTTTCTATTTTTTGGAATTGCCAGTCAACCAAAAAATCCTTCATCCACATAGCTCTGCTATGAACCCTGACTGCTAGTATAGACTGACAGATGTGCTCTTCTTGTCCTGAATACTGCCATGGTGCCCATAGTGATGCCAAAGATGACACGAGAGGCCCTACAATGTGAATGAAAGGAGTTAGTCCCAGGGCAAATCGAGTCTCATCCACATATTTCATGATTTCCCTGAAGAATAGTTAAAAAGTGCCCATGGAATTTAACATCTGTATATGATATTGTGAGGCGTTATATACAATTGCCTTGATCTAATTCAGTTACAGTAAAGACCAAGAAGGAATGTAATAAATGGATTTCTTTCTTTCTTTCTTTCTTTCTTTCTTTCTTTCTTTCTTTCTTTCTTTCTTTCTTTCTTTCTTTCTTTCTTTCTTTCTTTCTTTCTTTCTTTCTTTCTTTCCACCTAGCTCATCTATCTATCCAATGCCTCTTTCCTTCCATCTGTCTACCCACCTAATCATCTTTAAATACACCTAGATCATCTATCATCTATCTATCTATCTATCTATCTATCTATCTATCTATCTATCTATCTATCTATCTATCTATCTAGTGTCATTCACCACAGTATCTAGGTACTGTTTCTGGTCTACATGGAGTAGAGATGATCCAAAGGTCTGATGATAAAAAGTTCATTTATAAGTCTTAAGGCCTGCTTCAAAAGTCCACTGAAGTCAATGGGAAGATGCTCATTGATGGTCATGGGGCTCCAGATGAGGTGCTGAGAATGGATGACCACATGGTTAGCTTGCTTTCTTCTTTTCTTTGCAGTGCGCCAAACTGCAGTCGGCTGTTGCCGAGACAGAGGAATGTGGGGAGCTTACCCTCAAGGACGCTAGGGAAAAGCTGGTTGAATTGGAAATGGCCCTGCAGAAAGCTAAGGAGGAGATGGCTCGTTTGCTGTGTGATTACCAGGAGCTCTTGAATATCAAGCTGGCCCTAGATATTGAGATTGCCACGTACAAGATGCTGCTGGAGGGAGAAGAATGCAGGTGCAATATATATATATATATATATAGGTCCTGACTTTTGCAAAGCAGCCTCTGTTACGGTTGGTGTACACGTATTTTGCCCACAAATCGTCGTGCTCACAGGTTTCTGCTGGCTGAATCCAGAAAACTGAAATATTTCACAGGGTTCTATCCGTTTCTTCAACATTTTCACGGGAAATAATTGCAACATTTTGTTTTGACTTTAATATATTTGAAATGATAAAGTCGAACCACGTTTCAGTAGGTTCAACACTGTCTGCAGAATGTTTCATTTAACCAAAAATCCAGAGATTTTGACTTTTTGTCCCTTTTGGGAAGAATCCAGATTTCGAAATCTCGGACTCTCCCACGGGATGGAAATTCTGAATTTTGACCAGCTCTAACCTACAGGTGATTAGATGGAGATCCACTGGCTGGGGAAACTCTGAGCTTGGAGGACTGAATAACCCTGTTCCAATCACCGCTCTCCCACCATGTGACTGCATCCTCGTAGTCTCCAGTGAGCTGTGCTTGCTGGTATATATGAGGTGTCCAAACCTTGTGGGAGGCACCCAAGACTTGCCCGACACCAGCTCTAAGGACCATATGACCTCATTGAAATGTAGTGCTAGGAGCTGCACTGCGTCTTTTTGAAAGGGGATAGAGAATAAGACTGAGAATATATTATTGCCCTTATATAAATCGATGGTACGCCCACATCTCGAATACTGCATACAGATGTGGTCTCCTCACCTCAAAAAAGATATACTGGCACTAGAAAAGGTTCAGAGAAGGGCAACTAAAATGATTAGGGGTTTGGAACGGGTCCCATATGAGGAAAGATTAAAGAGGCTGGGACTTTTCAGCTTGGAAAAGAGGAGACTAAGGGGGGATATGATAGAGGTCTATAAAATCATGAGTGATGTGGAGAAAGTGGATAAGGAGAAGTTATTTACTTATTCCCATAATACAAGAACTAGGGGTCACCAAATGAAATTAATGGGCAGCAGGTTTAAAACAAATAAAAGGAAGTTCTTCTTCACGCAGCGCCCAGTCAACTTGTGGAACTCCTTGCCTGAGGAGGCTGCGAAGGCTAGGACTATAACAGCGTTTAAAAGAGAACTGGATAAATTCATGGTGGTTAAGTCCATGAATGGCTATTAGCCAGGATGGGTAAGGAATGGTGTCCCTAGCCTCTGTTTGTCAGAGGGTGGAGATGGATGGCAGGAGAGAGATCATGTGATCATTGCCTGTTAGGTCCACTCCCTCTGGGGCACTTGGCATTGGACACTGTTGGAAGACAGGATACTGGGCTAGATGGACCTTTGGTCTGACCCGATACGGCCGTTCTTATATTCTTATGTTCTTATGTCTACTATTGGGAAGGAAATTTTGCAGCCACTTGGCTTCCCTTGACTTCAGGTTTTAGGGTGTGTCCTAACTTGTAGCCGCCAGGCTAAATCAATGATCTAAAATGGTGTTTCTTTCCCCAACAGGATGTCTGGAGAGTGTGCCAGTGCTGTGAACATCTGTAAGTAACTTGAGCGTCTATTTACTAAAGATAGGAACAGGCAAACTGGAAGCCTCTATTCTCCTCCCCCCAACCACTACTCAGCACAGGACAGCGTGGGAACCAGTTTCCTGGTGGTTATCGCTGGCCCTGGCTCTAATGATGCTTAGAGCAGCCCAGTAGCTGCTCTAAGTTGCACCATTGGTGTAGGGTCCTTAATAAACCCAATGCCAGTGGAGGATTGGCAGCATGGAACTATACTCCACCATGCCCCTTTTTACAGCCAATATGCCTCCTTCCCTCCCCTGACATGCTTCTCATGCCATCTCCTGCAGCAGTATCAATGCAAACATGAGACTTTTCAGTTGTGCGTTTGCACCCTGATTACAGACCCTTTGCACTACCTGAGTGATGCATAGAGGCCCTAACTAGAGCTGTTTGGAAAATGCCTCCCCTGCCCCTCCATGGAAATTTTTTTTTTTGTGGCCAAAATTCGAACCCCACTATACCTTGATTTGGAAATACAGCTGGGACATCTCATGGGAGTTGGAGTACATGAGCCTCATGGGCCGGGCTCCCTGGTCAGGCTACACATCCCAGGAAGCCACGAAAAAGGGGTCGAATGCAGATCGTGACCCACTAAGCTAGCTCGTGACACTGGCTAAAGAAATGTGTTTGGGTTTTGCTCTGCGATTCATGGGCTGCGGCTGGAATAACTTGAACATCTCGGTCTTTTGCAGCGGTAGTCAGCAGCGGCTCTGGAGGCGGGAGTGGGATAAGCTGGGGAGGAGGCGGCGGTGGGCTCAGTGTCAGCGGAGGTGGGCTCAGTGTCGGCAGAGGCGGCTCCAGCTCTGGAAGCGGAAGAGGCATTGGAGGATACAGCTATGGAGGCAGGGGAGGTAGTGCCTGTGTGAAAATCATATCGACAACTTCTTCAAGCAAAAGAACCACCATATGCTAAAGCCTAGGAACTGTAGTCACTATCACCTGAGCGCCAGACGATTTCCTTTATTGTGGTGTGGTGGGCAGAGCACTGGACTGGGACTCAGAAGACCTGGGTTCTATTCCCAGCTCGCCCACGTCTTCCCTGGGTGACCTTGGACAGGGCTCTGTGCCTCAGTTTCCCCATCTGTACATGGGGATAATGATACCAACCTCTTCTGTAAAGCGCTTTGAGATCCCCTGATGAAAAACACTGTAAATGAGGTAGGTAGGTATTATTATTGTTGAGACCAAATAGCCACAGGCTCACACCCAACGCTATCACTGAAAAAGTGACTGGTAACATCACAGTAACGCAACTGATGTGACCGGAGAGCTTGTTTCTTCTGAATTTCCCTCCCAGCAAAGTTTTACCAAAAGATCTTGGGCCTGAAGATAATCCATTCCCACGCCCCCATCGCTACTGCACTTTGTATCCAACTTCCTGTCTACTACCCTAAAAAAATCTCAGACATTTCTGCCGTCTGGATGCTATCATGGATTGCTCTCTGCTTTGTGTGTTCCTGCTGTACTTGTTGTAGCCGTGAAAGAAACGTTTTCTGTGTTCTTCTTCTAAGCCAAGGCCTTCAAATGGGGCTAAAGGACTCAGGCATCTGACTCCCATTGACTTTCTATGGCAGTGTGTACATCTGTAGGATCCTTTTAAAGTTGCAGAGTTAATCTCATAACCTCCACTGAGTTTCCTTGCATTGGATACTGTGGCAAATTGCCGGCACTATTATGATGGGTCTCGCGCTTTCTCTTCTTTGGGGGGGGTTCAGGGCGCCATTTCTTGCCCCTAAGTTGGAATATTAATTGCCCCACCAGTGTCCTAGAGAAGGGGAGTGGAGAGGGAGGGACCTGGGCCCGCCCTCTACTCCAGGTCCCAGCCCAGGGGCCCTGAGGATAGTGGTGACCCACTTGAACTGATGGTTCCTTCCCCTGGGCTACTTCCCTCTCCCGCCCTTCAGCTTGTGGGGGGCTTCCTGCCCTCCCTCTGCACAAGCCAGGGGTCTAGGACTTCTTAGCCCACCGCAGCACTTCTCCAAACTGTCCTCTGCTTCAGCACCAATTCTTTCTACTCCAACACCAATCCTTTCTGCTCCTACTCCCACACTGCCTGATTGAAGCAGGGGTTTTTATCATGTGACTGACTGCAGGTGCTCTAATTGGCGTCAGGTGCTCTAATTGGTGTCAGGTGCTCTAGTTAATCTATAGCAAACTTTCTTCCCCTTACAGGAAATAAGGGTCCCTTCTAACCCTCTCCTGCTGCCCTCTGGCCATGCTGTATCACAATACATTAATCCCAATAGGCCAAAATTCTGGTGCAGGTCCACTGAAAATGAAGGAATAACTAGGGCTGGGCAAATAATCTATTTTTTGGTTTAGGGGTCAACTCAAAAATTTGGGGAAAAAATGGTTTCGTCTTGAATAAAGTTTAATTTCAATCTGAAACAGAAACATTCAGTTTTGAGTTGCGTTTTGTTTCATTTTCATGGGGTTTTCAACATTTTTAAATGTGTTTTTTTTTCCAAATTACATTTACGTTAACCACCGAGCAAAACGTCGTTCCGAAACGAAAAGTCGAAACATTTCATTTCAGCAATTCCAATTGTTTTTCTTTCTCAGCTGAAGCTGTTTGCTGAAATTGACCCAAATTCACGAATAGTTTTGATCAACCCAATTTTTCAGCGAAAAAAGGATTCACCTGAAAATTTTCACCCAGCTTTAGGTGTAAGAAAGAGGAGAATTTGGCCCACTCTCTGGCGCAGCAGGGTAACCCCTTGTACTCCTTGGTCTGAGAGAGGTATGAAACATTACCACTAATAAACAAGATGTGTTCCTATCTTAGGAACAAATCTTGGGAGTTCCACCTCATCTCTTGGCCTTGATGCCACACAAAAGTTGAACCACTTTAACTTCACTGATATAGTTAGTGGTATAGTGTGGATGCAGTTATACTATTACAAAAAATGGCTTATGCCAATATAGCTTATTCCTGTACTGTCCACATTACGGGTTGTACCAGCATAACTATTTTGGCAAAAACACACCCCCTAACTGAAATAGTTCTCTTAGTACACAAATCACCTGACACAGTTTTAGCCTTGGACGGCTGGCCGCAGTCATAGTTCCAGTCCCAGGATTTGGATTGTATTAACAGTCATGTCAATGTTAACAGCTTTTAAAAGTCAGAAGGGATCGCTAATAACATCTAATCCGATCTTGTGTATAACACAAGGCAGAGAATTTCATGCCGCCTTCCTGCCTCCCGTACTAGAAACACTGCTGTACAGAGTTGCAACAACCATACACCCATTGTAAGTGGGGCTCTGAAGCAGCCGCACAAGCTGCTGCCAGGTTAACTACAGGGAAAGCAATTCTATTTCTGCCAGCACTGTACTGGGATTTGAACCCAGGATCTCTAGCAGTCTAAGGAGGGTGGTGAAGCACTGGAATGGGTTCCCTAGGGAGGTGGTGGAAGCTTCTTCCTTAGAGGTTCTTAAGGTCAGGCTTGACAAAGCCCTGGCTGGGATGATTTAGTTGGGGTTGGTCCTGCTTTGAGCAGGGGGTTGGACTAGATACCTCCTGAGGTCCCTTCCAACCCTGATATTCTTTGATTCTATGATTAAACTCTCCCCCTGGGGGCTAGCCTGGCTGCATAAAACATCAGGCTTGTCAATGGAGGGTCTGTAAATTCCACACCATTATACTCCTGCTGTGGTGTGTACTTGGCAACTTGGACTTGATGAGAACCTAATCTGGACAGTTATTCAGGGGTCCATGCTCCATGAACAGGGTGACACATGAATGTCAAGGAAGATGCAAGTTGCTACCGGCACCCATCACGCCAGTGCCACACAAGGAAGCAAGCAGGCATAAGAAATGCCATGTTGCTGAGCCATATTCATAGGGGTACAGTACAGTAGAATGGCAGGTACATTGCCAAGATTGAGCACACTGCGAGCATGGAAGATGCTCACACCTGTGGGACAGCTTCCTGAGCCTTGTCGGATAGCCATGCAAAATCTGCTCGTGTCAGTGGCCAGGAGGATGTCCAGCACTAAATGCAACACCTGTGACTGGGTGGCTAGACTCCAAAAATGCTGTTCTGATGTGTATATAAAATAACCACGTTACCAGTTTTTGCAAACAGCTCGACGCTGCATGTTGCTGGGAAACAGCGTTGTGCAATTCCTATTGCTCTCTTGAGTTTTGAACCAAGCTCTTGCATGAAAGCACAAGTTGGGTCATCCCCCTGCACTCTCCTCGCCATTCCCAGGGTTTGTGCCAAATCCCAGCTCTAGTTTAACCACTGGCAAAACTCCCGGTGGTTTCACTCAGGGCTTGGCAGCCAAACATGCATCCACTGGAGTCAGTGGTGAAACTCACGTCAGTTTACACGGGAGTAGAGGCATGCCTTTGGCCTTTCGTAAATGGAAATGTGTGAGCTCTGTAAAGTAACTGTCGGATTCCCCACCACCTTTGCCCCTTGCGCAGTCATTTTCACGTGCACTATATCAAAAAGGGAGCGCTCTGACACGGACTTTACGCTCACTTAGTGTGCACAGGTGAAACTGACGATGCAGAGTGCAAGGCACTGGACAGTTAGGCTTGAATGAATTTACTTGAGTTACTGCAGATTTGCTGTGGGGTAATTGAGATCAGAATCAAGCCCTTGTTCCAACCTCACTTTCAAACAGCTCCTCAGCTGGCGTAAATGAGTGTGTCTCCATTTACGTCAGTGAAGCGATGTTGATTTTCATCAGTGGGGGCTCTGACCCAGCAAACGCTCGTGCTCTGGGGGAAGAGGGAATGTAATGATAGCTGTGCGATGTGTTATAAAGAAACATCAATAACATTCAGCCATACTTAAGAACCTTAATACCCTCTTGCCGTGACATGCTCTCTTGCAAGAAAGAAAATGCTTCACGTAGCTCAACGCTCATCCTTAGTTTCCTAAGTGTAAGATTCCCAACAAAACACCAGCAGGGGTCCGTCTTTATTTATAGCAGGAAAACGTAATGCTTGTGAAATGTGCCATATTGACTTAGCTGTCAGAAATGCTGATCAGCTGGAGCTCCCGTTGCTTTTGGCTGGAGCTGTGGATGCTCAGTAGTGCTGCAAATTAGACCCCGCTGTTTGCAGAAGAAAGGCTCAGTGGTTAACCTGTAGCACAGGCAAAATTCCCAGGGAACAGAAATTGGACTTTACCTATCAGTCAGGAGTGCTGGAATAGGTCCAGAGCTGATAGAACACAGGTAACTAGCAGTGCAGGTTGTTTGGCCAGTGTGGTCGTGTTATTTATTATTTATTTGTATTTGTGTAACGCTTACGAGCCCCAGTCATGGGACAGGACCCTACTGTGTTAGGTGCTGTACAAACACTTAACAAAAAGACGATCCCTGCCCCAAGGAACTTGCAACTGAAGTATAAGACAAGAGACAACAGGTGGATACAGGCAGATGGGGGAGTTTAAAGAAACAGTGAGACAATATTGGTGATAGGGAGCGGTCACAACACAACAGCAACCGCTGGTGGGGATGAAATCTCAGTGAAGTGAGAGTGAACCTCAAGGGAGTCATAAAGCCAGATCCAGCAGCTGCACCAATATCCACTAGCTGAGGGTGACATTTTCAAGAGCACCTATGTGAATTAAGATCCCCTGATTTTCAAAGAGACTTAGGCTCCTAAGCGCCTATGTCACTTAGAATAGATAGATCGATATATATTACTAATCTTCTTCTTTATATTGTACCCTAAACACCTTTGAGAATCCGGGACAAAGCCCCTTAAAGTTGTAATATAAAACCGACTTCAGTGAGAGCTGAATACGGCCATAAAAACGTCTGGTTGCTAACGGAGAGAAGGAGATGTCCCAACCACGCGGCTTTGAAGTAAGATGCTGCACAGCGTTCACACTCGTAATTAAAACCCTTGTAGATTCCTTTGAATTATTTTGCATTAACGAGTTCTGTGCAGGGAAAAAAAGGCAAAGCGAGGGGAGATGATCATTGAGTAACCGAGATAATTTCATTCCATGAACGCTGACAAGGGATGTCTGTGTTTTTATCCACTTCAAAGGTGTGTTTAAGGGGGTTGAAAAAGGTGAGTTGCTGCAAGGCAAAACCAAGCCCGTAAACAATCTTAATGAATTAACTAGCCTCAACCAAGCCCAGCCCTACAATCGTATATAAGGGGAAGCCACAGCTTCCATCTCAGAGGGGGCTCAGTCTCGTTTCTCTCTCTCTCTCTCTGCTCTCATCCTGCATCACACCCTTTGGTTTCTTCTTTCCGACAGGTTACCATGAACAGGAAGTTCAGTTCTAAGTCTGGGAGCGGGGCTAGGGGTTTCAGTGGACGCTCTGCAACCACCACCATCACTTCCAGTGGCAACAGAGCTGGCTTCAGTTCCGCTTCTTTGTCTCGCGTTGGGAGAAGAAGCGGAGGGTACAGTGGTGGTTTTGGCAGCAGGAGCCTCCATAGCCTGGGCGGAAACAAAAGCACTTCCATCCGCATAGGGGGTGGAGGCTTCCGGAGTGTGGGACTTGGATTCGGTGGTGGTGGCGGCTTTGGTGGTGGTGGATTTGGTGGTGCTGGTTATGGTGGTGGTGGTGGATTTGGTGGCAACAGTGGATTTGTCTCTAGTGGGTATGTCAGTAGAGGATACGGGGTTGGTGGGGGATACGGTGGCGGAGGCTTTGGTGGTGGCAGAGCTGGTCCTGTTTGGTCTCCTGGCGGCATCCAGCAAGTCACCGTGAACCCCAACCTCCTGGTGCCCCTCAACATCGAAATTGACCCGGAGGTCCAGAAAGTGAAAGTGCAGGAAAGGGAGCAGATCAAGACCCTCAACAACAAATTTGCATCATTCATCGACAAGGTGAGACCAACAATTCAACGTCTCAGGCACGAGGAATCCAACAGCATGGGAGACTTCCATGTTCTGCAGAAGAAGAAGGTGTTAATTAGTCCTTTTGGATGTTGGCCTTGAAGAACACATCTCGAGGCAGCATCCTGGTTAGGAGTTAGGTCCTTATTCCATTTTTACTCATTCCTTACTCAAGCAACCTATTACTGATGTCAAGTAAGGACTGACTGAAAAACTAAGTAAGGGTCCTAGGTTTGGGTTGGACATGAATGCATAAAATGATATGCAATAACTAGGAGTTATTTGCAATGTCTATGCCAAGCATATTTTTTCCCAGGTGTTTATAACAGTACAAATAAAACTTAATCTCTTTCTTTCTCTCTTTCTCTTTTCCATCCCCCCTGCCTCCCACCTGTCTCCCTCTATCTCCATAGTTGTATTTCATACATTTTTGCCTCCACCACACAGCGGCTGGCTTTTATGGATCTGAATCTTAGCTGTAACGGACTGGATTTGACAAGATACTTAAATGTGGGCGTAATTGCACTATGATGCATCAAGCATGTGAGTCAGCCCGTGGATTTTAATGGGACTTCTCACATGATTAAATTTATATGTGCTCCTAAGTATCTTGCTGAATCAGGTCTAAAGTGACTTCAATGTACTTACTATGTGGTTTAATAAAGTTATCTATCTATCTATCTAATTATTATTATTTTATTTATTATGCAGCTATTTGGGGATAACCAACTTCCTTATTATACTTTATCTTAATTTTTCCTTGAAAATGCCAGAGTGGAATATTCCACCTCTTTGCTTAGCACTCATATAGGGCCAGATCCTTAGCCATTGTAAATCAGCAGCTATTGTAAACTGACTCCCATTACTAGGGCCAAAGCTTCATCTGGCATTAATTAGTGTATCTCCATGGCCTTCAATGGAGCTAAGTCGATTCACACCAGCTGAGGAGCTGGTCCATCAATGGTCCGATGTGACAGCTTCCCCTCTCCTCTTGATTCCAAAAGAAGAACCAGGAAGGATTTCTGCTTCATCTCTCTTAGTGGGAGTAATTCTATCAACTAACTTCAATGTAGCCGAGCCTGATTTAAACCTGTATAACTAACAGCAAGGTCTGGCCCAATGCCATAGGGATATTGTCTAACAATTAACATCCTCTTGCCTGTTGGGTTTCAGGTTCGATTCCTGGAGCAGCAGAATAAGGTGCTGGAGACCAAATGGGACCTCTTGCAGCAGCAGGGCACAGTCACTAAGATCCCCATCGACCCTCTTTTTGATGCATATATCAATAATCTGAGGCGGAAGCTAGATAGCCTAGTGACTGACAGAGGTCGGCTAGATGGAGAGCTGAGGAACATGCAAGATCTTGTGGAAGATTTCAGAAAGAAGTAAGTCAGAAAGACCAGCCTGAGAAATGTAATGGTTTTGTTGCCTTTCCGTGGCATGGATTTCTGGTTGTGGTTCATGCGGGAGCTATTTTCATTCCTATTAAAATACCAAGAGCTTTTAAATCATGTAATTACAGGATAATCAAATCTGCTCTGCTTTCAGGACAATTCTCATGGCTATAATTAACATAATAAGCAATGTTTGCCTTGAACCGTATACAGATTTTATGGTATGCTCATCAACCTTGGAAAAAATTATTTGTATAGCATAGGAAATCTGTCTGTCTGTCTGTCTGTCTGTCTGTCTATCTATCTATCTATCTATCTATCTATCTATCTATCTATCTATCTATCTATCTATCTATCTATCTATCTATCTATCTATCCAATGATATATTTATTTTATATCATATTATCTTATCTTACACTTCTAACATGCTCATCACTGTAGTATCTTTTAGTACAATTTGGGTGCCTAACTCCATGTAAACTCTTGGAAATCTCAGTCTTCCAAGATAAACATAATCTTGGCTTGAAGATGATAAAGGGGACACACTCATGATGTAATAGCAAAACTATGGTACTGATCCAAAAAACACAGCAATGCTCCAGGTCCAAACTACTGTTGTATTGAGTTAAGAGTGTAATGTGTTGAATACTATCTCTGGTCCATTGCAACAAAGTATTACATTGGAGGCTTCACAGTTAGCAGTCATCATCCAAATGACGTTGCCAGAGATTAGCATTGTATGTAAGAACCTGGCAGCCACATGCCTTGCACCACGGCTTACGACTTTTTCCACGTAGTTGAGAAGGTAGAATTCAAACATATCTCTTTACCCAACAGATTTGAAGAGGAAGTCCACAGGCGCACATCTGCAGAAAATGAATTTGTGGTGCTCAAAAAGGTGGGCAATGCATCTCTCTCTCTTGCTTTCTGTTATTATTCTATAGCTATCTGAGGATAAGGCAGCAGACTGTTGCAGATGTTTAGAATTGTAGACACTGAACAAGCAATAATGAAAAAGATAATACTGCAAAGAAAAATTCCTCTATATTATAACTTCTGTTAAAATCCAGGACAAATCCATCCTGTGTCCTGAAGTTGGTAACCACAGTTGTTGCATTAATTTAAGCATCGTATTTATTGCATTGTCATTTTGGGGGAGGGGGGGAGGGGGAGGGATTGTATTTTTCTTGAAAGAAATGACAAAGAAAAATTGGCCATGCTTAATATTAATGTCTCTTTTAAATATTTATTAGTTAATAGTTTTAATAAATAGATTATTGTCGTTTGTTATGGAGTCCAACAGACCAATAGGTTGCTTATAACACCATCAACCAAAGTGCTTATAACCACCAACAATACGTCTGTAACACACTTATAACATCTGTTAACCATTTATAAACAGAACCTTAGTGGACAATGCAGCCAAAACATTTAAAAGGCCAAATTCAGCTCTCAGTTACATCAGCGTGAATCTGCAGTAACTGAGACCCCGATCCTCAATGGTCTTTTGGTACCAAACTCAAAGGAAATATAACTCCACTCCTGGGCCTGAGTCATTTGCACAAAGACCCCTTTACACTGCTTTAGCGGGCCAGACTGGTGTAAAACAGCTTTGGGTTGTGCCTTCACTGCAGTGTTAGCTCTAGGTACGACTCGGGTGTTGCCCCAACCCGATTCCTGTCCCCACACACACAAATCTCTAGCTCAAGTTAAGCGGCGTAATGCCGTGGGGACTCAGCTACAGGCTACAGCTCTGGGTTGGTTCAGTGTTGCTTCCAGGGTGGCTGCTCTCACTTGAGCTAGTAATTCGAGTGGAGTAACTTTTGCAGGGAAGACAAACCCCTGAGTGTAAACGGGATCAGACTCATACCCAACAGCTCTTGCCCTCGGTAGCGTTGTCCCAACATTTGGTGTGTTTTTTCAGGAAGTGGATACTGCCTACATGAAAAAAATGGAACTTCAAGCAAAGGTGGATTCCCTCATCGATGAGATAAACTTCCTGCGAGCTGTCTGTGAAGCGGTAAGGCTCCTATTCAGAGGCTCCTTCCCACATTGCTCTTTTCCCAGTGACAATGTTGTAACTGGAAGACCCGTCACATTTTTCTCTGCTTTATGTATGCACGATGCAACTCCTGGAAGGAGTGAGGTCACTAGTGGAATACTATGTCCAGTGCTGTGTTACCTACAGGAACTGGCTCAGATGCAAGGACAGACGAGAGACACCAACGTCATCCTGCAAATGGACAACAGCCGAGATTTGGACCTGAACAGCATCATTGCCGAGGTCAAAGCACAGTATGAAGACATTGCTAACAGGAGCCGGGCTGAGGCGGAGGCTTGGTACCAAAGTAGGGTGAGTCATCGTGCTGCTATGGAGCATATAAGAGTAGATTGAGAATTCTCCCCATAGGTCGCTGTGACCCAGTGTTTTGAATCCATAGCGCTCAAAGCACTTGGCGAAAGAATGTCAGCTTCATTATCGCCATTTCACAGATGGGGAAACTGATGCAGCAGAGTGGAAAAGTGACCTGCCCAAAGTCAACCAGGAGATCAGTGTCAGCGCTAGGCATGGAACCCAGTTCTACTGGTTAATTTAACCACAAAATGATCCGTCTTCACCATCTTGAATAATAATAATGCCTAGCGTAGGGAACTGTACCTTTAAGAGTTTAGTCTCCTGAGGGCTGCAGTACCTTGGTCTAATTTCAGTTGTTGGGTTTAATGAATGTTGAGTGTGGCTGGTGGCCTGCGATATATAGGACGTAAGGCTAGATGCTTTTGTGGTCCTTTCTGGTCTTAAACTCTGTGACTCTGTAAATCTGAGAGGCTCTGGCAAGACCCAGTTGGAACTGGTGTATCACCAGCTTGCTCTTATCCATAGCTTTTCATCCATACATTACATAGGGCTTGATAATAGATGGGGAAACTGAGGCACAGGTAGGCCAAATGCCTTGCCCAAGGTCCCACAGCAAGGCAGTGGCAGAGATGGGACTAGAACCAAGTTCTCAGCCACTCTCTTATGTCCTCAATGACAATAGCTCTGTCAGTCTAGTACACTTAGGGTGACCAGACAGCAAATGTGAAAAATCAGGACGGGGGTGAGGGGTAATAGGAGCCTATATAAGAAAAAGACCCCAAAATCAGGACTGTCCCTATAAAATCGGGACATCTGGTCACCCTAAGTACACGGTAACTACACGCCAGTTTTTCCAGTGGAGGTTACCCATGGCGCTCCTCAGCATATCAAGCCATCCTAATCCCATCAGCCTCAACTTCCACAGCTGTGCTCTCATTTTCTGGGGTCAAAATAGGATTCCCTTGGAATGTCCTTATCCACTGATCCCTGTGGATAAGTGACGGGACCCATATGGATTTTCCATCCCACTTAATTCATATATTAATGTGTCAGTCATATCTCTGCTTAGTAACACCTCAACTGCAAGCAGAGGACCTCACCCTCCCTGATTGAACTAACCTTGTTATCTCCAGACTGATTCTTGCCTGCATATTTATACCTGCCTCTGGAAATTTCCATTACATGCTTCTGACGAAGTGGGTATTCACCCACGAAAGCTTATGCTCCCATACATCTGTTAGTCTTAAAGGTGCCACAGGACTCTCTGTTGCTTTTTACAGATCCAGACTAACACGGCTACCCCTCTGATGCTTAGTAACTGTTATTAAAGTATTTGTTCACGTGGAGCCTAAAAGTGTGCTAGATGCATTATGAAACAAACATAAAAACTGTTTGGAGACATTCCGATGGAACCATAGTCCTTTGGACTATTCCATTCAGCCAAACTCAAACCACTTCACAAAATCAGGTCAAGTTCACCCGAATTTCGTTTCGGAAGAAAAGCGAGGGGGGAAAAGTTTGAAGATGGTCAGACTGAAACATTTCAATTATTTTTTCCTGGTGAAAGGGCTTTTCATTTCAATTTTTAAAATGATATGATATATTACAAAAGAAACAGTTGGAAATCAAGATGAAATGTTTGGATTTTTCAGAAACAAATGTTTCAATCATCCCCAAACAATATTTTTTTTGGAATTTGCCTTCATGGAGAATTACAAATTTTGAAACCTCAAATCTTTCATGAAATGGAGCTTCCATCCACTGCCCAACTGTCATAAAGACAGAGGATAAAATTTTCAAAACTTTCAGTGATCACTGATAAAGTTTGCAGATGACACAAACTGGGGGAGTGGTAAATAGCGAAGAGGAGAGGTCACTGATTCAGATGGTTTGGTAAGCTGAGCGTAAGCAAACACGTGTTTTAATGTGGCTAAATGTAAATGTGTATGTAACGCCGACAGACCCCAGTTGTCGGCAGACGGGATCGAACTCTGGGGGTCTCTGGAGTTTCATTAACTCACTCTCTCTCTCTCTAAGTGGTCTCAATGCCACTAGATGGGACAGAACACCCCACTCAGAAGGCGTGTGGGTTACATATACATCTGGGAATAAAGAATGCAGGCCATACTTACAGGCTGGGGGACTCTATCCTGGGAAGCAGTGACTTGGGAAAGGATTTGGGGATTGCAATAGATAAGCAGCTAAACATGAGCTCCCAGTGCAATGCTGTGGGCAAAAGAGCTAATGTGATCCTGGGATGCATAAAGAAGGGAATTATGAGTAGGAGTAGAGAGTTTATTTTAACTCTGTATTTGGCACTGGCGGGAGCACTGCTGGGATACAGTGTCCAGTTCTTGTGCCTGCAATTCAAGAAGGATGCTGGTAAATTGGAGAGGGTTCAGAGAAGAGCCATGAGAATGATTGAAGGATTCCATGCCTTATAGGCGCTCAATCTATTCAGTTTAACAAAGAGAAGATTACGGGGTGACCTGATCACAGTTGATAAATACCTTCACAGGGAACAAATATTTAACGATGGGCTCTTCAGTCTAGCAGAGGAAGGTATAACATGATCCGATGGCTGGAAGTTGGAGCTAGACAAATTCAGACTAGAAATAAGGCATACATTCTTAACGGTGAGTGTAATTAACTGTGGATACAATTTACCAAGGGTCGTGGTGGATTCTCCATCACTGACAATTTTAAAATCAAGATTGGATGTTTTTCTGAAAGATCTGCTCTAGGAATTATTTGGGGGGAAGTTCTGTGACCTCTGCTATAGAAGAAGTCAGACTAGATGATCACAGTGGTCCCTACTGGCGGTAGAATCTATGACTCTATGATCTGAACATCTCACACACATTGGTAAACGTTTCCTTTGATATTATGCTGACAGCTGGTTAGAAGAAACTGCAATTTTTCCCCATCTCCCCCTAGTTCCTCTTCCAATTAATTAATTTATTTTAACGATGGGAAAAAAAATAGAAAAATGTCAAAATTTAGAGAATTTTCAACAGCATAAAAAAAATCATCCAACTGGTAGAAAAACAGAGGGGAAATTGCATTCAAGTTTTTCCCAATTTGAAATTGGGAAATTGGAAATTTGAAACATGTCTTCAACTCCAGGTACGAAAATCTTTTCTAATGACCTTATGGCTTGTATCTTTCAGTATCAAGAGCTTCAGGTCACGGCCACGACACATGGTGAAGACCTGAAGGTCACCAGGAACGAGATCGCTGAAGTGAGCCGGGTGATCCAGAGGCTGAAAGCTGAAATAGATAGTGTGAAAAAACAGGTGGGAAAGATCTTAATTATGGAATCGACATGATTTGTGGTGTTTATTACATACCATGTTAATGAGCTCTGTAACCTTGTGAGTGATACTTGCTCTCTGCGTTGCCAACTCTTGTGACATCTGGTGTTTTTCTTAAAGCCCCGGCTCTCGAAGTCTAGTTATGTCTTGAGAATCTCTACTTCTATTTATTTATTTACTTATTTTGTTTTTAACTAAGTTTCTAGCTCTCATGATTGCAGAATAAAGCTTGGAAATGAGTCTCCATCATGTCATAAAGGTTCAAAAACCTGGACACATAAATTTTTTTTTTATTTGAAAGCCAGTCTTATGATTTTGGGGGAGCTAACTCTTGATTTTTGAATGCTTGGGTTAGAAATACTGGTTTTCTGGTATGTAAGGAACTGCTAAAGTCAAAGGATTCTGTTTAAGCTCTCTGGGCCCAATCCTCGTCTGATAAAAATTGATGTAGCTAGGTATACTTGGGTCCTGCCTCAGTGCAGAGGGCTGGACTAGATGACCTCTTAAGGTTCCTTCCAGCCCTACATTTCTGTGGTTTTTTGACTCATTGAAATCAATCGAGCTGCACTGATGAGGATATGGCCAATTATATTTAAGTGCAAAACTCTTCTGACATTTCAAGGCATCTTGGAATATTCACAGGTATCTCAAACAGTGCTGTCTGGCATTCTGGAAGGAATGTCATGTGGTATGGAGTAAAATACACTCTCCTCCATGATCCGGATTGGTATATGACACCATTAAAAACCAATAATAAACAGCAGAACTCCTGGAAACTGCATAATTCAGTCAGTTATATATGCAGGATCTGACCCGTACAACAGCAAGGAATGTAGGGTAAACCTTTCAAAAGCACCTAAAGGCAAAAATTTCCAAAGTGTCTGAGTAAGTTAGAACTTTAAAGTCACATTTTCAAAAGTGGCTTAGGCACTTACAGAGGCATTTTCAAATGAGCCCAGGTGCCTAACCCTTCTTGAAATCAATGGAAGTTAGGAGTGTATGTACCTTTTTGGATCTGGGCCTACATCCCTTTTGAAAATGGGACTTAGGTTCCTAAATCAGGTGCTTTTGAGAATTTTACCTATAGTGCTTTCTATCCTAAGGGTATGTCTACACTTACTGTAGATTGGTGCTGTGGCAATCAATCCACTGGGGGTCGATTTAGTGGGTCTAGTGAAGACCTGCTAAATCGACCACAGATTGCTCTCCCATCAACTCTGGTTCTCCACCAGAAATAAAAAAAAATTAATAATTGGAGATATACCTATCTCCTAGAACTGGAAGGGACCTTGAAAGGTCATCGAGTCCAGCCCCCTGCCTTCACTAGCAGGACCAAGTATTGATTTTTGCCCCAGATCCCTAAATGGCCCCCTCAAGGATTGAACTAACAACTCTGGATTTAGCAGGCTAATGCTCAAACCACTGAGCTATCCCTTGGCAAGCATAAGGTAAATTGACGGGAGAGTTTCTCCCGTTGACCCAGCACGATGTAGACACTGCAATAAGTCGACCTAAGCTATGTTGACTCCAGCTACATTATTCATCTAGCTGGAGTTTGCATAACTTAGGTTGACTTAACCCCGTAGTGTAGACCTGCCCTAAGAATTTCAATGGAACCACTCCCAGTAGTTAGTCTTCTGTTTGCAGGTGTTTCCTCTGTCAGGACTTTGGAGAGGAACAAAAATGGTTAAAGAGTTGGGTGCCCATGTCCTTCCTTCTATACTGTGAAGAGAGAAAGAAATCCAAGGGGCTAGAAATCCACTAACTACATAGCTTGCCCTTTGGGTGACACTGGCTGCTGGACACTCAGGCCTGGTCTACACTAGGATTTTACATCAGTATAACTGCATCTCTCCGGGATGTGAAAAATCCACCCCCTTGAGAGATGTAGCTATTCTGACCTAACCACCGATGTAGACAGCACTGGATTGATGGAGGAATTCTTTCATCAACCAAACTACCACCACTCGGAGAGGTGGATTAACTACTGCGACAGGAGAACCCCTCCCATCGGCACAGGTTGCGTTTACACTGAAGCGCTACAGCGGAACAACTATGCCGCTTTAGCGTTTTAAGTGTAGATATACTCTTAGGTTTATTAATTCAAACCTTTCTTTGACCCAAAAGCATGCCTTGTGATTTCAATTATTACTAAAGCAACGAATGACAGATATCCAGAAAAAAGACAATGGCCAGTTGCCTCCTCTTGTGGCGTAGGTGGGTCATGCTGGATTTCTTCTATGTACCTCCGACTACCCCTTACGGTCCACCACATTTTAGACACATCCAAATAACATATCTGTCAGTTCTCTTTCAATCACCATCAAGTACAGTATTACGAGTTTTATGCAACACCTACAATACACCTGCGCAAGCTTCGGTTTGCAGGACATTTGCTGCCCACGCTGTTTTCATCTGATTATTGCTCTTTTCCAGTTGGTTCGTTACCACTGGTCATGCACACGTGACTACACTCTGATTACACAGGTTACTACACTCTTTACTCGATATCATGGACTTTCTCCTGTTTTCCTCTGACTGCCTCTCGGCAGCAGATATTTTATATCCACGGTGGCCCAATTTAGGCACATCCTATGATCAAAACATCACCCACATAGCAACCTATAAAACATCACCTAAGCAAGCTTATATAAGAAACAACTCCTAAGCCAAACAAAGAGTAGGTGAGTCAGCATAAGTATCACCTCCAGACTCATTCCGCAGACACGAATGAGCCTGGTCACAATTCCCAATACTAGAATCTCATGATTTGTCCCTTACAGATTGCTGGGCTGCAAACGGCCATTGCCGATGCTGAGCAACGCGGGGAGCTGGCCCTCAAAGACGCCCGGGGTAAGCTCGCTGATCTTCAGAACGCCCTTCAGACCACCAAGGATGAACTGGCTCGTTTGCTGCGTGATTACCAGGAGCTGATGAACGTCAAGCTGGCCCTGGATATTGAGATCGCCACCTACAGGAAACTGCTGGAGGGAGAAGAGTGCAGGTAGGTGCAATACACAAATAGTGTATGGTAATTATGGGGCCAGATCCTCAGCTGGAATAAACCAGCAAAGTTTCTGTCTATGAGGCTAAATTGCTTCCAGATTAACTCCCCACATTCCCTGTTCCACTGGTGTCTTCCCAATGAAAGTCCTGGCAGGGAACATTGGCCCTCTGACTCCAGTTCCAATGATCACGAGAGGCTGGGCTCGTACGAAAATTTTGGGTGCAGAGCCCTTGAAAATCTGCCCCTGAGATCTTTTGCAAATGTTGTCATAATTAGTGTGAATGAGAATCAGACCCCTTGTCCTTTTGGGAAGCATTTAAGCCCTCTACATTTCAAAGTTTAGTAATTGTATTATAGTGATTTATGGGGTGATTTATATGAATTACTTTTCTTTCCCCAACAGGATGTCTAGAGAATATGCTGATCCTGTGAGCATCTGTAAGTATCTCAAGGATTCACCTTCATTTGTCAGAATTAGAGCTGGTCTGAAAATAAAGGGGTGTGCGTATTTTTGATATTTTGGCCAGAATAGCAAAAAACTAAATATTTCAGCCAAAACCTGAAGAAATTCAATTCAGAAATGCCACCATAATGCCTCAGGGGAGTTGTAGTTTGGGTGCCTCAAACATCCATTTTCCTGTCTAGGCTGGGTTCCCTGGTTGGACTACATTTCCCATGATGCACCATGGTCTAATCTCTTGGTGAACAGAGGCTGTGCATGAGGAAGTCCTTGGCCATGGTGCATCATGGGAGCTGTAGTCCAGCTGTGGAGCTTGGTCCATAGAGGGGAATGGGGATATGAGGCACATGTCCGAATTACAACTCCCATGAGGCATTTCAGCAGCAATTCTGAATTTAAATATTTTGGTTTTCAGGTATATGGTTTTTCAAAGAAAAATGGCAATTTTCCAAGGAAAAAATTTATTTGGTCAAAACCCCAAATTTCCATCAAAAAACAGTGGCAGAAAATTTTTAACCAGCTTAACTAGATGTAACACCAGAATTTGTCTCTCTTTGGGAATCACAAGCTGCTCCCTGAATAACCAGAGGGATGTTTTTCTTGCAGCTGTGGTCAGCAGCACCACCAGCGTAGCTGGCAGCGGTGGCGGAGTTGGAAGCGGATATGTCCTTGGTGGAGGAGGTGGAGGTCGTGGAAGTGGCCTCAGTCTTGGTGGCGGTGGAGGTGGTCTCGGCCTTGGAATTGGCAGCGGGAGTGGTTTTGGAATTGGTGGTAAAGGTGGGATCAGTGTCGGTGGAAGTGGGATTGGTTTAGGAGGAAGCAGTTTTGGCTACGGAGGGGGGGTCACCTCTGGAGGGGGAAGCAGCTCTAGCATAAAATATGTCTCGACATCCTCTTCATCAAGCAAAAAGTTAATTAGATAAAATGTAAAAACTCAACTCTGAATTAACCCAGGTTTTTGCTGCTTGGTGACGGGAACTCCCACCCCACCTTTCAACATTCATGGGGAAAAATCCCCCTTATCCTGGGACAAAATTTTGCCCTCAGTTGCACTGAAGTCAATAGGTCTGAATGGGAGTAACTGAGAGAGTAGAGTTGGCATCTGACCCATTGTTCATTGGGAAACTGAGATAACTGTAGCAGCGTTGATATACTTTCCCTATAGCTTTGCCTCATTCAGGAATTGGCTCTGTTGTCAACTGCACCAATTTTACTCCAGTGTAGTGACTGGGGGCCTGATTCTCCTCTCCCTTATGTTTGTCCTGCACTGGTGTAAATCCATCACGTCCGATTCTCCGTTACCCTGCTGTGGTGCAATATGTGGGTGAGATTCCCTGTAAATAACTGCGCAGGGTGCAGGATAGCAGAGAATCAGGCCCGTTGACTTCAGTAGACGAACTCCTGAGTTATGCCAGTGTAAGTGAAATCAGAATCAGGCCCTACGTTTTCAGCGTTCTGGTTGCTGTGGATGTCCACGGTTATTTCCACACTCATGAAGTAACCGTGGGTTTTTCCACTCTGCCACTGTCTCCTGAATTTCACTGCATCAGCTCACAGGTGGTTCAGGGCTTGATCAGGACAAGAAATATGATTCATTGTACTGGCTTTCCACAGAGGGCATGAATCCCACCCATTTAGCATCATGAACATTAATAGAGGCCATGAGTCAACACATCTCTACTTTTTTCCCCACTCCTGTGTGATGTTCATAAAATGTAACAGCGTTGCTTTATTCTTCGCTCGTTGTTAAAGGACCTGCGGCTTTTCACTCTGTGCGTCACCAATAAACTGCATTGTGTCATTAACGTCATGCGGCTGAGTTTTGAAACTAGGCCGTTGCCTTAAACTGCTGGTTGGGTTAGTCTTTCGTTGCACGGCGGTAACTTAGAATTAGGGCCTGTCTACACTTACTTCTGGAGCGAGCGATCCAGTGAGGGTTGATTTATCGCCTCTAGTGAAGACACGATGAATCGACCGCCGAGCGGTCTCTGTTGCCTCCGGTACTCCACTGGAGTGAGACGCATAGGGGGAGCGTCAGCAGTCGACCTACTGCAGCGAAGATACCTCCACTGGAGGTAGCATGGGTATCATCCGTCACAATGATAAAAATCAAATTCTGCCAAGCCCACTGATAAACTGTGATCAAATCACACCTTCACCTTCTCTACATTACCCGCTGGATTGACGGGCAGCGATTGATCCAGCAGGGGTCGATTTATCACGTCTAGTCTAGACGCAATAAATCGGCCGCCCAGCGCTCTCCCGTCGACTCCAGTACTCCACCAGGGTGAGAGGTGCAGGCGGAGTCGACAGGAGTGCGTCAGCCATTGACTTACTGCAGTGAAGACACTGCAGCAAGTAGATCCAAGTACGTCGGCTTCAGCTATGTTATTCACGTGGCTGGAGTTGCATAACTTTGATCGATTTCCCCCCCTCCCCCCCCAGTGTAGACCAGGCCCTTGTTAAGCTAAATAAATTTGACTCCCTCTAGTCTATCATGGTAAGGCATGTGTTCCAATTGTTTAATCATTCTCCGAACCCCCTCCAATTTATCACCATCCTCCTTGAACTGTGAGAACCCAGAACTGGACCCAGTAATTTTGCAGTGATCGCAACCAGTGCCAAACAGAGGTAAAACAACTTCTCTACTCCTACTGTGTATGCCCCCTGTTTGTCTTTTTGCTCTGTATTTGTACAGCACCTAGCACAGGGGGGTGTTGCTCTGAGTGGTACCATTCCTGCAATACTGCATCTAATAACGTGCGTAGAAGTGGTGGCGTGAGTCACGGCGCCATCTAGTGGCTCTTCCCACAGAGAGACTAAATGCCAGGCTCAGCTGTTTGAAGCCTGTGCGATGGCTGGATCTGAAGAACAAGTGTCCTATCCCCGGCTTCCTCTGTGGGGACGGTGGATACGACGTTGGTGTCTGCTGCTTGCCGAGCGTGAAGCCGTCATAGGCCCACTGCAGGCAGGTGGGGTTCACAGCCACTCTGTTCCCTCGGTGTTTCTGGGTCAGAGGGAGCAGCTTTATTATGGAATAGGTACAAAAGGAATGATATTCTCCCTGCATTGCCGTCTACTCCAATACTGCACATCCACCTCTAAGAGCCATGCTGAAGCTAAACTTTCCTGCTTTTACAGGAAAGAAGGATACTCTTTTGGTTACAGCATTAGCCTGTAGCACAGAGGTGGGCAAACTACGGCCCACGGGCCAGATCTGGCCCATGGGACCATCTTGCCCGGCTTCTGAGCCCCCGGCCGGGGAGGCTAGCACCCGGCCCCTCCCCCGCTGTTCTCCCTCCCCCGTAGCTACGCCGCCGCGTGGGCAGAGCGGCTTGCGCCCACCTCCCAGGCTTTCCAGTAAGCCTGTCCTGCCGCTCTAAGCAGCATAGTAAGAGGGCAGGGGACAGGGAATGGGGCGGTTGGGGGTCCTGCGAGGGGGCAATCAGGGGACAAGGGGCAGGGGGGGTTGGCTTGGGGGTGGGGTCCCGGGGGTGGTGGTCAGGGGACAAGGAGCAGGGCAGGGTTTGATCGAGGGTGGGGGTCCTGGAGGGGTTGGGGATCCTGGGAGGGGGCAGTCAGGGTACAAGGAGCAGGGGGGGTTGGGTTGGGGGTGGGGTCCCGGGGAGGCAGGGGGTCACGGGAGGGGGCGATCAGGGGCCAAGGAGCAGGGGGGGTTGGATGGGTCGGGGGTTCTGAGGGGGGACAGTCAGGGGGCGGGAAGTGGGAGGGGGCGGATAGGGGGCGGGGGCCAGGCTGTTTGGGGAGGCACAGCCTTCCCTACCCGGCCCTCCATACCATTTCACAACCCCTATGTGGCCTCGGGCCAAAAGGTTTGCCCGCCCCTGCTGTAGCAGGAGGCGGCTTTTAGGCGTAGGTGTAGTTTGACTCCCATATTTGGGGAGGGCAGTGGCCCTCCAGCCAGGCCAATGAGGCCGTGCATAGGGGGCAAATTCCGCCTCTCCCCAGAGCGTGCGGGGCTGGGCCTGCCGTGGGGTCACCTGCCCCGGTGTGTGTTTGCTCTCACACAGGAACCTGGGGGAGGGAAAGGGGGCTAATGGAAGCCATGGCTGGAAACCACCCAGCCTCTAGGGCTTTGGGGCAGGGCCGGGGCATGGCATCTGGCGGAGCTGAGCCTGTCAGGTGACCTCCGAGGCCGGACGAGCTGCGAGCTGCGCCCAGTGGGGAGAGGCAGGAGCAACAGCTGGGCGGGGATGGAGCCTGCCAAGGGAGGGGGCTCATGACTCGAGCTGTTCGGTGGGCGGCCAAACCTTTAAATTGTGTCCCCCCTGCCAACATCCCCCACCTCCGTCCATGCTTTGAAGCACTCCTCGCTCCGCCACAGACTTCCTGTGCAGCCTTGAGCAAGTCACTTAATCTCTCTGGGAGCCAGTTCCCCATCTGTTAACTGGAGATAATGATGCTTCCTTTGGGTGCTGGGATTGTAAACGCTCTGGAGCGGGGATTGTCTCCTACTATATATACATGTAATGACTAGCACAATACAGCTCTCTATAAAATTACGGTCTCTAGGTGTTCATGTCATATAAATAATAACATAAGCTACGCTATGTTAATGTGATCCACGGGTGATTGTGGGTTTCAGGGCCTCACCTGTGCTTGATCCACAGAGGAGATGAGTCTCTTACAGCCCTGTCTAGAAAGCTGTAGCTACTTGTCTTTAGCTCCAGAGGTGTCTGGTTTAATCCTTGGCACGTTGGCAAACGTAGCAGCCGTCATATTAACAAGGCACAACTTTTTCAAAACAATAGGGGACCAAACTGTCTCCTTCAGTGGCAGAACCCTGCAGTGAAGGATAAGCGGGGAAGGAGGTGCACTGGGTGGACTGCATTACACTTGCAAAGGCCAGGAGAATCACAGTGGCTAGGGATTTCAAAGCTGACAGGGGGATGCAGCCATGCAACTCCCCCTGAAATTTCTTATTCAGCACGGAAAATCTCGGTCAATGTCTCAAGGCAATATGGACGAGCTATTGCTCTCCGTTCACACCCCTGCTGCTAGGCTGGGGAGATTTGGCCCACCAGCTAGTAAGTCGGCATCGCTCCATTGACTTTTATGGAGCTATGCTGTTCCACACCATCGGAGACTCTGCCACGGTTAGTTTAGCCCGGAGACCTCGATCATATCCCTCCTTAGTCGTCTCTTTTCCAAGCTGAAAAGTCCCAGTCTTATTAATCTCTCCTCATATGGCAACCGTTCCATATCTCTAATAATTTTGTTGCCCTTTTCTGAACCTTTTCCAATTCCAATATCTCTTTTTTTGAGATGAGGCGACCAGATCTAGCCAGGGCTGAGGAGCCAAGCACTCCACTGTAGTCTTTGCTTGAGGATTTGCTTTGTTAGCTTCAATGATTCATTTGTTTTGTTCCCATGTTGCTGCTGCCTCTAAATAAACTTCGCCATCTAGCGCTTTGAGCTGGCTGTTGCTGAATGGATTGTGGCTGGTTCACTGGGTTACTTAGAGTTGAGTAAGACATGCCGAGGCGGGGTGTCAGCCGAGGAGCACCCATCCTCACAAGTGCTGGAGGCACCATGCAAGTGCACCACTAGCTGGAGATGACTGGTTTTGTTGCTAGCAAATTGATGACAACACAACAAAGTGGATTCCCATCCCTCCTAAAAGATTCAGAGGTGCAGCAGCTAGCACCACCTGGTGGAAAAAAAGGGAACTTGCGCAGTCGTGGCAAAAACGGAACTCTGATCATTACGGCTCTTTGGTCATGAGCGCTCCCAAGATCTGGAGATGCTTGAGTGCTCTCTGCCTTCCAAAGGAACACAGATAAAAATGATTCCTTTGTGCTCCCTCTCCCTTTCTCCTGGGCCTCTTTCCAAAACTCCTGACGGGGAAGAATTCAGCAGAGATTATCTTTGCAGCCAAAACAATAAATAATTTTAAAAAAGGAGCGCTTGCTCAGGCATGTAAACAAAATGCTCCATCAACTGAATCCAAATAGATGGAGATGATCTGGTGTATTTTAACACTAGAAAAACTGTCCCCAATATTAAACAACACACGAAAAGAATCTGGACAGCTCTTGGGAGGGGGAAGTCATGCCAAGATGCCATAGCATTTAAAGCCAGAAGGGATCATCCTTAAACCACCTTCATGCTCCCCTAATCTATGGCCTCATCTGTACCAAGCCGGGCACCCACACCTACCACAGCACAAGTAAGAGCTGCCTGAGGGTTGCATCATCAGCTTGTGGCTCTGAGGAATCATTTGGGCAGCTGGTGCAAATCGAGGCATAGAGATTGCCTGGCCACAACTTTCTTTCATGGCCTCCTCCACCACTGTAACTGAGTGTAATTTTCCCCAGCCATGCCCCCTGATCTGGCTGCCAGGGTGGATGTGAGTTAGGACTTGCTGGGATTGCTCCACACCTGCAGCTGCTTTGCACAAGGATCTGGATCTGCTGGCTTCAGGACAAGGATGTCCTAGTGTAGTTGAGGAACTGGCACCGATTGTTAGCTGAGGCTAAGGAACACTCAGCTCATTTGAGGTGAAGAATAAGCCTTTATTTACCTTCTGGATTGTGAGCATTTAGGATGTGTGTGAGTCATGTTTTCAAGGGTTCCGGTACAATTATAAAGGCTAGAAATGGACAAAAATGGAGTCTCATATGTTCTCATATGTTCACATGACTCCAGGAGCTGGGGCTTTAGGAAAAACATCAGCTCTCTCGAGACTCACAATAGAAACCACAAGATTTGGCAAGACTGAAGCCTACAGAAATCTCTGAAGTTACTCTGGATTGACAAAAACACAAATGAGATCAGAATACAACTCTTTTTCTCATCCCAGTGCACAGCATGTTCAAGCAACTTTGCATTGCAGTATGGTTGTTTTCTACTTTTTAGGCACAGAGGCATGGATTCTTCCCATGCAAGTTTTTAGAGATATCCCTGCAGAATATGTTTTCATATTATCATGATATGTCAAAAATGCCAACCTCTGTGTCTGTTGCATCACTGGAGAGAGAAGAGACGTTTGTTCCTTCTGTCCACACCCATGTTGTTAAGATATATGAGAGAGAAAACATGTAGACCCAGACTGGCTCCAGGTGGATCATCCCCCATCCCAGAATAAAATCCAGTTGTTCAGGTTTGGAACTGCGTTAGTTATGGCTGAGTCCAAGCGGGGCTTTAAAACAGCCAGGAATTTGTTCACTCCTGCTTTTCCACGTGTGGGCGTGACGGGTAGCGCTGTTGCAGTTACGCTAATCCTCGAATTTCCTTCTTCACACTGTAAATTAGTCTTTTGTTGTTTGGGGGAAGCAATGTTCCCGTTGGAGAGGATTGGCTTATTGAGGGGTGTTTAGGGGGTTACATATCTTCTGAAACGATTGGCATTGATCGCTATTGGAGACCGGATAGCAGACAAGAGAGATTATTGCTTTACAGCCCTGTGATTGATATTATCTTTTTCGCTAGAGCAAAAAAAAAAAAAAAAAAGGGGGAAAAATCTCTCCCTTTTCTGAACATTTTAAATGCCAAAATTCTAGAGGCAGAAATTTCACTGACATTTTCCTTGACTTTTTCAAATTTCAGGAATTAGCCAAAAAAAATTTTTTTTTCTAAGGGGGCCACCAGAAGTAATCAGCTTGCAGTGGGAATTGGGTGCTTAGTCGCTCTTTGTGCCTTTGAAAATCTGACCCACAGTCAGACAATACACTCTGTGTTTCGTCTCCTTTATTATTGTCTTTTTCTCAGACATAATTTGGACTGAATATATAATAAAATAGTTAATACAGTCCAAATTTAACAATCATATTCGGTCCTTAGTGGTAACATTTTTCTTCTACAGCTCTTGATGGGATTTACAAAGGAAGGGATGCATTATTATCTCAATTTTACAGATGGGGGAACTGAGGCACGGAGCATTGATATGATCTCACGTAACGCCAGTGGCACAGCTGGGAAATAGAATCCCAGGGTGAAATTGTGCCTCATTGAAGACAGTTGCAAAACTCCCACCAATTTCCACGGAGCTGGGATTTCACCACAGAAGTCCTGATTTTTAGTCCAGTGTCCTAGTCACTGGTTGTCCAAGACCTTGCGTTTTTACTAGTGTCTGAAAAGAATATAGGGATTAGCCATGTTTGATCCTATGCAGACCTGAGGCCTGATTTTTGCACTAAGCCAGTGATACTCAGACCTCCGTGGTTCAGGAGCCAAATTAGCAATCAACATTACCCAAAAGAACCACAATCGTGTGAATTCATATTTAAACAGTATGACAGGGAAAATATTTAGATAACTTATTTGCTGTGAGGATATATATATATATATATATATATATATATATATAAAACTTAGTGGAAGTAGATAATTTAATTGGTTAATAACATAATAAAAGCATCCTGATTGGTTAATAATTAAATCCCTGGTTTAATATCATGTGCTGCAGGAGACGCATTAAAGCCACAGTCTTGGTATCACTGCACTGGGCAAGATTTAAAAATAAATAGATGCACTTGATAGAGAGTGACCTGCATTAATGAGATGGAGGCTGCACAGCCCCCAGGTTACTCTCGCATAGTGGCAGGGATGAGCCCAAAGAGGAGAAAACGTAGCCAAGTATCTCATTAGCATGGTGTCTGAACTCTTCAGACATGTTCATTCTCAGCCCACACCACACACTTACTCTGTGTCCTAGTGAGTCAGAGGGTGGGTGGAGGGTTTGCGATTTATCTTAGTCCCTCTTAGGGTATGTCTATACTGCAGCCAGCTGTGTGATTGCAGCATGAGCTGGCAATGGCCCAGGCTAGCAATGCGAGTGCACAGCCAGAGTCTGCAGCCTGTCTGCCCAGCTTGTGCTGTGGTCACACCTCCAAGTGCACTGCAGACATAGCTGTAGGGTACGTCCAGACTACCCGCTGGATCGGCGGGTAGCGATCGATTAATCGGGGATCGATATATTGCGTCTCGTCTAGACATGATATATCGATCCCCAAACGTGCTCCCGTCGACTCCGGAACTCCACCAGGGCGAGCGGCGCTAGCAGAGTCGACGGGAGGAGCCGCGGCCGTCGATCCCGCGCCATGAGGACGGGAGATAAGTCGAAATAAGATACGTATCTTATACCGACCCCCTCCCAATGTAGACAAGCCCTTAGTGTGAAGACCATCCACCCTTAACATTACTTACACCCATGCCTAGCACTGCCACCACCATTCATGCTCTGGGGCACATGATACAAGAGTTTCCGGGATGAGGACTTCAGACTGTGAAGCTATGGATCAGGGTCTGTGCTGCATGGGTCAAAGCTGCTTCAGTGTGGCGGCATTTGTAAATATGTGCTGCTAAAAGTCTGTTAGAAGAAAACCGAAAGCAATTTGCGTCTTGCTACGTTGGCCAGTATACTTGGGATTGAACTCTGGACCTCCGGAGCTGAAAGCATGACTGGCTGCAGCTAAAGTAAAAGCACCCGTGCTTGCTGGCTGGGCCTGTCACAGGCTTTTTATCCTTGGTGAATTAGGCACGGAGCAGGACCTGTACAACACAATCACACGTATGTACGTTACATGTACACATTTGCAGGGGTGTTATCAGAAGTAGAGGCAAAAACCCGAGAGGCAGGGGCTGGAATTTCCATAAGGGAGTTCGAAGCCCAGTTCCCACTGAAAGTCGTCATGAGCTGAGCACCCAAGTCCCTTAAATCCCTTTGAAACTCCCAGGCATGGAGCCCAAATGTGCCATGTTCATGCGCAAGCTGCAAAAAGAGCAGAGGGCAGGTGTGCTTTAAAAATCACCATGTCACAGTTTGGCCATCCGTGGAACAACATGGATCAGAGCGTGCACAACTCCCAGGCAACCGTAAGTCTGAGCTCATGCACAGCCAGGTTTGGCAAACGCGCATCTTGTTCCTATTTTGCATAGCTAAATTCAGACCACACTTAAGAGCAGAAAAGAGCCCGAGAAGGAGCCAGGAAGAGCCTGCGTTCTAATCCCAGCTCACAAAGCCACAGGCAAATGCATTAAACTTTTCATGCCTTCCCGTCCCCGTCAGTAAATGTAATAAACCTTATTTACTTCCCTGGAGGAGTGGTGTGAGTTTTAAGCAGATGCTGCTTGCAAAGTGCTATGAGTAGGGTGACCAGGTGTCCCGATTTTATAGGGACAGTCCTGATTTTGGGATCTTTTTCTTATATAGGCTCCTATTACCCCCCAGCCCCTGTCCCGATTTTTCACACTTGCTGTCTGGTCACCCTAGCTATGAGCATGCAAAGGGCATAAAGATAGCAATGCAAAGTGGAATTAGTGTTAGGTACTGGGGCAGAGATAGCGGTCTGAGCTAGTCAAGAACCAGGAGCAGCCACTGAGCAGGGCAGGAAGCAAGGCAGACATAGGGCTTCAGGTGTAAGTGTAACACCGACAGACCCCGCGTTGTCGGCAGGCGGGATCGAACCTGGGACCTCTGGAGCTCAATGCATGAGCCGCTACGGCATGAGCTAAAAGCCAAATGGCTGTTAGCGAAGGCTGTAGCAGATTCCTCAATCTCTAAGTGGTCTCGGTGCCACTAGAGGGGACGGAGCACCGCACCCAGGAGGTGCGTGGGCTACATAAGCATCGAACAACCACTGCTAAAGTCCTAGTATGGGGCATAAGAGCAGTTCTGGCAATGCCGCCTAGGTGATCTGGACGATTAGGGGCTCCAGCTGTGATTAGCTAGCTGATCCCAGGCCTAGCTGCAGCCCTCGCTCCTGACAATCAGTCATGTTAATGATTGTGGGTTATGGCAACACCATGCAGGTTGGGAGTGCTTTTATCCAAGGCTCCACATGCCAATCCATTGAGTCCAAGCCTATCTGGTGCTCCCAAATAACAAGTGTTGTCTGTGTGGGATATGTGCAAAAGCAGAGCCGCCCGGGGGAGGGGGCGGCAAGTGGGGCAATTTGCCCTGGGCCCTGCGAGCCCTGGCCCGGTGGCGGTCCGGGTCTTTGGCGGCATTTCGGCACCAAAATTCTTTGCACGTTTGGGAGAAAAACATTTTCAAAACTGTGAAAAAACTCCTCTCTGCCAATGCACAAAGTTTGTCTTACTTTTTTTTTTTAAGTTCTTTTTCGGGAGTGTGTGAGAAAAAGGGGAGTACTCCCCCCCCCCCCAAATACCCAAACCGAAATGGAAAACCAAAATGTTGCTATTTCCAAAACCAAAAACTAAATGAACATGTTTCATTTGTTTCGAATTGTTGATTCAATAGACATCTCTGAGTCAAGAGAGGAAGAGCAGGCCCCAATTTGATCTTCTCTCATTAGTCTGCAGTAGCTAGATGTAGACCATGTGCCTTTGTTTTTCCAAGGAAGAGAAACGTGTGTTTTCCAAGAACCTTCAAGCCCCATATGGCCCAAGGGAAAGCTCCTTTGATATGGGCTTTACTTCCAAGCTCACAGTTTGATCAAAGCAATTAGCAACATGTTTCTAGAGAGACAGCATATCCTGGAGTATGAAAGAAGGACTCTAGAGAGGAAAGTACTGGCAGCTGAGTGAGACTTTATATTGCATGTAGGAAATTGCTCAGATGGAAGGAAAGCGCCGCGAGACTGCCCTAGTTGTGAAAATGGACAACCGCTGAGATCTAGACATCAGTGGCATCATCAAGAGTGTTGGATGCTGGTATGAGGAGATTGCTCTAAGGAGCAAAGCAGAAGTCGAGGCTTTGCAGCACGCTAGAGTGAGTAATCACGCAGCTATTGTGTATGGAGACGTATCTGTAATTCTTGTGCTCTAATACTTGCACAAAAGCAAGAGTACAGAGTACAACGCCTTTTCACTGATATACAGTATAGGATGAAAACAATTTGGGCTTAATTCTGTCCTCTGTTACACTGGTTCCATGGCAATATAACTCCATCAAAGCCAATGGTGCTTGGTTAAAATAGTGCAATTTGGGAATGGGATTTAGAAGTGTTGGACACTCTCAACCCCAGTTAAAGTCCATACCAGTTGAGCCTGCTTAAGGACTCAGAAAATCAGACTTGGCTAAGATATTCAAAAGAGACTAGTGATTTTGGATGTCTCGCATTTTGAGTGCCCAGTTGGAGACAACTTAGAGGTCCCTGATTTTCAGACAGTTCTGTGCACTCATACTTTGAAAATAAGATCCATTTTAAGCGTCTCATTTTGGGTTTTCCATCGAAAATGGTGCCTAGGTGCTTTTGAAAATCCCACTAGGTGCCTATCTGCATGTTTAGGCACTTAATTAACTACAAATAATATGGCCCTTTGAAAATGAGACGTTGGCTCCTAAATCACTTAGGGACTTTTGAATATCCTACTTGATATTAACTTCTAAAGATTGTCTTTTTTTCTTGCCATCAGTTCCAGGAGCTTCAGGAGGCCAAAAGTAAATACTGTAATGATCTAAAATGCAACCAGCATGAGATGGCAGAGCTGAGATGGCTGATCCAGAAATTGCAGAGTGACTTTGAAAATGTGAAGAAACAGGTACTCGCATCCCCTTAGTCCGGACTGCGTTGCTGTGTAGACAAACCCTAAGTGATTTGGGAGGACTTCCTGAATCCTGCGTGCCAAAGGTTGCCGATCCTTGCTCTAAACTTTCTTCTGTACCTTCTGTAAAATGCATGCAGAATGAATGTGTTGTCCCTGAGTTTGTAACATTTCATGTGAGCACAAGAATCTCTCATTCCCAGATTACGTAACCATGCGTGGGTTGTCTACATAGTGTTCAGATCAATCTGCTCATTAGAGGTAATGAAGGAACAGGCCAAGATTTCGATCCTGTTCAGAGAACATGACGTGAGTCAGCTCCTCAGCTCTGGTGCAAATTGGTGTTGCTGTGTTGAAGTCAGTTGAGGTACACTGATTCATTCCAGCCAAGGATCTTGCTCATTGTATTTAATGGAAGTTTTAAGACTTACAAAGAGTCTAGTCTCTTTAGGTTTGTATGCTACATCCATCAGGATGGTAGCAGAGTGCCTGAGGCCCACTGTTGTATGAGTTAAAAGTTGACTGCAACTAGGGTTATTCTGAAAATAAATTGGAAATAGGATTAGTTGTGTCACTTGGAAATCCTGTGCATGATGGTTCAGAATCTCAAGTCAGATCAAAGGGAGAGCTCCAGGGTGTGGGAGTAATTTTATTGTGTGCTTGAATGGATAAAAACAAATTGGCAGCACCACAGAGAGCTGAAGTGGCTTGAGATTAAGTTGATAAGAACTAATGTGAGCAGCAGAGAAATAAATCAAATCGTATAGAACCTAGGAGGTGGTTTAAGTAGGTGAAGAATATTTTTCAAGCAAGAAGAAGGTATACTTGACTCAGAAGGAAGATCTCCTTAAAGTCTGGAATAGGAAGCAGGTCATTACTGCCTCTCTTCTGTACTACATTTACGGTACATATGAACATAATGGCCATACTGGGACAGACCAAAGGTCCACCTAGCCCAGCATCCTGTCTTCCCACAGTGGCCAATGCCAGATGCCCAAGAGGGGATGAACAGAACAGGTGATCATCAAGTGATCCATCCCGTCACCCAGTCCCAGCATCTGGCAAACAGAGGCTAGGGTAGAATCAGTTGTCATCTGTTCTGCTCTTTAGAGGCCTAATTCTTCTACACTTTCTCAGGTTGTATAGCAGCTTACCTCGGTGAGGAGCCCTGTTGATCTCAATGAGAAGACTCATGTAGCAAAGGACTACACAATGGCCAATGTTTTAAAAAATGTTTGGGTGACTTTGGGTCGCCTCCATTATGGGGGACCCAACTGCGAACTTTTGAAAATGTTAGCTCTAAAGTCCCTCTTGGTGGCTGTTCTCTGCTTGCTTTACCTGTAAAGGGTTTAAAAAGTCCACAGGTAAAGGAAGGGAGTGGGCAAGTGACCAAAAAAGCCAGTGGAAAGGCTAGAACTTTTTAAAATGGTGAAGAAAGCTTTCCCTTTGTGTGCTGTTGTTCTCTGGGAAAGAGGGGAAGAAGGCAGCAGTTATGCTGTGAGAAGCTGAAGGCCAGATATGAAAATCATCAGATCCTGTCTAGAACTACTTATTTAACAGACCAGATATGTAAGTAGATCAGGAATGTTTAGAAAGACACGATTAGGCTTATTTCTGTTTATTTCTTATTGGCTTGTGGACTCTGTGCTAACCCCAGATGCTTTTGTTGCTTGTAACCTTGAAGCTGAACCCCTCAGAAAACTATTTTGGGTGCTTAATTTTTGGAATTGCTCTTTTAAAAATCTAGCCTAAGCTTGAGATTTCAGATGTATTTTCTTTCTTTTTGTTTTTAATACATTTTACCTTTTTTAAGAAGAGGATTGGATTTTTGTGTCTTAAGAGGTTTGTGCACATGTTTTTTAATTAGCTGGTGGTAACAACTGATTTCTTTGTTTTCCTTTCTCAGCCCTTCCCCTCTGTGTGTGTGTGTGTGTGTGTGAGAGAGAGAGAGAGAGAGAGAGAAAGGGCTTGATGGCACCCCACAGGAAGGAATTCCCAAGTGCGCCTTCCTGGGTTCCAAGGGGTTTTGCATTTGGGTGGTGGCAGCATCTACCCATCCAAGGTCAGAGTGAAGCTGTAACCTTGGGAGTTTAATACAAGCCTGGAGTGCCCAGCATTCATTTTTTTAATCCTTGCAGGCCCTCACCTTCTGCACTTGAAGTGCCAGAGTGGGGAATCAACCTTAACACCCCCTGTGCTGTGTCTCTGGCTCAGGCTGGGGCCGCACTGCCCACCCTCCTGGCACTCCAGAGCTGGGAGGCTAGTCTGGGGCAAGGGCTGGTGGCTGCGGTGAGCCGGGTCTGGCCTCCGGCAGGGGGTGGGTACATGGAAAGGGCAGAGCCTTGGGCAAAAGGGCCGGGGCTGGGTGCTAGCCTCCCCCAGCCTGTGGTTCATGCGCCACCCTTGACCAGCGTGTTTTGGTAGTTATGGCACTGATGCCAATGGAGTTGGTGTGTTGTAAAACTTGTATAAACGAGATCAGGAAAACCTGGAGATAGTGATCAGGTGAGCAGTGAACTATAGTGCTCAGGTACAGGGATAGAGTAAGACTGGATACCGTTCTGGCAGTATTAGCCATATTTTAGAACTCAGAAAGTCCTAAACTGCAAATAGAGGGGGGTAAACAGTAAATCAGGCTGTGATCTATTCATAGTGAATCAATATTGAGATTACAATTTAGCATTCCTCCTATCATGCTGCAGAAATTCAAGAATGCTCTTTGCCTAGAGAATCAGTTCTATTGGGGCACCCGCATTCTCTCTCTCTCTCTCTTTGGAGATCATGTTTAGAACGATTACTCCAGATTCAGATGGGTGTAACCAAGACCTAGATGTGGTCACTAGTGTTTGTTTTATTCAGGCTTTGATTTATGTGCATTTTTACAGCCATGGGTATCTCGCTTAATCCAGTATTTGGGAGTCCCATTAAGCCACACATTTATTACCGCTGTAGTTCTGGAGGGGGAAGGATGGCCTCTTGAGGAAGATCAAAGTATGCTTCTGCTTAGCTACAGCATCACATTTACACATTAATTACTATGCACAGGTACATCGTGTACACATCAGCTACTTTGCTTGTCTAATTGCAGTGTGCGTGTGTGTGTGTGTGTGCAAGCTTTACACTAGGTATCACAAATTTTGTGCTCAGAAGTTGAGATTCAAGCAATCTGAAAACTAAGAGCGAACGTAGGACTAGAAGACACCAGATCATTGAATCCAGTCCCCTGTTATAAGCTGAAACAATGAATCCTTTGAGAAATAATGAACAACGAAGAGCTTTGAGAAGTTCTCCTGTTACAGACAACTCCTTCAGAAGACCTATGCATTGGTTAAGACCCACTTAAGCCCACTTTGGAGGATTCAGCACCAAAGGAGTGACTATTTTAAGGAGTGCTCAATGGTTTCACGTTGTCTTTGTGTGTTACATGGGTGTAAGATCCCCAGCATCTCCTGGAAAATGTCTCCACAAAGGTTTAACATTCTGAGCAAGCTTGAAACCTGCCTATTTGAAAGACCACCACTCTCCACATGCCATAATGTCACAGCTGGGATCATAGAATCATAGAATATCAGGGTTGGAAAGGACTTCAGGAGGTCATCTAGTCCAATCCTCTGCTCAAAGCAGGACCAATCCCCAACTAATCATCCCAGCCAGGGCTTTGTCAAGCCAGGCCTTAAAAACCTCTAAGGAAGGAGATTCCACCACCTCCCTAGGGAACCCATTCCAGTGCTTCACCACCCTCCTAGTGAGAGAGTTTTTCCTAATATCCAACCTAGACCTCCCCCACTGCACCTTGAGACCATTGCTCCTTGTTCTGTCATCTGGTACCACTGAGAACAGTCTAGATCCATCCTCTTTAGAACCCCCTTTCAGGTAGTTGAAAGCAGCTATCAATTCCCCCTTCATTCTTCTCTTCTGCAGACTAAACAATCCCCATTCCCTCAGCCTCTCCTCATAAGTCATGTGCTCCAGCCCCCTAATCGTTTTTGTTGCCCTCCGCTGGACTCTTTCCAATTTTTCCACATCCTTCTTGTAGTGTGGGGCCCAAAACTGGACACAGTACTCCAGGATAAGCCGAGTTCCCCTGGAGCATGTCCCCCTTTGTTAAAAAGGGGTGAAAGCAGCTGGAAGGGTGTTCCACGAAGCAGCTCTTCCCTTTTGGAATGCCCGCTGTGGTCTGAAATAGCCGTGTTTGTTTGACCTTCTGTCTATACTTGAAAGCCCATCAGTCTGAGCAGGCACAGAGAAAGGCCCAAGGCAGTGGAGAAAGTGCAGAGGTGGTTTAAGTTGCGTTGGCAGCACAGGTCCTTGCCAAGATAAATTGGGAGAATGATGGCCCGAAGGGAACTTCGCTGTTCACCATTGAGATGACAAGACGATACAGAGCTTGTTAAAATTGCAAGCCAGACGACGCTTCTTCAAAAACAAGGGAGGCACCCTGTCCACGTCCTGCTCCCAGTCTAGTTTCAATGACAACACCCGAAAGTCTTCTGCAATGAGTTCCCAAAAGCCAAGCAGAAAATGAAATTGTCTGAATTTTCTCCTTTTAGGGTATTGGTGACTTGTTCACCTGTTAAGGATTGGCTGGGACTGCACAGCCAAACAACCTTTTTGAAGAGAATTTACTCATTAATTAACTTCATCACAAGAGCTAAGAGATAGGAATGCTCTCTTCATTAGCTGGATGAGACCTAGAAATGCAATGAACATCATGGTTTTACTGAGATTCTGCTGTGGTCTGTTTTCATTACTTGTACATATTCCCAACCAAACATAAAGAAATTATGATGTTATTTGAGTGGGTATAAAAACTCTTATATAATGGGTGTCAAAGGTGCAGGCATATTAAGTGGACCCAACTGAGGATCTGTTGGATAAGCTTAGTAGGGTCTACCGATTGCAAGACATTTTTTGGTTCAGTGACCAAACCAAAAAAATCTATTAAAAATTGTTTAGTTTTGAAACTGAGGGGTTTTTTTGTTCCCCTTTCCCACAAAACAAAGCAAATAAACAAAAAATTGTTTCAGGTAGAATGAAATATTTTGTTCGAACTGAAGCTAAATTTAGTTTGTTTTTTCAATTCAGTTTCATTATGTTGGATGTGTTTTTTTACTCTTTACGATGACTTTTAAAACCAAATCTAGCTAATGTTTTGAAATGAAAAATCAAAACAATTTATTTAGAAAGTATCAAACTGAATCATTTTGACTTGTTTTCAAATTTTTTTCCCCGGGCAAAGCTCTTTGCTGAATTTAACGTGATTTTGTAAATAGCTTTGGTGACCCTGAAAATGCATTTTTCTGGCAAGTTTACGATTTGACTGAAACATTTCACCAAAGATGAGCCCAACACACTGGTGGGAGGAAAAAGGACAGCTCTTGAAACTATATCTTTAAAATGCAAATCTGCAGAATGTACTGTCACATTATAAAACCCAAGGGACAGAAGAATAAAAACCACAATTGCAAACAAACTATGAAGACTCTTATGAATACATCCGCTAAGCTATAATTAGTATAAAATGAGAATACTTTAAACAAGAATATCTTCTGAGCAAAGCTTGCAAACAAAGCATTTTAAATGCGTTATTTCATAAGTGGTTAATGTTTACTATGAAGCATTGCATGTTGCAAAGCATTTACTGCTGCTAGGCAAACCAAACCCTTGAAAACTTGAAATTAATTTTCTGATCCAACCAAGCCCAGCTTCACTATCATATATAAGGGGTAGTGTCAAGGTGTCACATCAGACGAGTCCTTTCTCCTTCACTTTTTGCTGCTGTCACGCACCGCAGCTCCTGATACTTATTCCCGCTTCAAATACGCTGCCATGAACAGACAGACGTTTTTTGCAAGCTCCACCGTTGGACGAAAGGGCTTCAGTTCAGCTTCTGACACCTGTGGCCTAAGCGGACACAGAACCTGTGTGGCCTCTGTAGGCCCGCCGGTCGACAGATGTCAAGTTGGTGGCTACAGCAGCAGGAGTGTCTGCCACCTGGGTGGAAGCACAAGAATTGCCGATGCTGGATGCTACGGAGGTTATGGCTATGGTGGCACAGCTTGGGGCAGTGTAGGTTATGGCAGCTCTGGAGGTTTTAGCGGCAGGGTAGGTCCTTGCGGACCCAGAGGCTATGGAACTTTTGGAGGTTATGCCGATTGCAGGAGTGATGGTATCCGAGGGGTCAGCATCGATGAGTCCCTCCTGAAGCCGCTCTGCGTGGGAGTTGACCCACAAGAACATGAGGCACGAGAACACGAGAGGGAGCAGATGAAGACCCTGAACAACCAATTTGCCTGCTTCATTGACAAGGTGAGAGCATCGATGTTTTCTATCTTTCTTTTAATAAAACAAAGAGAATGGCCCATGGTGCAGATTTCTAATCCGGATCTGCATCCAGATCCAAATTTCCCCATGTTCAGACTGTGACCTTTGGAACAAGAGCATCAGATTGTCCTTGGATTGGGGCCAAGTCAAATCCCTACTGAATCAGTGGAAAGACACCTGAATTCACTTAACTGGAGTTGGCTCATGCCCCGAGACAGAGCCACTGCGGTACTTAACTCTTTGGAAAGTCTCCGTCACTTGAAGGCTTTAAATCAAGGCCAGATGACTTTCTAAAAGATCTACTCTGTCTCAACCAGAAGTTATGAGGGGGGTTCCGAAGAGGATGGAGCTTGGCTGTTCTCAGTGGCAGCAGATGACAGAACAAGCAGCAATGGTCTCAAGTTGCAGTGGGGGAGGTCTAGGTTGGATATTAGGAAACATTATTTCACTAGGAGGGTGGTGAAGCACTGGAATGTGTTACCTAGGGAGATGGTGGAATCTCCATCCTTAGAGGTTTTCAAGGCCCAGCTTGACAAAGACCTGGCTGGGATGATTTAGTTGGGGTTGGTCCTGCTTTGAGCAGGGGGTTGGACTAGATGACCTCCTGAGGTCTCTTCCAACCCTAATATTCTATGATGCAGGAACTGTTGGGTAAAATTCTATGGCCTGTGTTATGTCAGGTCAGACTAGATGACTGAAGTGGTTCCTTTTGCCTTAACATCTACGAAGCTATTAAATAAACAATATAAAAAACCAAACGTGCCTGGGTGATGGTTGTCTGCAGGTCGCCCTTCAAGTCCGTTGTTTCCACATTCTCCAATGAGGTCCGCATTAAAGTTCTATGGCCATTGAGAATGTTTTGTGCTAAGTGGAACAAAAACAATGGCACTATTGTTTTCATCCAAGGATGGGAAACTGAGCAGATTTTTTTCCGAGTCATTATTTAGTTTATTGAAAGGAATGCAACATCTGGCCTTGATTCCATTCACAAGAATTACTGTAGTGAAGTCAATGGACTGGTATGGTTATGAAAAGACCCTCACCTTCCTTGATTTGCAATTTGCTGGGCACTACCTGGGCAATCACCACTCAACGACACCAAACAAGTTTGCGATCCTCTTACATTCAGGACGAGGTACCTGAACGAGGAGTACCTGGACGAGGAGACACAGATAGAGCTTCAGACTTAAATTTATTTTCTTGGCCTTTTGATGTTTATATTTGACACACAAAGTTATATTAATATCATTCTTGGCCATTAATTTAGTTGGTGCTGGTCCTGCTTTGAGCAGGGGATTGGACTAGATGACCTCCTGAGGTCTCTTCCAACCCTAATATTCTATGAATCTATTATTTCAATACCATGAGGATATGTGTAATATGAAGGTGAATGGAATACAGTATTTGTTAGCTTAAAATGTATTCAACTTTGATATATATTTGTGATTACTCAGAGGAGGGAGGAGATACTATTAAGTATCATTTCCCAAAGATCTGCTTCCTTTGGTCCTCTAGTTGCCAAATACTCTGTTCCTGCCTCTGGAATACCAGTAACAGTTCCTGAATCAAAAAGGACAGTTTAACTTAGGGTCCCGATTTCTTTCTTTCTTTCAGTTCTTTGGTGGCAGCTTTCGGAGATTTAAAAAATTGCTGAATTTTGGTTTACAGGTTCGACACTTGGAGCAGCAGAACAAGGTGCTGGAGACCAAATGGAACCTCTTGCAGCAGTGTGTTCCTCCAGCCCCACGGCAAAATCTCGAGCAATGCTTTGAGAATTATATCTGCAGCCTAAGGAAGCAGCTTGAGGGTTTGTTAAGTGCCAAGGAACAACTGACCTGTGAGGAATCTGCGTCAAGGAAGCTTGTGGATGAATTCAAATGCAAGTAAGAGATTATCCATCATTTGCTTTCTTCTCACTTTGCTCTATTTCTTGTGATCTGCTGTGGGAAATGAAAAAAATTGTGGTCTGATTCACCACTGAATTATTCCAGTCTTTAGCTGGTATAACTATTGTAGTAGGAAGAGACCCTGAGACATAAGCCCTTGTATTAGAGGCCTGGTATGAGGCCTGAGGCCTGAACTAAAGTAGTGGTCAAAACTTTGCCAATATGAAGCAAAGTCAGGTTGTGAGCAAGAGACAGACCATGCTCACAGAATTTGGCAAGCACAGGGCCGATATTGCAAAAACACATATTCCAGAAGGGTGGTACCAGAACACCTCAATACTGCCACATTTCCCAGAGATAACAGGAACACACTGACCCATCCTGAAGATAAGGTCAGGATAACAGCATAATTAATAAAAATGTTTTAATCAAACCAACATGTACAAGGCAATGAGTGGCACCCAAATATGTCAACGGGTGGCACCCTGATTTGTAATTTGTTTGTATTTGTGTATAAAAACCTATCTCAAAAGGAGTGTCTTTGGCAAGCCTACGGAGCCCTGGAAAGTCCCATCAGTGACCGAGCTGCATCCATTGTAACAAGCACACATGTCTTAGGGTAGGTCTACACTTACCGCGCGGGTCAACGCGGAGAGTTCGACTTCTCGAAGTTCGAACTATCGCATCTAATCTAGACGCGATAGTTCGAACTCCCCGCATGCTCCGGTCGACTCCGGAACTTCACCATTGCAAAAGGCGGTGGCGGAGTCGACCTTGGAGCCGTGGACTTCGATCCCACGGCGTCTGGACGGGGGAGTAGTTTGAACTAGGGTACTTCAAATTCAGCTACGCTATTCACGTAGCTGAATTTGCGTACCCTAGTTCGACCCCCCTTCTTAGTGTAGACCAGGCCTCAGTATCTTCGTAGAGTCTACCAGGTGCCATTACTGTACTTTGTTGAAAATAAACCTGGCCAGGCACCTTTGCTACTAAAACAAGTCTTGTGGTCTTATTGAGCAGTTCACACAAAGCCTGCTGTACGTACTACCTGGCCAGAGCCAGTGCAGCACTCAGAGAGAACACACGCACGCCGCCAAATATCTAACAACAACGATATCAATTGAAATGGCATTTGCGATTGGTGAAAGACCCAACGTTGATTTCAAGTTGAAAGAGAAAAATGTTGCCCATGTGTGTTATGGCAGTTGGCAAAACAAGCACTGACCCACCGCTGTCTCTTCTCTTTTCCCACAGGTACGAAGAGGAAATCAGCAGGCGCACAGTGGCAGAGACCGAGTTTGTGGTGCTCAAGAAGGTGAGAAATTCAGGTGGCTAAAAGAGGAAGTGTGGATCTGTAAATATAGCTATAACCATTTTGCATGGATTCCGCAGCAGAGATATCTGATGATGGTAGCATGAGGAAAAGGCACATCTTTGCACACATACTGGACAGTGTGGAAAAAGGATATAGATGGGAATGGGAGAAGAAGTTGAACAGCATTAAAGCTAACATGGTTGCAAATCACAAGCAAAGATAACACACTCAAGTTGCTTTTCTTGTCATTATTTGTAAGTTGGGCCTAGTAGACAGATCAAAAAAGGTTGTAGCTGGACAGAAATGGAATAGTAAAGTCCCACTAATGACTGATACTTTAATCATCTAAAGAGGGGCATCTTAATTTTTCTTCCTCGCTGGATCCATTGTAGGTTGATCTCAGACAACGAGACAAAAACACTGAATATTTAGAGTTCATATTTAAACTTTCATTAGTCAATACTGGGTTTTCCACCAAGTCCTAAGTAACGAAGAGGACTTTTCCTCCCCATTGACTTTGAGGTGGGTTGATTTTCCTTTAGGAGGCCCGGAAGCCCCTTGAGGAAGCCTGGCAAATTGAGACATTCTGTTCCACAAGCCTGATGGAAACAGACAACAGGCTTTGCCTCTGATACCGTTTCCCCAGTGTTTTGGAATAGCTGTGGCCTTTTTTCCTCAGGAGGCGGACTCTACCTTGCTGCACAAGGAAGAGCTAGAGGTGAACGCAACCTTGTCGAAGCAGAAGCTGGAATTTCTGAGATGTGTGTTTGATGAGGTAAGGATTCTTCTCATGCCACCTGCCATGGAAATTCAGTACCATGTTTCTCCTTGAAATCACCATCATGTTGCATAGGGTCCAGATTACTAGAGGCAGCAAGGACTCCATAGCTAGAAACTCCACCTGGATGATTGCCTCTAGGAAACATTTACTAATCCACCCCTAAATATGGAATTATGAAGCCTATATAACGTTACGCCATAATGTATGAATCTTCACCCTGGATCTATCTGGTGACAATGCCTGGGAATAATGAGACCTGTCTTTTCCTCCCCAAATCCATCAGAAATTGGACACGTCCTACCTACCTGGTTGGCCTGCCCCTACTCCTAAGAGAAAAGACTTCTGTATTTCTCATAGGCAAAGCCCTTTACATTGGTCTTTAGTTGCAGGATCAGAACTAGCCCAGTGAAGAGAGACCCTTTGTCTTTGAGTGAACATCTTGGAAGTATGGATAAGGGAGGGGGCTTTAAATGATATCTAAGATTTTATGCAATTGCAGGAGAGAGGGCAGATGGATGGCCGGTTATGCGACACCGCAGTTGTTGTGAAAATGGACAACAGCAGAGACTTGGACACGGACTGCATAATCAAGAACGTTGAAGGCTGGTATAAAGAGATTGCTCAGAGGAGCAAAGAAGAAGTTGATGTTTTGTACCAAACCAGGGTGAGTCACAAACGAGACAGGTACGATACAGGCTATTGTATGATGCAAGTTCAATTAACAATGTTTGTTTCTGGATACCAGTTCGAGGAGCTTCAGGACAAAAGGGGCAGATTCTGTGAGGATCTAGAGAGAAACAAGCATGAGATTGCAGAGCTAACCCGTCTGATCCAGAAGCTGCAGTGTGAGACTGACCATGTCAAGAAACAGGTAGGAGTGATGTAGATGTTTTGATTTTCCGATGAATGTGCCAGATTTGGTGTATTAGTATGGATGATATATTGGAATACAGTATGGCTGGGAATTATGCTCTGGTTCTGAATGATGCCGTTGCGTCTCTGGCATGAACCAAGACTGATCTGAGATGGTTGCTAGGTTGAATGAATGAGGTCAAGTATTTAAAGAAAACCAACACCACAACTGAAGTATTATAGAAGATAGGGTCCAACCCTCCATGATTGTACTGGAGAATCCAGGAGTGAAAGATTAATCTTTAATTAAAGATGATGCCATGTGATGAAACCTAGGAATACGTCCAACCAAAATTGGCAATCCTAATAGAAGATGGCTACAACAACTCTGCAAACAGGATCCACACTGAAGCATCCAGCCCTTAAGACGTAATTTCACTTCTTCAACTTATTGAGTAGACTTTCTGTCTAGCGAAATTCAAGGATTTTGAGAATCGTCATCACCTCTCGCTTGTCAAGGACAGTAGTGGTGATGGGAAAAGGGAAATTACATGGAATAAAAGGGAAAGTGATTTGCGGCTTGACTTTCAATCACATTCAGGCCCCTTTCACCACTCTGCCAGTGGCCATATAGCGGGTATAAATTACATTTACTTTGTTTTGACGGCCCCTTTACACTGCCAGAGCTGGGGCCTGAGTGTAAGTGAGAATCAGGTTCTCTCCCTTCTTATTTAACCAGGTTACCACGCTTTTGAACAGGTAGGAGGATAACTCTAAGGATGAGCGTTAGTGAGAGCAGTAGTATTATCACAAGCAAGCCTTTTCTTTCTCATGTCCGGTCTCTTCAAAGACGGCGTTTTCTCCCTTGTCTTCGGTTTCCCTTTCAGTTCCATCCTCTGCCACAATTTAGCACCTGCTAGCTGCAGTGAGAGGAACTGCAAGGCAGACCTTGTTGTTCTCTTGAAAAAATAAAGAGCTTCAGCCAATCAGAGCCCAGCAGGCTTTGATAAACGTTGCTACAGGGCCCGAGCAGGTCAGTTCCAGGCTGGGACCAGACGAGTGAAGAAAGGGGCTGCTCCCTGGCCAAGGGAACTAGGCAATTAGTCAGAGGTTATCTCTGGCTGAACTTATGTAGCTGGGACTGCAGAAGGAGAAGAACCTGAGGGCATTGGCGCTGAGATAAGGCTGGAGATAAAAGTACTGGTAGAAAGAGACTCAGGGAAAGGGAAGGATTGCGGTAAGCAGTACATGGCTGCTGTGTATTAAGTCCCTGGATAGGACCCCAGAGTTCCCCTACTGGCCACAGGTAAAGTGGCATCAACCCCACAAAGGAGACAGGACTGAGTTGGGAGGCCAAACAAAGGGCTGTCTTTAAAGGGGCCCAGAGCCAGGACTGAAAGCCCTACTAAGGGCAAATAAATTGTGTAATACCCACCCCGGAAGGGGGTCGTTTGGACTTGGTGACTTGGCCAGAGGGCCAAGCTGCTGAAGTCCCACCAAGGTTGGCTGGCAGCCTGAAGGGGACACCAGGGGTGAGAAAAGGTCTGTGGTACCACACCCAGCCACTAAGAGGCGCTCAAGAGGTGAGTGACCCTATTACAGAGACCTATGGGAATACCATAGAATAGCGGTTACACCACCAAACCCAGCACCTAGCCTTTGATAGTGGCCAATACTTCACGCTTTTGAGGGAGATGCCAAAATTGTGCCATACTACTAAGCAACGCCATGTGTCCTGTAACAGGTAGGCCTTATTATGGACACTTGGAGTACCTTGAAAGAAGGCCATGAAACAAGGTATACAGCTTCCAAGATGTTAGGCTTTCCTCAGCCATGTATCCATTCTTCTGAATTTGGAACTGAAACCTGGGAAGCGAATCCAGAGGCTGATGGCTCAGAACTCTGGTAGAGACACAGAAACACAGCAGTAATGTCTTCCGTTTTCTCCCTTGGCAGATTGCCTGTCTGCAAACAGCCATTTGTGATGCTGAGCAGCGCGGCGATTGTGCTCTTAAAGATGCTCGAGGTAAACACATGGAACTGCAGAACGCTCTCCAGAAGGCCAAGGATGAGCTGGCATGCATGCTGCGTGATTACCAGGCACTCCTGAATGTCAAGCTGGCCCTGGATATCGAGATCACTACATACAAGAAACTGCTGGAAGGAGAAGAAAGCAGGTGGGTGCAAAATACCATAAAGCTCGACAATGGAACGATCTCTACGTGACTTTCCAATGGTGAAGATGAGGATTACCTAGCAAATCCAAACAGCTACCAGGGCTCCATTGCACAAGTATTGACAAGAGAGAGCCTCTGCCCTGGACATGATGTGATGCAGGGGATGAGAGAGACACATAGGGATGGAGTGGGTTAGTTGGTAGGCTGAAGTGCCAATAAAATGAACATCAAGTTCCTAGAAGCAGAGCTAATTGATGGGATGAAGTACTCATCTTTCTTTTCTTTCCCCAACAGGATATGTTTGGGGACGCCTGTGAGTGTATGTAAGTAAGCCAAGGATTTACAATTGGGATATTCCAAGTTTGGGTTTTTTTTTTCCTGTGAGAGTGCCAGCTTTCTGCTCAACTTACTGCACCTGTGTTTTTCTTGCAGCTGTGGTCACCAACTCCTCTAACATAGCTGGAGACAGTGGTACCGCGGTTGGAGTTGGAAGTGGATGTGGTTACGGCTCTTTAAGTAGAGGCTACAGCTCTGGGCATGGAAGATGCGGCTCCCTAGGTGGGGGTTTCAGCTCCAAAAGTTTAGGAGTCTGCCCCAGAAATGTAGTCAGTGTTGCAGGTAGCCAAAACATCCCTGCAGGTGCAGATTGCTGTCCACCTGGAGGGTTCAGCTCCAGAAGTGGCAGTTGCATATCCAGAGGTGTGGTCAGCTCTGTGTGTAGCCACCACCTCCCGGGAGGTGTGCAATGGTGTCCGCCTGGAGGAGTCATCTCCGGAGGTGGGGGTTACAGTTCTAAAGTCGTAACCGGCTCTGGAGGCACAGGACAAGTCTCTGGAGGTGTCGCCTGCTGCCCGGATGGAGTAGGGTACATCACCAGTAGTGGATATCCTGGAAATGGAGTTTGCACTGTTGAAACCGGAGGGTTTATCATCCAATATTTAGGTAGCTCTCCAGCTGGAGGACCCAGCACTGGAGTTGTACATAACTCTGGAGCTGGGCCATGCCACGCTGGAGTTCCGGGAAGTTGTGAAGTGGTGAAAGAAACCGGCGTAGCTCCGTAGGGTGATGTAACTCTGGATTTGTAGGCAGCACAGCCAGGAATACCACAATGCAAAGCTTAAGCACAAAGTCACCCTTTCCAAAATGATATGAAATGAATTCTCAGCCAGCGGACAGCAACACAAATTGCAAAATCCCTGACCGATTATAAGCATTCATTAGGATAAGAGAGATGTGTCAGGGAGGTTCTATTTTCAGTAGTCTCCTCATTCTGAATGCCCATTCCTTAGCCTTGCTAACAGGTGTTCACAGCAGTATTACTTCTTTAAGCTCATAGTGTCTTTGTATTTCAGTGAGTCGCTGCCTTTAGGCATTTTCTATGCTGCAAAACCACCCTCCCATGGGCCAATCAATTGCGTTGCCCTCTCTCCGGGTTTTCTTGCAACCTGCAGCTTTATGAATCATGCAATTTGTACATGGAAACATACTCTTCCTACAGCACCTTCCAAAGTGATTCAGAAAGGAGAACAGTGATTTGACGTTCCCAGATGGTACTGAGAAGAGAATTATTCTCTCTCTGTAAAATGGGGAACTTAGTTTCTAGAGCTGTTAATGATGTGTTTTCCGAAAAGGAAATGTCAAATTTTAATCAAAGAAAGCTCAATGTCCAAAGCACATTTTTGTTTGCAGTTAAACAACGGGTGTTTAATTTAACTTGCTTGCCGCTAAATACGTGTCATCCTTAGTTGATTGTGCACTGAACTGTGCATTTCCTGGACTTGATTTTCAGAAGCCTGCTGCACTAGAATGGGGTTGAATAATTGATTTTTCAGTGTGGTGGCTGAAACGAATAATCAGAAAAAAATTGTTTCCTTTTGAACTGAGACTGAATTTGCTTCGTTTTGTTTTTTCTCACCAAAATGAAAAACTGAAAGCATTTCATTCAGGTCAAAACTAAATGTTTTGAACGTCGAATCAAAATGATGATTTCTAGACAAAACGTTGAATCGAACTGATGTTTTCTAAACAGAATGTGGAATTGAAAAGACACTTTCCAATCGGTTAGTTTTGATTTTTTCAATCTTTTGGAAATTTTAACTTGAAGTTTTTGTTTTTTTTCAGCTGAGACTATTTGCCAAATTCAACCTAAATTCATGTATAGTTTTCATGTCCTAAAAAAATGCATTTTTCTTCCAATTTTCTCTTCAACCATTTTTCTCCCCCAAGGTCTACTCAGCACCTCCAAATGAAGTTGCTAGGAGCTCTTGGTACATAGTATCTCTAAGTACAATGCCTGGTTGTATTTGTATAAAGCAGTAGTGGTGCTACCTTAGCCTTTGCTGATTGTCAAAAGTTCTCCATTTTCCACTGTGCCTTCAATAAACTACACTGACAATCCATGTTTTGTCACTTAGTTTTTAATCAGCAACATTTCATGAAATTACAAGGTAGACCAGTAATATCTCATTCCCATATTGAATGGGGCATTTTACGTGGGATATCTTCTCAGTAGAATTCATAATGAAGGAACAGGCTGAGGTTTCAATCTGCTTTAGATAACCTGCTGTGTAAAGGAAGTCTTAAACTCAAACAGAATCTAAGCTATTCTACTGTATTTAGATTTTTATATTGCTCCCACCTCCAAGGTATCACAGTGCCTGAGACACACTTTACCAGAGTCAAATACTTATTGCTAATAGAGTTTGTGTGACAATAAATCAGCATATGCTTATTTCGGCGATATCTCCATGATTTCAGAATACGGAGTGAATGGCATTTCAGAATTTCAACCCAGGTCAAAGGGAGAAATACACAGATTAGGAGAAAATTAATTGCATGTCTCAATGGGTTAAAAACAACAACCTCAAAACAAAAAACCACCCCCCAAAACCCAGCAAATTGCAAATTAAACCACAAAGACATGATGTGACTTCAGATTCGGTCCATTAAGAACTCCGTGATTAAGGGTAAAGAGACAGAAATGGGAGGAAAAGGAAGAAAGGAAATTTGGAAGGGCACAATATGAAGCAGATTGACCACCCTCTGAAATTCATTTGGCATATGGTTTGAGTCTTAAATATGGATGAGGTTTGATTTTGCTCCTTTGAATTTTCTGGAAAGGTTCCACAGTAAGAGTATGTTCAAGGAAAGCACGTGAAGAATGAAGTTCTGATCCAAGAATGGACTCTCAGTACCTCCTGGTCATTCATATTATATAAACAGTCCATATCCGAGAACACATGACTACAGTAATAAAACTGGATGAGCGTGCGCAAGGCTGGTTAACCAAGAGATCACTTCCAGAAGAATGGAACGTTGATATTGACCTTAATGGACTCTCTTCTCTTTAATTTAAACCCACTCAAAAGTCAAATCACTTTTGGAAACCCCCATCCATGCACCATCCATAGGCTATGGATTAAAAAGTCACATGGTTACTTGGTACACCTGTACCAAAGAACTTGAACAAAAGCAAATTGTCAACGTTGTCATTGTCTTGGCCGAATGGGCTGAAGCTCCCACGAATTCATGCTCTTGTTTACCAGATTATAGCTGTAGATAGTATAAACCAAAACTTGGTTTAAAAGGGAATAAAGTTGGGAAAGTGTGAGGAAACACCCTCCGCCCCACCCATGGGATGGTATGACATAACATGTCAGGATTGCCTGTGGCAGCAGGTGCTTGGACTTGATGGCCTGGAAGGTTTCTTCCAATCCTATATTCCTATGTCCCTAACTCAAACCATAAAAAGCTAGGAAATAAATTATAGGACCCCATACATTAGGACCCATACTATATGTTGCCCATGACCGTGACAAGATTCTGTATCATCCCGAAGAACTTCCTTCTGCCTCCAACAGATGAGGATGCAAAAGCTTAGGCCTGGTCTACACTGTGGAGTTAGGTCCACATAAGGCACCTTACATCGACCTAACGCTGTAAGTATCTACACTACAGTGTTACTCCCGCCAATGTAAGTCGCTCACTGGACTGACTTAACTCCACCTCTACGAGAGGTGTGATGTCGTGACATCAACAGAGTGACAGGGTAGACACTGCATTGCTTACAGCAGAATATTCTGGCTGTTAGACTTTGGCAGCTGACAGCCGGAGCCTGGACACCCAGGGCTGACAGCCAGAGTCAGGTGGTGAGGCTCCAGGTAACACCTGGCAAGGCTCCGGCTGTCAGCCACACACAGCAGGGCTCCGGCTGTCAGTGCCCCTCAGTGCCTGCGCCGACAGTTAAATCGGTGCAGGTGCACCTGGTGTGGATGCACGCTGCCGACAGGAGCTAGTGTAGACATGCAAAACTGATTTAATTACTGCGGTGGCTGTACGTTGACGTAACTTAAGTTGCTTGTGTAGGCTTGCCCTGAATTGCAGCCTCGATGTTAGCGTCTATTCAGGGTTGTACCAGTTAAGTGTGTGCTGTGGTACATGTTTAATACTATCAAACTCTAATATAGTGCTTTTTTTTACTAGTGGAGCTCAAAGCACTCCCTGATCTTTAATAAATATATATAGAGAGAAATATGCCTATCTCATAGAACTGGAAGGGACCCTGAAAGGTCATCAAATCCAGCCCCCTGCCTTTACTAGCAGGACCAAGTACTGATTTTGCTCCAGATCCCTAAGTGGCCCCCTCAAGGACTAAACTCACAACCCTGGGTTTAGCAGACCAATGCTCAAACCACTGACCTATTGCTTACAACCCCCATGTGAAGTAGACGAGTGCTATTATTTCCATTGTACAGATGGGGAAACTGAGGCACAGAGCTCACTCAGGAAGTGGATGGCAGAGCAGGGGTTTGAGCCTTGATCTCTGAAGTCCTATGCTACTTCCCTAACCACAGAGCTATCCTTTACACAGGAAGTAATCCTTGCCTTAAGTGAATAAATGAATCCGACCTGAATACAAAGTCACTACTGTATATACTTAAATATATGTTGAGTGGTTAGAATGCACTTGAGCAGTCCGGAGACCCAGGTTAAATTCCCTACTCTTCCACTGACTTCTTGTGTAACCTTGGGCAACTCAGTTAAGCACCGAAATAAATCCCCCCTTTAGTGTCTCTGTCCCTCAACTCCCCAGCTGTAAAAAGGGAACAATCTCACAGATGTTTTGTGAGCATAAACACATTAAAGATTGAGGTGCTGAGATACTATAGTAGTCAGGACCATGTAAGTATCTTAGATAGAGAGATAAATTAGCCCATATTAGTCTCCAAAGGCAAATGAAATGCGGTTTGCTATTGCCACATACCCCCTCTGGGCCAGTCATGACATTTCAAGTGTGCAGGGCCTCAGTTTCCCCCCTCGTTAGTCTGTCCCACCTCCCAGACATGGGACAGACACCACATCTCGAGTCCTGCTGGATGCTTTTCCTCAGGCAGCCACTGTATTGCCCAATGGCAAAACAAAGCAACCTTGAATAGGCCTTTACCACCCCAAAGTTCTCCTTTCACTCAGGCCTTGTGCTATAATTGATCTGCTAGGACCCGCTTTCTTCCCATATCTTTTGGAAAAGGCCTATCAAAATGTTTACTGTGTTCAAGTGTGGCTTAAGACCACCATTGGAGCTGGTGCCGTTCCACTCTTTAACTGATCGACTGCCCTGTCTACTTCTACTATGGTGATAGTTCCTAGATCAATGCTCAGATCTTCTCCTTCCTATGTGTCTGGGTGGTGGTTAGCCATTGGCTTGTCACTCAGTAGTTGACTAAAGTACTGCCTCTCTATATTAAATTGTTCTGATTCGGATGCTGCACCCCATATTCTTCATAAACATATTGTTATGATATGACATAACTAAGATATATTTTATGCAAGATGGGTCATGTGCGGTATCATTGGAAAAGTTATGTAATGATCCATTTGTATGCATGTTTCATTTCTGTATCTGAATTTAGGAATGTGGACTATGTAACAATTACAGCTGTGTGCGTACTTGGGTAATGCCCACCAGCCAGTATGCAATCAGCCTGGATGGCCCATTAAGCAAGACAATGGATCTTTGAAGATGCTGATCTCCCGTCTTCCTGGAGTTCCTTCCAGTGGATGTTACAAATAAGCCTTGGCTCATGGTTTGTTTTAACACCGCAAAGTCATGTGGTGATGTCACCTGGTACGAAATACCACCTTGGACACTGCTGGCACTTTTCCACTGAAGAAGGGTGGGGAATGAAACAGGGAAACAAAAGATTCCCACCATATGTAAATTCTATTTAAAGCTGGAGACTGAGTTAATCCAGGTAACTGGTTCTTCACTGAATTCCCACCCAGGATGACTGCTGTAAACACCTAAGACTGATCTGGGGAGAAAGGACTGGGACACAGGCTGAGAGAGGGGTCAAGCCCATCAAGAGAAACACCTGAACTCTAAGCTGCAGAAACTCTGCAACCTGCCTAAAACAACATTTAGGGTGAGAAATTACTATTTGTGATCAGTTTCTTCAGTGAATTAAGTTTAGGTTTGTTTACTTTGTTTACTTTGCTCAGTAATTTGCTTTGTTCTGTCTGCTATCCCTTATAATCACTTAAAATTCATCCTTTGTAGTTAATAAACTCAAGTAGTTTCTAAAACCCAGTTTGTGCAATTCATTACTTGGTGGGCAAAGAACGGTGCATATCTTCCTCCACCTTGAGGGAGGGGGTGATTTTCATGAGCTTACACTATATAGATCTCTATACAGTGCAAGACAATATAATTTTGGGGTTACACTCCAGAGGGTGTGTGTACGGGAGTGCTGGGCAATCCCCTAGCTGAGTTCTCCCACAGAGAGCTGATCCCAGACTCTGTGCGATTCTACTGCCGGGTGTGTCCCTACCTGTGTGTGTGCGGGAAGAGGGCTTGAGAACCTGTCATGGCAGCACTGAGTGAGGGGAACCCAGTCTGGTAGGACAGGCAGGCTCAGTGGCATCCCAGCACATCTGGTGGCACCCCAAAAGGGGGAGGTCCAACCTGTCACACTGATGTCTTAATTGTCCTCATCATCTTGTTGGTGTTTGTTTTGCTTCCTGACAACAGTCTTGTGAAGTTGTACAGTGATAAGCCTCTTACAAACGATATGGGAAGATGAAAAATTACCAGATGGGAGGGAAAATGGTCATATAGTGAAGCTACCAAAGAAAGGAGACCTCAGTCAATGCAAAAACTGAAGGGGTATTCAACTGCTGTCGAACCCAAAGAAAGTTCTTACGTTATCCTAGGCAGAATAAAGAAAGCAGTAGATTCAAGGCTATGGCAAGAATGGGCATGGATCAGATAGCAGAAATCATACATGGATCTAATAATAACCTTACATATCATCACAGATCTGTCTATTGAATGGCAGTCACTGCTGTACATGAATTTCATAGATTTCCAAAAAGCCATTGACACAGTGGATAGAGGCTATACCACCATGGAATCCCACAGAAATATGCAAACATCATTCAGAGCTCCTATGAAAATATGACCTGCCACGTAATATGTAACAGCAAACTGACTAACCCATTCAAGATTACTATAAGCATCAGACAAGGATGTTTTATGTCATCCATGATCTTTCTAATGGTAGTGGACTGGGCAAAGAAAAAGACCACAGACCAGACAAGGGGTATACAGTGAGCTCTCACACAGAAGTTAGAGGACCTTGGCTTTTCAGATGACATCAACCTGCTGTCCCAGGCCCACAGAGACATGCCAGCCAAAACAAATAATCTCCAGACCTATGTTGAAAATCAGCACTGAGAAAACTAAAACCATGAGAATTCACACACATGAAGAAACACCAATAACACTTTCTGGAACTGTTATAGAAGAGGTCCAACATTTCACATACCTTGGCAGCATCGTAAGCAAAACAGGTGGAACAGATGAAGACATTAAAGCCAGAATAGCAAAGCCAGACAGGCCTTCATAACCCTAAAGCTGGTCTGGAGAAATAGAAACCTTGACCTGCCCTCCAAACTAAACTTTGCATATTTAATACCATTGTAAAGTCTGTCTAACTATATGGTGCTGAAACTTAGAGTCTTATCAAGACTTATTTAAACTCCAGGTAAGTCTTAAACAGCGGCCTCGGACAAATCCTCAACATCAAATAGCCGGAAAAAAATCACAACTGAAGAGTACAAAATGAAACGGATAGGACAGGAAATTACGAAATGAAACTGGAGATGGCTAGGACACACATGGGAGGAAAGACCGGAGCAACACAACAAAACAGGCATTAGAATGGAATCACCAGGGCAAGAGGCGACAAAGTAGATCAAGGATGACATGGAAACAAACCTCAGAAGCAGAACTTGGAGCCATCAAAATGCCACGGAAAGAAGCTAGGACTGCAGCCAGAGACTGTCAGAGATGGAAGGCCCTATGTTTTTGGTATGGAATAAAGAAGTTGCTTGTCTTACTCCATCCCTCAGGTTCTCCTCCCAGCTCCCAATTAAATCAAGCCACTTCCTTTCATGTTTCATCTGCAGACCCAGGGGCTCCTGCAGGTGCTCAAAGTCTTCCTGCAGTCTCCTCCCTCAGCCCATCATGAGCTCCTGCCTGAGTCCCTCTGGTGTGGACAACCTCCTCCTACTCCCAGAGAGGCCCTGAAGAGGCCTCCTTTTCCCCTGCAGCTTCCTCTTTCCTTTTAGTAATGTCAGGTGCCGCCCATCAGGACCATCTGGGAAGCAGCTACTTTGTCACAGAGGAACTGGGCCCATTTCTCTTAAAGGGGTCAGTCACCCTGTGACAAACATCCCAGCTTCTGGGCAAGTTTTGTGGGGTTCCTTCTTTGTCCATTACCAGGGGTTTTGCAAGAAGTCGGTGCTGATGCCACAGTGGTGGCCAGCAGGTTGCTGATGGGAGTGTCAGACCCAGCCCTACTCTTGAAGAATGGAAGTCAGGGAAGGATAACGGTAAAGGAAAAACAGTTGATAATGGGAGCACCTAGGAATTTTGAAATCGTATGGTGAAAACTGTGGACAGCGTAGCATGTTTCATATTACCATAGAATAGGTCATTTGGAATCCACGGTGGAAATTATGTAGCTAGGTTAATTCACTTATGTACACGAATTATACCAATTTGTGTCACTAACTTAGGAAACGGACCTATGAAACTAATTACATTTACATTCACATAAATTGGGCATGTACATTACAATCCCCCTCCCCCTACACACACACACACACACAGTCTCATGTTCTAATTCAAACAATATGCAGCCCAAGAATTATTCTCCAAAGAAATTTCCGAATGTCATTATCGGTTTCTGGGCAGTTTGTTCCGAAGGCCAGCACTAAGATTATACACCACATAAATCCCACTGAAGCCTTATTTTTATAACTTAAACTAACATCAAAGCAGAGCCCCAGTAGAGCGTTAAGCAGATCTCAAGGGTTGAGTCAGATGATTTCCACAGACAGTTCAAGCCATGAAGTATGGAGTGTTGCTGTAGCTGTGTCAGTCCCCGTACATTAGAGAGACAAGGCGGGTGAGGTAATATCTTTTATTGGACCAACTTCTGTCCTTGTCTCTCTCACCAAGAGAAATTTGTCCAATAAAAAGCAATGAACTCACCCAACTTGTCTTCCCAAGTCAGGAAGCTGAAATTCCAGAAATTTCTTGGACAGCTGACAGCATGTAGAACTGTAAATATTCCTACATATTAACATGATTGCAACCAGAAGCCGAAACTCAGGACTGGCACCTTCCAGTTTGGATAGGAGTTAGGAGTGTCATGAAGTGAAGAAGGCATGATTACGTGAGCCAGGCGTTTTCAACCTTTTTTTTCATTTGCGGAACCCTAAAAAAATTTCAGATGGAGGTGCAGACCCTTCCGGAAATCGTAGACAGAGTCTGTGGACCCCAAGTTGAAAGCCGCTGCTCTATCGTAATGGCAAACCTTTCGTGGACCCCTTAGACAAAGTCTGCAGACCCATAGGGACCACAGGTGGAAAACCACTGACATAAGCCAATGAAGCAGAGACACCCGCCAAATTAAAATGGGATAATGGTATCCCAAACTGTCCTCCTCTTAGGGCTTCTGTACGTGGCACGGTAATGTTCGCTAAAGGGGAGTGAATTCTAAAGCACACGGCGCTTGGCGCACTAACTGGCCTATGTAGACCCTACTGGCGGGCAATAAATGTTAATGTTGTGCACTAGAGAACTTTTAGTGCATGCCAGCAGGGCGTACACTGGCCAGTTAGTGCGCAACACATTGGTGTGCTTTAGAATTCACACCCTTTAGTGTGCACCGCGGTGCCATGTAGACGAGACCTTATATGATGGGATGGAACAGTGTTTGTTACGGAAAAAAGACAGAAGATGCTTCTGTTTCAAAACAAGGGTGGGACCATTTTTAACTACTGGCCTCAATCTGGTTTCAAAGTCAACACCCAAAGGAATTTGGCAATGATTACAGCAAACCAAGCAAGAAAAAAAAAATGCCTGCACTTTCCCCCTATTATTACTGATGAGTGAATTAGCTCTTAAAGATGTGATAACAAATGCAAAGAAACTTTATGAAGCGTATTTCAAACCATTAATTAACCTTGTATCAGAAGATCTAAGACATAGGAAAACATGTCATTAGCTGAATGGAACACACACATTACAACAGGGTGGGACGGGAGCCAGGTTTTTTTTTTTCTTCTTTTTTTTTTTTTGTCCAGTAACAATTTTTGAGATGTCAAAACCATTTCCTGGCCCCAATGCAGAGGAAAAGTCAAAATCTCAAAAATGGTTGAGAACTGACAATCCTAAAAATAAATGTATCGGTTGAGGTCAGTCAAATGTAGTTTGTTTTGATCATTTCAAAAGGCCTCGTTTTGATCTCAACCATTTTTAATGTATTCATTCTTTTTTTTTTACTTAGAATTAGCTTTGAAATGAAAAGTTGTTTAAACTCGAAAAACCGGAATGTAGCATTTGGAAAACGACAAAATGAAATGTTTAATTTAGTCACTTTTTTCAGAAAAGGTGCTAGGATAATACAATGAATAATAATAAAGCATCGTGCATATGCCACACACCTAGAGCCTAAGTCTAAGCCAAAATCCACTGACGTCAATGAGCAGAATCTATTGACTTCAGTGGGCATTGGATTCAGCTCCTATTGAGCCAGTTGCAAGGGCTAATTTTTGTTGGGGCTTCATACCCCACAGTATCCACCTATTGATGGGCTCAGATATGCACAGTTTGGTACCATTAAACCCACACTCAAACTCCATCTGCTTTGCTAAGCAGCCGGGAGGATTATTCAGAATTAGTGTGTGATGTACACTGTGCTGTACGTGAGATGTGAAAGTATGGGGAGCTCATGTCATGGGATGGACGCATCACCTCCAATGTATTGCCCTGCTTGCTTCTGGAATGGGCATTTTCCTTTATCATATTATCCAGTCTTCTGTGCAAAGTGCCAGAAATGAGGCCAGTATATGAGTATCGCAAAGAAGGGCCTTTTCTCAAACTACATATTTAAAGTGTAATTCTTCAGAATGGGCCCTTGCAGTATGCAACTGAAGAGATGGTAAAAAGCCACAGTACTCCGTTCATGAACGCACTCTGGGATAAATATTCTAAACCATAATCAGCATGAGCAGAATATGTTAAAAGCAAAGTATCTTCTTGCAAACTAAGCATTTTTTATTTGCTTATTATTTCTGAAATGTATGATATTTACTGTTGTGTTTTTCGTGTTGAAAGGCATTAATTTGCTAACAGGCAAACCCAGCACTTGAAAACTCTGAATTATTTCTCAGATCTAACCAAGCCCAACTTCTCAAACACATATTAGGGTTTGATTCAAGGTGTCACATCAGGGGAGTACTTTCTCAAACCGCTCTTTTCCTATTTTGAATAAGCCACAATGACTGGATATACATCCATTAAAATCTATCACTGGATGAAGGGTCTTCACTTCTGATTCTGCTATTTATGGTCTAGGCAGCTGTAGAACCTATGCAGCTCTGAATATCAGTCTTTTGGGAGACAAGGTGGAACTGGTGGTTATGGCAGAAGAAGTCTCTATAATACAGGTGGAACGGGGAGAATTTCCCATAATTAAGGCATCTGGAGGCTTTAGTGTTGGACATTATGGGCACTGTGGCTATGGTAGTTCACCACAAACTATGGCAGTTCGTGGCAGGGTTTGTCTTTCTGGCTTTAGAAGACATGGTACTTTTGATGGTCTTGGTAACCTTGGTGATTACAGAATGTTTCAAGCTTATGACAAATTTGGAGCTCTTAGTATATCATAAGGTCCTCCTGGAAGCTCTACTGATTGCAGAAGGAATGATATCTGACGGGTGAGCACTGAGGAGAGCCTCCTGCAATCCCGTCTGTGTGTGGGAGCTGACCAGAGGACCATTACGTACTAGCAGAGGAGCGAGAACAAATGAAGAACCTCAGCAACCAGTTTGCCCAAGGTGAGAGCAAAACTTCATCTATATTCTATATGGCCTGTGCTAGATATGGATCCAGGTCTGATTTTCCCCACGTTCATGTGTGGTTCGACCCATGGTTTCAGATCCATGCTCTTTCTAATGAAAAGTGAGAAAAATTGAGATCCTGTTTTGTGAAAAAGCATCTGCTAGTAATTAATATGTTTTCCAACCCTTCTTTGAGATAGACCTCAAGCACCCAACAGACTCCCGTGAAATCAATGGAAAGGCTCCCGTTAACTTCAGTGGAGTTGGAGAACACCCATAGACCGTGCCACTACAGAACTTACCCCAGGGGTCGGCAACCTTTCAGAAGTGCTGTGCCGAGTCTTCATTTATTCACTCTGATTTAAGGTTTCGCGCGCCAGTAATACATTTTAACGTTTTTAGAAGGTCTCTTTCTAGAAGTCTATAATATATAACTAAATTATTGTTGTATGTAAATAAGGTTTTTTAAATGTTTAAGAAGCTTCATTTAAAATTAAATTAAAATGCAGAGCCCCCCGGACCGGTGGCCAGGACCCAGGCCGTATGAGTGCCACTGAAAATCAACTTGAGTGCCGCCTTCGGCACGCATGCCATAGGTTGCCTACCCCTGACTTAACACTTTGGAAATAAATAACAGTAGTGTGTGTGGATTACACTCCCTTGCAGTCATCCTTAAAACATCTTTAAAGCACCAAGGACCGCATTGCAAATTTACTAGTATTGTGAATGCAGCTGGTTAAAATTTTTCCAGTAGAACAGTTTTCTGTTGGAAGATGCTGATTTGACACAATGAAATGTGTTTCATGGGACTGTAGCTATTTAATTGAAATTTTCAGCAGGAAATTAGCAAAATGTTTCATTTCGATAGTCAAAACAAAAGGGTTTGTCCTTATCGTTTTCACTATCATATTGTATATAATGCAATCTATGAAGTTGAAACAACATGTTTCTTTTGATAGGGGTAAAACATTTCCATAAGGTCTAAATGAACTATTTCGTTCATGAAAAATTCCGAGGTTTTGAATTTTTGCCTCAAATTGGGATGAAATCACATTTTGAAATCTTGGAATTTCCTCTTTACACCAATTTTAATGTCAGGAATAGGTCCGGTCATAGCATAAGAACCTGACCTGTTTTGTGGTTTAACAAAGTCTATTTAACTTTGTTACCTATTTATCATTATGTTGGGGGTAGGGTAACTATCAGCACGTCATTTCCGTTGTTTGGCTTCCTTTGTATTTCAAACCGACAAGCTATTTATTTGAGAGGAGCGAGGTTTGGGAGGAATACCTTTCGTTGGCCCAGCTTCCCTTAGTGAAAGAGAGCGAGACGCTTCCAAGCTCCACAGAGCTCTTCTTCAGGTCTGGGAAAGGTAATCAGAGTGTCCATCAAATAGAAGGAGGAACAGATTGTTACGCATCAGGAATTAAACACATGTTGCAAGACACCATTCAAAATGAAGTGGGCAGTTAGCACCTCTGCAGTCGTGGGGCAAAGGAGAGTTAGTGGGTTATAGGTTGTTGCAGTGAGACCTAAGGCCAATGTCTCTATTGCGTCCTTGTCTAGCAGTGTTATGAATTTAAGCGCTCAGGCTCCTCTTTTGAAGGTGTTGCCTATGACCGCAGAAGAGTTAACTGCCCACTTGGTTGGGAATGATTTCTTGCAACATATGTTCACTTCTTACGCTTAACGGTGTGTTCCGCCTTGTATTTAGCGGTAACACTCTGTACCTTTATCACACCCGAAGAAGAACTCTCTCGAGTTAGAAACCTTGTCTCTTTCATAGGCACCGACTCCGTGGGTGCTCCGGGGCAGGAGCACCCCTGGGGAAAAATTGGTGGGTGCTCTGCACCCACCGGCAGCTCCCCGCCCTGCCCCCCCACCCCAACTCACCTCCGCCTCCGCTCCGCCTCCTCCCCTGAGCGTGGTGCCGTGTCCTTCTCCCCCTCCCTCCCAGCGCTTGCGCCGCAAAACAGCTGTTTTGCACAGCAAGCCTGGGAGTGGGGGAGGAGGGGGAATGAGGCATGCTTGGGGGAGGAGGCGGGGCTGGGGAGGGGTCCAATGGGGCAGGGGGGGCGGAGTTAGGGTGGGGACTTTGCGGCAGGGGTGGAGTCGGGGCAGGGTGGGGCCGGGGGCGCAAGCACCCACCGGCACAGAAAACAGTTGGCACCAGTGGTCTTTTCACCAGCTAGTTGGTCCAATAAACAATATTACCTCACCTACCTTGTCCCTCTCAGGGCTAGTCTACACTTACCTGCCGGGTCGACGCGGTGAGTTCGACTTCTCGGAGTTCGAACTATCGCGTCTAATCAAGACGCGATAGTTCGAACTCCCCGCGCGCTCCGGTCGACTCCGGAACTCCACCACCGCGAACGGCGGTGGCGGAGTCGACCTTGGAGCCGCGGAGTTCGACCCCACCGTGTCCGGACGGGTAAGTCAGTTGAACTAGGGTACTTCGAGTTCAGCTACGCTATTCGCGTAGCTGAACTTGCGTACCCTAGTTCGACCCCCCCGCCCCCTTAGTGTAGACCAGGCCTCAGATCCTGGGACCAAAATGGCTACAATCACCTTGCAAACAAGCTATTTATTTGTCCTCTGGAATAACAAGTATCCACCCCTCACCCCAATTCCTGAATGAAAGAGACCAGCTTAGCTGTCTTTCTGTTTTGTTGTTTTCAGTTCTTTCATGGATACACCATTTTATTATTTATTAATATTATTATCGTAATACCTAGAAATCCCCAAGAAATAAAAACAACCCCACTGTGCTCGGTGCTGTACAGGGGAATAACAAGAAGTCAGTAATGACCCCAAAGAGCGTATCATCTAAGGGCCAGATTTTTAGAGGTATTTAGGCAGATCTTCAGAACCACCAGAGCCTTTCAATTGGAGTTAGGTACATGAATACCCTTAAAAATCCACTCCAGGTGTCAGACAGGATGCCGAGGCATGAAAAGAACTGGTTTTAGCAGAAAAACACCAGCCCCAGCTCCCTTCTGCTTAACCAATGCCAGCCAATAGCTATTTGTAGGCATGAAGGCAAAAGCAGGTTTTCAAGACCGATTTAAAGGAGGACCAGGGGTCAGCTTTACAATTTGGGCAGGGAGCTTTTTCCCATGCATAGAGGAGCAGCATGGGGAAAAGGGTTGAGGTGCTCAAGAAAGGTACAGGACAGGTAGGTGATGAAGTCTGCCATTATAGTTACTCCTGGATTTTGGTGTACACGTCCGACTCCTGGAGCCGTAGAACAAGTTGCTGATGACCAAGTGGAACATCTTGCACCAGCACGTTAGTCTGGAAAAATCTCAAGCCGCGCTGTGAGAATTACCTCTGCGGGCTGAGGAAGCCGTTTGACCATTTGTTTAAGCAACAGAGAACGACTGGTAAGTAAAAGAGCATGCCACAAAGCAGCTTGTGGATCAGCTCAAGTGGAAGTAAGAGATTATCCATCAGTTATTTTCTTCTCTCTCTGCCTGTGGCTACAGTCCTTCCTCTCTTATCCACGTTTCTTGCGTCCAAGGAATTCCACAGCCATTGCTGAGCTGTCTCTGGCTGGCACTGTTAATATGATTGACCTGCAGTATAGCATCATCTTCCATCACTAATTATACTGACCTTTCAATTAAGCAGCTTCATTTTTGCTCAGTTGGTCATAGTCACTAGCAGCTCAGTTCTTCAGGTCTTATTTGAAAACTCCCTGTGTTTGTTACCCCTGTAGCTAATTAGCGCACTCCTAATTCTTTGTGTTCTCTGTGCATTGATCTCAGGCTTCTTTTTCAGGTTGGAATTACATGAGAGGTTATGTGAGCTAAGCCACTTCTTCCACTCTCCTTGTTGGTTTAGTAGCATCAGACTTCTTTTCTCTTCACTCAAGCTTGGAGCCAGATGTGTCTCTCCATCAACTTCAATTCTCCTGCAAAATTCCTAACAATGTTATCAACCCTCTGTCCACATGGGCCACTTTTCCAAAGTGGATTTGTTAGTCTCTAAGGTGCCACAAGTACTCCTCGTTCTTTTTCCTCAAATAAAATATGGCAAAATGTAATATTAAAGATCTCAGGATTGATTCTCTACTGCAGGGGTTCTCAAACTGGGCATCAGGATCCCTCAGGGGGTCATGAGGTTATTAGATGGGAAGGTTGCAAGCTGTCAGCTTTCATCCCAAATCCCGCTTTGCCTCCAGCATTTATAATGGTGTTAAATATATAAAAAAGTGTTTTTAATTCATAAGGGGGGTGGTGTCACATTCAGAGGCTTGCTGTGTGAATAGGGTCACCAGTACAGAAGTTTGAGAACAACTGATCTACTGCACTTCTACCGTTTGGTGCCATTTTAACTTCAGTGAAATTGCACCAATGGGGAAATGGAGTAGAGGAATCAGGCCTGAATTGCAGGTTGGAAGGGAAATGTATTGTCCATGTTTCCCGTAGTGGTTGTTGAGTCTGACAAGATCACTCATCTCTTCTTTTTCCCACCAGAGACAAGGAGGAACTCAACAGGCCCATGGCTACAGAGAATGAGTTTGTGGTGCTGGAGAAGGTGACACATTCAGGTGGCTAAAGATATGAATTTGTAAATAAATACATTTAATGTGGCCATTTCAGGAGCAGTAGGTTTCAGGAGAGATTTGAATGAGAAGAGGATGATGGCTTGGTGAACAGGACTAGATTGGGCTCAGACTCAGCCACTAAGTACCTAAGTCACTAAGTACCTAAGACAGACCCTAGCTCCCTTTAATGTGATTTTTTTTTATCACTGGTAATAGATCACTAGATAGATCGCACCTGTTGGGGTACCATTAACACCAACTAAATATCAAAGCCCTAAAACACAAGCACCTCCCAGTTGTAACAGGGGCGGGATAGCTCAGTGGTTTGAGCATTGGCCTGTGTGACGAAGTGGGACTGTTCTTAATATTTCCTCTGAATACTGTGTGGGTGCCTCAGTTTCCCTTATGCATTTCTTAAGTCTCTAGGTGGTGGGATAAAGGCCGATGTGCATAAATCACCAACACTCTGTCTCCTGGCAACAAATGGCCGGGGCCCTTCCCCCCTGCAAGGAAATAGCTAAAGGTGAACAAAGAGATCAGGTGACCTCCTGGCCCGGGAAAGAGACAAAGGCCAGAAAGGAGGGGCTGGAGGGGGTTCAGTTTGGGGCTGGCTGGGGACGTGGAGTGAGTGCAGACGGGGTTGTCTGGCTCGCTGGACCCCAGAAGGGACCCAGCTGAGGGGTCCCGTTCTCTGTACCTACAAGCTCTGTTTTAGACCGTGTTCCTGTCATCTAATAAAGCTCTGTTTTACTAGCGGGCTAAGAGTCACGTCTGACTGCGAAGTGGGATGCAGAACCCTCTGGCTTCCCCAGGACCCCACCAGGGGTGGACTCACTGTGGGAAGCACACAGAGGGGCATATGCTTAATGCTCCAAGGTCAGACCCAGGAAGGTGAAGCCATGGGAGCTTCTTGCCCTGAAGACAGTCTGCTCCAAGGGAGAGGAGCCTCCCCAAAGTCCTGACTGGCTTTCTGGGGAGCAGTTCCAGAGCATTGCCCAGGGACTCCGTGACAGCCTGCTAAACCCAGGGTTGTGAGCTCAATCCTTGAGGGGGCCATTTAGGGAACTGGGGTAAAAATCTGTCTGGGGATTGGTCCTGCTTTGAGCAGGAGGCTGGATTAGATGACCTCCTGAGGTCCCTTCCAACCCTAATATTCTGTGATTGCTAACAGAGTATTCACACATAAGGCTTTCGACTTTTGAGTCCCCTGAAAAACCCATGTTTGCAGAAGATAAAGAAATGTTGGCATTAAAAGAGTCCTAGAATGTTCTCCAACTGTTCTCCCAAATAGACTAAGGGGTACGGTTGGATAACATACATATGCTGACTTATAACATTGAAATATCAAGACGATGAATTGCTAAATAGTCCGTTTGAGAGCTTTGTTAGTTATACTTTAATCATGTATAATTACTAATAGTGAATGAGTGTTAATACGGCTAAGGCCTTGCTGGCCTGCTTGTGGTTTTGCCAGTTCTTCTGTCATGTAGATTTGCTTCAAAAGATGTTATTGCTGACAGGACAGAGGTAACATCTTGTGCTGGAAGTTTGGAGATAAAAAAAATACACAAGCCTTTAATGACAAGAAGCCCTTTTGACTGGGAAAACCCAGGGGCAGGATGACCTGAAACAGACTGACACAGAAATTGTCTAAGCAGCAGAAATTGTGCACATCAACACTTCTGCATGCATTGCATAAGAAATGGGCCCAACGTGCCTAACGGAGCTGATCAGAGAGAGGCTAAGAAATATGTAATGAGGAAATACATACGAAGACCCTGGTGGAAAAGGCCCAGGTTGGAGAAACACCATACCAGAAAGTGAAGAAATAGACTGAAGGACCCAACCCAGAGACCGGAGGAGGCAGTGAGCATCCTGGAGCTCTGGTATGAGGTAACTTGGGCCCTGTACCTATTCTGTTATTGTCTGGCATAAATATGCATTCAGCCGCTATAAGGGACAATAATTCTGTCTGAAATTGTATAAATAAAGGCAAAACCTGATTAAAACTAAAACTGGGCAGGCTTGTGACCGAGTTTCCCACCTCACGTTCTCAGCACACCTCTTCCTCCCCATTAGCTTTGGAGCTGTTTGATTTCATTCTGGAAGAAACTGCAGCATCTCCAGGATGCTTCTTAATTGGAGATATCATGCTTCAAAAGTCTGGTTCAAACGAGTGCTAGTTTTGCTGCGGCTTCCATTTTGTTCCTTGTTTGAATGGGAATCATTTTAGAACAGTGGTTTTCAACCTCTGGTCCATGGACCTTGGTCCGCAGACTAAGTCTAAGATTTCCAAAGGGGTCCATAGTTCCATTCAAAAATTTGTAGGGGTCCCCGAATTAAAAAAAGGTTGAAAATCACTGGTTTAGAATACCTGTGACCTCCTTTCATGCACATGTATTACCACGTTAGAGCTGGAAGTGAAGGTGGATTTGTTGAGACAGGAGCTGGAATTGCTGAGATGCATGTTTGAAGAGGTAAGGACTCCTCCCAGTCTATCCAGATGGAAATTCAGCATCTGCTTTTCCTGAAATCGCCTTCATTTTGGGAACGATCCAGATTGCATTCGACAGAATGGATTTCATAGCTGGAATTTCTATTTTTATTAATCCACTCCTACATATGGAACTGTCAATCCCATATAAAGTTATCCTGGGAATCGTCAACATTGAGCAGGAATCCACATGGTGACAAACCAACAGAGGTGGGAATAGTAGGCCCCATCCACTGGACATGGGCCACTTTTCTGGGTGGGTGGACCCTATGTCTGGATTAAAGGGGAGAGGACTCTATATTTCTCACAGGCAAAGCCTTTTACATTGGACTTTAGTTGCAGGATCAGAACTTGCTCAATAAAATTAGCAGCATGTTTTCCCATGCAGGGGTGGCTCCAGGCACCAGCACGCCAAGCATGTGCCGTGGGCAGCAAGCCACGAGGGGCGCTCTGCTGGTCGCCACGAGGGTGGCAGGCAGGTTGCCTTCGGCGGCATGCCTGCGGAGGGTCCTCTTGTCCTGCGGCTTCGGCGGACCTCCCGCAGGCGTGCCGCCAAATCTTCTGGACCGGGGACCTCCCGCAAGCAAGCCGCCGAAGGCAGCCTGCCATCCGTGCTTGGGGTGGCAAAATACCTAGAGCCGCCCCTGTTCCCAGGAGTATGAATGAGGGGATCTGGAGAAGGAGCTCTAACGCAATCACTTGATTGAAACTTTACGCAACTTCAATTTTCTATTTCTGCGTATAGTGATAAACTGTGCAATGCACCAGGCAAATCGTGTGAAATCTGCAAGCAATCTCCTTAACCACTAGCTGACTTATGATAGACACTTGGAGTACCTAGTAGAAAAACAACTGTGCTTCAGGGACATTATGCCCCCACTCTGTATCAATCCTCCTCAATCTGGAATTGAAACGGTAAAGTGAATCCTTAGTCTTAAATGCTCAATAATTACATAAAGGGAAAATAATACATTCCCGTTGTCTTTGACAGGTTGCCTGTTTGCAAACAGCCATTTGTGATGCTGAGCAGAATGGAGACTGTGTCCTTAAAGATGCCTGAGATAAATATGTTAGATTACAAAACGCCCTACAGAAATCCAAGGATGGGCTGGCATGCATGCTATGGGATTGCCACGAGCTGCTGAATGTCAGGTTGGTCCTGGATATTGAGATTGCTATATACAAGACATGGCGGGAATGAGAAGAAAAGGAAAGAGACAGGTGCATAATACCTATAGGTACTGTGTATAGTACTCAACATTTCAATGATCCCACTTTGTATTCAATGAGAATTCAATTATTTAATCATCAGAAGATATAGAACAAGTAATATTGCCATATACCAATACAGGAAGTTGTGTTGCTCCAAGATTATGGATGCTTGGATTTTCAAAGGCACCTAAGGGATTTTCATGCTTAACTCCCACTGAATTTCAAATGGAAGTTGGGTGCCTAATTCACTTAGACACCTTTGAAAGTCCCAGCTGTAGAATATGTCTCGTAGTTAGATGAATTTCTAAAGAAGTTAGGTCTTATCTAGTGCAGCTTCTTAGTAACATAGTCGGCTTATGGGATAATTTGTTTCTTTGTTTACCCCCAACAGGATATGTTCAATGCCTCATGGTCACTGGGTAAATACTAAATGAAGCAGACAGTGGATGTAGGCCCTGACCTGACCAAATGAGCCAAAAGACCTTTCAAATTCCCGTGCACAAAAAGCACGCTGACAAAGAGACCTGAAGAGCGAGTTATTTAACCCGGGACCATTTCAGAAAAAAATCAGGATAAGAGGGGCAAAGTGGTGCCAGCATATAGAACATTCTATGCCATTACGTTATAATCTGAAGTGGAAGATGCAATGAAGCATATAGACCTTTGTAAAGTAAGAGGGGAGGACCACAAACCAAGATCTGGAGGGGTAACTTCCCCCCCAGGTCCCATAGCAAGTGATGCCCCTGCTCACTAATATGAACTGAATTGACCTTGGGCAAAATATAAAGGTAAATGAGGACTAAAGATGGATGCTTCTCTGTAGTGCTTTTGAGAAAATGGCACCGTATTGTTGACTACCTGGAGATTATGAAGTATCCCAATTCCAAATAGACTTTGTCTTGTATCAAAGAGATTGGCACCTCCATAGAGAGTTGGGTGAATAACTCATCTGGCAGTTTGGTGGCAGCGCTGAAGAAATGAAAAAATGATATGTTCTGTTTGAAATGAATCTGAATTTTTTTGGTGAATTGAGAAGCTCTGTTTCAGAGTGAGGACTTAGACCTGGGTTTCTCACATGCCAGTAAAGGGTATTAACTAGGGGGGTAAGGGTAACAAGGAAAAGGGCGGGGTAGTAGAAGCTGCAACACCACCACCGTCTCCTCCTCCCCCTCTGTTTTAGACTAGATGAAACTATTCGTGTCAAATTTGTGAATAGTTTCAGGTCAACCAAAAGTGCATTTTTCATTGAATAACCTATTTGTCTAAAATTTGTTGTCGGCTCTTCCTGCATCTACCATAGTCAGTTTGTCCTGAAAAGACCTAAGAGTCATCTAGGGGATAGCTTTTATTCTACGTAAATTCTTATACTGCCTTCCAGTAGTCATTAGTCAACAGGACTAACATCTGTCACATGTAGTTTGTTCTCTCTCTGATCCTCTCCCCGCCGGGGGATAATTGCGAGGTTTTGTTTTCAGAGGGGTTTGTTTGATAGATCTCTGTAATGAGAAGATTGACAAGCTGACGGGGCTGTGACGGGGAGATGAGATGGATTTGAGTCAGAGATGCTTAGTGCAAAGCAATCTTTGAAGCCTGTCATCAAAGTAGGTGTGGGGAGAACCAATGGTTGGATTTCACAGAGGCTTTGTGAGACAACTTAATGGAAACTTTCGGTTCCCTTTCCAAAGGAACCACTGAATCTGCCAAGCCTCAAAGCAGGGAGTGTCGCACTAGAACTGTTACCTAGCAATAATGTTAATCAAGAAATGGCTGGGTATCCCTGATGTAATATTTGGGGGGAGACAGTCACAACTGAAAAGGATCTTAATATCTGGATTCAATATTTGAAGCTAAATGACCATAGGAACTCTCCAGTGTCTCAGGCCTTGTCTAAACTACCACTTACTTTGGTATAACTTATATCACTCAGGGGTGTGAATAATCCACCCCCCTGAGCGATGTAAGTTACACCGACTTAAGTGCCTGTGTGGACATGGCCTGAAATACTCATGGAAGGACAGTTATAGTGCTGACGGGAGAGTGCTCCCTCGTCGGCATGGAGCATTTTCACCAGACATGCTACAGCCGATGTAGTGCTTATAGTGTAAACTAGCCCTCAGTGGGAATAGTGTTTAGGCTCCAATTCAGCAAAGCACTTAAAACATTTTCCTAACTTTAAGCAAGTTCTTGAGTCCATCCCGATATAGCAGCTCATGCTTAACTCCTATGGAACTCGAGCGCATGCTTTAAGTTTAGCATGTACTTACATGTTTTGCTGAATAAGGATGGAGTTAAGTAAATGCTTAAAAGCTCTGCTGAATCAAGACCAGTCTTATAGCCTGGGATTCACATCTCACCAATGAAGAGGGAAAAAATCATCCATGTACTGTGGTTCTTCAAAGATGCTAGTCAGCAAGGATACAGAAGGCAAAATCAGAAAGTACATTAAAGAAAAAGGTGGCTTCAGAATTTTACTAGTTCTGAGCATATGAAGATAAATAAATAGACATAAAACACTATTAAAATGCGTCCTTCAAAAAAATGACCTTGCATAAACTTCAAAGGAGTACAGATTTCACATAGTGCTCAGGGCTTTGATCACATGACTTCAAGCTGACTTTTATGAGAAAGCAGTTAAAAACCTGAAGCGCTGCCTTCAGATGTTTCCTCTAATGTACCAGCAGAGCAATCTAAAATCAGAGTCACTTGTGAGCATAGGAGGAAGGAATCAAATGTTGAACCATACACTGGGAACTTGCAGCTCAGAGTGGAAAATGCTGCAAGTGTTACACATGTAGAAAGATATAAGTAGGCTTGGAATGATTCACTTTTTATTGGTAAATGTCAATAAACATTGATTTCCCTGCACACACACACAGACTGACAAAAATATTTCCACCAATGATAATGAAAATATAGAGATAGGTGAAGTAAGGAAAATGCTATTTGAGAACTTATTGGAGTTTGATGTAAGGATGTTTACTCGGTATAGTTTGACATACGATGTGGACAGTTTGCGTTAATGGTTATAGAGCTTTAACGTTTTGAATCTCAGTGAATAGGTTCATTAAATAATTGTCTGACCCTCATCTTCATGTCCCACAACTCTGAACGTGTACATTGATAAAACTAGAAAAAACACTTAAAATACATAAAATGACATGCATCCGACGAAGTGGGTATTTACCCACGAAAGCTCATGCTCCAATACGTTTGTTAGTCTATAAGGTGCCACAGGACTCTTTGCCGCTAAAATACATACGTTTATGCAACCCGTGAAAATTTAAATTGATAAACATCTAAAAAAGCTTAGAAATAAACATCAATATTATCTGTTGAAATTATTAAAAACAATGGATTCTGCCAAGCCTAGATATGAGTTATGGAAGTAGAGACCTCAGCTCACGGAAGGTAGGGAATTGGGAACCTTTTTATCACTTTAGGTCTGGTTTGATGGCATGATACAGAGCTTGTTGGAGCTAAAGGCCAGATGATGTTTCAATTCAAAGCCAGGGTGGTAACATTTCTACCGACTGCACTCAATCTGTTTTCAAAGTCAACACCCAAAAGTCCTATGCAACGATTGTGCCAAAACTCTAGTCGAAAAAACAAAGGTGTTTCTGCATTTTTCCCTTTCAAGTTACTGACATGAGCTTCAGCTACTTAGGAAGTCCCTTGATTATAATTACATTCAATACTTTTGAAGTTAATTTAATCCAGTTGATTAAATTTGTATAGCAAGATCTACAGGACTGGAAAAATAATTACATTATCTAGATAGGATGTACCAACCTTCTGAGCAGGGTTTTTCCTTAATAACACGTCTTTGTTGCCTATACACACGCCCATTGAAATGTTCAGAAAATTCAAAGTCCCTTTAAGGATTTTAATTGAATGACACAAACCCTCTCATTAAAGAAATTACAATAATTTAATGTCAAAGGGGTGTGGCACACAGAGCAAGGAAAAAAAATTAGTTTCAGATACAATTTTTCAACACATTTAAAACTTTTCGTTCCATTTTGTTTATTGAGCTTCTCCAGAAATCACTTGCTTGAATTCTAGGAGGGTGCCAGCCAAATTACATACAGATATTGAGACTGAAAAGGCACAATTTCTCCCTGACAACTGCCACCCAGACATGTAGTTTGACTATACATGCTTTGCTGGGTATGGCCAAGATTTTTTCATGTGTCCTGTGTTGCATCCATAGAGGTGTAAGAGCATGTGTGCTTATAACAATCTATTCAATACCCCATACTACTTTTCTCCCATAAGTTGATCATTGTACTTTTTGCCAGAAGCTGGGAATGGGCAATGAGGGGTGGATCACTTGATGATTCCCTTTTCTGTTCATTCCTTTTGAGGCACCTGGCATTGGCCACTGTCAGAAGACAGGATACTGGCCTAGATGGACCTTTGGGCTGACCCAGTCTGGCCATTCTTGTGTTCTAATGTACTGTGCCTACTGGCAGAATCCAGCTGTTTGAGAGATCCTGAAAAATGGACCAGTAACGTAGACCAGAACCCTGTCATGGTATCAAGTATCGGGGAGGGGGGGTAGCCATGTTAGTCTGTATCCACAAAAACAACAAGGAGTCTGGTGGCACCTTAAAGACTACCAGATTTATTTGGGCCTAAGCTTTCGTGAGTAAAAAACCTCACTTCTTCAGATGCATCTGTCATGGTAGGCACTGCATTTGTCGAGCACCTCACACAATGGGATCTTGGTCCATGAATGGGACTCCTAGGAACTATAAGAATAAATAATAACAAGAACAACATTCTGCAGCCTGTTCTCTTATAGCATTAAGAGTGGCGAAACTCTGCTGTAAATAAGCCATGAGGAGTCCCTTGACTTGTTTGGCTAAACTATAATTAGACTTTAAGGAAGCAGAGTAATTAATTAAAATATAAGTCCCGCAAGTGAAGCTTGCAAGCAAAGCATATATTTTAATTTCACATTTATTTCATGTGTAATAGAATGTTTGCTCTGTTTAGCTTCTTTATAAGCCATTTCTTGCTGCCAGGCAAACCAAACCCACAATCTATAAATTAATTTTATGCATCCCATGCAGCTCCTGAAACATATATAAGGTGAAGTTCCTTAACACTATTCAAAGGAAAGCTTTTTCCTTCACTCTCTGCTCTTCTCTTCCACTTGACTGCTTTGCTGATACTGCTCCATTCTCACTCCAAGCAAGCCACCATGAATCGAATGTGTTTCTCATCTGGTTCCCTTGGTGGAAGAAGGTGCTTCTCTTCGGCTTCTGCCGTTGGTGGCCTCAGTGGAGGTAGAACCAGCTCAGGCTCCATGTCCTGGCCTGCCGGAAGAAGTGAAAGCGGTGGCTTTGGCAGCACAAGTCTCTTTGAGCTGGGTAGAAGTCACAGAATTTCCTATGGTGGAGGCTATGGTCTTGGACACTGTGGTGCATATGGTGGTGGGGGGTATGGTTGCAGCGCAGGCTATGGCAGCGGCGCAGGCTATGGCAGCGGCGCAGGCTATGGCAGCGGTGCGGGCTTTGGCAGCCATTTCGGTGTTGGCAGTGGTGGAGGTTATGGTAGCTGTGTAGGCTACGGCAGTGGAGGCTATAGAGGTTCCTCTGGCTTCGGAGGTTACTCCCCCTACCATTTCGGAAGTGGTGTACGTTATGGCGTCGGACACGCAGGTAGAAGTGATGGTATCCAAGGGGTGTGCATCCATCCAGAACTGTTGAAGCCTCTTTCTGTGGGGGTTGACCCAGAAGAACATAAAATACGAGCACATGAGAAGGAGCAGATAAAATGTCTCAACGACCAGTTCGCCTGCTTCATTGACAAGGTGAGAGTATAAAGCGCCTTTCTTTTTTTTTATACTAAAAAACAGAGATAAGACAGAGCTTCATATTGGAGATCCAAGCTTTCCCAGGGATCAGAGGTGTTCATCTTTGGAACATTGAGCTTGGCCTCTGATGGCCCATGAGGTGTAGGAAAAGTTGATATAAGTAGGATAGGTTAATTTAGTTGATATTCCTTTCCTTCCTAGACAGAAGAATATCCAGGAAGCCACAGCATCTCTCAATGGTTCTCTGCTGAGAAAGAATCAATAGGACAAAATTGATATATGGAATGCCACTCAGACATGATGGTTATGGGTAGCAGTATAAAATCCTAAACTAGAATAGGACCAGTGACAATTTCTATCAAAGCACAGTGTTTTAATGGTCTGTAACTAGGTATGTACCAATAGCCCTCACGGACACAGAAGGAATTTTATGCTCTTAAGTAGTATTTGTGCTATAATATGTGGAAATACACAGGGATTTAACTAAGAGAAAGTAGTTCTCTTTCAACTTCCATGAATCTCACCCTGGTACAGTTGATTTAATGTAGTTATTTAGAGAAGCAAATTTCATATTCATTATTATTGTGAAGGGTAAAATCAGCTGCATTAAAGTAACCTAAAAGGAACAACAGCGACAACAACAAAAAAAAGGATTTCTGCCTTTTTGCTTCTTTGTGACATATGGTGAAGAGGGCCTAGGTTGTTGTGTTTTTCAGCTTCTTTTCTCTTCCATGACGAACACCAGCAATGTCAAATCTTCTCTCCCCTGGGGTGTTTTTGGGAGCACTTTTTGAATGACTCAGTAAAGTGTAAGAGGAGCTTCTTTATTCCTATCATTGAAAATCAAGAGATGACTGAACCACGGTTTATGAGAATCTTCACAGAGAGAAAATAATCTAGCAGAGAAAGGCAGAACTAGAACCGATGGCTGGAAGCCGCCACCAGACACATTCAGATTAGAAATCAGGCACCAATTTTTAACAGTGAGGGCGATTAGCCATTGGAGCAAACTATCACAGGAAGTGGTGGATTCTCCAACTCTCGATATCTTTTAATCAAGACTGGATGCCTTTTGGGAAGATACACTGTACTCAGACACAAGTATTGAGCTCAATATAGGGATAAGTGGGTGAAATGCCATGGCCTGTGTTTTACAGGAGGTCAGACTGGATGTTCTAATGGTCCACTTTGGCTTTCAAATCTATGAAAAGGCTACGTTGTTGCTTGCTTTACCAGGACCGCTTTTCTCTGCAGGGCTTTATTTAAAGAGGCATTACCCATAATTTTCTAAGCAGTGTGAATAAAAATCACTTCCTCTCTCAGGCCAGGTCTATACTACAGGCCTATACTGGTATAGGTATGTTGCTCAGGGGTGTGAAAAACCTCCTTTTTATGTTGGCGGGAGAGCTTCTCCCATTGACACAGCTACCGCCCCTTGTGGAGGCAGATTATCTACACCAAGAGGAGACGGTCTTCTGTCAGCGTGACAGCGTCTTCACTTAAGCGCTACAGTGGCGCAGCTGTGCCAATGCAGTATTTTAAGTGCAGCCCTGCCCTCAGTTAACAAGGTTAAATGTCTTTCGGAGGCTTTAGAAGAGTTAAAACAGTATTGCATATTTGGCTTTCAGGTCCGCTTCCTTGAGCAGCAGAACAAGGTGCTGGCAACCAAATGGGATCTCTTGCAGCAGCACGCTGTGCCAGCAAGAAGAGACCTTGAACCTATTTTCGAGAATTACATCTGCCAACTGAAGAAACAGCTGGAATGTTTGTTACATGACAGGGCGAGACTGGAAGATGAAGAAAAGGCCGTCCAGGACTTGGTCCACGAGTACAAAAGCAAGTAAGTGAGACGAAGTGCATAAAAGCTGTGTATTAGGGCTAAAGAACCATAGCGCGTACTGGAAAGGAACTACTCACCCATATTTCGATCAAGAAAATCTAAATCCCAAGCCCTCCTTTCCTGTCATGTTTCTGCATTCATGAGCTATTCTCCAATATCAGAGCTACAGGCTCATCTATGTCCACTTCATCTTCAGATTCTTAAAGCCATTCTTGACTTGAACGTTCACGGCTGCTGTCAACCCCACAAAAACTACAGCCTGCCTCATTTCCTCCCTATGCCTTCCTCCTTATTGTCACCTCATTCATCCTACCTCCCAGCAGGTATCTGGGCTGCAGGTATTGTTATTATTGTGCTGGAGCTGCCTAGAAGCCCCAGTCACAGACCGATACCCTATTCTGTTCAAAATCAGAAGCTGGGAATGGGCGACAGGGGAGGGATCACGTGATGATTACCCGTTCTGTTCATTCCCACTGAAGCACCTGGTATTGACTGCTGTTGGAAGATAGGATACTGGGCTAGATGGACCTTTGGTCTGACCCAGTATGGCCGTTCTTATGTTTTTTATGTTCTTAAAAAGATTATTATTGCCCCAAGATCTTACCATCTAGGTGTCTCGGCTCTAGCTGCTCATTGTTCCACCAAAAAGGAATACCAGGCTCTTTAACTGGTTTTATGTTGGTTCTTTTAGTCTTTGCTTCTTGGTTGCTATGGGTGCAAATCACACCTGTGCAGAGGGCCAGCGCAAACCCTGCCTGTGATTTATATCTTGTTTCAGGCTGGGATTTTCAAAAAGCATTAAGGGGTTGATGAGGCCTTTGGAAATCCAGCATAAGCGCTCAAACTAAAGCTTAAATTGGCCTCCCTGTATAAACTTGCATGGAAGTAGAAAGACACAGAGACGTTCAAACCCACGATAATGTGGGAGGCCACCTCACAGATTTATACAGCTTTCCGTTTGTAAATGCTGGGCCTGATTCACCTCTGTGTTACTCTGGTTTGACATCAGTGTAACACCACTGAAATTAGTGAAGTAAGGGTACGTCTACACTACTCGCCGGATTGGTGGGCAGCGATCGATCCAGCTGGGATCGATTTATCGCGTCTAGTCTAGATGCGATAAATCGATCCCCGAGCGCCCTCCCGTCGACTCCTATACTCCAGCGCCACGAGAGGCGCAGGCAGAGTCAATGGGAGAGTGGCAGCAGTGGACTCGCTGCGGTGAAGACACCACAGTAAGTCAATCTAAGTATGTCAACTTCAGCTACGTTATTCACGTATCTGAAGTTGCGTAACTTAGATCGACACCCCCCCCCCAGTGTAGACTGTTGGGAAACTATAGGAATACATTGAGGCAGGATCAGTATTTTTGTCAGAAACAATAATATAAAAAAATGAGCAGGGTACAAAATTAATAGGGAACAGCTTTGTTTGTATCACTCTTCCTGTCTTTGCTAATGGCTTAGACGACAGAGTCAAACATTGGCTCTCCTTTCTTCTCATAGATATGAAGGGGAAATCAACAAACGCACGCATGCAGAGAATGAGTTTGTGGTGCTCAAGAAGGTAAGTCAGGCTACGAAAGCATGAAACAAGACAAAATTAGTTGTTTTGGGCATTTCACTTTAAACTCGGTCCTAGACCAAATCCTCAACCAGTGGAAGTGGTTGTATTTCAATGGAATTATGCCAGTTTAAATCAGCCGAGTCACTGATCTGCAACGGGGTTTAATAACATACTGAATGGAAAGGTTTTTGAAATCATTATACTTGAGGAAATGAATGGGCAAACCTTGCCCTGATGTTCTCCTCACACCTCCGCTTGATGGAGGACAATTGGCGCTGGGGTAGAAAAGGAAGCATATTTTAAGCACCAAGGGAAAACTATCAATTTTCCTTGCTTGCTTCCACTTTGGAATCAGCAGATGAAAAATCATATTTTCAGTATTCGTTCTGGACAATCGCTAATTGGTATTGGGTTTTATTAAGTCACGTCTAGGCATACTTTAGTGTGGAGGGATGAACGATTAGACAACCTTTTGGGGACCTTTCCAGCCCTACATTTCTATGAACCATGTGACAGAGCTGGACTCTGGTCTTAAAGGGCCAACAGAGATTCCCCTTGAGGAGGGAAGTTCTTTGCTGCCATAAATTCAGAGCTGGCAGCTGTGTTGCTTGTCCCTCCCCACGTCCTGGCATGACGGGGGAAAGAAGAGTGGGGGTAGTAGAGTAGAACTCAACAAGGAAGATTCTCTGACAGTGGTAGATGGCTGAGCAGTCAATGGGCTGCCCTAAATGATGCAGGGGCTTGGGTATCACCTAATCAGCTGCCATAACAACCCCCTGGTGGCATCCCCTGAGGAGCTCAAACACAGGGACGAAGAGAGCCTGTAGTGCCTGGTTCTTATCTACACCAAAGACCCTTACATCACTCTGACAGTGTAAAAGGGCCATAATGTGGCAATGAATCATATTTACACTTGATATAAGGCCTGTTTATATGGCCACATTGGTGTAAAGTGACCCTTGTGCGACCAGGCCAATATGGTTCGTAAAGAAAAAACCCATCATCTTTCCATGGATTTGGAAGATATTTAGTTTTTCCCCTATAAGACGTCAGAGGGTCCTGAGGAAGCCTCACGTCTGAGACATCCTGCTCCAAAAGCCGGACCACAAGATGACTGCGGGAGTTGCTATTGTTGCTATGTTTCTCAGTGCTTGGATCAATACCATTTCTGATTGCCTGGGGCTGCTTTTCAGGATGTGGACTGTGTCTTCATGACCAAAGAGGAGCTGGAGGCCAAGCTGTTGCAGCTGAGGCAGCACTTTGAGTTCCTGAAATGTATCTTTATTGAGGTAGGTATTCTGCCCATTCTAGCCACTTGGAGATTGGTCCCAATGCAATATTAATCGATGACTTTTCTGAAACCTCAGTAAGGGTTGTTACGATGAAGCCTAATGCAGGCAAAATAATTTTCTTTATAAAATTTCTAACCCTGTGGCCACTCCCAGAAAACATTATCAATCACTCTATATACAAGGTATTTGTTTATAAATAAGAACTATTATATTAAAAAAGCCACGTGCTTTCAGACAAGCATGGAGACAAAGGAACAGACGGTCTTGCCTACATCTGGTTGGGAAATCGGGTTTATTTTTTCATGGAAAATTTGGACTTTTCATTGAAACAGTAAGAACCAGACAACTTTCAGCCAAAACCAGTCAAACTGAAAAATGTTTGGAGAAAAAACTGCTGAAAACATTCAGATTTTCAGCGTTCCAACTGATATATATGGGAAACAGCTACTTTCTGCTAAAAAAGTTTGTTTAGCCAGAAACCCAATTTTCCATCAGAAAAAGTTTTGTCTGAAAATATTCAACCAGCCCCAGCCTTGGACGTTGTGTCTTCGTTTACCCTTCTGCATAGTGCGTTTGAATCATAAGGGTACAAATGATGATACAAGGTGAGCAGTAGTAGCATTTCAGGCCCAGTGCCTCTGCCTTACAAAGCTCACAGTCTAAAGAATGGCAAAATAAATGGTACTTTATAGTAGCGATATTGTTTTGTAAATGTCTACATTGGGATTTCTCCATCCTTCATCAGAAAGTCACAATGTGGCAAATAGGTTCCATCCACCAGTCCTCACACCCTGCAGTAGCTAGAAACAGACTAGCTACCGGGTAACTCAAGCCTTATTTCTGGGTTAAGGGAAAACTCTTTTCTTTGCGGCTTTATTCAGAGTTTGGCCAAATAAATTAGGGGCATGCTTCTTGACAGAATACATGGGAGTGTAGATGAGGGGATCTGTACGTGAAGGGGCTGTAACGTTAAGACCTGACTGAGACTTTATGCAACTTGCAGGAGCGAGCTCATCTAGATGGCCAACTCTGCGATACCGCCATTGTTTTGGAAATGGACAACAACCGAGACCTGGACCTCAGTGGCATTATCCAGAGTGTTAAATGCTGTTATGAGGAAATCGCTCAAAAGAGCAAAGGAGAAGCTGAGACGTTCTACCAAACTAGAGTGAGTAATCACAAAGCTATAGTGTATGGAAATAAAGCCGTAATTTTGTCACTCTACCACTTCCACAAAATCATGAGCATGGGACAATTTCTTTCTTCTCAACATATGATACATGCTGAAAAAACATCTTCGCTCTGCTCAGTTGCAGTGACGCGTCTTGTGAAGACGTGATTCACATTGACCATCCACCTCTACAATCTGCTTAATAGCTAGAAGTGGGATATTTATGAAAAATAATCATAGAATCATAGAATATCAGGGTTGGAAGGGACCTCAGGAGGTCATCTAGTCCAACCCCCTGCTCAAAGCAGGACCAATTCCCAACTAAATCATCCCAGCCAAGGCTTTGTCAAGCCTGACCTTAAAAATCTCTAAGGAAGGAGATTCCACCACCTGCCTAGGTAACCCATTCCAGTGTTTCACCACTCTCTGAGTGAAAAAGTTTTTCCTAATATCCAACCTAAACCTCCCCCACTGTACTTGAGACCATTACTCCTTGTTCTGTCAGCGGGTACCACTGAGAACTGCATCTATCATTTTAGTACAAAGCAGTGATCGATAACTGGGATGCTCTTTCCCAACCTTGATATATCATTAAATATTATTATTATTATTAAGTCCCAGTTATGGATCAAGACTCCACTATACGAACACATAACAAAAAGACAGTCCTGGTCTCGAAGAGTGTACAGTCTAAGTTACTTATGTTTGGGCCCATCTATGAATTCCAGATGACGCCTTCCCTTGTTTACACTCATATCACAGCTATGTATTTTCCTATGAGCAGAGGTTTCTATGAGACTCAAAACAACTGCTGCCTGTCTTGGAATGGATGATGATTAATTTATAGCAATTACCTTGTTTCTGAAAACTAGCTTGAGGAGCTGAGCACCAACAGAGGCAGATTCTGCGATGACCTGAAGAATATCCACGGTGAAATAGCGGAGCTGAAACGGCTGATCCACAAACTGCAGGGCGAGACTGATAAAGTGAAGAAAGAGGTAGGATAGATTTGTTTGCTTTCTCCTGGATTGATTGCTCTTGCCTCGGTGTAAAATTCACAGCTGTTCAGAGGAACAGCACAAGATCTACAGGCCAGTTAAGTGCCAATTCAGAATAATCTCTGATGGTTGACCCTATGCACAGGAGTGAATTTCAACACTGGCAAGTCTATATGGGGCCAGGAATTAGCTGGCAGAATTCAGCATAACTCCATTGACTTGAATGGAGTTAAACCTGTTGACACAAGCAGAGGATCTAACCCATGGACCGTGTTCTAAAATCCAATAGCAATATGACTGGTATATACTCACCTGCTCTGTTAGCTATTTCAAACCTGAGCGTTCCTTCCTTCCTTCCTTACCATTTACTTGTGATAGGTCATATAAGATGCTTGTTGTTGTTTATTATTGGTATCTCCGAGGTGACCCGGGGGGCCTAATTGGGAATCGGGACACCATTGTTTCAGGCAGCATGCTTAGCATCTTCAGGTTTCTGGTGCTAATGCTCACAGAATGTGACCTGAAAGCCGGCACCGCATGAATGCTCAAGTTTGCAAGCTTAACGTTGATGTTCATTGCTAGTAACACTTGATCTCACAACAGTAGGCTGCAGACAAAAAAAGACGGGTGGTGGAAGCACCTCTGAAACAGATCTATTTCGATATTCAAATTGGCACTTAGAAAAGAGGTTTGCAGTATGGTCTTAACTCTGGTGAAGAGCTGCACAATGGTTTCCCCCCTCTCATCCCTTCACAGATTGCCTGTCTGCAGACGGCCATTGCTGACGCTGAGCAACGAGGCGACTGCGCCCTCAAAGACGCCAGAGAGAAGCATATTGATTTGCAGAATGCCTTGCAGAAGGCCAAGGACAAACTGGCCTGCATGCTGCGGGACTACCACGAGCTACTCAACGTCAAGCTGGCCTTGGATATTGAGATAGCTACATACAGAACACTGCTGGAAGGAGAAGAAACCAGGTAAGTACATTATATGTTTTGTAGCACGGTAACATTTCAAGTAGCCCCAGTAGCGTTTGATGGGAACAAAGATAATATAATCAGTAAGAAAGAAAATGAATCATATTGCAACATCCGGATTCAGGCCACTATCTGATTTATGGAGGAAGTGTGTGTCTAAGAGAAGGAGATGAGTTCTTTAAAGATAGTCGGGGTAAAATTTTCAACAGCATCTACGCGATTTAGGAGCTTAAGCCCTGTTTTGAAAAGTGAGGTAGGCACTTAAGAGTCTAAGTCCCGTTGACTTTCAATGACCCGTAGGCTCCTAAGGCTGGAATTTTCAAAGGAGCTTAAAAGACTTGAGGCACCCAATTTCCACTGAATTTCAATGGGATTTTGGTGCCTAAATACCTGGAAGTCCTTGGAAAATCCCAATCTAGGTCACCTTTTTTGAAAATAGGATTTAAGATCCCTAATTATCCAGGCATGCTTGAAAATTTACCTGAGGTCTCATTGGCTACAGGTTTCTAAATGCATATGAGGTCATTTACCTGTATTGTTTTTCTTTCCTTAACAGGATATGTACAGGGAACCCCACGAATGTCGGTAAGTAAACTGAGGATTCACCTTGTTTTTGTAGAAGTCAGGTCAGATTTCTTTAAGAGCTTCAAAGCTGCTGTTTAAGTGACTGAACATCTCTTTTTCTCCCAGCTGTGGTCAGCGGTGGCCATACCATCGGGGATTGCAGAGCCGGCTTTGGAAGTGTTTGTGGACCTCTAAAGGGAGGATTCAGCCATGGAATTGGAATGTTTGCCTCCAGTGATGGATTCAGCTCCAGAAGTGCAGAAGGCATCTCCAGGATGGGAGGTGGCTATGGTACAAGGAGTGCCGTCAGCTCTTCAGGAAGGGGATATAGTTCTGGAGGACTAGGTAGTGGAGGAATTGGGTATGGCTTGGGAGGATTCAGCTCTGGAAGTGGAGGATACAGCTACAGACGTGTGCTCAGCTCTGAATTTGCAAGCTCCGGGGGTGCTGGTGGTCACACGGGTGGAGTGAGCAGCTCCGGGAGTGCAAGCGGTGGAGGTGATGTGGGATACCATTCCTCGGGCGGAGTCAGTTCTGTGGGTGGAGTTTGCAGCTCTGGAGATGTAGCCTCCTCTGGAGATGCAGTAGGGAGCTCTGGCAGTGCAAGTGGAGGGGTAGGCAGCTCTAGTGGTGGAGTTTATAGCAGCGGAGGTGTAGGAAGCTCTGGTGGTGGAGTTTATAGCAGTGGAGGTGTAGGAAGCTCTGGTGGTGGAGTTTATAGCAGTGGAGGTGTAGGAAGCTCTGGTGGTGGAGTTTATAGCAGTGGAGGTGTAGGAAGCTCTAGTGGTGGCGTTTATAGCAGTGGAGGTGTAGGAAGCTCTGGTGGTGGCGTTTATAGCAGCGGAGGTGTAGGCAGCAGTGGAAGTGGAGGAGCATACAGCTCGGGTACGCGCATGGTATCAGTCAGCTCTTCAAGCAGAAGGATCATCCGATAAAAGTCCAAACACAAAAGTCTCCTTTGCTGGAATGAAAAATATTTCCTGCCTTCTGACAGCCACATGAATCACAAAATCTGTCACTGACAATAACCACACGTTAAAGAAAAAACCTGTGTCCAATGCAATTCGTATGATCAGAAACCACATTCTTCTAAATGCCCCTTTTTGAGAAGCTTTACGCGGTGCTAGTCCTAGAGGATTATACTATCTTTTTCGTTCAGTGAGTCTGTGGCTGTCTATAGGCATTATCTTGGCTATTAAACAAGGCTCCTTTGCCTGATAATTTTGCCCTTCTCACTCTGGGTTTTCTTGCATTAGCTACACTGGGGATCACAAAGCATTAGGACCCAGAATTTTCCTCATCCTATGGTGAAGCATTCAGACCGGGAAGCATTAACCATTCGAGATCAGACTGCAGATATCACTTAGCTTCTCTTATGACACCAGGAAGCAGTTTTGTGTTGCTTTTTTTTTTGGTGAGGGTTAGCTGGTTTTGATCAGTTTGCATAATCACTGCCATTCCATTTGCTGCATCCACTTCAGTGACCTTTGCTAAAACTCAGTGTAATTACACCAGAGATAAGCATCTGTCTGATTCATCTGCGGTTAAATGTCTGCGTTGTTATTCCTGTGTGTATATTGGCTGGAAAGGTCTTGTGCTTTTTCTGTGTATACAATTGGAACACCGCTGACTGTCCTCTGCTTATAATTGAGCACTCTAAACTCTCTGCCGTATCTCCAATAAACTGAATGCATAATTCAAGCTTTGTTTCTGAAGGGTTGTTTTTTCTCTCCCTCTGAGGTTTCAAAGAGGCCCTGGAGGTTTTTCGCCTTCCTCTCCAGCATGGGGGCACTTGCTGGAGGATTCTCTGCTCCTTGAGGTCTTTAAACCTAGGTTAGGGGTTTGTTACAGGAGCGGATGGGGGAGATTCTGTGGCCTGCGTTGTGCAGGAGGTCAGACTAGATGATTGTAATGGTCCCTTCTGACCTTGAAGTCTAAAGTCTATGAGTCTCATAGTTGCTCAAGGCCAAAGAGAAAATCCCAAATGGGTCTGTGGCAAGGCTGAAGTGAAACCCCTTTGAAAGCTCTGCTAAAATGCTGGCTAAGCCCTGCTTTCTGGTAGGGAGGCTAGGTGCGGGGACCCAGCAGTCAGCAGAGAGCCCAGCTGCAGGCCCTAACGAGGGCTGGCTCACTGCAATAAGTTAAGTAGCGACAGCTGGGCTGAGGACAGGCGGGGCTATAAAAGCCGTGGGGACAGCTCAGTCAGGAGGCTAGCCTGGGAGGGGATAGGAAGGTTGCATCTCTGTCTCCTTGCCAAAGGAAAGGAGCCTCATGGGCCAGAAGACCTTGGGAAGGGTCTGACTGGGGATAGCTGTTGGGGGAAGACGGGGGACTACACTATTGCACTGTAAATAAAGACACAAGGACGAAGCACCGAAGAAGGTGTGAGGGCTCTTTATTTAACCAGCCAACACAGGGCACAGGCACGAGAGGGTGGCAACCTGAGCAGACCCTGTGACGATTTTCAAGAGCACCTGTATGACTAAGGAGTCTGACTTTCTGCAAGACTTTGGAGATGATTTTCAGAGACACCCATTAAAAGCGAATGGGAGTTAGATGTCTCTTAGAAAATCTCCTTTGAGATCCTAAGGCCCAGATCCACAAGGGAACTTAGATGTTGCAACGCCTAACTTTTCAGTGCCTAGAAAATCACTGGAACCGTATGATTCACAAAGCCTGAGCGAGGTGCCCAGCTCCCTATACAATGAATGAGCTAGGCACCTAGGAACGGGAGCCACAAAAGCCAGCATACTAGGTCGGGAGTTGCCTAAGTTAGCCAACGGGTGATGCCGACCAGAGGGGTATGTCCTAAGCCCCGCCCCTCTCTCAGAGATAGGCACTGATGTCCAGGCTGCAGGGAGCCTGGAATCAGGCACCTACACCATTTCTTGCAAGATAGAGTTAGGCACCTGCTCAATTCCACACAAAACGGAGGGGGAATTTGGGTGGGGAGGACTTCCCTTTAGCCCAGTGGTTAGGATACTCAGCTGGGATGTGGGAGAGCCTGATTCAAGTCTGCCTTCTGCCTGATGAGGAAAAAGGATTTGTGGAGGGATCTAGAGCCTGTCAGAGAGGTTAGGCTTTGGGATATTCTGAACTGGGTGCTTCTCAATCTCACCTGTTGAAGCTGTTCTGCTTTAATTTAATCATTAACGAGGCTAGAAAATGAGTGAGAACGACTCCATATAGCCTGGGGAATGCAACCAGCCTGGGGAAGAGCCCTCTTCCCATGCCTTCTCTTCAACAAGCAGAGATGACCCATGCCTGCCGATATTGTGGGGGCAGAAGTGAGGAGAACCAGCTTCAGCAGTGTTACTGAGCATGCTCAGTAGAAGCCAAGCAGCAAATCTGGAGGGGGTGGGGCACATGCCTCCCATGCATCACCTCTGCGAGGGGGGACTTGAACCCAGTTCCGCCACCTCCTAGATGGGTACCCTGGCCACTGGACTGAAGGAGGCCTCATCCACCATCACCCCTTTAGTGTGGACCTCTGAGCATGCCTACCAGATCAAGCCGAACATGTGAGGTAGGCGTTCCTCCACTTATCTTCCCCTGGTTTGTGAATCGCTGGGGAGAGCAGGGAGAGGGACCCAGAGCCCAAGCTCCAGCCTACGCCTGGATGTCTACACTACACTTTTATAGCCCTGCAGCCTGCAGCCTACAAGGCTGACATGGGCCAGCCGTGGGTGTTTAATTATAGTGTAGACATACCCACTGTGTCTACACTGCTGGGCGCACCCACATCCTGGTTCACAGGCTTGAGAACAGAAGCCAAGCAAGCCCACCCCAGCAGTCCACCCTGCAGGGTCGTACATGCACCAAATGCCGCTCCCCCAAATCCACACTGGCACGTCTGGTGCGCAGGCGTGGTGCTGTGATTGCCTTGGGGGGGTATCCCAGGATTCTTTGCACCACAGCACAACTGGAGCTGCTCTAGGAACTGTAGTGGGGACAACTCGTCAGTCCTTTCCGATCTGAACCTGTAAGTCAGGTTCGCCCGTCAGTCATCCATGCCCCCAGTGCATCAGCAGACAACAGGGTTCCTTTCCACCCATCTTCGAGGCAATGGATATTCCCTTACAGCAACCTTCTTGCTTCTGGATTTTAGAGGCAGGAGTTGCAGAACAAGAGGGGCCAGCCGTGCGATGACCTGAGAACCAACCCACAGGAGATTGCAGAGCTGAGCCCGGCCGATCCAGAGGCTGCTGTGCGAGAATGGGACACGCAAAGAAACAGGTAGGGCAGATCTTTCATCCCTTGGCTTGAACGGGATTGATTTGGTGCGTATAGTCCTGCCAGGGAGCCAGCGGCCGCAGGGTCAGTCTCCTAGCAACACACTGGACACAGCCAATGTTGGCAGGGGCTTCCTGAGTGGTTGCATTTCCTGACTGGTGGAGGGGTGGAGCTAGCTTACTACTTGACCCAACCACTGCCAGAGCTGGCCAGCAGCTCACCCTGTTCCATGTCCGTAGCTGTGCTTGGTCTTGTTCCATGTGCCTGCTGTTGTCCCCTTTTCAGCCCTTGCCTTTCTCCATCCTTGACGGCCTTGGCTCTGACCTGACCATGTCTCTTACTCACCACTTGGCTCTAACATTGATCCCTGGCCCATACACCTTGACTCTGCTCCCCTGGGTGTCTCATTGCCTTGATTCTGGACTCCAGCTCGGCTCCTCTCTAACCTCCAGGCCTGGCCGTCCCCAGGGCTCCGACCATTAGGCATGACGGCCCATGTCCTAGTCATATCCCTGACGAGTACAGATCTTGAGGTCCAGCCGAGGTCCTTTGGCTTGGTGAGTGGAGGAGCTATGGGATTGGGATGTCTTATTCTAGTCTGGATGTTGCCACAGTGCTATTGTTCAGGCTGACCTGAGCTGGTTTCCAATTAAAAGAACTTAGATTCACAATAGCTCTGAGGTGCTCCAAACAAGATCAGGGCCCCTGTTATGCTAGGCACAGAGACGGTCCCTGCCTAGAGGAGCTTACGACCTAAATAGACAAGGCAGGAAAAAAATAAGAGTGAGAAAAAATGCCACAGTGACTTGCACAAGGTCATGCGGCAGGTCAGTGTTAGAACCAAGGTCTCCGAGTCCTGTTTAGGAGGCCACCAGGCCTTCCTATGCTTGCTACGTGCGCTCCTGTGATTCACAGCAACATCTGAAGACTATCTGCGAGGAGAATAGGCAGTTCAGACATTTGCATGTGGTTTTATTGCTACAGTTAATTGTGAAGCCTTTCCAGGATCTTGCCTGGATAGTCATGGTGGATTAGATGAAGGGGTGTAGGAGCATCATATCCTTTAGAAAGGATAGCTGTGTGCCCTGTGGGTGAGAAGCAGGCAAGAAATAAGAGCTTGCAGAGTTAAAACAAGCTGACGAGGTTCTCAAAGATGAATGTTCCTTTGGTGACTCCCTGGCACATTAGTTAGAGTGCAATACATTAGAGTGCTCTATATATATCACCCCGTTGGTCTGCTTTGCCATGCCGTGCAGACAAACCCTATTTCTCCAACTGTGGACTCAAGCTCAGAGTACAACCCGTTCCAAAAAAGCAAATATGTGCTTGCACAATAATTATTCTCGCAACGCCGATGAACAAAGTGATAAGGGAGCCTGGAGATGCCAAGTCTAACCAAGAATGAATGATGAATCAGATTCAAAGGGATGAGTTTGGGCTCAGAAATCTTTGGGAACGTCCTGAAGCAAGTTGGGGAGCAGAAGAATCCATGCGATTGCCACATTATCATTGTGAGGGGGAAAAGATACATTAATGTACCTGGTATTCTGTTGTTCTCAGAAAGCACCCATGCATTACGTCAATCAGGGTCTCTCTCCTCCATGAAATTTGTCTGGAGTGCACAGTGCTAAAGCACCCTCAGTTCACCCAGCCCTTGACTTCAGACCGTACGGCTCCTGCACACAGTGCTAAAGCTACAGGGCCAGATTCAGCAGGGCAGAAACAAGCTCCATTTGTATCGAAGCAAATGAAGTCAGGTCCCACTTCCCACGTGCTGGAGATGATATTCACAGAGAGAGACTATTTGTGAAGTACTAATGTACACACAGCTAGAATAGCCTTTACCGTGCGCATCGCAGTGTGTTAGCTGAGCTCGTTTCTGTGTGTACATGGTTCATCCAGCTGGAGAAAGACTAAAAAAACCCCTGAAACTAGAGAGCAGCCTGCAAAATGGGGGAAGAGAAGGAGTGGAAACAGGCCAATGGTACAGCATGTGGGGACAGAGGTTGTATGGGGCTCCGAGAGGGAACAGGGACTTGGGATGGGGAGGGGAAGCTGAGAGGATAGTGTGCCAGGGGTGGATGCAGGAGAAGGCCAATATGAGGAGACGGAGGCACTGTGGGGAGGGAGGCGGTTGGAACAGGGGCTAGAGGAGGACGTGGGGGGGATGGGAGGATCAGAAGATCCCCGCAGCCTGTTTCCCTTTGGGGCGCCTATTCCCACCAATCTACCTCCTCCCCCGCTTGCCAGCCAGGCCTTTGGGTGGTTGGCTGCTGCCCCTTCCTCCTCCTACTCGCTTTCCACTGACAGCTCCAGGCTGGCTGGGCACCAGCAGAGGGAGCATTGAGAGCGGAGGAGAAGATGTTACAGCTGGCCCTGCTCTAAAGGGAAGACCAACAGCTGCCCCTAGTGGCCAGGAAAGTCACTGCAGCAGAATTCCTGCTGGATGTGTGAGGGAGACCGTAGTTGTTTAGCTGGAACAAACTGCCGGGGGGAATCTAACAGAGAATCCATTCGCGTTGTCTGATTTTTCAAGACATTTAATAAAGAGTAAAATGCAGGCCTGGCTCGGAGACCGTGCAGCCCCCACCAGCGGGGCCTGGACCCGAGTTTGAAAAAGCCAGGCATAAAGTGCACGTCCAGGTATAAACTGAATGCAAGTTAGAAGTAATACAACTTGCACCAATTTGGCAGCCAGCGAGTATGCAATATAAGGGTAGCCTACACCAGGACCTTCCCCAACCTTTTGAAAGCTGAGTCCCACCCTTAGGGAAAGGAAGGAGACAGAGCCGCTCCAAAGTTTGCTGTCAAACCCCATTTTCAGCATTACCAACTCTTGTGGTTCGAACTCAAGTCTCACGATATTTGGTATGTTTCTTAGAGCCCCACCTCCTGGAGTCATGTGATTGCGAATCCCAGCTTTTTTTTTTTTTTTTAAACACTACATTTCTAGCCCTTTTGGTTGCAGAGAATAGCCTGGTAATATGAAGTGGGTGACCTTAAAGGTTTAGAAACCAGCAGAGAAGCCTAAATTTATTATTTTTTAAAAAACATGTTTTTTAGGGCCTGACCAGGGCCGGTGCAACCCATTAGGCGACCTAAGCGGTTGCGTAGGGCGCTAGCATTGGGGAGGCGGCATTTCAAGCCCTGCGGCGGCCGGATCTTCGGCTGCCCCGGTCATTGTCGTCATTTAGGCGGAGGGAGCTGGGGCAGGGGGGCGCGGAGAGGGCCGCCTGCAGCAAGTAAGGGAGGAGGGGGCGGCACGCAGGGGAACTCCCCGCCCCAGCTCACCTCTGCTCCGCCTCCTCCCCTGAGCACACTGCCCCGCTCTGCTTCTCTCCCTCCCAGGCTTGCGGCGCCAAACAGCTGATTGGCGCCGCAAGCCTGGGAGGCGGGAGAAGTGGACCGGCGATGGCATGGTCGTGGAGGAGGCGGAGCAGAGGTGAGCTGGGGCGGGGAGCTGCCACACGGCTCCCCGGGCCAGGGGGAGCTGCCGCGGGGGGAGGGGGGCACCACAGGGTGGAGGGAGGGAGCTGCTGCGGGGGGGGTGGGGGTGGAGAGCTGCCACAGGGCTTGGGGGGCATGCAAAGTGGAAGTTTCACCTAGGGCACGAAACATCCTTGCACCCGCTCTGGGCCTGACTCATTATTTTTGAAAATTTGACTTTGGGAAAACTGTCTTCCCCCGCCCCCCCGCCCTGACACTTTTTGATGAACCAGAAGTTGTTCATGAAAAAGTTTGTTTTCATCACAAGTGTTTAGTTTTGAGGTTTTCAATGAGAATCCAGCCAAAAAAGCCTGTTCTTCAAAATATTCGTAGGGGAAGATAATTTCCCAACCAGTTACAAGATCATCATACATTGTAAAGGTCTACCTATCTTCCATGGCCTCACCAGCTGCCTATCCCTGATCAGTGCTTTGGGAAATCCTATTTTACGGAATCAACCACTTCAGCTCCAACTAAAATCAATGGAACTTAAGCCACGGATGAGTTTTCCCACCTAAACAAATCTCTGCGTCACCTTTAGGTGCTTAATGGTGGCACAGAACATATTTTCCAGTATGTACAAAGCACCTAAGTAAGACGCAGCTCACTCATACTGTAAATTACAGGGGGGAATGTTGGCACAATCTCTCTCTGCAGAAAAAGTTCTGTGCAGAACTTCAGGGTCAATGTGACAATTGAATCAAAAGACAAACAATGGGATTCTGTAAGCTCAGTGGTTTGAGCATTGGCTTGCTAAACCCAGGGTTGTGAGTTCAATCCTTGAGGGGGCTGTTTAGGCAATTGGGGTAAAAATCTGTTAGGGGGTTGGACTAGATGACCTCCTGAGGTCCCTTCCAACCTTGACATTCTAGGAGAGATTTGGGTTCAATTTCTTGCTCTGTCACAGACTTCCTGGGTGACCTTGGTCAAGTCACTTCATCTCTCTAGTGGAATTTGGGGGGCCTCTGTGTCCCACTGACTCCAGGTGGGGTTGTGGATGGTGAACTTGTCTGAAAAATCAGGCCCAGGGTATATCAAGTTTTAGCACCCAAAATTAGAGGCAGTTTTTGAAAATGTGGGTGTCTGGCCCATCAATCTCATACCTGGGTGTGGAACATAAATGGGTCCCTTTTGAAGCCATTATTGAATTCTCTGGAGCTCGTAACACTGGCCCAGTGGATGGAGCTGCCACGGGGCAACTGCAGAGAGCATGGGCTGGATTATTTGCAACGGCACCAGGTTGATTTACACCAGCTGAGGATCTGGCTCCATACACCCAGTGCACACTGAGGGCCCAATTCTGCTCTTCGGCACTTTGGATTTATACCATTGTCACTCCATTGAATCCAACAGAGCAGATCCAGATTGACAGGGGTGTGACTGACAGCCAAATTTGGCCCTGGACAGGCAGTTCCCTGTAGAACCCTTCCACAGCTGCCTCCTCTACACACAGATGAACTGGATGAGGGGAAGTCAAGGAAGAGAATCACGCCTTTTTCCCACCCCTTGCATTACTTGCATACCTCATGCACAATAGACCGAATGAAGGATAGTGTGGGAACCTGAACGGAAAGTGTCCTCGCTCTTGTTGGGCCAGGCCACACCCTTAATCTCATTAGATTTTTTTCATAATTCACATCGGAGCTGAAGGTGTTCATCAGCTTTAGGGCAATTCTCCTTCACCGGGATCGAGACAGCACGAAGACAATCTGATGCTCCTCTAGCTCTTGGTGGTTGTATTTCGTATATTACCTGGACCAATGTGTTCTAACTTTGGGCAAGACCTCAGATGGTCTAAATCGGGCCCAAAATTCCTTCCATGGGTTTTTACATCAGCTGGGAATCTGGCCCTGCAACTAGAAGCTAGATTTCTGTGGTCAAACTTTTACTGTCCTAATTTGACTGCACTGGCAAGAATTTGTTCATTTTACTTGATGTCTCTTCAAACCAGCAGTCCATCTTCATTCAGCAAAGCACTTAAGTTCTTTATATGCTCAGCGTTAAGCATGCATCTCCCATTGGTTTGAGTAGGACGTAAGCATGTAGTTAAGTGCTTTTTCTGCCAGAGAAACCAGGTCAATGTGCATTAGGCCCCAGTCCTGCAAACACTTATGCCGAGGCTTAACTTCCAGTGCATGAGCAGTTCCACCAGCGTCAGTGGAACAGTCACGTGCTTCACATTAAACACACGCGGAAGTGCTTGCACAAGCAAGGCCTTGCGGATCAGCCTGCTCAAACAGAGATTTAAAATACTATCGAGTTGGAGGCGGATCTTCTTACAAACAAGTTTGTTAAAATATGTTTGACTCAAAACAGCAAATTCACAATGTCGACATGCGCAACCCACTTTTGATTCAGTGTTGGCCTATTTTTGCGTGAGCAAAATTTGGTTCATGTAGAATCATAGAAAAGTAGAGTTGGACGGGACCTCAAGAGGTCACCTGGTCCATCCCCACTCTGTTTCTCTGTGTGTAAAATACTTTATATCGTTGCCAGATCAGCAGGTTACATCTTTGCTTTAAAGTACGGCAGCCGGTTCTCTCCCTGTGGAAAAACAAACCGGGTGAAACGTTTTTTGGCAAACACTGGAACAATGTGATTAATTTCTATTTGCTGCATACAAGCCGGTCAGAAAGACATCTCAGTATCAGCGGAATGAAACGCTGACAAGTGCTATTAAATAGGTGTGTAGTGTTTGTCTTTATTTAGCAGAGTATAAAGACTTTCTCATATTGCTCCCAGGCAAACCAAGCCCATCAAAGCACTCCGTTCGGCTCTGGTTTCCCATGTAATCCAGCCCAGTTCCTCAAACGCACAGGGCCACCTGGATCCTGGGTGTAACTCTACTGAGGTCATGGGCTGAATCTCAGGTTCTCAGGTCCTCAGAGTCGCAACCTCAAAGCACCATCTGCACAGTGTTTTTTAGTGTGCACTGCTAGCTCAAGCCCTGCTAGAACAAGTCTGTGGACTCAGGCTGGGAGGTTCAGTCCCAGGTGCAGTGTAGACACACCCACAGAGTACAAAGGGAAGGGGGCAGTTCTGGCCAGGCCCTCTCAGCAGTGTCTACATTTGAGGCCCTTTTTGAGCTTGAGACCCAGACCAAATGGTCCTCCTGCCCCCTCTCCCCCTGATTGGCTCTGGTTCTGGCAATCAGTCTGTTTAGTTCTCTGCTTTTCTCCTGCCTCCAGATCTTTGAACAAAATCACATGGTTGTGCAATTGCTACATGCATAGAGCTCCCCCAGAGAAGACCTAGAAGATTCTTGCTTCTCATTGGTCCTGATGAAACATATCCAAACATCCATTCTCTTCACTGGGCAGGTCTGTGTGTGAAGCAATTGCAGGACCATGTGACTTGTTCAGAGATGAAATGAAGAAATAATCTCAAACCTCCAAGGCCACGAGAAGAGCAGAGCCGTGCGGAATTTAGCTCATGGTGACTGTTGCATACAAATGCATTGCAGGCTTAGTACATAAGAACGGCCGTACCGGGTCAGACCAAAGGTCCATCTAGCCCAGTATCGGTCTACCAACAGTGGCCAATGCCAGGTGCCCCAGAGGGAGTGAACCTAACAGGCAATGATCAAGTGATCTCTCTCCTGCCATCCATCTCCATCCTCTGAAAAACAGAGGCTAGGGACACCATTCCTTACCCATCCTGGCTAATAGCCATTTATGGACTTAGCCACCATGAATTTATCCAGTCCCCTTTTAAACATTGTTATAGTCCTAGCCTTCACAACCTCCTCAGGTAAGGAGTTCCACAAGTTGACTGTGCGCTGCGTGAAGAAGAACTTCCTTTTATTTGTTTTAAACCTGCTGCCCATTAATTTCATTTGGTGACCCCTAGTTCTTGTATTATGGGAATAAGTAAATAACTTTTCCTTATCCACTTTCTCCACATCACCCATGACTTTATAGACCTCTATCATATCCCCCCTTAGTCTTCTCTTTTCCAAGCTTTGGTCATTCTGTTGTATCAGGGGCTCATGTAAGAAAGATGCCCAACAACTAGATGTAGAACTGGTCGGAATATTTTTCCTCATGGAAAATTTCAGCTAAAACTAAACGTCTTTGTTTCCATGGAGATTTGCAGTGGAAAGTTTCAATTTTTGTCACTAAAATGAAACCCCCAAACCTGAAAAATTTTGGCTGATGTGCAACCTATTATTATTAATATTTTATTTTATTTTATTTTATCATTTCTTAAAATGAATATATAATTAATGTAATTCCACATGAAGCTGGTGGGAAAAAATTCCCACACAATTCTTTTTCAGAGAAAAGGCTTTTTAGAGCAACTGAACATTTTCACAAAAAATTGCCATTTGGAAATTTTTTGGTTTCATTTCTTTTCAGTCGGGGAAATAAACCCTCTCAGATATTTACTTTATTTATTGTGGGGAAAAAATGTGTGTGTAGGCGGGGCGGGAGGGAATAGGACGGTGTTTTTGTTTTGTTTTGTTCCTACTGAAGTGAAATTTTCCATTGAAAAATGTTGAATCAAATTAAAAATGTTCATTTCTTTCTGACCTTTTCAGGAACCTTTGTGCTGCCTCGTCTTCAGGAATTCTGAATGTAGAGAGCTTAATTGGGATCCCCTTGGGCGTTTATCGAAGTAAGCTAGGGTGGCCAATTTTGGTTGCATGTGTTCCTGGAGGTTTCATCACATGACATAATCTTCAATTAAATATTAATCTTTAATTCCTGGAGACTCTAGGCCAATCCTGGAGGGTTGGCAACCCTAAAGTAAGCCCTCAGTACCAAAAGAGGAAGGGTTTCAGGTTCTGGACCAAATGCTTCTCCTGACTGTATCATTATTATTATTATTAATTTTACTGCTGTAGTGTCCAGGTGCCCCAGTCATGGATCAGGGCCCCATTGTGCAAGGTGCTGTACAATCCCAGAAGAAAAAGACAGTCCCTTCCTCAAACAGCTTATTGTGAGAGTATGAATGTAATAATAATAATACCTGGCTTTTCTATCATGTTTTTCATCCATAGGTCTCAAAGCGGTTTACAAAGGAGAGCACTATCCTTAGTCACATGTATGTTTACAGATGGGGAAACTGAGGCATGGAGTGGCAAAGTCACTTGCCATGGGCACCCAGTGGCCAAGCCAGGAAGAGAGTCCAGGTCTCTTGAGTGCCAATCCACGCTCTAGCCACTAAACCACACTACCATAGGAGCAATCCATTTGAGGATTGCACAAATCATGGCCCCTAAATAGAGCTGTCCTTGTCAATGATCAGCAGGCCAGTGCAGCTGCCAAACAGCTGTTCTATGCCTCCAGGCCAAGAATCCTCGTGAAATTTTTGTCCAGCATTAGTAAGCAGGAGATTTTAAAAAGGCACTAATAGGATATAGACACCACTGACTTTCATTCTAATTAATTCAGACAAGTCTTTGGTAAGATACCAGATGGATAATCCTGGAAATTGATGTATTCCATCCACCTCTGTTCCTGGGTGCATTCATTTACCTTGGGGCTTCAGCTTACTGTCTGCGTCAGTGAAAGCCAGTAGAAGACTGGCTTCATCTGGCCCTGCAGTTTCCACCTGCATTATTCGTGGTAAGGGCTGTCACTCGAGAGTGGGGTTTTTAGCCCCTTGCAATGTTACAGCATGGTGCATAGTAACTGAACAGCTTTGGACAATTGCCACCTGGGGGTGTGTGAAACCAATGAGCAACCATCGCTGACTCAGATGAGAGTGCCAATTGGTTCTGAAATTGGTTCTCAAAACATGGCTTGTAGTTCGGGACACATTCATATCGAAACGCCTTTGTTTTGCAGCAGGAAAATAAAAACGATTCGCCTCTGAAAGCGAAGCTCCGTGTCTGAGCACTCACTGCTGGAAAATGAGGCGTTAGATAACCCTGTTGCTGGGTCGAAGCCGATCAGCGATGCAGACTCCCATCAGTTCCATGGGAGTGTTTGAGTTCAGTGAGCGTTTAACAAGTTCATTTCGACACCTGCCTGCCAGGAATGTCAAAACCATTAAGGCGCTCAACTGATCACTGCACTTCCAGGCAACCCAGCCCAGATCCCCGAAAGGATAAAAGGGGCCAGGCTCCGGTGGGGTGTTCACCAGAAGGCACCGCTTGCCAACTCCGCTCCTTTCCCGCAGCAGTGCTGATATCTCCCGCCACGATGAGCTGGAAATCCGGCAGCATCCGAAGTGGAGGTGGGAGCAAGGGCTTCAGCACAGTGTCTGCTGTGGTTCCAAGTAGCCACAGAGCCAGCTTCAGTTCGGTCGCCGTGTCAAGAGGCGGCGGAGGTTTCGGAAGGCTCGGTGGCGGAGGCAGTTTTGGCAGCAGGAGCCTTTATAACTTAGGGGGCACTAAGAAAATTTCCATCAGTGGTGGGAGCAACCTCCGGAGTGGATTTGGGGGTGGAGCTGGTGGTGGCTTCGGTCTTGGCGGCGGAGGTCATGGTGGCGGATCTAGCTTTGGCGGGGGAGCTGGCGGCGGTGGGCTCAGTATTGGTGGTGGAGCCACTGGGAGTGGATTTGGCTTTGGTGGCAGTGGGCTTAGTTTTGGTGGCGGGGGAGGCTTTGGTGGCGGTAGAAGTCCAGCAGGATTTGGCGGTGGCAATTCACCTGGCATGGGTACCATCCAAGAAGTGACCGTCAACCAGAGTCTCCTGGCGCCACTGAACCTGGAGATTGACCCAAACATCCAACAGGTGCGGAAAGAGGAGAAGGAGCAGATTAAGAGTCTCAACAATAAATTTGCCTCTTTCATTGACAAGGTGAGAGTTTATCAGAAACTCCGGTGATGGGAATGCTGTGGGGAAAGGCAGATAGGTGGAAAGGAACGGAAAAGGCATCTTTTCATATTTGGACATCTACAAAAACCCATGAGTCAATAAGTCTCTCACCCGGCAAATGTTTCCTCTTTGCACTGATTGATTCAAATCTCCCAGTAAATGAACGTGCTTCTAAATAGCTACGAGAATCCAGATTTCTCAGGGGTTAACACTGGAAGCTGAACAGACAGGGACTTGATTTGCTCGACCCCCAAATGCACACAGGGCCGCCCAGAGGATTCAGAGGGCCTGAGGCAAAGCAATTTCGGGCCCCCTTCCATAAAAAAAAGTTGCAATCCTATAGAATACTATATTCTCATGGTGGCCTGGGGCAAATTGCCCCACTTGTCCTCCCCCCTGGGTGGCCCTGAACGCACGCAGAAAGAGGGAACACATGAAATATAGATTGCAAAATTCACCACTATTTCATTAATATTTGTAATCCCTTTTGGGGACACAATTTGAAATGTCAGTGAAAAATGTTATTCATCTCTAACTGGGGCATTTCCTCTAACGCTCACCTTTCTGCTAAGGCTTGACCACAGGCTGAGTCAGTTTTCTCTCAGTCACTATTTAAGTACAACTCCATGTTTCTGTATTGAGGTCCTTACTTGGGTTTACTCAGGAAAAGGCCATTAAATGGAGTACGCCTGAGTCAAGACTGAGCCCAAAGCAAGGAAAACTGGAGTAAGCCAATACTTAGCGACAGAGGAAGTTAAATATCATTACGCCACCTACAAAGATGAGGAAACTGAGGCATAGAAGTCACACAGACGGTCAGCGATAGGAATAAAACCCAGATCTCTTGCGTTCCAGTCTATATTGTCCTAGCTAGTACATCAACCTGCCTCAGGAAGATTTGCTTGGCTAAAGACTATGTTAATGTGAGAGACCCTGAGGATCTGGCCCGTTGTTTTTGAGAAAATGTAGGGGTTAATTTAATACGCCCTCTCTTGTCCCCTGAACTGCCAAGTTACTGAATCTCAGGTGTCAACCTATTTGCGAATATCTTCCATTCAATATCTTTTGCCTGTTGGGGTTTAGGTCCGCTTCCTGGAGCAGCAGAACAAGGTGCTCGAGACCAAGTGGACCCTGTTGCAGGAGCAGGGTCAGAAATCCACCTCCAACAAGAATAACCTCGACCCCCTCTTTGAGTCTTATATCACCAACCTGAGGAAGCAGCTGAACAACCTGTTAAATGAAAGAGGGCGGATGGAGGGAGAACTGAAGAACACGCAGGACCTTGTAGAGGATTTTAAGAACAAGTAAGTGAATGTTTAATGAAAGGACATTGAGCCGATCTGTGCTGAATTTTATACTCTACAGTCGTTCCACTTTGGAAGGTGGGTATCAGGTACAGTACAGTAGCTTTGATGTGACAAGGGCTAGTTGATAAAAATTAGATGGAACGGTTTTCTGTTGGAAAAAGCAGTCAAAAAGTTTCATGGGAACATGTTGATTTTGACGAAATGTTCAACGGAAAAGCGTTAAAATGAATTGTTTTGACGCTTCTTTCATGCTGATAATGTTGAAATGTTTCATTTGGACTTTACTGTTTTGTTTCATTTTGTATTAACTTTAATGGTAGAATGATTTGAACTATATATTATAGTTCACATTTTACAGACACATATTTAAGATAAAAATATCATATTTTAACATGATCTGCACAAAACAATCTGGTATTACCGGAAGACAACCATTCAATGTTTCACATTAAAATTTTTCAGAATTTCCACACTGAGAAAAATGTCAAAATTCCAACTTTCTGTTCTGATTCAGCGTGACAACAAATTTTGAAATGTCTGAATTTCCCCCAGAGGAGAAATTCCAGTCTCCAACCAGTTCAAGTTGTGCTACATTTTTTTCATGCTTACAGCAGGCATGACCAACACACATGGCCGAAATCTTAAGCCTGCACATGTGAGTTTGTTAGGGACAAAAACCCAGGAGATGGAGCATGTTTGCTGAGGAGATGTATGGAACACTAGTGGCTGGCGTACATAGAATGTTTGAGTTTTCTACTACTCCAAACAAATGTATTAATTCCATTAGTTTAATCAGCACAGGCTCATGCTTTAAGATCTGGTGTTCAGTCCTTGCACACGACATTCCAGCAGCATCAATACTGTTGCAGAGGAAATTAAAACATCCCGCAAGCTTATAGAGCACAGCTTTACAGCAGCTTTGCAGAGTGCATGTGGAAAGAGAGAAGAGGTGAGACCACCAGGGTCAATGCCAGTGGGCCACGAACACACACAGAGATCGAGCTGCATCCAGATGTGAATCTGAGTTCTGTAGCAGACTGGACCTTGAAAGCCCCCCTGTCTCCCCCTGCCAAAATTTTAGAGAGGTTGAAAATATGGATCATGTTGCGAAGCTAAATTTTGAAGCGAAAACCAGTCGCTAGCCTGGACTGCAGCTAATGAAGATAGTGTCTAAAAAGATTTCCTTTTTTCTAAACATCCATATTCCCGTTTTCAATCCAAAAATTCAAAGAATCAGCATGACCAAAGGAAGTGCAATTTGTAAAAAGCATTACCCTAAATTTCAGTAGAAAAGACAATCATGCTACGAGAAAGGTTGCCAGGTTAATCTTAGAAACAGGCATTTGCAAATGGGAGCTCAGGCAAGAAATTCTTGCCTTCCTGTCTCTCCTATTCCATGAGTGAGGTCTAGCGCTGCCTCCCCTCTGTCCCTACAGGTACGAAGATGAAATCAACAGGCGCACCGCGGCGGAGAATGAGTTTGTGGTGCTCAAGAAGGTGAGCCGTGCCGAGATCGATTACAATTTTCATAGTGTTTCCGTTATCGAAGGCTGAGATTTTCAAATCTCATTTGAAAATGAGAATGATTTTGAAATGCCTCCTTGGCCCTACATGGGACAGTTGTTCCACTAGGTCTTCCAAGGGGGCTGGAGGTAGCATCTTGTCCCCCACTCCCACCCCCGTGACACTACGCTAGAGCTGGCCTGGATCTGGCAGAATGCCGGCTTTTCTGAAGGGTAAGGGAGGGATTGTGAGCAGACCCCAAAATATTACCTCCATGTGAGCTCAGCTGGGTAAAAATGCACCCAGGGCTTTACGCTCTCCCTATCTTTGGCCCAGAATGCTTCAGAGTCCTTCCCCTATAAGCTCTCTGCACCCCCTAGCTGAGCTTTGTCCTTTAAAAGTCAGCAGTGCAATGAAGTGTCAACTTCTCCAGCCCACATAGAGCCGGGATGGCCACTTGATCGTCACCCCTAGGCAACCCTTGGCTTCTTTTCTGGGCCAGCCAAGGCCGCTAGGCTGCAGCTGTGACTGTGCTTGCTGTTTCTCAGGACGTGGATGCTGCCTATATGAACAAGATAGACCTGGAGGCCAAGGTGGATGCGTTGATGGATGAGATCAACTTCCTCAGAACCCTCTATGATACGGTATTGCTTCTTCCCGGGGGTCTTCGCTAGGAAATTAAACACGGCCTATGTTCATGAGCAGGCTTAACATGGGAGGGAATCAAGACCACCACAGAAGGCGGTTTTGTCCATTGGATAGGCCATTGGGCTGGCAGTCGGTAGACCTGGGTTCTGTTCCGAGCTTTGTGACTTAGCTGCTGTGTGATCTTACAGTCACTTCATTGCTGTTTTGTCTACTTTTATAAGAAGGTCTTCGGGGCCAGGTCTATCTCATTCTGTGTTGATATGGTGCCTGACTCAACAGGGCCCTGACCTTGGCTGACGCCTTTACATGCGACTGCAATATTCATAAAAACACAGATGGACTTTCTCCTGATTTGCACCTGTGTACATAGAAGGAGAATCAGGTCCAGCATTTTTAAAGGCAGATGGTGGCTATCAGGACATTTCTGCACTAGAGGTGACTCAGGCGCCCATGTCCTTCTGCAGGAACTGGCCCAGCTGAATGTCCAGGTGTCCGACACCTCCGTCATCCTGTCAATGGACAACAACCGAGACCTGGACCTTAGCAGCATCGTGAACGAAGTCAAAGCTCAGTACGAGGACATTGCTAACAGGAGCCGAGCCGAGGCTGAGTCATGGTATCAGACCAAGGTGAGTGGATCTACAAACGGAGGAACCCGGATTCTTCTCTGGGCGTTCAATTCTTTTAAAACAGTGCACAGAGCTATGCAGTTATTGCTGCCCCAATGAGCGGCTGCTTAGTTAAAGTGCATGGCTGGGCATTAGATTGTGTATATATATATATATTTTTTTGCTCTTGTTTCTGAATATTAGTTCGAGGAGCTGCGAGCCACTGCTGGGAAACACGGCGATGACCTGCGGAATACAAAGGGAGAAATCTCAGAGCTCAACCGGCTGATCCAGAGGTTACGGGCCGAGATTGAGAATGCAAGGAACCAGGTAGGAACAGCTCTCACTAGAGACGGGAGAAGACAGAACTGCCTACTCCTGTCACCCAGTTTCCTGCCCCCTGCCCCACTCTATCAGCTGCAGCACTGTGAGGATGTATAGCCCCACCAGCTGCAGTCAGTAGAGGGCGACATGTCACACGTAAGTAGTTTCATTCCACCCAGCAGAGGGCAGTGGTGTGCATGCGTGCTCACACACATACATATCAGCCTTCTCTCCACTGTGCTGCACTTGCTAAGCTAGAGACTCAGCCCTCACAATAGTTTGTACGCTGTAGAGATGGCCATAGCTCAAAACGCTCCAGCATAAGACTTAGCAGCAGTAAATATAAATCAGTCACCATCCTCTGACTGGATATTGTGCCTCAGTGGCATAGGCCAGATTAGTGGTGATGATGATGCAGAAAAAAGCTACAAAGACTAAATCTCTACAGAAATGTACAGGCCAGTCACCCCTCGGGTGCTAATAGCAGCAAGGACAGATAGGAGCCAGCTCTCTGCCTGTGAATTCTGCACTGTTAAAGGAAAGAGGGAAAACACAGAGAGAAATGGCTGGTAATTAAAAGGAAGCCAACTCCCTTCCCCTGCAGTGCGCCAGTCTGCAGACAGCGATTGCGGACTCGGAGGAACGTGGCGAGCTGGCTGTCAAAGATGCCAGGATGAAGGTGGCCGATCTGGAGGATGCTCTCCAGAAGGCCAAGCAGGACATGGCCCGCCAGCTGCGGGAGTACCAGGAGCTGATGAACGTCAAGCTGGCCCTGGATATCGAGATCGCCACCTACAGGAAGCTGCTGGAGGGAGAGGAGAGCAGGTGGGTGCGAGATAATGAGCGTGATCATAATGCTTCTAACTCATTGAGATACAGCACTCTTCATCTACAGCTCTCAAAGCTCTTTTCAATGGGGGTAGGGGAGCATCTTTATCCCTATTCTACAGACAGGGAAACTGAGGCACTGAGAGTAAATTGAGGCACACACAGTGGTGAGTCTAGTATAAATTCCTAGATAGAGAGATAGTAATGTATGCACATAGAGAGAGAGAGAGAAAGTTCTATATGCAGATTGATTTAGCAATTCAGGGTAATGTAGATGGAGGAATGTATATGGAGGATGGATGGATAGATGTGTATGCATGGGAATAGCTAGATACTTCCTTTCCCAAGGTTACCTAGCAAGCCAAAGGCAGAGATAGAATAGAACCCAAGTCACTTTATTATTCGTATTGAAGTCACACTAGAGGCTCCAATCCACAGTCAAGAGCCCACTGGGCTAGGTGGTCAATAGTCCCTGCCCCAAAGAGCTTACAAAGTCCTTGCCCAGAACAGGAGACAAGAGATGGACACAACAAACATATGGAGGAGGGACCACAGGGAGCAGCATCTCCTGACTCTCAGCCCAGCACGCTGAGTGGCTAATCTTTTGCAAAATTACCATGGCTCTGTTGGGGGCTGGGTTCCCTATTCAAGAAGGATGGATGGTACAGTGGTTAGTGTAGCCTGCAAATTAGGAGAATCTGGTCTGGTTCCCTGCTTTTACGGCACCCTTCTCCTGTGATGTTGAGCAGTTCACTTAGGGCCAGATTTTTAAAGGTATTTAGGCTCCACGGACAGAAACAGACTAGCCTCCTAGGAAAACCTGAAAACAGATGGTCTTGATGGACTAGATGAATATGATGGTCCCTTCTGGCCTTTTAGTCAATGAGTCTTTGAAGATCTTAGCACTGCAAAGTTGCAAATGTGCTGGAAAAAGCAGCTGTGGTAAACTTCCACCCAGCTTTACAGGGGGAGGGATAGCTCAGTGGTTTGAGCATTGGCCTGCTAAATCCAGGGTTGTGAGTTCAATCCTTGAGGGGGCCATTTAGAGATCTGGGGCAAAAATCTGTCTGGGGATTAGTCCTGCTTTGAGCAGGGGGCTGGACTCGATGACCTCCTGAGGTCCCTTCCAACCCTGGTATTCTGTGAATAATATGACATCTCAACCTTAAAAGTCAAACTTTGACTTTTGTCTGCCTTCCCCCACAGGCTGTGCGGAGAGGGCGTCATCCCTGTCAGCTACTGTGAGTATCTTTCTCCTGTCGGGAGCAGCGTCTGAGCTTATGTAACCCGTGCTAGGCGAGTGTGGGTATTTGCTCCCTCTATGGCTGGCCCACATAAGCTATTAAAGGGTCTGCTCCTCTCCCTAGTTACAGGGTCTATCCCCAGTTCATTTAGACACCTACGGTCTATTGATTTCAATGGGGCTTGGGTGCCTAACTATCTCTGAGGCTCTGTGGCCTAGTCTTTTATCTCCAGTGGCGGCAGAGGCCCACGCTTTTAGTGCCAGAGGGCCCAGGTTCAATACCCAATTGTGGGCCCAGCAGGTAGGGTCACCAACTTAGGTTGGGCGAATTCCAGGAGGTTTCATCACATGAGGTAACCTTTAATTAAAGATTCATCTTTAATTCCTGGAGACTCCAGGACAATGCTGGAGGGTCGGCAACCTACCAGTAGGGCCAGTGAAGAGTCCATGTTTCACTGGAACCGAACACCTGATTCAACCGAGCGTCTGACCAGGCTGTGGTTTTCTTGCAGCGGTGGTCAGCTCTAGCGCTGGAATTGGTGGCGGAGCTGGTTTAGGAGGCGGATTTGGCGGCTTTAGCTCAGCAGGAGGCGGAGGAGGATTCGGCTATGGAGGTGGAAGCGGTCTCGGTCTTGGAGGCGGAGGGTTCGGCTTTGGAAGTGGAGGCGGCTTCGGAGGGGGCAGTGGCTTTGGCTATGGAGGTGGCAGCGGGCTGAGTGCCGGAGGAGGAAATTTCAGCGCTGGAAGCGGGAAAGGCACTGGGGTGGGAACCAGCGTGGGCGTGAAAATTGTCTCCAAAACCTCTTCCAGCAAAAAGACCATTAAAAGTTAAGCTTGAGGAATTCCCCACAGTTCAAGTAATAGATATACCACCCCCGCAGCCCACCCATGTATAACTGCCTCTTGATACTAGCCCCTGTGGCAACAATCCATCACTTTACCAAGAAAACCCCTGTAGCATCTTGAATTCCTTCAGCCACCCCTTTTCTAATTCTAGTGTGAATGACATCGATGTGCCCGTTTCTTTGGCTCCTGGCATGGTAGTTCTTAAGCACGTTGGTCTTAATTCAGGAAAGCTGTTAAGCATGTACTCAAGTTAAGCGTGTGCTTATGCATTTTCTAAAAGGGACTTAAACCCATCTTTAAAAGTTAAGACTCTGCTTAAGTGAACAGGGGCCTTTGTTGCATTCCGTGCGACATGAGAGGTTGTCAACATTTTCAAATCTGGCACCCAAGCCTAAGAACCTAAGGGAGAAATTTTCAAAACAGCCAAATGGATTTAGGAACAAGTGTCCCATTGAAAGTCCTTGGGACTCGTGCTCCTAAATCTCTTTAGTGCTTTAGAAGATCTCTCCCAAAATCTATATGTAGACTCCTAAAATAAGTGCCCTAAGAGTCACAGATGCTGAGCAGCTGCAATTGTTGAAGTCCATGAAGCAGTGGGCACTCGGTGCTTCTGAAAATAAGGCCACGTATTCAGAAGCTGAATATCAATTAAAGTTGTGAAACTGACTTTAGATAACTGTGTTTGCAATGTTAGCTACAGCCACGCTGATTAGATTTACAAATGGCTTATCAAATACTAATCCTCGTGTTCTTTTATTGAAAGGAAAGTTTACCCCGTGGTGTTACATTTTCAAAACTAAACCAAAGGCAAACATGAGATTTGCCACAGTTTACATGTAGTCTTGTGGTCAGGTGTTATCAAAGGCTAGAAGTACAAATGATCAGATCTGTTTGTTTAAGAGCTCTAGTTTTGATTTACTGAGATTAAAACAAAATTAACCAGGGCAGGGATTGGTTTCCGAGAGAACAGTTATGATTTAATATTTACACTGCCAAAAGGCTCCTGCTAGACTCAGTCCAGCCTTGTGCTAGGCACCATGGTTAACATTTTCAAAAGGGTCAGAGTGATTTAGGAGCTTACGTCCTCTTGGCTTTCCATGAGAATTAGGCTTCTAAGTGATTTAGGTACACTTTTGACAAATTTAACCTGTATATACACATAAGACAAGGAATGGGATTTTCAAAAGCCCCTAACTCAAATTTTCAAAAGTGCCTAAGTGACTTAGGCACCTCAGTGCTATTTTTAAAAGTGACAAGCATTTGGGTTCTAGCTCCTCAAAGGTATCTAGGTGACTAACTCCCATGGAAATCAGTGGGAGTTAGATGCCCAAATAATACCTTTGGGGATCTAGGCCTAGAAGCCAAAGTCTCATTGAAAGTCAATGGCATATAAGCTCCTAAATTCCGAAGTCACTTTTCAAAATAAGACCCAAGCACCAGATTTAAGGGATTTAGGCACCTAAAGATGCTCATCGGTGCCTGGTGGGATTTTCAAAAACATCTAAGTGCCTAACTGCCTATGGACTTAGGCACTTTTGGAAAATCTTACTAGATGCCTAAAAACCTTTAAAAATCTGGCCCAGATTCCTAACTCCCATAGGTGCGTTTGAAAATTCCACCTGAGCTCTCTGCACTAGAGTTTCTACGATGTTGAAAGAGAAATACAAAGAGAGAGAAAGTGGATTTGTGTTAAAAAAATACCTTTAAGAACAGTTAACTTTTCCAACAGGGCAATTTTAAGTCTGATTAATTGGATATTAAGAATGAATTAAGAAAATTATAGTACAATTCTTAAAACACTTATGTGGAAAATTCAAGCAACATATACAGCAGATGGGAAGAATATCTTTGTCCGAGGGGGTTAGACTCTGGTGTAAATTACACTGATGTAAATCAGGAAATATGTCCCTTGGTCTCAATAGAGTTACTCCATATTTGCAATTGACATTTGAATCTGGCCCAGGAGTACTAGATAATTTTATTTTATATTGCACTTCTTGTGAGTATAGTCATCAGTAGCAATGGTACCGCAAAAATCTCCAGCACTGTGTGTTTTAGCAAAAATTTATCTGAACAAACCATCTTCACGTGTACTATCCAGTTTATAAATACCAGGTTTGCCATGAAATTCCTTCATGTTATTTTTTGTGAGTGCACCGCTAAAAAAGGCTACAGATTTCTACGCTTCTTCAATAATAATGACAAACAATTATTATACTCCCTTTTGACTTTTTGGTATGTGTCCAATAAAACTGGATTGTATTTACAACGTGTTGCTGCCTATTTTTACAGAAGAGGTGAATTTATAGTACAAAATATTTCTGCACCATCTTTCACAGTAGAGGGATGTATTTATAACAAGGAAAATGGGATTTATTTTCCCATGGCAAATGTTTAATGTTCGTCAAGCACATGAAAATTGAAAAACCAAAGATTGAGCTGACTTTTTTTGTTGTTATTGTTTTCACCCAAATGTTTTCAGTTTTTGGCAACTGAAAGCCAAAACACTTCCGCGAAAATGGAAAAATATTTGGCTGAAAACTGAAAAAACTTGGATTTTGGGTTTCTGATCAAAAATTGTCAAGGAAAGCGAGTATTTTCTGGAAATGTTTTTATTTCACTGAAAATGCACATTCCATCAAAATGACGTTTTGAGCAGCTCTACTAACTAGCAGAAATAATTTTGTTGAAAGATTTCGAGGAAGGTCTATTATGGCCTGATCACAGTGGTCTCCTCTGGCCTTAGAAACTATGGATCTATGTTTCTATTTCTGCATTTCTTAAGGCACAAGATGAGAAAGATACATTCACTGAGTTTTTTGGTGGCTTTGGGGGAAATAACCTGAATTCAGGTTGTGCAGCTGTGGGGTTCTTTTGCTGGAACAAAGCATAAAACACCTAGATGCATCGGTAGACACGGAAGGTGGAATATTCTAGGGCAGTGATTCTCAACCAGGGGTACACGTACCCCTGGAGGTACGCAGAGGTCCTCCAGGGGGTTCATCAACTCATCTAGATGTTTGCCTAGTTTTACAACAGGCGTAGCTTGAAGATGATGTGGGTTAAAGATCAACTCAGTTTCAGTCTAACTTAAATCTGGTCATTACCAAAATCACTGGTGCCAGATGCTGATGTCAGTTACACCCATGTATATAAAATGTAACCCCATTATGATTTCATTAGTTGTTGTTGTTCTTACAATACGATGCAGAGGTCCCAGCTGAGGTCCATTGTAACAGACCACACTCTACAAACACATAATAACAAGAAAGAAAGTAAACATAGGCACAAAGATGGAACACGAATGCCCAGGGTCACACAGCAGGTGAGTGGTGGAGTGAAGAATGAAACTCGTCTCTTTGGAATCCCAGTTCAATGCCCCTGGTTATTAGACCACAATACCTCTTAACGATCTGGTCCAGTCTCTCCTTGTCAATTGAGAAATGCCTTACAGACAGACATTGGGCCAAATTCATCCCTGATTTACACCAGTGCAAATCCAGATTAACTCTGAAGTCAGCGCAACTGCTCCAGATTTAATTGATGACAGAATCTGTCCAGTTTTCTGGTGAATACACAATGTTGCTAGAACACATAAATGTTCAGAAGCAGAAGATGACTAATTAACTCTGTGCACAGCCTCTTTGCGAACTAGGCTTCTTTGGGAATAAATCATCTTGACATATAACAACAGTGAAAGAAACCTGTATCCCAGCAGCACAAACAACCCCGCAGGGCTGGGAGACGCTGGAATTCACTGTCTTTCCAGGAGAGCTTTCCTCTGAACATGAGAGCAAGATCTCAGGCTGGGAGGAAAGTCTACTGAACTAGAAACCTGATTTGGAAAACTCCATTTGGATGTTATAATGTTACAGAGAAAAAAACCCAGTCATTTTGCTCAGCCCAGAAATCTGAAAGCTCAGTATAGACAAAGTGCGATATATTTGCATATAGAGGGGGTGCAGCATCAGAGAAACAGGAAGGGGAAAGTTACTGGGAGAAAGGAATGCCAGGATTCCAGTCTCAGCTGCCACTTCTGGGTCATCTAGGACAGGGTAGGGCACAACTTTGACGTGCCTCAGTTTCCCCCACGTGTAAAATGACGATAACGATCTTGTCCTTTGCAGAGGTGTTGCAAGGATTTCATTGCAGTAGTTAACATGCCCCACCCTGGGAGGGGCAGAGCATTTTTATCTCCCTGTAAAGCTAACGGGAGCTGAGAACACACGGCCCCTTGCAGATCCGGGAGTAGATCCACCAGCTGGTGGCAATTTTCATGACCAGTTGAGGAGCTGCCCCCGGGACTTGCCATTTGCAAAGTGCTTTTGAGAGTTTAAAGTGCTACACGGATGCCAAGGGAATTCAATTGTCTAGCAGACTGAAATATAAATGCAGGGGTAAATTTTCATACCAGGGGTCCTAAAGTCAGTCCCCTAAAGCCAGGTTTAGGGACCTAAATAAAAACAACCTGATTTTCAGAGGTCTGACTTCAAGCTCCCATTGAAATCAGGGATTGGTGTCATGCAGAGTGAGCTATAACAATCTGTCCCTCTTGCATTTTAAAAGGCCCTTCCTTAGACTGTCAGTATTTTTGGACCGGAAGCATCATTTTGTTCTATATTTGTACAGAGCCTAGCGCATTGGGGTGCTGAGCCATGGGTGTGCTATTGGAACACACGGTATTATTTTATCATTAATACCCGAATGCCATCAAGCGATGAATAAAGCAAATATACAAAAGGTATAAAACCAAGACAAGAGATTTTCAAGTCTTTTTTTTTTTCCCCGCCATGAGCCTAAAAATATTAGGACTGATTCTTCTCTCACTTAAACAGGTGTAAGTGACTTCATTGAAGTCAAAGGAATTACACAGGTGTCAAAAGAGAACTAGACCTAATGCTCCTTGGTAGGATGCACCACACTTGAGGTGTGCTGCCAAAACGACACCACAGACATAGATGGAAGTAGAAGCAACCAACTGGCCTTCTGGATGACCTCACTTCCTGCCCCGTGCCTCGGTTTCCCTAAATGTAAAAAGAGGATAATGATACTGCCCTCCTTTGTAAAGTGCTTTGTGATCTCTACGCTTGGAAGGATTAGGGTTTTTATCAGTGAATGTCAGTAAAAGCCAACCAACAAAACAATATTTTGATTGAGAATCATCAGAATTCACAGATCGGCAAAGGACGAAAAATGCTACTTCAGAACTTATTAGAGTTTGATTTAAGGTTCTTTACTTTGCACGTTTAACCACAATAAAGCTTTCACTTTTTGAAGCTCAATGTCATTAAAAAATGATTGTCCCCCCGCCACACTCTCTGACCTCCGCACAACTTCCTGCCATTCCTGAACTGTAAACAAATAAAAATATGGCTTAAACTCCATAATTTTGTGCAACTGAAAATTTAAACTGTTTAAAAATGCCAAAAAGTAAACATTGATATCGGTCAAATTTATATAAAAAATAGAAATCAGAGTTTGCCAAGCCTAGCTATAGAAAAGCCAGGTATTATTATGAGGCAAACCAACATTTCTGATCTTTTAGTACCATGCCCTGCTAGCCTGATTTATGCAGTCATCCTTGCTTGTGATAGTGCAGATGACAAAAGGTGAGTAAAGGTTGATCCTCTGCAAAATGACCGGCCAATTTATGTTGGAAAGAAGAGGTCTACATTGCGTTCTTTGCTCATGTAAATGTTCCACTGCTGGGCCAAATCGAACTCACGCTGGTGACTCAATTTACCTCAACAGGCTTACTCAAGCGAGTAAAATGAGCACGCTTTGGCCCTAAATTCATGACAATATTGCCTGAGTGAGGACTCGATATGCACTGTGTGACCTTTCCATGCATAAGTGTCTCACGTAGGGTGACCAGATGTCCCGATTTTATAGGGACAGTCCCGATATTTGGGGCTTTGTCTTATATAGGTGCCTATTACCCCTTACCCCCGTCCCGATTTTTCACACTTGCTGTCTGGTCACCCTAGTCTCACGCCGCCAGTTGCTTTACATTTTGATACTCTTTGTAATGACCCAGTGAATGAACATTATTTGGGGGTAACATGCATATTTAGACGTTCCAGTGTAGAGTCATTCATTCATTAAAATAAAAATGAACATTTTATACTTTTTAATTCAAACTTTTCACACTGTGGTCCCGCTGGCATAACTTGGCATTGCTCCACTGGAGTAAATGGGGCCAGATTCCCACCTGGTGTAAAAATGGATGTAGCTCCATTGAAGTCAATAGATATACGCCAATTTACACTTGCTGAAAATGTATCCCTTGCTGTTATGGGGAGGTACCTATTAATCTAAGACACTTTGGGCCTGATTCTCCTTTCCCTTGCGCAGCTTTTACATCTGTATAGGTCCACTGACGTCAGTAGACTCCCAGCTTATGTTGGTACCAATGAAAGGAGGATCGAAGTCTTAATATCGTCCATAAAGCCAATGCATGTTGGAATGGACAATGCATGTTGGAATGGAATCCATGTTGCTATGGCAATGTCTGGACAGATCACATGGGAGCTGATGGCATTATCTTTGTCGTAGATAATGTTACATTTTTAAATGTAACCTCCAGATATGCAAGCAACCAACTGCTTTCTAAATTCTACAATCCCGTGATTAGAGCACCCCCTTGCTACAACTCAGCCTGATCCCTGCCATTGGAGGTTTAATTAAATGATTATTTTCCTGATTTCTTACCTGAATGAGCTTCAGGTGCTAATGACTCACATAACTGGCAATAAGCAGCAACAGGAATGCTGGGGGAACACACATTGTGCAAACATCAGGTTTTCTGACTGCAATTAAAAAAAATCAGTTTTAATCAGTTTCTTTCAAGTTCTCAGCAAAGGAAACTAGTTTTGGAAAGTTATCACAGAAAACAAGCCATGATATGATGATGATGCCCTTAAGCTTCTAATTTTGGATTCATTATCTCTGCTGGCTGCTCATGCACCCAACTCTGCAAAAATCCAGCTCAAGACAGGGTCTGAGCCGCCTGCTTTCCTTATACAGAGCAGTATCTTACTTTGCCAGAAGTCCCATTGAGGCCAACGGAACTAACTGCACAGCGAAGGTACCATTCCGGATGGACGCGGTTGGCAGAATCTGGTTTATGAGTAAGCCCACTGGCCAAGATTTTCAAACGTTTCTAGTGATTTTCAGGGGCTTGCACGACTTGCAATACCTTCCAGGGGACTGACTTTCAGAAACTGCTCGCTGAGAATTAGAACCCCCTTAAACTGACTCAAGTCGTGCACCCAAAAAACAAAGTGACCAAAATCAAACAGAAACTGTTGAAAATCTTGACCAGTGCGGTAAGTTCCAACAGCTCATTTACCGGAGTGAGGATGTGCAGCAATGGACCTAAAACCAGAATGCTGTGAATTCCATTTCCACCAACAAATGTCACTACTGGGCACTGATGACTGGAAACCCCCTGTTGAACATCATAATTTTGCAGATCAGCAGGTGAAAAACAAGCACAATAAAAACACAGCCTCACTCCCTTACTTTTAGAATTGGCCCTGACTGAGAAGTCCAGTAGAATTGAATAGGGGGCAGGAAAAGACCTTGATAATGCTCCCTAATGTAGTATAGATTTTTTTTTTGAATGAACATCATTCAAAAAAAATGTAGCCTCATTCCACAGTTCTGCAACAGAGTCTCTCTTGAAATGTGGGGCGCTTTTGATTTGTTGCTTGGTGCAAGGATTAGTTGGCTTCATCTTTGAAAGCCATTTCAACAGCCATTTGCAGCTCTGTTTGCCATAGCCGAATTAAAGCTCAAAAAGCTTAAGGCTAAGATTTTCCAAGTTGCCCGGAGGATTTGCACACCCATCTCCCACTAAAATGATCAAGAGTCGGTCATCTAAATTCCCAAGGAGCCTTTGAAAATCTCTCTCTCACACACACACACATACTCGCACAGCAGTGCTGTAATAGCTGAAACTGGCATTACTGATGTCTTTAGGTATGCAGATTTCTAAGCAGATTGTGGATCATGTCCTCTGCAATAAGAACTTGCAGCCCCTTTGCAATGTAAGAACCATCCCCCCCCAGCCCTGCAAAGACTTGAGCGTGGAAGTAACTTTAGTGGTTACAGTCAATTGCATTGTTCACGTTAATAGAGCAGCTGGTGTGGTCTTTTACAGATGCTAGCTCTGGGATAGTGGATGATCCAGGGACTAGTCCTGACACACACGAGTAGCCTCTTCATGCCAAATCTCATGAGTCAGTGTTTCAGAATCAGGCCTACAATCTCGTTTAATTAAAAAAACAACAACCCTCCTGTGCAAGGACAAGTAAGTGCACTCCGTTACTTTCTTGCCCACAAACAATGCATTTTTTCAAAGCCAGGCTGCTACCTAGGTGTGTTTGACAAGACAAGTTGCTGCAAGGTACATCAAGCCCATGAATGCAGCGGATCGTCTCTGCGTCCCTGCCAAGTGCTCCAAGCAGATAAAAGAAGCGGCTCCCTGCTCTCACACCAGAGGGGTTCCATCTCCTTCGCTCTCTGCTCTTCTCCTGCAGCACAGCTTCTATTCCCACACTTTGCTCTCCACTCTTAGTTTTCAATTGAACGAGCCACCATGAGTCGAATCTCCATGAGAAAATCAACAAGCGGGGGTGGAAGCAAGAGCTTCAGCTCAGGTTCTGCTGGCTTAGGCGGAGGTTTTGGTGGTGGTGGTGGTGGCAGAAGCAGCTTCAGCTCGGTCTCTGTCTCTCGAGTTGGAGGAGGAAGAGCTGGTGGCTTTGGAGCTGGTGGCGGTGGCGGTTTTGGCAGCAGAAGCCTATATAGCCTAGGTGGAAATAAAAGAATTTCCTACAGTACCGTCGGCGGAGGTCTCCGGAGTGGATTTGGTGGTGGTGGAGGATACGGTTTTGGTGGAGGAGCAGGCTTTGGTTACGGTGGTGGAGCAGGCAGTGGTTTTGGTCTCGGTGGAGGTGGAGGTGGCGGGTATGGGTTAGGTGGTGCTGGCGGTGGCTATGGGTTGGGTGGCCCTGGGTTCGGTGTAAGGGGTGGCCCTGGGTTTCCCGTTTGTCCACCTGGTGGCATCCATGAAGTGACCATCAACCAGAGCCTCTTGGCGCCGCTCCACCTGGATATCGACCCGGAGGTCCAGAAAGTGAAAGTGCAGGAACGAGAACAGATCAAGACCCTCAACAATAAATTTGCCTCCTTCATCGACAAGGTGAGCACCTGTCCTGAACCCACAGGCTGCAAAGTATCTTCTCTGGATAGTTCAGTGTCTTCAAGAAAAAAAATGGAATGCTATCATTTTCCATGAGCATGTGTTGCCTGGGCATTTTCTGTATTCGCCATGGTTTATCCACAGGCAGCAGATTATTAGTATTAGGAGAAATTGCTGATTAAAAGCCAGGAATTTTTCTTAAATCTCCTTGTCACAGAGACTTGCTGGGGGGTGAGCGGGGAGACAATACATTGTTTTGTTTAATCCTTCTCAGCTACTGTAATTCGGTGGAGCTCCATTGGACTCAAGGGGGTTACATTGATTTAAAGTAGTCGTGAATCTGGATCCAGACTTTCAAAGATATTTAGGCACCTAAAGAGAGGTACCTAGTGGGCTTTACAAAAGTACCCAAGTAGGTAGGTGCCTAACCTGCTTAAGTTCTTTTGAAAATCCTGCCTGCATCTTTAGTTACCTAAATGCCATTGAAAATCTGGCACCTGGTCCCAAAATTCCTATATGAAAAGTATCTGTCACATTCTCCCTACCCCCATCTCTCTCTCTCTCTCCGCCCTGAACTGAACAATCAACCTTTTTCTTGTCAGTGATTTTGTGGATTGTTTGAATAGGTTTAAGCACCTGCCTGTGGGTTCTGTTTTTTCCCCAGGTCCGATTCTTGGAGCAACAGAACAAAGTATTGGAGACCAAATGGACTCTACTGCAGGAACAGGGTCAGACGACTATCAAACGGAGCCTGGATCCTCTTTTTGATGCCTACATTAATAACCTCAGGCGGCAGCTAGACAACCTCTTGGGGGAGAGAGGAAGGCTGGATTCAGAACTGAGGAACATGCAAGACATGGTGGAGGATTTTAAGAATAAGTAAGAAAGTCTGCATTAAAATCTATGCCAAGCCAGGCATTTCATACTGTATTGAGCATCAAAACGCCTTACACTGGCATCACGTGGCATTTGCTACTCTCAAAGCAGATGCTGAGCCGGATTCTGATCTCGGAGCATCTGGCTCTAACTCCATCGTTGAAGTCAGTGGAGTTACTCTAGCATAACTGAGATCAGAATTTGACCCACTGATTTGTTAAAAATAAAACAGCAGAGGATTTTAAAATTCACATTCACAAGTATAGTGGATGTGCAAAAATTTCAAAGGCACCAAAGTGACTTAGGAGCTTAAGTCCCATTTTCAAAAAGTGACCTAGCGCTTAGAACTAAGACCCATTGACTTTTGATTTTCAAAAGTGGCAGTTACTTAGGTGCCTAAATCCTAGTGACTTTCCATGGGACTTAGGTGCTTTTTAACATTTTACCCTTATCTAAAATGCCTTCTCTTCATCCCTCATATTTACAAGACACTCTTAATCCTTGCAGCCTATAAAGCATTAGGTAGCAAGACTGGCAAAGTGCAGATCTGAGAAAATTAGACTTGAGGATCAGAAAAGTTTAGATAGATGGATGGAGATAGATAGATAGATGTGTTTTTAGGAATTCGCACATAATATTGGCATGGTGGCATGGCATGAATTGGCTTCTAATATTCATTTGTGTTTCTTGTATTTGTATATTTCATTGGCTTTTTTTAATGGTTCAAAATAATACATAGTCTGTTTTACGCATTATACTATGGTTTCTGGAGGATGGAAATACTGCATGGGAAACAGACCGTGTCTTATTTCAAATCCCTCTTCATTGCCTCTTTCCTCTCATTCCCATGCCAAAATCAGGCACAGAGTTGGCAAAAGCCTTCTGGAGACATCCAGATCACGTTTGCCACAGCGCGGTCAAGATAACGCTTCCTTTCTCCTATCTTGCCAAGACCCACCCTGCCTCTTTGATTTAGCCCTAAGCCATGAAGTTTCACAGAAGCATATTTTTAGCATAACGAAGTGCTTTTGCAAAACTCCAGCTAAAAGATCTTGGAATAAATGGTACAGTTAGTTAGACAGGCTGATTTATGATGTATTTACAGGCATTTCCATGGCAGTTGCATCTAAAGCAATTAGTGACACTTGATAATGGGCCCTGATCCTGCAAAGATTTTGTCCACATGCTTAACTTGATGCCTGGTGGGTAGCGCCATTGGTTTCAGCTGGGACTACTAAGAATGCAGAAACTTAACCATGTGGGTGATTCTGTGCAGGTTTCGGGTGAGTAACCAACCAGTAGCTACCCTTACATCTGGGGCTAGATTTTAAGCAGGTGTGTCAGTTCTGGACTCTGTACTATTTTTCAAATGTAGACCCCCTTCTTTCAGCAAGCCACAGCTAAAGAAAATCAATGGTATTTATATGGCCCCAGGTTGCGCAGCATCTGAGCAGCCATGCAGTTGCGAACGTATTTATCTTAACACCCCCTTGAAAGGGGGCAGTGCTAGTACCCCTTGTTAAAGATGGGGTATGGAGGGAAACATTTTCCAGAGCTCCCAAGGGATTTAGGCGCTTCGGTCACTTTAAAATGTCTGACTCCGTCAAAGTCCTACAGGAAGTTTGTAGCCGAGCAAGGATTTGAGCTGAGGATTCTGACCTCAGGTGCTCGCTTGCACGCAACACACTGGATCATTTCCCTCTGAGGCAGTTGTAGGCGAAATGCTACAGTTAGTCACTTCACGATGTGGATTCTGCTACCACAAGACCTGGTACCACTAGCTAAGCTTGGAGACTCAGTGGAGAGATTTTCATAAGCACAGGTTGGATCTAGGCACCCAACTCCCATTGAATTTCAGTGGGAGTTGGGTCCCTAAAATCCTCCCCCCCACACACACGGCCCCTATCATTTGGAATAGGAGTGACTTGCACCATAGAAATGTAGGACTGGAAGGGACCTTGAGAGATCTTCTAGTCCACTCCCCTGCACTCAAGGCAGGGTCCGTGCCTTCTCCGCTAGTCACTCAAGCGGACGGGTCCTGATCTAGCACACTCTCTCCTCTCTCCCGACAGATATGAAGATGAAATCAACCGGCGCACAGCTGCAGAGAATGACTTTGTGGTGCTCAAGAAGGTGAGTAGCCCAGCGTCACTCACGGGCCTGAGTCCAAGAGGTGTGAGGTACCTGCAGAGTCCAACCAACGCCAGTGGGAGCTGTGAACCCCCTCCCCACCCCACCCCCCAGCCCCTGCGCGATTGGGATAATTACAGCTCAAACCAGAATGTTTAGCAATACATTGTGGGCGAGGTCCTCAGCTGGAGTAAACCGGTCTGGCATCAATCACCTTGGAAGTGAAACCCCCCCGAGTCAGGCCCGAGAGGAAGAAGGCTTCTTCCCTGCTGGTTGCATGCTTGTTACATGGAAAACAATGGCCAGTGGCTATGCCTAGTGGTAAATCTAGTAGCCCCATCCTTACCCTGCACCGATTGGAACAACACTTCCCCTCCCGCCCCAAGGGGCACTACCTCAGTTCTGCTCACCTAGGCCCATCCATGGCCACAGAAGAAGGGACCAGCCTTGCCCTTTAATGACACATTTTAAAAGACCTTCTACGTCGCGATGCAGCGGCCGCTTAGACAATAACACTCTGCAAAGGCTGATGGCAGCGGACGGGTGTTTTTTTTTTGCTGTGTTCAGCCCTTTGGCTGACTCTGTCGCTCATCAGGGTGTCCGTGACTTTTCTCTTCTTTCCTTTAGGATGTGGACGGCTCCTACATGAACAAGGTCGAGTTGCAGGCCAAAGCAGACGCGCTGCTGGATGAAATTAATTTCCTGAGAGCTTTGTTTGAAGCGGTAAGCATCGGTCCCCCACTCTTTTAGAAACTCAGAGAGTTCCCCGCACCAGGCACTGATGACTGGGGATGTGTCAATCTATGGGTCTTTGTATGGTCCCCTTTAACATGGTACCTGAGCACCTCATAATTGTCAGTGTATTTATCCTTCCAACACCCCTGTAAAGTAGGGAAGTACTATTACCCTCATTTGACAGATGGAAAACTCAGGCACAGAGACACTAAAGCATTTGCCCAACATCGCACAGAGAAGAGAATTAAACCCAGGTGTCCTAGGGTAGCGCTTTAACCATTGTACCATACTTCCTCTGATAAGCAAGCATTAGTAGGCACTACTGTAACAAACCCCTCATCATCCATCAGCAGCAGGGTTTGAATTCTGAACCTGCCACACAAATTGCTACTAGTCAAACGACAGGACTGGCTTCTCTATTGATCCCAGTGGTTGATGACTCAGCAGCAGACAGATCACGAGTCATGGAGAAAAATCAAATAAGAGAAGGGACAGTCTATCCCATACATTTGGAGCTGGTGAGAATTTTTCAAAACCCCCCTCCCAAAAATTGAGTGTTCACCAAAAATGAGATTTTTTTTTCTGTGGGAAAATGTCATTTTTGACAAGAATTTTCAACGGTAAAATTCCCTAACATTTTTTTTGTTGGTTTAATTTTGCTTTTCGGGTAGGGTTTTTTAAAAGTCCCCCAAAGGAATGGTTTTATTCAAATTAAATCAAAATGAAAAAATCCAAACCCTTGGCTTTATTACATATTGACATTTTCCACACCAAAAAAAAAAAATCAAAACATTTTAAAGGAAAAATTGTTGCTCAACATTTTTTTTGGAGGAAAAAAGGCAGGTTTATGACCAGGTCTATTATTACTTATTAGCTGTATTATGGTAGTACCTAGGAGCCACAGTCACGGACCATGACCCCACTGTGCTAGGGGCTGTACAAATGCAGAACAAAAAAGTCCCTGCCCCAAAGAACTTGCAATCTAAGTATAAGACAAGAGAGGAAAGGCGGATACTGACAGACATGGGAGCCCAAGGAAATAGAAAGACACAAGTGGATGGACAGGGATCTCAGGACACCAGCTGCCTCACGGGTGTCAGCTCTACATACAATGCAAATGACCCAGGCTTCGTGTCTCTTGTAGGAACTGAGCCAGATGCAGCAGCAGGTCTCTGACACCTCCGTCGTCCTGTCTATGGACAACAACCGAAGCCTGGACCTGGACAGTATCATCCGGGAGGTCAAAGCGCAGTACGAGGAGATTGCCAACAGGAGCAGAGCTGAGGCGGAGTCTTGGTACCAGACCAAGGTGAGGACTGAAGGCCAATAATGTTCTTGGCTTTTTTAATTCCTCTTATCTACTGCTTGCATTCAGTTCCTCACACTGCACCACGGAAGCCAATGGGAGCTTTATCCTTGACTTAGACGGGTACATGACAGAGGATGGATCACTTCATGATTGCCTGTTCCGTTAATTCCCTCTCAAGTACCTGCCGTTGGCCGCTGTTGGAAGACAGGACACTGGGCTAGATGCACCTTTGGTCTGACCCACTACGGCCATTCTTAAGTTACACCAGGAATGAATTTGGCTCATTGCGCCCAGTAATAACAATAGTAAACTATGCAGAGATTTTCATCATTAGTTTGCAAAACTCTTAACAGTGGCAGATAAGTATCATTTTAAATATGGGGAAACTGAGGTAGGGACCGTTTAAGTGACTTGACACTCATTGCCCAAAGAGTCAGCGGCAGAGCCAGCATTAGAAGCCAGGTCTCGTGGGGTGCGAGGCCGTGCATGCTTTCTTTATTGTAGTAATTGCAAGTGTGTCTTTGCTCTATACGCAACATTAAGAATAAGTGGAAAGACATTTGGATTCCAAGTACTGGGATTACTAATGCTAGACAGACACACAAGGCCCGGCTGCATACATAAACCTTTGTCCTGCTAGTGTCCGGTGGCTTCTGCCGTACAAGCCATAGGGCTCCCAAACTATTTAAATGGCTACTATCCAATTCCTCAACGCTGCAGTAAGTAATGGGTCATGTTCTCCCTCCCCTCCAACCCTTATGTCTGAATATTTAGTTTGAGGAGCTGCAGATCTCCGTCGGGCGGCATGGTGATGACCTGCGCAACACAAAGGTCGAAATTTCCGAGACCAACCGGATGATCCACAGGCTGCGGAATGAAATCGACAGCGTGAAGAAGCAGGTAGGGTGGAGCCTCTCGTTACCTGGGGCAGGCTAGTGGTTGGGCGTGAGGCACAGGCCAGGGCTCGTGCGCTGAATAACGGTTCGGCTGCTGGCTTCGGAGCAGGGAGGTGGTTGAGGGTCTTCTCGCTTTGTAAGAAACGGTGATGCCAGCCTGACGGAAGCGTGCACGAGACACTGTGCATTGCACACCGAGCACTCATACTTGCAAGGCCTCCATTACCATGATATCTCAAATCGCTAGCCACTGGCCCCTCCTTTTATGCAACTCTTCTAACACTCAGCGGTAACTTTCTGGTGGTCCATGGAGCAGTTCTAGGCTAGCGCTCTAACCACTGGGCCATCCTTCCTCTCTCTTCCTCTGTTAAAAACAGTGAAGCAGCTCAAGTTTACACCAGGGGAAGATCTGGCCATATTATTGCCAGAGGGACTCTACCCAAGACACAATACACACCACTGATAAGCTTGAGAACCACTGATTTAGTTGGGGGTTGGTCCTGCTTTGAGCAGGGGGTTGGACTAGATGACCTCCTGAGGTCCCTTCCAACCCTGATCTTCTATGATTCTATGATATTGAGAAAATATCTGTTTGCCCTTTACTCACGCTAATGTGATTCACATCAATGGAGGGGCTGATGATTTACACCATTGTAAGTGAAAGGAGTCTCAGGCCCATTCCATTCAGCGAAATTACTCCTGGTTTGCAATACTGTAAGCAAAAGAGGAATGACACCCATTGGCTTCAGTGGAGTTACTCCCAATTTACCCTGGAGCACGCAAAAGAGAATCATGCCAATAGCATGACTCCTGAGTTGCATCTGTGCAGGAGAAAGAGAATCATATCCATTGACTTCAGCGCAGTGGTGCCTGATTTACCCTGGTGCATGCAAAAGAGAATCGTATCAATTGACTTCAATGGAGTGACTCCTGATTTGCACAAAGGAGGCTCATGCTAATTACTCCAGGTTTACATGCCCAGAGTAAACTTTCGCGCTCACATTTGGTTACCCCATTAAATAATAATCACACTTCAACGTTCCCGCTTTGCAGTGCGCCAGCCTGCAAGCGGCCATCGCCGAGGCCGAGGAGCGCGGCGAAATGGCCCTCAAGGATGCCCGAGGGAAACTGACTGAGCTGGAGGATGCCCTGCAGAAGGCCAAGGCAGACTTGGCCCGCCAGCTGCGAGAGTACCAGGAGCTGATGAACGTCAAGCTGGCCCTGGATATTGAGATCGCCACCTACAGGAAGCTGCTGGAAGGAGAGGAGAACAGGTGGGTGCACAATGCAATGATACTGCAGCCCTGAGGCAAGGGAGCAGCTCCATTGCTCCCCTGAGAGCAGGAGGCGAGATTGGAACCCTATGCGGTATAATTCAGGGTATGTCTACCCAGCAACGCCGAGGTGTGACTGCAGAACCCGCGCGAGCTCTGACTGAGCTCACTTGCTAAAAATAAGCCACAACGCCTGGGCAGCGACGGGGCTCCACATTTGAGTACACACCCGGGCTTGGGCCCAAGCGGTTAGTTTGTACTGCCGTGGCTTCACTGCTATTTTTAATAAGCTGGGTTGATCAAAGCTGCCTTGGGTATGTCTATCTACACATGCGGCAATGACACCTCCCAACTGCAGTGTAGACATACAGGCAACGAGGGCCAGAACAAAGGCGACATGGTAGTGTGAGCAAATAAGGTGCCTTCCTTCATGTTTGCACAGTTCCTAGCACATTGCGAGTGACTCCGGAAATATGTCCCAGTAATGAGGAGAAGAAGATAAAAAAGACGGTAAAAGTGCCATTGTAATTGAAGCAGAGATGGGATAAGGAGCTGCAAATGCAATCCCATGACCATGAGCTAGATTAGATGGAGGCCGATGTGTGATGTTCGACTGACGTTCAGAGATGGGAATCAGTTGCAGTGGGGGAGGTCTAGGTTGGATATTAGGAAAAGCTTTTTCACGAGGAGGGTGGTGAAGCACTGGAATGGGTTCCCTAGGGAGGTGGTGGAATCTCCATCCTTAAAGGTTTTTAAGGTCAGGCTTGACAAAGCCCTGGCTGGGATGATTTAGTTGGGGATTGGTTCTGCTTTGAGCAGGGGGTTGGCCTAGATGACCTCCTGAGTTCCTTTCCAACCCTGATCTTCTATGATTCTATGAATCCTATAAGGCTGAAAATCTAGCTGACAAAACGATATGTGTGAGGCGGGCTGGAGACTATTCCCTCCTTTTCCATTGTTTTCATCAGCATTCTACATTTTTTACCTAAACATTTCATCTGGGCTTTGAGCAAATGTCAACTGGCTCCATAGCTGGCTGGAAAATGGGAGGGAGAATATGCACCAACATTCAGAAAACTTCCAATCTCCCCCTTCCCATTTTTCCATGGCCTTAAAAAAGTTTTTCCCTGAAATTTCCAATCCTGAAAAATACCGGTCGGCTCTAACAAGCAATGGAGCTTGAATTTTCAAAGGGAGTAGGTAAGACCCTTTTGAAAATTCCAGCCTATGATCCTAAATCAATTCAGACTCAAAATAAGGTGCAACTTACCGAGGGTCAGGGTAGATTCTCCACCACTGTAGGTCTTTAAGTCAAGACTAGGGGCCTTTCTAAAAGATATGTGCTGGCTCAACCAGGAGTTATGGATGCAGGAATCCCTAAAGGAGTTTCTCAGGCATGGGTTATCACAATAGACAAGCACAATGGTCCCTTCTGACCTTAATGTCTGCAAATCTATCTGTATTGGTCATTGTGTCTATGAACTGAGGGCATCACTTACATCCTTTCCTTCCTGTCTCTCTCTTCCCTAACAGGCTGGCAGGAGAGGGAGTTGGACCTGTGAGCATCTGTAAGTGACTCGACCTCTGACCTTTTACTGGCTTTTCCAAATGAAGCTGATGTGTGGGTTTGGTTTCCCTCTGGAAACCACAGAGATCTCACTTGTTGTGCTTGTCGTTTTGCAGCAGTGGTCAGTTCCTCGACTGGATACAGTGGCGGAGGCAGCCTGGGAGGAGGATATGGAGGTGGGCTTTCCCTGGGAGGTGGCGGAGGAGGTGGCGGCGGCTACGGTCTCGGCATCGGAGGCGGGAGCGGATACGGCCTTGGCGGCGGCAGCGGTGGCGGATATAGCTACGGAAGCGGGATGAGTGTTGGAGGTGGCGGCGCTTTCAGCTCTGGAAGTGGAAGAGGCCTGAGTGGAAGTCTGAGCTCCGGAGGGAGGGGCAGCTCCAGCGTGAAAATCGTATCCAAGACCACGACCAGCAAAAAATCCATCAGATAAAGACAAGGCCCCCAGCGATCCCCGCATGAATGAAAACACGTTTCCTATCTACTGAAAGCAAGTGCAGCCCTTAGAAATCCATTGTGTAAATAGCTGAGCTAACCCCCGCACTCAAGTCCTTTCACCTTTTCCCCGTGGATTGGGTACAGCCAGGATCTTACCATGGAAATCAGGAATGTTGTAGGCCAAAGCATTGCTTGCAATCTGTTTCACATGTGGGGTTCTGACCAGCACAAAGGCCAGACCGTATTCCTGATTCGGCACGTGCTTTAACGTTCATTCCCATTGGAATTGTGAACTTAAAGATAAGCCGAAGCGCTTTGCTGAATCGGGACCTATCTGATCACCGTGGCCATTTAAATCCATTACTTACAGCTGCTGGGAAAGGGGATTTCCATTTACATGCTGTGCGAACGTGCCTAGATATATGTTGCCTGAAATCCCTTTCCTGTTTGGGCATGTTCATTTAATTCACAGTAAAAAAGAAAAATATAGCGTCAGCCTCACGAAATTACAAATCCATCTGTTCTAGCCAAAGAAAATAGTTACATGACCCTATAATCAGGTAAGATCTGTGCCCCAACATGTGTTCTAAGCTGCGGGTGTCCTCCTGGCAACTAAAAAAAATATCTTCGACGCCGTCTTTTTTGTGAGTGATCCGGTGGAAAAGGTGATTGCTTTTTTGATGTATAAACTCCAGCACTGCTTTCTAATTCTTTGTCCTCATGGCTACAGCCCCTTGACTTTCGGGCGTCTGGTACTGTATGTCCAATAAACAGCATCTGTCATTTTTAAACTGTCGTTTTACTGTTTTTTCCTCCCTAAAATATTATGAGGTGTATTATTGTAGCACCAAGCGGACCTCAATTGAGAGCAGCTCTCCATTGCACTAGGCCAGGGCTGGCCAATCTGTGGCTCCAGAGCCACATGCAGCTCTTCAGGAGTTAATATGCGGCTCCTTGTACAGGCACCGACTCCGGGGCTGGAGCGACAGGCGCCAACTTTCCAATGTGCCGGGGGAGGGGAGGGGGGCTCACTACTCAACCCCTGGTTCTGCCACAGGCCCTGCCCCCACTGCACCCCTCCCCTGAGCCTGCAGTGCCCTCTCCTCCCCTCCCCCACAGAGCCTCCTGTACGCCACGAACCAGCTGATTGTTAGGTGCGGGGAGGGAGGGAGAGGTACTGACTGGCGGGGCTGCCAATGGGTGGGAGGCACTGGGAGCAGGGTGGGGGAGCTGATGGGGGGCTGCTGATGTATTATTGTGGCTCTTTGGCAAGGTACATCGGTAAATTCTGGCTCCTTCTCAGGCTCAGGTTGGCCACCCCAGCACTAGGTGCTCTATAAACACCTAGCAAGAGACAGTCCCTGCCTTGGAGAGCTTACAGAATATGTCTATACTACAGCTGGGAGGTGTAATTCCCCGCTCAGCTGGAACTTTGGACAAGCTAGCGCCCTACAAATAGCAGCGGGGCCGCAGCACGAGGGACAACCGTGCAGGAGAGCCGCACAAGTACAACCCCGGCCGAGATCCTCGGTCTATGCTTGGGTGGCTAACCCCAGCCATTGCCCGTGCTGCTGTGTCTATGCAGAAATTTTTAGTGCACGAACATGCGACATCTACCCAAGCTGGGAATGACACTTCTTAGATGTAGCCACCATGTCCAGAGATGAAAAGTCGGAGAAAGGAAGAATTATTACACCCATTTTACAGATGAGGGCCTGAGGCACAGAGAGATTACGTGAGCTGCCCAAGGCGTCTTGCAAAACTGGTGGGAGAACTAAGTATGGAACAAATTGGAAAGAGTCCTGCAGAGGGCAACGAAAATGATTAGGGGGCTGGGGCACCATGACTTACGGGGAGACGCTGAGGGAACTGGGGTTATTTAGTCTGCAGAAGAGAAGAGTAAGGGGGGATTTGATAGCAGCCTTCAACTACCTGAAGGGGGGGTTCCAAAGAGGATGGAGCTCGGCTGTTCTCAGTGGTGGCAGATGACAGAACAAGAAGCAATGGTCTCAGGTTGCAGTGGGGGAGGTCTAGGTTGGATATTAGGAAACACTATTTCACTAGTAGGGTGGTGAAGCACTGGAATGGGTTCCCTAGGGAGGTGGTGGAATCTCCATCCTTAGAGGTTTTTACGGCCCGGCTTGACAAAGCCCTGGCTGGGATGATTTAGTTGGTGTTGGGCCTGCTTTGAGCAGAGGGTTGGGTCACTAGATGACCTCCTGAGGTCTCTTCCAACCCTAATATTCTATGATTCTATTAACTCAGGCCTGCTGAATTTCAGGCCAGGACATTAACCAAAAAAAGAAAAAAAAATCCTCCTTTTCCCCTGAAGCTGCACACATTTGAAGAAGTGGACAACGAGGAGTGGGGTGGGTAGCACGCTCCAGCTGTTTCGCAAGGGTTCATGCCTCAATGTTTCAGAAGTGATAGGCTGAGTCTTCATTTATTCCCTCTGATTTAAAGTTTTGTGTGCCAGTCATACATTTTAACATTTTCAGAAGGTCTCTTTCTATAAGTCTATAATATATAACTAAACTATTGTATGTAAAGTAAATAAGGTTTTTAAAATGTTTAAGAAGCTTCATTTAAAATTAAATTAAAATGCAGAGCCCCCCAGACCAGTGGCCATTACCCAGCAGTGTGAGTGCCACTGAAAATCAGCTCACGTGCCGCCTTCGGCACACATGCCATAGGTTGCCTACCCCCTCCCCCCAAAAAAATCCTTAGTTAACAGTGGAAATGCTGACATAACCTGAACTACATCAATGAAACTCAGTGGCTTCAGAATAAGAATTTGTGGAATACAGTGGGAACAGGTGACATCCGCAAACTGGCCCTACCAGCGCAGACACACACAATGGATGCTGTAGTTGGTCCTTCACAATGTACACGATCCTCTCTTTACTTTTCTGGAGTTTAACTTTATTTTTAATGAAGGCTGAGATTTTCAATAGGTCATAGAGAAACTGGATGCCTGATTCCTATCCAGATCCCTTCGGTGACCAGAAATCTCAGCTTAAAAAGCTAAAACATGGCTTTACAAATGTCTCTTTGTCCCCAAGCTCCCTCTAGTGGTGGCTGCTCAAGATTTTGCTCTGCTCTTCCCTCTAGCTCTCGTCTGCCCCAGAAACACTCTTCCTTTTAATGGAGCTAATGAGACTAGGGTGACCAGACAGCACATGTGAAAAATCGGGACACGGGGTGGGGGTAATAGGAGCCTATATAAGAAAAAGACCCAAAAATTGGGACTGTCCCTATAAAATTGGGACATCTGGTCACCCTAAATGAGACCCACCCAGTCTGAGTACCAGGCTGGGTCAGCACAACAGCTCTGCAATCTGACTCCCAGTGACAACCAGAGAAGTAACAGAATTAGAAATGTTTGTTAGGAAGGAAACACTGTCCATATTTCATGAACATAACTGTATAAATGATCCATGGAGGGTAATTCAACTCTGTTGTCTGTGATCAGATACCATAGCCGAAAAGTTGGCTGTGGAACAGAGCCAAGGGGAAATTCCAAATCCATTAGGTATAGTTTACATTACAATGTCACGGTGCTTTCCAGCAGCATGGTTTCCAGGGCTTTGTTTTATTAAGCAGAAGAAGAGAATTACTCTCCATCCAGGAGGAACGAAGAGATGTTAGACTATTGATTAAATAAGTGTTGCAAGAGCATACGCTCTGCCTTAAGTTGGAACCTGATCTCTTAGTCCTGTCAGCACCCCTGATCAGTTAAGGTGGGGAATGTCTAAAGGAGCCTCCACTGGAAGTTGGATGCTGAATAGCCTTTAGGTTTCTTTGGAAATCTCAGCTTACACATATAACGATTCCCATGTAGCTTCTTGCTTCTCCAACCCACTGCTAAATAGCAGGGATAGCAAAACGGGGGGTGGGGGGTGGGGAAGGGTGCTAGCGCCCCTTAGTGGAAATACTATGGAGGCTCCTTCCCTACGTAAACACACACATGCTCAGGGGGAGGAGGAGGTTACAATGGGACCCAGAGAGTCTGGAGCAGGTGCCATGGAGCCCAAAGGCGTTGGGATGGGTCCAGGAGTAGGTAGGAACCCTCAGGACCCACCTGGAGCTGGCTGCCTCCCTCCTGCCTACTGAACCTCAGTACTTAGCTTCACCCTCCCACCATCCTCCCGAACCCCTGCCCCATTCACAGGGAGCTTCCGCCTCCCTAGGCTAAATAGTCCTGTTCATAGGAAAAAGGCTACGGTACTCTATGATGTATTTAGATTGCTGCCTCTAGACCCTTCAGTCCCATGCAGAGCTGGCTTAAGGCAGATAAGTGAACTAGATAGTGAAGACATCGGGTTTTGATGGCCCCTAATAGCCACAGAACGTGGTTCTGGAGATGAATTAACAGTTCCCTAAACTCTACAGAGATGTTCTAGAAGAGCATTAACAAATGCTCCCACACGAATCACCCCTGGATGCCCACTGGATCCGTGACGGCCTGTACCCAGTCCATGGGCTCAGCTGTAATTGACACGTTTGATCTCTTAAGGAAATACAGCCCTTTGTAAAAGTGGACCCAAGACATGCAGATCAAACTCAGCCAAGAACCCCCTAGGGGCGAGTTCTAGATGCTTAGGGTCTGAGCTTCACTGGTCTGCCCCCTTATGCAGTGATTTACGGCAGTGTGAAGTGAGTGTGATAACTGAGGTGAAACCCAGATCGCACGCTTCCCTGTAGAGCCCCCTAGCCTGCAAACAAGACCAGGAAAACCCCGGAGGATTTAAAGAGAGACAGTTTTCTCACTGTTTCAATACAGTTTTCACTACCCCATGTAAATGACTAGAGAAAGTCCTCAGCAGCCGGGAATCAAGCCCATAGAGTCTAATACATTGTACACAGAATAGGATAACGGGTGCACTCAGCTAATCTCTATGGCAGCTTCTAGATGCAGAGATTCCAAGGACAGAAGGAGCAAAGAGTCCTGTGGCACCTTATAGACTAACAGACGTATTGGCGCATGAGCTTTCGTGGGTGAATTCCCACTTTGTCGGAGGGTGCCACAGGACTCTTTGCTGCTTTTACAGATCCAGACTAACACGGCTACCCCTCTGATACAAGGCCAGAAGGGAACACTGTGATCATCCAGCCTGACCTCCGGCATAACCCAGGCCAGAGAAATCCCCGTAAATAATTCCTAGAGCAGATCAATGGAGGTGGTTCAAAGGAGCCTCTGAAATGCTACGATCTGCGAAGGAGGCGCTGAGACTGCATATCTGCAGTAGGGCGGCCACGAATAAAAAACGTGGTTATTGAGCGGGGTAAAGAGACAGAGGCGGAGTTACCCCACAGGACGCGAAGCGCCAGCGAAGTCTGTTGCCTCAGGAGAAGACATCCTGGAGTGAGCAAGTCACACCTACACTTCAAAGCAATCTAAGAGCGTGAGTGGCCTCAAGGTACCGCCATGATTGTCCTTGCCCTGGTTCCTACCATTTTTAAAGGGCTCTTCCCCAGTAAAAGGGAGCCCCCCAGGCTGTATTCCCTTCCCTCCCTAATTTCTACAGGGAAAGTAGGAGGGGGCAATGTGTGTCTCATTGCCCAAACCCAGCTCACCCACTCTTCCATCTCCCTTCCAATCCATGCAACCCTGACCCAACGGAGAAGCCCCCACTCAAGGCATGAGTCAGAGGGAGGTTGTACTGTGAAATGGTCTGACCTCCCTTTCCCTGCAGGAGGGGTGAGATCCACGCTTGGATGAACTGATCCTCATCTGGATTTTGGAGGCATGATCTGTCCTGGAGCAAGGGTGGAGTCTCACTGACAGGCTTGATCTCTGAGCTGCTGTGATGCAAAGAAACAGAAGGAAAGACTGACACACACACTCATATGGCAACTGTAAGTAGTTTAGCCATTGACCCATCTCTGCTGTCACTATGAAATTCCTGGGAGAGGCTTGGTGTGGTCTCTGACGGAGACCTGCCTTATACCAATCATCTTTGCTTTGATCTTCTCTTGCGTGTCTAATACACTTCGCTTCATTTAAGATAATTGTTAAAGACACTGGTTGGGAAATGACATTTTTCATCGGCGTTTTTCGAGAGGAAATAAAAAAATAATCTCCCATTCAAATCTGAAAAGAAAAAGCTTAAACGAAGCAAAGCTTATTAGAAATGTTTTGTCATTTTCTTTGAAACCTCCCAACCTGCAAATTGTTTGGCTTTTGATGAAAACTGGAAATTTTTCTAGGAAAACTGAACTTCAAAAAGAAATTCGATAAGTTCATGGAAGACAGGTCCATCAATGGCTATTAGCCAGGATGGGCAGGGATGGTGTCCCTAGCCTCTGTTTGCCAGAAGCTGGGAATTGGGTGACAGGGGATGGATCATTGGATGATTCCCTGTTCTTTTCATTCCCTCTGAAGCACCGGGCATTGGCCACTGTCGGAAGACAGGATACTGGGCTAGCTGGACCATTGGTCTGACCCAGTATGGCTGTTCTTATGTTCTCATGAGCTTGTTTGGTGGAAACTTCCATTACATTGAAAAGGCATTTTCGATCCAAAAAATATTTAAATGGAAAATTTTCAACCAGTTCTAATTTTTTCATCTTAGCCTTTGAGACTACAGCAGGATGACTATCCCTGGAGAACACTAAGACAACAAATTTCTTCTCTGTGGCAAAAAGGGGGAAAGGAATCGAATAGTCCTTGATGCTAGGTAGTTGGTCGAAAATATTGCCCATCCACAAAAGGAGCTTGCTCCAGCCAATGAGAAGCCATGAAAGACTAGTTGACTATTAGCGATGGGAATAGGGGAGCCCAAGGTTACCCGTTAAAGTGGTCAGGAACTTTGCTCTGGTGCAACCAAACCTTTTCACAGAAAAGCATTGGTTTCAAATAATTAAAGATAGAATATGATACATTTATGAATGGAATTCATGACCGGGTTTTCTATGATAGCAAGTTCCAGTTTTCTGATTAAAACTGACTTTTGCTTTCAATAGAATGCACACTTTTTTAAGTGGCTGAAATCGAAACAAAGCATGTCAAAATTATCAAAACGCAGTGCTTCGACTGACCGGAACCAAAACAATTATTTTTTCAGATTTTTGATTCATGACATTTTTTCATGATTTTGACTTTTCATCCTGATTCAGGAGGGGGACACTTGGAAATCTCAAGTTTTTGTGAGCTACAGATTCCCCTGTGTAAAAAAGGAGACAGTAAATCCATTTAGCCCAGTATCCTGCCTTCTGACAGTGACCACTGCCAGGTCCTTCAGAGGGAATGAACAGAACAGGTAATCATCAGTGATCCATCCCCTGTTGCCCATTTCCAGCTCTTGGCAAACAGAGGCTCAGGACACCATCTATGTCCATCCTGCCTAATAGCCATTGATGGACCGATCCTCCATGAACTTATCTAGTTCTTTTTTGAACCCTGTTATAAGAACATAAGAACTCTCTCCCTATCCATCTCTCTCTCTTTCACCTAAGAAGACAAAAGAAACAGCCTTTGGGCTTTGGATGCAGATCTTGGCCTGAAAAATTGGGCAGCAATGTTACTGGAAGCACATGGTAAGGGATTTCACCTTGAGCCAAGTCTATTTTCTTAAGCTTTAGGAAGCGTTTTATCTTTATTTCTCTTGTAACCATTTCTGACTTTAATGCCTTATATTTGTGCTCCCGTAAAGCCTATCTCGTGGCCATGAAATACACGTGTTTTATTCTTTAATCAGACTAATGCAGTGTCGTGTTTAAACTGGATTGTGTGGGTAACTCCATTTAAAGTAGGAAACTGTTGGATGTTGATCTCCTCAAAGGGGCAGCAGATCTCAAATATCTGAACTGTCCAGGAAAGGGCGGGGGAGTGCAGAACTCCATTTTGGGGGAACGTTCGGGACTGGGAGTGTGTTGGGGGTCACCCTGCAGTGGTAACCGAGGCGGGTGGAAACCAGAGTGTGCTGGGCGACTGCGATACGCAGACATTCAGAGTGTGACCTGCCTGCTGTTTGGTTGTGTGGGAGGCACCCCAGGTTGCAGGGCAAGGGAGACAGAGCCCCTCACTGGTCTGGATCGCACGCCAGAATGTCATAGCATCTGGGACAAAACCACCGAAAGCCATTGGCTATGCAAAGTACGATCCAACAGATAATGGGGTAGGTCTTCCACCTGCCCAAAGCTGCATGGGCAGAGGCAGTTCCACTTCTCAGTGCCATTTACATTCTCCTTCTAAGTAAGCTGACTGCATAGTTTGGAAACAAAGAGCAGGGAAAGCCCTCCTTAACTTGCTATTGGACAAACTGTCCAAATATCTGGCATATTCAAGAGGCTTTTCAACAAGCAGAAACCAGGGTGACATATTTGTAACACAAACAGCTGCCATGGCTAGTTGCTTACTAATAGTCCCTAACAGCAGTCAACAGTGTGATGCTGTTGCAAAAAAAGCAAACGTGATTCTGGGCTGCATTAACTGGTGTGTTGTGAGCAAGACACGAGAAGTCATTCTTCCGCTCTGCTCTGCGCTGGTCAGGCCTCAGCTGCAGTATTGTGTCCAATTCTGGGCACCGCATTTCAAGAAAGATGTGGAGAAATTGGAGAGGGTCCAGAGAAGAGCAACAAGAATGATTAACGGTCTAGAGAACATGACCTACGAAGGAGGCTGACAGAATTGGGTTTGTTTAGTTTGGAACAGAGAAGACTGAGAGGGGACATGAGAGCAGTTTTCAGGTATCTAAAAGGGTGTCATCAGGAGGAGGGAGAAAACTTGTTCATCTTGGTCTCTAAGGACAGAACAAGAAGCAATGGGCTTAAACTGCAGCAAGGGAGGTTTAGGTTGGACATTAGGAAAAAGTTCCTAACTGTCAGGGTGGTTAAACACTGGAATAAATTGCCTAGGGGGGTTGTGGAATCTCCATCTCTGGAGATATTTAAGAGCAGGTTAGATAAATGTCTATCCGGGATGGTCTAGACAGTATTTGGTCCTGCCATGAGGGCAGGGGACTGGACTCGATGACCTCTCGAGGTCTCTTCCAGTCCTAGAGTCTATGAATCTATGAATCTTCACTTGTGTATGGATTTCACATTTTTTTAACTTAAATCTGATCATTTCCAATCCTGAGAGGCCTAGAGAAGCCAAAGAATTTTGAGTATATTCTAGCCAAGGAAATGTACATGAAAACAAACCCCTACTGGTCAGTTCCTCTAAGCGTAGGCTTGGCAAACGCTGTGGATGCCTACTGTGAATGCAAAGCCAGAAATTGATATTACGGCATTGCACTTTGAAGAGAACAGACTTCATGCTAGTCTCATCTCTGAGAAGACCTGCTGGAGAGATTGTCTGAGAGACCCCAAATCTTTCTAAGGGTACGTTTATACTTACCGCGCGGGTCGACGCGGCGAGTTCGACTTCTCGGAGTTCGAACTATCGCGTCTGATCTAGACGCGATAGTTCGAACTCCGGAAGCGCCGCGGTCGACTCCGGTACTCCACCGCGGCAGGAGGAGTTGGCGGAGTCGACCTTGGAGCCGCGGAGTTCGCTTCCGCGGCGTCTGGACGGGTAAGTCATTCGAACTAGGGTAGTTCGAATTCAGCTACGTTATTCACGTAGCTGAATTCGCGTACCCTAGTTCGACCCCGGGGCTGTGTGTAGACCAGGGCTAAGAAATTTATTTTGGATTGGTTCCAATCCAGGGATTTAGGAATCCAAGTCAAATTGAGAGTTACCAAGACTTGGCTCCTAAATCCTTTAGGTACTTTAGAAAACTTTTACCCCTAATTCCCATTGTAATTCATTGTGAATTGGGCCTCTAACTCCTTTAATGAGCTTTGGACAATCCTGGCCAAGCAGCCAAGGTCTGCACCCTTGACCATGGGTGGGCATCTACCTACATCTTTTCTTCCACCCCCCAGCATTCTAAGGTAGACACTGGGGGTAGCCCAATCTTTATTAAGAAAGAAACTACTAAGCTTGGATATTACTGAATGAGTCATCCATGGGCTGTCAGGAATGCGAATGCTTCTCTGCTCTCACAATGTGGGCCAAACTGCTCCTCCCACGTAGCCTGGTTTTAAACAAGTGTTCAGCCTATTCAGCGTTCATTTCACTGATGTAAATCTGAAGTCATTCCATTATAGGCAGTGGAGTAACTCTGGATTGGTGCCAGTGTAAACGAGAGCAGAATCTGGCCCCATTAACGTCAATGTAGTTCCTCCAGGGTTTCACCAGTTGGTACGAATGAGGCCTGTTATACTCGGGTGTTTTAGGCAGCACTCTTTTTTTTAACCCCCATGCATTCGCAACTATGACAGCCGGCCTGAAGGGGCTTCAGACGTCCCACTCCGTGCAAAGGACCACCCCCCAGCTCTGACGCTCATGCTGAGACCCACCGATCTCACGCTTGCAGCTGCACAAGCTCACGCTCGTGCAAGCGCACAACAGCCCTGCACGGCCCCGCCATGCACCGTGCCACGACTTGCGGGATCGGCGTCGAGCTCTGGTTTCACCCTTCCGCTGGGGCTGAGAGGCAGAAGTAGTGGAGAAAACAGCATAGCCAGCGCTGCTTCAATGTACCGTGTAAGAGGAATTCTCAGCTGGTGGGATCAGGCCAGTCTCTGCTCCCGCGGCATGGATGGATTGGGACTAAGGTTACGTCTACACTTGGAGCTAGGGGTGAGATTCCCAGCTCCCACAGACATATTTGCTCTAACTCTGATTGAGTTTGCGTGTTAAAAAAGTTTGCTAGATGCCCTGAGTACATACCCAAGAGGTCCAGGTGGGTTTGCAGTCAGGGCAGCTAGCCTGTGCAGCCGCTCCCTGTTACTGCACCTACATTACTGTCTTCGGCACACTACCGTGAATATGTGTACGCAAGTGGGGAATCACACCCCTACCTTCAAGTGTGGAGGTAGCCACAGAAGTTGGCGCGGGCCTGGGGAGGGTGAGGGGGCCCTCACCTTAAGGCCAGATGAGCTCAGTGACAAAACAGACATCTGCCTCTGAAAGGTGCCTTCGTTCACATGGTGTACCTAATACATTCCTCCAGCCAGCTACTTAGAAACACAATGTTTCGACAACAGCCTAGGGTGGGGGCTGTATTGTCATGATCAGTCACCCCAAACCTGTAGCTGCAGCTCCTTGCACTTTACTTCTGCCTTTTATCTGTGGCTTCTCCTTGGAATTCCTTTCTGATGAGTGACAGTCCCCACCCTATGGTAAATGCTGAATGGAAAGTTTCATTTGTTTCCTTTTAAGTTGGTTCGAAGAGTTTTCTTTTTGCAATGGTCTCCACCCCAGCTAGTATGTTGCAAACGTAAAAGGGGGTAACCAGTGAGTTTTGCAGTGTGACTTGGTGTTAAGGGCTGTGGTTTTCAAAGAAGTCTATGGGATTTCAGTAGGTGATTGGCATATGCATAGGTACGGGGGGACTGGATGCAGTCATAAACTAATTCTGGCTCCTTATTTTTCACCCATCAGGGGAGGAAACCGTTTAAACCTGAGGTCTTGATTCTCCACTGCTCTGCTGTTTGTGTGGTCATTCACGGTTGTGCAAAGGGAATAGAATGAGGGACCAATAGGCTGTCAGCTGCACGAGTGAATGGCTGCTGTCTTTGCTGATGCACTGTGGCCCTACGGAGCTAAAAGGATGAGCTGCTACAACCTGAGCTAAAGCCCACAAGCTGCTGTGATGATAGACTCGTATCCTCTGTGGATCGAGCGAAGAGGGGGATCTGCAACAGGCTCGCCAGTGGGTTACGTCTGCACAGGTGCAGCAGATGACCCAAAGTGCAAGTCAGATGAGAATCAAGCCCAGAATATTGTCTGCAAATCAAATATCCTTTGGGCTTGATCCTGCATTCTCTTCCTTATGGGACTATCCTTTACTCGTGGTTTCTGGGACTGTGAATAAGTCTACTCAGATGAGTAAAAGTTTGCAAGCTGCAACGCCTGGTTGACCCACCTGCATTGCTAGTCTAACACACTCGTGTGAGATATTAGTGCAAAGGCGAGTCTATGAGATAACTAACCATGAGGGCTTGTCTACATGGAGACTCGGTGCACAGTGAGTTGGGGTGTCAATCTACGACGCACTCACTGGGCACGTGGACCCTGCTACAGTGTACCAAAGGGTCTGTTGTGTGCTTTGACCTATGACTGTTTTCGGGATCTGGGCTACGGGAATAATATCTCTAGGGCCATGTCCTGCAATCGTCCTGGAACCAGGGGCGGCTCTAGTTTTTCTGCCGCCCTAAGCACGGCAGTCAGGCAGCCTTCGGCAGCGTGCAAGCGGGAGGTCCGCTGGTAATGCGGATTCGGCGGCTTGCCTGCCGCAGGTCCACTGGTCCCGCGGCTTCAGCGTACCTGCTGCCAAATTACCGCCAAATCCACAGGACTGGCGGACCTTCCGCAGGCAAGCCGCCGTAGGCTGCCTGACTGCTGCCCTCGCAGGGACTGGCAGGGTGCCCCCCGCGACTTGCCACCCCAGGCACGTGCTTGGTGCACTGGTGCCGGGAGCTGCCGCTGCCGGGAACTCAACGAGCCTTCTTGTCCTCTCACACCAGTTTTACGTGGCTGTAACTCCACTGACTGCAACTGACTGGTACAAAGAGGCTGGAACAGGCCTGGGGAATGAGAGGGGAGACCCTATCTTAAAACCAGATTCACCCAATATCAAAGCAGGCATCGGCCTCAGAAAGGTGCACTTGTTCACATGCCTGGAAGCACAGGGTGTGTAAATGGGAAGAGAATCAGGCCCCGGTGGGGTGTTCACACGAGTGAAGGTTGCAGAATCTGTCCCTAGCTTAACTTAAAAGTCCACGCTTATAGTATAATAGCTGCAAAAAACGTACCTCATCCAGTGCATCAAACGCCCCAACAACAATGTGGGTGGAACGAGACAATCGCTACACTCTCGAATGAACTCGCACAGAAAAACGATAAAAGACAAAAACACCCTGTCACCGGTGATTGATGACTTTTCACAAAGTGGTGGCTCCATATCTGACACCTCAGTCTTCGTCCTCAAAGCAAGCCTGCCCAACACCTTCAAAAGACAAGCCTGGGAGCTGAAATTCAGGGTTCAAAAAAGAACTAGATAAGTTCATGGAGGATAGGTCTATCAATGGCTACTAGCCAGGATGGGCAGGGATGGTGTCCCTAGCCTCTGTTTGCCAGAGGCTGGGAATTGGGTGACAGGGGATGGATCACTTGATGATTCCCTGTTCTGTTCATTCCCTCTGGGGCACCTGGCATTGGCCACTGTTGGAAGACAGGATACTGAGCTAGGTGGACATTTGGTTTGACCTAGTATGGCCATTCTTATGTTCATATGTTCAAAATCATGGACTCAGTAGAGACACTGGTTTTATGTCTCATTACAACAATCTGTTCCACCTTGTATTTAGCTGTGACATTCTGATTACCTTTCCCAGACATGAAGAAGAGCTCTGTATAGCTCAAAACTTTGTCTCTTCCACCAACAGAAACTGGTCCAATAAAAGATATTACCTCACCCGCCTTGTCTCTCATAAATTTTTTTTGACATTTAGCGTTTCATATTTTAAAAATAATATTTCACTCAATAGGTTTTAGAGAAACAAAGATGAACACACATCAGTACAGAACACAAAATCTTTCTGGGATTACAGATGTGTGTCCCCATTGCAAGTTAGTGGGAGATCAGGGTGTTCACTGCCATTCAGGACTCATCCCTAATCGTTTCACCATCTCATTATTACAGTCTGCTGATACTTAGGCATGTTAACAATAGGACTGGAGGTTTCCCAGGGGTATGTGTTTGTGAGATCACTCTGCCTGTGTAAACAGATTCGGCATGAATCATATACTTCTTGAATTAGCTGGAATGCACATACTGTCTAAAAACATCCCCCCGCATGAATGTCAGCTTGAAACTGGACAAAACCCAGATTACCTTGCCAGCTGAATCCACTGTGAATCCAAAAGCAAAGCAGGTGGCTTGCAGGAAGAGGAGCCTGGAGCAAACAGCCAAGAAAGACGTTTGCCATTGCTAAACCTCCTTGCCATGTGCAGTGACAATCTAGATGAAAAGAGCCAAAGAGAACTGGTAACAATTGACTACACACAAGTACAAAAAATCAGCAGGTTGCATTCTAGAAGCCGGTATACATAGTATTGCAAGCCAGTTTCAGTTCTAACCCCCTTGTCTTCACAAAGCATTCACCACCTTCCAAAATGAGCCCCTTTCTGCTGCACGGTGACTGCATCCCAGAAAATGTGAATTAAAAGTCTTCCGTTGTTTTTTTTGGGATTAAAAATATCCTATTGAGGCAAGGCTACAGCAAAACGGGCGGCAGTTTGAATGGCAAAATTAGGAAAGGCGGTTGTCCTAATGAAGGACTAGTGTCTTTGATTCATTGGGCGGCAGGGTAATGGTTTTAATCTAACAGGGATATGACTATTTGAAAATGGCCTATTAAACATACTCAGCGGACGATTTCCTTAATTTTACAGGTGTGGCAACTACACCCCTTCCCGCCCCCTCCCCTGGGCCTGCCATGCCCTCACTTCTCCCCTTCCCCCCAGAGCCTCCTGCACACCAGGAAACAGCTGATCGGGAGGTGTGGGAAGTGAGCGGGAGGCGCTGATTGGCGGGGCTGCCGGTGGGCGGGAGGTGCTGGGAACCAGAAGGGAGCTGATGGGGGAGCTGCTGATGTATTAGTGTGGCTCTTTGGCAATGTACATTGGTAAATTCTGGCTCCTTCTCGGGCTCAGGTTGGCCACCCCTCATCTATGTGTATAGCACCTGGTTTAAAGAGTTTACAAATTCTCCTGGAAAATCCATCAGGGTCTATATACTGTGCAGTGAGAATAGCAGCAGGTAAGAGAGTTTTTCAAGTGCCACAGAGCCAGCTTTGATTGTCAAAGCAGCGTCAGGTGCCAATCTCCTTCTTTGTTCCCTCTAAAGAAACGAAGACTGAGCTATTTCAAAGCAAGCTAGGGGACGCGTGCACCCGGTTTCCTTTGATTTTAATGGCAGCTGTGGAAAATCTCAGCCTAAATACATACAAAATATCCCGAATGGAGTAACCAAGCTGCGAGATCAGACACTCAAAACACAGTGTAGTTGTAGCAGTGTGGGTCCCAGGATATCAGAGGGGCAAGGTGGGTGTGGTAATATATTACTTCACCTGCCTTGTCACTCAAAACTCAGGGCAGTCAAGGCTGTTTTAGCAACGTTATCTCAACCGTTCTCCACACACGTGCCCAGATGGGCAGCTAGTGCAAAGTCCATTGACTTCAGAGAAGCTCTGACAATTTACCCCCGCTGACGCTGTGGTCCACTGATTTCAGTGGTGCCACACTGATTTACACCAGTTGTGGGGTGCGGCCCATTGATGCCAGTGGGGCAACACCACTTTACATCAGCTGGGGGTCTGGCATGTGTGGTATTTTCTATTCCTTTTTTTTTTTTGCACATCAGAAAATAACATAATGCAGCGTCTCACAACCTGGGATGGTGGGGGATGTCATGACTCCCAGGGAGATGGCAAACATTTGTGTCAAGGGTTAGAATCACAAAATATCAGGGTTGGAAGAGACCTCAGGAGGTATCTAGTCCAACCCCCTGCTCAATGCAGGACCAATACCTAACTAAATCATCCCAACCAGGGCTTGGTCAAGCCGGGCCTTAAAAACCTCTAAGGATGGAGATTCCACCACCTCCCTAGGTTGCAACCATCCTGCTAGTCTCATACTCCTAAAAGGAAGAGCAGCAAAGAGTCTTGTGGCACCTTGTAGACTAACAGACGTTTGGGAGCATGAGCTTTCGTGGGTGAATACCCACTTCGTCAGATGCATCATGCTCCCAAATGTCTATTAGTCTATAAGGTGTCACAAGACTCTTTGCTGCTTTTACAGATCCAGACTAACACGGCTACCCCTCTGATACTAAAAGGGAGAGAACGCCTGGTTCAATCTTTGCTATATGGGAGGAAGTTCTTGTGATGTAACCCTACGGAAAAGATTCAGACATAGAGCCCATTAATGTATCAGTCTTTGTTTTGAACACATACTGTAAAATATACTGTACTGCTGGGTTACCATTGCTGGAGTGGCATTACCTTCTGGAATTCCCTGATTTGTTTTCAGTTGCTTGATTTAGCACTCTGAACATTGCACCAATGTTATTCACCTACCACTCCGGCAGGTTTTTCAATCCCATATGATTTTTCTAGATTTTGAAACATTTTCTCTTTCCAGATCGAAACAAAAAGGTCAAAGTCCCAACAATTTTTGTGAACCCAGAAAGTGGAAAAAAAAAAAAAGTCCGTTCAGGTCCATTGAAACATTTCATTTGAAAATTCTGAACCTTTTTGTTTTGATTTTTGACATTTTGTTCTCCTTTTCTTTAGGAGAATTTAAGTGAAATTTTGAAAGGGAAACCCTCAACCCGCCAAAAAACATTTGTTTTCCAAACTGTCCAAAAGGGCCATTTCCACAATGTGGAACTTTTTAAAAAAAAGCCATTATTATAGTTTTGACGGGTCAGCAAATTTTGGTCACTCACCCTTTCGGTGACACATTCTCCACCAGCGCTACCTGCCATGGCCACCCTTCCACCAGATCCCTCTGTTTTATGGGGTTTTCTTTATGGATACATTTTCAAAAGAGCTCAGCATTAGAAATCTGGCCAGGGGGTGGGCAAACCTTTTGGCCCGAGGGCCACATCTGGGTATGGAAATTGTATGGTGGGCCATGAATGCTCATGAAACTGGGGTTGGGGTGCAGGAGGGAGTGAGGGCTCTGGCTGGGGGTGCAGGCTGGAGTGAGGCCAGAAATGAGGAGTTCAGGGTGCTAGGGCAGGGGGGTTGGGTCAGGGGGGTTGGGTGCGGGAGAGGGGTCAGGGGTGCAGGCACCAGGTGACGCTTACCTCAAGCAGCGCCTGGAAGCAGCGGCATGTCCCTTCTCCAGCTCTGTGCGCTGCCCTGGCCACAGGTGTCACCCCTGCAGCTCCCATTTGCCGCAGCTCCCAACCAATGGGAGCTGCAGGGGTGGCGCTTGGGGCAGGGGCAGCGCGTGGAGCCCCCTGGCTGCTTCTCAATGTAGGAGCCGGAGGGGGGACATGCTGCTGCTCCAGGGAGCCTCAGCACGTGCACATGGAGCGACCTCCGACCCCGCTCCCCGGCTGGAGCGCGGGAGCAGGGCACGCCCCAGACCCCACTCCCCAGCAGGAGCTTGAGGGTCAGATGAACCCGACTGGGGGGGGCCGGATGTGGCCCGTGGGCTGTAGTTTGCCCACCTCTGATTTAGGCCCTCTCTGGGAACTGAGCCCTTTTGAAAATCTAGTTCCATGGGAGTATGTAAGTCTCATGTAAAACGAAAGGGTTAAAAAATCTAGAACAGAAAGTTTTATTCTCTCTCTCTGCTGCAGTGACCGGAGGAAACCCATTTGGCATATTGAACATATTATTTATCTTATAAATAAATTTAAATCTTATAAATGTATCTTATAAAATGCTAGCTTTGTGCCTTGAATAACACAGGTGAAAACCCCTTGCTTTTAAGGTCAAGATGGGCGTGCTGGGACCAGGCTTGGAAATGGCAACGCGTAAGGGCTGAACAAGCAGTGTTACAGCGAGACATGTCGGCAGTTTGTTCTCTGGGCTCCAAATGACGAGCAGACGCCGTGAACTCTTTGACACTGCCTTTCTTATTGCCTACGCAGAGGCCAAACGGCGACAGTTATTTCCAAACGGCAGGAGTGTTGCTCCGAAATGCAACTATTTCATTAGACAGGGGCGTGTAGGTGGAGTGACCTCACTGTTCAGAACGCTGCAGGGCATACCAAGCCCAATTAATCAGGGAGATAATTCACATCGCGAAGCCAATCCCAGTTCCTCAAGCAAATAAAAGAGGTAGCCTCGGCCCTTAAAGAACAGAGGTTCAGCCTATTCTTCTTTGTTCTGTTCTCTTCTCCAGAAAGCTCACTCCTTCCTTCCTTCCACTACTTCCATTTTACCCAGACCAGCTACAATGTCTCGCCAATCCACTGTAAGGTTCCAGAGCGGAAAACAGGGCTTCAGTGCCTCTTCTGCCATCATCCCAAACAGCTGCCGCACCAGCTACAGCTCCTGTTCTGTAGCCCGGGCCGGAGGTTGCGGCGCTGGCGCTGGCACTGGCGCTGGCAGGGTTGTTGGCGGTGGCAGTTGCTTTGGTAGCAGAAGCCTCTACAACCTAGGCGGATCTAAAAGAATCTCCATGGCTGGAAGCAGCGGTGGCTTTCTGTGTGGCGCTCCAGGCCCAGCTGGTTTTGCTGGTGGCGCTGGCTACGGATTCGGTTTCGGTGGCGGAGCAGGCGGCGGCTATGGGTTAGCTGGCGCTGGGTTTGGTGGGGGAAGAGTTGGCCTTGGGTTCCCTGTTTGTCCACCTGGTGGGATCCAAGAAGTGACCATCAACCAGAGCCTTCTAACACCTCTCAACTTGGAAATCGACCCCACCATCCAGAGGGTGCGTAAAGAGGAGAAGGAGCAAATCAAGACCCTCAACAACCAATTCGCCTCCTTCATTGACAAGGTGAGATATAAGAGTTCATCAAATTCTTGCCCTGATTGTTCAGTGGGGAGGAAAAACAATTGCGTTTCCTTATCAGCATTGTCTGCTCATCCACGAACAGAGCCTGGGGGCGAATCTGGCATAACCCCACTCATTTGGGTCAGGTCTATCAGTCCACTGCAGTTGACATCAGCATCTGGCCTGTAAAGGCAGTTACTGACTATTATCTTGTGTTATTAATCACGGAGCTGTCAAATGGCCAGTCAGCGGTGCCCTGCCCATTTAAGCTATCAGGGAACCACACCTCCAGACTTGAATTTTCTTGTTAAATTGGAAAGGTAACATTGAAACAATGCAATTAGAGTTAGGTGGTTCTTTTAAAGTCCAGGTATTTTGAGGACTTACCTACCTGACAGCATCCTGGTCATCTCTTTGTTGATTGCATCAGATTTGCCAGAACAAGCAGAAACAGGAGCATAACGAAAACCTTGATGTTCTTGTTGACCAATCCGCATGCATTAGTGGTGAAAGCAAATGTTAAACTGTCTTGTGGACTTTTTTGTACTCAGCCCAGTAATAAATATTTTAGATTTATTTTCCACTTAAGGGATTATTTTTCTCCTGCCTTGTCCCCCGTGTCATCATTTGCACGTGTGCAAAAGGCAACCAATCTGTCCTGGCATCATTTAAAAACCCACTTTGCACAGGTGTAAATGGCGAGGATATAAGATTTCATCGCTGTCTTGTCCTGATTGTTCAGTGGGGAGGAATATGGTATAAGGAACAGGGGAACTGGCTTCTAATTAGATTGAAATATGGGCAAGATCCGTGAAGTCAAATTTGCTACACCCATTTACACCAGCTGAAGATCTGGCCCTGACTATCTTCCTTACGACTGCCAGTCTTGCTCACTAGTTCATAGGAGCTCAGTGAGCACGGAGGGCACTCAGCATCTCTCAGGAAATGCTCAGTACCTTGCAGGATTGGACCCTAAACATGCATGGGAGTTAACCTGGATGACCCATATTATTTTAATACTTTTATGGAACCATTTTAGCATCTTCTGGATCCTTGTGCTTTTCAGGTCCGATTCCTCGAGCAGCAAAATAGGGTGCTGGAAACCAAATGGAGCCTGCTGCAGGAACAGGGTCAAAAAACCGTGAAAAACAACATTGAGCCCCTCTTTGAAAATTACATCGGTAATCTCAGGAGGCAGCTGAACAACCTGCTGAATGAGAGAGGAAGACTTGAAGGGGAGCTGAACAACATGCAAAACGTGGTGGAGGATTTCAAGAACAGGTAAGTCCATCTCCCTAGCTGCGCCCCATCACCATAGTATCAGGGGTGCTTAAATAAAAAAAATAGTACATCCACACGGTAATATCAGTCTGATAAGGAAGGGACAAGACTAACAAGTCACCAATTGCAAGGTCACTAGAGAGCTACATCTTATAATGTGACAGTTTTCAGAGGTTTCAGAGTAGCAGCCGTGTTAGTCTGTATCCGTAAAAAGAACAGGAGTCCTTGTGGCACCTTAGAGACTAACAAATTTATTTGAGCATAAGCTTTCGTGGGCTACAGCCCACTTCATCGGATGCATAGAACGGAACATATAAGAAGAGTACATATATATATACATACAGAGAAGATGCCATACCAGCTCTAAGAGGCTAATTAATTAAGATGACCTGTTATCAGCAGGAAAAAAACTTTGGTGGTGATAATCAAGATGGTCAATTACAGACAGTTGACAAGAGGTGTAAGGATAGTTATCATAAGGAAATAGATTCAAGTAGTGTAATGACTCAGCCATTCCCAGTTTCTATTCAAACCAGAGTTAATGGTATCTAATTTGCAAATCAATTCAAGCTCAGCAGTTTCTCGTTGGAGTCTGTTTTTGAAGTCTTTCTGTTGCAAAATTGCCACCTTCAGGTCTGTTACTGAGTGGCCAGGGAGGTTTTCAGAGGAGCAGCCGGGTTAGTCTGTATCAGCAAAAACAAGGAGGAGTCCTTGTGGCACCTTAGAGACTAACAAATGTATTTGGGCCAGGGATGGCTCTAGGTATTTTGCCGCCCCAAGCACGGCAGGCAGGCTGCCTTCGGCGGCACGCCTGCAGGAGGTTCGCTGAAGCAGCGGGATTAGCAGACCCTCCGCAGGCATGCCGCCGAAGGCAGCCTGCCTGCCGCCCTCGTGGCGACTGGCAGAGCGCCCCCCCGTGGCGTGCCGCCCCAAGCACACGCTTGGCGTGCTGGTGCCTGGAGCCACCCCTGATTTGGGCATAAGCTTTTTCACTCCATGCATCTGATGAAGAGGGTTTTAGCCCACGAAAGCTTATGCCCAAATACATTTGTTAGTGTCTAAGGTGCCACAAGGACTCCTCTTTGTTTTATCTTATAGTATATGTATTATATCACTTTCCCATGGTTAATTGGAAAGGCTAAAAATCTCTCTATAGAGTGAAGGGACAAGAAGTCCAGGTATAACAGTATTTTGTAGATGACACGTTAGGTGCAGAATCTACAAAGAGTTATGAATGCATTTTATTGGTCTGAGTAAAATAACTCACGGGCATTAGACTTTTGGAGACTGCATCCTTAAACTGTAAGGGAAGAAGCAGTGAGAATGACTGACTGCCAGAAAGAGAGGAAAAGAACAGAAGGTTTTATCTAGAGTGATAGTTCTCAACCAGGGGTACATGTACTCCAGGGGGTATTCATCTAGATCTGTGCCTAGTTTTACCGCAGGCTACATAGAAAGCACTAACGAAGTCAGTACAAACTAAATTTACATACAGACAATGACTTGTTTATACTGCTCTATATACTATACACTGAAATGTAAGTCCAATATTTATACTCCAATCAATTTGTTTTATAATGATATGGAGAAAATGAGAAAGTCATCAATTTTTCAGCACTGGGACACTTTTGTATTTTAATATCTGGTTTTGTAAGCAGGTGGTTTTTAAGTGAGGTGCAACTTGGGGGTACGCAAGACAAATCAGACTCCTAAAAGGGGTGCAGCTGTCTGGAAAGGTTGAGAGCCACTGATCTGGAGTACTTTTCTATAGACGTCAGTTTGCATGTTTTAACTGGGTTAGCGTAGACACACGGATCATTGCCTGAGTTATCCTGAAAACTAAAATTCAGATCCTGGTGACAGCTGAGATTAGCACGCACACAAAATGCTCTTGGGGAAGTTTATTCTAACAGGCTGCAATGATCTTGGTCAGTTACTTGCCTACACAAACGTTCCCTCTGCCCTGTTCCATTAGGTACGAAGATGAAATCAACAAGCGCACAACTGCTGAGAATGACTTTGTGACGCTCAAGAAGGTGAGTGTCGTTTGTGTAATGCAAGCCTTATTACTGTTTGTCTTTCAGCAACAGCTAGAGATCCGGGCACCGTTGTGCAAGGTGCTGTACAAACACACAGAGAGAGGCAGGTCTTGCCCCAAAGAGCTTGCAATAGAGAAGACAGACAAAGGGAGGATTATTAGCCCAGTGGAAGTGCAGCACAGGAAGATCTAAGGGGCTTGTCCAACATTACATAGGGAATCTGTGGCACACCTGGGAACTGAACCTAGCTCTTCAGAGCATCAGTCCAATGTTTTAACCACCAGACCTCTCAGATCAGCCCTTCAGCCACAACACTATTAACAGCTATTAGAAAATCCTTTACATTTATTCTCCTCTAGAAAATGAGTTTGGAGCTAATCACGTTGCTGGCCTGGTAATGAAAGTGCTTCGCTCATTTCAGTCCCTTACTGTCTTTCAGGATGTGGATGGTGCCTACATGAACAAGGTGGAGCTGGTTGCCAAGGTGGACTCCCTGACTGATGAGATCAATTTCCTGAGAGCCGTGTACGAAGAGGTAAGTGCTAGCAGCACGAGGTCTCTTTCATGGGTTTCAAATGAGGTTTCCCAGTGACGTCCAAAATTCTGAAGCTTTTTTTGCAATGACATGGGCTGTCTTTACTGTTCCTGATAGTTGTTTGAGTGGCAGCTCCTTACCTTAGGTTATAGCCTCTGCGTATGGTACATAGTAAAAAGTTCAGTTGTCTACGAATGAGGAAAAGTCTCTTTGACTCACCGTTCGCCCAAATATTGACATGAATTGCAGGAACTGGCTCAGATGCAGACGCAAATCTCCAACACCTCCGTCGTTCTGTCTATGGACAACAACCGAGACCTGGACCTGGACGGCATCATTGCTGAAGTCAAAGCGCAGTACGAGGAGATCGCTAACAGGAGCCGAGCTGAGGCTGAATCTTGGTACCAAACTAAGGTGAGTCACCATACACCAACAAAGGGTTGAGTCCCAACTCGCTGCACGTTCAGTTGTATATCACTATTATTGTGCTTCCTGATTTGTGTCACTGAGCATTCAGAGGGACCAATCAGGGATTAGGTGGTAACCAATTGTGCTAGTCACTGCACACACGTAATACCATGCAACGCCTGCCCCAAACAAAATGGACTTTAACGTGATTTGTGTGTCCCTTTGTGTACGGCAGTATGAAGAGCTGCAGGTTACCGCTGGCAGACACGGGGATGACCTCCGCAACACCAAGCATGAGATCTCAGAGCTGACCCGAATCGTCCAGAGACTGCGGAATGAAATTGACAATGTGAAAAGACAGGTAGGGCGCTCCGGAAAACACAGGAGGGTATTTTGTGGGCGGGTGCTTCATTTTCGCAGTTCCAAGCCTTAGGCCAAGTGGAACCCCGTTGATTTCTGCTGCACCAGAACTGAATCTGGCCCCTTTGGTCTCAAAGTAAAAATGCCACTAGGATTTGACCAGATTTTTCTGCTTTTAAATAAAATGAATAAATAATATAGGGCCAGAACCTCAGTGTCAATGAAGTCAATGCGCTTTAGGCCAGCTGGCAATCTGGACTTCAAAGGGTTAAGCTGCATGATACTATCCCTAATGTTTCCCCCATTGCAGCCCCTGGAAATGATTGCAAACATGTTAGATTGAAACACAGAGAGCCAAATTTTCAGTGGTGTCAATCAGCCACGTTCTGCTAAAGTTAATGGAGCTCAGAAAATTTACACCAGCTGATGATCTATTCCGAACTGTAGAAAAGTTGATGGGAAGAGATGAGATGCTCATAGATTATTCCAGCTTGATCTGCACCCAGACAATTGCGTACTGGGAAGGCAGAATGGTTTGATGTTTCCTACGGAAGTTTAGATCGATGTTCTTCTCTGCCATAGTGCGCCAACCTGCAAGCAGCCATTGCTGAGGCTGAGGAACGCGGTGAACTGGCCCTCAAGGATGCCCAGGGCAAACTGGCTGAGCTGGAGGATGCCCTGCAGAAGGCCAAGGGAGATTTGGCGCGTCAGCTGCGGGAGTACCAGGAGCTGATGAACGTCAAGCTGGCGCTGGATATCGAAATCGCCACCTACAGGAAGCTGCTGGAAGGAGAGGAGAGCAGGTGGGTGAAATGCAGCACATTCATGTCCGGATTTTAATGAGGTCAATGGGAACTGCAGGTGCTCAGCATTTCTGAAAACTCCCCCCTGAAGCAACTTCTCTTTATGCTGGAATCAATTAAAATGTTAATGAAAAACTTGGTCAAAAAGTTTTGAAATTTGGATGAAATATACTAGCAATTTTAAAAAAATATTTTTTGAAATTATTTTTGTTTGTCAGCCAGTGTGTAGAGAGGTTTTGATTTTTTGAAATGTCAAAAACAAACAAAACCCTGAAGGCTGGTCAAAAGGCTTCTGTCAAAACTTTTTTTTTTAGTTGGAAAACTGGGGTTTTTGGCTAACTGAAAATTTTCCTGGAAAGTGTCTGTTTTCCGCACAAAAATTCAACTACTTGATGAAAAATGTCATGGACATTTTTCTGCCTTTTTCAACCAGCAATGTCAATGGACATCACTTGAATTCTTACTTTCCTCTCTTCTCTTCCCTAACAGGCTGTGTGGAGATGGTGTAGGCGCAGTGAATATTTGTAAGTCACTTGAATATATATATTGTACAAACTGCCTTGCTTTAGTCTCCATTTGCCACTCAGTGGCCACCATCCGGTGAGATCTAAACACACGGTGCTTTCTTTTTGCAGCTGTGGTCACCTCAACTGTTGGAGGTGGGTATGGAAGCAGAAGCGGTCTCGGCATGGGAGGTGGAAGCGGTGTCTGCATTGGAGGTGGAAGCGGTCTCGGCATGGGAGGTGGAAGCGGTGTCTGCGTTGGAGGTGGAAGCAGTCTTGGCCTGGGAGGTGGGCTCAGTGTTGGAGGAAGCAGCTTCAGCTCTGGAAGCGGAAGAGGCATCGGCGGGTTGAGCCTCGGAGGCGGAAGTGGCTCTAGCATGAAATTCGTCTCAACTACCTGTTCCACCAAAAGAAGCTAGAAAAGCTAAAGCTCAGAATTCAAAGTCCTCGCACCCTGATTGAAATATCTCCATGGTTTCCTGATGCTGACACATTACTGACCTACGAATGGGACCACCATATTGAATAAAAGCAACGTTTTCTAATCTTCTCTTTAGAAACCAAGCTTAAAAAATGTTGGCCTATATCTGAATTTTCCAAACATTGCCTTGAATCGGTTCTTTTTTCAATCTTGCTATCTATTATCTCTCACGTAGAAACCTATAACCTCTGTCCAACAAGAAGAGAAAGTACATATTTCTCCAGACAGCAGAATGTGTGTGCTTTCCTCACAAACTTTGAATTTTTCATTGGAAAACGGAAAGCTGAAAAGATGAATGTTTTTGACAAGCCCAAACATTTCTGTTAATTTTCACCCAAAAGTTTTCAGCCAAACATGCCAAAATCTCCCCTCAAAATGTGGAAAATTTGAGTTTCCTTCAAACACGTTCAATTTAGGGGCTCCCTTTCTTCCAGTGAAATATTGAATTTTTCTGGATAAAAAGATTTCCCTATTTTCTGAATCACCTCTGGTGATTCCATAGCCTCAACAAGACCTAGTGCAACTAATAAAACCGCCGTCCCTTTCCCAGGTATTTTCTTTTCCTCCATACCAAGGAGTAGCTCATGGATTTGGATATTTTTTATGCCAAAACTCAGTTGCGTAAGTTATACAATGGCAAGAGAACCATTATGTTAAGCACTGTCTGAATGATGGTAGAACCAGGCACCTGATCATTATTTCTTGTTCAGATCTAGTGTACATTTCAAAATCTGAGTCCATTACAGGACACAATGTACATGGCTCTCTCTCTCCATAGCTTGGGCACCTATTTATGCCATCAGGTTATTTCATTATTCAGTTGAACAAACGGTTCCTTGTCTAGAAATTTACAGCACACTGTGCTTTAGTTCACCCAAATTGTATTGAGTTCTGTCTGGAAACGGGTGTTCCCACCTTGTTCTGCATTTGCCACATCTGTATCTCACATTGCACATAATTCCCACTGTTTTATTTCCAACAGACTTTGAATTGAAAGTTATCCAGCCTTATGTTGTATATAAAACGTGTCGCACTATTGTTTGTTCTTTGGGCTCAGGAGCTCATGTTGTTGGAAGCTTCTTGTCACTTTCCAGTGTTTGTCTAATAAAATGCATATGTAATTTATTCTGCTGTCCAGACCTTTAATTAATATTTAAGGCAGGGGTGGCCAACCTGAGCCTGAGAAGGAGCCAGAATTTACCAACATACATTGCCAAAGAGCCACAGGAATACGTCAGCAGCCCCCCATCAGCTCCCCCCACTCCCAGCACCTCCCACCCACCGGCAGCTCCACCGATCAGCACCTCCTGCTCCCTCCCTGCACTTCCTAATCAGCTGGTTCGTGGCATGCAGAAGGCTCTGGGGGGGAGGGGGAGGAGTGAGGGCACGGCAGGCTCAGGGGAGGCTGCAGAAAGGGGTGGAGTGGGGGCAGGGCCAGTGGCCTGAGACCATCTGGGTGCTCAGCTCTTTTGCAAATCTGACCCTGTTTGTTGGTGCTGAGTCCTTGAAATTTTAGCCCTGAGCTCTTTCAAAGATCTTGCCCTCAGTGCGCACAATGCCACGCAGTCTGAGAAAACGCCCCGTGACAGAGGCAACTTGGCGTACCACAGCACAATCGGAAACTAATTGCAGGGGAATTAAAATAACCGACTATTTTCATGGTGAATTTCAACTCAGCATGTCCATGTTCCATCCCAGTTTCATGTTTTGGATATTTTTTTTTTAGTGAATCAGATTCAAAAACGTTTATTCCCTAGTGTTTTGCAACTTTGGGTGAAGAATCAGGGAGGCATGTGCTCCCTGCTCTATCTGATTGACATTCACCCATATGCAAAGGCCCAGCAAAAGGCCCACGTGCGATTTAAATACCCTTCATAATAGGTCTTCTGCTCTTCCTCTGTCAACGAGAATGGTCAGACAAAGAGAATTACCATCCTGCGGGAAATTCTGGCATTTCCACATTCGTTTTCATGCCCCAATAGTCCACATGTAGGACTGTTTCATGGAACTAAAAGTTCTGAAAGCATTTCAATTCAAAACCAGTTCCGTTCAACATTTTTCAAACAAAACGTTTAGTTTCCAGTCAGGTCAACATTAATCTCTATGTCCACTAGAGCCACTGTGGTGCCTCATGGGATTTGTGGTTCCAAACCACTCATGCCCCCTTTCTCCTATATGGGCCCTGCTCACTGGCCGGACTATATCTCCCATGAGGCACTGCAATCTTTCCCTGATGCTGAGCCATTTTGAATTTTTTTGGCAAACCCTAATTCTACCCTCTGTGAGCCTGAATCTCTCCCCTTTGTTTGAGGAGAAGAATAAGAAGAAGAGTCTCCAACAGGCGTTTCCCTCTCCCATGGGTTTTTCCACAGGGAGAGACATGATCTAGCCCTGAGACAGAAATACATGTCAGCCAACACACATTGGAAGAGCGGCTAGGGATGAATGGGAGGCACTGGCAGTGGGAAACTTACTTTATAATTTGAGGAGGGCGCAAAATGAAATGAGAAACCTAGTCGGTGAGAAAACTGACTGGCACACGCAGTACAAGAGAAAGGAGGCCCATGTGCTGTTAATTGCCAAATTCCAAAAGCTTGACTCCCTTGGAATAATTAACTCTGCTTTTATTAATTATTTTTAAAGAATGGGAAAAGGGACCTTGTGTCAAAAATAATTATCTGAGTAAGATAATAACAGCACCTAGTCCTCATGCAGTGCTTTTTCATCAGTAGGCCTCAAAGCACTATACAAAGGCGGTCAGGATCACCATCCCTGTTTTTCAGATGGGGAAACCAAGGCACGGGATGGCAAAGATAGTTGCCAAAAGTCACACAGTGGGCCAGAAATAGAACAGAGGACCCCTGAGTCCCTGTCCAGGGTGCTATCTACCAGGCCACATTGCAAAGACAAGCTGGTATGCTGCCAGAGCTAAATTTATATCTCAGAGTTTAAAGTTCATTTTGGCCAGAAAACATTATCTGTATATGGAGATGACATAGCCGAAGGTAGAAATAACTCAGCTCAGGCTCTTACTGATTTTTCAACCACTGCATTTGTGAACACTTTGCAAATAGAGAAATAGGAATTCTTTTGGCAAATCAAATAAGGCTAGGTGGGGGAGTCAACCTAAGATATGTAACTTAGGAATATTTTAGGTTGATTTACCTGGCCGTGGCGCCGTGGCAGAGTTCCAGAGTTCCGGAGTCGACGGCAGAGCGATCGGGATCCATTTTATTGCGTCTACACTAGACGCGATTAAATCAATCCCCAATAGATTGACCACTACCCGCCGATTCGGGTACCCTAACACAAACAGCTCTGTTGACTAATCACATTCCCACAAGAAGGCTGCCCATTTAGGCAATGGAATTTTCATTCCAAGGCATCGAATGTCGATAACCAACATTCAGGATTAATGTCAATGAGCCCCGTAAACGTACGTCATTGACTTAAAGATTCTGGTGGAGATTTTACAAGGGGATTTGGGGGGCTCAGTTCCCATTTAAACTAGTGGGAACCGGTCACCAAAATCCCTTAGATGCTTGGAATAGAAGAGGCTGATATTTTCAATCAGCTGGAGAAAATATCTGTCTGGAGTTTTACACTGTGGCTTTGCAGAGTCTGTCAACATCTCAGCAGTACACCACCCTTCATTGCTTCAGTTTGCAAAATAGTATCATCTTTACAGATTTTATGCGATGAGTAACACGGGGATATAAATCTAGTTGCCTCGTGCAAACAGATTTTATGGTTCATCCTATCATGTAGATACAATAGCTGGAAGGGTTAGTAAAAATGTAATTCACTAACCTCATAGTAATTAGAAATGGAAAAGACCTATTAAAACACCAAGTTCAGCCTCTTGCAAAGGAAGAAGAGAGTCCCCTGATGGAGACTCTGTGAGATGTTCATAGAATCCAAGATTTTAAAATTCAAAGGGAGCATTCTGGTCACCTAGGCATAATGCAGGCCAAAGAATTTCACCCAGAAATTTGTACATCAAGCCCCTATTAAAAACTGATCTTACATCAGGGACACCCTAGCAGATTATGCTGGTTATGGGGACTGTCCTGGTTAAGGCCCTGATTCATTCAAACACTTAAAAATGCACTTCAGTCCCTCAATAGGGCTTAAGCATATGCTTAAAGCTAAGCATGTTTTTAACTGTTTTGCAGAATTGGGGCCAAAGGCTATGTCTATACTACCCGCCAGATCGGCAGGCAGTGATCAATCCAGCGGGGGTTGATTTATCGCATCTAGTCTAGACGCGATAAATCGACCCCCGAGTGCCCTCCCGTTGACTCCTGTTCTCCACCGGTGAGAGACAGGGGAGCGGCAGCAGTCGACTCACTGCAGTGAAGACACCGCGGTGAGTAGATCTAAGTACATCGACTTCAGCTAGTGTAGACCAGGCCTAAGAGAAGACACCATTTAAAGAGGTATATTTAATCCCCCACATTAAAAGGAAATAACATGCTGGCCTGAATTAAAGGACAAGAACTGAAATAATACTCCTCGTTTCTCAGTCGTATTTCTTCTTTGTTTGGCAACAGAGGCCAAATTCGGTTGCGCCTTAAAGTCAAGGCCCAAACTCCAAGATTTGGCCGTTAATGAAAACCCAGGAACTCGGAATTTCCCACTGATTTAAAACCTAGTTAAATACCAGTTATTGGCTGGCAGCGGGGCTCAGTGAATTACACATGCTGCTTGGAGTCAGATGATCTACGTTTTGTTCTCCAGCTCTGGCTGCGAAATCTTGAACAAGTTGCAAACTCTCTGTCCTTCATCTGGCCCCTCTGAAGAATAAGCATAATATCAGTGCCTCTTATCATCCCCCTTTTAAATATATTGATGCAAAATGCCACGTAAGTACAACCAATTATTATTAACACTATCCAAATGGCTTGCCATTAAGCAGAATGTATGACAATTCCCTTCTGGCATATCCACGGTCATTATTATTTAGGATTATGAAGCTTTATGGAGATTTAAACAAGCTAAATTGGTCCCTTGGGAGATTTCCCTGAAATATAGACATTCCAATTAAGTGCACCATAATTAAGAGGAGTAGATGTTCCTACTAAGGAGAATTGATGCGTGTGTGGGAACTCAGGATCCTTGCTTCTTTAAAGGCTTAAGATGCCCTTTCACCTCAATGTGCTTGGATATTTGCAGGCATATTTGTCTTCATTGTATAAGGCTGTGACATCTGTGCTCTGATAGTAGTTGGGGAACGGTTGTGCAATATCATACCAAGAGATCTTATGAACAAAATTGTTGAGTGAAGTTCTACAGCCTGAGTTATGCAGGATGTCAGCCTAGATTATCATAGAATCATAGAATTGTAGAACTGGAAGGGACCTCGAGAGGTCATCTAGTCCAGTCTCCTGCATTCAAGACAGGACTAAGTATTATCTAGACCATTCCTGGCAAGCGTTTGTCCAACCTGATCTTAAAAATCCCCAATGATGGAGATTCCACAACCTCCCTAGGCAATTTATTCCAGTGCTTAGCCACCCCGACAGTTAGGAAGTTTTTCCTAATGTCCAACCTAAACCGCCCTTGCTGCAATTTAAGCCCATTGCTTCTTGTTCTATCCTCAGAGGTTAAGAAGAACAATTTTTCTCCCTCCTCTTTGTAACAACCTTTTATGTACTTAAAAACTGTGATCATGTCCCTTCTCAGTCTTCTCTTCTCCAGACTAAACAAACCCATTTTTTTCAATCTTCCCTCATAGATCATTTTTGTTGCTCTTCTCTGGACTTTCTCCAATTTGTCCACATCTTTCCTGAAATGTGGCACCCAGAACTGGACACAATATTCCAGTTGAGGCCTAATCAGCGCGGAGTAAAGCAGGAGAATTACTTTTCGTGTCTTACTTACAACACTCCTGCTAATACATCCCAGAAGGAGGTTTGCTTTTTTTGCAACGGTGTTACACTGTTGCCTCATGTTTAGTTTGTGATCCACTATCGCACTTGTCCCTTTGGCCCTTAAAAATCTCCAAAGCTACAAGCTCTTGAATTCATTGGAGTTGCTTCAGATTTACTCCCGGGCGTAAACGGGGTCAGAATCTGAGCATTATTAACAACTCCTCTTTCAAACTTAAGAACACCATTCATCTGACCCTACTCAGGCACGACACACTTTGATCATGGTGGTAGTTGTACCTAAGGACTGGACAAGGACAGTCATCCCCGGAAGCAGAAAGGTGGCCAAGCAGGTCTGTTCCAAAGCAAAAAATACCAATGGTGCTGTCTCAGCAGCTATAACTTTCTTACTTAATCCCCCTCAGCTTGGAAAATGAAAGGCTGTTTGTGCAGAGTTAAAAGCAAACCCCGAGGGAGCCCTTGGAATTTTTTTTTTTTGTAAATAATCTCTGCTCTGAAAAATACAGGTTGGAAAATTCTGGTTGGCTTTATGAGTTTATAGGTTGCCAGGATATTATGTTCCAGGTCAGCCCAGTGATTAGCGGGTTGGGAAAGATGGGCCACTGCCAGGCATACCAAACCGATTAATTCAGCCAAATGATCTGAGACCTTCTGTGACCAAGCCCAGCTCTTCAAACAGATAAAAAGGGGGAACACTCCAGACCCGACCGCAGAAGGATCTCTCTCCTCCTTTGCATCTCATCCCAACCGCTCCTCACACCTTACGATCAGAAGCCATGGCTCAGAAAACCATCAGCATTAGGTCAGGTGGAGCCACTAGGAATTTTAGTGCCTCCTCCGCCGTTATCCCAGGTAGCCGAACCAGCTTCAGCTCCATCTCTGTTTCCCGGGGAGGTGGCGGAGGTCTGGGAAGGGTCAGTGGCAGTGGTTTTGGCAGCAGGAGCTTCCATGGGCTAGGTGGAAGCAAAAGAATTTCTGTTAGCGGAGGCTATCGCGCTGTTAGATCTGGATATGGTTATGGGTTAGGTTACGGTGGGGCTGGGTATAGGATTGGTGGAGCTGGATATGGGTTCGGTGGTGGATTTGCACCCGGCGCTGGTGGCATCCATGAAGTCACTGTCAACCAGAACCTCCTGGCGCCCCTCAACCTGGAGATCGACCCCACCATCCAGAAGGTGCGGAAGGAGGAGAAGGAGCAGATCAAGACCCTCAACAATAAATTTGCTTCCTTCATCGACAAGGTAAGGCATGATCAGCTTCATCCATGAAGCCTATCCTGGCATGCACGCCATTGGCTAGTCAAGATATGTTAAATGTTCTGTGATTCATATTGTTCTCCGTTAGGAGTGACAAAATCTTCAGTCAGTTCATATCTGGGTTTTCACTCTGCACCCTGGTCAGATCCAGGGCATTAGTTCCACCTGCTACAAGGTTCTGGCCAGCCATGAAATATGGATTTCGATCCTTCATTGTCCCATCTCTCAGAGTTCTGTAGCATTTGCATAGGAAGTGCAAGATCCTTGAAATTTTCTACTCACACACTTAGCTGAGGAAAATAATTTTGTTCTTTAAAACAGACAAGTTAAAATAGCATTACCATCTTGGAGAAAGCAGGCAAGTAGATTTTGTGCCAGGGCTGATCCATTTCCATTATACATTTGCACGGCTGCGCATCTCTCTGAGCCTGTTTTCTTGCAAAAAAAATATACATTGTCTAACAATTTGCATAAGACTATTGATTGAACGTGAAGTTTAAAACAAATTGCAGTGCCTTTCTTTTAAGTCCCACCTCAAATAGCATCTGTTTATTATTTATTAAGCACCCAAAAATGTGAATAAGATGTAAAGGAAGATAAGGACGCAGTCCCAAGAGCTTAAAATGCAAAATGTTTACTGATGCTACAGTGTTGTTGTAGCTGTGTCAGTCCCAGGATATTAGAGAGACAAGATGGGTGAGGTAATATCTTTTATTGGCCCAACTTCTGTGGATGAGAGAGACAAGCTTTTGAGCTTACACAGAGCTCCTCTTCCTCACCCACCTTGCCTCCCTACTGGCACGACGATATACACACATTTATCTAGACAGATAGAAACAATTGACTATTAGCCCATGTTTTGTGGTTGTGTATTAGATATACATGCCTACTGAAAGCCATAATGCACGTAAGACAAAGTCCCGGACCAGAAGACCTTCAAGTCTAGTTCCTAAGAAGCATGGCTGAGGTTTTGTCTTTTTTTTTTTTTTTTTGGTAAGCTGATGAGGCTACTTCAAATGCTTCGGTATTTTGTCTGATGGGATTCAGGTCCGGTTCCTGGAGCAGCAGAATAAGGTGCTGGAGACCAAATGGTGCCTGTTGCAGGAGCAAAAAACTGCAAAAAGTAATATTCAGCCCATGTTTGAGGCTTACATCAATAACTTGAGGAGGCAGCTAGAATCTCTTGGAAGTGAAAGACTTCGGCTGGATGGAGAGCTGAAGAACATGCAGGACACCGTAGAAGATTTCAGGATCAGGTAAGCAAAACTGGAAGGAATTCTATTCTGCTACGCAATGTTCTGCTATTGTTCTCAAATTCTTATGCCACACCCATTGGTGTCGTACGGAAAAACAAAGGCCATGTCTGCACTACAAACTTATATTGGCATCATTACGTCACTCAGAGGTGTGAAAATCCATCCCCGAGCGATGTAGTTATACCAACCTAATCCCCAGCGTAGACAGCGCTATGTCGACGGGAGAGCTTCTTCCGTCAATACAGCTACCACCTCTCGCAGAGGTGGATTAACCATGCCAACGGGAGAAGCCCGTTACAGTAACAGCTGCACCGGTGTAGCGCTGTATGTGAAAACAAGCCCAAAGGAACTAAAATGACACAGCGTAGAAAATGGCGCCATTCGAAGAAAAATGTATTCATGCACCCAGACTGTTGTACCGACAGCAGGGCAATGGCAAAACTCTCACTGATTTCAATGGGGCAGGGTTTCTTCCCTGACTTTCAGAAGTCCCCAAAATTCCAGTTTAGGGACCCAATGCAGAAAAGCTCTTTAAGCACATGGTTGAAGTTAAGATCTGCTCCTGAATTGGGGAAGGGATAGCTCAGTGGTTTGAGCATTGGCCTGGTAAATGCAGGGTTGTGAGTTCAATCCCTGAAGGGGCTATTTAGGGATCTGGGGCAAAATCAGTACTTGGTCTGCTAGTGAAGGCGGGGAGGGGTGGACTTGATGACCTTCTGGGGTCCCTTCTACATCTATGAGATAGGTATATCTCCATCTATATATATATAATAGTGATGCTTTTCTGAATTAGGGCCTGAGGGCTTGTCATTATAAGTCTGCTGGGGTCAATGCAGGAATTACTGTGTGAAATTCTATGGTTTGTGTGACTCAGAAAGTTGAACTTAACCATCACAATGATCCCTTCAGGCCTTGAAATCCATGAATTTTGGGATCTGTTTCCAGGCATGGACCTCACAAGCCCCAAGGGTTCACGCTGGCCCCAGTTTAGGAAGTACTGAGCATACTCACACGGATGGAGCATGCTCAGTAAGCCGGCTGCCCTCATTCCCCCACTATCAGCAGGCACAGGTTTTTTTGAGGAAAGCACGTGCATAAGTGCTCTGCTGAATAGGGATGAATTTTGAGTTTCTATCCTGAAATTCTCCCCCCAGCGACTCTGGCTAACGAGAAAAGGCTGTGGCTTGTTTCATGGGTGTTCATGGCGGTGGGGAGTTGAAAGGAGCATGGGAGATGATTGCTCTCCTTGTCGATTTTTATTTTAGTGGGTTTTGGGGGGCGTGGTTCAATTGAATTTTTTTAACAAATTTGTCCCACAACATGAAATACATACTCAGTTTGGCTTTTACAAAGAATAGGCACGTGCTGAACGAATTTTCCTTGTGTAGCAGCTAAGATACATAGAAACCTATGCAGGCTGCAACTTTGGTCAGTCATAACGCCACCTAATGGGTGTTGTATTCCCGAGGCGGGGGCATCTGAAATCTTTCCTTCCTTGCAGAGTCAGGCCTGCCTGACTTGTTTTATTAGCTGCATGAAATCTCTCTTTACATTGTAGCTCTTAATCTCCCCCCAATGAATTAACTTATGACGGGCTGGGCAGCCGTCCATGTTTAGTGTTAGCCTTTATACTCCTGCAAGTGCTCAGTGGTACCGCTATGTCCTACCAAACAGGAGAGTCAAATCCTGGATTCAGATTCTGGATTCTTCATGTACCAGAGACATGCATTCGGCCAGAGTCTGCCCTCAGACCCCCCGCATTCAGCGGCTCCACTGAAGTCAACAGGACGACAGGCATCAGTGCAGAATTTGGCCCCTGCTGACTAACGCAGGTGTGGCACGGATGAGCTCAACCAGGGCTCCTCCCACCCCTTCCAGCCTGAGAAAAGTTACAGGGATTACAAGACTTCTTTCATGCAAGATGGAAAATTAGAGGAGGATAAAACATGCCTTTAATGAAGGGCTTGCAGGTTCTCTGATGACATCCTTCCATTGTCTGGCCCCAGGGTACCGTATTTGCAACTAGGCTGGTCATATACGCCTGCCACAATACAGGGAGAAGATACACAACATCATCCTGCTGCTCCTTCTGATGTCCAAGGAGGCCTATTCCCAGCTGGTAAATGGTCTATCAGAACAGGCTCTGTCAATTTCATAGATAGCCACTGTAAATATCTTGGCCATTAGTAACAACAGCCCAGGATATGCAAGGGAAAACATGTGGCAACGGCTCGCAGAAGACAGGCAGTGGATACTAAACGGTTATACTTACACGAGCTGTAACAAGGCTCCTGTCTCACCTTCTTCCCGCCCAGGTACGAAGATGAGGTCAACAAGCGCACGGCTGCAGAGAATGAGTTTGTGGTGCTCAAGAAGGTAAGTGATCTCGATAAAAAAGGAACAGGGGACTTATTTTTAAAAGGGAATCTTTGATAGCAGCCTTCAACTACCTGAAGGGGGGTTCCAAAGAGGATGGAGCTCGGCTGTTCTCAGTGGTGGCAGATGACAGAACAAGGAGCAATGGTCTCAAGTTGCAGTGGGGGAGGTCTAGGTTGGATATTAGGAAACACTATTTCACTAGGAGGGTGGTGAAGCACTGGAATGGGTTCCCTAGGAAGGTGGTGGAATCTCCATCCTTAGAGGTTTTTAAGGCCCGGCTTGACAAAGCCCTGGCTGGGATGATTTAGTTGGTGTTGGTCCTGCTTTGAGCAGGGGGTTGGACTAGATACCTCCTGAGGTCCCTTCCAACCCTAATATTCTATCAATCATTTGTATTTGTTTTACCCTTTCAACCCCGAGAGCTCAAAGGGCGCAGCGTTCCCCCCGCCATCCTCGCTGGAACCCTTCTTTTCGGCAAAGCTGGCGGACTGGTCTGCCTCTCCTTCTGCCATCCAGCCAGGATAATGATGTGCCTCTGGATCAGCCAGCAGCACCAGAACTTCCTCTCCTGGGTCCTGACCCAAAGCCCAGGGGACTAGCTCCCAGGGGACACTGAATCAGCCCCAGCTGTTAACCCCTACCCTGGCTGTTCTGCCACTTCTCAGATTGACACTACCCCCATCTCTCCATGCATATTTAGAGCATTTACTTCCTCCCATCCAGCCAGCCATGCGCTCCCCATCACACACAGCCCCTGTCCAGCAATGGCTAGAGGATCTGGGAGACCCAGCTTCAATTCCCTGCTCTGCTTCTTGGGGAAGTCACCTAGGCCTGAATATACAAAAGGAGTTAGGTGCCTAAGGACCAGTTTGGAGATGACTCCCGCCGAGCCCCGTAGGCGCCGAAACTCACTCGGCACCGAAACGTTTGCGGTGAAATGTTTCTGCTGTTGAGCGAGCACATGGCTCACTCCCGCTGGCCGCCCCGGAGCCTATCTCCCGCCTAAGACCTAGAGCGATTCACAGACCAGGGGACAAGAGGCGTTCGGCGGCCCTAAGTCCCGTACAGGGCCCGATGAGGTAGGCCTCCTCTAGTTCACACAAAACAGCTGGGGAATAAGACCTCCCTCCTAGCTTTTAGCCCACTGGTTAAGGGAGGTGGGAGAGCCCCAATTCAGGTCCTCCCTCATCTGAGGGGGGAGAAGTGATTTGAAGAGGGAAGTGCTGCCTCTCAGGTGAGTGTCCTAACCACTGAGTTACAGGATATTCTGACCTAGGGCTCCCTTACTCTCTCCTGGGAGCAGGGGAACTGGCTCCTGGGGTGCCCACCTCCCAGGTGAGTCCTCTACCCACCAGGCTAGAGTCATCCTCCTGCTTGTGCATGAGTTCGCTCTCTCTTTCTCTCTCTCTCACGCCTTCTTAAGCTACGTCGACACCAGGGGTCGGCAACCGTTCAGGAGTGGTGGGCCAAGTCTTCATTGATTCACTCTAATATAAGGTTTCGCCTGCCAGTCATACATTTTAATGTTTTTAGAAGGTCTCTTTCCATAAGTCTATAATATACAACTAAACTATTGTCGTGTGTAAAAGTAAATAAGGTTTATAAAACGTTTAAGAAGCTTCATTTAAAATTAAATTAAAAGGCAGAGCCCCCCGGACCGGTGGCCAGGACCCAGGCAGTGTGAGTGCCACTGAAAATCAGCTTGCGTGCCGCCATAGGTTGCCTACCCCGGTCTACACTGAACACCACTTGCAGCGGTGTATAGGGGACCTGTAGCTACACGCCGCAGCGAAAAGCAGGCTGCATCCACACCGTGGTGCAAAGCTGTGTGTGTCAGTGAAAGGCTCTGGCGGGGGGGAAGCTGCAGAGAAAGGCTCAGCACCAGGGAGCTGCCGGAGCCTTTCCCCACTGCCAGAGTCTTTCCCTGTGGTGAGGAAAGGCTCCAGCAGTGGAGCAGCAGCTGCAGGATACTACACTGCTGAAAACAGCCATGTAGACGGGAGAGGCACTGCTTGGGCAGGTAGAGAACCTGTGTAGGGGACATACGTGTGCACATGCCTACAGGGCTCAGGTGTGTCTTTACTCACCTAAGCAGTACCTCACCATCTACCCTGCAATTTATCCCTGTGCTGGGGGCGTGCGGGGGGAGATAGGATGTGGAGTGTACGTACTCTAAGTGCTGCCAAAAGCAGGAGGCAGCGTAGACGCACCTTCAAAGAGTCAGCTGGGGCAGAGTCATCTGCACATCGCAATGGCTAACTCCTTTTGAGCCTTCAGGCCTTAGTGGTTCTGTGCCTCAATTTTCCAGCTGTGAAATGGGGATAGCGCTTCCCCATCTCATAGAGACGCTGTGAGGCTAACTACATTAAAAGACTGCGAGGTGCTCCGTAACCTTGGTAACGGCAGCCATGTAAGTCCCTTAGGTCCTGAACAATCCAGGGGGCAATAGCCCAAGGTGCGTAAGGGAGTTCAGTGCCCAGTGCCAATGGGATTTGGGTGTCTAACTCCCTTGGGTGGCTTTGGAAATTCCATTCAATACCTACAGGGAAGCTCTTTTATGGGGGTTGGGGCTGTGAGGAAAGAGACTGTTTAGAGCCAGTCAACATGTTGTCCACCAAAAGCTTTTTCATCCAAAAGCCACGGAGATCAGCTAGCCCATACAGCTGGGTTGTTCTCCGGCAGCTTGGGTTAAAGCCCTGCTGGCCCTCATCGGGGAGCGCAGCTGAGCAGGGTTTGGCTAGCCCATCTCTGTTCCTTTGTTTTCAGGATGTGGACATTGCCTACATGAACAAGGTGGAGCTGGAGGCTAAAGTGGATGCCCTGACTGACGAGATCAACTTCCTGAGAGCTCTCTATGAAGCAGTAAGGACCGTTCTAATTTTCCCAAGTCTCCTGGGGCAAACATAATGCCGTTTTTCTCACACACACACACACACACACACACACACACACACACACGCCAACTTCACATCAGAGAGAATCAAACCACTCAGAAATACATGCTCATAGCCATGCATGGAGTTTATAGGGGCCATGGTTCCTTTTATGTTGGTGTTTTACCATGCAACGTTTCTGTGAAGAAGACTCGAAACAGGAGAGGAGGAGAGATCCAGACCCCAAATGTTATTTTTCTTTGATTTCCAGGAATTAGCTCATTTGCAGTCGCAAATCTCTGACACTTCTGTCGTCCTTTCAATGGACAACAGCCGAAATCTGGACCTGGATGGCATCATCGCAGATGTCAAAGCGCAGTACGAGGATATCGCTAACAGGAGCCGAGCTGAGGCGGAGTCTTGGTACCAAACCAAGGTGAGTGGCACTGGAGTTCTGAGAGTTTGGACTATGATATTCATCCCTAAGTTTGGTGGAGAGATGTTCATCAGACCAGTTTTCTGTGGAAAAGTATAGTTTCAACCAAAGCGAAAATTTCCGCAGAATTGTTATCGATCCAGACAACATTTTAAAAAAAGAATCAGAGGGAAAAGTTTCAACATTTCCAGAACACGTTTTGATTTTGAAATGACTTCTTGTTTCAAATTTATGTTATTTTATTACTTTAAAATATAATTTAAAAGGGGGTCAAAATGGAAACAAAACATTGAATTGACCCAAAACACAATGGGGGGGAAGGGATTTGGGGGTGAAAATTTTTGAAATTTTGACTTTTTGCCCCAATTCAGGACAATTTTGTAGTGGTTGTTTTTAAGGTCAAAAGTTTTTGCAGGATGGAAAAGGACGCCCCAAGAACATACCCAGGGTTTCACATGGCATTGTACACATGGAGGCTATCCCATCCTGCCTTTCACACCATCACCCCTATACTGATATTTTAAGTATGCTAATTTGATCAGAGCTAGAGTGGGTATGTCTACCTGAGCTGGGAACTAGACCCCCAGTGTAGATGCAGCCTTAGAAACCCATTTCACCTCCTTGCCATATGGACCTTGAATTTTTTACTAGGGCAGGGGAATGGTGAAATGCGTTACAGTTTCTAAGCAAGAGCTGAATTTTAGGATATATCGACATTTGGGCCTGGGTTGTGATGCCCAGCTCATGTAGACAGACTAACCCACCTGGAACCTGTGGGTGCATACTCAGAGCAGCTAGCCCGACCCGCCATTGCCACTGTCCATGTGACCCCAACTACACTCCTATTTTTAGCACACCAGCTCAATAGGAGCTAGTGCAAGTATGTCTCTGCAAGCTGGGAATCACACCCCTAGCTCCAAGCGTCAACATAGCTACACACAAAGGAAGAGGTGGAAGAAATTGGTTCCCTTCGATAGTTTCCAGTGGCTCACTGTGATACCCTATGATGCCGATTTCACCCTCCTCTCCATGTCTGACTTTGCCACCTCTACCCCCCACCCATTTATCACAGTATGAGGAGCTGCAGCTGACCGCTGGCAGACATGGGGACGACCTGCGGAACACCAAGATCGAGATCTCTGAGATGAACCGCATGATTCAGAGGCTCCACTCTGAAATTGACAACGTGAAGAAGCAGGCACGTCCGCGTGATGGTTACATTCTGGGACGTGGGCGGAGGGGAAGGAGGGATCTCAGAATTTCAGGACTGGAATCCCTCCTAGGAATTGAGGACTGCCTTAGCAGCAGCTCCATGCTACCAGGGGTGTGAGAGGCGATGGCTGGCGCGTGCTGTACTCCAGCAATAATGGGCACTGTGAGCCGCTGGCCTGGGACTCAGGAGAGATGGGTTCAAATCCTGACTCTGCCACCATCCTGTGGGTGACCTTGGGCAAGTCAATATAAGAGGTAGGGATTATTATGATGATGGTCCCGAGGGGTGTGTTACAAAACAGAATAAGTTACACAATCCGGAGGTTGTTCTAGGGGGCAGGCGCTGGAGGGGGTGTCAAGCCTAGAGATCTATGGAGTGCAGAGGTGGCTTAAAGGCACCAGATGGAGATCTGGGCCAATCTCTATAACCCTGAGTTTCCTGCTGAGTCGAGAGATACATACACTCAGTTCAACGATACAGGCCACAAGCTTGCAACCTTTCTGCAAGCATCCTTGCCATCCCTGATCGGTCACTGATCAGGCTGGAAGATTGCAAATTCACACGTGCTCCCAATGGGATTCATTCACCGAACGCATTTCCTACCTTCACAGTGCGCCAGTCTGCAGACAGCCATTGCCGATGCTGAGCAGCGTGGCGAACTGGCCCTTAAAGATGCCCGGGCAAAACTAGCTGAGCTGGAGGAAGCCCTGCAGAAGTCTAAGGCAGACATGGCGCGCCAGCTGCGGGAGTACCAGGAGCTGATGAACGTCAAGCTGGCCCTGGATATCGAGATCGCCACCTACAGGAAGCTGCTGGAAGGAGAGGAGAACAGGTGGGTGGTATATACATTAGAGCTGGATGAAAAAAATGCCTTAAAACATTTTTGGAGAGAAAATGGCTTCTCCGTTTCAATTTTTGCAAAAATAAATAAATACATAAAAAAAATTTAAAAACCAGTTTTTTTTAAAAACAAACAAACAAACAAACCCAACATCCAAAAATTTCAATTGCTGAAAAGGAAATATTTTCACATTCCCACTGAAAACTCCAAAAAAATTCAGCAGGGGGGTGAGAGGGAGGGAAGGAAGATTGGTCTGGGGATGAAGTTAGCAAAACCCTGAAGAGTTTCAAAGACATTTTTTGATAAAATGGGAAATTTTTGTTGAGTTTTTTTGCAGGGAAAAAGAAACCATTTCTCAACAACCAGCTCTAAAAGGCAGCCCTCCAGTCTGCCACAGGAAGAGGAGTTAATTAAGGCCTGTGAATATGGGACTCAATTCGATGCTCAGAGGATGAAATTGAATCCAGATCAGATGGCCAAAAATATTGCATGTGCACCACTTGAGCCACTCAGGGTATGTCTACACAGCAACTAGACACCCGTGGCTGGCCCATGCCAGTTGACTCAGCTTCGTGGGGCTTGGGCTGTGGGGCTGTTTTGTTGCTGTGTAGACATCTGGGTTCGGGCTGGAGCCTGGGCTCTAGGACTGGGAGGCAATGAAATAGCCCTGCAGCCTGAGCTCCGTGAACCCAAGTCAGCGGGCATGGACTGACCACAAGTTTTTCTTTGCTGTGTAGACATATCCTTAGGGGTTACATAGGTCTTTTGCACTGGCCCTCTGCTCAGTGGTGAATTTCACCACTTAGGGACTGATCTTCCACTGATGTAAACATTAGTGTACATCAGCTGAGGTTCTGATCCTAAAACTGTGTTTCACATTTCAAACATAGACTGTATTGATCCTCCTACAAGCTAATGGGTATCGTTTGTGTCTGAACTTCACCAAGGAAGAAGGTCTTACTGTAGAGCTAAATGTCTTCGCCTTCTAAATGACTCAGTACCACAATCCTGGGGGGGGGCACATTGTTTATAATAATCATAATAACACCTTTCTTTCCCCCCCACAACAGGCTAGCTGGAGAAGGTGTTGGTGCAGTGAACATCTGTAAGTATTCTGGCTCCCAAATGCTAGACGCTTAATGAGATGACAACTCAAAGAGTCGTTATTCCTAGGGAGAGCTAGGGTTTGCTGATAGTGCAGAGCAACTGAAATACAAAGGGATGGCGATCAATTGTTCTCCATGGCCGCTGAAAGTAGGACAAGATGTAACGGGCTTAATTTGCAGCAAGAGAGATTGAGGAATCTCTCATTAGGAAAAACTTTCTGATTATAAGGGTGGTTAAGCTCTGGAATAGGTTTACAAAGGAGGATGTGGAATCCCAGTCATTGGAAGTTCTGAAGAACAAGTTGGACAAACCCCTGTCAGGGATGGTCTAGGATTTCCTCCCCCGGGGGAGGGAGAGCTCACTGATTTGAGCTTTGGCCTACTAAACCCAGGGTTGTGAGTTCAACCCTTGAGGGAGCCATTTAGGGATCTGGGGCAAAAATCTGTCTGGGGATTAGTCCTGCTTTAAGCAGGGGGTTGGACTAGATGACCTCCTGAGGTTCCTTACAACCCTGATACTCTATGATTCTTTGGTCCTGCCTCAACACAGGGGGCTGGACTTGATGACCTCTCAAGGTCCCTTCTCACCCTACATTTTTATGATTCTATGTGAGGCTGCAATGGTAGCGGATATCAGAAAGGTAACTGTGTTAGTCTGTATCCACAAAAACAACAATTGTTTTTGTGAATTCATTGTTTTTGTGGCTACAGACTAACATGGCTACCCCTCTGATACTTGGTACCATGCAAGGTAGCAGATATGTAATGCATTCAGGGTTTTGCAGCTCCGTATGGCACTGTTGAGACAGCAGCACCCCGAATATTTCTCTTAGGTCAGATCTTGAACCTGAGAACGTCTCATCATGTATTTGGGGTGCAAATCACTCTTGTGCAAAGGGGCAAGCGCAAGGCACAGGAACCTCCTAAATCCCACAAAAGTGGCACAGAGTCTCTGTGTCAGAGTGTGAACAATAGTGATTTCCACCCTTGGGCTTACGGAAGGCAGTGAGAATACTCGTGTGAGAAAGGGCTACTATCAGTGGAATGGAATGCAAGGGTCTTGCCCCGAGACATTGTGTCTAGAAAGACATCAACAAACCAACAAGAATCCAGAATTAGACCCAAGGTCTGGAGAGTAAAGACTGAAAGACCTAAATGGGTCCTATTCTGCTCTCAGTGACAGCGGGAGTAACGCCATCGAGGTTAGCAACGTCATAAAATCAGTATAAACGGGAAGAATTGGGGCCGTACGACATAGTTTGGTCCAACAACCGGTAAGGCGAAAAAACAGGGGAAGCAGATGGGTCCGTCTCAGAGAGACAGGTACTTGTAGACCAGGAAAGGGGAAGGGTTAAATTAAATGAGCAAAGGGGAAACTTTAAGGGAAGGCAAAATTAGGCGGCCTGATTTCAATGGGATTTAGTAACCCGCCCCCAGCAGGGGGAGAACAGAGACTCTGCGTGAGTATTAGGCAACTACACAGTGGTGAAATATACTAGACAGCAGGAGGATCTCCAAGGAACTGGTGGTAACCCCCCAGCTTCAGATGTTTGAAACAAACATTTTTGCCTTTTCTTCTGTGACTGGCAGGCTGCTGCTCTGTGCCATCTAAACCTCTGCTTGCTTCTGCTTCACAGCTGTGGTCACCTCGGCCGGTGGAAGTAGCTACGGCACTGGGGGTGGGCTGGGCCTGGGGGTCGGGCTGGGGAATGCGGCCGGACTCGGCTACGGCATTGGAGGAAGCAGCTTCAGCGCCAGCAGCGGGAGAGGTCTGGTGGGAGGATTCAGCGCTGGAGGGGGAAGCAGCTCCAGCATGAAGATCGTCTCGAAAACCACGTCCACCAAAAAGAGCATCCGCAGCTAAAGTGCCAAGCAAGCCCCCAGTTCACCCCAGCCTGAAGAGAAGAAATATGACACTGCCTTCTCATGGCAGCACAGCCCAAACCATCTCCAAGGCACAGGCTTGTAGGGGAGGAAAAGATCCCATTAAATACCATTTAAGAGCTGCATGAGTCACATTGTCATTAGCTGAGACATTATTGGCTTTCGGAGGATGAGCCCTTTCTCCACTCTGCTTAACTCACAGGCATAGCGCATCAAACCCCAGCCTTAACGGCTTCATGCAAATTTGGAATGAATAATCAGCCCTGCTGGTTAACGAGTTCCAGGGCGGCAGAACTTGGCTCCTTGAAATTAACAGATTTTGATCCTATTCCTGCTCCTGCTTGGATCAGTGTAAATCCGGAGTAACACCAAATCCAGATTTACACCAGTGTAACTGAGAGCTGAAACTGGCCCTATGCCTGGCTACGTGTAAATGTCTTTTCTCTAAATAAACATCAGGCTTGCCTAGTGAGTCATGTTTCCATCTTTGTGCTCCATATTAGTCAACCTAGTCTCTCTCCCCCTAGTGCTTGGGAGGTGCAATATCTCTCACCGGTGGGTTTGGCGAACAGGCGTGTTACATCCAATCAGAGGCAGACTTAATATTTCTGAGTTCATCTTGCTCCTCCATATCCCCTTTCTCTCTCGGGTATTTCTCTCACACGCCCCGCATCATATAATGTAGTCTTCGTTTTCACTGGTTCGTCTTCTATACTAGACCATCGCTTGCTTAATAGTCAGCGGATTCGCTACTCCGTCCTCGTAACCCACGCCTATATCCAATGGGGCATTAGCACCAAGCCAGCCACAGTTTTCTAGATCCTGTGCAAACCTCACAACTGAATCAAGCTCCTCTCTGTCAGCCAGGAGCGCATGAACATGAAGTAGAGATGACACAAGCTCTATGGTTTATATGTGCACAGTAACAAATACGCAGACACGAAAGGGTGAACGTTATGCTTTGGTGACCCTTACGAGCTGTGTCACACGTAAACAATGCCTGGATCTCATTGCCTGTGTTCTTCACGGGGCAGGGGGGCAGAAGGGGGAGGAAGGTTCTGAGCTTTTATGTACCATAATCCCCATTACCACTGTTCCTATTACTTTATGCTTGTGTTGAAGTATTCTGATTTCATGAAACTTCTTCAATAAACTGCAATCAACCTATCTGTCTGCAATGTGGCTGTATGCTCTGTTATGCAATTTACTCAAAAGCCTAACTTTATAACAAGTTTTATAAGACTGGCCCTCCTCACAGACGGAATTATTCGTGACTTTCCATATTCTCCTCCTAGCTATTGCAGTCTGAGAGACAGAGTTAAGTCTAAGGTAGCATTTAAATATTTGGTGGGAATTTTCCCTCTCTGCTTATCCTGCCTTTTATAGTTCTCAATTCAAGGCCACTGCAGCTGTTTGCTTTTTTCTTTTCTTTTTTTTTTTAAAGTGTGCCATTAAATTCATGTCAAGCACTTTTAGTGATGCTCATGTTCACTCCCTGGCTGTGTTCAGCTTCATGAATGTTCTGATCTGCATAAGAGTTAATTACCCAGAAGGACGCCTTCAAAAGATTTCCTTCTAGCAGACGAGCAAGGGGTCCTGCAGGAGTCCCTAAAATCCCAGCTGCAAAGATGAAGGACCTGATTCTGATCTTACACCAGTTTTACACCAGTTTAACACCATTGACTTCAATAAAGTTATTCCTGAGTCAAACTGGTGTCAAGTAGCAGTGTCACGCCATTGACTTTCATGGAGTCACTGTTGGTTTACACACGTGTAAATGGGCTATGACTTCATTGGAGTTACTCCTGATTGACATTAGTGTAAGTGAGTTCAGTAGCAAGACTTGTTGCTTGTACACAAATGCGAAACGTGGGTTGTGTGGTTAACACACAGAGCAAAGCCAAACAAGGTTATAGTGCGGTTTGGGGACTATGGTGTGACAGCACAATCCCTGCCTTGATATAAATGTCTGTGTAGATGGTCCCTATTTAGGTTCACTCATTTGTGAAAGAGAGGAAATGAGAACACACAAGAAAAATTGAAGAAAGCAGGAGCAATGGTGGGAAATGACAAAAAAGAAAGAAATAGGGAGGAAGCGAGAGAAATCTCCACCTGTAAACAGATGCAGAAGCCACAGCCCCCCTCCCCACAGCCCCTGACTGCGGAAAAAGGGGGGCCTGAAAAGATTGGGGACCCATTTTAAACACTATATAAATGAGACAAAAGATGCCTGACCTCTTGTTCCTATGTCCTACATGGACTGATCTGAAAATACTTATTGCTGAGCAGAGGATGGAAATTCCATTTCAGGGAGAATTTTGAGATTTCAAAATTTGTCTTCGCTCCAATTAGGAATGAAACCCAAACATTTCTAAATTCGCCACTAAAGCAAAATTGTGGGGAAAAAACACCCTGGATCAATCAAAAGGCTTCCACATTTTAATTTTATATCATAATACAGAGTGCAAAAAGTTTTGAATTTCAAAACGAGAAAGTCATTTAAAAACTAAAAAATCAAAACATTTCCCTTTGTAAATGTCAAAATGGGACATTTCAACATTGTCTCCAGAGCCCAGGATCTGGAATATTCTATCACTTTGGAGAGGTTCAGTCTAGTTTCCAAACTTCACCACTGAACAGAGAAAGTCTGAAAACCTCCCACCTTTGGGAAAACATGACTCTGGATCTGACCCCTAAATCCCAGCTCTCTAGCTTGTGTTGAGAGCTAACGTCCATATTACATTTTCCTCTTTAAGGCTCAAATCCGGAGATCTGTACTCTGCGTCAGCCTGTGCTTTGTCGCGGAACGGGTACACCGTGTGGAACAAGGAGGCTTCCAGACCACCCCTCGCACAGCTGCCAGGCACAGCTGCTGTACCTGAGCACAGGGGCTGCTCCCTGCTACCGCCCCCATAAGGAGTGGACAAGGAGAGAAGGGAGGTGGGACCAAATTTCTGTCCCTACTCCTCATTAACCAGTGGAGCATCATGCCACGATGGGCAGGCTCATGCTGACAGGTGACATCCTAGCACACCACCATGATGCCAAGTCTGCTAAGAACGGAGCTCAAGTTTGTGTTGGTTCAGCAGACTTGAACAGGGCTGGTTCAGACAAGCTGATTATCCTGAGCTCTTTCCATGTCTACAGTTATAAACCTGAGAGAGAGAGAGAGAGAGAGAGAAAGAAAGCTAATTTCATGTCTTTAGCTTTACAGCAGATGCCAACTGACTAATACGTGTCTCAGATATTTCTCAGTATCTTGGGTCCAATCCTGAGAGATGCTGAGCTCCCACAATTCCTGTTGGGCTAAATCACAAGAGGTGTTAATCACATGCAGCTCCTGTTCAACCTCAACCAGCAAAGGTGCTGAGAAGGAAGGTGTGGAACAGTTCCAGGAGTCAAAACTGTCACCCTGCCTGCCAATAATTGACACCTTGTGTGGATGTCAGAAGAATCAGGCCAGGGTTGAACCAGCAGCTGCACAAACATAAAAACCTGAGACTTTCATGGCCAAATCCTCAGCTGGTGTGACTCACTGAAGTCAATGGAGCTATGGAGATTTTCACCTGCTGATAATCCGGCCCAGTCGATACCGAAACAAAGACCCAACACAAAAAGATTTGTCCGTTTTACCTGTGAAGACTTGACCAAACTTTCTTGTTCCCTCACGCTCCTAAATTCAGATCCCAGTGCAGACCAGCCATCCCACTCACAAGGACGATTCAAACATTAATTTTACAAAGGTTTGTTTAAAGAAATCCACGAGAAAGCAAATTATGGACCCAATTCTCCCCTCACTCATCCCAGCTTTACCCTGGTGTACTTCGTCTGGGCCTGAATTTGCTCTCTCTTCTACTCATGTAAACGGTGAGCAGCTCCACAGATTCCAAGGGAATAAAATCATTGCAAAGGAGAAGACAATCGGGCCCAGCGGTGGAGTTACATCAGATTTACTCTGGCCTAACTGAGATCAGAAGCGGACCGTATGACCAAATCACCAGATTGTTCCCAGGCCTGTGCGGGCAGCTTAATAAACATGATGCATTTTTTCCCACAAGACAATTACTCCTTTTCTAATTCGTGGTATGCTAAGCCCATCAAAAGATGGTTTTTGCTTCTCTCTAATCCCTACTATAAAAAAGGGAGTTTTGCAAGCAGAGTTTTTATAGAGCTGGGATTCCCTGCAATGAAACTAGACTGTCTCCTATAACTTACGATAGGTGTGTTTAAGTATCGTTCAAGTTGTTGCTCAGCAAAATGTGCAGTGGGGCGCTAACACCCCAAGCTCATAAACCTCATCATTATCCAGCCAAGGCCCGTTCTCCTAAGAGATAAAAAGGTGAAAGCATCGGTTCTGATTTCAGAGGGATCCACGCTGGCTGCTTTTCACTCTGCTGCCCTGCTCAAGCATTTCTTAACTTCGCCATCTGCCTTCATTCCTCCTCTAATCAGCCACAATGTCTTGCCGATCCTATCGCATTAGCTCTGGAGGTGGTGGTGTCGGGAGTTTCAGTTCTTGCTCAGCTGTCATACCAAGAAGCATAAAGCAATACAGCTTCAGTACGGTCTCATCTCGGGGAGGTGGTGGCGTGGGCTATAGAGGACTAGGATACTTTGGTAGCAGAAGTCTCAGTGGCGTAGCCTCCGGCAAACCCAGAATGGCTGTTGGTAGCTGTCGTTCTGCAAGATATGGGTATGGGAATGCTGGTCTTGCATATGGCTATGGAGGTGCTGGCTTTGGCTACAGAGTGGGTGGGATCTGTGGGCCTTGTCCACCCACCATCACACCCGTCCAAGTCAACCCACTCCTGCTCCAACCTCTCAACCTGGAGATCGACCCCAATGTTCAGTCGGTGAAATTTCAGGAGAAGGAGCAGATCAAGTGCCTCAACAACAAATTCGCTTCTTTCATTGACAAGGTGAGATGGGAGATCACACTCTTCACTGGCAGTTCACCATAGGGACGTCAGACACAACTCGCGCAGACATTTCGGAGATGAAGCCTGAGATTTTCTACAGTTTTTAGCTGTCCAAAATGTCTAAGGGATTTGGAGCTCCAAATCTCAGCCTAAAATTACAGTGAGGGTCTGATTCTCATCCACACTACGGCCACTTTACGTCACTCCAGCAGTGCAAAAGGGCCTTAGTGGAGGAAATAAATACACTATCAGAGTGGGGTAAAGTGGTTTTACTGTAACTGAGAATCAGACTGCAAGTTTCTAATGTTATATTCAGAGAGCCCCTTATTTTTCTCCCACACCAGTCTAAGTGTTGATATCAGTGGCGTTACTTCTGATTTACACTGGTGTGAGAGACGGTCTAGGATCTGCGCTGTTTCAACCATAAATAGTATAAACCAGAGGTATGCTTCGCTTTCTCTGTAACGGCTCCATCCATTTCTCATGTTTAACAGTATGTTTCTGACTAACCTCATTATGAAGAGATGAACTCTGAATTTTACATTTCTGTTATCTCCTTTCTTCTGAAAACCCGTATATGACTCATGTCTTTTGTTTCGCATGTTGCTGATGCCGGGGAATCCATTCTGGCAGTAATATGAGAGATTTCATAGATTATAAAGCCAGAAGGGACCACTGTGATCTTCTAGCCTGACCTCTGTGCAATCCAAGCCCTAGGAGTTCCCTGAATTAATTCCTTGTTTGAACTGTTGGCGTCTATTTGTTACCAGTCTAACGCATTGATATGTTTTGAAAGCTTCAAAAGTGAACTTTCTTCCTCTTGGGATTCAGGTCCGATTCCTGGAGCAGCAGAACAAGGTGCTGGAGACCAAATGGAGCTTTTTGCGGGAGCAAAAACACTACCAGAATAACATGGAGCCCATGTTTGAAGCTTATATCGGTAACTTGAAGAGGAAGCTGGAGAACCTGGGATGTGACCGAGCTAATCTGGAGACAGAACTGAACAACATGAAGGACATTTTGGAGGATTACAAGAGAAAGTAAGTGTGAAAAGATGCAGTTTAATAATAGGTTGTTAAACTAAATGTCTCCAAACATGTACATAGCTGCATGCATTGTTGACTCACCACTATTCGAGAGGGTGGAGAAGCTTCTTACTATAGGTAGGCAGTTTCAGCTATATCTTGACTAACTAAATAACTGCCCGGCTTTTCAAAGATGCTGAGTGCTCAAAAATCATAAGAACATAAGAACGGCCATACTGGGTCAGACCAATGGTCCATCTAGCCCAGTATCCTGTCTTCCAACAGTGGCTGGTACCAGATGCTTCAGAGGAAAATAACAGACCAGGGCAATTACTGAGTGATCCATTTGCTGTCATCCAGTCCCAGCTTCTGGCATTCAGAGGTTTAGGGACACTCAGAGCATGGCGTTGTGACCCTGACCATCTTGGTTAATAGCCGTTGATGGACCTGTCCTCTGTCAACTTAGCTAATTCTTTTTTGAACTCTGTTAGACTTTTGGCCTTCACAGCATCCCCTGGAAATGAGTTCCACAAGTTGACTGTGTGAGGAAGTATTTCTTATTGTTGTTTTTTTTTGCCTATTAATTTAACTGGGTGACCATAGGTTCTTGTGTTATGGGAAGGAGCAAATACCTCTTCCTTATTCACTTTCTCCACACCATTCATGATTTTATACACCTCTATCGTATCCCCACTTAGTAAGCTGAAAAGTCCTAGTCTGTTTAGTCCCTCCTCATATGGAAGCTGTTCCATACCCCGAATCATTTTTGTTGCCCTTCTCCATACTTTTTCCAATTTTAATATATCTTTTTTAAGGTGAGATGACCAGAACCGCACACAATATTCAAGGTCTGGGAATACCATAGATTTATATAGTGGCATTTTGATATTCTCTGTTTTATCATCTATCCCTCGTCACTACTGAAAATCTTGGCCTTCGGTGCTACCTCTAGGCACCCAAGTTTGTAAATGTGTTATTTATTCAAGAAGTATATTATAGCTACAGCACAGGGTTGCCAATTTTAGTTGGACGTATTTCTGGAGGTTTCATCACATGACATAATCTTCGATTCCTGGAGACTCCAGGACAATCCTGGAGGGCTGGTAACCCTACTACAGCACCTGGCAAAATGTAATCTTTCTCCATGGGCCTACTGGGATACTGGGATACAAGTAATAAATAATAATATACTAGGACATTATCACTTAGGGAGAGCTACACATTACACCAATTATGGGTTTACACTATTCATTAAACAATCTGCTTGAAGAGAACTTTACAACATTTTAGTTAAGTAGCAATCTTGGCAGATACTTCAAATGTGAATACGTACAACTAGGCTTGGAAGGATTAGATTTTTACCAGTAAACGTCAGTAAACGTGAATTTCACCACACACACACAAACAGATGAAAAAGTATTCCCATGTCGGCAAAGTAAGAGAAATGCTGCTTGAGACCTTGTTAGAGGTTGATTTAATGATATTTACTTTGTACATTTTGACATGCAATGGTGACAATTTGTTTTTAGTGATGCTAAATCTTTTTGGTTTTTGAACCTTAACAGCTACTGTCATTAAATAATTTCTGTCTGATCCCCCATTCTCTGAGTCCCCTATAATTTCCTGCAACTGTGAAATTTTAAATAGATAACAATAAAAAAATGCTTAAAACCTATACTTTTCAACAACTGTGAATATTTAAATCAATATAAATTTTAAAATAAATATCAACATTATCTGTTGAAATGACAAAAAAAAATCAAATTCTGCAAACATACACCATAAGGCACGTACAACATATGGTACATCAACTGACAGAGTGCACAGAGTCATCTGCAGTTGTTCTGGAATTCCAAAATGCATCAAGATATTTTTTTCTTAGCTAAACAAAAAATAATCCTCTTTCCCCCTCAGGTATGAAGAGGAATGCAATCGTCGAACCTGTGCTGAGAACGAGTTTGTAGTACTTAAGAAGGTGAGCAATGCGCAGATAGGCTACAACCTTATCAAACACCTGCTGCCCAGATTTTAATAGAACACTGATGGCATATAGTGATTTTTAACTCATCTGAAGGAAAAGCAACACAAAGTTCATACTTACAAAAAATAGAGCAGGTTGAATTTTTTTGACATTCCAACCATTTTTTCCTGAAAAATGTAAAAAAAAAAATCACTTTATTTTGCCATTTTAACCCCCTGAAATAATAATTTGTGAAATGATGGTTAGAGATGAAAAAATTCAAAAATGCATATGTGACACTGGAGACTAATACTTTTAAAGATACTTAGGCACTTAACTCCCATGGGAGTTGCTCCCATCAAACTCACTTAGATTCTTTTGAAAATCCCGCTAGGCATCTGTCTGTATCTCCAGGTATCTAAATACATTTGTAAATCTAGCCCTTAGCCTCACTGAAAGGCAGTAGGATTTAGATTCCTAAGTGCCTGAGTTACTTTTGAAGATGACGCATGTGCTTCTAAATCACTCAGGTGTTTTGAAAATATTATCCTACGGTCTTTGCCCATTAGAGCTTTTGAGGATGCATGTTTCCTTATCAGAGACAGTTAGGGCCAGATTTTCAAAAGTGCTCAGCACTAGAGCTGTATGAATAACGGAATTCTTGATTCATTGGCAATTCTGAAAACTCCAATGGGAGTTAGATGTCCTTTGAGCCTTTTAAAACCTAGCCTTATCCTGGTTTGGTCATTCTGGCTGTCGATACAACAGACCATTAGGCTGGTCTATAGAGATGACCTAATTGTCTTCCTTTCTCCTGTATTGATTATTTTGCATGTAAAAATATAAAGCTGGAAAGAATGAAATCATATGGAAACATTAAACTGCTTAGAAGTGACAATCCAGGTGATGGAGTTATTAACCCGATTTTGTTCTAGCATTAACAGAAATGTCTTATAATCAGTTAGAAGTTCTCTCACCGTATTTCCGATTTTCTGCAGGATGTGGACTGTGCTTACATGAACAAGGCAGAACTAGAAGTCAAAGTGGAATCCCTCATAGACGAGATCACTTTCCTGAGACGCGTGTATGAAGAGGTAATGACATTTCCTACCCCAGTCAGGCTTTTATGAGGAGAAGAAAACAATGAATGAAAGGGCTTTATGGGAATTAACCCCCACAACTCCTGCTGGCGAAATTCATGGGGAGTTTGGTGCCAGACTCCCTTAGTCTAAGAATCAGAGAGTTTACAGCCACAAGGGACCACCAGGTCATCTAGTCAGACCTCCTGTGCTGCACAGGCCACTCAACTCTACTAGGGTGACCAGATGTCCCAATTTTATAGGGACAGTCCCGATTTTGGGGTCTTTTTCTTATATTGGCTCCTATTACCCCCCACCCCCCACCTCGTCCCGATTTTTCACACTTGCTGTCTGGTCACTTTAAACTCTACCCAGCTTCCCCTGTATTGAGCCCAATAACCTGGATACGGTTAAAGTATTACAGCCCCGAGGAGACTAAACTACTGTCTGTCACAAGCAGGGGACAGGAGGGACCAAGATTCACCAGTGCCTGACACCCCTGCAATGGCAGGGAATTGAAATTTGGAAATCCCTTTGAAAACCCCACCTGAAGGGAACAATAACGCCTGGTGGCAGGTGATCTGGTAGAGGAAGGAAAGGGACGAAGGGTCCGGTTGGTGTAAATGGGCACATTTGAATGTGACCATTTACCTCAGCTGAGGATCTGGCCCTGTCAGTCACCTGAGTCTATATCTAAGGGACTAGTTCCATGGCACGATCCTTGGTAAGACCCACAGGCCCAGATCCTCAAAGGTATTTCGGTGCCTGACTCTCATTGAAATCAGTGGGAATTAGGTGCCTGGCTACCTTTGAAGATCAGGGCCTTGGGGCCTGATTTTCATTTACACTCTGGGCTTTCTTACACTGCTCTGGCAGTGTAAGGGGGCCTGACAGGCATTTACAGTGGGGCGGCATCAGGGCCGGCTTTAGGAACTGCGGGGCCCGATTTGAATACCCGGCGGCGGTCCAGGTCTTCGGCGACACTTTGGAGGCGGGGGGTCCTTCCCTCGCTCTGGGTCTTCCACGGACCCCCTGCCGCCAAAGTGCCACCGAAGACCCGGACCCCTGCCAGGTGAGTAAAAAAAATTAAAAAGTAAAAAGGCGCCTAAGGGGCCCTCTTAGGCATGGGGCTCGATTCTGGGGAATCGGCCTAAAGCCGGCCCTGGGCGGCATTTGCACTCGATTTAAGGCCTCTTTCCACTGCTGAGCCCTTAGGGCCAGTTTCTTCTTTGACTTGCTCTACACCGACACCAGCTTAGCGCCACTGATTTCAGAGGCGTCCTTGCTTGTTTACGCAAGTGAAAGAAGAAGGCATCTACCTCAGGCCTGGTCTACGCTTAATATTTTGGTTGACATAGCTACAGCATTCAGGGAAGTGAAAATCCACACCCCTGCGACCACAGATGCAAAGGTCGATGGAAGAAAACTTCCACCAACCTAGCTCCCATCGCACCGGGCGGAGGAGTTCCTACAGTGACAGACAGACACCTTCTGTTGGGCTTACATTATTGGGACATAGCTTCAGCGCTGTAGCGCCCACAGTATAGCCATGGCCTCAGCCAGCTTTGCTGGAAAAAGAGGTTAGTGGACACATTTCACTGAAAACCAGGTGCATTCAAATTAAAAAATCCCTCTCCTCCATTTTGGATTAAACCTGAAACTGCAAAATATGTAGGAAGTATCTTGTTATCTGTGAACAGAGGAACAAAGCCAGGAAAGTACCTGAGAAGCAAACTATAGTCGAAAGAGCGCCTAAGATATAAGCCCTTGTATCAGAGGTCTGGTACGCGGCGTGAGCTGAAGCAATGGGCAAGCTTTGCTGATATAAAGCAAAGTTAGCAACCGTCAGGCTGTGAGCAAAGGTCCGGCTCTGCCAGCATGCAAGTGCGCAGAATCTGGCAAGAATAGGGCTGATATTGCAGAAACACACAAATTCTAAGTAGTGCTGATCACCGAGCACTCATGCAAACACATCCCGATATCAAGTGGTACCAGACCATCCCAATATCAAGGATGGTACAAAACCATTCCCCAAGGATAACAGGAACACACTGATCCCTCCCAAAAGATAAGGTCAGGATGATGTTTTGATCGAACCAACATGTATAAGGAGATGGGTGATAACTAGCCACCTCAGGGGCCAGTAACTAATTATGTGAGGGAGCAGTCCGTAACTTGTTTGTATCGGAGTATAAAGATGTATCTCAGACAGAGTATTTTTGTCTGGCCCAGGGAGGAACAGAAAATCCTGCCGTTCACTGAGCTGGTCCATTGTTATGAGCACACATGTATTAGTGGTCCGGTAGAGTCCGCGGGATGCTAATACCATGCTTCGTCGACAACAGACCTGGTTGTGTGCCTTTGTCCCTTAACGGATCTTGTTGTCATTGTGTGGTTCGCTCAAGATCTGCTGTGCCAGCTGTCTGCGCAAGGCTGGGGCGGCACAGAGAGGGAACACCACACATGCAGCCAAACATCTATCAACATCTTACCACACAAACAATTGATGAATTTAATGTCTCCTGCAGGAAATTGCTTACCTCCAAGCATCCATTTTGGACACCTCCGTTATTGTGCAAATGGACAACAGCCGAGGCCTGAACATGGATGACATCATCGCTGATGTCAAAGCTCAGTACGAGGACATCGCCAACAGGAGCCGAGCTGAGGCAGAGTCCTGGTACCAGTGCAAGGTGAGTCACCCCAGAGAGAAAGGGATTATGGATGGCTCTGACACTGATCTCATCAAAGAAATAGTTCGAGTCACATGAATGAGAGTGCATACAGACAGGAAACTGGCTTTCCGTAATTCAAGAGATGCATGAAATGACAGACTGGCTATGTCTACACTACCGCCTTAAGTCGACCTATGCTACGCAACTCCAGCTATGTGAATAACATAGCTGGAGTCGATGTACCTTAGGTCGAGTTACTGAGGGGTCTACACTGCAGGAGTTTCTCTCATCAACTTACCTTTCTCTTCTCGTCGGGGGTAGAGTACAGGGGTCGACTGGAGAGCGATCTGCTGTCAATTTGGTGGGTCTTCACTAGACCCGCTAAATCGACTGCCTGTGGATCGATCTCAAAGCATCGATTGAGGCTGTAGTGTAAACCTGCCCAGTTTATATCTGCAGAGGATCTGATTTTATGGAAATATTATAACTTCTCATTCAGATTTAAGGCACTTTTTAAAACTTGGGTTCCTTCTTTTAATAATAAAGTAATAATTAATTGGTAATAAATAACAATAATCATAATAATACCAATTTCTTCTAATGCCTATCATTTTCTTTGATATATCTCAAAGTGTTTTACAAAGGGAGTCAGTAGCATTACCCCATTTGACAGATGGGAAAATAAAGGCACACAGAAGGAAGGGACTTGCCAGAGGTCATCCAGCAAAGCAGTGGCAGAGCCAAAAATTGAAGCCTGTTTTCCTGAGGCCCAGCCCAGTGCCTGCTCCATAGGCCAGTCTTAGCCAGACAAGAATGCTATGAAACATGTTTTCGGAATCTGTGTTGCACCTTCAGCCATTACCCACATAGAGGACAATAGTCTACTACAGCTGACCTCTAAAGCAGCTCCTCTTTCAGCTCAAGTAGTAGAAGTCTGTGTTTTAGTGCTCAAGATATAGCATTCAAACCCTGCCAGAGACCCATGAGTAGCTCATCATAGTTACACTGCAACTTTTGGGTGCTTTGTAATGGGTCTGTTTATTATAATTGCATCTTCTCTCTCACCTAAGTATGAGGAGCTGAAGGTAACCGCTAGCAAACACTGCGACAACCTGCACAGCACAAGGAATGAGATTTCGGAGCTAACCCGGGTGATTCAGAGACTGCACGGAGAACTTGAAAATGTTAAAGCCCAGGTGAGTGTGATGCACTGGCATAATGTGTATAATTATCAATAACAACTCACAAATACTATGTAAAGGTGATAACCAAAACCGGCCCCATTATAACAGCTCATCAGTAAAAAAAAAAAATCTTAATTACAAATTAGGTTGCACCACTTGACAGTTCTGAAGAACTGCTGGTGCCTAGACTAGTGACCAAGCCATGAAAGGATAATAGTTTACTACTGCTACCAGCTAACAGAGTTACTCCTTAACTCAACTGGTAGAGGCCTGTATTGTGAAGCTGACACACTCAGCAAAAGTCTAAAGTTAAGCAAAAAGAGGCCACCTCCAGTTAACCGTTTTGGAAGTATAACCAACTTTAAATGAATGAACGAATAAATAAATAAATGACACTAGCAGAATCAATGGTTGGGTTTTTCAAAGCCCAGTCAAATTAATGGAAGTTGTGCACCTAAACCGTCTAGTCAGCTTTGAAACTCTCAACCAATGGCCCTATCTCCGGTAAGCCGTTTATAAAGCAAAATAATATAACTAGAATAGTGAGTTTGTCACCAGAGGCCCATGTCATGGCAGCTAGCCTGTAAAATCTAAATCTAGGGACTCTTAGGCTGTACTGTAATAACAGTGAACGCTATTAAGAGGAAGTCAGAAGACATTTCTGAGAAGGTATCTCAGCTCCTCATAGTCTACCGGAAGGGCAGACAGATACATGAAGACTTGCCGGAAGAAGTTCACAGTCTAGTTCAAAAGCATAGACATGGATATTGCTTTATTAAAGCATCCCTCAGCCTGATCAGTTTTTCAGCCCGAATCCAAAATTTGAGCCGTCAGTTTGTAACAAATGAGAGGCAATCAAAAAGAGTCTCTTCAAATGAGTCACACAGGATGCATTTATCTCCCGCCTCTGCAGCGATGCAAACTGGAAGGAGCCATAGCAGAAGCTGAGGAACGGGGAGAGATGGCTCTCAAAGATGCCAAGTGTAAACTGGCCGACCTGGAGGCTGCGCTGACGAAAGCCAAGCAGGACCTGGCTTGCCAACTGCGGGAGTACCAGGAGCTGATGAACGTCAAGCTGGCCCTGGATATCGAGATCGCCACCTACAGGAAGCTGCTGGAAGGAGAGGAGAGCAGGTGGGTTCATAGCACAATCCTGCGAATCACTGATCAGGGAAGAATAACAATTCATTTAAAACGCTTGTCAAAACAAAGGGTCCAATACTGCAACCCTTTCTTCAAGTTATAGTCCACGTACTTGCAAGTCATCTCATTGTGAACAGTGGGGAGAATTCAGCTGAAACTTTTTTCCAATGAAAAAACGCAGATTCAAATCCATTGAAGCATTTTATGAATTCACCAAATTATTACACTTAAAAAACCCCAAGAGACCAAAACTAAAAAAGTTTCATTTTGACACCTTTTAAATGAAATGTTTTGATTTTTTTCCCCATCTGAAATGACTTTTCACTTCAAAATTTAGTTCACTCTCATTAAAACAAACTTTAAAAAAATTAAAAGAAAACAAAAGAAACTAAATATTTCATTTCAAGATGAATGAGACATTTTGTTCCACCTAAAAGGATTTTTTTTTTGGTTCTCTGAAAATTTTTGTTTCAGGTAGACCCAAAATATTTTTGTTTCTTCAGTTCAGTCATTGACTCAGGAAATCAGTTATTTGCACAGCTCTGCTTACAACGTTAGATCGCTTTTGAAGTCAGTAGCACTTAGGGTGACCAGATGTCCCAATTTTATAGGCACACTCCTGATATTTGTGGGTTTTTCTTATATAGGCGTCTATTACCCCTGATCCCCTGCCCTGATTTTTCACACTTGCTCTCTGGTCACCTTAATAGCACTTCGGATCCTAATGCACTTATGCACTTTTGATAAATTTACCCAATAGGTCTACTGGCATGAGTAAGTGCTGCCCATGTGCAGGATCGGGGCCTATCAGGAAAAAAATTAACAATGTTTGTGTGTATTGGACAGTCAAATCAAATATTTCCAAACCACAGTCCGACTCTGCTGCAAACATCATCTGATCTCAAGGCCTGCAGCTAATTAATGATACAAATAATGATAATAAGCAGGTAGCTAAAACATAAGAACATAAGAATGGCCATACTGAGTCAGACCAAAGGTCCATCTAGCCAAGTATCCTGTCTGCCGACAGTGGCCAGTGCCACGTGCTGCAGAGGGAATGAACAGAACAGGGAATCATCAAGTGATCCATCCCCCGTCGCCCAATTCCCAGCTTCTGGCAAACCCTGTTTCTTACATTTTAAACCTTTCTTCATTTTCCCCTTCTAATAGGTTGTGTGGAGAAGGTGTTTGCCCCGTCAATATTTGTAAGTACCAGTAGTATTCTCCTTCTTAGAAGTCCTATGTGATTCATCTTTTGCAGCAAAAGTCATAAACTGAGCTACAAGCTCTTGCTTTTTTATTTGCAGCTGTGTGCAGATCCCAAGGGGGGGTTGTGTGTGACGGTGACCCCTGCTTTGGAGGCAGCTATTCGTCCAGCAGCAGAACACTACTCAAAACAGGAGGTGTTCTTAGCAGTGGAGGTATGTGCGACGCTAGGATTGGAAGAAGCATCGTCGCAAATTTGAGAGACGTATGTGCACCGTGCGTTCCTACCGGCGGATACAGCACTAGCAGCGGAAGGAGCTCCAAGGTCAAATGTGTGTCAACTACCAGCTCCTACAGAACAAAATATTAAAAGAGAGCTCTACAAAGTCCTCGCTTCACTGCCTAGTGGCAACAATACCTGCTACCAGCACTAACGTCATTAGGGGATTTTAAAGATAACAGCCCATGCTCCATTGCTTGCTGCATGAAGCATTTTTAATTTCTGGGGGAGCTGCTGTTATGAGGCAGCTGCCTGAGCTTTAGTTTTACAAAGCTGCTGTCCTGAAATTTTCCTTTTCCTCCTGGGTTACTGAGGTCTAGCTTGTCTGTCATTGTAAGACCATTTGATTAGGGTATATAGGATGCTGTATGTACTAAGGGATCGAATCATTTGTGAAGATTTGTGGCTCCAAAGAAGGTCTCAGTTACACTGGGAAATTCACAGAGTCTCGCCGTTCAATGCCTTTCCTCAAATGAGTATGAACCAACTCCGAATATGAGGATCTATCATTTTTCAGCTTGTATAGCGTATTCCGTATTCTTAGCTAACTGCACCAGTTCACTGCTACGATTGTTTGCAAAGAGCAAACCACTGATGTGCAGATTGTATCTTGTTCGTAATTTCCTGCCACTGTGCCTGTTTTGTTCCATTTTTCTTTGTTTTATTCCATTTTTCCAATAAACTGACATAGCAGATCAACGCTTGCAGTCGGGTGATTTCCAGTTTTGAAGTCTTAATTAGGCAACTCGGCATGTCTCCTTATCGAGACAGTTAAAAAAAATTTGTTTCTAACGAGTTAGTCGCTCATAGAACTCACTGGCCTTTGGAAAATGTAAGGGTAATCTAATAGCGGTAAGAAAAGATGGGAAACCCGTCAGGTGCTGAGAAGCACATTAATAGCATCCTGAGAAGTGCCTGATAAATACAGAGAGATCCCTAGCTAGCTAGCTAACTAGCTAAATGGGGTGTCTGGAGATAGATAGATAGATAGTTGTAATAAGCCATAAATCCAATGTCTGTATTAAGATCGTGATTTTTTGGGTCTAGCAAAATTATGAATTTAAGCTCCCAAGTTCGTCTTTTGAGGATGTTGTGCAGGTTCCCTTTGAGGACAAGGACTGAAAGGTTAGCTATGGAGTGATCAGTCTGTGAAAGTGTTTGCCCATAAGTGACAGGGTGTTCCTATCTTTCAACATTTCCCTGTGTGAGTTCATTCAAGAGCCTGGCAATGGTCTGTTTCATGTCTGACCCCTAGTGGTTATAATGAATGGCTACAGTGCATGCTGAAATGAACATGGTGAATGTTGGGTAGCAGGACTGAAGACAGGATTGGCAGCTTCCTTAGTGAAAGCTAATCAAATTAAATAGTTTTACATTATTTCCAGCTGATACGTATATTATCTGAGGTGTTGGAGCCTAAACGTAGCTACCAAGCGTTGAGATGCTCCTCCAGGGACATTTGTTGCCCTGGGCGGTGTTGGACATGACTGAAAAGGTGGGGTGGGGGGTTGAGGAGGGTTGGGTGTGCCTGAGGAATATCAGGTGTCCTGGGGTAAGGCAGGGTGTGGGCTGTGCCTGCGGGGAGCTCTGAGTCCCCCAGGGAGCATGAGGTACACCAGAGGAGGTATTGATTCCTTTAGGGAGTAGTGGCTGGAGGTGTTGAGTCTCCTGGGTGTTGGCTGGGAGGCTTCTGGGGGAGGGTTGAGCGGGTGGAGTCCTCTGGGGGGTGTTGGCTGTGTCTGATAGAGTATTATGTCCCTGGGGCAGGTATAGGGTGTGCCAGGGGTATGAGATGTCTAACGGGGTGTTGTGTCCCCTGAGGAGAGCAGGTTGTGTCCCCTGGGAAGGGAGGGTACCTGAGGGGGTGTTGTGTCCCCAGGGAAAGAAGGTACCTGAGAGGGTGTTGTGTCCCCAGGGGCGGGAGGGTACCTGAGGGGGTGTTTGGTGCCCTGGGGAAGGAAGGTATCTAAGGGGGTGTTGTGTCCACTGGGGAAGGGAGGGTATCTGAGGGAGTGTAGCGTACCCTGGGGAGGGAGAGTACCTGAGAGGGTGTTTTGTGCCCTGGGGAGGGAGGGTACCTGAGAGGGTGTTGTGTCCCCTAGGAAGGGAGGCTATCTGAGGGCGTGCTGATTTCCCTAGGTAGGGTGGTTGGCCGTGTCCAAGGCCCCTTCACGAGGTTGTATGAGCAGGAGTCTGGGCAGCCCCAGGAGGGGATGGGGCTGCTGGGCATGTGGGGTGGATTCTGAGAAGCCTGCGGAAATCTAGGGAAGGAAGAGTCACCTTCTCCTCACCTCCTTCCCTGTAGCTCTGTTGATCCTTCAAGCCAGCAAAGGGAGCAGCAAGAGGGGAAGGCGAGAGGCCTGGTCTCCGTGTTGGCTGCCTGCAGCAGCCCACCTGGATGCTTGTAATTCCAGTGCCATTCATATTTGCACAACAGGTGCCCTGAATGAGGCCTATTCCTCACATAACCAGCTGCTGTTCTGGTCTAGGTTATACCTGGCAACAAAGTGGCTAGTCGGGGCGGGGGGGTGTCTGTATATGAGAATCTCAGCTTTTCTTAAACAAAAAAACAAAACAAAAATCAAGTTTCTAGCCCACGTGGTTGCTTGGATAGCTTGACAATGTGACCTGAGTGCACCCTACAGTTGCAAACAACCTGGCAGGCAAGCAAAAAGAGCCCCGCTTTTATTATTGTTTTTAAACTCACGCTTTTTAAGCCATTCATATGGTTTTGGGGAAGCCAGACACCTTGATCATTTTGGGTTGGCAACACTGCGTAATACAAATAATAAGCTTGCACCTGGCGATAAGTAACAAAAGGAAGTATTCACACAATGCACAGTCAACCTGTGGAACTCTTTGCCAGAGGATGTTATGAAGGCCAAGACTATAACAGGGTTCAAAAAAGAACTAGATATGTTTGTGGAGGATCGGTCCATCAACGGCTATTAGCCAGGATGAGCAAGGATGGTGTCCCACGCCTCTGTTTGCCAGAAGCTGGGAATGGGTGATGGGATGGATCACTTGATGATCACCTATTCTGTTCATTCCCTCTGGGACCCCTGGCATTGTTCACTGTCGGAAGACAGGATATTGGGCTAGATGGGGCTTTGGTCTGACCCAGTCTGGCCGTTCTTATGTTCTTAAGTAGAGCTCAGGGAAATTTTTCAACCAAAACTTTTTTTCCAGTGAAAAATGCAGTCTCAGCCACACCAGAAACGTTTTGCAAATTGGCCATTGTTTTGCCTGCGATACCCTTTTTTTTCCAACCAGGAACAGAACAGATGTTTTCTGCAATAACGGCACTTCATAAATTCAAATAGCAGCCACCCCTAGGCAATGGTTCATCTATTCTTAACCCTTTGATTGTTAAATGATACCTGCCATTTGGCCAGCGTGCTGTGGTCGACCACAACCAGGAGGCTGATTTTGCACAATGAAGTCTTATTGTAAAGACCGTCTGGGAGGAATCTTTCCTATGAATTCTCAGCCTCATATATGCACATTTTTCATGCTTTGTTGGTAGGGGTACAAACGCAGCACTATGATAACATCGCCATGGCAAGCAGATTAAATAAACCCCACCGTAGCCAGCAATTATGAGGCTACAGAACGGTAAGGCCACACACGATCTTGGGGCCGTGCTGACTGGTAGACGAGTCCCTGGATTATTCCCACGTGGCAGCTGCAGAAACAGGACTCTGGGAAGGGTCATGTCTAAAGCTAGGACTGTGTGCACAGGGTGACGTTCACCCTACATCTCTCTCTGAACCATAATCAGCCACCTGAGAACAGGCTCTTGCCAGTGTCAGTAATGTATCAGCCTTGCCCTGCTCCCACTGACTGCAAAGGGAGCAGGTTCTCATTTTCTGGGCAAGATTGGGTCTCTTATGCCATACCCCTGCCTAGGGTCACACTGCCCCAGGAGACGCATTGGGTGGTGGAATGTATTTCAGGCAGGCACTGTCTCTCCTGGAGCTGCCTCCCCTCATGGGGAGTGAACATTCTTTAAGGATAAGTAGATTGCTCTCCATGGTTGTCCAGCTATATGGGATGGGCCTGGTCCCACCTCCTTTTTGGCCCCTTTCCAGCATCTTGCTCGCCACTGGAGGAAGCAGGAATGCACAGTGCACCCAGACACAGGAAGTTCAGCCACTGTTGTTGTGAACAACAAACTTTTTTTTCCCAATCTCTTGCAAAAAGTTTCGAGAAAAGCAATTTTTTTCTCCGTTTTTGCCAAAAGTTTTCTACAGAACTTCTTTCAGGCTTTTGTCAAAAAAACGAAAAACACCCAATACTCAATTTTTGTTTTGGTTTCTGGTGGGCTGATTGGTGTGTTTTCAGCAACTGGACGCCTCCAACTTTCAGCCAGGCAAGCTAAAATGAAAACTCATCATCTCTCTGGTTCAAGCCCATGCTGAGTAGTTAACTTGCACACGGGAAGGCCGCTCTCTGCTAGAGCTGGGGGAATAACAGATATTTTTCAATTCAGTGGCAATTCTGAAAAAACTGGGGCGGAGGAGAAGCGTTTAACATTTTTTTCCAAAACGTTTGGTGAATCAAAAAGTCATGAAAAAACCTGTGTGGGGTCTGTTTCAGTCGGCTGGAATCAAAATGTTTCATTTAGATTTCAAGCTTTTAAAAAAAATATCATTAGCATCCTTTCGCTCACTCTCAGGGCTGTAGTTTAGTTTGAGAATAACAATACCTAGTTCTTATATAGCCGCTTTTATCCCTAGATCTCAGAGTGTTTTACAACAGAGTTGCATATCAAGAGCCATATTTTACAGATGAAGAAACTGAGATGAAGTGACTTTCCAGCCAATAATAGCACATGTGTCTCCTGAGTCCCAGGCTAGTGCTCTAGCCACTACACCACACTGCCTCCCCTAGTCAGTGACTGTGAATCCAGGGATAAGGACGCTATAAAGGGAGCACAAATAGATAATAAGACATGACATTTTTATAAGCTCCCAGGCTTTCCTGCCCCCACGTTCAGTGAGCAGAATTCCACCGGCAAGAAAAAAAACCCCAACGGTGATTGCAAATGAAAACAATGGGTTAACTTTATTAAAAGCATGATGCACACTCCCACACCACAAACCCAGGAAATGTCAACCGCAGCTCCATTGCAGAGAAGGTACGGTTGATAATGCAACACAACATTCTTGCGTTCAGGGATGTTTGGGGGTTTTTTGTCTCTAATACAGTCACAACAAAAAATGTGAATGGGGGTAATTAGCTATTTCCATGAGCCATTTAAACCCAAAGGCCTGTCTTGACAGGCATAACCAGGTATTGTAATGAAATAAGAAGACACCTAACCTAGTATCCTGTCTGCGACAGTGGCCAGTACCAGCGCTTCAGGGGGTGTGTACAGAACAGATGTGGATAGATCCACCTCTTTCTTCTTCCCCTCCCAGCTGCTGGCAGTCGGAGGTGTAGGATTGCCCCGAGCATGGAATTACATCCCTGACCATCTTGGCTAAAAGCCATTGATGGACCTAGCCTCCATTAACTTCTTTAGTTCTTTGTTGAACCCAGTTAAACTTTTGGCCATCTCCTGGCAACACGTTCCACAGGTGTTGCGTGAAAAAGTATTTGTTTGCGTTAAACCTTCTGCCTATTAATTTCCCTGGGTGATTGAGTTTTTGTATTGTGGGAAAGGGCAAATAACACCCCTGTATTAACTTTTCCCGCCCCATTCATGGTTTTATAGTCTATCATATCCCCCCTTAAACAGGGACAGAGCATGATCTTCCTTAGCGCTGACAAAGACCTCAGAATCAAGGAAACAATTCTCGCTCCTTGGGGCCAGTTTTTTAATACTTTCTAACGCTTTGGTGGAGGCGTTGTTGAGATCGATACCAGTTCTATTACTATCTTAAGCATCTGAACCCAAAGACAGAATAAGTATAGCACTCACAGTAACCTAAAGATATCTGAGCAATTTCTAGCCGCACTCCGGCTTCTTTTATGGTAACCAGCTACCAGGGAGAGTCAAGCACAGGTCTCTGTTCTCCATTGCAATTCCCAGCCAATATTTTATTCATTCTTTCTTACACTACAGTCACGAAGCCCTCTGGGCCAAATGACATCACCCATGTTGTAGCAAAACCACAAAAGAACCTGGAAGACAAGGCATTCGTTGTACAAACTACAGAGCCGCGTCAGAAACAAACGAGGAAGAGCGTGGGAAAAATCTGCCTCGGAGAGCGACAGCAGCTAGACTTTTAGTGGCAGCTCCTCAGCTGGAGCAAGTAGCACAGCTCCTCTGAAGTGAATCAAGCGACATCCATTTACACCAGCTGATGAGGTGGGTGCTTGGATGAAAATGAATTCAGTTAAGACTTAGGGAAATCGAGCGTCCCTCTGCTGAAGTCAACAGACCAGCACCTTGTGTGAGAGAGGAATTTGAAGCCCTCCTCGGGCCAGAATTTCAGCTGGTATAAATGTGTATAACTCCATTGAAGCCAATGCTGTGCTGATTTACACCAGAAGTGTGTCTGGTCCCTTGTCTGCTGCATGTGATATTAAAGGTGTGCAGAGTAAGATCCCATTAAGTATCATCATTTACACTTAAGCAAAGGAATTGCAGTGTCAAACGCCACCGGTCTGATTTGACAGCACTTTGCACACATATAAATGACAATATAAGATTCAAGAGTCCCTAAATATTTCTACCCTAGACAAGCTCTTTGGGCTTGGTTCTCCTCTCACTCGCCTCACGTTTATGTCTATACAATTCCAGTGGCTTTAATAGAGTTACCCCTGATTTGCACCGGTGTAAGTGAGCAGAGAACGTAGTAACCGTATTGCTTATATTTTGTGGTGAAACTAGTTAATTCCCACCCGCTGCATGTTTTTAAACAAAGACTGTCAATGCAGTTTGTACTTATGGGCCATGGCACCATGTATTCTCTTGGAATGGCAGAAAGAAATGGACGCTATTTATTTCTGATCCAGCGTACCAGATTGAAAAAAGAGTGGCCTGAAGAGAGACCCAAGGCTGGGGAATGTATTGCAGAATTTAAAGTAATTTTTTGGGCATTTAATTTTGGGCAATTTTATGCCCTTCAAACTTCACTGTGTGTGCGTGAATTTCTGTATTCTAAAGAGCCAATTTTAAATCTGTCTGCATTTTTTTCTGTAGAAAAAAAGAAAGAAAGAAAGAAAGAAAATCCTTGGAATTTTAGCCAATTTCTTTTTTTTTTTAACAAAAATTGGACCATTTATGGATTCTTAGCTAAGAGCTGGGGTTTTCAAAACAGCCTATGGGGTTTCGGTGCCCAAATCCTATTCAGTGGGAATTTAGCACCTTATTCGCTTGGGCTCATTTGAAAAATCCCAGCAGAAATTTAGAAAAACTTCATGTTCAAATGGTTTTGTCTTTGGGTGGGTGAAATTCACCTTCATGCAGAGAACCAGCCCAAGGGTTATAGCAGGACTTAAGTCACGTGTAGGCATTATCCTGTCCTCTGCACCGGGGTGAATTTCACCCTAGATCCTGCTCTTGGTGGCAAAGCTCAATGGGGCAGGGTCAAGCCCTGGGCTATCCGCGGTGGGATCATGCACCGTGATGTATCTTACTGGCATTTCATTCATCACGGCAGCATTTTGCAACCAGTTTGGCTGTCAGGAGACAATAAAACCTTTTTCTTTCTATGCCATTTATTTATTTTTTACTCAAATTCCGGCAGTGATGGGCTTGGTTTTCGGAGCTTAGTTCCTGTCACTTCTTCTGGTGGAAGAGGTTGTTCTCAGAGAGTAGGCTTTCATACCACCAGGGTTCCCGCCGGAGGAGAAGGAGAGTCCCCCGCTGCCCATTCCGCTTCCCAGGCCGATTCCTCCTCCGAAGCCATACCCACCCGCGCTGCTGTATCCGCCTCCAGCGCTAGAATTGACCACAGCTATGGAGCAAAAACAAAACCATCGTAAATGCCCGGGTTTGCACATCCGCTCCGGTCAGGAAATCACAAGGCAATTGCAGTTGTGCCCAGCTGGTGCAGAGAGGGTCTGATTCTCCATCGCCCTGCACCCTGTGTTGTGAGTCACACCAGTTCAAAGCGACTGCCAAGTGTACAAAGGAGCCATTTTTGCGTGTGCTTTGCACTCATTTTGCACTGGTGTAAATCCCAACACAGGGTGCAGAACAATGGAGAATCAGGCCCAGAGGGTGCCATGGGAACAGGAGCACGACCTGGCCACAAGGCCCCGATCCTGCATTAAGAGGCACTTCTGCCCACCCCTGTACTCATGCAGATTCCCATTCACAATGGGACTCCCACGAGGAAGCAGGAGTCTGCACTAGTGTATCTCATCGCAGGATCAGGGCCCAAGGGTGGCCAGCGCATGGCAAATGGTGCATTTGGGGGGCTAACTAGAGCTGTGTGGCAACTGGATTTTTCCTTTTCACAGGAAATTCCACGCGTCCAAAAAAAAATTCCGTTCCAGACTAGAATGAAAACAAACACATTTGAAATTTTTGTTGAAATCATTTTTTCAAAACAACTGTTTCGGATTGAGCGAAACGTTTCTTTACCGTTTTGGCTTTGGAAAAAAATAATAAAATTGCATATTAGCCAATAAAAGAAATTAGACGAAAAGCCTGGAGCACCCATGGAATCGGCGCCTCCGGGGCTGTGATTCCCAGCTCCTGGAGTCAGACTCCTGCTAGCTCTCATCGGAGCTGGCACGCTGCACACAGGAGTGGAGCCGCAGCAGCTCAGGTGGTGGGGTCAGGAAGGTTTCCCCCGGGCGGCCCTGCCCATGGCTGCGTTACTAATTCTGGAGCACTAACTCGGATGAGAGCTGGCCTGAGTACGGCTACTGAAGCCGGGAATCACACCCCTAGCTCATAGCAGTGTCAGTGAGAATCAGGCGCTGTAGGTTTGGAGGGTGTGTGAAAGGTCCATAGCGGGGTGAGGATCCTACGGCTTGCAGGCCGCATCCAGCCCGTTGCTTCATTTCATACCACCCATGGCAAGTCTCTGCACCGTGGGCCGGAAGCCCCGAGCCTCGGTGCTGCCCAGTGCCGGCTCGTCAGAAGTCCGGTCGGCTCCGCGCAGCGACCAGCACGTCCCTGCGGCCCCTAGGAGCCAGGGCGATCAGGGAAGCTCCGCGCGCTGACCCCGCCCACTGCGCCGGCTGCGCAGCTCCCACTGGCCGGGAACCGCAGCCAATGGGAACTGCAGGAGCAGCGCCTGCGGGCATGGGCAGCACGCACAGCACAGAGCCTCCGGGCCCCTCCGCCTAGGGGCCGGACGTGGCGGCTGCTTCTGGGAGCAGCGCAGAGCCAGGGCAGGCAGGGAGCCTGCCTTAGCCCCGCTGCACTGCTGACTGGGAGCCGCCTGAGGTACGCGCCACCTGGCCAGAGCCCACACCCCAAACCTCCTGCCCCAGGTTGGAACCCCCGCCCGTACCCTAACGCCCTCCCAGACCCCACATCCCAACCCCCACCCCAAACCTCCTGCCCCAGGTTGGAAACCCCGCCCGTACCTTAACGCCCTCCCAGACCCCACATCCCAACCCCCACCCCAAACCCCCTGCCCCAGGTTGGAACCCCCGCCCGTACCCTAACGCCCTCCCAGACCCCACACCCCAACCCCCACCCACACTCCAAACCCCCTACCCCAGGTTGGAACCCCCGCCCGTACCCTAACGCCCTCCCAGACCCCACACCCCAACCCCCACCCCCACCCCAAACCCCCTCCCCCAGGTTGGAACCCCCGCCCATACCTTAACGCCCTCCCAGACCCCACACCCCAACCCCCACCCACACCCCAAACCCCCTACCCCAGGTTGGAACCCCCTCCCACACCCGAACTCCCTCCCAGACCCCACATCCCAACCCCCACCCACACCCCAAACCCCCTACCCCAGGTTGGAACCCCCGCCCATACCATAACGCCCTCCCAGACCCCACACCCCAACCCCCACCCTCACCCCAAACCCCAGGTTGGAACCCCCGCCCGTACCCTAACGCCCTCCCAGACCCCACACCACAACCCCCACCCTCACCCAAACCCCCTGCCCCAGGTCGGAAACCCCTCCCACACCCGAACTCCCTCCCAGACCCTGCATCCCCACCTGCACCCCTGCCCCAGGTCGGAAACCCCTCCCACACCCGAACTCCCTTCCAGACCCCACCCACACCCCAACCCCCTGCCCCAGCCCTGAGCCAGCTCCCACACCCAAACTCCCTCCCAGAGCCCACACCCCAACCCTCCTCTTGCACCCCAACCCCCTGCACCAGCCCAGAGCCCGCTCCTGCTCTCCAAACCACTTGCCCCCAGCCTGAGCCCCCTCCTGCACCCCAAACTCTTCATCCCCAGCCAGAGCCCTCACCACCTCCCACACCCCAACCCCCTGCCCCAGCCTGGATCTAAGGGAAGCCCCAAGCTTCCCCACCTCCAGGCAGGGCTGTGTGTGGCCTGCGACTGATTTTTTCTGTGCGTCAGTGGCCCCTGACAGAAAAAAGGTTCCCCACCCCTGGTCTATAGGATACTATTGAGGTCATCCTCATTCATTTTCTCTAGGGACACAATACAATAAAATAAATGGCCTGTGAACTTTGAATCGCATTTTCCTCAAACCTCTCTAGGGAAGGAATTAATTGTAAAGCCAACTCACAGACGCTGACGTTCCCAGCGTGGTCCCCAGACAACCTGTAGACGGAGGAAAACAAAGGCAAGAAAGAAGAATAATGGTTAGACTTCTCATCAGAGATGGTACCCAGAGGCTTTTAGCTTTGAAGACCAGCACAATGGGAATGTACCATGATTGCTATTATAAATAATGAATATGAGACAGCTGTATCATCAGGTACTTTGTCCATTGCTCACAACAAACATGCTCCAGCCCTTCGGGACATGTGTTGTTAATGGCACATTAGTGGCACATTCTACTCCGACCGGAGCTGATGGGAGTAGAGCTGGTTGAAAATTTTCCATCAATGTGTGTTATTTTTAATAGAAAACCGTTTTCTTGGGGTTTTATTTTTTGACAAAATGGATGTTTCCTTGGAAAATGTCACTTTGGTCAAAACAATTTTTCAATTTTGGTTAAAAAAATGAAAAATTTCCCCATGACCAATAATCTGTTTACAATGAATTTTTTTTTTTGCCAGCAAGAGAAAACAGAACATTCTTTGAGCAGGGGGTTGGACTAGATACCTCCTGAGGTCCCTTCCAACCCTGATATTCTATGATTCTATATTTCATTTAAAAAAATGAAATGTTTTGAAGAAAAATGCTGTCAAAACTAAAAAAAAAATACATCATTTTCATTGAATTTTTTCACAGGGAAAAAAATCAGCTCTAAATGGGATTTTTGCTATGGACGTCAATGGAAACGCAGCAGGGCACTGAAATCTGTTCTGGGCTCACGGGGGACTGATGTGGTGCATTCGCTTTTTCCTGTCTCTGGGGTTAACTTTTCTCCCACCTCCATGAATATTCCCATTCGTCAGATGTACCTTTGCAGGAATGCCCCAGTCCAGAGAGGAGCTGAGAACTTGCCTCTCCCATTGATGATGACGGTCATTGAACCCCCATCTCTCAGGATCAGGCCTGTAAGTCTTTTACCTTTATGGAGTAGTTTTAAAGCCTGAATCCTGCTCCATTTAAGATAGGGGTAAAACTCTCGTTGACTAGAATAGAGCCCTAGATACAGCAAATAATGTCTCATGGGAAACTGAACAACATTGGACCTGATTCCTCACTGCCTGGCTCTTGCCACCATTCACCCCCACGTGCAAAGCAGGTGTGAAATGCCACCATTCTGATGTGGGAGCATCGCACATCTTCTTTGCACAGGTGTAAATAAGAGTTCAAAGTGGAGGACAATGGAGAAATGGGTCCTTCTTTCTAGAAACGATTTTGCATGCTGTACACACCATGGGTCAGACCCTCTGGTGAACTATTCCAATGATTTTGGGCCTGCATATTGCACCCACCTGCTCTCTTCTCCCTCCAGTAGCTTCCTGTAGGTGGCGATCTCGATATCCAGGGCCAGCTTGACGTTCATCAGCTCCTGGTACTCCCGCAGCTGGCGGGCCATGTCCTGCTTGGCTTTATTCAGGGCAGCCTCCAGCTCCTCCTGTTTTGCCATGGCGTCTTTGATGGCCCTCTCGCCACGTTCCTCAGCCTCAGCAATGGCTGCCTCCAGCTTGGCGCGCTACAAGTGCACAACACGGTGTGTGTTTCAGCCCCTTGGTGTGGTATTTCTGTTCTACTATCTATCTATGCCATCTACGGTATCCATCCATCCCTCTACGCCATCTATGGTATCCATCCTTGCATGACATATATGGTATCCATCCATCCATGACATACATCTATGGTATTCATCCATCCCTCTGTGCCATCTATGGTATCCATCCTTGCATGACATATATGGTATCCATCCATCCATGACATCTACAGTATTCATCCATCCCTCTATGCCATCTATGGTATCCACCCTTGCATGACATATATGGTATCCATCCATCCATGACATCTATGGTATTCATCCATCCCTCTATGCCATCTACGGTATTCATCCATCCATGACATCTATGGTATCCATCCATCCATGGTATCCATCCATCCCTCTATGCCATCTATGGTATTCATCCATGCATGACATACATGGTATCCATCCATCCATCCATCCATGACATCTATGGTATCCATCCATCCATCTATGCCATCTATGGTATTCAGCCATCCATCTTTGTACTGGATGGACAGACACACAAATAGATAGACCTATCCATCTATCTATCCATCCATCTATCTGTCCATGACATCTTTGTATCAGAGACAGATATACACAGAGAGAGATGGACTAGCTATCTATTTATCTATGTATCTAATCTAGGCATTCCAAACGCACCATGAGTTAGTTGACTTCTTCTTGGAAGTCACTCCAGCTGGAGCTGCCATTCTAGATCGGACCTTGGGTCCATTTATGGTAGTTGGGCAATGAGCAATACCTGACCTTCCAGAGGACAACAAAAAACTCCCAGTGCAACCTGCCTATCTACAGATGGATTGTATTTCTAGTGCCCCCTTTATTATAGGATCAACATTACATACATCTGTAGAATAGTACACATGTTAGATTGGAAAGACGTGCTCTTAAACTCCCATTCATTATTCAAAAGCAGCTTTACTGGATCGCACTATTTGCTCGTGAATGCATGTTCCAGCCACCTTGCCCTGAAACCAAATAAACACCCGCTGAGTGATTCACAATAGCTTCTCTCCCCGCTTTGTGTGCACTCTGGTTATTCACTGCAAATACCCACGCCTTGCAGGCAATGAACAATCAGCCTTGCAGGCGTTTTCAGCATCCCTTTGATGAACTGATTAAAGCGGCAGGATGAAGTGAAGAAAAACCCCAGCCTGGCTGAATGAGTGGATCCTGTGCACACCTGGCTCTTCCCTGATTCAGAAAGGGAGTGGAGAAGTTAGGTGGATCATAGAAGTCAGAGATAGCAAAGAATTGGAGTGTCATGTCCCTCTCCGTAACCCATGCAGGATTTTTCCCTATTGCACTGAAATTAAACACCCTGGCTGGCCCGTGACAGCTCACTTGGGCTCGTGGGTCTCAGGCTGTGGGGCTGTAAAACTGCATTGTAGGCCTTGGGGTAGAGTGACCATACGTCCCGTTTTGGCTGGCAAAGGTTTATCAAAAAAGTGGGGTGTGGAGGACCATGCGGGGGGCGAGCGGGGATGCCGTGCAGAGGGGGAGGCAGGGCTCAGGCCGGGGGCAGACAGGGCTTAAGCAAACAGCTGTGCCAGCCCCAGCCTCGCGTGGGGGGCAGGCAGACCTCAGGAGAACAGCAATGCCAGCCCTGCGTGTGGGGGCTCGGGCAAGAGGCTCAGGACAGCCCTGTGCGGGGGCAGGGGTGGCTTGGGCCAGCAGCTTGGGCCAACCCCATGCATTGGGAGAGGGGGAAAGGTCTCAGGCTAGCCCCACACGGTGTCCCATTTTGGGCTCTGGGATCCTCTCCCGTCGCGGGATCCACCTTGAACGGTCCCTTAGCGCATGTACCAACTACCTATGACAGGTTTCAGAGTAGCTACCTATGCTAAACAACGTGATCCACCTTGAATTTAGCTGAGACGCTTGAAGTCCTTTTCCCAGACCCGAAGAAGAGCTCCGTGTTGTTTCTCTCACCAACAGAAGTTGGTCCAGTGTCTCTCTGTTAAGTGTCTCCCAGCATCCCCCATGGTCTCCCTATTAACCTGGGTGTCAACCGCAGCTGCTGCAGTGCTTCATAGGAGTTGTAGTCCCATGTTCCTCGTGGCCTCATTCTTTTTTATGGGCCCGGCTCTCCAGTCAGACTCCATCCTCCATGATGCACTGCAGTGCCTCGCTGCGGCTGAGCCATCATGACACAGAGCCAGGAATAGAAACCACATCTCCGGACTCCTACAATGGTGCTCTATGCACTCGACCATGACTGCAATGGAAGGACTCCCAGAGTGAAGCACTGGCCAGTGGAAGTCCTGGTAGCAGTACTGGGACCACTATAACGAGGGACACCAATTTCTGGAGATGGCTGTTGCCTTCCCTAGCAAGAGCTTCATCTTCTGACATTATAACGGCAGCCTTCCCCAAGTGCTTTTAATAGGCACTGACCTTAAGGCCTCGTACCGTATTTATGAACCTTACTTCTATTAAACTCATGACTCAAGCCTCTCTGGAAGAAGCAGCAGGAAAACCAGGCCCAACTCCTCACCTGGCTTTTCACGCTGTCAATTTCAGCCTGCAGTCTATGGATCATGCGGTTAATCTCCGTGATCTCGGTCTTGGTGTTGCGCAGTTCATCCCCGTGTTTCCCCGCGGTGGCCTGCAGCGTCTCGAACTGCAACACACAACAATAGCTCCATAAAGTTCAGTCATCACGATAGCTCGCAATGGCCCCTCACAGACTAGCCTCTCCAGACACATATTAAATAGCAGAAACTCCTAATTCCCCTATTTCCATCATCGCTCACCTTGGTTTGGTACCAGGACTCAGCTTCCATTCGGCTCTTCTTAGCCATTTCCTCGTACTGCGCTTTGACCTCAGCGATGATGCTGTCCATGTCCAGGTTTCGGTTGTTGTCCATGGTGAGGACCACAGAGGTGTCAGAGACCTGTGCCTGCAGCTCACGAAGTTCCTGCAAATTACATTTAAAAAATTATCATCTCAATTGGCTAATTTTCTAGCTCAGCTGAGCTTAGGGGTTGCCAACTTTCTATTTGCAGAAAACGGAACACCCCTGCCCTGCCCCCTACCCTGCCCCTTTCCCCAGGTCACGCCCCCTGCTTATGCCATCTCCCTCCCTCCGTTGCGCGCTCTCCCCCCCCCACTCACTCATTTTCATCGGGCTAGGGTAGGGGGTTAGGGTGCAGGAAGGAGTGGTGGTGAGGGCTACGGGTATAGGCTCTGGGGTGGGGCTGGAGATGAGGGGTTTGGGGTGCAGGAGAGGGCTCTGAGATGAGGCAGGAGGTTGGGATGTGTGTTCAGGGGTGAGGGTTCCAGCTGGGGGTGCAGGCTCTGGGGTGGGGCTGGGGTTTGAGGTGCAAGAGGGGGCTCTGGGCTGGGGTAGGGGGCTGGGGTGCAGGAGGGGGTGCGGGCTCTGAGTGGAGCTTACCTCAGGCGGCTCCTGGGAAGCTGCCGGCATCTCCCTCCGGCTCCTAAGCAGAGGCACACCCATATGGCTCTCCGCACTGCCCGCACCTGCAGGCACCGCCCCCCTCAGCTCTCATTGTCCATGATTCCTGTCCAATGGAAGCAGCGGAGCTCGTGCTGGGGGCAGGGGCAGCGCACAGAGTATCCGTGGCCGTCCCTCTGCCTAGGAGCCAGAGGGAGATACCGGCAGCTTCCTGGGAGTTGCATGGAGCCGGGTAGGGAGCCTGCCTGTGGCACCGTCCGGACTTTTAATGGCATGGTCAGCGGTGCTGACCGGAGCCACCAGCGTCCCTGGGTTCCAAAACCAGACACCTGACAACCCTAGCTGAGCTGCCTGATCTCTCCCTCCTGTTCTAAGGTATTACTTTTAGAAACCAATTAAGATCAGAAAAGAGATGAAAGGAAGGGAGATAAGAGGAAACTTGTCAAATAAATCATTAACCAGGAAGAAATCCAACTAAGTGTCACAACACAGTAGCTGCCAAAACAGATGCTGCAAAGTGGGGGAAAAAAAAAAAAAAAGCAGAGATGGAGCTGACACCTGTATCCAAACTCTCCCAAAGTTTAAGGGGGTCTCTGTAGAGAAAGGATCCCAGCTGTGATGTGAAGGGCCAGATCCCAATGTTTTCAAAGTTTGGATCAGGCCCAACTTTACCACAAAGTTAGGGCTAGAGTCTACCATAGAATATCAGGGTTGGAAGGGACTTCTGGAGATCATCTAGTCCGAGCCCCTGTTCAAAGGGGGACCAGTTGCTGCACAGATTCCCCCCCAGATTCCTAAATGGCCCCCTCAAGGATTGAGCTTACAACCCTGGGTTTAGCAGGCCAATGCTCAAACCACTGAGCTATCCCTCCTCCCAAATTAGCCCACCCTGTAAAGTGACTCTCTCTACTGGCTGCCAGCTGAACGAGCCAAGTTTAAAGTAAGAGGGCAGTGAGGGCTACATTAGAGAGGGCTCCCCCTACTCTCCGCAGCAAAGGCAGGCACAGCTCCTGCAATGGGGTGATCACCTCACACAGGATTGAAAGGGGTTAAGGTGGCCAGGCAGGCCAATTAACTCCAGAGGCTGCATCTGGAGGAAGAGCCAGGAGCAGGTGACTAATTGGAAGCAGGTTCAGCTGTGCAGGAACAGGCAGGGCCTGTATAAAGCCGGGTAACTGACAACAGTTGGGGGCTGCAGGCAGCAGTTGCTCCCTGGGAAACGGGAGAAGGATTGGAGCTGGTACACCCAGAGGGGGAACGGGAACCAGGTGTGGTAGGGAGCAGGTTAGGGAAGAAGCAGTGAGGATTGAGCGAGGAAAGCCCAGAACTGCTGAGCTGAGGGTCCCTGGACTGGAACCTGGAATTGAGGGCAGGCCTGGGTTCCCCTGCCAGCCAGTGAGGGAGTGAATGGGAAGACTGCCGATGACTGCTGGAGAGGAAAGACTGGAAGACGGGAAATGCTGAGTGATCCAGCCAGAAGGAAGAGGATGCTGCCGTTCCTGGAGTGCGAGTGTGGCTGCAGACCAGAGGGAGAAGCGGAGCAATGGCATGGAAACCGCAGAAGCGGGTGTCAATCTCAAGAGCTAATCCCCAGAGTGACCAGGAGGAGGCGCCAGACCAGAGGGGGGTGGTGCAGACTGTGACAATTTGGTGGAGAACGGAGGCACACGGTTGCTCCTGATACAAGGGGAGGTTGAGAGACTGTGGTGGACGGTGAAAGACTGTACAAGGCAGTTACCCTGATGCAAGGTGAGCAGGACAGACTATTGTAGAGACATCTGAGACAAACGGCAACGGAGCCGCAGTGCGCGGAAGCTTTGTTTGCAGAGGGCATTTAGATCCTCCCAGGCTGGACTCCAGAATCCCCGCCCCTGCAAAAGTGGTGGGTATGGGAGTATATGACAAACAGCAGGGATGGATCCAGGCCCTGCCGCAGCAGGTGCTGGAGAAGCAGCAGAGACAGTGGGAGACGTTGGTATGTGCAGAATTATTTGGCTCAGCTGGCCAAACAGCAGCAGGCTCTAGTTATAAGCTCCTGCAGGAAGAAATCAGTAGAGGCCGCAGGGAGCGAGAGAGGAAGGAAGGTATCGGGCCAGGAGGCCAGAGGCCTGGGCACAGGAGTGTTACACCGGTGAGCGAGGAGGACACCAGAAAAGGGAGTGCCCCTAGTAGGGTGGGGGAGAGAAGAGAGGACCAAAGAATGTGTCCCGTGGGGAGAACAGGAAAAGGAGGGGCATCGTTTGCCTGTGGTCAGCGGGGGCACCTCTGGCGGAGATGCCCATCTATGAGCTGTGAGGTGAAGGCTAGCTCAAGGGAAGGGGCTGGGCGATAGAAGGCCAAAAGGAAGCCTTGCTGACAAGGCAAAGAAAAGGGTTTGCTTCGGGTGCCATGAGGTTGGTCATATAAAAAGGCATTGCCCACTTAAGAGAGGGCGTGGCAGCAAAGGGGAAGGTATGGGTCCCAGCGCGGCAGGGGAAAAGGGGTTACAAGATAGAACAAGTGGGACAGACAGGGCCCAGGTGAACACAGGAACAACCACAGAAGGGCAGCAGACTACGGTGGGGCCTCAGACCCTGACGGAAAGGGTATTGGAGGCTTTCCAATGGGAACTGGAGGGAAGGCCAAGGTGGAGTCTTTGGGCATCATGACCAGTACTCAGTTAACTCTTTTGCCACAAGAAAATCAATATTAATATTTTTTTAGCTTGCACCACTTGCATCTTCTGCACTAAACTGCTCATATGCATAGGACCTAATTCTCCTCCTTAACCACAGTATAACTCTATTATCTTCAAGGAAGCTATTCCTGATTCTCACTTAGAATCATAGAACTGGAAGGGACCTCGAGAGCTCATCTAGTCCAGTCCCCTGCACTCAAGGCAGGACTGAGTATTATCTAGACCAGGGGTTGGCAACCTTTCAGAAGTGGTGTGCCGAGTCTTCATTTATTCACTCCGATTTAAGGTTTTGCGTGCCGGTCATACATTTTAACCTTTTTAGAAGTCTATAATATATAATTAAACTATTGTTGAATGTAAAGTAAATAAGGTTTATAAAATGTTTAAGAAGCTTCATTTTAAAATTAAATTAAAATGCAGAGCCCCCCGGACTGGTGGCCAGGACCTAGGCAGTGTGAGTGCCACTGAAAATCAGCTTGCGTGCCGCCTTCGGCACCCATGCCATAGGTTGCCTACCCCTGATCTAGACCAGCCCTGACAGGTGTCTGTCCAACCTGCCCTTAAAAATCCCCAATGATGGAGATCCCACAACCTCCCTAGGCAATTTACTCCAGTGTTTAACCACCTTGATAGTTAGGAAGTTTTTTCTAATGTCCAACCTAAATCGCCCTTGCTACAGTTTAAGCCCATTGCTTTTTGTCCTATCCTCAGAGGTTAAGAACAATTTTTCTCACTCCTCCTTGTAACAACCTTTTATGTACTTGTTTAAGTGAGAGAAAAATCAGGATCTATCCATCCATAATATTTATATACCATAGCACTAATCACCAAGCATCTCCTTGGAAAAAGCAGTCACTGATGGAATTACACAGCATCAGCCTGTCTATTTATGATTAGGGTGACCAGATGTCCCAATTTTATAGGGACAGTCACAATTTTGGGGTCTTTTTCCTATATAGGCTCCTATTACCCCCCCACTCCCTGTCCCGATTTTTCATACTTGCTGTCTGGTCATCCTAATTTATGATAGAGGGAAAAGTCACTTACTGCTTCGTGGAGAGCCCTCAGGAAGTTGATCTCATCAGTCAAGGCATCTACCTTGGCCTCCAGTTCCACCTTGTTCATGTAGGAAGCATCGACATCCTGAAGAATAATCAGAGATACAGTGAGACCAAGTTTGGCTTCAGTGGGAGTCCGGGGTGCGCATTGTCTCTGAAAATCAGGATGTTTATTCAGGTTCCCAGATAAGAATTCGGGTGTTGCCTACACCCAGGGCTAGTCTACACTAGAAACTGCTTAGCCCCGGTGAAAATCAGCTTCTGCAATTTCATTCAAGGATCGTGCCACTCACCTTTTTCAGAATGACAAACTCATTCTCTGCTGCCGTGCGCTTGTTGATTTCATCTTCGTACCTGTTGGGAGGAAAGGAAGTGACGTTGGTTACAGCTAAAGCTGGTCAGGAATCTTTAGACAAAACGTCTTCTCGTCGTAAAACGCCCATTTGCGGAAACTGAAAGTGTTGGGTTGGATAAATCTCCCGATTTGAGAACTGGGTTTTCTTTTTTAATTTTGAAATTGTAGAAACAGGCCCGTTTAACGTTTTAGAAACAAAGCCTCAGTGCTCGGTTCCAAATGACGTTTTTGTTTTGAAATTTTGCTTCATTTTACGTACCTTAAAAATGTTAAAACATTGAAATTGAAGCACGTTTCAGTGGGGCCCAATCTGATTTTTTTCCCAGATGATCATTTTACACACGTGTCGGGGATTCTGACTTTTTGTTCTGATGTGGGATGGGGGAAAAAAAGTCAAATCTCAAAAACTCTCCTGGAAAGGGAAAACAATTTGCCACACACCTTTAGTTAGCGCCCGGCCAAATAGTCACAGTGAATAACTTAGCTGATCAATTTAGCCTCTTGCTCCATTTGAGAATCGGCTCCAATCAGTGTATGATTTCCCACCATGTTTGTCATTTGAAATGGTTTGCTGCAGGTTCTGCAGAGCGCCTTTTAAAGTGTGTGTGTGTGGGGGGGGGTGCATAGATTTGTCCCCTCCCTCATCTGACTTTCCTCTACCCTTCTTAGGGCTCCCCCCAGCAGCCTGACCCCCCCCAGCCCATGAGTAGCCCCTACACCAGAGGTGGGCAAACTACAGCCCGTGGGCCACATCCAGCCCGTAGGACCGTCCTGCCCGGCCCCCGAGCTCCTGTCCCGGGAGGCTACCCCCGGCCACTCCCCCACTGTTCCCCCACCCCCGCAGCCTCAGCTCACTCGCTCCACCGCCGGCGCAATGCTCTGGGCTGTGGGGCTGTGAGCTCCTGGGGGACCGCAGCTGCAGAGCCTTGCCTGACCTGGTGCTCTGAGCTGCGTGGTGGTGGTGGCATGGCCCAGCTCCAGCCGGGTGGCACGGCTGTAACGCCGCCAGCCACTGGTGCAGCACGGTAAAGGAGCAGAGAGCTGGGGGGTTGGATAGAGGGCAGGGGAGTTCAGGGTGGGGGTGTGGATAGGGATCAGGGTGGTCCGGGGGGGACGACAGGGGGTTGAATGGGGGCAGGAGTCCCGCGGGGGGGGGCAGATAGGAGGTAGGGCCCGGGCCATGACCCCCCTCCCCTAACCTGCCTGCCATACAATTTACGAAACCCGATGCGGCCCTCAGGCCAAAAAGTTTGCCCGCCCCTGCCCTACACTCACACGCTCCAAATTTAAGCAAATAATCCTTAGCCAGCTCCTCAGCTGGTGTAAACCAGTGATGGTACGACTCCTATTTACACCAGCTGAGGGTCTGACCCTTGGTCTGCCCAAACAGCTCATTGCAAGTGTCTAATATTTGAAATTCATGCTGTGTTACTTGTCTTTGATCGGACACACAAGTCACATGCTGTTGTTTCGGTTGCCTGTTTGGATGAGCGGTAGCTCTTGAAATCACTGTTCTGGTGCAAATGGCCACAAGTGCCTCCCCAGGAGAGCCGCCAAAAGCAAATACTGGTGCAAAAGGGGTGTGAACCGTTACAGCAAATTCCTGGCAGTATTTCCTCCTCCTCGTTAGGCACATCTTTATACCAGGATTTCAAAGCATTGTGCCGGCATTGATTAAGCCTCAATACCCCAGTAGAAGGTCAGCAAGTGCAATTAGTCCCCTTTCACAAATGGGGAAACTGAGTCACAGAGAGGCTACGGCTCAAATTTTCCAGTGGTCTCTAATTTGGGCTACATCCGTTTCTGGTTATCCATTTTTCTGACTAGCTGACTGTACTACAGTAGGATGGCCTGGTGACGGCCCAGGACCACATTATACGAGGCACTGTACAATCCCAGAGCAAAAAGACCCATCTTTAGACACAATGGGCTGGATCCCCTGCATAGCGCCACAGGCTTACCTGGAGCCACGCTAATTTACACCCCTCATAAAGCCTGATTTTTAAGAATGCTGAACATTCCTAATTCCAGCTGAAATTAACAGGCCCTACTGGAGCCAAGCTGCACCTCTGAAATGCAGGTCTGTATGTGAGTCACCTGCACAGGTGAATCCACAGCAGAGTGGAAAATGCAACCTGGGATACCTGAAACCCAGCACAACAGCCCCTGAAATCCCCAGCAGAGCAACTCCGTGGTTTTTATTCTAGCTGAGCGGAGCCAAGGAGTGGTCTGTGAGATACTATTGTTGGGATCATAATAGCAGCTCCGTTTGCTGACATTGCTGCTACATAACCTGCTGCTGTCCAAAGTGCTTTGAGGAACCTTGAGTTTAACAGGCACCCTGGAAGCTGCAGTTCTGGTTTCTGTTGCCTGCAGCAGAACGCTGCATTGCATCTACAGCTCGTAAAACTCAATGTGACTCCATTGAAATCAATGGAGCTGCACCAATTGATATGAGCCGTGAATCGGCATTCTTGAGTGTATTGCATAACTTGACATTTACTCTGGCATGCTGTGCACACGGAACCTGTAGTATGGCGAGAAGGGGGATGAAATAAGTGCACAGATGTCAAAGGAGTTACCTGCCTCACCCCAAATAAGGGTATGTCTTCGGGTCACATAGGTTTGAGCCCAAGCCCCTTCCGTCCACATACAAATCATTCTGACTTGGGTCAGCAAGCATCCCAGTCCCAGAACCCTGCTTGGCCAGTGGGTCAGAGCCTCAGCGGATGGGTCCAAGCCCTGTCATTTTGCAGTGTGGACGCAGCTCAAGCCACAGACCCGAGTCAGAAGGACTGCGTCGGACGCTATGAATGCCTTAGCACAGCTGGGAGACCTGGGTCCAGCAATTGTAAGCCCAGGTTTACAATGCAGTGTGGCTGGTCAAGCGCAGGTGTGGAAACACCACGTCCACAAGCCCGGGTCCCACTGTTCTCAGTGGTACCAGATAACAGAACAAGGAGCAATGGTCTCAAGTTGCAGTGGGGGAGGTCTAGGTTGGATATTAGGAAAAAGTTTTTCACTAGGAGGGTGGTGAAGCACTGGAATGGGTTACCTAGGGAGGTGGTGGAATCTCCTTCCTTAGAGGTTTTTAAGGCCCGGCTTGACAAAGCCCTGGCTGGCATGATCTAGTTGGGAATTGGTCCCGCTTTGAGCAGGGGGTTGGACTAAGACCTCCTGAGGTCCTTTCCTACCCTGATATTCTATGATTCTATTCTATGATTCTATGACCTGGGTTTACAATGCAGTGTAGGCATGCTCATTATCGGTATCAATCCAGGTACCGAATCCAGCATGACTGGAGCCTGATTGGACGTACAGTGGTATAAATCAAGAGCAACTCCACTGATGTTACTGATGTAAACCTGGTGTGAGTGAGAGAAGAATCACAACCACCTTGATTAGTGTCATGCTTCAAAATTCTTAGGGCCTGATTCTTATTTACATTTTGTTAATTACAGACACACTCAATATAAGGCCCCTTCGTGCTGCCAGAGCACTGAAGGCCCTGTGCTTGATTCTCCACAGCCTCTGCACCTGGGCAGGCAGGAGCGCCGGCAGCCTTTTTGGCGCCCTAGGCAGCGGAAGGTCCCGCCCCCAAAATGGCTCCCCCGACAGAGGCGGTGGAAGGTCCCGCCCCCAAAATACCACCGACGACTGCAGCGGCCGAACATCCAGCCGCCGCGGTCGCCACCCCCCAAGTGTCAGCACCCTAGGCAACCGCGTACGTCGCCTAATGGGTTGCGCCGGCCCTGTGGGCAGGGATTTGAAGCTACATTTATGCCAGCTGAGGATCTGGGCTGAGGAAAAGGAAGCTCTTTAAACCCTCTTTGCACAGGTGGAAAGCACTGTTCCACAGGTGACAAGTATCAGCGGGGGAGCCGCGATGGTCTGGATCTGTAAAAAGCGACAGAGTCCCGTGGCACCTTATAGACTAACAGACGTATTGGAGCATGAGCATGCGTCTGACGAAGTGGGTCTTCACGCACGAAAGTTCATGCTCCAATATGTCTGTTAGTCTATAAGGTGCCACAGGATCTTTGTTGCTCCATAGGTGAGACATTAATAAATCCAGCCATGGGGGACCTCCCATAGCCAGGAGATAATGCATCCCCCTACCGTCTTTGTTTTGTTTCATCTACATGCCTCTCAGCTGCACCTGTGCAGGGATTACCAGTTATTGACTTTTCTCCTGACACTCCCTGGGGTTTAGCTGCACTATTTACAGTTCCTGTTGGCTCCAGTTTGCCAACTTTTCTTTTCTTTTCTTTTTTTAACATCCCCTCCTCAGATGGGCGCGGCCTGTGGTGAAAGGAGCGAGGAGCGGTTTGAGTTGGACTTTCCCAAGGGGTTTGGTTAAGATCGAGAAGCCCCTTGTTAGATCGCAAGTCATTTTCTCCCTGTTGTTTCCCTGGGATTATGTCAACGACAGGTATGTAACGTTATGAATCAGAGGGACCTACACTAGAGGTCGTGTTGTGTCCTGGATAGTGCTCTGAACTGGGATTTGGGGTGTGTCTACACTACCCACATTACAGCGCGGCCGCAGCAGCGCTGTGATGTGAGCAGTGTAGACACGTTTTATCGCCGGGGGAGAGCTCTCCCAGCGATTAAAAAAACCCCACCCAGAACGAGTGGTAGTAGCTTTATCTATACTGTTTATACTGGCACTTTTCAGCGCTAAAACTTTTGTTGCTCGGGGGTGGGGGTTTCACACCCCTGAACGACACGAGTTTTAGCCCTGAAAGTGGCAGTGTAGACACAGCCTTGGGAGACCTGTCTCCGCCACTGGCCTGCTGGGTGACCTTAAGCAAGTCATTTCACTGCCCCATGCCTCAGTTTCCCCATCTGTAAAAGGGGAGTAATGATACTGACCTCCTTTGTAAAGTATATTCAGATCTACTGATGAAAAGTGCTTTATAAGAGCTAGGTATTATTATCTGTAATGGCTGTAATATATGTAATTTAGCCTTTTATAGGATGATGTTATGACATTACCAAAACAGAACATTGTGATGTTTCCAGGAAGAACTAGTGCCACTCCACACAAAAAAATTTAAAAATTCCACTTGTTTGTTACAATTCGGAACAAAAACACATTCTGAAATGTCGGCATTTCCCCCCGGGAGTGGAAATTCTGTTTCCTGACCGGCTTTAGTACAAAGTCTCTGTGTGCAAACAAAGCTTTCTCCCTGGCTACAATCAATCTGTCTTTCCTTCTGGAGAGAGTTTCCAGTCCCTCTTCCAATACTGCAACTGTAACTCGGCCAAAGGTCAGCCACTGGCTACAGGGCTGGAAATCTCTTCTGAATGAGCCATCAAAATTGCCTTGGCACATGCAAATCACGTCCCTTAGAAGATTAGATAGATTCCACAAAACTCTGTGGTTGGAAGCACGTGTGTACAAATGTGACACCGACAGACCCTGGTCGTTGGTGGGCGGGATCGAACCTGGGACCTCAGTGCATGAGCCAAAAGCCATGTGGTCCTTAGCTAAGGCTGTAGCATGTGTGTGTACACACACGCTCTCTGCCACTACATGGGAATACACAAGCAACAGAAAGCAATTACTGTGCCGGCATGTAAGCTATTTTCTGCAATGGGTCATAGTCCCCTCCCTCAGAAAGGATCCCCCCATTGAAGAGCCTGAGCCACCTTTGCAAGGATGCCAGACAGCTCTCCCGGGCTCCGCATACCGTTAGCCAACTAGCTGATACATTACTTGTTCCTGAAATCCTCCACAAGATCCTGCATGTTCTTCAGCTCGCCCTCCAGGCGGCCTCTGTCATTCAGCCACCCGTCTAGCTGCTTCCGCAGGTTGTTGATGTAGGCCTCGAACATGGGAGCGATGTTGCTGCGGGTGGTCTTCTGGTCCTGCAGGAGGCTCCATTTGGTCTCCAGCACTTTGTTTTGCTGCTCCAGGAAGCGGACCTGCAAGCCGGGCGGGGGGGGGAACCAGACCTCGTTAGCGAGCCAGCTATAACGGCACAAAGCTGGGACAACAGCCTATGGCTTCAAGGACTTACAGGGTGTGCGAGGTGTGCGGGAGGGGGAAAGGGATTGGAACTATGCAGGGAGAGGTTTTGAGATTCTGAAACGAGATAACTCCCCAGTTTTCCTACGACTGGTTCACTATGCAAAGGCAGCTTTTTATTGTTAGAGAGGGTCAGATTCTGCTTCCCCTGGAAATCTGCCTAATGACTTCGAGGGCAACTGGATCGTAGAGCTTAACGCCCGTCACCCTTCGAGGGGATTTAAAACCCGGATTCCGATCCAAATTTTGCAAAGGGGTCAGTTGCCCAAACAGCAGAGCTAAATGGGTGTCAATTAACTTCAATAGAGCCACAGCGATTTACCGCAAGCCTTGAGAACAGGTCAGCTCCAAGCCCCAGATCCAAGCACCGCCTTGAGTTTGGTGGTGTTGGATTAGCACCCAGATCTGACCTTCTGGGGCTTCTGAAATCCCTGGGATTTTTGCAGCATAGACCTAGGTTCCCTGAATGGCACCAGCTTAATAAACAAGGAGCAAGCGCCGAGGCCTTAACTGAAGCAAAAATTGTTGTGGAAGTCATCATGAGTAAGAATTCAATAAGGGCTATGGGATAATTTTACCGTCCATCTTTAGAACTACGGGGCCTTATCCAAATCCCGCTGAAGCCGAGGGAAAGTCCCCCGCTGGTTTCACTGGGGTCTGGATCATCTCACGAGTTGCCACCTCACCTGTTCCTGTATCTCACCTTGTCGATGAAGGAGGCGAACTTGTTGTTGAGGGTCTTGATCTGCTCCTTCTCCTCTTTACGGACCGTCTGGAGGGTGGGGTCGATCTGCACGTTGAGGGGCACCAGGAGGCTCGGGTTGATGGTCACCTCTTGGATGCCGGCAGGTGCGAACCCACCACCGGCTCCTGCGCCGTACCCAGAGCCGAGCCCATATCCAGAGTGGACGCTGTAGGAGCTGCCTCCTCCACCGCCCAGCGAAATCCTCTTGTTGGCAGAGCCTAGGTTATAGAGACTGGAGCTGCCAAAGCCACCTGCCCTTCCCAAGCCGGCACCCCCGCCCAAGCCACGGGTCGAGGAGACAGTGCTGACTCGAACCTGTCTAAAGCTCCCTGGGGAGACAGCAGAGCCGGAGCTGAAACGTACAGATCTCGACATGGTTACTGGGCTGGGTTCTGTCCTTCCCCTCCCAAGAAAGCTCAGGCAGGCTACAGTGGAGATCAGGAGAGAGCAAATGCGTCCCTCTGAGCCTTCCTCTCCTTTTTATCCGTTAGGAGAGCGGGGCTTGGTTAGAGGGCAGAGAAAGGATCATTTTACGGCGGGCAGGGTGTGTCTGGCAGCTGGCCTGGCTCATTCAACCTGCTGAAGGCGGAGCGTTGGGGGAATGCTCCCATGAAATAGTATCACTCCTCTCACAGATGTTAGCAGAGGGTTCTTTTACTCCTGAACCTTCCTTTGTTTCCTTGCCGCCTAGAGAGAACTTTTATAGCCTCAAGACATTGGGATTCATTTCTATATTTCCTCTAGGTTCACACAAGCAGAAATAAAAGGCAGCCATCCCTTAGCAGTAATTTCAAACACGGGGGGGCCTGATTTTCGTTTCCACTAAGCCCCTTTTCACTGCTCTGGCTCTGCACAGGAGCCTTAAAAAGGAACAAAGGCATGTGACGTTGCCAGGGCAGCTCCCCGTTACACAGCCAGACTGGGGGGGAAAGGGGGCCTTTGGCGAATCAGGCCCAGACAAACTGACATAAATCAAGAAATCTACAGCAACTGCCTTACCCACCCGCCCCTCCAAACAAAACCTCAGAGTCATGGACACCGTGATAATGGAGGTTGTTCAGAACTCTGAAATCTTCAGAACTCTGAGTAAAACTTTTGGGTTGTTCTTTCAAAAGTTTACAACTGAACATTGGCTGAATGCAGCGTTGAGCTTTTACTCTGCAGGAGAAAAACGCCGCGTTCCCTTGATTTTTACTAGCGTACATTGAACACGGCACTGCCCTGCATTTGCGCTTGGTTTTGTTTGTTTTTCTCTGCTGCTGCCTGACTGCGTACGTCTGGGTCCCAATGAGGTGTGTGGTTGACTGGTCCGTTCGTAACTCTGGGGTTCTGCTGTGTATGGCGGATCCCAATTCAGCTTCGCAGCGCAAGAGGAATAAGGAAAGGCACTCAGACAGAGCTCCTGTGAGAGCAGCTGCAGCCTATGTTACAGAAGAGGAGACACACAGCATTGTGGCCTGGCATCTTTCCGTTTCTTCTGCCTTGTTTCCCTTCTTGATCTAAAATAAAAGCCAGTTGAGACTAAAGGTGCGTGTTTTGCACTCTGGGCAAGGAAATGTGCCGCTGTATCGCGCCGCGGTCAAAACGAGCGGGGTCAGCTCCTGGGGTAATCCATCTGACTCCCGCACAGAAGGAGGCACAAAGGACAAATATTTTTGAAAGCCTCTCCCACTTCTGAATGTCTGCAACGAGAAGGAGTATGTCCCTGCTAGGCTCTTTAAGCCCTACCCTGATATTTGAAAATCATGCGTGGCTATTTAACCCCGTGTGCTCTTCTGCAGGGGGCAGAGAATGATGGTACAATGTTCTGGCTAAATCACTTTCAAAAGATTTGCCCACCCCTACGTGGGCAAAGTGGGAGGCAGCTGGAGTGGATCGCAGCCGTTCCAAGCAGGATCCTCTTTGTTAACCATGTAGGAGAATTAGCCATGAGCTTTACTGACTGACTGACAGACGTGCTGCTTCCTTTCCTTGCACCAGTGCTTAGGTTGGATTCAGTTAACGCGCGCTAGCAAAGCCCAGCCCCGGCATAACCTTTTTGCCTAGCGTAGAACCGAATGAACACCTGGCCCTTGGTTTTTAGCTGATTGAGCTTGAGCGTTGGCTCCGTTGTATTGTCATTTACACCAGTGCAAAATGAGGACAAAATGCAGCCAAGCATATCTGGGTGTGTTTCACGTTCAGTTTGCACAGAGAGAAAAGGACAACGTAAGGAGCAAGGCAGGAGGGAATCAGACCCATTGAAAGGTAACCTTGATCTCAGTTAAATTGGTATAAATCCAGACTTATTTAAAGAAGCCAATGGCCTGCCCTGATTCAGATGTCACTTATACCAGTTTTAACCCAGGGTAACTCTATTTATCGCACTGGACTTAGTCCTGATTTACATCAGCAAGAGAGAAGAATCAGGTCCATTAAAAACCAGTTTTTACTCTCATTTACACCCAAGTAACTTCACTGATGTCAACTGAGTTAACTCCGGATTTACACCAGGGAAAGTGAGAGCAGGGTTTGGCTCCGCACAGTTCTCTGGCAGTCCGGGCCGATTAGAAGCAAAGTTTCTTTTTGTTGTTGTGGACGCCATGGTAACTCTGCATAGTTTTGCACCTGGCTGGACTGATGAATGCTTACAAATCCATGTGAATGACCCTTAGTGACTGCAACAAGTCACGGTATGAACCTGTTAAACACCTACCCTTCGGGAAGCAAAAGCACCAATGTTTCATTTGACCCGAAACAAAGAACAACTTTTTCAGTTTGCTGAAAGTTTTTTAAACTGTTTGTTTTGGGTCGACCCAAAACGATTTTTCCTGATTTTATGGTTCAGCCATTGAATCAAAAAATCAGTTATTTGAACAGCCCCGGTTCAGGTTGCTTGCTTCCAAGTGTAATTTTTCTCTTCATGGAGTCAGACCCCCCATCCGATGCACACCTGGGAACAGTCCCTTTTCTGTGTGCACACACAGGAAGAAAATGGAATGAGTCATAACAGAGAAAATACAAAGTCAATACAAAGTCCTTATATAAACACCTGGGCATGCACAAGGCCTCATTTCTGCAGGTCCTTGCCAAGCAAGAGCTAATTGTTGCGCTCTGGTGTCTAAATACAGCCCTCTGCATTAAGCAACAGTGCGTCTAGCCCCGTGTGAACCTGGGCTGTTAATGTCAAGAGTGGTGGGTAGGAAAGAGAGGCCGTGTTGGCAGGAAACGGACATGGAGCTAAGGATGATTCTCATAATGAAAACAAGATGCGTATGTACCACAGATTCATAGATTTTCATGGAATCATAGAACTGGAAGGGACCTCAAGAAGTCATCTAGTCCTGTCCCCTGCACTCATGGCAGGACTAAGTATTCATAGAATCATAGAATATCAGGGTTGGAAGGGACCTCAGGAGGTATCTAGTCCAACCCCCTGCTCAAAGCAGGACCAATCCCCAACTAAATCATCCCAGCCAGGCTTTGTCGAGCCTGACCTTAAAAAACTTCTAAGGAAGGAGATTCCACCACCTACACAGGGAACCCATTCCAGTGCTTCACCACCCTCCTAGTGAAATAGTGTTTCCTAATATCAAACCTAAACCTAAACCTCCCCCACTGCAACTTGAGACCGTTACTCCTTGTTCTGTCATCTGCCACCACGGAGAACAGTCTAGATCCATCCTCTTTGAAACCCCCTTTCAGGTAGTTGAAAGCAGCTATCAAATCCCCCCTCATTCTTCTCTTCTGCAGATTAAACAATCCCCATTCCCTCAGCCTCTCCTCATAAGTCATGTGCTCCAGCCCCCTAATCATTTTTATTGCCCTCTGCTGGACTCTTTCCAATTTTTCCACATCCTTCTTGTAGTGTGGGGCCTGAAACTGGACACGGTCCTGCAGATGCAGCCTCACCAATGTCAAATAGAGGGGAATGATCATGTCCTTCGATCTGCTGGCAATGCCCCTACTTATACAGCCCAAAATGCCGTTAGTCTTCTTGGCAACAAGGGCACACAGTTGACTCATATCCAGCTTCTCACCCACTGTAACCCCTAGGTCCTTTTCTGCAGAACTGCTGCCTAGCCACTCGGTCCCTATCTAGCCCATCCCTGACAGGTGTTTGTCCAACCTGCTCTTAAAAATCCACAATGATGGAGGTTCCACCGCCTCCCTAGGCAATTTATTCCAGTGCTTAGCCACTCTGACAGTTAGGAAGTTTTTCCTAATTTCCAACCTAAACCGCCCTTGCTGCAATGTAAGCCCATTTGACAGCCAGACGGGACCATTAGGTCATCTAGACTGGCCTCTTGTATAGCATAGGCCATAGAAGTTTAGCCAGCTACCCTCCATCGAGCCCAGTAATTTACGTTCAGGCTTGGCAGAAATAAATTTCTATTTTTTCATCATTTCAGTGGATAATATCAATTCTTATTTTTAAGCATTTTTCACAGTTGCACAGAATTCTAGGGTTTAAGCATTTTTTTAATGGATTTAAATTTTCACCATTTGGGGAGATGATGGGCTGCTCGGACAGTAGGAGGGGTCAGTCGACCATTATTTCATGACCGTCGACACTGAGCTTCGAAAAGCGAAAGCTTTATCGCTATTGAAACGCCGAGTGCTGAGGTCACGTGTCAAAATATACAAAGTAAATAGCCTTCAATCATACTTTAATACGTTCTCAAGCAGCATTTCTCTTATTTTGCCTGTCTGTGAGTTTTGATGATTACCAATGGAAATGTCTTTTGATCGGTTTCGGTGTGTTGCGGTGAAATCAACATTTACCTGCAGCCCCTTGCAGTGTAGACATACTCAGAATGGCCCAGGTAGGATGATGATCCCTTCCCCAAATGGTGCATCTGATCTGCATCCAGCAAGTGATTAAATACAGGCATAGGTCAGGGTTTGCCCGCCTATGGAGGTTCCCCAGTGCCCCCGTTAATAGGCTGTGTTGGTGAATATGGAGCTGAGGAGAAGCAGTCGTAAGTGTGTCTTATGAAGGAGCCAGGAACAAAGAGCAGATCTGCAGTGCAGATCTGATTGTAAAGCAGCAAGTTCTGCAGTAACTCGACCCCTGCCAACATTCGCATGACTGAGAATCTCCTGCAGAAGCGCTGGTTGTGCAGGTTAAGCCTGCCTTGGGTGGAGGCTGGAGGCTGTTTTGATCCACAAATTCTCCCCGATTGTCAATAACTGAGAAACTTGTTTGGGTCAGTTCTATCCTCTCTTCATTAACCTTTAAATAGGCACCTCTCCCTCCTCTGCCTCTTGCATCTAACAGCTTCGCAGTTGTATACATCAAGACAGCATAATTTAAAGGAGAGAACAGCATTGCATAACCACCTTGCCATTTACGGCCTGATCCAGGCAAAGGACTGAGTCCCTCTGAATTCAGTGGGAGTTGGATCAGATCAGAACACACAGGGGGTTGAACCAGGGACCACCAGAGATTTGAAAAAAAAATGGCTTGCTACAGTTTGAGCAAATCCAGACTCTGCAGCGTGGGCATATGTAACAACCTCATTGCACCGTGACTTCAGCTACTCCAAACACCAAGAGAGCACACCATTGGGTTCTTCTGGCTCCATTCATTCAAAGAACACTTCAAAGGCAGCTTTCTTCTCTTGTGTTTGGTTGGTAGATTGCCTCTGGGCAGGGGTGGCTCTAGGATTTGCGCTGCCCCAAGCACGGCTGCACACCGTGGGGGGGCGCTCTGGCGGTCGCCGGTCCCGCGGCTCCGGTGGACCTCCCGCAGATGTGCCTGCGGATGCTCCACCGGAGCCGAGGGACCAGCGGACCCTCCGCAGGCATGTCTGCGGGAGGTCCACCGGAGCTGCCTGCTGCCCTCCTGCGGGACGCCGCCCCAAGTGCGCGCTTGGCGCGCTGGGGTCTGGAGCCGGCCCTGCCTCTGGGTTTGCAGCTGCATTCAGTTCTGATGCAGACTGGTACACGAGACACACACACACACCATGCTCTCTCCTGGAAACTTTGTTTGTTCTTTCTCATTTGGCATCTTTTAGATCCCATCCATATGGCCAGGATTCTTATGTTTTGAGCAAACCTTACACTTTCAATACAGATGGCTTCTATTCTAGAGTAAGAAAAACAATAAAGGAGAGATTAAAGTAAAGTCTGTGGGAGAGAGCACAGTGTGTTTGCCTCTGCAACAGGCTGCAGCGGAGCTGTGCACAACATGGAACCTGTCTCCAGCAGACTCTTAGGGCTTGTCTACATGGGGACGCTCAGGAAAGTTAATCCAAATTAACTAAAGGTGTGAATTTAAAGAGGAATATGTAGAGCACATTAAACTCCTTTGTGGACAGTCTTACTCTGAATTAAAATGGCTTTAATTCAGGTTAGCTGAATTCATTTCTTCAGCAAGGATTTGGCCGCATGGGTCTGATTATCCACCGCTCTGCACTTGGTGATGCTATTTACAGCTGTGTAAAGGGAGGGGCGATGTGCCACCCGATTGCAGGTGACAACGACACCACCTTACAATGGAAAATCAAGTGGTGTGCGTGGGATGAGAAGGGGGCAGTGATAATACATAAGGAGTTTTAATATACCAACACCCAGGCCCTAAAGGCTTCTGGGTTCCTTAACGAAAGACAAAACACATAATTAATCACACCCTTCCCAAAGGCGTCTGAGAATAGATGCTAATAATGACATGGCTAACACAAGCAACTCCCCTCCCGGCGGTACCCACAACCCCTGTGTACAATAAACAACCCAACAGCAAATGACTCAGGGTACGTCCAGACTTAGTGCAAACGCAGGATTTGAACTCAAGCCTAATCCCCCCTTACCATCTACACACAAATCATACTAACCCAGGGCTCGGATCTGGGGTGCAGAGTCTGAGCCTGAGTCAAGCCGGGACACAGGCTTCAAGTCCTATTGCTTTGCGGTGTAGACACAGCCCTGCTGGACTCATGTTTTGGGAGTCCACCATGAATATCCCACGAGCCGACGTCCTTTGTCCTCTGGATGGTTGAGTTGTCCCACACTGCACCACGAACAAAAGGCTAAAGTGGCCACGTTTGGGGAGTGTGATAGGAAGTCTGGGATTGGGGTGGTTGGATTTAGGCCCACGTAATGCAGTGTAGATGCTGCAGCCCTAGATTGGGATTCAGAGTGCAACAATTCCTTAAAGGTTTTTAAGGCCCAGCTTGACAAAGCCCTGTCTGGGATGATTTAGTTGTGGTTGGTCCTGCTTTGAGCAGGTGGTTGGACTAGATACCTCCTGAGGTCCCTTCTAACCCTGATATTCTATGATTCTATGAATTCCTAACCTAGGGTTTACACATGAATGTAGACGCTCAAGCCCTAGGATAACAAACCCAGGGCCTGCTAACCCGAGTTCTACTAACCCAGGGCTTGCACCGAAGTGTAGACATACCTTCAGGGGCCGATGGCCTGTTCTCGCCCTAGGAGGATGCTACAGATGGGTTCTGGGGAACAGTCGAGGATGTTCCTCATCTGCAACTGGTTGCACTACAGTTTGAACAGGCGCATGCAGTGATGGGGACGGATCCAACCAAGTGGGTACAGACTCTCTGCAAGGTGTATGCCCACAGCATCTGGACATAGATTTGAAGGCCAGAAGTGACCACTGGATCATTTAGTCCAGTGGTCTCCAACCTTTTTACGCCCAAGATCACCTTTTGAATTTAAGGGCAACCCAGGATCTACCCTGCCCCTTCCCCGAGCCCCCCACTTCCCCAAAGTCCCGCCCCACTCACTCCATCTCCTCCCCTTCTCCATCGCTTGCTCTCCCCAACCCTCACTCACTTTCACCGGGCTGGGGTAGAGCATTGGGGGTTAGGAGGGGGTGCAGGCTCTGGGCTGGGGCCGAGAAGTTCGCGGTGTGGGAGGGAGCTCTGGGCTGAGCCTGGGGCAGGGGAGTGGGGTGCAGCAGGGGGGTGAGGGGTGCAAGCTCTGGAAGGGCGTTTGGGTGCAGGAGGGGGCTCTGGGCTGGGGCAGATTGTTGGGGTACAGGAGGGGATACAGGGTGCTGGCTCTGGGAGGGGGGTCAGGGCTGGGGCAGGGGTTGGGGTGCAGGAGGGGATACAGGGTGCTGGTCTGGGAGGGGGCTCAGGTCTGGGGCTTTGAGTGCAGGGGGGGAGGTTTGGGGTGCAGGTGGGAGGACGGGGGTGCTGTCTCCAGGAGGGGGTTCAGGGCTGGGGGTTGGGATGCGGCCTCCCACCAGGCATCACTTACCTCTGGCAGCTCCCAGTCAGTGGTGCAGCGTGGCTGCCACTAAGGCAGGCTCCCTGCCTACCCTGGTCCCATGCCACTCCCAGAAGGGGCCAACGCACCCCTGCAGCCTCTGGGGGAAGCAGGGGGTACGTGGCTCTGCACACTGCCCCTCTCTGCAAGCACCACCTCCGCAGCTCCCATTGGCCACAGCGCCCCATTCCCGGCCAATGGGAGTTGTGGGGGCGGTGCTTGCAGGCAGGAGCAGTGCATGGAGGAAGACCCCCTGACCCCCGTCCCCAGGGCCACTTCCGGGAGCGGCTTGGGGCTGGGGCAGGCAGGCAACCTGCCTTAGCGGCAGCCCCACTGCACCACTGGAGATCGCGATCAACTGGGAGAGCCCCTATGATCGAACAGTCGATCGTGATCGACCGATTGGTGATCACTGATTTAGTCCCACCTCTTGCGAATCACAGGTCACTAAATTTCACCCCTGGGTTAAGCCCAGTAACTTGTGTTTGGCTAAAGCATCTCTTCCAGAAAGGCCTCCAGCCTGGATCTGAAGTAATGTGCAACTGTGCAAGTCCAGATACGTCCTGTAGAATACACCTGCACAGGTGGGTGGATGCCAGGGTGCGTAGAGCATAAAATGTTTATATAAAGAGTGTAGTATGATTGCATGTATATAGTGGCGCACGGGTGAGGCAGGAGAGTCATCTAATTAGGGCACACGACTAGCCAGCAGATCTCGATACTGTGTGACCTCAGGCAAGCACCTCCGTGCCTCAGTATTCCCCTTCTGTAGAATGGGCATCATGAAACTGGGATGCTGAGGAGGCTTCATTCATTAATGTTTCTGGGGTGCCTGGATATTACACTGAACAATGCCACAGCAAAGCCTCTAAATAAACAAGGAGATGCTCACAGACACAACGCCAATGGGAGTTAGGCACCTAAATGCGCCTTGTGCCTTTGAAACTTTCACCCTAAATTGCTACCCGTGAATATAGTCTCTGGGCCAGATCCTCACCTGGTGTGATTCAGCACAGCTCCATTGACTCCCCATGGAAGCTCTGGCCCCAGTATCGCACAGGCGGAGTTTATACCTTGTGTTGTGGCTGCTGCCTTGGTAACTCTGTTTGTTTGTCCAGTGAATGGTGCAGATGAATGGTGCTCGCTGAAGTGACTCATTAGGGAGTCCACCTTGGGATACAGCGAGGTGCTGCATGTCGCAAGATGGTTAAACATCTCTGTTTGTAACCGATATATTTATTTTCAAGCTGTGGCCAATCCTTCCTGGGTTTTCCTTCCTCTTTGTGCAGTGACTCTCTCGGGTGTAACTCATTATATATTTCCTTCTGTGTCCTTAGGGTGACCAGATGTCCCAATTTTATAAGGACAGTCCTTATTTTGGGGTCTTTTTCTTATATAGGCTCCTATTACCCCCACCCCCATCCCGATTTTTCACATTTTCTGACTGGTCACCAGCGCAGGGCCGCCCAGAGGGGGGGGGGCAAAGGGGGCAATTTGCCCCGGGCCCCGGGCTCCGCAGGGGCCCCCAAGAGAACAGCGGAGGCTCCCGCCTCCGCCCCTCTCCTGGAGCCTCAGCGCATCAAGCGCCGAGTCTCCGCCGGGGCCCCTGAGCCCCGCCCCGCTCAGAGTCGCGTGGTGAGGGGGCGGGGCTGGGAGCTCCGGGCTGAGCTCAGCTCCCGCTCGGCGTGGAGCTCCCAGCCCCGCCCCCTCAGCACGCGGCTCTGAGCGGGACAGGGCTCAGGCCCCGCCGGCCACACGCTGCGGCTGTTCCGGCGAGGCGCTGAGACTCCGGGTGAGGAGGGAGCCGGGGGTAAGAGGCTGGGGCTGGGGCCGGGGCGGGGGGGAAGCGGGACCCGCCGCCGAAGCGCAGCCCGGTCTTCGGCGGCGGGGGGCCCCTTCCGTTCCGGGACCCGCCGCCGAAGTGCCCCGAAGACCCGCGGTGGGGCCCCCCCGCCACCGAATTACCTCCGAAGACCAGGCTGCGCTTCGGCGGCGGGTCCCACTTCGGCGGTAATTCGGCGGCGGGGGGGCCCCCGCCGCGGGTCTTCGGGGCACTTCGGCGGCGGGTCCCGGAACGGAAGGGCCCCCCGCCGCCGAAGACCCCGGGCCCCCGGAATCCTCTGGGCGGCCCTGCACCAGCGGGGAAGGGAGCTTGGCGGCCACAGAAAATAACTCCGATGGGGGGGCTGCAGGGGGCTTGGCGGGCCGCAGCAAATAACTCCACGGGCCGCGTGTTTGAGACCCCTGATCTAGTCTGACTTCCTGTGCATTGCAGGCCCCAGAACCTCACCCACCTACTCCAGGACTAGACCCCTCACCGCTGGCTGAGTTACCCAAGTCCTCAAATCATGATTTAAAGACTTCAAGTTACAGAGAATCCATCATTTACACCAGCGTTTGGCTGTGTTTGTACAGTGCCTAGCACATCGGCGTCCTGGTCCAGGATTTGGCCGCTTAGGAAGCCCCCTAATAATTCTGCTGCCTAAATGGGAGCTGAGCGCGCCTGAAAATCTCGGCCCAACTCTGAGCACTGAGAGCTTTTGCAGCTCAAAACTGTCAAAGCAAAGTTGTTGCTTAAAAGTCTGAAGGGATGTTCATGGGCAAGTCGCAGGGGGAAGGGAGAGACAATTTGCTGTGTTTGCCCTGGTAATTCGGCACTGAGGATGCCTCAGCTACAGTCCTGAGTCCAATTCTGGGCACCGCTCTATAGAAATGATGCCACACAAAGGATGAAAGGTTTAGAAAACCTGACCTGTGCGGAAAGTTTAAAAAAACTGGGCAAGTTTAGTCTTGAGAAGAGAACTCTGAGACGGCCCTGATAACAGCCTTCAAATATTTCAAGGGTTGTTAAACAGAGGACCGTGATCAATTGGTCCATAGGCGCCGATTCCAGGGGTGCCCCAGGGCAGAAGCACCCACGGAGGGAAAAAAAAATAGTGGGTGCTCAACACCTATCAGCCACCTGCCCATCAGCTGTTTGACGGTGGGCTGGAGGTGCTTGGTGGAGGAGGCGGAGCTGGGGTGGGAAGAGGCGGAGCAAGGGTGAGGCCTTGGGGGAAGGGCGGACTGGGGGCGGGGCCTCGGAGCGGGGGTGGAGCAGAATTCCTTCACACTGCTCCATTGCCAGCCTGCACGCTTGCAGCAAATGTAATTGCTGATGCAGGTAGCAGCATAGGGTGGATTTGGTCTCTGGTAGGGTTAATAATGACAATCTTTCTCTTACACTAGTGTAATGAGGAATTCAGTTACTCCAACCATGTCTATGGGAGTCACGTGAGTGTGAAAACAGTGTAAGCTCACAATCAGGTCCTTAAGGCTGCGGGCCCAATTGTCCACTGCACCTGATGTTAGTCATTCAGACCTGGAAAAGTGCTCGTGTGTCACAGGGGTAAGCGGCGGCATGAGATCCTATGTGTGCATGGAGGTGTTAACACCATCTAAACCTCACTGGAAGAACCAGATTCACCAGCGCTGCCTAGGGTGTGAAACATCAGCATGGAATTTGGCCCCGGGAATTAAAACGAGGATGTAGCCGATTATGCATCACAATCAAAGTGGATTAAATACTCTCCTGAGAGCTTTTGTTTGGCATTTTCTCTCTTCTCTCTCTCACACATATAAACTAGGCAAGCAAGAAGATAATTCCTCGCTCCCGCCCGAGGGCCAGTGCACTGACTCAGAGCAAAAGCTCCCGCATGGTGTAAGCTTGTTGTGCAATGCACTACAGGGCATGCGATTTGCTGCCAAAGTTTCCCATACAGCCAAGCTAGGACAGCAGGTGGCACTGTTCCAAAACGGGCATTAGCTCATGCCTACAGCACCACTGACAAGTACCCATTAAACACTGACCAACTGGTAGTGCACAAATTACATAACCCAGCCTGGCAGCTAGCTGGATTGCATCATTTACAAGCTGGTTCACAGTGCGGAGCCATACAGCCCTGAGCGGGAGCTTTGGGAAGCAATGGGTAGCATATAACCCCTGCTTGGCACTCATTATAAGTAGGGTGACCAGATAGCAACTTTAAAAACAACGGGACGGGGGTGGGAAGTAATAGGCGCCTATATAAGAAAAAGCCCCCCCAAAGGGACTGTCCCTTTAAAAACAGGACAGCTGATCACCCTGATTATGAGCAGCTGCTAACAATGGAACACGGTAGCAGAGAATTAGGTCCAGTGAAAGTACCTCAGCGCAAGTGGCAGGAAATCAGACCCTTTGCCTTATAAAATAGCTTCTTAAAAAATCAAATTTTTAAATGTTTGAAATTTCAGATATTTGAAAATTTTGTATTTTCTCATTTGTGACTTTTGTAATGTTCAAAAATTTCAGTTTTTATTTCCCCCCCCCCTCCACACACACACCTTTTTCTCTTTCTTTTTGCCACTGAGTGCCAGGAAATGAATAATTTCTGGGGTCTGTTTTCCTCATGCACTTTTCCTCTTTTCCCACTCCGGACCCTTTGTAAACTTCACCAATCTGGAAAACGGTACCGAGTGGAGAGTGACAGAATCTCATTTTTCCTCGTGCATGGGAAAAGGAAAAGGTGCGGGGAGGGAAACTAACCAAAACGGGGCGTCATTCGTGTGGTTCCCTTCTGTGGCAAAAAACATGGGGGAAAACTGAAGTGAAACAAATTTCAATTGGAAGCAAAGCTAAACTGAACATTCGGTTTCAAAGCCTCCCACTGAAAAATTTAATTGGAAACCTTTTCCCGGTGAGAAATTTCACACTCAACAAACCTTTATTTTTTGTCATTTTCAGGTAATGGCTCTAGCTACCCACTCTGTCTGGTGTCTTCCTCCCTCCTCATGACTCTTTCTCCTTCCTCTGATGGCTCATAAGGCTCCCTTCTTAGCCCCGCTCGGGCTCAGCATATCGCCACAATTGTGTCCCGGTACCACCCTGGAACAAAACTGCGCCTTACCAGCAAATGAGGAGATGGTTGTTTTGGTTTTTTTCAAGCAAAGGTTGCAGTGTATTCTAACCTCACGATCCATCTCTTGCAAGCAGGTACACAATGTTATAAATACCCACGTTGCCTCATAACCCGCAAGCTTTGAAATGTTTGCAGCGCCCACTGTAACAGAATACACCATGACGGATGCCATAAACAATGAGTTAATGAGACATGATATAAAACCACAGGGCATCGTTAAAGAAGATGATGCAATAAAGCAAGACAGATCCTAATCTCATTTACAGTGGTGTAATGCGGTGTACTGTACATGCACTGAATTGCCTTACTGTGGACTGGATTATATTTAGCAGCAAATGTCGGAGCACTTTGCAAAGGCAGGTATGTATCACTTATGTCCAATGGGGAAACTGAGGCACTGAACAGCTATGTTAACCCACAGGGCTGAAAACAAAACCAAGATTTTGGGGGTCCCATGGTAGCGTTAGCTACATAACCACATGGCCTCCCTGTGCATAAGGGTAACTGAAAGATCACAATAGGCAGCAGGTTTAAAACAAACAAAAGGAAGTATTTGTTCACAAAATGCACAGTCAACCTGTGGAACTCTTTGCTGGAGGATATTGTGAAGGCCAAGATTATAACAGGGTTCAGAAAAGAACTGGATACATTCATGGAGGATAGGTCCATCAATGGCTACTAGCCAGGATGGGCAGGAATGGTGTTCTTAGCCTCTGTTTACCAGAAGCTGGGAATAGGCGCCAGGGGATGGATCACTTGATGATTCCCTGTTCTGTTCATTCCCTCTGGGGCACCTGACATTGGCCATTGTCGGAAGACAGGATATTGGGCTAAATGGACCTTTGGTCTGACCCAGTCTGGCCGTTCTTATGTTCTTATGTTATGTTCTAATTTGGCTATGTGGGTTTTGTTATTGCTGTGTTCATGGCATGCAAACAGAAGTTAGATAAGAACATGAACTATACCAGCTAGTCCAGGTTGAAAGCACCACTAAATTGGGGAGAGATGGTTTTGTGTGTGGACGGGTGGCAGGTTGGTAGGTACAAGCCTGAGGTAACTTGGCAGTGAAGACAGACCCTAAACCATTTCAGTGCTTTCCGGATACCTTTCCCACAATTCTCAGCGTGGCTCTCAGAAGCAGTGCATTTTGGGAGATTTTTACAAGACCACCAGTGCAGCAGCGAATAGGACAAGTTGACCTGTTTTCGCTTATCTGCGTCCACGCTGGTACTAAACAAGTTTGGACCGAGCCAGTTTAACTTTGAACCAGTTTAACCGCTATGCTAGATGGCTATTGGAGCATCTGTGTTTGCGTATGAATGCAAAGTGTGCCATCGCATTCTGAGCCTTTACATGGAATTGTTGAAAGAGACCAAGGTAGTTAGGCACTCAAATCCCATTGAAAGTCAAAGGACTCCTTTGAAATTCTTTTAGTATAGACCAGAACAACAAGGCAGGGAGTAGAGCCGAGTGGGGAATGGGTTTTTTTTTCCATCTTGTTTTGCAATGGGATGTAACTGAAACCGCTCAGTTCTTCATGAAAAAATAAGAGATTGCCCCACAGCCATGATAGTCAATGGGCCGGTAGTCAGGGTGCTCACCTTGTACATTGGTGACTCCGGTTTTACACCTTGCTCTCCCTAATTGAGACCAGGCGCTTCAGTCTGAGTGCTGATTGCAGGGGAGTGACCTAATCACTGGGGTGTGGGACTTTCTGGATTTGAGCAGAAATTCCATCCTGAACCTGATAAACTGCTCCTGGCTAACGTACGCTGAAGCTGGTATGTTCCCATGAGAAGTTTTGGTTTCGATTAACTGGCATTTTCAGATGGTTTAGTCGGAAAATTTGCAACCAGAGCCAGCAGGTCGTTCCAGAGATGCTGGGGAGCGTGGGAGATTCTCTCGGCCTTCCCCTCCAGGGCAGAAGGGAAAGAGACCTGGTGTCCGCCAAGGAAGGAGGGCAGGAGAAGAGGAAGAGACAAATGATTCTGTCACCACTTAATTGGTGTTATTGTTGCTTATTTTTTAATGCCTGAAATTCTCAGGAGCTTACGTGGGCAGTGAATGGGTTGAAATCATCCTTGAGTGTGAAATGGGAAGTATCGTGCCGGCCTGTCCCATCCTGCCTTTTAAGCCTCTTTGTAAAATTCTCTTTGGGTGATGTCTTTGTTTTTATTTTTTTAATGTCGCTGTTAGCTTTGGCAGCTCATGGCCACTGCCAGAAATCTGGGCGAGAGGGGGAAGGAAGGAAGGAAGGAACGAAGGAAGGAAGGAAGGAAGGGGGCAGTGGGGTGGTAGGAGGAGTGGTGGGGTGGGGATGGATTTGGAGGAGCAGATAACAAAGGGATGAGAGAAAGGAACAATGAAGTGAGAAAAAAAGGGGGAAGGACCAGGAATAAATGAGAAAAAAGAGGGAATAGAAGAATAAATAACAGGGGAGAAGAATAGTGATGGAGGAGAGCTAGGATGGGGAAGGAGCCAGGGAAGAAAATTGGAGCAGTGGTTCCCAACTTTCCCGGACTGGGACCCTTTTTTCCATACAGAGAAACCCCTATTCTGATGCTCCCCAGCTTCTGAGGTCAGACCAGATTCCCCCTCCCATTTAACAAGATGGAAAGCAACATGCAACCCATTGGTGAGCTTCCAGGTTGAGAACCCTTGGACTAGACGCAGCAGTTCTCAAACTTTAGCAACCTGAAGACCCCCGTTTTGATTTAAAATTTTTCAGGAACCCCCCCCCATACCCCACTCTCAGCCCCAGGCACCGCACCCACTCCACCCCCTTCCCCAAGGCCCCACCTCTTCCTATCCATGCTCCAACCCTGCCCCTCACTCTCCCTCCCAGCACCTCCTGCACACCGCTGAACAACTGTTCCCCGACATGCAGGAGGCACTGGGAGGGAGGGAGAGGAGTTGATCAGAGGACGCCGGTTTGAGAAACGCTGTACTAGAGTGATAAGCTGAACAGAATGACAGAAAGGAAAGGAGAGAGCAAACTAAGACAATCCAGCAGAGGGAAGGTTAGTTAGAGCACTAGCCTGGGAACTGGGAAACCCAGCATCCACTCCCTGCTCTGCCACTGATTTTCTATGTGACCTTGGGCTAGTCACTTAGGCCCTGATCCTGGGAGGTATTTAGCCTTCTAGCATCCAATTAATTTCACTGGGAGCTAGCAGCCTAACTATCTCTGAGGATCTGGGCCTTAGTCTCTCTCTGCCTCAGTTCCCCACCTGTAAAAGGAGGGTAATAGCACTTGTGAGAATTAAAGATTGTGAGGTGCCCAGAGATGCCAGCTAAGTAACAGTGTAACAGCGTCGAAAGAGCAGGAATGGACAGAGACCCAATTAGAGGAAAGGGAAAGGAACTGGATCCCCTTGTATTTACACGGCTGAAAATCAGGAATGAGGCCGGGGGAGTTCCTCCTGTCTTATGCGGCTGTGAGGGAGAGATAAGATGGGATTGATTGTCTGACATACTTGGAAAGGTGGGGTTGAAAGAAGTAGCCCAACCAGGCTTCCCCCAGGCATCCTGGCCCCCTGCTCCCCTCACAGGAGCGGCACAGCTTCTATGAATGAATATGAGCCTCTTAGCTTAGCGTACGTTTCCATGGAATAAAAGACCCCGTGACATGGCGGCGGCTGGCCCAGGTCAGCTGACTCGGGCTCAGGCAGTGGGGTTAAAAATTGCTGTGTAGACATTTGGGCTGAGGCTGGTGCCTGCTTCGGGGGCCTTCCCCCAACCGCCCCCTCGCGGAGTCCCAGAGCCAGGCTCCAGGCCGAGCCCAAAGGCCTACACAGCAATTAAACAGCCCCATAGCCCAAGCCCCACGAGCCGGAGTCAGCTGACACGGGCCAGCCCTGTGTAGACGTGTCCTGAGGGAGAGAATTGGCCTCCAAAGACCCCCGTTTTCGCTTGGACCTCTGTCCTTACTATGGTGGCTTCTGCCATCTCCGGGAGGGAGAGCTAAGCACTTGCACAGCCTGAGTCAGGGCTTAACCCACAGATACAATTAGAGCTTTACATGAAACTTCTGGGGCGGGGTGGGGTGGGGGTTGGCCCACATCTGCCCGCCATGGGGTTCTAAACCTTCCTCTGCACCACCCGACCCTCACCTGTGTCAGAGACACGCTACTGCAAGGCGTGGACCTGGGTCTCATCCCAGTGCCGTATCGACTACCCATCCTCGTCGCATTTGCCCTCCCCCAGGCAGATCCGTGCTATCTGGCCATTCCCGTGTGCCTGCGTCGATTAACCTCCTGCGTTCCCACTTCATCTACGCCTCACATGCCTGAACTGGCATAAATGAACCCTGCTGGCCCAGGCCATTATAAAGCCAAGACTATAACAGGGTTAAAAAAAGAACGAGATCAATTCATGGAGGACAGGTCCATCGATGGCTATTAGCCAGGATGGGCAGGGATGGTGTCCCTAGCCTCTGTTTGCCAGAAACTGGGAACGGGCAACAGGGGATGGATCACGTGATGATTCCCTGTTCTGTTCATTCCCTCTGGGGCACCTGGCATTGGCCACTGTCGGTAGACAGGACACTGGGCTGGATGGACCTTTGGTCTGACCCTGTATGGCCGTTCTTATGTTCATGGCCACTCCCCTCTCTGGGTCTCCCGTTCCTCTCTTGCCTCCGTGGGCCAGGGATGGCTTCTTTATTTGGGACACACACGGCACCTGCCTATAGCCCAATAAACAGCATTGAATGAACTAAGAAATAACCCCACTAGGCAAGATAAACCCGGGTGGCGGGGGTGAATCACGGCAGGTTGGGGCAAGGTTTCTAGGGACGCCGGGTTCATCTGAACTAGATGGCTTGTCACGTCGTGCAGTGACACAGCTGGGTTTTTATTTGTCAACCTTCCCCCCGCCCCGCAGCCCAGAAAGCCCCAAGTGTTATAGACGGGAACTGCCGATTGCAGCCTTCAGAAACCAGCCCATTTTCAATTGCTCCAAATACCTGGCCAAGGCGGGTATTTTCAGCCTCCAACAGGAAGGGAAGGAACACCCTGAGACGGAACTGCTGCCTCTCCCACAGGGCGGGGGAGAGGCACAGACACGCAGCAGGATTCATGCTGGTGCCACTCAGGGTACCCGCCCGCCATCCCTGCAGTCAGATCACACAGAGATGCCAATTCCTGCTGCTGGATTGGTAGGTGCGGAGTGGCTGCGGGCTTCCAAACGGCAGTGCCATGTCAATGCCAGTTCAGACATAGCAGTGCCGTGGCTGGATGCTCCCCGCAGCAGCCTTGCAAACAGCAGCGCCGGAGAGGACACCCGCAATGTGAGCTTCCTTACAGCAGTGCCTTCTCTTAAAGGGCCAGAACAGGCCCGGTCTTACACAGCCGTGTAGGGCGGAGTGAAGGGAGTAAGGAGCCTGTACCTTGCAGATCCTGCATAGAGGCTGCTCAGAACAGCACTCCCTGCACAGGCTGGAGAGAAGAGGCCATTACCAAATTGCATCTCCCCCTGCCCGCACCCCCTGCTTGCCCCAGGTGAAGCTGGGAGGGGGTGGGAGAACGGATAGAGCCCATAGGTGCTGCAGGAGGAAACGGGGCAGCAGAGAATTCTGCACTCCTTAAAGGGCTGTACCTCTCTCTGCCCGGCGCAACCAGAGAGCTCTGCGGATGCGTCTACACTGCATCCGGCCCGAGCAGACCCAGCCCCGTTAGCGGGGCTCAAGCTAGCGGGCTAAAAACAGCACGGGCGCAGCAGCTCGAGGCGGAGCACAGAGTCTGAAGCCCGCCTGCCCCCTTTGGTTTGAGAGCCCCAGCCGCAGCGTCCACACGCGCTGTTTTTAACACATGCGCTCGAGCAATCTCATGCAAGTCCGTTCACCCAGGCTGGGCAGGGTCCAAGGCCTCCATCGTCACTGGGGTCACCTAGGCTGACCTCCTGTATAACACAGTGCCGCGAACTTCCCTAAAATAATTCCTTTTGATCTAGAGCAGGGGTGGCCAACCTGAGCCCGAGAAGGAGCCAGAATTTACCAACGTGCATTGGCAAAGAGCCACAGGAATATGTCAGCAGCCCCCACATCACTTCCCTCCCCGCCCAGCACCTCCCGCCCACCGGCACTTCCCCCCAATCAGCGCCTCCCGCTCCTTCCTCGCACCTCCCGATCAGCTGTTTTGCGGCATGCAGGAGGCTCTGGCGGGGAGGAGGGAGGAGCGAGGGCATGGCAGGCTCAGGGGAGGGGTGGAGTGGGGGCAGAGCCAAGGGTTGAGCGGTGAGCCCCCCACCCCCGGCACATTAGAAAGTTGGTGCCTGTAGCTCCAGCCCCGGAGTTGGTGCCTATACAAGGAGCCGCATATTAACTTCTGAAGAGTTGCATGTGGCTCTGGAGCCATAGGCTGGCCACCCCTGAACTAGAGCGAATCTTGTAAAACAAACAAAAACAAAAAACCCCTCCAGTCTTGATTTAAAAATTGTCAGTTATGGAGAATCCAACACGACATCTTGGCAAAATGTTCCAGTAGTTAATTCCCTCCAGTGATATTGACGCTGTCCCTATAATCAAACCACAAATGAACCGCCTACAATGCAGGCTGGATAATCTTGCCTCATCTTTCAAGAGCCATTAGTTTCTCCATTTCCTATGTCTGGATTTCGCTTTGAACCATAGTGTTATTTTTTACTTATTTGTATTCCGGTATCACCTAAAAGCCCCCGCATGAAATTGTTGGCCCGTTGTGCGAGACGCCGTAAAAACGCTCGCGATGGTTGAAAATTGTTCAACGGAACGTTTGTCCCCCTTTGAAAATGCCATTTCGTCCAAAGCAAAACTGAAAATTGAAACTGGCCACAGAACTGTGGCGATTTCGATCAAAGTTTGTTTTAAAAAAAACCTCCGACTTCTAGGAATGGAACCTTTTGATTTTTCCTTTCAAAAGTTATTTTATTTGGTATTGCATTATAAATTATAATCTACATTTTTTAAAAATTGGAATGAAACATTCGGCTTGACCAAAAAACGGTTGAGCCGGAAATTTGGAATGTTTTAGGTTTTGTCCCAGTTTGGAATGAAAACAACTTTCAAAATGTCACCATTTCCCTCAGAGTGGACATTGTGAGTTTCAACCAACTCTAACAACCTCAAAGCAAGGGATCATCTCTTCCCTGAAAAGTTTATCATCTATAATAAAAATAATTGGAGATATAACAATCACCTAGAACTGGAAGGGATCTTGAAAGGTCATCAAGTCCAGCCCCCTGCCTTCACTAGCATGACCAATTTTTGCCCCAAATTCCTCAGTGGCCCCCTCAAGGATTAAACTCACAACCTTGGGGTTTAGGAGGCCAATGCTCAAACCACTGAGCTATCCCTCTCCCAATCTAAACAGGCAAAGAGTGGAAGAAAGGCTGTATCATTTTATCCCCATTTTTCAGCTGAGGAACTAAGAACCATAGATGGTAAAATGTCCAAAAATGACTAAAAGTGACTTAGGAGCTCACGTTTCATTGAAAGACAAAGGGATTTAGTCTCGGGGGGGGGCAGATTTTAAAGGATTTTTGGGCACCTAACGATGCATAGACATGCTTAGTGGGGTTTTCAAAAGCACCTAGGTGACTAACTCCTATTGGGTGCTTAGGTGCTTTCAAAAATCCCACTAGGCACCTCTCTGCATATTCAGGTGCCTAATACCTTTAATAATTTGGCAATAAGGGCGCACGCCACTTTTGAAAAGGGGACTGAGATTCCTAAGTCACGTAAGGTACGTCTACATTGCATCATAAACCCACATCTGTGGGACCCGGGTTTGCGGAGTCAGTATTTCCGAGCTCGTGCTTGAGCATCCACACTGCGTTGTTAACCTGGACCCGGGTCTCACAGCTGGGCTACTGTGTCCACCATGTGCTACGCAGATGTTCTCTTTGTCTGCGGCTTGAGCTGCCGCCACACTGCAAAATGACAGGGCTTGGACCCACGTCACAGCAGGACTTGGGCTCTGACGCATCCCCCTCGCAAGGTCCTAGGACCTAGATCCTGAGCGTTTGCTGATCCGAGTGACAGTGATGTGTGTGTGGACGGAAACAGGACTTGGGCTCAAACCTGAGTGAGAGTGAGGGCATAGTGTGCAGACGTATCCTGAGGTGATTCTGAAAATTTTATTCATACCCAAGGTCACAGAGGGGCTACGATTGTCTCTGATTGTCTCATTCACCCATGAAAGCTCATGCTGCAAAACATCTGTTAGTCTATAAGGTGCCACAGGATTCTTTGCTGCTTTTACAGATTCAGACTAACATGGCTACCCCTCCGATACTCTGATGACTAGTGATTTTGCATGCCTTAAATTTTAGGTGCCTGACTTAAGATATCTTAAAAGGGCCTCATTTTTAGAAAGTGCTGAGCACCTGCCTTCTGAAAACCAGACCTTTGTCGGTACCTCCCGCCGGCCATCCAAAATTGCTGGTCTCCTTGGAAAGCCCGGGGTAGAGTCTGGAATTAAATCACCATCTCGTGAATGATTGCCCAATACCTGAATGACATACCTATCCACTTTGTATGAGGGAGGCAGGTCCTTGCGCCACTGGTTCGTTTCTTCACCATTTAAGGATGAGGAAGCCGGCCGCTCGGGGCACGTGGGTGCGAGTTTAATTTCCCCTGTGAGCGTCAGGGCATGTGTGCTCGTGCACCAATCGAACAAGCTCCACATGAAAGGCGGGAACGTAAACAAACAAAACAAAAAAAAGCCAACAGGTTCCTCTGGATTACCTCAACGGTCACGCCCTTCTCATTTTATGAACATAGCAGAGCAGGTGTTTGTAATGCATTAGCTAACCCCAGCTCAGTGGAGGCAGGAATTAAACAGACCATATTCTCCAAGGTGCCACTTCTCTTTCCCGGCAGCAGCAGCAGGCAGCTTAGTTCATACACCTTCCCCTACTTCCCCACCACCGGCCAGGATGACCAGCCGCTCCAATGAATTCAGCAGCCTCAGCAGCAGCTCTCTCTCGTCTTGGCAGGCATCATGGAACCAGAACAGGGGCAGCTCGGTGGTGACAGCCTCTGAACACGACGGCTGCAGCAGCCCTGGTGGTCCAGCCAGCAGAAGCTTCAGCACCTCGAGTCTTGGTGGATACACGTCTTCCTCTTGCCCATCCGTCTTCATCAACGAGAAGCTCTTGACGCCGCTGCACTTAGACGTGGACCCCGTGTTCCGGGAGAGGAGGAAGCAGGAGAAAGAGGAGATGAAAATCCTCAATGACCAATTCGCATCCTTAATCGGGAAGGTAAGAGGAGCGCCAGGTTCGAGTGACCACAGAGGCCAGCAGGGGATGGGCTGTGAGGTGCCTGTGGCAAGAGAGGTTTGGCTCTAAATGTTGGCTAATTTCCCATTTGCGGGGATAGTTCTTTCCTCCTGTGCTGTCTATTGTACCAAAAGTTTGCATGATTATTAGCTAACTATGGCAAGTACCCCGGTCCATTGCTTCAAAGACCCTGTCCAGCCCCATTGGCTAGTAACCTCCCTGGTTGATCACTGGGAAAAGGGAAACTCAGCCACTGATGGAAGTAGCTGTGGGGTAAGCAGCAAAGACAGGGACGGTGAGGACAAAGGATGGAGCAGGAGGAGTTTCATACCTGGAGCTGGGCAGAGAACCAGCACAGCAGCTGCAATAATAGCCTATCGTTCCTGCTCGTCTTGTTTTCTAATGCCTAAAACGAGAGAAAACTAACCAACCAATAATGTGGCGGTGATGAGGAGGAAAAGGAAGGGTCACTGGATCAGCTAAGCAAGTTCTCCTGCAGAGAGTCTTTCATCTGCTAAGATCCAGGGGAAGGTAGAAGATTTTCTCAAAGCAAAACAATTCGCCTACTTGAGGCAGGTTCCTGCAAAGCTCTTATACTCTGTAAACAGATGGTAATCTCCCGAAAGGGTTGCTTCACTGAAGTATATCATGTAGGCAGCTAATTCCAAGCTACTGTTGTTTTTTAAAAAAAAAAACAGTGCTAATATGGGTATGAACTAGTACCGTGGGGGTCTATTTTCAACAGCATCTGCCTAAACTACGTCGGCACAGCCCGCGTTTCCGTGTACGGTTGAGCATCCAGGCAGGCACAGCTGCCTGCTGGAGCGTGCAAATGTGACGATCGGTGCATTGCACTTTTTCAGGTGCCAACCCTGAGAATGAAATCTGGTGCATATGAAATTCACCCCTGGGCAGAGAGGTCACCACAAGACCCAGGCACCACTTAAACCCTCAAAAATGGCCTTAAGTGGTGCATACAAATCCCACTGGTGAGTGTGTATTACAGGGCCTCTTCTGTGTCTGACCCACATGAGAGTCTGGTACAACTCTAGCTAGGGTGCATCAACTCTTTAGCTCAAGGGCTTCTAGCTCTGGAGATCTCTGGTGTGTCAGCCAAGATGGCGGCCATCTCCCACTGGCCTTCTACACAGGGGTGAATTTCAACCCATTGGCAGAGAAATGTAACATACAGTTGCGAATGTGCCACCAGACGGGGAGAGTTTCTTTTTATCAGGAATTCACATGACCTCAGACAAATGCCACCTGGGCCATAAAACCCCAGGGTAGTCGCTATGGCCATAGCTGGGAGGTAGGGGGTTGACCATTCCCAGTCAGGAGGCCACGCACCTTTGGGATCTGTCATGCAGCTGAGGATGATGCGTCCTGGTCAAGCCGCTACTGACTCTGGTTGTGGCTCACGTGTGTTTGGACGGGAGGCAGATAATGGCTGCCTAGTGGGTTCTCGGTTCTGACCCCTTTCTGCAGCCTAACGAAAACAGGAACACAGGACATTGGACTGGAAGGGACCGCCTGGGTCGTTGAGACCAGTCCCTGCTATCCCAGGCAACCCCAGCATCTCATCCTGTTCATACTTAGCAAACCAGAAACAAGAGACCTCCAGGAATAAGGTGTATGGCAGGTTCTCCCACTCTGTGCTCAGTGATGGTCATCTAAGCCCCATAGATCAAATCTTGGGTCCCCCTGTGAATAGCCCCAGTAACTCTGGAAGGAGGGGAGTGGCATGGTCTCCCCTCAATCCAGACTTAGGGACCAGAACACCCAGGCTGCAAGGTCTCAGCCATCCCTGCAGCGTGTGAGCAAGAGTAGCAGCAACCACCAGCTATGCCCCTTTCACGCCAGTGTTTGGGGTCCCTGTATTGTGCATGGACCCGGTAGCCACTTCCCCAGCCCACCGGCCACCCCACTGTCCATGACTCCTCCTCACTAAGCTCTGCCACAGAGCTCTTGTTCGGTGGCACTTTCCAGGTTGGCTCTCCGTGCCCTGCTGCCTTGTAGATCCGAAACGGGGCCTTTCCTAGTGAGTCCTGAAGGATCTTTCACGCAGGCATGGGGTGGACTTGGCTCAGTGTTTGTGCCAGCCGTTTCCAGCGGTGCCTCTGTAGGCTTCAAATTGGATAGCCGTTTCTCAGAACCCCCTGTGTGGAGCCCAGCAGAGAGAGGCAGTGAGGTATAATGGGTAGAAAACTGGGCCGGGTTATATTTCTGTCTCTGCCTGCTGCGTGCTCTTGGGCAAGTCACTTCCCATCTGTACGCCTGCTTCCACTTCCACCTCTTCTCCGTTTAGATGTAAGCTCATCAGGGTAGATGTTGTTTCTTATTTTATTTATTATTTGTATTATGGTAGCACCTGTGGGCCTTAGTTATGGAGCAGGACCCCATTGCGCTAGGTTGTGACTCCTGTTACGCTAGGTGCTGTACCTTATTGGTTAGGAGCGGCTCCCGTTGCTCTAGGCACTCTGAAAACACAGGACAAAAAGACAGTCCCTGACCTAAGCCGCTTACTATCTAAGGATATGACAAGAGACAACAGATGGATGCAGACAGGGCCAGGGAAGGGCACTAGGAAACAGCTAATATTGGTCAGCCTCAGAGGCAGTGACCTCAGCAAAGCAACGGCCTAACCATTGTCCGGCGCATGTCAAAGGAGAGTTTTAAGCGGGGTTTGGAAGGTGGGTAATGAGGTGGCTTTGCAGACGTTCACATGGGAGTTCCTCCAACGCATGGCAGGGGGGCAGCATGGGAGAAAGCAGGATGGTTCTCCTAGTGTGAAGACTGCTTCGCACAACCGGGCCCTGATCTCAGCTGGAGCCTCGAGACACCGCTGTAATGTAAAGAAGAAGGCAGATCAGGAGGGTCGTTCCGCATCTGCTGACAGCTGAACCAGGGACTAACTAAGCAGATAAAACACCTCCTGTTAGAAGATCTTGTCCCAGTGGCCAGCGCATTTTTCTACCCCTGAGCAAAGGAAGTTAGATCAGTCCTCAGCTGGCAGGAGCTGGCAGCTTTGCACAGATGATGCTGTTACTATCCTTCAGAGAGAACGCACAGTGTCTCATGGGTGAGTCCTCTCCTCAGCTGACTTAACGGCCGCTTCACAGCATTGGTGGCAATTGGCAACTCTCACCCGCCGAATTAAGTACAATTAAAGCAATTTGTTTTGTGCGCGGAGCGGAGAGAGGAGAGCTGGCAAATAAATCGTTAATGGAAGCACTTTGAGGCTGAAAAGCACCGCATCGTTGCTGAGCCGTATGGCCATCACCGCGAGTATGGGAGTGTGCCAAGTTAGGATGGAGGCTGGACGACCAAAAAACGTGCACTCACACGCACACCGAGATGCACGGCCACTGACAGGACACAGGGGCTGTCATTCTTGCGGTGATTGTGTGTAGCGCCGTAGCTGTGCACGGCCCTTTGCAGTGCAAACGTTGGAACCTGATTCACACGACATTACTCCAGTTTTGCCCCGGTGTCAGCCTATTATTATTTATTGATTGTATGGCAGGGCCGCCCGGGGGGTGGCAAGTGGGGCAATTTGCCCCAAGGCCCCGGGCCCTGCAGGGGGCCCCACGAGAGTTTTTCGGGGCCCCTAGAACGGGTCCTTCACTCACTCCGGGGGCCCCGGAAAACTCTCGCGGGGCCCAGGCCCCCGGAGCTTCTTCCGCTCGGGGTCTTCGGCGGCAATTCGGCAGCCGGGGGTCCTTCCGCTCTGGGACCCACCACCAAAGTGCCAGGTCTTCGGCGCCGGGGGACCCAGGCCCCCTGAATCCTCTGGGTGGCCCTGTTGTATGGCTGTAGCCCCGAGTAACTCTAGTCACGGCCCAATACAGCTCTAGTTGTACAAACAGAGACCAAAAAGACAGTCCCTTCCCCAAGGGGCTAATCATCTAACCCTTCCGATTTCAGTGGAGTGACACTGGCATACACTGCCAGGATGCAACAGCGAATCAGGCCCATATTTATGTTTTAGGACCAACCATTATTACTGGTACCTGCAGGGAAGCAAATATCATGCTAGGTCAGGGGTCGGCAACCTTTCAGAAGTGGTGGGCCGAGTCTTCATTTATTAAGGTGTCACGTGCCAGTGATACATTTTAACGTTTTTAGAAGGTCTCTTTCTAGAAGTCTATAATATATAACTAAACTGTTGTTGTATGTAAAGTAAATAAGGTTTTTAAAGTGTTTAAGAAGCTTCATTTAAAATTAAATTAAAATGCAGAGCCCCCCGGACCGGTGGCCAGGACCCGGCAGTGTGAGTGCCACTGACAATCAGCTCGCGTGCCTTGTGCCATAGGTTGTCTACCCCTGTGCTAGGCCAACTGGGCTGAGGAGGTGTCTTATCATAGTGTTATAATTTCTAGTATAGCAGCAAGATGGGGGCCGCTGTTGCGCCGGGTGCTGCACGGACACATAGTAAGAGACAGTTCTGTCCCTAAAGAGCTTACAGTCTTAAGGGGCAGAGGCTGGGGGGAAGGACATGAGCCTGATGCTCAGGAGATCCAAGTTCATTTCCCTGCTCTACCTCAGATTTCCTCTGTGACCTTGGCCAAGACACTTGTCACTGTGCCTCATTCCCCTGACTGTAAAATGGGTATAATAGCAGCGCCCTACCTCACAGGGGTGTCGTGAGGAAAAATGCATCAAAGATTGTGGAGTGCTCAGATACTACAGTACTGGTGGCCAAATAAGTCCTTTAAATAGAGGGGAAACTGAGGCACAGAGGGGGGAGTCACTGGCAGAGTTCAGGTCTTCTGCAGCCCAGTGTGGTGTGCTACTCGCTGGACCATGTTCCCTCATCAAACCAATACGCAGCTGCATGAAGCCTGATGGACATAGTCCATACAGAAATCAAAGCACTACCGGCATATGTAACAGAGATGCAGCCAGACAGACTGCAGCTGAAATGAGGGGGGCAGATGGATGCCCAAGCAGATGTTACTTGTAAAGAAAGATTGCAAAGATGGACAGAGAACAGAAAGCTCGGGCAGCCAAACAGGGATGGCACCTATAAATGGGTGGACGGATAGATTCAATGCATGGGCTGATGAAGAGTGTATCTCTGTTGGCTCACAGGAATGTTATCCAGACTTCAGATTCATATCAAGAAGAAGGGGTGTTTACCCAGAGGAGATAGTGGCTTGTATTGTTTATGCCCCGGGTGACATATGATGGTGTGGGAAAGATTCCAATACAGATTAGTATTATTCTATCCACGAGACCTTGCCTTGGGATTCTTCTACCAGCCTCTTCTCTCCACTCCTACCCATTTCCGGGAGTTGGTTTTGCTATTTGAACCCTGATCTGCCATGTTCTCTAGATGGTGCGCTCAGCAGCCATCCACAGCTGTTCCCCTCTATCCTGGGCCTCTCTTTGCACGTCCTCGATGTTGTTCAGTCCCATAAGTTTTCCCTCTTTAACGTTCGATGGAGATGTTCTATTGTTTGGCTCTTTTTGTGAATTCCTTCAGCTGCCCAGTGGTGTGGTAAAAGCTCTGGCTTCGTTCTTTATACATGTCCTCGATATTTCCCACTTCTTTTGTATAAAGCTTCAGCACTCAGGCACCATCAAACTCTCTGACAAATCTCAGCATTCATTATAAAGTCATTCCATTTAATACCTAGTATTTTTCTACGGCTTTTGTTCTTGATGGTATTGAGATGATTGTCTGTCCCCTTGGTAGATCTCCAGCTTCTCACATCCATATGCAAAGACAGAAATAAACTTTGAGTTGAAGCTTTACAGCTTGATCTTTAAGTTGTCAGTTTTTGACGACATGTCCAACAGGATGTGCTAATCAGCTGACTCGAGTGATGAACTGTTGGGCTGATTTGACTTGAGGGATGGTCTGTCGGGAAACCACTGAGTACATAAAGCGAAAGCCTCCGTATCTCAACGTAATGACCTTCTGTGCCTGATCTGCATGGGGTGGGATTCTTTTACAGCTCCTTGTTTGAAAGCCCAGTTGTGTCCCTCATGCTGTAAAGGTTTGTGCATGTATATCTGGAGGTCCCAATCTCAACGTCTAGCGTGTTGGCTGAAGGGGTTCACATCAGCCCTTCCGCCATCAACCTTACTAATGTCTCTGGATTCCATTCTGCAGGTCCAATGCCTGGAGCAACAGAACAAGATTCTCACAATCAGGTGGAGCTTCCTGAGAGATCAGGACAATTCCCGTTCCGAGTCAGACATCAAACTCCTCTACGACCAGTACATGAGCAAACTGAAGCAAGAGATGAGGGCTGTCGGCCACGAGAGAGAACAGCTGGAGTCCGAGTTGACTGAGGTGTTGAAGTCCATGGATAACATCCGAAGCAGGTGCCGTTCGTCCTAGTTTGTTGGGGGTCTTTGGAAATACAGGGATTAATTTGCAGCCTATTGTTAGGTACCAGTTCAACAGTATGGACTGTGGATAATAAGAGAACAAGATGGATTTCTTCTCCTATTATCCATACTCAAAAACCTCAAGGGTCTGATTTTGGAGAGATGATGAGCTTTCAACAAGAACAGCAGGTTCTGAAAATAAGGCTCATACTTTTTTCCTGCTTAATGAACTTAAACTAGTAGACAAATAGAAATCCATAGGGGGGAAAGAGAGAGAGAGAGAGAGATTCTGAGGGCTTGTCTAATCGATTTGCACACACAAAATCACAGTTGCATGAACAGATGTGGGATTTTTGCATGCACAAGTGCCCTGTTTGCACGAGTCAATGATTGTATTTTGGCACAGAAATGAATGCCTCACTCATTTCACGGGAGTGCTCTCTGAGCCCCTATGAAATGTGCCCCCTTCTGTCATGTTCTCCCAATCTGCATACTTTAGAAAGTGGGACTTTACCCCTGGGTTAACTGTTGTATTGTCCCAGTTATTATGGTTTTACAACTATTAAGGAGCCTGATTCTTCTTTCACTTACAATAATTTTACACCAGTGTAACTGCATGAACTACAGCTGAGTTACTTCTGATTTACACTGGTGTAAACTGAAGCAGAATCAGGTATAATATTCATTATGAGTCTGATTCTTATACCCTTTACACCACTTTGGCAGTTGAGGTAGTGTTGCCTAGTGGTTACAATATTGGACTGGGACTCAGCAGACCTAGGGTCTATTCTCGGCTCTGCCACTGACCTACTTGATTACCTTGACCAAGTCACTTCACCGCCCTGTGCCTCAGTTTCCCCATCCGTACAATGGGGATAACAATACTGTTTGTTTGTAAAACATGTTGAGATTTACTGATAAGTGCTATAGATGTGCACAGATGTAAAAAATGAGTATTATTTAAGGGGTTGTAATTATTTAATCTAATTTACATGGAATTTAAGCCCACACAGTCAGAGTGGTGCAAAGGAGCCTTAGTTTCTGTTAGAGTCGTGCCCCTCTGAATTCAGCCCCTTTGTTGATTGACAAATCAGCCCCAACCCTTATGGGTTTTGAACATATTGATTACTTGTACCTTTTCAGCCAACACTGTGAACAAACCATTTTCACACAATGGACTCACTGTTCACCTGGCTTAATTCGATCTGTTCCCCCATTGGGATGGTTCATGGAACTCGTGAATAATGAACAGTGAATGTACTTTTCAAAGCAAATTTTCAGACCAAACAAACCACTGAAGTAAAAATTCATGGCATTTTGGGGCATTCGTGAAAAGTTTCTTGAATGCACGGTAATTGTGCAAATACTTGTGCTTAACTATTTGACCCAACAAATCATAGTGAAGCCAGCTCCCTGCTTTTATTCCAGGCGTGTTCCTCAGCTGATGAAAATAAATGTAGCTCCTGGATGATTCACACCAGCTGAGGATCTGGCCTCAAAGGCTGGACTTTTCCTTTACTCTTCAACCAGCACTTAATTTTGCACAGAAGGCTTTTTTCTCAAGCATTTAGAAAATGTCATTCTTTACCTCATATTTTCCCAGGCTGCTATAATAATATTTACCTTTTACCATCCAGAGATCTCAGGGCACCTTTACAAAGATGGGTAAATATCCCCATTTTACAGATGGAGAAACTGAGACACAGGGAGATACCACTAGACAGCAGCAGATCAGGGATTAGAACTTAGGTTTCCTGATGCTGGAGCTGTTTGAAAAACAGAATTTCTGTCCCCTGGGAAATTCTGATGTTTTGACCGTTTGCATCGGTCCTGCATTGTCCATGAAAATGTTGAAACTTTTCATGGACCAAAAATGTCCAAAAAATTTTCAATTTAGAAATATTGTAACATTTCATGACAGAGATGTAGGGAGAGAGAGGTGCATCGTGGGAGTTGTAGTCTGGCCAGGTAGCAGGTCCCATAAGGGAGAATAGAGGCATGAAGGGTTCATAACTACAACTCCCATCTAGCACCATGGTGCTGAGGCGGACTCAGAGATCAATGTCAAGTCGATCACAAAACAAAACGTTTTGTTTTGCTTTTCCCAACCGAAAACTCCATCAAAACCAATTTTTCCCCACAGACCCTTTGCTGATTGGAAAATGCTTGGTTTGAAATTAGTCAAGCAGCCCCTAGCTAACTCCGAGTCCACTGACTCAGACAGGAGGATCTTGTACAGTGCGTTTTTGCTACCATGCACCCTGCTGCATTGCTATTCAATAGCCAGACCAATTACCCTTAAAGCTACACGCTACCACGCACGTCCTCAGGATCATGCTGAAGGAGAAAGCGAGCTGTGATCTGTCTGTGCTCGGAAAGGGTCGCTCTACCCCTGCACGAGTCACCTCCTCGCTCCCAGGCCCTCCACGCCCGAAGGCTCCTCTCTGCCACCCTTCTCCAGCCGAAAGCTGGATAAGCCATGGGGGCGGGGGTGAGCGTGGGTTGCGGACAAGCCCGGCTGCCATGCCGTCAGGATTGTTGTTTGCGCAGCAGGTGACATGATGTCAGTGCCCTGCAATGCGTGAAGCGTTTTCGGCAGGGGTGGGGGTGCAGATGGAGCGGGAGAGAAGCAGGCGCTAATTAACAACACATGTGCACTGGCACGGAATCAGACATTCCACTTAAAGAGCAGAAAAACCAGAAGAACCAACCACTTCTCCCATTCGCCTCCCGATCAGGGCTTATGAAACAGTTAAATACCAGGGCGTGGCAGAAACAATGGCATCACCTGTCATTGTTGTTGGGGTTTTTTTTTTCCCTTTTCCCTGTTCTCCTCCCTTATGCCCTTCTCCTACACCAGGGGTGGCCAACCTGAACCTGAGAAGGAGCCAGAATTTACCAATGTACATTGCCAAACAGCCACAGTAATACATCAGCAGCCCCATATCAGCTCCCCCACCTCGCTCCCAGCGCCTCCCGCCCACCAGCAGCCCTGCCGATCACCGCCTCCCCCCACCTCCTAATCAGCTGTTTTATGGTGTGCAGAAGGCTCTGGGGCAGGGTGGAAGGGGAGGAGAGGGCACTGCAGGCTCAGGGGAGGGTGGGAATGGGGGCAGGCCCTGTGGCAGAGCCAGGGGTTGAGCAGTGAGCACTCCCCCTTCCCCCGGCACATTGGAAAGTTGGCGCCGGAGTCGGTGCCTGTACAAGGAGCCGCATATTAACTCCTGAAGAGCCGCATGTGGCTCCGGAGCCACAGATTGGCCACCCCGTTCCCTAGACCCAGGCTACTTTAGCACTTGGATTGTAAGCTCTCCGGGGCAGGGACCGTCTTTCTGGGCGGTAACTGGTGCTCTTACCGCAATGCAAATGATTATTACGAATGATCAATTATTAAGAACCACAATAACTGTGGGATGAGTTCGGGTTCTCTGTTACCATATCGATTTGTCTTCTTTGCAAGGGTTACGCTCGCTTGGGCTCCAGCACGGTTTCACTTAGATGTCAGACTGAGGCTACATTTCTAAGCAGCTCATATAGGGTTCGTGGCGGCTATGTCACAAGTGAGAGTGGCACAAGCATGGCACAAGTGAGAGTGGCACGTGCCACACGCTCCCCATCAAGCACATCACTAGAGATGTGGTAGCCTGCTTATGAGCCAGGGTTATGAGCGACCGATTGACCTGCTGGACTCCATAACAATTGATTAGCCATGTCTTAAAACAGCTAGGAAGCATTTATTAACCCTTTGCAAACTCTTTATGCAGGTACCCTCAACATAAAGCTGTAACGATGCTGCCTCTGGCAGGACACAACTGAGAGTATCGATTCAGAACAAATTGCTCAGAGCAGGGCAGTCACGGCCCAAGGGTGGGGTCCTTTACTCTTAAGGCTCATCAAACCAGCCAAACAGAGAGGACTTTGGTCTCACCCCGCTGGCTAACCATAAGTCATACAAGCAATTCCCTCAGAGACTCCAGTTTCCCAGTATCACCACCGGCGCCACTCATTATGGGGAGGAATGGTTATGAAAACCAATACCCCAGTAAAAGAAAAAAGGGTCTCCCGATCCCAAAGGACCAAGCCCCAGACCTAGGTCAGATCTTACCCAGAAATCACACTGTTGCCAATCCTTTAGACTCTAAAATCTAAAGGTTTGTTCATAAAAAGAAAGAAAGAGAGATGAGAGCTAGAATTGGTTAAATGGAGTCACTTGCACACAGGAATGGCAAAGGTCTTGGTTCAGGCTTGTAGCAGTGATGGAATAAACCGCAGAGTCAAATCAAGTCTCTGGAACATCCCCAGCTGGGATGGGTCATTCAGTGCTTTGTTCAGAGCTTCAGTTTGTAGCAAAGTCCCTCCAGAGGTAAGAAGCAGGATTGAAGACAAGATGGAGATGATGCAGCTGCCTTTTATAGTCCTTTTGCCGTGTGGCTTGTGCTTCCTTTGTTCCAAACACAAGCTACCCAGCACATGGCATGAAAAAACCTTAGAGTTCGGTCCATAGGCATGTCCCTGCCTTGCTGAGTCACAAGGTGTCTCTGCCTTCTCTCAATGGGTCAGTTGTCTAGCTGATGGTCCTTAATGGGCCATCAAGCAGGCTAGGCAGTGCTGATGCCACATTGTCCGGGGTGTCACCCAGAAGCACAGCACAAGTTTGAAATACAGACAGTATAAAGCCAATACTTATAACTTTAAATACAACATGAGGCATGCATTCAGGTAGCATAATCGTAACCAGCAAATCATAACCTTGGTTGCACCAATGATCTCTGCGGTCAGTGTTCATGTCAATAACATCACAAAGGGGTGTCCATCATTTCCTTTATCTTTCCCACTCTGATGGAAGGAAGGCTGCCATTGCTGGGCTGGGCTGGGTTGTTCCCTTTCGAGAGAGGCAAATGGGGAATTTGGTCCCCTGGAGGCAGGGTGGGCCAACAAGGAGACCATTGGCCTAGGGTTCAGAAGACGTAGGTTCTATTTCTAGCTGGACCAGCCACTTCCCCTCCCACAGTTTGTTTGTTTCAATTATAAGCTGTCTGGGGATCACTGTGATTCTTACTGATGTATTGGTACAAAAGGCGTTAGCTGCTTCTGTAATAAACAAAGCAACCTGCGAGATCTCCAATACAGAATTTAGCTAAGCCCTGCCGGGTTTCACACCAAACTGCTTCTCTCTCCGTAGATACGAGGATGAAATACATAAACGGAGTGGCATGGAATTCACCTTCGTGGAGCTGAAAAGGGTAAGTGGCGGTTCATCTTCACGGGGCTGTGTGCGCATCTACAGCAAAGATGCACCTGCAGTGGAAGGAGTGTCTAGCGGTTAGGGCCCTCGCCTGGGCTCAGGAGACCTGGATTTGAGTCTCTGCTCTGCCACAGACTTGCTGCGTGGCCTTGAGCAAGTCACATCGTTTTTCTGGCGCAGGGCCTCAACGATATTTAGGTGCTTAATGTCCACTGATATCAAAGGAAGTTAGATGCCCAGATTTCTTTGAGGACCTGGGCCTCAGATCTCTGTGAAACAGGAATAGTATCAGCATGGTGAGGCGCTCAGATACTACATTCATGGGGGCCAGGTAAGCACCAATAAGAGGGTTGGGTTGGCTCCGTATTTGCATGAGAGACCTGCCCCTATAGGAAACCTTGGCTAGGTCTACACTACGGGGGGCACCGGCCTAAGATACGCAACTTCAGCTATGCGAATAGGACGAAGCTGAAGTCGGCATATCTTAGGTCGATTTACCTGGCCATGAGGACGGCAGCGAGTCGACCGCTGCTGCTCCCTCGTCGACTCTGCTTCCGCCTCTCGCCGTGGTGGAGTTCCGGAGTTGACGGCAGAGTGATCGGGGATGGATTTTATCGCGTCTACGCTAGATGCGATAAATCGATCCCCAATAGATCGATCACTACCCGCCGGATATACCCATAGAGCCTGGATACCCAGCACTAGGGGGACCAGACAGCAAGTGTGAAAAATCAGGACGGAGGGTGGGGGGTAATAGGAACCCATATAAAAAAAGCCCCAAATATCGGGACTGTCCCTATAAAATCGGGACATCTGGTCACCCTACCCAGCACAAAGAGACCAGCAGCCGTGAGTTGCGGGGCCCAGGTCAGCTGCCTGCAGAGCTAAAATAGACGTTCAAACCTCGGCTCTGAAACCCGGAAAGGGGGGAAGGATTCAGGGCCCAGGCTCCAGCCCGAGCCTGAACATCTACAAGGCCATTTTTAGCCCCGCAGCCCGAGCCCCACAAGCCCAAGCCCGTTCACCTGGGCTCTTTTGCTGTGTCGCCATTTCCCTACAGTGCTAAAGGCAGGGGCTCAGTAGATGACAACCTGGGCCATGAGGACCACAGACTGGTGGAGGCGATGTATTTTGAAACGAACCATGCACAAGTGAGGACCTGAGCACCTGTGGTTGCTAAAGACTGCATAGCATTTGGTGCAAAAGCATGGAGTATTAGCTGCCATGTCTTAGCCAAATTCTAATAGGCAAGATTCCTGTGCCGTTTCAAGTTGCATATACCACAGGGTCTCAGCTTGGGGTCATGATCCAGTAGGGTCGCAAGGATGGGTCGTAACCACCTTCCCTTCAGGGGCATCCTGGAACATTTTTCTACCTGAAGTCACAGTATGGAAAGGTTGCAAACCAGTGGCAGAAGTGTAATGCAGCCAGGCCCTGTTAAACAGCCACCATGTTCTACCCCAGAGGTAGCTTCACTTGTGACGAGTGAGTGGGAATCAATTGTTGTGTATATGGGTTTGGAATCTTTGGCAAGGAAAGGTAGGGTGTTATGAGCTGAGGAAAATGCTCACCATAAATGACTGTTCTTGTTAATTACAAGTTGTTCCCAAGCGTGCTCATGGTCTGGTAAGGGCAGTTTGTGCCGCTTTTGTTTATTGCATCAGTGTTTTCAACAATCTCTGCTTTTCCTTATGATTAAAAGGTGACTGTTTATGGGCCAGTTCTGCTTGTTTCCTTTTATGGAATGGCTATTAGCCAGGATGGGCAGGGATGGTGTCTCTAGCCTCTGTTTGCCAGAAGCTGGGAATGGGCGACAGGGGATGGATCACTTGATGATTCCCTGTTCTGTTCATTCCCTCTGGGGCACCTGGCATTGGCCACTGTCAGAAGACAGGATACTGGGCTAGATGGACCTTTGGTCTGACCCAGTATGGTCATTCTCACGTTCTATGCCCTACCTCCTTCCCTGCACTCAAGCACTAACAAAAAGAAATTCTATCTAGAGATCTTCTTCTCAGATCACCCACCCTCAATGGGAGCAGAAAAGCAGGGTCCCGCCAGCAACATCCACCATAGAATCATAGACTCATAGAATATCAGGGTTGGAAGGGACCTCAGGAGGTCATCTAGTGACACAACCCCCTGTTCAAAGCAGGACCAACACCAACTAAATCATCCCAGCCAGGGTTTTGTCAAGCCAGGCCTTAAAAACCTCTAAGGAAGAAGATTCCACCACCTCCCTAGGTAACCCATTCCAGTGCTTCACCATCCTCCTAGTGAAATAGTGTTTCCTAATATCCAACCTAAACCTCCCCCACTGCAGCTTGAGACCATTGCTCCTTGTTCTGTCATCTGCCACCACTGAGAACAGTCTAGATCCATCCTCTTTGGAACCCCCTTTCAGGTAGTTGAAAGCAGCTATCAAATCCCCCCTCATTCTTCTCTTCTGCAGACTAAACAATCCCACTTCCTTCAGCCTCTCCTTATAAGTCATGTGCTCCAGCCCTCTAATCATTTTTGTTGCCCTCCGCTGGACTCTTTCAAATTTTTCCACATCCTTCTTGTAGTGTGGGGCCCAAAACTGGACACAGAATGGATGGATAGTGTCCTGCAGAATGGATGGATAGTATCTCCAAAGGACACTGCTTTCTCCCAGGACTGGGTAATCAGTGCACAATGGAGAAGATCTCTCGCCCCAAGGCACAAGGCAGAGCCCAATGTACAGATCGTTTGTTACTAGCGCTGATATGTCTTCTTTGTCCCACAGGATTTAGACGCTGGTTCCATGCATAGAACTGAGCTGGAGGTAAAACTGCACGGGCTTCAAGAGTTGATGGAGTTAAAGAAAGCCGTGTACGAGCAGGTAAGATGCAAAGATAAGACCAGATGCCTACGTGTGTGTAACGAGGCTGGGGGAGCTGGGAGAAATTTTTCAGCCGACTACTGTCTTTCTGGTGAAAAATGCAGTTTCGGCAGCACCGAAACGTCGGGTGAATTTGTGTCGGCTGCACCCAATTGTTTGTTATGGGGGGAAATGCAAAGAAAAAGAATTGTGAAAAAATGTATCAGATTTCACTGCCGCGTTTGTGAACTCGTTGGGATTTTTCAGTTTGAAATGACTTCTTCTTTCAAAATGGCCTTTCAGTTTCTGTTTTCAAAGTCCCAAAATTTGTAAAAAAAAAAAGGTCAAAATGGAAACAAAGGGGATGGAAACAAAACATTTCATTGGATCCTAAATGATTTTTTTTGGCCGGACTTTTTAATTTGCCAACGTTTTTGAAAAGATTCATTCTTGGTCTGGCTGAAATTATGGGGGGTTTTGACGATTTTTTTGAAATGGTCAACGAACCCAAAAAATCTGTTATTCACCCAGCTCTATATGCCAGGGAAACCCAGTCACTTACTGGGCCATTCCATTCTGAGTGCAGCTGTGTAGCACACGGTTAGTGGATTAAAGCTCCCAAGACAATGCACCTGCTAGGAAACGTTGTATTCTCTCCATTCTGACCTGCAACGCTTTCGCAGACACATCTGTCTGGGAGTGAAAGGTAGACAGGTCAAAGCACCCTGTCCCAGATCTGAAATTTAGAACTAGCCAGAGTTGGAGAAGGAAGTGGGGGGGGGAAATTGTGCAAATGTTTTAATTTTTTTTTCAGGGATTTTTCCCCCAAAATTTTTGAAATAAAAAGAAAGAGATTTCAAAAGCTAGTGAAATGCCCAACAACTTCAGCTTGCTCTATAGTTCCTTAGAAAACATCAAGAAGTATCAACATTTTTGTTGAACATTCTTTTTCATTTCAAACATTCGACAGAACATTTCTAAATTTTGAAATATTTCTGCTAGATCTGCTGAAAAGGAGAGGGAAACTCACCTGCCCGACTGTCTGTCTAGGCATTTATACTGCATTCATCTCCCACGTCCCCTGAGCAGGTCTTCACTGCAGAGAAAGGTGTGTCCCTAACCTGGGTTAGCTAAAATAGCAACGAAGACAGTTAAAGCCTGTAGGGGATCCGGGAGCTATTCACCCGAGCTAAAAGCTGAGTTTCCATGGCTAACCCAAGTTATAAGAACACATCTGGTTTTTGCAGTGTAAACATACGTACAGACACACCCGGTCCATCCCAGAATGGAACGGACCTACTATATTTATTGACTCTTCTCTCTGCCCCAAAACATTCAAGAGAGAGATTGGAAGCGCAGCACCAGAGTTTCTTCTCATTCCAGAATTAACCAGGTGTCACTGTCCAGGTTCCCTCCAGAGATGGGAGCTCAGAGGTTATCATTGGCTCTGTGTTGAGCAATGCAGAGTGTTTTATAGGGTGCCCTGCCAGCTAAGGTAATAATTGGAGATATACCAATCTCCTAGAACTGGAAGGGACCTTGAAAGGTCATTGAGTCCAGCCCCCTGCCTTCACTAGCAGGACCAATTTTTGCCCCAGATCCCTAAGTGGCCCCCTCAAGGATTGAACTCACAACCCTGGGTTTAGCAGGCCAATGCTCAAACCACTGAGCTATCCCTGCCCCCTGTGAAATATGTCAAGCCTGGAGTGGCAGGGGAGTGGTACACTGAAGGAGCAGGGCTCCATCTCAGAGCTCGCCAGCCCCTGGACTAAGAGCTTTCTGAATGTGAAGACCACTTGAGCGCCTTGGCCATCCAGGACCTCTCAGAAAGGAGAGGGATCAGTTCTGGTCTCTTGTTCCCCTGGCTTTCCAAAGACCCCGGAGTCTACCTTTGGTGGGCTGATGAAGTCTCTTGACCTTTTCTGTACTTTACCCTCTCCCCAAGGTCGTGCCACAGAAGTCGAACCTTCTACACCATCACGGGGCCAGGTTCTGATCTCAGTTAGGCTGGTGTAAACCCAGAGTAACTCCATTAGGTCTGATTTCTCCTAACTTCAGTCTAACTTGACCAGTGGTGACCCAGTTGGGCCCCGATTCGGCAAAGTCCCGGAAGCATGTGTGATGGGCCATATGCATTTGCTGAGTGCTTCGTTGCACTGCAGAGCATGCTTAAGGTTAAGCAGACGCTTAGGCGCTTTGCTGCGCTGGGGCATTGTTCCTCATTTCCATTGGGGAGTAGGAGCAGAATTTGGCCCACTGATTTCCTTGGAGTCATTCCAGATTTACGCCACTCTCAATGAGATCAAAATCTGGCCTACTGAATAGAACAAACTACCCCTGAGCGTACGTCTGCAATAAAAAAAACCTCACGGCATCAAGTCTTAGAACCTGGGACAGCTGACTCGGGCGCCGGGGGCTACCAATTGCAGTGTAGATCGGGGGTAGGCAACCTATGGCACGCGTGCCGAAGGCGGCACACGAGCTGAGTTTCAGTGGCACTCACACTGCCCGGGTCCTGGCCTTTTATCACAGTGTAGATGTAGCCTGTGTCATTTTCGTAACAGGATATTGTTAAGAGAAATAGCTTAGTGAGAGTCAAAGGAAGGGGATTAAGGCACATTAGCATCAAAAGAATAGCATCTGCCGTTAAGCTAGCTAGGATGAAATTACAAGCCCAGTGCTGCAAGGCATATACTTGTCTCCAGCTGGGATCTGGAGGGAATCCTCAACCAGCACCCTTATCCGCAGCTCCTCTCTGGCACTTTATCACACAACCGGTGCCTTCTAACCTTGTTCAACCTTCCCCCGAAGCACCTGGAACAGGCCGCTCTCCAGGGAATGGGCTCGGCCGTTCCATTTCGGAAGCGCGCTGAGCGACAGTCATCTTCAAACTCGCACCAGGAGCGTTGCCTAGGCGCCGACTCCGTGGGTGCTCCGGGGCTGGAGCACCCACAGGAAAAAAAATAGTGGGTGCCTGGCACCCACCAGCCAGCCACCGATCAGCTGCTCAGCAGCGGGTGGGAGGCATTGGGGGGCAGTGCGCAGAGCGGGGGCAGGAAGGGGCGGAGCGAGGGTGGGGTGTGCTCGGGGCAGGGCAGGAAGAGGAGAAGGGGCGGGGCATGCTCGTGGAGGTGGTGGGGCAGGGTGGCAAGAGGCGGGGCAAGGGTGGGTCCTTGCAGGGCAAAGATGGAGTGGAGGTGAGGCCTCGGGGCAGAGCGGGGGTGGAGCACCCACCCAGAAAGAAAGTCGGTACCTTAATAGCACAGCCTCCGCCTCAATGAATTGACCCAGAGAATGCAGCTGATGCTCAGTTGCGTGGTGCTGATGTACCATTGTAACATGCAAGTGAAAAAGCCTCTGCTTTTCAACAGTAAAGCGCCAAGTGCTTTCCAAAGCAGGCCAGTATCATTCCCCCTGTTTTCTAGGTGGGGGAACTGCGGCACACATCACCCAGCCGTGCACTGGGACTAACCCCCAGGTTTCCTGAGGGCTAGGCCTGTGTCCTAGCCACTAGCCTTTACTGCCTCCTGATTGACTTTATAAGCTGCCAGGCTGTCTCCCAGTCCTGGCTGTGCTGCTGGAAAAGGATGTACTGGAGACGGGAGGAAACCATCACTGTCCACCGCAGCACCTACGGGCTGGCTGTACACGCCCTTCGCTATGTTCCCAGCCGCCTCTTGAATTAATTTCTGGTGGGAATTCACACTGTTGACTTTGGCAGCCTGTGATGTTCTTTCATCCACCCTTTGTGCAAAGAAATTATACCTGCCCCGGCCGTTCCGCAGACTGAGCCTGTTTGCAGGTTATGCTACTTTTCTAGCAACCCTTGTGGAGCTATTTGACATCAAGGATCTTGTTTCCTGGATCCCTCGCTTTGCCTCCTCTTTTCCAAAGCTACAGGGGCCGAGGGACCAAATCTTTCTTCTATGGCAAGAGCTCTGGGGGAAGGTCTCTAAGGGTATGTCGACACTGCATTGTAAACGTGGGTCTGGAGGACCGCGTTTGTGTTTCCAAACCCACGCTTGAGCGGCCACACTGAATCGGAAACCTGGGTTTACACTTGCTAGCTCCAGCTCTCACAGTCATGTTAACGCATCCACACTACTCTGCGTAGACCTCCTGCCTTGAGTCTTCAGCTAGAGTTGTGGCCACACTGCAGAATGACAGGGCTTGGGTTCTGACCTATCCCCCTAGCAGGGTCATAGGACCTGGGTCACGAGTGCTTGCTGACTCCAGTCAGATTGATTTGTGTGTGGACAGGAGGACTTCGGCTCAACCCTACAGGAGAACTTGGGCTTAGACACACCCTAGCCATGTTATCTGTTGTGCATAGTTTTCCCCTGGTAAAATTCAAAATGGAGAGTGAAAGGTCCCTTTAACAGCATTATACAGTAATGTCTTCTGGGACTTCCATCGTAACTTACTTTTGTTGGTCCTGCTGATATGGTAAGTCTGGATTGTGGGTAGAGCAAGGGGGAGTCAGGACTTCTGGGTTCTGTCCCCCACCTGTGGGAATATAGCCTAGAGCAAGTGAGGCTTGGGAGGCAAGATTCCTCCGTTCTACTTCAGCCTCCAGGCTGCACTCCGCTGGGAGAGAAAACCTTGGTTCTCTTCTCAATGAAAAACTTTCCTTTGAAATTGATTTGTCAAATAGTCAGGAAAAGCCACCAAAAAACATTTGAACATGAAATAATCCCCCTTTTTGAACCACTCCTAGTCCTCCCTGCGGTAACTGATACGCAACCTAGCCCTTAGTTTGAATGGGTTTCCTCCGTTATTCTGTAATGACAGCCGCATTAGCAGAGACGTTCTTGGGCACAATTCTGCTCTCACGTGCGTTTCGCAGCCTTCTAACTCCACTTACCTGATTCTGCTCACCCGTATAACGGCGGCAGTCACAAGTAACACCGCTGAGTTACTCCTGATTTATACTGGTGTGAATGTGAACAGAATCAGGCCCTTTGTGCATGGAAACTGCTCCAGCGTATGAATTCTCCCACATTAACCTTTCCTCCAACAACCCCTATAAATTTACCTGGGGATCAAGCCGCAATGGGGAAAAAATACACTTAAAATCCTGGTTTCAGAGTAGCAGAGAGATTTGTCACCGGTAACAGATGAATCATCCATCCAGTCCAAGTCATTGTTCCCCCAGTCAAGGAGAGGTAATGCAAACAAAGCCATAAATGCCCTACCTTCTAGCAAAGCCTTCGGTACGAGGGTTACAAAAGCGTGGAATAAAATAATGTTGACGGAGACAAAAGGCTGAAAATGCAGAGACTTAGTGTAAAGGGGTAAACGAGGAATAACCCCACTGAAATCAGGCGTGTTATGCCATCATGAGAGGAAAATGAGACCCATAGTGAGATGCAGAGTGAAAGAGGATTATCGGGCATTCCACTAGTTTACGATCCCTTCAGGTTTGGTCTTGTCTGAGTACCAATGGCACAGGAGTGTGGCTTCCAACATAGATTAGGGTGTCTTTTTTTTTATTTGCTGAACCATGTCTGCATCTGTTGTCACTTCCCCCGAGTCAGCAAGAACAAACACCCCAGAGTCAGGAGCTGCAACATGTGTATACGGGCTGATATGTGCATACCACTACTGCCGAGTGTTGGATGGAGTCACGCCTTCTCATGTGCAGGAAAAGGCACAGGACATATAGTTCCCATTTACCTTTTGGGTGGCGATGGTGGGGGATGGCTTAATATTGAGTGGTGGACAATGGAGAGCTCCCTTTAGTTCGGCTGTATTCCCAGAGAAAAGCCTCTTAGTCCTGTGTCCGGCTGCTAGACCCTGTAATCATGAGACGGTAGCAAGCCCATGCCACGGATAGTTTCCTCATGGAGGGCATATGTAAGCAAGGACACACGGCCACCTTAGCTCTGCAACGTGTGCAGGTGCCGCACTGCCCTCTACTGGATGGCAGGCATGTGTCATAGGCCGCATATTGTCAGGAGCTAATGGCGATTCTTCTTAAGTGCTCAGGGGCCTTTGCTGCAGCATGTGGACCCACATTCTATCTATAGCATTGGTGTGGAGTCCCAGGGGGGCATGTTGTGCTGTCCAAAGTCAGCCCTGAAGTCCGTGGGCAGCCACAGTATGTCAGCAGGTATCTGGCACAAACTAGCTAGCTAAGAACGCAAGAATGGCCACACTGGGTCAAACCAATGGTCCATCTGGCCCAATATCCTGTTGTGGCAGATCGCAGACTCACCGGCACAATGCCTCCTACTATCATGCCTGCCATAGTCCCCGTGTCCCTCCCAGACTCTGGTGCCCTCTTATCTTGGGGTGCTGCCCCACAGCAGTGCCCCCACACTCTGGGTCCCCCTCCCAGGGGAACCTCCACCTCCTATGCCCACCTTGCCTCAGTGGCTACTGTCAGTCGTCATCTAGCCCCCTTTTTCTGGGGCAAACTGCAGTCTGCAATGGCCACTCATCACTGGCAAGGGGGTTGGACCAGCTGCCTCTGCCTATACCTGGGCTGCACCTCGGGGGTCCCAGTACCTCCTTAGGCCTTTACCAAGGCCTCAGCCGGGGGAGTTGCCAGGCTGGAGCGCCCCAGCTCCTTATGCCCTTCCCCAGCCCTGCTCTGCTTCAGGTACCCTTGTGCTCCCACGCAGCTAGGTCCTTCTCGCTCCAAAGCTAGAGAGAGATTGACTGTCTTCTGGCTCTGCAACTCTTTTATAGGGCCCAGCCTGGCCCTGATTGGCTGCCTCCCCACCTCTTCTTATTGGCTCCCAGCCCTCTCCAAAGGCTAGCTTTTAACCCTTTCAGGGCTGAAGCGGGGTGACCGCCCCGCTACACCGGTCTTCCGACAGTGGCCAGTACCAGACGTTTCAGAGGGTATTAACAGAACAGGGCAATTATCGAGTGATCCATCCCCTGTCATCCAGTCCCATCTTCTGGCCATCAGAGGCTTAGAGAGCATGGGGTTGCATCCCTGACCATCCTGGCTAATAGCCATCGACGGATCTATCCTCTATGAGCTTATCTAATATTTTTATATACTTGTGGCCTTCACAGCATCCCCTGGCAATGAGTTCCACAGCTCTCCCATTAAGTCACACCCCCATGGCCCTTACCCCACATGAGCATGGCATCTGGGTATTGAAGGTAATAATTGGAGATATACCAATCTCCTAGAACTGGAAAGGACCTTGAAAGGTCATTGAGTCTAGCCCCCTGCCTTCACTAGCAGGACCAATTTTTGCCCCAGATCCTTAAGTGGCCTCCTCAAGGATTGAACTCACAACCCTGGGTTTAGCAGGCCAATGCTCAAACCACTGAGCTATCCCTCCCCCCCATTGACATGATCACAAACTCTTGCTAAATCAACCATCACCCGCTAGTGCTCTCATGCAACATGAGCTCATCGTTTTGCCCAGGATCTGGGAGAATTAGAAATCCCAGCAATGGCCAAACCCAGAGCCACTCCTCTGAGCCCCAGCCCAAACCTTGGGGAGGGTTGGTTGAATTAAGCAGGACACCAGAGCCAAACCACTCCATGGTGGGGTTTGCAAACCTGCGCCTTGACTTATGAAAACTTCCCACCTCCCAGCTGCGTACGGGAGGAATTGAGCTGGCCCCGCACAGCTGACTATAACCTTGCTTCACACGTGTCCGCTCAGTTCTCCTCTCCTCCCCGCCATCCAGGAGCTTCAGGAGCTGCTGGCAGAAATCAAGGACATCTCCGTCGTCCTGGGGATCGATAACAGATGCAACCTTGACCTGAGCCGCATCGTGGAGGAAGTGAGGGCGCAGTATGAAGCCCTGGCTTTCAGGAGCTGGGAGGAGGCAGAAGCCGTTACCTGGAGCAAGGTACACGGCTCTCTCTTGTGGGAGACATGACGCAAAGCCATTGGTGTGGGGGAGGAGGAGAGAACCTGCCTAGAAACCATGGGGACTGGTGAGCGGTAGATAGACAGAGAGGTGGTGGAGAAAGAAGAGGAGCAAGGGGAAGTGAGAGAGTTAGACAGCGTCTGTCCCCGGCACCCGCGAGGGACCAGCTCCCTGCAGAATCCCAGGCGCGGCTGCAAGGCAGGGAGGGGGTGACGCCGTCTCAACTCTTCCCCGCAGCTGAACGAAGGAACCACCCACTCCGCCACATACAGGGACCAGCTCTTCAGCGGCCGGCGGGAGATCGCGGAGCTGACCATACACATTCAGAAGCTGAGGACCAGCATCGTGTCCCTGAAGAGTCAGGTGAGGCCTGGGCCCTGGGAGAGAGGAAGCCGCGGGCATTGGAAACACAAGAGAAACGGCAGCCGCCCCCCAGGTCCGAGCCAGGTGCCCGCGCACACCCGTCCCTCCCCCTCTTGGGATGAGTCTGCCGGGGGAGTCTCTCGTTATTCTCTGTGTTACCCCGGTGCTTACAGGCCTCAAGTGAGATCAGGGCCTCATCGTGCCAGGCGCTGCACAGACACACAGTGGGAGACAGGCCCTGCCCCAAAGAGCCCACGGTCTAAATAGCCCAAGGGTGGGAGGGGAAACTAAGGCAGAGAGAGAGGGGGGCTGTGATTTGCCAGTGATTTGTTGTGGAGGGGAGAGTGGGGGTGGAGGTGGGAGAGGGCTTTGGGGGGGCAGTGTCATGGGGTGGGGGTGGGAGAGGGCTATGGAGGGAGCGGGTGGGGGATGTCATGGAGTGGAGGATTATGGAAGGAGAGCCCGGGGGTTGGGGTGCCATGGGGGTTGGGTTGGGGGAGAGTTCTAGGGGGAGAGCGGGGCTGGGGAGAAGGTTATGGGGAAAGTTGGGGTGGAGGTGGGGGCAGATGTGATAGGTGGGGAGGTTGGGGGAGAACGGTTATGGGGGGAGAGGGGAAGATCTATTATGGGTGGAGAGAGGATTATGGAGGCAAAAAGCACTTGGAGAAAATAGCTGCTGGCCCGTCCTGCTGTTTCTAAAATTTGGGAAGTCTCCCAAAAGTAGCAACTCGAGCATTTCAGACCCCCCCCACACACTCCCCATAGACCCACTGCAGCAGCAGCAGCAGCAACCCCCAGACCTCTTCATTTATGCTTCAGGCAGAAAAGCAGCCAGAGATCAACTGAGGCTCAGAAAGGCTGTGCAGGAAATCAGGGGTGTGCGCCTGGACCCCTAGTCATGGGGGTGGGCGCGGGGGCTCAGGGGCTCAGCACCCGCTGCCCACCTCACGGCGCTTCCCTTCCCCTTTGCTGCCCCAGTGCCTGCGTTTGGAAGAGGACATCAAAGAGGCCGGGGGGGACGGCCAGTTTGCCCTCCGGGATGCTGAAGCCAAGCTGGCCGAGCTGGAGGAAGCCCTGCAGAAAGACAAGGCGGACATGGCTGGCTTGGTGAAGGAGTATCACGAGCTGATGAACATCAAGCTGGCCCTGGACGTGGAGATCCTCACCTACAGGAAGCTGGTGGAAGGCGAGGAGAGCAGGTGGGTCAGAGGGACGCGTGCACGGGAAAGGACATGCTTGAGCCTCCTAGGAGAAAACCAGGCACCCAGCGCATGAGTCTGGCTCTTTAAAGGCCGGCTCCAATGTCCTTTCAAGTCAATGGAGAAGCAGATCCTGAGCCTCATCCTTGTCTCTGCTGCTGGCTGAACCAAACCTCTGGGCCTGAAACCTCCTGCCCCAGATGTGGGCATGTTCACATCCGGACCTGAACTCTGTAGCTTAGAGGAGTCTCCAGACATAACACAGAAGGTGGCAGGGTAACACAGAGGGACCAAGCTGTGCAGTCAGCTACATCTGTGCAAACCCATTGGAGCAGGGAGCAGGGGGTCCCCAACTGAGACATCTCGAGGGGGACCCACACGGGAGAAATTGTGCAATAGTGGATTGAATTATTTAATCATTTAATTTTTTGCATTTTCATAATAGGCTACTCAGCTGAAGCTTTAAAACTCTGTGGGAACTTGTTATATAAAATACGGTAGTTAATTCACTTCAAGATGTACCAGTGAGAACACAGAGACACAAACGTACAGAGCCCCCACCTCCAATCACCGTACAGCGTGGGTCCAGTCTAACTGAGCTCAGAATTTAGTCAGTGGGGTTTTTTCGGGTGTGAACATCACACTATAACTATATCTGTACGCAATAGTGAAATATGGACAGATGGCTAAAGACGGGTAGTGTTAAGGGGTACACAGACAGCTGATTGATCTGGAAGGGGGTACGCGGGTAGCTGGTAGATCTGGAAAGGGGTATGCAGGGAGATGGTTGATCTGGAAGGGGGTACACAGGCAGCTGGTAGCTCTGGAAGGGGGGTTGAGGGGAGCTGGTTGATCTGGAAGGGGGTACGCAGGTCAGCTGGTAGATCTGGAAGGGGGGTTGATGGGAGCTGGTTGATCAGGAAGTGGGTATGCAGGTCAGCTGGTAGATCTGGAAGGGGGGTTGATGGGAGCTGGTTGATCAGGAAGTGGGTATGCAGGTCAGCTGGTAGATCTGGAAGGGGGGTTGAGGGGAGCTGGTAGCTCTGGAAGGGGATATGCGGGCAGCTGATAGATCTGGAAGGGGGTACGCAGATCAGCTGACAGATCTGGAAGGGTGTATGCAATACTCTCTTGTGTACAGAGTCAAATTCTGTCTTCATCTCCACCCCTGTAACCCCATTCAAGTGGGGACAGTACGCAGGATCAGGTCCTACATCCATTTCCACCTATCTAACCTCCCTGAGGTCATTCGGGTCACTGCGCTTGGGTATCACATTGCTTGGAGGGCAGCATTTTGCACAAGGGTCTGAAACCCGTCTGTGTTCCATAGCCTCTTAACGTCTGTCTTTACCTTCCCAGCATGGAGTCCCCGACATGCCCTGTCGTCAGCAGCATCCACTCCAGCCCTAGGCACTGTAAGCATCTATTACTATAGCTTGATGCAAGTGGCAGCTGTAGGAAAAATAAACACCGAGCCACTACTGTCCTCTCCTTTCCCTGCAGTTTCATCCATCTCCAGCTTCTCGGGGTCATCCCAGCTGGCTTCTCGAGCGAGGGGCAATTCTACCTACGGAGTGACCCGAAATGGAGCGGTGGCAGAGGCCGTCCTCACCAGGAGCCAGAGCAGCGGCTCAGCAAGTCGGGATGCAGGCGAATGGCCCAGTGGGGCACGTCCGAAGCATCGCTTGCTGTCCGATGAAGAACACCGCCGTGTGGAGTCGATCCCTGCGGAATAGATGCCAGACACGTTGACAACTGTGCCTGAACAAGACCAGAATGCCTCCTCCTGAAGCCCAATTCTTGCCAACGTCTGCGGGGCCAAGAATGGGAATCAACCTCAAACCAGTTCTTCCCAGTGTTTCCTTGACACCTTCCCAACTCCATCACTGGTTAGAAGTGGGACCCCCATCCTGGCAGAACTTTCTTTGAATGTGCCCAATTCTCACACCCCAGCCCCAGCAAACTCATCCTGATCCTAACTCCCTGAGGCGGGGCTCGTAAGGCTTAATTCATTGATGTGCTTTGAGATCTTCAAACTGAAAGCTCTGCAGAAGGAGAAAGTGTTATTACTTAGGCTCCAACAATGGTAAACTGAAGGATAGTAGCAACATAGTGGAAGGTAGCATGGGGGAGCCTGGTGGGTAGAGCATTGGACTCAGGAAACGTGGGTTCTATTCCTGACTCTGCTGGGTGAGCCATGTCCCTCCATATGCCTCAGTTTCCCCATCTGTGAAATGAGGATAAGGTTATTGACCTCCTTTGCAGAGCGGTTTGAGATCTCAGTGCTAGATAAGAGCTAAGTATTATGAGTTATTTTACCAGTATTACCAAATGATTTCTCGTGTTCCTTCTTACTTTCATTCTTTGGTTTGTGCGGATTTGCGTTAGGGTCTCTTTCACCAGCTGCTGATGTGATGCGTGCGAGCCTTCTCAGCCACATGAGTTGGCAGAGTCTGTGTTTGGTGAGGTTTCACCCCTGGCGCTCTGGCTACTCAGGGGAAAATTTTGTGTAGACCCAGAATCTTCAGTCAAAGGCTTTTTTCCTACTGCCAGTGGGGACTCTGTCTTGAGGGTGTCTTTTAAAAATAAAATAAAATAATCGCGACCTCAGGTACGCTGGTGTAAATCCGGAGCAACTCCGCTGACTTCAAAGGAGTCTGGCCCAGATTCTGATCTGAATTACAGTGCTGTAAAAACGGGTTTACTTTACCTGGGTCAATGGCGTTAGGGCTTGTCTGTAATCTCATTCCCACTAGCATAAACCCAGAATGACTCCACAGCAGGTTTATCCTAGTGTGAGAGAGATCTTAAAAGAAACCCGTACGTTTGTAAGTGTCCTTCTCTGTGTTGCTTGCTAATGGCCCAGTATATTGACACTGAACATAGTTTAGAAATCTATTATTTTTTTATTGTTTCTCCTCAATTTGGGGGTGGGCGGGACAGGTGCACTTTTCTCAACTGGACAGTAAAGCTAGATGGGTCCGTTTTACTTGCGGGTCGTGGTGCTTCGAGAAGCAAGGTGCTGAATCCTCCTTTACTAGATGCCTCAACCCAGCACCTTGCATGGTTGGGTGCTCATGGAAGTGCCGTAGGAAATCCCATTGCACGCTGGCTGTTCCGTATCCTTTCAGTGCCGACCTCTGCACCCTTTAGCAGAGAAGCAGCACAAGGCGGGGACGCCACTCAAGGTCCACTTAAGCCGGGTGAAGTAGACCCAGTGCACGAGGGAGACCATCCTCCTCACAGAGCTCCGGGAGGCTACACAAAACCCAACGCGACTGTAAAAGACAAGCCTCAGTGCAGGGAGGGAGGTTAGTTGTTATTTGTTCTCGGCTATTTATTGGTTGTCATTTAAAGAGAATAATCAACATTATATATATATATATATATATTTCATAACTTATGATGTCGCTTTTAACTTAATTCGCTAGATCCCCAGCTGATGCAAATCAACACGGTCCCATTGAAGTCAGTGGAGACATGCCAGCTGAGGATCTGGCTGTGTGTATATATTTGTTTCCCTCTTGCACAGACTCAAGTATACCCTGTGTTGCAGTATTGCTTTGTACCAAGGGCCAATGTCTACACAAAGCCAATGGGCTTGCTTTGGTGGCAATGAGTCAATCGCAAGGCCCTTTTTGTATGTTTCTGTTAAGCGTGTTGCAATATTTCCACGTGTTTCTGTAGGGTCGCCACCTGCTATGGCACCCGTGTAACCAGCGTGTCGTCTGCGCTGCGCTATGGCTGTGTTATTAAAGTATTATTCCGAGTGGGTGTAGCCGTGTGGGTCCTAGGTTATTAGCAAGACCAGGAGAACCCACATGTCTTCTGGGTGTGGTGTTCTGTCCCACCTAGTGGCACCGAGACCACTTAGAGAGAGAAATAAAATGAGTCTGTTCTACAGCCTTATCTAACAAGCCGTTGGGTTTTAGCTCCTGTGGTAGAGGGTCATGCACTAAGCTCCAGAGGTCCCAGGTTCGATCCCACCCACCGCTGACCAGGGTCTGTTGGGGTTACACTACCTCTTCGGAAACAACAGTGGAACGTCTCTTCTCCAACAACCTCCTCCTCCCTGAAAATTGCACCAGCATCTCCCCTCAAATAATAAAGTCTCCCTCCTTTGCCAAGAGCAAGTTTGAGAACAACCTTGGCAAGAAAGCAGAATATTGCATCCAGAAGAAATACACACAGAGAGAGATCAAGAAACCGTATGGGAAAGGTATACCAAACATGGGTGGTGACTGGATGTGAATGTAAGGTGTAGCAACCTGAACTCCCACGGGACACTACTGAGCTCTCATTCGATGCCATGGAACTTTTCGTAAGAGCAGAGACTTCTCTACACACAAACTTGAACCAGTTTAATAAAGCAGTGCCAACCCCTGTGTGGACACCCTTATTTCCATTTAGGAATGGCTTAATAAAGACTTAGCTTAAGCCTATTCCTTATTGATTTAAGCTCAACCAAATGAATCTATGCTCCAACCAGAGTAACTGTCCACACAGCATTTTGCACTTGTTTAACTGGTTTAGTACCATAAGTTAGACCAGTACAATTCTACATATAGCCAAGCCAGCCCTACTGTGCTGGCTCTATCCTAACTTGGGGAAGCAAATTCTGCATCCTGGGATACAATCTCCTTTTTTATCTTATGCTCTAACCTGTAATGCCATGTTGCTGTTTGCTGTTAAATAGCTGCTGTGTTCCACCCCAGAGGCAACTGCATTTCACAGATGGGCGGAGAGATCCCGGTATAGCTCTTTGGCTCTTTTATTAATATCTTGCAAAGTCTTTTTCAGGCTCTGGAGAAGCTCAAGGCAACATTTTCAGACGTGGGTGCCTGAAGCTCGGCACCAAAATCCATATTTAAGGAATCTAAATGAAAGTGGCTAGCGCCTCTGAAAACCAGGCCCCGTTGATTTAGGCGCTTTGCTGTGGAATTAAGTGCCTAAATTTAGCCACCCAAACGTCTACAACATACCATCATCCCAAACAGAAAATGATACGTTGATTTTAATGGGGGAGCAGATGGTCCAAGAGGACTCAGAGGGGTAAGGAGGGTCTCCCACCAGCACTGACTCACCTGAGAGTTGCCGTCACAGGTAGGGTGTTTTATACATCCGCTGACATCCTGTTTACTCGATTTCAGAATGTCTCCCAACTCGGGGAGCACTTGTCACGACAACGCTCCCTTGCACAATACCGGCATGGAGCTTTTACTGGAATGATCACATTCCTTCCTGGAAAGGCGAGGCCACCAGCCTTGCAAAGTACCTGCCCCGCACATCTCTGCTCTGACTGTCCCCAGGAACAGCAGTGCAAAGACTTCCCTCTTCTTGGCTGGATCACTCGGCGGTACATGAGATGGGATGAAAACTATAATGAAAGATGTAAGACCTGGTCTAAAGCCCTTTGAAAGCAATAGAAAGACCCCCTCATTCATTCCAGCGGGGCTGGAATCAGGCCCATGAACACTTGTTGGTTGCCTGATTGGCCTGTGCGGTTAGCCATTATTCGCAGCCTTTCCAGGTTGCTTCCATTGGGAGGAGAAATCGCTGATAGGCAACAAAAACTTGGTTTCAATGAATCGGCGCTTTCCAATAAAACCAACGTTTTGTCGAAGAAGTTCCCCACCTGCTCTGTTTTAATAGACTAGAATGAATTAATTCATTGGGCCAGAGAGAGAGCAAACATGAGACCCAGCCTTGTGCATTCACCTGGGAAGTAGGAGATCCAGGGTACATCTACACTGGAATGACTGACCCACGGCACAGGGTTGCATCCCTGACCATCTTGGTCAATAGCCATTGATGGACCTATCCTCCATGACTTTATCTAGTTGTTATTATTTTTTTTTTGTTAAGCCAGCTATACTTTTGGCCTTCACAACATCCCACAGCAATGAGTTCCACGGGTTGTGCGTTGTGTGAAGTACTTCCTTTTGTTTGTTTGAAACCTGCTGCCTATTGATTTCATGGGGTCGCTCCTGGTTTTTGTGTTATGAGAAGGAGTAAATAACGCTTCCTTACTCACTTTCTTCATACCATTCATGATTTATAGACCTCTATCATGTCCTCCCACACCCATAAGCATCTTTTTTCTAAGATGAACAGTCCCAGTCTTTTTAATCTCTCCCAATGATTTTCTAGGGACTTAAAAGTTAGACATGGTGATGCCCAGCAACTATCACCATGCGTACGTTTCTTTGTGAATCTACTTCTCAGTGTGGCCAACGCTAGCAATTTATCATGAGTCTTCCTTTGCCCTAGCTGCCATCACTCAGAGCACCGGAGTTCCTATAGCAGCGGAAAAAACCCTTCCATCACTGCTGCATCTCTGCTACAGGAGTTATGCCAGCATAGCCACGGTGCTGTAGATATGCCATTACAGTCCCCGTAGTGTAGACATAACCAGCGTGAGTTCCTTAAGCTCAGACTCTGATGAGGTTCAACAAGGACAAATGCAGAGTCCTGCACTTAGGAAGGAAGAATCCCCTGCACCGCTACAGACTGGGGACCGACTGGCTAAGCAGCAGTTCTGCAGAAAAGGACCTGGGGATTACAGTGGCGAGAAGCTGGATATGAGTCAGCAGTGGGCCCTCATTGCCAAGGCGGCCAACAGCATACTGGGCTGCATGAGTAGGAGCATTGCCAGCAGATCGAGGGAAGTGATTCCACTCTATTCAGCACCGGTGAGGCCACACCTGGAGTACTGTGTCCAGTTTTGGTCCCCCCGCTACAGAAGGGATGTGGACAAATTGAAGAGAGTCCAGCAGGCATCTGGGGCTTTAAGAAAGACACCATTCCACCTCCACCCTCACCATCCCCCCGTTAGGTCTCAATGTGGCACTTGGAGGTTTCAGCACACTGGGTGTCAAATGGATAATGAACATGATAACAGGTTTCAGAGTGTTAGTCTGTATCAGCAAAAACAATGAGGAGTCCTGGTGCTACAATTCTTGATGTCTGATTTCTACGCAAAAAAATAAATGGACACAAATCAGCCATCAGGAATTGTAACATTCAAAAACCAGTGGGAGAGCACTTCAGTCTCCCTGGACACTCAATAACAGACTTAAAAGTGGCCATTCTTCAACCAAAAAACGTCAAAAACAGACTCCAATGAGAAACTGCAGAACCAGAATTAATTTGCAAACTGGACACTATGAAATTAGGCCTGACTGGAGTGGCCGGGTCACTACAAACAGTAATTTTCCCTCTGTTGATACTCACACCTTCTTGTCGACTGTTGGGAATGGGCCATATCCACCATGATTGAATTGGCCTTGTTAGCACTGACCCCCAACTTGGTAAGGTAACTCCCATCTTTTCATGTACGGTATATACCTGCCTACTGTATTTTCCACTCCATGCATCTGATGAAGTGGGTTATGGCCCACAAAAGCTTACGCCCAAATAAATTTGTTAGTCTCTTAAGGTGCCACAAGCACTCCTTAAACATGATAATCTAGCTCTTGAATCGCTCTGTACCTTCATTTCCAATCTGTCAAATGAGGGAGAGAACAATTAAGTCTTTATTTGTATCGTGGTGGTAGCATCTGGGAGTCCAAGTCACGGCTAGGATCCCATTGTGCAAGGCGCTGTACAAACAGAACAAAAAGATGGTCCCTGAACCAAAGAGCTTATAAGCGAAGTATAAGACAAGGGACACCAGATGGACGGGGTAGCACATGGAACCAAGTCATACTTCCTGATCTCCCAGGGATTCACTGGGCCTGATTCTCTTCCCGGGATAACCACATTAACAACTCTTATACAGCACTTTCTATCTGTTGTTCTCAAAGCACTTCACAAAGCAGATCGGTATCCTTATCCCCCTTTCACAGCGGGGGGGAAACTAAGGCACGGAAAGGTGATATGACTTGCCCAAGGTCACCCGTCAGCAGAGCCAGGAAGGGAGCCCAGCTCTCCTGAGTTGCAGATCAGGTCACACTGCCTCCCTAGCAGATGAGTGAAACATCTCCTGATTTACACTGGCATAAAGTGACTTCAGAATCAGGCCCATCAACAATTGCGAGGGGCTCGTCTTGTTGCGGAGATGGAGGCTGCGGCGAAGCTGCATAATTCCGGGTGAACCCACTACCATCCTCTGAGCTCCACCCCTGCCAGGACCAGGAGTGGAAGAGGAGGCGAAGAAAACAATGCTGGCTCGGAGAAGCAGCTCCCCACATTTTAGACCCGAGGGATTTGCCAGGGGATCCAGCTGTCGGTTCCCCGGCTGCCACAACATTGACTTGGGTGGAGCCCCGCCTGGTTTGCAAATTGTGAAACAGACCTGAGAGAGATTGTACCTGGGTGCAGGGCTCCCCCTAGAGACGGGATCTGGCAAAGCCCTTAGCCTCCAGCCCAGCCAGTGAAGAACAAAGCAGCGCTTGTGTGAAGCTTTCTGAAATGAAGGGTGCATGAAAGCTGGAGGATTAATGACCTCGCTCTGAATAGCACCGACCTCTCTGGATGGCAGGGTGGGCTGAGGTGCTGCAGAGAGAGAGGGAATGAAAAGGGTCATATTTCCAAAACCGAAATAAATAGCTAATTGTTTGGAGGGCAGGGATGGGTTGCGGGGGTGGATTTGCACATTTGACTCGGGGCGAAATGGGGGCAGTTTGAGACATGAGATCATGGGAGGGTTGTGAGCATCCCTGTCTCTGCCAGCAGCCACGGCTCTGTGTTGTAAGACAGGGTCTGCTCCTAAGACCGGCCTCCCTTGCTAAAGAGCGTCTACACCCCTTTGTATCTCAGCCTCCTGGGAGATTGGACAGTGGAGAGGAGAGTGAGGTCTGGGGGTGAGAGTAGGGGGTTGGGAGACAAGCCTAGTGGTTGAAACAGGGGACTGGGCCTCAGGATTTCTGTGTTTTATTCCTAAGTCTGGGAGGGGAGTGAAGTCTAGTGGTTGCAACAGGGAAGTCGGGACTCGTGGGTTCTATTCTTAGGTCTGGAAGAGGCCTGGAAATTAGGACTTCTGGGTTCCCACGTCTTCCAGTGACTCACTGGGTGACCGTAGGCAGGTCTTGGCACCACTCTGTGCCTCAGTTTCCCCATCTGCAATGGGAAAACTAAAACAGACCTTGGGGGAGGGAAGACAGTTTAATTAATGTTTGGCCTCCTCAGATGGAAGGAATAACAGCTGACGGCCCCTTTGTGACATGCCCAAGCTTGGAGGGAGTCACTCTGACTTTACTGCTGTGATTCTCGCCCTTCCCCCTCCATGTCATTATCCCTGCTTCTCATGTCAACTCTAAGGGCCAGACAGCCTCAGCTGGGGTAAATCAACATAGCTCCTCTTACCCCAGCTGAGGATCTGGCCCTAAATTTAGCTCTTAGGTGCTCCGTGATGGGGACCAGATTTCAATTCATTTCAATGGGAGTTCGGCGCCTAAATGCCTTTTGGGGATGCAGCCCGTATCTTTCTGATTGTCCAGTCAAGCACCGTGTCAGCTTGGGCTACTGACACAGCTCTAGAGAGCAGACTGAAGGATCGATCGCCCCTGCTCCTGCTTGGCTCCCCAGGAGCATACGGCCTGGGATCTAACAGGCCTAACTCCTAGGAAGGGGGGTTGTTTGGCCTGCTGGCATCTGTAAATTGCCTTCTGTCTACCAAAGAGGCAACCTGGGCGAGGTCATGTCTGGTATGGGGCCAGCTTCGGTTGGTGAAAATGATGAACTGTGGGCCGGAGGAAGAGCTCTGTGTAAATTTGAAAGCTTGTCTTCCACACCCACCTTGTCTCTTTAATATCCTGGGACCAACCCGGCTGTCACAACACTGCAAACTTCCCTTTACTGACATTTCAAACCCCGCTGCTCCATTATAGAAGCCACTTCCGTCTCAGCTGGGAAAGGTTTCTCTCCCCGAAGTCCTTGGCTGGAGGCAAAGGCAGGACTTGTAGCCTCTGCCCAGTGCAGGGGATGGGGACGGGACATCCCAAGGCCAGGGACGCTGCCCGGCTTCTGGAAGACACACTGGGCAGGGTGTTGTGGCTGAACCGAGAGACAAAGAAAACTCCACTCCTGTGGGAGAGGATCATCGGGGAAATATTCATCTCTGAATAGCACCATCTGGAAAGGAATCTAGAGGATGTGCCGGGGCAGATCCAAGTGGAAATGTCAGGGCTCGGCCCCTGTTTTCAAGTGTGGGAGAGTCAGCGCATGGGACCACATCTAAGCTGGAGCTGCATTCCTGGGCGATGCTATCTCTGGGTGCTTCTAAGTGTGAGCGACAGGCTCCCCCTAGTGGCCAGGTGTGGTCAGTGCCAGGGCACCTAAGAGGATTTGGAGAAGTGGATGCGGACTGTGGCGCTTCAGCTGATGTTCCAAGGCCTCCGTCAACCCTGAGCTTTGGTGGGACGGGAAACCAGCCTCCCTGAGCCCGTGGCATGATCCTCTCATACGCACCCGAACGAAGCTGCTAAATGTGGAGAGGTTGGACTCACGACCCTCTCCCAACCCCAGAGCTCTCTCCGGGTCCAGGGCTTTCAGAAACGGAGGTGGGGCATGGGAACAGAGCACAAGAAGTGACCTCACCCCACAGCCCCTGCCTCCAGAATAAGCCTGTTAGTGCCCACAAGCATCAGGTAGGATTAGAACTAACTCTGGGCTTTGATGGATAATTGCAAAGTGGACACACACACTGCGCACAGGAGCAGAAACCACCGTGAGCCAGTGGTGAGGGCCGTTTCCTGGGACTTAGGAGAGCAGGGTTCAGTCCCTGATCTATCAATGACTTCCTCTGGGCTCTTGGGCAAGTCACTTATCCTCTCCGTGCCTCAGTTTCCCCATCTATCAATGATGCTGGCCTACCTCCCAGGGTGTTGAGAGACGCTCGGACACTGTGGTAATGGGCGGGCTTTAGCCAGATCCCTCCATTACAAGGAGTCCCTTTTTGAGTTTACCGTGCACACACCTTCTGCTCTTTTGGGGACACAGCAAGCTTTTGAGGGGACAAAATAACATGCATGTTGTGGGGGCTGCTAGGAACAAGCCATCGGTGCTAGGCGCTGTCCAGCTTACAGTCTAGTACTTTTCACCTGCCAACCACAGAGCACTTCAAACGAATTGCCCAAGTTCATTAGTGGCAGGGCCGGCTCCAGGCACCAGCCCAGCAAGGAGCTGCTTGGGGCGGCCAACAGTGAGGGGTGGCACGTCCGGGTCTTCGGCAGCAATTCAGTGGCGGGTCCCTTACTCCCTTTCGGAGCGAAGGACCTGACGCCAAATTGCCGCCGAAGACTGAAGCGGTGGCAGTAGAGCTCCAGATCGCAATCACGGCTGTTTTTTTGGCTTTTTGCTGCTTAAGGCGGCAAAAACCCTGGAGCCGGCCCTGATTAGTGGCAGACCCAGGAACAGATCCCAGAGAGCCCTAGGCCAGTGTCCTAACCACAAGACCACATGGCACCCCCAGAGCTAAAGCCCAGGCGGAATACATTTATATTCTTGTAACTCTTGCAGCCCTAGATTGGTTGATCAGTTGCCCAGGGAGGTCGTGGAATCTCCATCACTGGAGATTTTTAAGAGCAGGTTAGACAAACACCTGTCAGGGATGGTCTAGACAATACTTAGTCCTGCCATGAGTGCAGTCCTATGATTCTATGATATTTACACACACACACACAATCCCTCCCTTACCCTGCCCATTCCTCAAACCCAGAAATCCACCCTCCGCCTCTGCTATCAGCAGGGAAACTGATTCCCAGCGGGACCAATGACACCAAGACACATTCCTCGGGATCAAATGAATGAACGTATTGTTTCCCGCTCCTGGGAGTTTGGCAGAGGCACTTGTGAGTCATCCGAGCGCTGAAAGCACAAGTTGGTGTTTGTGCAGAGCCCAGGGGTTAGTTTACACACGACCTGAGACCCTCTCTGGATTCTAGACAAAAGAGCACATCGAATATCAGCCATTTGTCTCTATTAAAAAACATAGGCTTGGCCCTGCCCCATCACTAAGAGTGGCCCCCAGGGAATGAAAGCCCTGAGGCTGGGAGCTGTAAACCCCAAACAGCTTTCGGTGCCCAAATCCCTTCACAACTGGGCATCTAACTCTCCTAGATTCCTTGAAAAGCCCTGCCTTTAGACTCCCTCTACCTGCTGCCCGGCGAGTGTGCTGGGGGAGCTGCTTTCTGGTTCCTCTAACAGCTCTTTTTCCCCTCCACCAATATAACAAACCGATCCGCCCAGTCTGTGCAGAGACAGAGCAAATTCTCAGAGTCCAGCACTAATGGGCATGGGGGCTGGTTATTGGACAAGAGTCCCGTCCACCGCAAACCATTTCAATCCAATTCGATCCCATGCAGTCCAGCCCGGGATCACTGAAACCCGCGCAGCTCCATCCAGCCCAAGCCGATCCAATCCGGTCTCACCAAGGCCACTCAAATCCGTACATTGCAGGGTCGTTTATTCCAGGCTGATCCAGTCCTCTAACCCAGGAGTTCTTAACATGGGGGGGTTTGCCCTTCCCACATCACTGTGTGGGCTGCGGAGGGATAGCTCAGTGGTTTGAGCATTGGCCTGCTAAACCCAGGGTTGTGAGTTCAATCCTTGAGGGGGCCATTTGGGGAACTGGGGTATTGGTCCTGCTTTGAGCAGGGGGTTGGACTAGATGACCTCCTGAGGTCCCTTCCAACCCTGATATTCTAGGATTGGGGCCAGACTGGAGCAGGTTCCCAGCATGGAATTCTGCTCTACACACATTCCTGACCCTAACCTCGCCAGCCTAATCCAATTTCACTCCTTCCAGACACATTCATTCCAACTCTGTTCTCACCCCCTTGAGCCCATTCCCGGCCTAAAGCCAATGCAACCTATTCCAATCTGCTCTTGCATTACAGGCCTCAGGGCAAGAGGCAAACCAAAGAGGGGGTGCAGCCCCACAGAACAAGGGGTACACTGCAAAGTGCTTGGAAACGGCCTGTCGTCAGAGCAGCAGCCTCGGGAAGCCGAAAGGGTTAATCCTTAGGATCTCAGCTGTTAGGGAACGCCTGGCACCGGGCCGGGGTTAGAAAAGGGGGGCAGGGTTCTAGATTAGGCTTCAATGCCATTCCCGCTGCAGGGAACAGGTGAGGGAGGGCTAGCCTTCAACTCTCTATGTAGTGGGAGATTCCCACCCCAGCTTCCTTTGTTCCTTTCAGTTAGAGAGAGAGAGTGTGTGATCTCACTGTAAAAATGCTGTAAAGTCCTCCAGGGCACCTCGCTGGGGACCCTGGGGAAGGGGGAGGAGGGCGACGCCCAGCAGCACCGTCCCAGACATGTTCCCCCTCTGCTGAGGAGGTGGAGCCAGTCGAGGGACTTTTTTTTTGCCCGTATAAGGCGATCTGTCTCTCTCGCCCGCCTATCAGCAGAGGAATGCAAACACCTCAGCCCTGGGACCTGGATCATCTGCCAGGGACATTTTCCCTGCCCTGCCTAGCCAGGTGTGGGGATTTGAACCTAAGGATGCAGGACTAGGGAAGGGGAGGGAGGTGGAGGGGGTCACAGCTGAACTTCTGGAGCTCACCTCTGTTCGGGACATGAGCCGAAAGTGGGGGAGCCTCAGCCCTGTCTAAATCCCCCCCTTTGCAGCACGAGGCCTGGGCACCATTGAAGTCCTGAGTGCCGCCGCAATGGGTTTTGGGGGGCTCTGCACAGGGGTGAATAGCCCTCACATCGGTCTGTGGCTCACCCCGCAGCCTGGGAGACCTGCTCCGTCCCCTCGGCAATCATACACCACTCCTGCCAGTGGTTGCAACACCCGGGGCAAGGTCCTTCGCTCAGGCCCAGCTGAGCTGGCCGGGTCTGCAAGCCATAAACACTGCAGCTGCCGTTCGTTCAGCCAGGCCTCCTAACTCCGTCCCGCCATTGTGAGCGGAACGGACGACCCCAAAACCCTGCTCCGTGCACACAGACGCGCTTCAGGACACCCGGAGTGCAGCCCTGGTTGTGGTCTGCTAAGAAGGATGTCCGAGATGCGCTGAATTGTCACAGTTGCCAAGTAACCAGTGGGCCTGACCCTGTCCAACCCGCTTCGGGGCAATGGAAGCTCTGCGGTTGTGCGCGGCTCCCAGCAAGGACGTTGGTCCGGCCATAAACGAGGCAGGCAGTATTTCACACCATTGTCTGGCCTGATAGGCCAGAATTCCTTTCCCCTCCTCTTGAACGGTAACCTGCCCCTCAAAACACGTTGCGAGGACTCAACCTCGCAATGCGCCTGCAGAGCAGCTGCGGTTGAGCACAGAATGGTAGCAAAGGCTGGAGAAAGGCAGGCGATCAGCCAGCGTTCCTGCCCCTACATGGCTCTGCCGCTGCATCTCAGTCCAGACCTGCAGCCCCTCTCCCCCGCCCCATACACCAGCCTTGGGCTCCCCACACACAGCTCTGCCAGTGCCCCCCACTCCTGCCCTGAAGCTGCCCAGTGTATTCCTCCCAGTCCTGCGTGCCTCACACCACGTTCTGCCAATGCCCCTCAGGCCTGGCCTGCCACTCTGTTCCCCCCGCCCTCCCCCCAGTCCCATGCTCCCCACACAATGTTCTGCCAATGCCCCTCAGGCCTGGCCTGCTACCCTGCCCCCCACCCCAGTTCCAGTCTTGGGCACCCCAACTTCATCTCCGCAGCTTCACCTCAATCACAAGCTGCTCCAGTCCCTGCTGCCCCAGACACACACACACACACATACACCCCTTGGCTGCTGCCCCCACCCCGACCTGCAGGCCTCTGCTATTCTAGCTCAGTTCTCGCCTCTCAGCTGCCCCCTGGCCTAGACACCCCTTCAGCAACCACCTCTTGACGCTGCTCCGCGTCCGCACCCACACCCGACCCTCTGCACGGCCCCCTTCCCTGCCGACGCCCACACACACACGCCCCAGCTCCGGAAGGGTGTCGGCTGCGCTCCAGGCAGCCGGTGGCTGTCTCCGCTTTCCGGCTGGGGCCTGCAAAGAGCGGAGAGCTCCCCTCAGGGGAATGAGCAGGCGGGGCACCATGGCTCCGGGGGAGAGCACGGTGCCGGGGGAGCCCACCGAGTCTCCCTTCCTTCCCACACCGCGGCTCTCCGGGCCGCCTTGATGGCCAAGCTCAGCGAGGGGCTGTGGGGCTAGACAGTGGGGGCAAATGAAGGGGGAGGCAGAAGACCCTGCAGTCCTGCATGGATCAGCTGGAAAGCCACTTAGTCAGGGGTGGGGATCCACGGGCCCAGGCCCGTGGCCTATACCAAGGCCTCAGCCAGTGCACAGCGGTTCATGCACTAAAGGACTGTTCCCCCCTGCCCCTGCCATGCTGCCCCACGGAAGGCAGGTCCGAGCAAAGAGCAGGGGGTCCTGGCTCCTCCACGCCCTGGTGACTGCTGGAACGGCTCTCCCAGGGCACCACGCGGCGCTCTCTGCCCACCAGCCCGGGCTTGGGGGGCTCCGTCCCCAGCCGCAAAGCTGGGCCCGGCACCGTCCTTGCAGCTGCCGCAGGAATGCACACGCCAAGCCCGCCGTGACTCTGCATGCCAGGGCCCGGATCGGGCGAGCCCGGGAAATTCTGAGAAGCGCCACAGCCCTTGTTGTGCTGCCAAGACGCAGCGTCCTGCCTGCCAAAGAGGGGTTGTGTCAGCCCACGCCCCACACACACACACCCCAGCATTAGCAGCCGCCGCCTCAATACCCTGCCAAGCCCAACCCAGGCTCATCAGCTAGGCCTGAACGAAGCCTCTGCATGGGAGCAGGGCTGGTGGGCAGAGAGGGCTGGCCCTGGGTGGTGCCCGCTGCCCATGTGTAGCCTGGAGAACCCTCCCACTGACCAGAGCCCTGGCGGGAGATGGGAGGGGGCAGATGGGGGTGGAGCTGCTCGCGTGGGTGGCGAGGGTTTCATTTCTCTGGAGGCAAGAGGAAAGCAGGGCCCGGTGGCCCGAGCGCCGGCCTTTTGTAATTGCTTCCCCCATGGGATGGTGTGGCGCTGAGATCAGGGCCCCATTGTGCAAACTCAAAGCGAGAGGCAGCTCTCCCCAGGCCAAGGGAGGCTGGACACCCGGGCACTGGAGGAGTCCGTGCTCCCTTGCACTTCGGGAAGCCAGTTTCACTTTCCACCAGGGGCAACCGAGGAGCCAGACAAAGGACAAGAGGCAGCACAAAGGGGAAGCGACTTTCCCGAGGCCACCCGGTTGGTCAGAGGCAGGGAACAGAACCTGGGTCTTCTAACCACCTAGCTAGTAGCCTCCCCACTGCCCAAGGCTGCACATGGGACCAGGAGCGAGCAGGGGGCCCCCGGTGTGTTGCATCCTTGCCCGTTTCACTTGTCTCTTCCAGGTGCAGGCGTAGAGCAACTCAAGAATCAACTCAGGATCGGGTCAGCACCTGGTCCGAACCTCGATCTCAACAGGTCACAGCAAGCCAAGGGCCTAGAGGTGGTGCCGTCGGTGGGGGCTAAGGGGACGCTTGGGCCCCAGCAACAGCCTCCAGTCCTCCGGGCTGAAGCCGCCGTCCGAGCAGAGAGGCGTATGGGGCATGGCGGGTAGGGCAGGGCGGAGAAAGTATTTGAGATTGAAGTGTAGGCAAGATGAGTCACGGGGACCCAGCCGTGGGAACCGGGACCGCGCAAGGGGGCAGATGGGTGGCTGTTGTCGAGAGAGGGGTAAAATCAACCTTCCTTCCAAACCAGTGACTTAGGAGCAAACCCCAAGCGCTCAGGGGTCAGGGTGCTGTGGGGCTGGCAGAGCCCTCGTGGCACCGGGCCAGGTATTCATCTCGCAGTGAGAAAGGCTCTTGCTCCTTTCCTGCCGAGGCCTGCCCGTTTGGGAGATTTGTGGCCACACCCTCTGATTCAGGGCTTTGAACAATATTAAACATAGCACAGAGGGGGAGAGGAACCACCTCAGAGCTGAGGAATCCCAGGGTGAGTCACCCACTGCAGAGGGGCTGGAGCTGGAATAGCCGGAGCAGGGCTGCACCCGCTGCAGAACCGGTCAATAGGGAAGCTGGATTTCCCCCGTGCAAGGGAGTCAGGCTGACCCGATGCAAAGGGAGACCGGCCGCCTTGAGTCCAAGGGTATCTGGACTCCCTGCTGCAGTGGCGTCTGGACTCTCCCAGTGCAAAGGGAGACTGGTGTCTTCAACTGCAAGGATGTCAGGCTTGTGCTAATGAGATGGATTGCTTCCCAGGGCAAGGGAGCATGGTCTCTCCTGCTACGTGCTCCTGGCCTCCCCTAGTGCAGATGCGCCTTGCCTCACCTCCTGCACTGATGGAGTAGACTCCGGCCTGCTCCCACCCCAGCTCTCTGCCTCTCCACGGTGACGTCTCCACCGTGCAGGGGGGTCAGAACCCATGAAAGCTGGGGCCTCAATTTTTAGCACGCGCGGTTGCAGGGAACAGCTTAAAAACATGAGCCATGAAGCCTCAAAAAACCAAAATTATCTATATTGAATCCCATGATTTTAAGCTAGTCTCATGATTGCGGGAGCCCTGACTCCTGGTTGGGGAACATTCAGGTCTGGCAATGCTGTTTACATCACCGGCGACTCTGGCCCGTGTTGGACCCAGACAAACCTTTCTAGATCCCTTCTTGGCCACCTGCTCCCCCGCCCACCCACCCCCCCCAGGAATTGCTCCCTAGCGTCTGGTTCCCAGTGCTTTGCTTTCAGTGTAGCAAGGTGAGGGAGGCACCGCGTCCTTCTGCATTGGGAGGGAGGGAGATGAAACTACAGACCCCATGTGTCCGGTGTTCCAGAAGCAATTCCCAGCCCTTGTTAATCGCACCAGCATCTGATGAGCACGTTCCAGCCTGAGCATCCAGTTCAGTGCGCCCCGGGGGGAATCGCCCACATATGTACGTGGAACATGTTCTGCAGGTTACACAACGCAACTATGTAGAACACAGGCAGGAAGTGTCTCCAGATACCCTGCAGAGACGGGCCCCAATCCTGCAAGGTGCTGAACGACTGCACAGAAGGGCTGAGCCCTTGCAGCTCCCATGGGCTTTGAATGGCAGCTGGGGATTCTTGGCAGCTCCAAGGTGGGACTGCAGGATCGAGCTCTACGGAGCGAAATTCTCCCCGTGCAAAGGGCCCATGGACTGGGACGTGAAGGGTGCATAGAGCTTAGGCTGGCCCTTAGGAACAGCAGGTACCATCTCAGGGGCACATCCTCGGTGGAGATCAATCAGTATCGCTCCATTGACTCCAGTTGGAAGATGCCCCATTGCTGCTTGCAGCGATTGAAGAGAACCATATTCAGTGCCTTGCTGTGCCACGGGCTTCCCTGTTTGACCTTCGGCAAGTCACTTATTCTCTCTTGGCCTCAGTTCACCATCCATACAATGGACGCAATAGCACAGTCCTACCTCATGGGATTGAAAGTGCTAGAGGAAATGGGCTGCTGGAAGCAGGGTAGAGACCTGGTGGGATCTGGGTCCTGACTCCATTGATGACTCTGCTTCTGCTCTCAGGTACAGCGGTGTAAATCAGGAGTGACTCCAGTTCTCCTGCTTACACACGTGCAATGCCATTGACAGAAGTGGAGTTACTCCTGATTCACCCTAGTGAAATCAGAATCTGGACCTCCATAGAAGCTGCAACCAGGAAACCCCCTCCCGCCCCGGATTCGGTGGGAACAAAATTGGGCCCCTGGCTCGTGAGCTGACACGTGTCTCCTTTGTGCTGCTCTCTCTGCAGAGCACCGAAAAGCCTGTGGGTTTTTTGCAAACTATCCCTGCCATGCGAGGAATGGGGTGGGAATGTTGTGACACAGCAGGCTGGATCATTTACAGGTCACCTCCCGCCGTGGTCATCTTTGAGTGCTCTCCTAAGTGTTTTTCTTTCTTGATAGCATCTGGGAGTGGGTGACTCCAACAGCTAGACACCAGTTATTAAAACATGGCTAGAGTTCTTAAGAAGTGTGAAGTCACAATACAGGGAGTGGGAGATTATAGGCTGTTGAGGAAGATACCTGGGATTGCAAAAAATCGTATGCATGTTAGATTGCCAGGGACATTGTGCATGCATTTGGGGTGTGGGCATATTTGTGTGTGGATCCCCAGTTCCCACGGGGCTAAGTGTGCAAGGAAAGGTATCTCTCTATGCATGAGCTTGGGTCTGGTTGCCCCAGGTTTCTTGGTTCTGAGTCCAGAAGGGAAAGGTCTGTGTATACATGCGTGAGTTGGTGCATGTGAGTTTGTGTGCGGGTGTGTGCACGTTGGATGGGCACGAGGTCTTCCTCCTTGAGTCTAAGACCGGACTCCCAGCTGGGTGTAACATTGCATGGACATCAACGGAGCTTCACCGATTGACAGCGGCTGATGGTCTGACCCATGGAGAGAACCATTCCACCACCTTGACATTCAAGAAGACCCCTGGACACCCCGATACTGAGAGCAGGGCATCAGTTATGGCCTGCGAGGAAAGAAAGGGGAGTCTTCAGGGCCGGTTCTGGTTCCTGCAAAGTAGGAGCAGCAGCGAGACGGAAAGCTGCTAATTAAGCAAGCACAGTGAATTCATCTCAGTCTCTAGGGCCGATCTACAGCAGGAGAGGACCTGCGGTTGGCAGAGAGTCTCTTCTGCACCCCTTGGCTGCTGTTAAAAACAGTTTCGCTGCTAGAGTGCACAGAACAAAACCATTTTCACTTCTGTGACAGGAAGCAGTTTGGACACAGTGTCAGGAGTCACTCCAGCGATGTCACTGGTCCTGATTCCGATCTCCCTTACACCAGCAGACCTCCAACGGCCTAGATCTTCAGCTGGTGCAAATCAGCCTCGCCCTGATTTCCCCCAGCTGAGGATCCGGCCTGCTGATTTAATTGGCATTACTCCTGATTTACACTGCTGCAAGTGCGATCAGAACCGTGGCCAATGGAGTCAAAACAGTTTAATTCGGTGTGAGAACAGAATCAGATCTCAGTTCCGGATCCAGATTTCGAAATCAGCCCATATCCCTATAATCAGCTGCCCTAACCCCTTCCACCTCCCCCAGAACTTTGCAGGCAGGGGAGGGAGAGGTTTGGAATCCAGACCCGAATCCAGATGTGAATGTTGCATCTATAATCCAGATCCACAAGATTATTATGCCACAGGCCGAGTTCTGCAAGGTGCATGGTTGCCTGCAACTCCCATGGAAGCAGATGTGAGTTGAGGGCTCTTGAATGAGCTGCTCCTTATTAGCAATGCACCCGGAGCTTGCCAAGGCAGCGCACTGGGTAACAGCAGGCTTAGCTCGGGTCTGATTTCTGCTACCCCCTGTCATTGCATGTTCTGGGGAGAAGCCAAATTGGGTACCAGTGCACAATCTCTGCTCCCCTCCCCCTGCAAACACACACTCCGTGCAAACACTGCTGTGCTCCCTACAGCCCCATGATCCATCATGTTCTGTACAGGCAGAGACCTTTGGGCAGGAGAACTGAGAGAAACACTGACAGCCCAAGGCCTCTCGCTTCCCTTTCCACCTCCCTGGGAAGGGAGAATTCATGCTCCTCAGAGGCTGCTCCACCCTGGCCCAAAGGATTTGTTTCTGGGTTGTTGTTTTTTTTCTACTTTCTTTCTTCTCTTCGTCAGCATTGTTCCCAGCACAGGGGCGGGCCCCGAGCCCCGCCCTGCATTTCCCTTTGCATTTGCTGATCTGGGAGCTGGCAGCGTCCACCGGCCCTGGGAATGGGGTGACTGCAGCAAGAGCGGGCAGCTCCACCCCACTTTCCCTGATCTCGGCACCTATGGCGAATCTTCCAGGCTTCAAAGCGTCTCCATCAGCAAATCAGCTTGATCGGCGGCTAGCATTTCCCTGACAGCGGGATTTGGCCTAGATGTGCGTCTCCCCCTGCTAATGTGCCAGACCTGACAGGGTGTAACGTTATGGGGATTCATTCACAGCCTTTGGTTTGCCTATACAGACCATCAGCAAGGAGGGCCTCTTAGCACCCCCTAGGTGGGTTGGCAGCAGCTGTCAAACCTGGAGCCTCGGGATCTAGACACGGACTGAACGAAGAGGCCCAGCTCTGTTAGCGCAAGAGCTACAGCAGATTCATAAACCCCTGTGTGGTCCAGGGAGGCCAGTGAGGGGGGACACTAGAAACGAGGCTGAGACCTGCCAACCTCACTTCACCCAACAGCTGTCAGACGGGAATGGCTTTGGGTTCTCCACTTACCTGGGCTAGACTCAAACGGCCGACCTAGGAATGAGAGGTTCGGGGAAACACGAGGAGAACGTCATCGATCAACAAAAGTTGGAAGCCACCTCATCTACATGAGAATAAAACACGAACCTGGGTGTGTTTAGAGCTTCCAGGTCTTGCTGTCCTTGAAGTCTGAGACAGGATCGGGCCCGATCCTTCCAAATTTCAGCCCGAGTGGATAGGTTAGGATTTCCCGGGAGGAGAATGTTCACCCCTCAGTTATCAAACAGATCGCAGAGGTGGAATCCTACCACAGTGAAGTCAATGGCCAAATTCCATGGCCATGATTTCATCTATAGGTTTGAAGGCCAGAAGGAATGATTATGATCATCTAGTCTGACCTCCTGCCTTTACACAGGCCATAGACTTTCATCCGGTGAGGCTGCCTCCAGCCCACATCTTGTGGGTGAGCTAGAGCACATTTTCTAGGAAGACAATCCAATGCTGGTTTAAAGACTTCGGTTGACGGAGAACCCACCACATCCCCTCAGAAAGCTTCATGTCCCCCACTAACAAGCAGGATTTTGGTTCGACAGTGGCTGCCCTCCAGGAGCTAGCAATGCCTTCTGGGTAACAGCATGCAAACGAGCACCCTGCTTTGGGTGCACGAGAATCCCGTAGCTAGTGCAGGAGCAAAGTGGTCATAGCCAGCAGGAACACACAGGAACATGTGTCTGAACCCTGTGACTGAACAGAGGTCTAGTGATGGGAGCAAGGGGTGTGGGTTTTAGCCCCGGCTCCACCACTGATTTCCGTAAGAGCCCGCTGGTAGAGGACCCAATATATTGTAACTGATCTCAGGCCTGACACTCACTGCCTCCAACGCACTTGTCATGCATCCAAATGGTACCATACGTAAACTGGTGACCGTTCACCTGTGTCTTAGTTTTCCCCGCTGTAAAATGTGCTTTGAGTGCCTCAAATGCAGCTGCCACGTAGGTGGAAAGTGTTGGACTCTTTTCTTGACAGGGTTTTGCAAGCACTCGTGGTAGCTGATTTTTCCCATGTGGCTGCACACCTCACATGCAGGGAGGCATAATCTCACACAAACACCCCGCATGATCCACGCATACACAAACTTTGCACACACCGTGGGTGCAAACATGCAAAATACATGGATGCACACACACAGGGTGTATGCCACATGCAAACACGTTTACCTGGGACCTTACAGACGTGGTTTGGAGCTACATCCTTTAGCCAAGGTTCATTCCCCTGTCCTGTGCAGTGCTTTGCTCATTTTAACCCGGCAAAGAAAACAAGAAACCTTTGCAAATATTTTCCTTAGTAACTTTGTTTGCAAGCCTTTAAAAGACCCCCCCCCACACACACACACACACATACTCCTCCCCGCCCACTCCCCCGGATGCCTGAAGTCAGTACTTTGCACAAACCGGCTGAAGCTGGTCTCTGTTGTTGGAAAAAATAACTCACACATGCACACACAAACCAGAGAGCCGCTACCAGCCAGGGCCTGCAGCCTTGGCAGGGAACGGACACGTTCTGCTGGTGACACGCCAGTCAGAAATGCAGAACCAGAGAGAACACGGCACAGCAGGGTTAGGTCTCCCATTTATACCTATCCCTCCAGGCGAAGCCCACTGGGTTTGGGTTACTAGCTAATCATTTGGGAAGCTTGCCAGGGGAATGGCCTGACAGGACCCTGCTTGCCTTTATACCCCTCTTAGCTCCTTAGTCTACAACCCAGAGGGCAGCTAAGGAGTCCGGTTCCATTGTATCATTCAGGTGAAGGAAACCGATTGCAAGGCCCAGAACGACCCCACGGAACCAAGCTCCCCACAGATCAGGACCCACCAACTCATAGCGGCACCAGACCCTGCCAGGACGACAGCTGCCGAACCTGCAGGCGTAGCTCCGCTGCGATGGTGATCACAACACCCCTTTCGCCATTCATGGGTCCCACGTGTGCCTATCACAACACAGGGTGAACCTCAGCCCGGGGATCAAATGCCCCACAACTGCTGTATGGGTGGAACCAGACAATCCCAACACTCGCAAGCGAACTCACACAGAAAAATGAGAAAAGGCACCCAAAACTCTATCTCGCCCGTGAGCGAACACTTTTCACAAAGCGATCGCGCCATAGCTGACCTCTCAGTCCTTGTCCTCAAAGGAAAACTGCACAATGCCTTCAAACGGTCGGCCGGGGAACTTCAATTCATAACTCTGCTAGACACCCAAAACCCTGGACTAAACAGGGACTCTGGTTTCATGGCTCATTACAACAATTTGTAACACACCTCACTGCCAGCTACCCTTAATTGCCCACTTCAAACCCGTTATGCATAACAAGCTAATCCCCAATTTCCCACTTTGTTTCATGTGCTCGCCTACGCCATGTGTTACCCCTTCTGCTTAACGATCTGTCCCAACCTGTATGTAGCTCAGGCCAGGTGTACACTGGAAATGCTACAGCAGAACTGGAATGTGTATTTTAGGTGGAACGGTTGGGAACTAGCAGATGAAGCGTTCTGTTGAAATCCGAGAACAGAGAGAAATCTGTGAGGTGCCCCAGAGAAGGCCTAGATAATGCAGTGCTGGTTCTAGGTATGCATTCTGGGACTTTCAGGATAACAGAGAATGCAGTGCTGGTTCTAGGTATGCATGCTGGGACTTTCAGGATAACAGAGAATGCAGTGCTGGTTCTAGGTATGCATGCTGGGACTTTCAGGATAACAGAGAATGCAGTGCTGGTTCTAGGTATGCATTCTGGGACTTTCAGGATAACAGAGAATGCAGTGTTGGTTCTAGGTATCCACTCTGAGAAATTCAGGATAACAGAGAATGCAGTGTTGGTTCTAGGTACCCACTCTGAGAAGTTCAGGCTCACAGAGAATGCAGTGCTGGTTCTAGGTACCCATTCTGAGAAATTCAGGATCACAGAGAATGCAGTGCTGGTTCTAGGTACCCACACGGAGAAGTTCAGGATAACACAGAATGATATTGTAGTTCTGGGTATCAGCCACAGGAATTTCAAGAACTTTTATAATATTCACTGCACATAGTCCTGAAAAGTCACTGCAGCTTTTTGAAAATGCTCCTGCTAATTCATGCGTCTCTGTGGTCTGTGCTCTGGCTTTTTTAAGACCTGGTTGTGCACCCTACAGCATGTGACACAAACTCACAGAGCAGAACTCACATTCTGGATCATCTTCACAGCAGAGGGGAAGCAGGGAGAAATGCATCGACAAGATAGCAAGGAGCTCTGCAATTCAAAGTCAGTACCAGAGCATGGGCCTTCATTTGTCGACTGTGGCTAATGCATAATTACCCTGGCACCTTCTATGCTCATGCCAGGTCCCTTTCTCAGTTGGTTCGTTATGATGTGCACGGCCCTGTAGATTATTTCTGAGCTTTGCATTCCTCCACCCCACCCCCCATGTAATTCTGCAACGGATGCCACTCTCTAGGCACCAAGGAAGGGAAAATTCTTCCCCAAAAGAGCATCCCACCCGAGATATCCTCCCTTGCAGAAAAAGAAATAATGGGCAACTCAAGAGGCAAAGCACAAGGACCTCACCCACACGCCTGAAACAGTGCCCTCCTGGGATGTAGCTGAGATTAAAGGGACCCAGAGAACAGGGGCGGAGACATCTCATCCTCCAGCCAGGAGAGGAGACGCCCTGCTTCTTTCTTTTGATCTCAGCGGCGAAGACGACAGATCTGCCCTTCTCCTTTGATGTGTCATCCCGCAGCTTGTTCTCTTTGGGGGAAGGCAGGCCTGTGGCAGCGTGATGAACATGTTCATTCAAGCACCCGGATTCCGATCTCTGGGTTTCAGCAGCTTCGTGGCGTTTTGCAGACCTCAGTGTTTTTGGGTTGACACCCCCCCCCCCCAACGCTCCGACAGCCAGGTACACCAAAACCCACATAACTTACAAGTCCAGCCATAAAACTATGATCCCCCTTTTAGGAACTAGGCCACAGAATTTCTCCTGCCAGGTCTGGTCATGGGCCCAGCAAGTCCTGCCTCTCCTAGGGGGCAATCTTAGCGGCTCCAGGGAGTGGCCATCTCACCCTGCTGTGCATGCGCACGCACACAGACACTGAACCTAGCCAAACTGTGCCCTGCTGTACATGAAGGGGTGAGAATTGGAGCTGGCTGGGACATTCCCAATGACATTTCATCTCACTGAAATGTACTGATTCATCGAAGCCAAAACATTGTGCGGAGACATTTTGATGATGTTTTCATGGGGAAGGGTCGAGAGAGAAGGAGAGAGAGACTGTCTCACGGTCCGTAGCTTGGTGGGATAGCACTGGCACTCATCCACCACTACACTTTCATCTAGTCCAACATGGAGGGCTGGAGTAGGTCAGCCTCTCAAGGTCCCTTCCAGGTCTACATTTCTGTTTTATGAATCAAAAAGCTCACGTTTCAGTAGAGGGTGTGGGCACGTCTACACGAAGCTCAAAGACCCACGGCGTGGCCTCAGCTAGTCTGGGTCAGCTGACTCGGCTCCAGCTGCGGGGCCGTAAAATTGCAGTGTAGACATTCAGGCTCAGGAGCCTGGAGCTCTGAGACCTCGCGAGGTGGGGCGGGAACCAGCATCCGCTGATCAGCTCAAGTAAGAATCCCACCCTGACACGCCGGCTCCGTGGCGATGAGCTAACACTCCGGCAGGTGAGTGCCCTAATGCTGCAAAGATGATTGCTTGTAAAGTCAGACCTCCCCTCCAGCCCCAAAGAATCCAGTTTCCCTGTGAAGGACCTAAGGACTCAGATGTTTGCCCCAGTGCCATGCAGAGATCAAGGCAGCCACTAACAGTCCTTAACTTCTAGGCCTGATCTGAATCCCAGTGAAGTCGGTGGAAGTCTTTCCAGGGATTGCGGATCGGGTCTGTACGTAACACTTTCCAACCCAAGATTTCCAAGCACTTTGCAACCGCAAATCCACTTCCCCGTCATGCTGAGATAAAAAGGGAGGAAACTGGAGCGCTGCGAGAAGGAACGGCTTGTCCAAAGTCACGCAGCAGAGGTAGCAACAGAACTCATGCTACTTAAATCTTAGCAAAGCGCCCCAGCCACTGTCCCGCAGAGGCCTCTCCTAGCAATGGAAAGGGGAGCGCAAACGCCATTCACTCAACTAGTAACTTTTAATCATCTCAGAATCTTGCAAGGGAGTGGCACCAGGGGTAGGAACCAGCTTTTCCCCTAATCAGGAGGAAACGGAGACCTCCCCAAAGTTCTCACCAAAACGCAGAGCCAAGAGCAACCCACCCTATAATGGCCAAGGCACTTGCTTGGCGTGCGGAAGACCCAGGTTCAAATCCCTGCTCTCTGTCAGCCAAAGCAGGGGGTTGAGAATCCGGCTTTCCCACGTGAAAGTTACCAAACCATTGGCTGTTCTGAGATCTCTCGTGCTCCGGCTTTGACCAAAAACTCCATTTGTGACCAGAGAAACCGTCCCCATGAAAACTTTGTCAAAATCGATATGCTCCGGTGAAACCTTTCGGGGTCGACCAATCACCATTTTCCAGCGGAAAAAAATGGTTGGTTGGAAAAATCCCAACCAGCTCAGTGGCGGGGGTGGGGGAGGTCCATATATGTATGTATTTCTGAGTGCACATCTGGGTGATTTGGAGAGTCGGGGGGGGGGTGGTTTACTGCTCAAGGGGTCCCCATGCTCCACATCCCTTCCTGCCAGGAGGAGATACGTGGATCAGCAGCTCTCACACTTCCTCGGCTATTCACTGGCAATGAGGAGGGAAATCACGCCCATGAAGCAGAACACAGGAGAACTGCAGCCTTTGCCATGAGGAGCTTGTAGCAACAAGCTACCAAGCTTTCAGCTACAGGAAGCTGCTTGCGGGGGGAGGGGGGGCCAGAGGTGTCATTGTTGATTCTTGTTTCCCAAACTTGAATATTACATCTCTAGCCAGCTCGGGCTGTTGGGGGAGGAGGGGGGGAGTATTAATTGACCTATGCATTGCCAATGCTTTATTCGTGAGAAAGCTGGGAGCAAGAGAGGGGGGAGTAGCAGTCACTGGGTGACCGACAACTTGCCTGCTCTGATTTCCGTACTAAAATCACTTTCCCTCCCACCTCTGCTCTTTGACAAGTTCAGCTCTAACTCTCCAGCAGACAGAAGTCCCTAGTCCAAACCAAACCAGCCCTGGCTCCCAACTCTTGAGTCTACAAAGCCGGCCAGCCACCCCCTTCCACTCTTCCCCTTCCCCACGTTGCTGTCCACACCTCTCCCCCTGCCCCATGTCAGGGTGGGGAATTTGTCTCCTAATCAACCAGGTTCCTGCATCAACCCTTGTTCCCTGCCTGGGCTCCCAGCGCCTCATTCAGTTCTCATTTATGCGGGGTAATTCCACTTCAGTGGTGCTGCTACTGATCCACCCAGTCGTTAATTAAAGGGTAATCAGAGTCCCTAGAACCCAGGGTCTTTGGACTTCTTTCTTCAGGGGGAATCTACCCAACACCCATGACACTGGAGGTGACCAGAATCCCCATCACCGGAGGTTTTTAAGAACTGGTTGGACAAACCCCGGCCAGAGATGACTTGGTTTATTTGATCCTGCCTCTCCAAGTCCCTTCCAGCACCACGTTTCTGTGACTGAGCAGCTCTTATTTTCAAGCCCAATGCTGAGCTCACCCAGTTGTTTCAGAGAAAGCCAGCGAACAAGCTGATCAGAAATCCGGGTTGGCTGGGTTCTGTCTACACAGGGATCGTGGGAGCTAGCTGAGAAACTGACCGGAAGTGAATGATGGACAGGAAACAAGCAGCTCCTCCAGGCCGTATCTATCGGTCTTCGGTATTCACACAGCTCCCATTGCCCAGTCTTTAACGTAGTCACCCACACAGCCCAGCTGCAAGGTAGGGAAGGGTTATTCCTATTGTACAACTGGAGAACTGACACACAGAGAGGCTGAGTGACTTTGCTAAGATCACACAGGACGCCCATGTTGGAGCAGGGAATTGACTGTGTTTGGGGATCAAACCTCTGGACCATCCTTCCTCTCATACGCATAATGGCTTGGAAAGCTTCTACCCTATCCAATCTCTGTCCAGTCCATCACAGCGGTAGCTGTAGTGGCAGTTTCCTGAGATGACGCTTGGATCAGCCAGTAGGGGGCTTGACTTCCCCAAGCACTCAGCTGACGCCAATGCAGCAGGAGATTGTCACCTCTAAAAATCAGGCTCCAAGGGGATCCCAAGTACTTCCCAAGGTTGTGAAGGTTGGCCGCAGGAGAGAGCTTGGTTAGTGACTGCAGCTCAAGAGTTAAACTAGGGTCGTAATTAGAGCTGGCTGGAAATTGTCTGTCAAAACATTTTTTTTCCCAATGGAAAGAAAAACGTTCATGGGAAGTGTCCCCGTTCCTAAAAATGTTCAATCTGAAAAATGAAAATGCATGGTATAAAATCAGCAGGTTTCATCCCAACATTGTCAGTTTTCATCCCTCCTGCCCCCAAATTGATTTTTTTGGTCAGTTTTTGGCCAAAAATGGGTGGCTTTTTAGTTTTTCAACTAAAAGGGTCAAAATTTTCTGCATTAAAAAAAAATTCCAACTGGCTCTAAACACAAGGCCAGAAGATTCCCGGGTTTCTTTCTATTTCAGCCACAATATTCCTCTCTCCAGCTGGGCAAAGACACTCGCATAGCTTGCCACTGACCCCTCAACAGTCATTTAGTTTGCCCCATTTGGCAGGCCAGTAGCTATGTCTAATCCAGTTTGACACATAGGGGTTGGAGTCATCATCACGACCGGATCTTGGTCTAGCAGCTATTACTATTAAACTAGTGAGCATGATGCAACTCTGAAACACTACAAACCCAGCCGTCCCATGGCCACTCATGTCTTCCCTCCCCTCCTCCCGCTGCTCTAAATTACAAGGAGGTGGGTACGGAAAGAATCATAGAATCTCAGGGTTGGAAGGGACCTCAGGAGGTCACCTAGTCCAAACCCCTGCTCCAAGCAGGACCAATCCCCAACTAAATCATCCCAGCCAGGGCTTTGTCAAGCCTGACCTTAAAAACCTCTAAGGAAGGAGATTCCACCACCTCCCTAGGTAACCCATTCCAGTGCTTCACCACCCTCCTAGTGAAAAAGTTTTTCCTAATATCCAACCTAAACCTCCCCCATTGCAACTTGAGGCCATTACTCCTTGTTCTGTCATCTTCTACCACTGAGAACAGTCTAGATCCATCCTCTTTGGAACCCTCTTTCAGGTAGTTGAAAGCAGCTATCAAATCCCCCCTCATTCTTCTCTTCTGCAGACTAAACAATCCCAGTTCCCTCAGCCTCTCCTCATAAGTCAGAAGCATGGTCTGGTGCCACAGTTTTCAGCCTTTTCCTTTACCAACCTCCCCCTGTACATACTGGGACACCTAAGGCCCCCTTTCCTATCTAGCTAGGAGAACGAAAATGATTAGGGGGCTGGAGCACATGACTTACGAGTTGAGGCTGAGGGAACTGGGATTGTTTAGTCTGCAGAAGAGAAGACTGAGGGGGGATTTGATAGCAGCCTTCAACTACTTGAAGGGGGTTCCAAAGAGGATGGAGCTCGGCTGGTCTCAGTGGTGGCAGATGACAAAACAAGGAGCAATGGTCTCAAGTTGCAGTTGGGGAGGTCTAGGTTGTGCCGAGTCAGAACAAAAACAAAGAATTTCAAAATTTCCCCTCAAAAGAAAATTCTGAAAGGCTTTTCTTCAATTTTTTTCCTCAACAATTTTTTTTTCCCCTACATGGACATGTTCCTACAGGATTGTGTCACTTTTATTTTGAGCACGTGTTAGTGGTTTTGAATTTTTACAAATAAAATGAAAGGAAATTTCAAAATGAAAACTCACCTTGAATCCTCCAAAAAATCAAAATGTTTCATTTGGAATCTGTCAAAACCAAACATTTTAACTTTTTCTGATGTTTGTTTTTTAAAGGAACAATTGGGCAAAACGGATACCTCTGCAAATCTGCTGGCAGGGGTGGGGAGGGGACAGTTTTGGTCCAAAGATCTCACCCATCTCCAGCTGTGACCAAGCTATGAGCACTGGTCCTGCTCTTGTGTGCACACGTTTCTGTGCATAAGATGTGTATGTGTGTGTGTAGACCAACATTTCTGAGCAGTCCCTATATTCAAACTGCACTGGACCAGATACTGATCTAAGCCCCACTGATGTAAATCCAGAGTTAATGCCATTGACTGCAACAGGACTTACTCCCGATTCACACCGGTGTGGGCTCTGTGAATCCATCTAAACTCACGGTCTGTACTGTGTAATCCACAAAGGGAATGAAACCAGGTGGGGAGGGTGAGGAACCACAGAGGAGATGGGAAATAGCGTGGGCCAGGGTTGGAGGGCAAATGTCCCCAGCTGGACAGTTTGGCTAATTCCTGCCGCCATCTTGGCACATTGCTCTTCAAAAGTTTCTTGGCGGGACAAGAATACAAATCATCCCCTGGAGGGACGGGGGAGGAGTCGCAGGGGTAACCAGGACGCAGAGCGGGTGAGCTCCTCTGCAGAAGAGGAAGCTGCTTCCCCCCAGGGCCACCCAGAGGGTTCACCCTGGGGCAAAGCACTTTTGGGAGGCCCTTCCATAAAAAAAAAAGTTGCAATACTATAGAATACTGTATTCTCGTGGGGGCCCCTGCAGGGCCTGGGGCAAATTGCCCCACTGGCCCCCCCACCCCAGGCGGCCCTGCTCCCCACCCGTTTAATGTGAACCTTGAATCTGCCTGATCTGAAAGGTTTAGAGAGAGAAACGTTTGGAGAAAAAAGCAGCAGCAGCAAATACTGAACTAAGCAGATTTCCAAGAGGCGGGATTCTGTGGTGCATCAGCGCCACCAACTGGACAATTTAGATCACAGCAATAGATAAGTAGGGCGTAAAAGGGTAGGCTCAGTCGAGAGGGATTTTGTGGTGTTGTGTGGAGAGGCCCGGATTCACGCCCACTGAAGTCTGTGGGAGCTTTTCCCATCAACTGCAAGGGGCGGTAGGTCAGACTCTGAGGCCACGTCTACGCTACCATGTCAGCAAAACGTATGTGGTTCAGGGGTGTGAACATTTCACCCCCCAAGCCAGGTAAAAGAGGCCAGCGTAAGCGCCAGTGTGCACTGGAGAGCTCCTCCCGCCGACTTAGCTTCTGTCACTCGGCCTAAAGCGTCTTCACCGCAAAAGCGCAGCTGGACCAGTCTGGCTATGCCTGTGCCGCACTGTACGCAGAGATGTGCCCTTACTTACCCAAGTGATAGGCGCTAGAGAAAAACCTACGGCACAGAGATTGAGGGATGGGTTGGCTCTTTAGCGAAATCGATGGCAGATTCATTTCCCCACCATCAATAGCTAACACAGTCCAAGTTTTAAAATCCGTTGCAACAAGATTCATAATAATGAGATGTGGAAACTTGTTTACTCCACGCTGAAAGGAGGAGGATCTAGCTCCCTAGAATAAAACAAGCCTTCTGGAGCTCACAATCCAACCACTCTGCCCAGCTGACTTCCCCATAGGGCAAGGGATACAGGAAGTTAACTCTTTGGAGATTGAAAATCCATACCGCTACTGACCAGTTACTGGGATTAAAATATTTTCCTGCTACTCCAACGAGAAACTGCAGAACTGGAATTAATTTGCAAACTGGACACCATCAAATTAGGCCTGAATAAAGACTGGGAGTGGATGGGCCTCTACAAAAAGTCATTTTCCCTCTGCTGATACTCACACCGTCTCATCAGCTGTTGGAAATGGGCCGACTTGATTGCGTTGGCCTGGTTGTCATTTTCCCTCCCTTGGTATTCACCCCTTCCCATCAATTGTTGAGAATAGGCCACTTCCAACTTAAATGAATTGGCTCATTAGCATTGACACCCCCCTCCCCCACTTGGCAAGGCAACTCCCATCTTTTCATGTGCTAGAACATATATATTCTGCTTACTGTTTTTTTGCTCCATGGGTCTGATGAAGTGGGTTTTAGCCCACAAAAGCTTATGCCCAAATAAACGTGTTCATCTCTAAGGTGCCACAAGGACTCCTCATTGTTTGAGCAAATACCGTAGCTTCTATACAGCAGCCACCAATTTACAATTGCAATGGTATGAGGGGGGTTGCTTGTGATGGTGGAGCGCAGGGCTCACTTCTGATTTAGGTCTTGTACTCCTAAAGCTCATGCTTCAGGGTTTCAGCCAGACACCGGCAGGGGTCAGGAAGGGATATTTCCTGCCCCTGCTCCCCCCCACAAACATACTGTATTCTGGGAAAGCTTTTAAAATCACCTTCTTCTGAAGCATCAGGGATGGCCATGGCTGGATATGGGATATTGGGCGGGGTGAGTCAGGGCTCTGAGGTGGCACCAAACATTCTCTCTCAGCTGCTTGGCTGGGCTGGACCTGCATAGGGTCTAACTGATTGCCAGACGTGGGTGTGGGAAGGAATTTTCCCCCAGGTCAGATTGGCAGCAACCTTGGGGGATTTCACCTCCCTCTGCAGTGTGTGGGTCACTTCCCAGGATTATCTGGGTACATCTCATGTAATCAATTCCCTGCCATTGCAGGGGACTCAAGCATTGGTGCACCGCGGTCCCTCCTCTCTGCCTGTGGCACATAATGATCTAATCCAGTCTCCTGGGGGCTGTAATATTTTCATCTCATTTCAATTGTTGGGTTTAGCGTACAAGTGCCGGAGGGTGTTCATGGCCTGTGACATACAGAAGGTCAAACCAGACGATCTAGTGAGCCCTTACATCAGAATGAATCAGGGATTTCTGTAGGAGGCTCTAATGACTTAAGTAGGAAAAAAAAAAGGCTCAAATTACTTGGATGGTGTCAGGGCTGGGTCAGTCTATCTAGACTGAAGCCCTCTACGCAAAAGCCTCAGTGGTTACTGAAGGAAATAGGGCTGGTGATTCAATCATGATTTTATTCTTTCCTTTGAGTCGGCAATGAAACAAGGCCTCAGCATGATGCTAGAAGAGGTGTTGTAAACGGGAAACACTGTTTTATCAAGTGAGATGTGCCAGCCCCTGTCCATTAACGATCACATGGAACTTTATGTAACAGCAGTTCTGACTGATAACTTTAGGTGCTGGCCATGGTCCATATCACCTCCCCTTGGGAGTTCTGAATGGATACAGGGGTCTTCACTCGATCCTAAACTGTGCTCTGGAATTGTGCACTGCACCTCATACGTTCAACCTCATGGGTCGCTGTATTTTAGTAGGAGCCAAAGTGATCATCGGAGCATGGAAGAGATTTGAGGATTGCTGGGTGAAAGGAGGTTTTATAACAGTCAATTACTATTACTTTATTTCTTTGAACAAATTTGTATGTCTGAAAGCAACAATTTAAACTATTATGAGTGACAGCAACTGATTGACATCTTTGAACACTAGCCATGAGGACTTTGTGATCCCTGCCCATCCAGGGCAAACAAAGGTATATTTCCTTTTGGTGACAATAATTATTCAGAGATTTCAACAGCTAGTTTTGCTCACCCTTTGCCTTTAGAACTCTCTGGCTGGCTGTACAGGGGTTGGTTTAAAATTTAAGCTCATTACGGGTTTCTTAATTGTTTCCTCAAGCACTACACACCATTATACTGTCACTTAGAAAGCTCCCATAAGGAGGAAAAAAAGTCCGTGTCATATAGATATGTAATCTCTGGCATTCTGCCCAACTGCATGAAAGGTTAGTTAGAGAACTTCTCCTCCTAGTGGAAGATTGTGTCACTGCAGTCAATTTTCCCTTTCATTGTTTGTATCTGTATATTGCCTTTAATGATACTAATAACTTACAGTATAGTTGGAGTGAAACCTGGAGATGTATTGTAAGAAAACAGTGGAACATGTAACTGGAGTATCTTACAACTTCCACCTACCTAAAGTTCTTGAAGTATGCAAATTATAACTATACCACAAGATACTTTTAATCTGTTATTTCAGAATACATGCAAATCTTACTAATTATCAAAAGTACTAGAAATGTTTTACTATCTTTATTATACATAGAACAATAAGTAGATATAAGATTGGAAATATGTTGAAAATCATTAGTATCATTAAAGAAATGATAAGAAAAAATGAAACGTAGAATTGCTAAAAAGATTTATTTTTATATAAATAAATAAAAAGAAATGACAATTCCTTAACTGTGTATTTCCCACATTTTAAGGCTTTTTAAAATTTGATTACAGCTGCCTTACCTGAAAATAGATTTTTACCATTAATTTAAAAGAAGATATTTCAACCAAGCCCCCTGATTTCATGAAGTATTGATTATTTTCCTATGACTAATATACAGGCAAAGGCATTGCTTTTATTATGCAATTGTACTATAAACTCAATTAGCAGAACCCTCGATTCCTAAAATGTAACTGGATAGACTCAACGGTTGAGTGGAAAGTTGACGAGAAAAAAATAAAATGCATGTTTGATTAAAAATAAAAAAAAGTTTATTTATCGAAGAGCTTTCACTTTTGTTTTGATTATATGGCTACACGCCCCACAAGAACTTCATTCCATGGGACGGTCAAAGTCCACACACTTTGGCAGCCTGCGGAAGTTTGCTTATGAGACAAATGGCAGCAAAGATGCCTTGATACTGTTTGGGCAGCTCTTAACGCTAGCCAAATCCACACCCCTTTAGAACTGCCCATCAGCTATCACTTACAAACTGCTAGGAAGTGCAGTCATAAAACAGAACTATAAAAAAAATATTATCTGAGGGAAGAAACGGATTCTCATAGGTGATAAATGGAAGTGTATTTTTGTTCCTCTGAGAATCCCCAGGGAAAGGTAAATGCACTGTCTTTCCATGAAATAACCTGTATATGTACAAAGAACTTATATGGCACTTTTTATCTTCAAAAGCACTTTACCCGAGCACCCCAAGAGATAGGTCACAATTATCATCCTCGTTCTGCAGATGGAGAAACTGAGGCAGAGAGGGGCGAGAGGAATCAGCGTGAGATCTGAGATGCAGATTCAGAAGCTCCTGGCTCCCGGTTCTATGCTCAGACCATTACCTCTCTCTCCCCCTCTGCCTGGGCGCAGGATGATGTTTTCATCAGGCACAGGGCTCCCCTTTCTCAGGGTTGCTTTTGAGTCAATCGGTTTGATTTAAAAAGCAAGAGACTCCTGTCCCAGCTTGTGCTACCAAAGCAGCACACCAGTTCCATGCCACCGTCCTCAGTTAAAATCTGGGTTATCCTCTCTGCCATGTCCCCGTTGATGGCCAGAGAGTGGAAGTGGTCGAAATCATTCCTACCCAGCTTCCGGAGGCGCCGGGCGGCTGCTCTATAACACTTCCACGGCTGGGGTTCAAGAAGCAGGTAGTTGCACCGAGACGAAAGGTAGGATAAGAACTCCACCAGGCCATCATCCCCGTGGTTCAGGTGGATCCACATGGTCACTGACATACAAAAGCCAATGTCAAAGGTGGAACGGCTGAACCTGCTCAGATAGGAGCTCAAGAACAACTCCCGGGCGCTAGCATCCATGACATCCAGGGTGGCATAGGAGATGGAGCCAGGAAAGGGACTGCATCGCTCAGCTCTCTCGATCAGTGCTGCGTCGATGTCGCAGCACAGGAGGTTCAGGATCTTCCCAACAACAGGCTGATCGGGGCTGGCCTCGTTCTCCTGTAGACCAAGGAGGTGTCTGTAGAGAGCAACGCTTAGCTCCTGCAGAAGGAAAAACAGCATGGATTCATTCAGCATGCTCAGTAACGCATCACCAAGATATATGGGCCCATTGAGATACCAGGATCAGGTCTCAGATTTTTCTTGAGGTTTCGAAGTCCGGCAGAGTAGGGCAACCCATTGATGGATTCATCCTTTCTGGAACCAGGACAAAAAAAAATGTCACAGCACCTTCTCTTTGAAGATCTCTAAGGGCTTTCAAAGATGTTCATTATCCAAGCCTCACAACTTCCCTATGTGTTATCCCCATTTTAGAGGCATTAAAGCGACAATCAGGATCACGCAGCAAGGACCTAACCCAATGCCCATTTAATTCAATGGGAGTCTTTCCATTGACTCTACTGGGTTTTGAATCACGCCTCAAGTCAGCAGCAGAGCCAGGAACAGGGGCCAGGTCCCTTGACACCCAGGATCCTGCCCTGACTACTATGGGGAAGAGTAGTTCTGCCAGTATACATCTTGCTGAATACCCCCTTCCTTTGGAGAGGTGGATGCTATATTCGGCTCTCTAGATAAGCCTCAGAGGACTCTAATAACCTGAATAGAGGATTTAGAAGGCCATATTGATAATAATGCACTTCCTCCTCCAAATTACTCATGGGAAAATATTTATAAAGCCATAAGATAGGGACTGTCAGGGCTTTCCCCTCCATTTCCTTTTTCAGGCTGTTCCATTGAATAGGAAAATGTGTCTCCTACCATCAAAGCTGCTGGTGAAATTCCCAAATGACATGATACCAAGGAATAAACACAGCTGTGTTTCTCTCTAGTGTACAAGTAAAAAAAGAGTATTAGGTTATGTAGGGATACAGTGTCCTCTAGTGGTCAAACATTTTCTCTTTGGCTTCTGTATTTTAAACCAGCAGTTCTCAACCAGGGGCCCAGGCCTGACCCCGAGCAGGTTACAGGGGGTCCACCATGCAGGGCTGGTGTTAGACTCGCTGGGGCCCAGGGCAGAAAGCCAAAGCCATGCGGCGCGGTGCTGAAGCCTGGAGCTCAGAGCCCTGCCACCCGGGACTGAAGCCAAAGCCTGAGCAACTTAGCTTTCACAGGGGCCCCTGAGGCGTGGGACCCGATGTAATTGCCCTGCTTGCTACCCACCAATGCTGGCTCTGGCTTTTATATGCAGAAAAACAGTTGTGGCAGCACCGGTGGGCCATGGAGTTTTTATAGCACGTCGGGGGGGCATCAGAAAGAAAAGTTGAGAACTCCTGTGGCCTTATGACCAGATGTTTAGTTGATCTCATGAAAGCTCATCTGAAATGAGGTCTAGAATAACTCACTTATCACTCAGATAATGCAAGGAGATTAAGAACAACCATAAATGATAACACAAATGCATCCAAAGCAGAATTTAAAGTAGTACTTTCACTCAAATGCATTTTCTTAATATAGTTCTCAGTCTAATAAAGTCCTCTTTATCCGCAGAAGCCATTTTTAAAGCCATGTCCAACTTATACACTGGATCATTTCTTCATGCACTAAAGAAACACAGCCACTTCTGAAGTAGAATGCACCACATCTACACAGTTCACAGCAAAAATATACATCACACAGAGAATATTCCAGGTAAAATACAAGGGGAATTTAGAGAAATAGAATGTAGGTAGGAGCCTTGAAATTCTGCCAAAACACCAACCTTATGAAAATTACCATGGGATTTTAAAATAAGCACAAGTGGTCAGGACTAGAGCTGTCATTTCATTTCATCTCAAAACATTTTCTTTCAACTTTGAGGCATTAGGCCAAAAGAAAGGAAAACTAGATTTGCAAAACTAGATTCCGGTGGTTCCCGGCCAACGGTAGCTGTGGAGTCGGTGCTTGGGGCGGGGCTCCACCCAGAGAACAGGGGCTGGACCCTGAGCCTAGGAGCTGGACCTGGCATCTGCTTCCAGGAACCAGGTGGAGCCAGGCAGGTAGGGAGCCTGCCTTAGCCCTGCTGCACCGCCGACCAGACTTTGTCCTATTAAAATCTCCTGGATTGGTTTCAGTAGCCACCAGGAGATTAAGGCTGACTCTGGAAGACTCCCGGCCAATCCGGGAGGGTTGGCAACCCTAATGCTACCCCAGGATCTTCCCCTCTGCCATGCTAGTCCCATCCACTGCCCCTTCCCCATGTTACCCCCAGGTCTTCCCTCCCCCATGTTAACTCCCTGGGCACTGCCCCCCCCAACCAATGCCCCCCATGCTTCCCCCAGCTCTTCCCTCTCCCATGTTAACCCTCTAGGCACTGCCCCACCATGCTCCCCCCCACCTCCGTGCTACCCCCAGGCCACTGTCCCCCATGCTTCCCCCAGCTCTTCCCTCCCCAGGCACTGCCCCACCATGCTCCCCCCCACCTCCATGCTACTCCCAGTCCACTGCCCCCCAAGCTTCCCCCAGCTCTTCCCTCTCCCATGTTAACCCCTGGGCACTGCCCCACCATGCTCCCCTCCCACCTCCGTGCTACCCCCAGGCCACTGCCCCCCAAGCTTCCCCCAGCTCTTCCCTCCCGCATGTAACCTCAGCCCGCCCCCTCCCTCTCCAGCCCACTGCCACCCCCCAAGCTATCCCGGCCCCCTTCCCATGCTACCGTGACCCTAGTGTCCCCTCCTCCTCCCCGCCCCGCGCGGCCTCTTACCCCCGAGTTGCAGCCCACGTCCAGCCCCAGCAGTGGGGAGGGCCCCGCGGGGAAGAGCTGCCCCAGCAGCGCCGGCGGCAGGAGGCGGACGCGGCCCTCGGGCGGGTGGAAGCGGGAGTAATTGGGGAAGTTCCCGTAGGGGGCCGCCCCGGGCTCGGAGCCGCCGGGCAACCCCTCGGCCCCTTCCCTCATGGGGGCCGCCATCTTGTCCGGTCCTTCGGCTCGGCCGCCCGGCGGGCCACCAAGCGCCAACGCTTTTCTGGCCGGGGGCAGAAAGGTTCCGTGCGGCGGAGCTGCGCGTGCGCGAGCTGAGAAGAAGGGGCGGGGGAGGCTGAGAAGGGAGAGGTGGGAAGCGGGGGAGGGGGTAGGAAAGCGCCACAGGGCCGTGTGCAGCAGCAATTGGGTCCCGCCCCCCAAAATGCACATTCCTGGGAGTTGTGCTGCTAAAATGGGAAATTCAGGCCCTATGATGTCCAGGTTTTGGTTTCTTTATAGGACTTCCTGCCAGCCCTGGCAGGGGTTATTATTGTTTCTATTCCTGTAGGACTTACAAAACCCAAGGGAGAGCAGTAAGGTGACCAGACAGCAAGTGTGAAAAATCAGGCCAGGGGTAATAGGCGCCTATAGAAGACAACGCCCCAAATATCAGGACTGTCCCTGTAAAAAAATCGGGATATCTGGTCACCCTAGAGAGCAGGGTCGCACTGTGTGAAACACTCAGCCCTTATTTACACCTGGTCTTATTCCGGACTAATGTTGCTAATTGGTTACTCCATTCTTATTCCCAGAATAAAAATGCCTTATTATAAATTAGCTTAATCCACTGGGATTAAACTAATTTGGGACAAGGCACTCTTATTCCAGAATAATGGTGTCCACACAGAGTTAACGAGGAATAGTTAATCTACTTTAAATTCACACGCTTTCTTATTCTGTATTAGCTTTCTGTGTAGACAAACCCATAATAAGAGACAGTCCCAGCTCCAAAGAGATTATATTCTAAGTAGGTCAAACAGACAAATGTCAGGGAAGGGAAAGTAAGAGTTTGTTTACACCTGAAAGTTAATTTTAAATTTAAATTAAGATGGGTATGAACAGAATCAATAGAGCCAGGAACACCTTCAGGAGCTTAAATACAATCTGGAAATCATCAAAATACAACAACAAAACCAAACTCAAGATTTATCAGAGGTGTGTACTTTCAACATGTTGGGGACCCTGACACCCCAAACGGCGAGGTTCGTTGTCTGACCGCGGAGAGACAGGCACACCAGCAAGGTCCGATCAAAAGTTCTTTATTGAAGGGTGTACACAACAATAGAGAGCAGCCTGTCTCCAGAGAGAACCAGCTTACTCTTTACAACTAAGGCTGTGGCTACACTTAGCACTTCAAAGTGCTGCCGCGGCAGCGCTTTGAAGCGCTAAGTGTAGTCAAAGCACCAGCGCTGGGGGAGAGCTCTCCCAGCGCTGTCCATACTCCACCTCCCTGTGGGGAATAACGGACAGCGCTGGGAGCCGCGCTCCCAGCGCTGGGGCTTTGACTACACTGGCGCTTTGCAGCGCCGCAATTTGCAGCGCTGGAGAGGGTGTGTTTTCACACCCTGCTGCAGCGCTGCAAATTTGTAAGTGTAGCCAAGCCCTAAGTATAGGTTATATAGACAGTTCTGTCGCATCATAGATTATTCGTTTCACACAACCCATATCCCACCCCCCTTTGGTTAGTAACAAAAAAACCTTAGTAACAAAGCATATCTATCTTTCTTTATAATGTAAGCAAGTCATGATACCCCAGCAACTTTCTTATCAGCATGGTTGCCAAGCACCAGAAATTGGAAGACAGGAGTTAAGAACGGACCTAAGACAGAAACAGGGAGTGAAGATAGCAAGTCTCCATATCTTAACAAACTGACCTGTACCTTTCGGCACAAGAATGCAAGAATGCAGCCCCTCCCTTATCTTACTTTCTTCCAGCTCTTTGTAAGATGTTTTTCCACTCAGGGGCTACCCAGAAACTCTTGTTAGCCTGACTTTGGTCAGGCTGGCAAAACTGCTTTGTGCAACATTTTCTTTCAGGCCTAACAAACACTATAGTGCAGAATGCTGGGGCATGACGACGTATGACATGTCCAACCTGTCTTCATTCCATACAACCTGCCTCAGGCAAAAAGCCTCTGTATCTTTTGGCCCAGAACAAGCCCAAACCGAGACCTATTCGCACAGTACGGCCAAGCAGATATGGCATCATTACCAGGAGGCGTTGGTGATGGATTGCTGATGTACTTTGGATAGAAACGGATTCCATCACCAGAATAGCAATAAGAGGGACACCTGAAGGCAAGTGAAAACGAGGCCGCCCGAAAACATGGCAAAGAGCTGTGGAAGCTGAGCCGAAAAACCCGGGGCACAGCTGGGGAACCATTGAAAGACGTGCCAGAAACAGACAGGAGTGGAGGATCTTCGTCGCTGTCCTAAATGCCAGAGGCGTAATGGGTACTAACTATGAATTTAAAGCACAATCGCTATTCCCAAACAACGCCGTGTTCCAGAATAAGAGTGTTCTAGAATAAGAGTGCCCACACATGACGTTACTGATGCCAAGTGTAGACAAGCCCCTACAAGCATGGAGTAGTGGAGTGACCGGTCATAGCAAGTCAGTGTTAGAATCCACCTTCCATCAGCTATAGGCCAGGCCCTTATTAACAGGACCACCCTACACACTGCTTAAGTAGCCAATGAGGTCCAAGGATGTGGATAGAGCCTGCATAGGTGCAAACTTTTTCTGGTGCCGGTGGGTGCTCACGCCCCCTGCCCCACCCCCATTCCAACCCTCTCCCCAAAGTCCCCACCCCAACTCTGTCCCCTACCTGCCTCATTGGACCCCTTCCCCAAATCCCCAGCCCGGACTCGCCTCTTCCCCGCCTCCTCCCCTGAGCGTGCCCAGTTCCCACTCCTCCCCCCTCCCTCCCACAGCTTGTTACACCGCGAAACAGCTGTTTCGCGATGGCAAGCCTGGGAGGAGAAGCGGGGACATGGCACCCTCAGGGGAGGAGGTGGAGGTGAGCTGGGGGGTGGGGCAGGGAGTTTGGCTGCGGAGCACCCTCCAGCCCCAGAGCACCCACGGAGTTGGTGCCAATGAGAAAAGAGCAGAGCCAGTAGAGCTATGGAAGCTGGATTTAGGAGGAAATGACACCCTGTGCATTTTACAGTGGTAGAGAACACTGTGGCTTAAAACCCCTCACGTCACCCCAGCCCACTTCCTCTCTCCCAGTCCCAGTACTATTTTCACCCCAAAGCTGTACAGGTTCAGATGAGAAAAAAAAGTGAAGCAGCTACTAATGTACATGGTGTTTGAAATGATCCTTAAATGAATCATTGCGCTTTGGCATTCAGGGTTATGACCCACAAATGAGAGTGTATAAACATGCCCGCTTGGTGGCGCTGAAAGCCAAAAATAAAGGTGCTAATAGAGTTGCCTGTCCGTCAGCAAAGTATCATATACAGTGGTTGTCAGGAAAAGCTTTAAACCCAGTGCTTTGCAAAGCTGGGGTCCAAAACGAAGCACATACATCCATAGTTAGGCACCTAAATAAGTGGACGGGAGTGCTCAACACCGTAAAAAAAATAAATCAGCACACTGAATTAATTGCCTACCTATAGATTTTAAATGCCCATCTTTGGTCACTCAAGTCTGAACATTTTCACCTAGCCCTATTGCATGCTAGAGGATTTTGCCTTTCCCGTGAGGTGCTGTATCGCTCCCTTCATTGATTTCTATTTAGCTACAGTTTGTTTGGCACTGACAGTGTGCTCACTGCTATGCAAACCCAAAGATAAAAAACGGTCCCTGCCTTGAAGAGTTTAAAAGCTAAAGCCCCGATCTTGCAACCTGCTCTGTGCAGCTGAATCACTGCATCCATGCAGAGCTTCAGTGATTTCAGTAGGGGTCCGTCCACGCAGCTGCTGCAGTCTGCCAGTGGGCAGCTGCCTGCAAGGCCTAAAAAGGACAGACAGAGTGCACTAGGGAATCAAAAGGAAGGAAGCAATTAGGCCCCGATCCTGTGACTGGGCCCACATGTGCAGAACCCAGTGCAGTGGCAGAAGGAAGCTGCCTGCTAGGAGTTTTCCTTCTCTAAACTCTATGGTTATGATTCTTTTTCAAATAGACGAGAAAAGAGAATGTACACACTGGGGTGGAGTTAAATCTTGCTCCGGAGCAAGGAGAAGGCTGGGTAACTCTTGCTAATTAATAATTAATTATTAATTAGCAAGATTGCATCAGAGACCAGAGTGGATCTTATTTCCTTTAAACACTGGGGCCTATTGCCTCCCACTTCATTTTAGGGATGGTTACCGCCTCCTAAACAGGAAGCATCTTCAAGTCACGCACTGTGTACACGATGCTGTGCGGGAGAGAGCATTTTTCCATTGCTGTGAGCGTGGGATGATTGCAATAGGCATGAGTGGAGAAAATGTAAGTGTGTCAGGCAGGTCAACCGGCTTCAACCTAGTGCCAGTTGAAGCTTCATGGCATGCCACATCACCAGCTATTGTGTTTATGCTCCACGTTTTAGAGGGATAAGGCGGTACCAGGGAGAGGAGAATTGCTGGATCCACTGCGGACAGAGCTTTGCAGGCCTAAATGGCCTTGAACAGCTACTAGGGTGAACGGTGCTATCGAAATATGATAAATAGCGTGGATACCTGCTCGAGTCGAAACAGCCCTGAAGGTTGTGCCCATTAATGTTGTGCCTACAAAAAAAAAAAATCCTTTGGCAATGCAGCCGAATGGCTCATATAGACAAGCCATCCCTAAAAATACATCTACACCTTTATGGGAAGTAGGGTGACCAGATGTCCTGATTTTATAGGGACAGTCCCGATTTTTGGGTCCCCACCTCCGTCCTGATTTTTCACACTTGCTGTCTGGTCACCCTAATGGGAAGTAACTGATGTGGAAGTTAATCACACCTTACATTCACCAGGATGGCTAGCAATGGATTTGATCAAGAATGACCTCAGCCATACAGCTGGACAACCGTTAGCTTTGAGCTCTATGGATGGACCGTGCTACGTAAGAGCTAGGTGTTGTTATGATGGATAGAGAACTATGCAGGCCATTAGATGAGATGATCATCTTTGCACCACAACTGGAACTGGAAGGAGTGTCAGCTCTTGCCAGCCGGTGGAAGCATTCCTGTAAAATAACCAGCGGCTTTGCCAACATAGGTTCCGCAGCTCCAGTTCTGGAGATTTATGCCTGACTGCTATAGGTCAGAGATGCAGTAAAATGACAGTGCCGTGCAGTGATTTTATTGATCCCCACTTTGGGATTATTGCATTCCTCACCAGGAGGCCAAGACACAAATTATTAAAATCATTTTATTATTGGTTATTTTTCTTATGACAAATACTTTTCTGGCACCAAGGGTGAGAGTGAGGTTGTACAAACACAAAGTGAAGCTAAATAATTGTTCTGCTGTGGGAGAGAAGTAGCAGATTTTTTTATATCTAGAAATAGAGCCTCTCATCTCTGTGGCACACATCCAGGGTTTTTAACCATGGTGGTGAGATATCTTGCAGGGCCAGGGAGTCGAATTTCTGGTCCATCAGAACAGGGTTGGAAGCTTCCTGAGGGAAAGAGGCACTTTAAGAAGGGATTCAGGTGCTTGGGGAGACAGCAAATGACAATTGCTATTAATTATTATTATTTTATATTAATATAGCCCCTAAATTTCAGAAAAGCTGAGCAACCAGAAGATCTACCTAAGGGCTTGTCTACACTACCCGCCCGATTGGCAGGCAGCCAAGATCCATCGGGGGTCAATTTATCGCATCTAGTATAGACACGATAAATCGACCACTGAGCGCTCTTCCATTGACTCCAGTACTCCACCAGAACGAGAAGCGCAATTGGAGTCGACAGGAGAGCATCAGCTGTGGACTTACCGCAGTGAAAAGACCATGGTAAGTAGATCTAAGTACGTCGACTTCAGCTATGCTGTTCAGGTAGCTGAAGTTGCATGTCTTAGCTCGACCCCGTGCGGTAGTGTAGACAAGCCCTGAGTCATGTGTACTCCTCTGTCAGGCTTTACTCTAGCGACTAGGTCTCAATCTGATAGCTAGGGATCACTGAGGTGACCATAAAGTCTTACTTTGGTCTTATTATGGCAACGGCACTGTTGCCAACTCTTGCAATTTTATCATGGGTCTTGTGATTTCTAGTGAATTTCTTAAAGCCCCAGCTCCCAACCTCAAGAGACTGCATAGAATCTCAGCTTTCATTTCAAACAAAATTTAATTTTCTAGTCCTCCTGGTTGTAGAGAAAAGCTTGGAAACAGAGTGCAGCCTAAAGGCTCAGAAACCAGGAGTCAAAGAGGCAGAACCCCAAACTTCTTATTCTTGAAAAGTCTCATTAGTTTTAAGCCAATCTCGTGATGTTTGGGGGGTCTGGCTCATTAATGTTGAGCATTTGGGGTTGGCAATATGGCAACTGGGCCTTGCTCTGGTGTCTAGGCCTCACGCCAGATGTGTGGACCCAGATCCTCAAAGGTACATAACTCCCATCAATTTCCGTGAGAGTTAGGCGCCTAAATACTTCTGAAATTAAAATCTGGGTCTAAATCTCACTTTGACAATTTGAGTTCACTACGCAACTAGGTCTTCCTCTGCTAACTGGGCCTCACTTCAACAACAAAGCAGGAGTGAAGTTCTGGAACAGCCTTCCAAGAGGAGTAGCAGGGGCAAAACCCTAACTTGTTTTAAGACTGAACTTGATCAGTTTATGGAGCCAGTGCAATAATGTGATTGCCTACAATGGCTTATGGCCCATCCGTGACTGAGAATAAGAGCAGGATTTGAAAAGGTTTGGAAAACTCTATGGAAAAATGAGAACATCCACAGTTGTAATACGCAGGAGGAAATAAAAACGTGGACGTGTGTAGAGGATCCGAGAGAGGTGAGGCCGAAATGAAATTAGCAAAAGAAACCAATATATCCCCTTTAAGAAGGCCTCCTAACCAACCCCAGCCAGAGCAATGCCTAGTTCTCTTAAAACTAAAGCTGTGCCACCGTAGTGCTTGAGTGTAGACGTTCACTACAGCTACGGGAGGGGTTCTCCTGTCGCTGTAATTAATCCACCCCCCCCAAGAGATGGTAGTTAGAATTCTTTCCCTTGACCAAGCGCTGTCTACCCCGGCATACCTACGTCTCTAAAGGGCCGTGGCTATTTTGCATTACTGATGTCACTGTACGTTTTCAGTGTACGTTCAGCCCTTATTATTAAACGAAGTGCACAGACAGGCTCTCTCCTTTTCCCTTTGGCATCAGGTCAGGGGAGGTGCCACTGAACCCAGATCATACAGCTCTTACCGCAGAGCCTTGAGTCAGAGCAACCAAACTTCTACTCTGAACAACAAAGGCACTAGGGCCGAGGTCAGGCTAGTGATCGCTATAGGGTGCAACCCCCCAGATCACTAGCCTGACCTCGGCCCTAGTGTCTTTGTTGTCCTAGTCCTTCCTCCCTTGCTCAACTTCCTTTTTCCTGTTTATACAGCCCAGCCCCCAGGGCAGAGCGAGGGGCTCCTTGATTGCAGTCCAGCTGTCTGGGCGATCAGCTCCAGACTGTATCTTTTAGGGATAGTACACCCCCATCGCATGATGATAAGCCCTCATGCTTCAGGGCATAAATCAACCTCTAACTGAAGGGGTTAGGAAGAATCCACCCCTGTAGACACCCTAACTCCCATGTTAGGGTTTCTTGCAACTTCCTCTGAAGCAGCTGCTACTGGCTACTGTCAGCCATAGGAGCCTACCACTGCTTTGATCCCAGACGGCAGTTCCCATGAGCCAGGTCACCCACTCACCCTCCCTCCCTGAGAATTACCTGCTGTTATACCTAATGGTTGCACAACAAGAGTGAAACTGAGCTAATTAAACACTGCCACTCAAAAGGCCAAGTGTCGAAAGCGGCCTGAGTCATCAGCAATTTATTCTGTTGAGGATTGTTACATGATTCAGCACAGAGAGTTCCTAACTTTCCCTCCTAGATAAATGTTAATGGCTAGAATGATGTTTATATGGCAATGACGCAGGTCAGTTGCTTTTCTAGGAATTTCTACAAACGTATAATGATATATTAGCTTTATATATTTAACTTGTGGACATCCTTGCCTGAGGAGGTTGTGAAGGCTAGGACTATAACAGGGTTTAAAAGAGAACTGGATAAATCCATGGTGGTTAAGTCCGTTAATGGCTATTAGCCAGGATGGGTAAGGAAGGGTGTCCCTAGCCTCTGTTTGTCAGAGGGTGGTGATGGACATCAGGAGAGAGATCACTTGATCATTACCTGTGAGGTTCACTCCCTTTGGGGCACCTGGCATTGGCCACTGTCAGTAGACAGGATACTGGGCTGGATGGACCTTTGGTCTGACACAGTACGGCCGTTCTTATATTATAACATAATATTTCCCTGGCCACAGCCATTTAGAGCATTGTAATAACCAGATACCATGCAGTGCTAAGTTATATACCACGTAGCTAGAGCTGACATTTGTGGGTCAACAGCGGGGAAAGCCGATGCAGCCTCCTGCAAACTGTAGCTCATTTTTCCATATCCCGCTTCCAATGGAAGTGTGTGTTGGGTCTGAGCGGGTGGGATTCACCATGTTAGCGCCTCCTGCTGATCATCTTATGGGTCAGCTCCACAGGTAAATACGCCAGCTCTCAGTGGTGTCTCACCTGCCATCACGTCTGCTTCTGGACCTGTGTCGCTCCAAGGACCTTGGCATTCTCTTCCAGGGGACAGTACCACAGTCTGACGGGCCAGCCACTTCCTCTGTGGTGAGAGAAGGGGACCCAGGCCCACACACTACTCCAGATCCCAGCCCAGGGACCCTGTGGATGGCAGCCATGCTCTGTGTCCCCTCCAACCTTTCAGTCTACCTCCTGGGGCCACTTCCCCACAGCCCTAGCACCTTCTCTGCTCTTATCTCCGGGTCTCTCTATGCCAGTCTTAGCAGCCAGCCAGGAGATGGCTCTCACTCCCCTGATCCTGCCCAGCACTGCTCTGGCCAAGGTGCTGGCCTCCTTCTTCCTCCTGCAAGGTCACCAGTCCTCCCTTCTCAAGCACCAGGGAGCAACTGAAGCTGCTCTAGCCTGCAGTCCTTCTTATACGGGCCTGCCTGCCCCTGATTGGTTGCTCCTCGCAGCCCGTCTCTAATTGGCTGCCTCCTGCGCAGCCTCCCTAGGGCTCTATTAACCCCTTATGGGCCAGTGTGAGGCAGATGCCCCATCACATTGGGGAAGAGAATTAGGGGAAACCACAACGTGTTGCCACACCATACAAGGGTTTCAGGCCCCTATAAACCTGATCCAATGACCATTTAGGTGCCTAATTCTCACTGAATGCAACCACAGTTAGGAATCTAAATACCTGCCTTGAGGATCTGGGCCCCAGTGGCTACAGGGGGGCACTGGAACAGGCCATGTGGCAGCAAAGAAAACCTTCTCGGAGCTTGAGTAGAGAATCTCTAATTTCCCACACCAGAACTAACCAGAGTATGAGGCATGCTGAAATCCACCTGTTACGGGAATGTTAAGCACACTAGCATCACCGATTGGAGTGGTAAAGCCCTATTAAATTATATAGCCCATGCAGTCTCAACGTGGGGGTGAGGCAAGTGACAAACAGGGAGGAATCAAACTTGGTTAGGGCGTGTAGATGGTCCTATTGTATTAACCACAATAAATCCAGAATTAACAGGTGGCATCAAGTTATTTGAACAGAATATTCTCCTACTCAGCTCAGTCAGCTTCTCTCAAATCTCCCAGGATCTGCCTTTCTATTCAGGGCTAACTCCCCAGGACTGGTTCAGTTAATCAGTGAATTATGGCTGTTTGCATGTTGGTATTATTTCACCTTAGCCAAATGGCAATGCTGGTAATTCCATCCTGCATATGTAACCCTCGCACCTCCTGGGTGTAGTGTTGTGTCCCATCTAGTGGCATTGAGACCACTTAAAGAGAGCAATTAATGAGCGTGCTCTACAGCCTTAGCTAACAAGTCTGGCTTTTAGCTCATGTGGTAGAGGCTCACGCACTAAGCTCCAGCGGTCCCAGATTCAATCCTCCCCGACGACAACCGGGGGGGCTGTTGATGTTACACTTCTGTGCCTTTTCTCCTTTAGTTTCAACTGGATTCCATATTGTTCTCAGTTTCTATCTCTCCTTGCTGTGCTATTTAGGCGGCTGCGACCTTTCACCACCCCCAGGCAGCTGCATTTCAGAGGCTGGGAAAAGTGATTTGGGGGGTTGGATCCTCTGAGATGAAAAGTGCTATGTGCATTTAAGGAATTCTTTTCCATTCACCGGTGGAACTCATCGGCCTAAGCCAGTGGCTCTCAACCTTTCCAGACTCCCGTACCCCTGATTTGTCTTGCATGCCCCCAAGTTTCACCTCACTGAAAAACGACTTGCCTACAAAATCAGACAACAAAATACAAACGTGTCACATCGCACTAGTACTGAACAATTGCTGACTTTCTCATTTTTACCACATAATTAGAAAATAGTCCAATATTTATATTCCAGGCAGAACTGGGCTAGAAGAGGTGGGACAGGGCAGGGCAGGAAGAGGCGGGGAGGGTGGGGGCTTGGGGAAAGGGGCGGGGCCTGGGGTTGAGTGGGGGGTTGAATACCCCCCCGCCCCCCCGGGGCCGGAGGAAACCGGTGCCTATGCTTCAGGGGGAGAAAATATCAGCTGCTAAAGAGCTCTTTAGTCTAGCAGAGAAAGGCAGGACAGGAACCAATGGCTTCCTCGGAAAAAGACATTCAAATGAGAAAGAAGGCGCGCTTCGTTTTAACTCTGAGGGTGATTATTGGGCAAAAGCCACTAACCATCATGGTGGATTCTCCAGCTCTTGAAGTTTTCGAATCAAGCCTGGATGCCTTTCCGGGAAGAGATGCTTTAGTCCAACACAAATTACTCAGCTCAATCCCGCAATAAGTAGATGAAATCATCTGGCCTGTTTTATACAGGAGGTCAGACTAGAGGATCCCTTATGGCCTTAGAATCTATGATCTAAAGGTTCTTTCTGGCCTTTTAAAAAAAAAATCTAATCTACAAAGCCTGCTGTATGTTATTCTGCCTCCACCCTAGGCTCCGTCAAAAAGAAAAACAAGGATCCTCAAAGTTTTGCAACAATTTATTAGCAATGTCCAGAGAAAATACAAAATTTTATTTACAAGGAAATCAAAGGAATGGAAGGAGGGAGGAGTGCGCTGGTCACAGGTGGAGCTGGGATTCCGAGGACAGAGCACAAGGACATAGCAAGGGGAGCTGTGCGGATGGAGACAAACAATCCCGCCTCACCCGAGCCCACCTAGGGAAAACCCAGCCCTCGCCCTCTGAGGGGTTCCCCTGAGGGCCCCTCTCCTGCATCACTGAAACCAACGGAGGCTTTGTCTCGCTCAGTGCTAATGCCTTCCTCATCCCTATTGTATCCGAGCACTGGGAACTTTTGCTGCTGGCTTCAACGGGGAACAGGATCAGGCCCTTGCTTGGAGAACTGGATCGGCTGCAACCCACAAAGGAGGCTAAGAAGCAGCAGCAGCAGCGACCGAACAGACAGGACATGCAATGATGGGAGCCCCTGCAATTCCAGCAAGGAACACACAGGGGCAGCAAGCTAGTTTGGTTTCATTGTTTTCCCCTGGAGAGAGACTAGCAGGTGCCATGCAGGTGTTTTCCACTGGAAAACAGGGGGACCCGGAGCAGAAGCTGCAGCTCAGGCCTCGGTAGTGAAAGGCGAATCACTCCACGCTGCAGAAGAGATACGGCCAAGTGGGGATCCGGATCTGGACTTCTCCCAAAGTATACCTGGCATTCGGATCAAGCCGCTTGTAGGGAGTTTGGACCTGGAGCCAGATCCAAATTTCTCCCAAAATCCAGGAGGCATTTGGATTCTGATTCTACCCATTGTAGAGGCAAGAGGCAGCTGCAAAAGTTTGGACCTGGAGCTGGACTTTTCCCTGAAGTATATGATTATCCAGATCCGGGTCCTTCTCGGGCTGGAAGACTGCAACTCAGGAGGCTGCTAAAGCCTTAAAAATCAGCCCTGGCGTAGGTGCAGAGGGAAGCATTTGCCCTGCTCTGCAGTAGCTCTCTGGGGGTAGATAACGAGGGAAACTGTGATTTCAGTTTATGCTAAGATCCTTGCAGTGAGGGTTTGACTAGGGAATGGGTGAGGAGGGTATCCAGACAATTTCTCCCCTGCAATTGCATCTGTCCCCTGTTTCCAAGTGCTCAATAATTTTCTTGGTCAGGGCACTTATTTCCCTTCCTCCACCCTCCTCTCTGTATTGTTTTAAGGGTTGCAGTATCCTGTGCAAGATATTGCACTGACCCAGCTAATATATATGTGCACCACCGCACTCTACAAGATAGAAACAGAATTCAACTGTGTATCATAGGTCCTATACTGCCAGCAGCTAATGGAGATTCTCCTTTAGCCCAGGAGGTTGGGCTTTGGACTAGAAAGATCCATGTTCTATCCCTACTGTCGCCGTGAAGTTCTAAATGGCCACTGTGCGCAGTGCAGCAACATCTAGGAAGAGCCAATGTGATTTGCAACAATATATAACAGCCTATTTGCTTTGTTTGCAAGCCATAGGAATTTCATAAATAAATGAATCTGTGGATTAGCGGTTTTGTAAGAACTCATTCTTGAGGAGACAGGCAGGGCAAATATGTTGAGAAGCAAATTGTGCCAGGACAGGTATGTACTCAACTGTCTCCTTTCACCTCGTAGCATTCAGGCCTGCTTCTCTGCTAAACCAGCACCACGTGTCACCATTTACACCTGTGTTTCGTGCCCACTTTGCACTGATGTAAATGAAGACTCATGATGCAGGGCCACGGTGAACTGGGTCCCCGCTTGGAAAGCTTCTGCAGCCAGCACTTGATCTCTTCTGCTGTTTTGATCTCCCCAGGGAACCAAGGGAATCAAGCCAGCAGAGGTATGCCTACCCGAGCTGCAACCACACCTCCAACTGACATAGAATCATAGAACTGGAAAGGACCTCGAGAGATCATCTGGTCCAGCCCCCTGCACTCAAGGCATGGCTACACTTGCAGATGCAGAGCACACTAGACATGTCGCCATAAAACCCAGCAGGGCCAAAGCCTGTTTTCTGCCACCACTGGTGTAAATCCAGAACGACATCATCAACTCTCCCCCATTCCCGCTGCGAAGTTCAGAGGGGCTGCCCTTTGCAGCATCGCCAAGTCCCTCTCGATGGGGCCTTCCACAGACGCCCATCCCCCTGGTCTCTGAGTGCCCGTGCCGTGTCCCAAATGCGTACAAAAGTGATGCAGTTGGATCAGGAAGGGAAAGGGGTGTGGGAAGAGCAGGATTATCTCTGAACACGGGGGATCAGCAGCGGCGCAGGAAAGGAGCCCGAGATTTACTTCCTACAACCCTGGGCACAGTAACTTTCCTCTGCTTCGCTCAGCGTGGGGCCGAGGCACGTGTGGAAGGCGTGTGCGCGCCTGGGAAGCCGGAGAGCGGCGGAGAAGGAATGTACAGTATGGAGAGCTTGGCACGGGTTCCCCCTCCAGCGGGTTGGAATGGCTAGAAGCAACCCGCTGACGCACATGCCCTGGTCTTCCCAGGGAGATTTCAGATAAAGGGCCTTATCAGGGGGAAGGATCGCCTTTTAAATAAGAGTTAAATGCCTCTTATCTTATCTTAGCCTAGGGCCCTGCAGTTAATTAGCCGGTTGATTTCCAAATGGGGGATATTAACAGGGCGAAGATGGAAAGATACTGGTGCACTCCGAGGCATCCAAAGGTGGCCCCGCTTGGAGGGCTGGGGAGCTGAAAATGAGGGCTTCAATAGTTGAATAGCAAAGGGGCTGCTTTCACTACCTGGCCTTTCATAGCCTGAGCTCAGGGTAGTTCTGCGGGAGAGAGCCCCGCCTGGGCGGTTCTTGGGTGCTCCTCAGCAATCCATCCGGCTAGTGGGCATTTCTCGGGCTGCCACTCTGTGTCAGCGGCAGGGGCATTCCCCCTTTTCTCCTCACACACCCAGGCTTGAGTCCAAACGTACCCTTTTTCCTAGGGCCCCCTCTATTGTTAAGTTCAATAACAATAAATAGAAACTTGTCACCGGAGCTTGCGCCTGAATTTTGCTGTTTCGGCGACTGCTCCCTGAAGGACCGCCTCTGTCCCTGACCCTAGTGCTTTCTCTGTCTCAGGGAGACACTTGAAAATCCCTTTTATATCCTGGGTTGGTGCTCATAGGATCCACCTGATCTGGCTGCCAGGATGAGTCAGCAGGACAGCTCTTTTTTGTCCTCAGGGTCCTACAACCTGGCACAGGGCGCTAAGACCTGGCACTCTATTCCAAGGGGTTTCTCGGAATGCCACCTGGGTAGCCCTCACTAAATGACGTGGGTATTTCTTGGGTACTCCTGGGTGGAGTCCCCAGTTTCCTTCTTCAAAACTGCATTGGGTTCCCCTGAAGGTGCAACAATGGGGCAGGATAACCCTAGATCAGCTCCTCTGCCACGTTATTCATGTTGGTAGAATGGACTTTTAAAAATGGGGATGTCGGTATTTTGTCCAACTGCAACACAGCTCCTCCTTCGTTTGGTTCTGTCCCTGCTAATCTGATCAGACTCTCCCTCCTTGGCGGCAGGCCGCAGGTCAGCTATTTTTTCTTGAGTACTAAGTGCCTTCCGTGGAGAGGTGATGAAACATCTGCTCACCAGCAAAGAGTAGTGCGAGAAACACCTGGTTCTTCGTGCCAGCTGACAGGTAGCAGGCCTGGCAATTGCATGGAGATCCACCTTTAGGGTGCCTGCAGCTGGCACCCTGTTCTTGGGTGACTCACGTGATGTCAGTGTTTACAAGTTCCGTAGTTTCAGCATCTCAGAAGTCGCCTCAAGAGGAGAAACCTTCTGCTGCATTGCTACGATGGAGGAGGGCGGGGTCAGGGAAGCTTGTTCAACAGCATTAATGCCACCCAACCCTGCTGGTGGATGTGACGCTCTCCAGTGGTTAGAAAGCCCTCTCCAGCGCCCGCTGTCCAATCTGCAGCTGGGGAGCACGCATAGGGGACATCCGGGCAGTACCACCGGGGTGTGGTGCAGACACCTCTCTGCCCTTCCAAGCTGGGCATGCTCACCAAGCAATACAACTGCATTCGTGATGGTGGTGACCCCGGACGCACTGCACGATGGAGCATCTAGAGTTCGAAGCCATTACTGTAGGACACTAATGAGTCCATATGAGCCCCTAGGGTCTTTGTCCAATCTCACCATCTTCCCCCTGGACACAGGGATCCTGGCTTTGCATAGGCTGGTGCTTCTCAATCTTCTCCATCCTGGGACCCATCTAGCTGGGACCTAACCTCCCTCCACATTTAGTGATATGGAAAGGGCAGGCTGGTATCATGACCCCTTGACACCTGTTTGCAATCCTGCCTGGGGCCCAGACCTTAGACAGCTCCAGTCTACTCATCTCCTGAGGCAGCTGGCTGGGTAGGTGAGTCCCACATCAGTGATCAGCCTGGCCTGGGAGGCATTATGGGAGGAAAGGGTGCTCTCAGTTTTGTGGTCTGGTAGAAAGGGGACACAGGAAGGCCCGGAGGGTGCTGGGGATGTCTGTTAGGGGGCTGCCCCTGATGGAGAGCCGCTCTTCTCGCACCAGGTCTGCTAGCGAGATTGCAAAGAGGCGCCATTCGCTTCCTTATCCACTTTCTCCACATCACTCATGATTTTATAGACCGCTATCATATCCTCCCTTAGTCTCCTCTTTTCCAAGCTGAAGAGTCCTAGCCTCTTTAATCTTTCCTCATATGGGACCCTCTCCAAACCCCTAGGTACACACGGTAACGTACCTACATGCAATAATGTGCCGAAGCCAGATGGGGAACCCTAGTGACCTTTGCAAATGGGAGAGCCCAGCCTGCTGCCCCGCCGGCACTACCGACCCAGCTCTGGTTTGATTTCAGGGGGGTGGGAGGGCGCCTAGCATTTCCACCCCAGTTTGCTTTCTGGGTCACAAAGGGTTAACAGCATATGTACAAGCTGCAGAAGGAACCAGGGGGGTTGCTCAGTAGATGGAATGGAGCTGGCAAAGGGACCAGAAAGGTTGGCTATATTTTCCCCCTCTTTTTTTTTTGTTTTGTTTTGTTTTTTGTTTAACATTTTTCTGTTTCGCCGGGCGAGGACAGACGCTTTCTCACTGCGCTTACTCCCGGCTGGAGCCGAAGAGCTGGAGGAAGAAGGAGAAGATGTAGACGACGTCCAGGTAGATATTGAGGGCGCCGAAGATGTATTCCTCCGGGCTCAGTGAGTACCGGCGGTTCCCCATCAGCAGCTGCGTGTCGAATGCCAGGAACTGGGGGGAGAGAGAGGGAAAACGGACCCGCAAAGAGGATCAGGCAATGCATCGCATGCTTGAACATCATAAGAACGGCCGTACTGGGTCAGACCAAAGGTCCGTCCAGCCCAGTATCCTGTCTACCGACAGTGGCCAATGCCAGGTGTCCCAGAGGGAGTGAACCTAACAGGTAGTGATCACGTGATCTCTCTCCTGCCATCCATCACTGCTCTCTGACGAACAGAGGCTAGGGACACCCTTCCTTACCCATCCTGGCTAATAGCCATTAATGGACTTAACCTCCATGAATTTATCCAGTTCTCTTTTAAACCCTGTTATAGTCCTGGCCTTCACAATCTCCTCAGGCAAGGAGTTCCCCAGGTTGACTGAGATAACTCCACACCCAGACTGGTCTCGTGGTCAAGCAACTTATGCTGAAGTTACCTCCTTTCTTAATTTCACCCCATTCCTCCCGGTTATACCCCACCCCCAGCGATTCCTTGGCGATAACTCCCTTCAGGGACCTGCGTCGTCTCACCCCCATCTTGGCCGCTGCTTGGCCAAGGAATGCTCCTGATTCTTCCTCGCGAGTCCCTTCCCCCAGCCCCGGGATTGTTTCTGTTGTTCTTCTCTGCATTTCCTCCCACTTGAGCAAATACCTGTCTGGTAACGTGCTGTCCCGAACCCAGTGCAACATTCCTGGTGCGGTCACGCTACAGCTATAAAGAATTATACCCGTCCCCTCCCGGCGCGGTGACTGGGTGACTTTGCCAAACTGCACAGAGAGGGGGACCGGTCTAGGAGATGGGGAATCAGGGGACCTGAACGGTACTGCTGGCTCTGCTGCTAACCTGTGTGACCGTGGGCTGGTCTCTGAGCCTCCAATTCCCGCTACCACCTTGAGTCTGTCTTGTCTATTAACCTCCACCGCGTCCCTGCGCCATCCCTGGTTGCACTGTGCTCTTTGGGCAGCGTGTGTGAAGATGCAATGCCCAGCACAATGGGGTCTGGCTCTCCTAAGGACTTCTGGGACAGAAAATAATAATTGGCCATAGCGGCCCGGTCCATTGGCTTCAGCAGCTGAGGATCTGACTGTCTCCGTTTACGAGCCAGTTATATTCCATTTAACCCTGGGCACATTTTACAGGGCGATCGTAAAACATCCGAGTTCTTCATAACTGACTTTATTAGCTATTAAACAAATTGCTCAACGGCTGTTGTTATTCCCAGCGGGCCCAGATGGCTCCGCCTCGCCCCAAAGCGGCTGTCCTCCTGACCCCCCATTTGGGGTGGCCCCACACGCTCCTTCGGCGGGTGCTTCCTGCTTTCCGAACGGCAAACGTGACTCCGCTAAAATACGCTCTGGAGAAACACTTGCTGCATAAGCTGCCTGGAAGCCCCGTCACGTACAGGCCCAGCGTTTGTTTTTGGTGTAATACAGCAAGTATTTTTGACCCAAAAGTGTAGGGGCCTCGGGAGTGGGGGCAGGGAATTCTGCATGGGACCCACAGCTCCGGCACCAACCCCCCGGGCTGCAATGGAGCACCCCCCTCCGCCTGGTATCTCCATCCTAAATTCTGCACATCAATCCTAAATCCTGCCCCCACGTCACTCTCTGCTGCTCTAGTCTCAGGCTGCCCGCACCCACAGCTCTGCCAGTGCCCCTCGTCCTGGGCCTCACCTTGGGGCAGGATGCGGGATTGCAGGGGGCCCTTCCTTCCAGCGCCCCCTTGTGGCTGCTTTCTTAGCCCCACAGTGGCCTGGCTCTGTCTGGGTCTCCCACGGCCTGGCCCCCCAGCCAGGACATTTAGAAGTTCGATCCCCTTTCTAGGTAACGAAGGCCCCGCTGTACCTCCCACTCCCAATCAATATCCAGACGAAGCTTTCTCCACACTGAAGGTCTCTGCTCCCTGGAGCGCTGCAGAGTTCCTCCCAGGCTGCTCGGTCACCAGCAGGATTCCCCATTGCTGCCTCCCCACCCCGGTCCTGACCGGCTCGCGCCCAGAGACACACACCGCTCTGCCAAAGCACCTCCGTCCGGACCTGCTCTCCCAGCTCTGCTGATGAACCTCACTCCCTCCGCTACTCCATACCGTGGCTGGCCTTAAACCAGGGCCATCAGCTGTGCCAGACACGGCCCTGATGTTGTGATAAAGACACAGGCACACTAGGGACTAGGCCCAGATGATCCCATGGATTGCTATTTGTCATCCACCTTTGGACATGAAGGTCTCCTGAAGGGAAAGGTCTCCTGCAGTACAACTCCCCTCCCTCTCCTTCCCCATGCTCGTCTTGCCTTGCAAAGAACAGGCGATTTGCTACCTGATTGAACTCGGCCAAATAAATAAATCAAACTCCCGTTCCTTGGGATTCGGCGCCACTTACCATAGTAAAGACAATCGCACCCAGCACGGCATATATGGCATGGAGCCACGGCACCTACAGGAAATAGACAGATACACCACTCAGCTTTAGGGAGAAACCCAACCAGCCAGAAGGGAGGGCTTGACTCACACCATGGAGGACACAGTCTAGGGAAAGCAGCATAGGCACAGAGACTGGCCCACAGTATTCCAGTAAGGCAGTAGCAGAGATGGGAGTAGAAGCGAGGTCTCCTGTCGCCTAAGCCAGCACATGATCCACCAGACCACACTGAGCATGGGAGCCAGCCACATAAGGATCACAATGACCCTTTAGAAGTGGCATGATCTCACACCCACCTAGGCCTTACAGTTAGAAAAGGGACCGGGTGGATCAGGATTTTGGGTGCCCAATGTGAGTCACCCAGGGTTTGGGTGACCAGACAGCAAATGTGAAAAATCGGGATGGGGGCTACCTGAAAGGGGGTTCCAAAGAGGATGGATCTAGACTGTTCTCAGTGGTACCAGATGACAGAACAAGGAGTAATGATCTCAAGTTGCAGTGGGGGAGGTTTAGGTTGGATATTAGGAAAAACTTTTTCACTAGGAGGGTGGTGAAGCACTGGAATGGGTTACCTAGGGAGGTGGTGGAATCTCCTTCCTTAGAGGTTTTTAAGGTCCGGCTTGACAAAGCCCTGGCTGGGATGATTTAGTTGGGGATTGGTCCTGCTTTGAGCAGGGGGTTGGACTAGGTGACCTCCTGAGGTCCCTTCCAACCCTGAGATTCTCTGTTTCCTTGAATTCTTTGATTCTACGAATGCAGCCGTCTCCAGCCTAGAGGAACGTGCCCAACTGCCTGGGGAGCCCTGGAACAGCCAATGGGGCCCAGTCGGATACAGGTAAACAACTGCAGCCCCAAAGCGATTAATGGAGGCTGCCAGACGCCGGGCAATGTCCTCCTTTGTCAACATTTCCCAGTGTCCGTTGAGCGCTCAGGGATGAAGAATTGAAAAATAAAAGCTCCTGAGTGGAGAACAAGACGCCAAAGGCTGGGATAACAGCACCCCCCCTCCCCTTTGCAATCAATCACCGTCATTAGCCACCCGTAGCAGGATGTCGGTCGGGAACAACAAACACCTTTGTTGGATCTGAACAGCGTCAGGCGCCAGACGCGTCCGCCAGAGCAGAAAGAGACAGAAAATGTGGCAAAGGGGTGATGGCAGGAGGGTGGCGAGGTAGGTGAGCGTGACAATAATCCCCCAAGAGCTGGCCACACACACGTGGCCCCTCGGATATTGCTGGTTTTATTCAAACACGGTGATCAGTAGCCAGCATGTTAGTGGCTAGAACAGGGGCCTAAACATCAGGATTCCTGAGTTCTATTCCCTGCTTTGGGAGGGGAATACAGGGCAAGGATCAGAGCCACTGATTGGGCCTCTGGACTCCTGGGGCAGTGGTTCGACCAGCTTACTGGCCATCAGGCCTCCTGGCTTTCATTCCCGGCTTTGAGAAGGGAAGGCGGTGAAAGCATGTAAGTGGGAGCCAGGAAAGGTGGGTTCTACACCCAGTTTTGAGAGGGCAGCATGGTGCAGTGGTTAAAGCAGCTAACGGGGAATGGGATCCTGGGTTCTAGTCCAAGCTTTAAGGGCAGGGCGTGCTGGACTGGTTAGAGCCGTTGATTTTTGAGCCAGGGCTCCTGGTTTCACTTCCCAGTGCGGGGAGGGGAATGTGGTGCAGTCATTAGAGCAGGAGAATGGGAGGCAGGACCCCCTGGTACCTTTCCCTTCGGTGCCACCAGGGCAAAGGTCATCAGCTTCAGCCAACGCAATCTCCCAGGAAGGAACAAACCTTTTAATTCAGTTGGACCAGATCTCATTATCCGTTACTCCAGTGTCAATCTAGGATCAGTGCCACTCCCGGGCAAGGCACAAAGGGCAGAGGTTTGGGCCGAATGAGGAGGGTTGTCTGGCATTAATCCAAAAGGGACACTAAACACATGAGCTGGGATTTACAAAAATGTCCGTACCACAGTCGCAAGAGTGATGGCAACATATGCAGATGGACCCAAACTAACTTGAATCCAGCTAGCTCGGGGACCAGTGCAGCCACGGCTGCATGGGGTTCTGGGCAGTCTGGGACCGTGTGTCTGTACTCAGCTCACCCACCCTGCAGTCTGTGCTATCACAGTTTCACTGCAATTGGTTCGTGCACTAGCTAGATTAAAGCTAGCTCAGGTATGTCTATAGATGCTGCAATCACACCTCCCACGGCAGTGTAGGCACACCCTAAGGGAGTTAGGCACCTCAATCCCATTGGGCACCTAACTCTTTTAGGCTACTTTGAAAATCCCTGCCTTGATGCCCTTCAACGGGGTTAGTTTTCGCTGTGGACCTCGCCACCTCTCAACATTGGACAGTCTGAAATGCTGCATAGGGGCCATTTCTAGTTAGTCCCCCATGTCCATCTTTGACGTCTGACAGCCACACATAAGGGAACGGAACTTTATTCAGCTCAGAGGATTTTAGGGGTGTGGGGGGAGACCTGAAGCTCCAGATATTCCAGGCAGCCACTCCCCAAAATCCCTAGGACATAATCTGGTTCAGTGCAAAGGAAGGAAAATTAACTAAATAGATGTGTATGGGACTAGATTAGAAAACTAGACGTGTAATAATAATCTAGCTCTTCTCAACCGTAGATCTCAAAGTCCTATTTTACAGATGGGGAAACTGAGGCACAAAGCGGTGAAGTGACTTGCCCAAGATCACCCAGCAGGCCAGTAGCAGGAATAGAACCCAGATCTCTTGAGGCTCAGCCTAGTATGCACACCACTCGGGCACGCTGCTGCCCCCTGGATGGGGGTAGATACAATTAACCACATTTGCCCAGAGCACCTGGCTTGTCTATCACCTCCTTCAATTCCCGGCTTGTAGTCAACAAGCTACGAGCAATTTCCTGAGCTTATCTCTGCCAGCACTTTAACTTTTTCCGAATACAATCACTACGCTGATATTCCGCTCCTGGATTTAAAAGGTTTGGCTGTTTATTCAACTCTGCAGTAGCAAGGCGGGGGTGGGGGTTTTTTCCCCCAAAGCAGTTCAAGTCGCTGCTACTCAGCGACACTGGTGTAAATCCAGAGTCACTCCATGAAGTTCAGGAGGCGTTTACTCAGATCCTGCGGGGAGGAGAAATGGGTGCTGCAGGACTGGCCATCAGGAAGTTATTCATTATTTTCATTGTTGTTATATGCATTGAAGTCACAGACCAGAACCCCACAGGCGCTGGACAACCGCAGAACAATAAAATAGGCCCTGCCCCACAGAGCTTCCAATCTTACACCCAGTCGGTTTGAACCAATCGGCCACGCCAATGGACAGTGGCTCTGAGCAATTCTTCCCCCAGGCCTTTTCGGAGTGGGAAGCTGAACTGTTTCACTCTCGGCTGCTCCCTGATAGGACACCCCGGGCGACTCCCCAGTCTTCCTTGCCTCTGCTGCTCCTGACCCATGGGAGGTTTGGCGGCTCCGCGGGTTGCACTTCCTGGCTGCACGATTGTTAACACGACTGATTGTGACGGCTCCCCCCATCTCCAAGCCTTTGCGTCCGCTTCCGCCCACCCCCTCCCCGCGGGAGCTCTCGTTCAGTAATTTATCCTCAGTGGCAACTCTACAGCGGCTGGAAAATGCTGATAAAGGGGCAAATTACGGTGAGTTCCGGCTCACCGAGAGTCTCCATTTATCACCCTGAGCCGTCACTTTGTTTGCCTAGCCTCGCTGTGCCCAGATGCCTCACATTTCTCATCGGTGACCTCCACACTCATAGGTGCCGACTTATTAAGATCCTGGGGGTGTTCTGCCCCAGACCCCGCTCCCACTCCACCCCTTCCTCCAAGCCCCCGCCTCTCCCCACCTCTTCCGGCCTGCGCTCCTCCCCCACCCCCCAAAGCCTCCTGCATGCCACGGAACAGCTGATCATGGCGGGCGGAAGGCGCTGGAAGGGAGGGGGAGGAGCCGTTCAGCGGGGGCACCGGTGGGCAGGAGGAACAGGGCAGGAAGGGGAGGCGCTGACCCATGGGGCTGCCAGTGGGTGCTGACCACCCACTGTTTTTTTCTGTGGGTGCTCCAGCCCCGGAGCGCACACGGAGTTGGCACCTAGGTACACACTGATGGGCAGCTAGAGAGACACACCCACTTACGGGCAGCTAGAGGGAACTATTCGCTCCATCCAGAGGGAACGCTGATCAGTTCACATACGTACCCCCGGAGTCACTCTGATCTGGGTTACGTTGGTGTCAATCCAGTGTGACACCATTGGGCTGACACAGCCCTAACTGAGATCAGAACCTGTTGATTCCAGCGGGAGATGCACCCAGATTATTCCAAGGGAGGATCTTAGCCCAGTGTTTGGAAGGACAAGGAAGCAGCCAAAGTGGGGAGGGAGGCCCTTACCCACCTTTAACCCCCGTGCCCAAATAAGAGGGGTTGCCCCTGCCAACTAGGAATCAGGCTGCATCGTGGTTTGCACCACAGGCCATCCCCATCTGACCCTGTGCAGCAAGAACATCCTCCCTGCAGAGGAGGCGCCATGGGAGCGAATTGGGATCCGCAGAGAGAAGAGGTCACTTACGTATTGGAAGGGGAGGAGAATGGCCAGGATGATCCCGCTGAAGAGCAGCACCATGAGCATGACGAAGAGGACGCCCTGGCAGGAGGTGAAGTCAAACTGTGGAGGCAAAAAGGGGCCGTTGGCTTTATTGGTTTGACCGGCTGGCGGTGGGCAAGCCACACGGGACTCAGTCACAAGCCCACCTATATCCCAAATCCCATACCCAGCACCCATCAGACCCCACCTATACCCAGCACCCTTCATACCACACCTATACCCCAAACCCTCTACCCCAGCACTCATCCTACCCCAAATCCTGTACCCTTAACCTTATTGCCCAGGACTCAACATACCCCACCTACACCCCAAGTCCTGTAGCCTAGCACCCATCACACTCTGGACCTTATAACTCCAAATCCTATCATTATTATATAGCTTATTCACCACCTATATCCAATCCTTCTCCACCTCAGCATTGTCATCCCTCTGCACCCAAAATCCAAGACTCGCCAGGACCCATATCGCACTCATACTGCAACCCCCATCCCTGTCAGACATTCCCTCCTGTACACCACCCGCCCCCCCTTCCCCCATCCTTTAGCTGCACTCCCAGATCCATACTTCCTGGCCAAACCATTTTCTGCATGAGTGTCAGCTCCTTTTTTCCTATCGAGATCTCCCTCCCCGTCCTGAGATGCATCCCCTGTCCCCCTGCCCAACATGCTGGGATAGTCTCACCTTAGAATCATAGAATCATAGAAGATCAGGGTTGGAAGAGACCTCGGGAGGTATCTAGTCCAACCGCCTGCTCAAAGCAGGACCAATCCCCAACTAAATCTACCAACACCAACTAAATCAACACCAACCTTGGTCTGGAAGCTGAAGATGGTGACGGAAAGACACACCAAGGCTGTGATCCCCAGGCACAAGAGAACCGATGTGGTGTTGTAATAGCTGCAAAAGGACATTTCTAATTAGATCCCACAAATGGATGGAAGGAGAGAGACAATTAGGAGCTCCAGGGGCTTAGCAGAGGTAGGCAGATAAAGCACGGATGCTAGGGTCAGGCGAACAAGCATCAGGGGTTGAGATTACCCTTCACTTAACATATGGCTAGACAGTGGGGGTTCCTGGCTAGATAGGTATGGAAAAGCCTAAGAAATGACTGATGTGTGGATTCTCCTTCTGCTATAGATGGAAGAAAACTGCTGGCAAGGCCAGGTTTAAGCCTGCAATTTGCTTCCCTCCTGTCTTTGGCCAGCAGGAGCCTGGATCTGTTAATATTCCTCCAGTGCTTTGCACTAAGAGAGGTGGGACTGCCCCCTAGACACTGCTTCTGCTCCCTACACAGTGGCTGGGAGAGGATGGGAATGGCAGAGCCTGGAGCCACCCCACAGGCAGCTTTCCTGCCCTGCTCCCTACAGCACCTCCAGCTCAGAGATGCCGCGACAGGAGTGGCAGTGGACTCCCCAAAAGCCCATTCCCCTGCAACGACGCGTGGTGGCGGGCGGGCTCTCTCTGGGGCTGGAATTGATCTGAGCTTTCCCACAGCCAGCTGTTGGCAAAACACCCGGAGTTCACACCTGTTGTGTATTTGGTTGTCATGGTTTTTGTTGCTATGGCAACTGAGTTAGATTATTATGGGTTAGCTCAGCCGGTTTCAACCAGCTGAATGAGCTCTCTGTATATCTGTAAATAAAATGGAGGTTTTGGTTAGCTGCCTGCTCTCTGGCCTCAAGTGATTGCTTCCTACACCGGCTGCCCCAAGGATATAACAACACCGGCCTCCACCGGAGGTCGCAGCTGGTGTCAAAGGAAGGGTCAGGTTTTGCTTGGCTATTTTAGCAGCTCAGAAAGGAGCAAAGGGCCGGCGTCGCTCAGATCATTCTAACGTGGGAAGCCAAGGAAGGGAGCTGCAGGGAAGAGCTGGGACGTGGAGCCGGACTAAGGAAAAAAAATCTGATGTCCAACTGATTGACCTACCTGGAGAGCATTCCAGTGAGATAGGACATGGAGAGAGTCTAGGGGTAGGGGAGAGAAAGCATTAGTACTGGGGTATGCGCTTGAGTTACTCCACGAATAATTACTCAGAGCTGTCCCATAACTGTCCTTCATGGAGGCAGGGGGGTGAAGGCAGACGGCTTTCCAATTCCCTTGGCCACTAAGAGTGTAGGCTTCCTCCAGGTCTATCCCAGTGGTGAGGCTACATGTCTGGTGGCCGGGTGCCTGGTTTTCAACTGGAAAGTCAGGTTGAAAAGGGGACCTGACACTGTCCGGTCAGATCTATTGACCGGACACCCAAAGTCCAGTTACTGCGAGCGGGAGAGATGGAGAGGCGCCGGTCATCACCGGCTCCAGCCCCTATTCAGCCAGGGTCGCCTCCTGCCTTCGTTGGGTGGCTGCAGCTCCCAACCCCGACTCTGTAGGCTACCCTCCTGACCCAGGAAGGGGTGGGTGGGAAGGGAAAAGCAGCGAGTGACTGGGGGAGAGGGGAAGAGGAGTGGACGGGGGTGGGCAGGGACGGGGTCTCAATGGAAGAGGTGGGGAAAGGGAGGTTCTGGCACTCCTGCTGGAGTGTCCAGTTTTTAAATATTACCATGCTGGCAACCCTAACTACGTGGACCACTTAGGAGTCACAGAGGGGCAGCAGAAGCTATTCCGACCCATAGACAGGAGTTGGCGGCTGCGATGGGGCAGTGCTGCAATCCTGCAGTCTGCTCACAGGCTGGGAACCAAGATGAAACTGGCGTTCCTGAATCCGGCCCAATTTTTGCTCCGCATCCGCCCCTCAGTTACTGCAGCGCTGCGAGCTGCGTTCGCTTACTACGGACAGATGCTTGGCTCCGTCCAGAGACAGGCACCCATTTACTGTAGACGACTTTCAGTTCCTCCAGTTGTGGCACCCAGCGTAATCGACAGGGCAGTGAAACCCTTTAACAGGTGCCCCAATGGAGACTGTTTCTGGATGATGGATGCTAACCTTCAAAGGGTAAAGCCCACAAGAGGGGTTTAATAGGGTAGGGCTAAGAATGATGCTTCCCTAGTTCCACATTGCTGCAAGGGACCCGGATACCTCTCTGCCCCTGCCTCCTCCTAAATTTCTTTTTGTTTACAGAGTCCCACTTCATCTCAATTTATCTAGCTCTAGTTCCACCAGCAGGGATTGGGTTTATGGTAGCAATTACTGGACCAATCGGTACGGCCTGGGTTTAAGGTAGCAATTACTGGACCAATCTGTACGGCCTGTGTTAACGAGATGATCATAATGGTCCCTTCTGGACTCCTTAATCCCTATGAAATTGATGACACTCCAAAGGGCAGATCGGTCACCGTGCAGGTATGTTACTTACAAAGATACTCAAGAGGATCAGGTTCCATGGAAAATACCTCCTGCAAGTGACGTGAAAAGAGTCAGTCAGCAACACTATCCAAAGAGCAGAGTGGTTTAAAGTCATTGCATAATGTGTTGCAAAATGTGAATTACATAATTAATTATCTGTGCACCGCATGCCGGTGAGGCAATGCAACGTTAATTCTGCCGGGTAACTATAGCGCTGTGCCCAGGGGACTTCTAGGTTGCGACACAAATGGATCTGCTATATTACAGTGAAGCAACCAGGAATCTCCAGCTCTGGGACAAGATGGCAGCATTTTCACCGTATAATAATAAACAGCATCTACGGCTGGGCATCACCGAGATACAACAGCAGCACCTCTGCTATTACAGTTACAATACAACTTAGACTTTTCCTACCAAGTTGCAACTCTGATGCAGCAACTTGCAACTGCTCCGTGCGTCAGCACACAACCGCTCCGTGCACCAACACGCAACTGCCCCGTGCACCAACACACAACTGCATCATGTCTGCTGCCTAGGAGCACGTGGCCTCATGAATCTCGGGCAAGGAGACGTAACTGCATTACCTCTGCTATAGCACAGCACCGAGACATGACTGCAACCCCTTTGCTACAGACAATGCAGCATCTGGGCTGCGTCTGCTCGGAGATCCAACTTCGGTATGGATACCGTGTGCTGCAGGCCACGAGTCAAGAACATACGGGATTTGCGCGGTGCTAGGAAAGCACTAGTACATCAGTTCAGTGGGTTGCTTAAAGCAGAAGGAAGTATCGTACCTGGGTCCGGAGCAGCAAGCCAGGATCAAGTATGTCACAAAGAACACAGCACTGTGAGAAAGAAGAACGAGACAAAGGATGGGTGACGGAGGAAGAACCTGGCGCTGAATGCAGTTGATGTGGGAGAGGGAGAACTCTCGGGCTTGATTGTTTCTGCTGCGTTTCGCTGCTGACGCACCAGGGTGCTACACGGCCGAACTCCCTTTGAACACCCTGGGAGATGGCTTTACCATCCAGATCCAGATTGGAGACAGGAGGAGGTTTAAGACAAATTCTTAGGGTGCGTCTACACTGCAGAAAGAGCGCCACGGCAGCACGTCTCAGAGCCCAGGTCAGCCGACTCGACCCATGCGACGGGGCTAAAAATAGCAGGGTGACCATTCCTGCTTGGGATGGAGCCTGGGCTCTGAAACCCGGCAAGAGGGGGGGCGGGTCTCAGAGGCCAGGCTCCAGCCTGAGCCCGAATGTCTATATTGCTATTTTCATCCCAGAGAGCGAGCCTTAGTCAGTGGCCTCGGGCTCCGAGACTCAGCACTGGAGGGGTTTGGGTTTTTTTGCAGTGTAGCTGTTCCCTCCGGTGTTTGTATGGCACCTATTGTCCTAGTGTCCAAGTGCAACACTCCTGTGAGGCGGGACAGTGGTAGAAACCCCCATTTTACACAAGGGGAACTGGGACTCAGAGGGAGAAAGGCCCAGATCCTCAAAGGTATATTTGGGCACCTAGAGTTAGGCACTTAAATACCTTTGAGGATCTAGGCTTGTGTGACGTACTCAAGGTCACACGGGAAGTCTGTAGCAGGGCGAGAACTCAGCGCCAGGTCTCTTGAACCCAGGTTAGTGCTCCAACCACCAGATGATCCTTCCTTTACAATCATACATAAATAAGTAATAATAATAAACTCAACAGGAAAAGGAATCCGAGGGGAGAATACCCCCACACAGCCCAAAACCTATTAAACGGGTCCACAAACCAAGCAGCCAAATTGCCAGAGAGTCGACCATCTCCAGAGAGTCGACCATCTCCAGAGAGTTGACCATGTCCAGAACTGACCATCCCCTGAGAGGTGACCATCTCCAGAGAGGTGACCATCTCCACACATAAGCAGCTCCAGAGAGTTGACCCGCTCCCGGCAATGAAGGGATCCTCGATCCCTCCCCAGAGCATCACACGGCCCTGTGTTTTTCCACAGGGTCGACAGTTATCCTGTAACGATAAACCGATAACCCCCTAGTGCCTGAGGCAGCCCGGCGGTAGGTGAGAAGGCTGGTTCCAAAGGCACTGATGGTAATCAGAGAACTGGCTGCTCATGTGTCTAATGAATAAAGGGAGGCAAACCTCACAGTCCCTGGTAAACGTGCTGTTGATAGATCTGTGCTCTGCTCCTGCAGGAAGAAGCCACAGAAAGTGCTGGGAACTGGAATAATCATGGAAGAGTGGAAGGAGGCTTCCCACAGACGGGGAGAAAGAGAGAGAGGGCCTGATTCTCATTACCCTAAGGCCTCATTCTGCCTCTCTGGCAGTATAAAGGGACCTTTAAGTGCGTGGACATTACAGTCAGGCCACTGTAAGGTCCCTTTCCACCGCCAGAGTGGTGTAACGGGGTCTTAGTGTACATGGGAATCAGGCCCAGAGGGAATAAATAAAGCAACAGGATAAATAGAATGGATAGCAGAGAGACATGATGTGTGGGTGGACGGAAGGAAGGAAGAAAAGAAAGAATAGCTAAATAGAGTGGGTAGATGGGAAGGAAAGAGAGAAATCCCATGATCCAGGATCCCTTCCCCAAAGTAGGGGCTGCAAAAGAACACTGACTGGCATCAGACACGTTCCTTGCACTGCGAGGGAAGAATATGGACCAACGAGGAGGCCAGGAGATGGAGAGGCAGCTGGAGAGATATCTGGGGGATCAGCTGTTTGGCGCCGCAAGCCTGGGAGGGAGAGAAGCAGACAGGGCCGCCCAGAGGGGGGGGGGGCAAGAGGGGCAATTTGCCCCAGGCCCCGAGCCCCACAGGGGCCCCCACCAGAGTTTTTGGGGCCCCTGGAGCGGGGTCCTTCACGCGCTGTGGGGGGCCCGGAAAACTCTTGTGGGGCCGGGCGCAGGAGCTTCTTCTGCTGCCGGTCTTCGCCGGCAGGGGGTCCTTCCGCTCCGGGGCGGAAGGACCCACCGCCGGCGAATTACCACCGAAGACAGAGCAGGACCCGCCGCCGAACTGCAGCCTGGTCTTCGGCGGTAATTCGCCGGCGGGGGGCCCTTCCGGGACCCGCCGCCGAAGTGCCCCGAAGACCCGCGGCGGGGGCCCCCCTCTGCCGAATTACCGCCGAAGACCGGGCTGCGCTTCGGCGGCGGTCCCGCTTCGGCGGTAATTCGGCGGCGGGGGGGGCCCCGCCGCGGGTCTTTGGGGCACTTCGGCGGCGGGTCCCGGAACGGAAGGGCCCCCCGCCGCTGAAGACTCCGGGCCCCTGGAATCCTCTTGGCGGCCCTGGAAGCAGAGCAGTGCGGCGTGCTCAGGGGAGGAGGCGGAGCAGAGGTGAGCTGGGGCAGGGAGTTCCCCTGCGTACCGTCCCCTCCCCCTTACTTGCTGCAGGCGGCCCTCCCCGCGCCCCCCTTCCCCAGCTCCCTCCGCCTAAATGCCGACAACAACCGGGGCGGCCAAAGATCCGGCCACCGCGGTTGCCGCCAAAGGACCCAAAATGCCGCCCCCCAAATGCTAGTGCCCTAGGCGACTGCCTAGGTCGCCTAATGGGTTGCACTGGCCCTGTACCCAGGGGGGCCTTGTGCTGCCCAAACTGAAGCCCACATCACCGCGCCCTTGCTGCTACTTGTGGTTGGAATCACAAGCTATAAATTTAAGAGTGGGGGGATGGGACTTCTCTTGGACTTGCATGCAGGCTAGGAGGCTTTGTAGTGAAGCATCTGGAAGCACCAGCAGTCAGTTTGCAGACAGATTATAGTAAGATGGGGTGAGTTGTGCCTCTCTGCTTCAGGGAGCAGCCTGTTTTCTCCCTCTCTGTTTTGAGTTCTTGTGTGTTATCGTTCTGAATTCTAACAAATAAAGCAATGTTATGTTGCAACCTTCCAACAAGAGTATTTATGTTTTGATCTAATTTCTTTGTGTGTATGATGTGAACATAACATTATTGGTACCTAAACTAGCTAGATTAAAGCTAGTTGTGGGTATGTCTGCACAAGCTGCAAGTCACACACACCGGCTGCAGTGTAGGTATATCCTTAGTGGTCAAGGTTGAGTTCAGCTTCCATTCTAACCCTCTTTTACAATTGCTCATAACTTTGTCAAGCTAATTCCCCTTGGATTTTTTCCATGCTTGGTCTCAGCTCAGAGGTGAATTTTCTTTTATATAGTCTGAATCACATCAGTGCAGCTGCTTTTGAGTGCATGAACATAATGCATCCATTCAAAGTACCAATTTTTCACAGAGATAACACGATACTGGATAAAAGCAGATAAATCAAACTTGGCTGGTTTTGTAGATCTCACTGAGATCTAAGCAAGCTGGCCAAGTTTGAAGAAAATATGACAACAGTTAAGCAGCTGGATTGCTGAGGCCTCTACTCAGCATGCTGACCAATATTGTTTCATTGTTTTCTTGTGCTCCCTTGTCTGTCTGTAATCAGCTGTTGTGTCTTGCCTTATAATTTGATTGTAAATTCTTTGGGGGCAGGGTCCATTGTTTTGTTCTGCATTTTTACAGAGCCTAGCACAATGAGTGGGCTCTTAGGGGCTACCACAATAAAAATATTATTGTTGTTATTGTTATGTTATTATTATTGATAATAATAAAGAAAATTGGTACAGTAATTTTTAAGCTATGAGCATTTAAGTTGGAGGGGTTACATAGATTCAAAGGCCAGAGGGAACCATTGTGATCATCTGTCCGACCTCCTGTTTGTGCAGGCACAGTGGAATTTTGCCACCTGATCTTTCTCATCGATGTAAAAAGTGATAGATTATGAGTAAACTTTTCTATAGTGCCTAAGTGACTTAGGACCTCTAGTCAATGGGAGGCAGGCTTCTAAGACACTTGGGTGCTTTTGAACATTTCACCCTGCAGCTTGGAAAATCCTCTCAACTCTGACTTCTGCTGAATTCAACAACACAAGGTGATATTTCGAAACTGGCTGCCTGGTGGGACCTTAACAATATTTTGTTTAAAGTGCCCTGCAGTACATTTGATAGCGTTAAGTGTTTTGTTTGCATTCATCTCAGCACAGTAGCAAACACTCAAGCTAAGGTTACATTGAGGTTTCCGTTGTGCACTTCTTGTTTTCCACAGGCTCATGTTTGTTTCTCGTCTCAAAGGTGAATTTCCTCTCCTGCACGTGGGGCAGGTGTTCCGATGCGGCAGCGTGCTCTAAAAGTGCTTCCAAATAAATTCAGCTATACACAATCTGCTCCACCATTTAAGAATGGGGAAAGGCATTAGATACTTACTAGGAAGCCCAGTACCAGGCTGGGTTTGACTGGACGTAACCTTTGACTGGCTCACTGCAGGAGAGAGAGAAAGAAAAGGGAGAGGGAGGGTCATTCACAGGACACGGAACAGCAATCACTTCACAGACTGTTGTCTAAACGTATCCCAAGGAAGTGCGTAGTGGGTATAGAGTGGCGGGTGGGTGGTGGCCACCATCTTGGCAGACACACCAGAGACTCAATCCGGAACTCCAGAGCTAAAAGCAGGAGCTGCTATAGCACCAAGCTTCCATAGCTCCTACCCTCTGCGGTTCAGTGCAGACCGGGACCTGTACCATGCATGTGTGAGCATAAGCACTAGCAACATGACTAGTTTAGAAGCATCTATGCTGCCGATTGTGTATGTCTATATCCCAGGACAGGCTCTCAGAATTGTTCTGGGGAATATCTATGGCCGGTGTTATACAGGAAACCAGACTAAGTGATCACTTCTGGCCTTGGAATCTATGACGGATGTAGCTGTAGGGGTATCATTTCTATGTTTCAATGGACGATGGTATCCTAGCAATGCCCATGTCTTCTCTGGGACCCCCAGTTTGCAGGTGGGAAATGGAGGCATTTAAAAGGCTAAGTGATTTGCCCAAGGTTCCACAGGAAGTTCATAGCAGAGGCAGGAGCTGAACCTGGGTCTCCCACATCAGCGCCCCAACCACTGGGCCATTCTTCCTCCCTGCTGAGGTTTAACTGATTGGAAATAAACAAAATTGTTCAATAGGAAGGCTAGTCTTGTGGAGGAGGCACTAGCTTAAGCTGCATAAAGAACAGGTTCAGTTCCCACCTCCCTCATCACTTTCCCATGTGTGAGTCACTTAATCTATACACAGGGTCTAATAATCCTTTCTTTGTGCATTCTCCATTTAGATTGTCAGCTATTTGGAGCAAGGACTTTTCTTTTACTATGTGTGTGTACGCTGCCTCACTCAATGGGCCTGCTTTGAGCAGGGGGTTGGAGTAGATGACCTCCTGAGGTCTCTTCCAACCCTAATATTCTATGATTCTATGATATCTGCAGTGATATTCATGATAATAACCTTTCATCAAAGCACTTTCCTATACAAATTAGTTACAGAAGCATCACAAACAGGCTGGTGTCATGATCCCCATTTTATTGATGAGGAAACTGAGGCATAAAGAGGGGAGGAGATTTACCCAAGATCCCACAGTCAGTGGCAAAGCTAGAACTAGAAGCCAGGGAGACTGATTCCTAGGCGGCTTCACGCTCTTTTCTGAAGTCAATATTAGAACTCAGGAGACCTGACTCAGAATCCAGGGCTCTCCCCAAATATGCATATTAACTATGAACTATTTTTTTCGAAAGGAGCCAGCAATAGACACCCCACTGTTATCAATTATGCAGCCAAGCCTGCTGGAGGGAAAAGGTTGCCAGTTTCTTAGACAAGTCGCTGAACTTCTTCAAGTGATGGTGATCTATTATTAATCCTAAATGTAATTTGATCCATGTGCACCCAAAACACTAAGTTATCGGAGCTACAGGGAGTCTGATACCTGCTTACTTGAGTATAGATAAGCTACTCCTCAAGGGAAAGATACCCACATATCTGGGACTGACTTGATAATGCCCATGGGAAAGATATCCAGGTATCAGAGTGACAGATAACGCTCAATGGAATGATACACAGGTATCAATGCCAGTTAATACCCACGGAAAAAATTTCCAGGTACCTGAGTGACGGATAACATCCGAGGAAAAGCTACCCAGGTACCTGAGTGACAGACAGCACTGAAGGGAAAGTTATCCAGGTACCCGAGTAACTGATAATGACCAAGTGAAAGATACTCAAGGACCTGAGTGACTGATATCCGAGGAAAAGATACCCGTGTGCACAAGACAGACATCAGAGCTGAGCGTTGTTGCTAACTCAGACACGTACCAGAAGGTGAAGAGAGCCACAATGCTGACTGTGACAGACAGCTGGAGCATAAGAATGGCATAGACCTGGAACGAGAAACCACAGCATGTTGTCAGTGCGGATCACACTCATGCCTGGCTGAGGCAAACTCCGCCCCCATGCTCCCCTATGGAAGGAGGCTGGATCCTCCACTGATGGAAACCCTCTGTCAGATCCTCCACTGATGGAAACCCTCGGTCAGATCCTCCACTGATGGAAACCCTCAGTCAGATCCTCCACTGATGGAAACCCTCAGTCAGATCCTCAGTGATGGAAACCCTCGGTCAGATCCTCAGTGATGTAAGTGGCTCCACTGACGTCAATCAAGCTGTGTTATTTACACCGACTGGCAATCTGGCCCATTGCTTTCAGTGGAGCGACACCAATTTACACCAGCTGGGAATCTGGCCCTGTTGACTTCACTAGAGCCAGCGCGGGGGTCAGGTCCACTGACGTCAACGGAGCTATGCTGATTTACCCCACCTGGGGATCTGGCCCAGGAACCATTTTGCTGCCCTAATCCTCCTTAAGAACGTGTGTTCCAAACGCGTGATGGAGACGGCCCTGCGGTATCACCAGAATCCGATACGACGCCGTTAATTAACTCTTTCTGCGCCATTTTGGGCTCATCCTCCACAGTGGGCCTGAGCCAGGCAGCTCAGACGCAGGTCTGAACGTGCCCCGATTGACGTGGGCCCTGCAGCGCGGCGCTCGCTGGGTCTCACCAGCCCGAGCCATCGAAGCCCTGCCCCGGGCTAGTGCATCATTGCGCTAGCAGGGATCGTGGAGCTGCGTCTTACTTCATTCTCCCCCACACACACACACACACGCCTCCTGGGGCCCATTAGCTTCAGCCAGGATCCCTATGTAAGCTTGGGAGGCTGTCCCAGGTGGTACCTTTCTGACGAACACTCTGCGCACGTTTTTGTCATCCCAGTTGAAGGTCGTGAGTAGCTCCGTGTCCCCGGGGTACCCTCCACTGCCGTAGTTTGGGCTGGCACCTGGAAAGAGAAAGGCACATCAGATGCCACCCCCCAGCTTTGCCCGTCACCCCAGCTGGCCTGCCGCTTCCCCAGGGGCCACGGGCATTGTCTGAAACCAGGGGTGGATTCAAGTTTATAGCAGGCCTGGATGACCCCCGACACCTCAAGGTTTGCCACACACGCTGCACCACCAGCCCAGGGAGATACTTCCACTAGGCATCCCAGCTTAGACCCTGTCTTCCTCAGCCTCTGATCTTCCTACCCAGCCAACCACATCAGGGACGTCTGCCTGTGGCTTTGACTCTGAATTATCCGCTGCATCCTGATCCGCCCTGAGCTCAGATCCTGCCTCAGTGCCATGCCCGGCCTGAGACACAATTCAAGACCAAAGGGAAAGAGAAGAAAAGGCCCTTCACCAGGAGCTCCTAGCTGGGAGGCACAAGCGTTTTGCTGTCCACACTCCAACAGTGATAAGTGCCGCTCTGCCGAGGAGAACTCAAGGCACAGATCTCCTGGGAGCTGCAACCACAAGCCCTGCCCTGGCATGACAGGATCGGAACAATCGCATGCCCCCTGCAACAACTGCAGATGCTAGGGTGTGGGCGGGCAGGACTTAATGCAAAGCCACCGGTCGCCTTCCGGAGCTTGACTTCCCTCTCCATTGTAACGCCCCCCGAGGCAGAGAAATCAGGTGCCAACGTGCTGGCACCAGGAGCTGCGGGACATGACAGGCCTGCCTGGCGTCTGTCGTTCAGCAGAAGGAGAGAGTCGTTTCAACAGGACGTGGGACAAACTGGCTGCTGGGAGACAGTTCACTGGGACTCTGAGGATGGGGGCCTTGGCGAACATTACCCACCCAATTATCTTTACTTGAACTTGGGCATGGCGAGAGGGCGTCAGGCACTCTGTATTCTGGAACTGTGCAGGGCCCAGTCTCAGTATATATTAGAGCAGCCTTTGGGCTACCCTAACTTCTCATGGTGGCTCCCTATGGGCTCTGAAAAAGAGATAACCGTCACAGCAGAGTGTCCTCTGGCCAGGCTCCCAACCCACCCCCTAAGTTGGCAAAGCCCTCCACAAAAGCGAATTCTCAGGGGGTGATTTAAACCCACTGTGAGTCTCATTTACATTGCCAGAGAGGCAAAAAATGACCTTTGATCAGCTGAGAACTGAGCCCTGTGTTCTCAGCAGTTTGTAACTGTTATAAAGGGAGCACCTTTAAGGAAACCTTTCCCTTCTTCCCCTTTGAACACCGAGAGCATGGAAAGTTTTAAGTCTGTTAAGCGAGCGGTTTGGGAGCTGCCGTATGTGACAACATAGAAGGTCACAACCTACTGTTAAAAAAAAAAAGAAGGCAGTTGATTAACGCAGCCATAACTCAAAAAAAGAAAAGAAAAAGTATGTCCCAGTTCTGGTTAAACAAACTCAACTGAAGAGCTGTTAACCTCGGAACACCGGCTACAATGGCCGCTGAGCCCAGACGAGTTCTGCCGTACCAGGAGGAGATCAATGGCTCACTTGAAGATTGCTCCATAACCTGACCGTCAGGCTGGTTCCCGTGTCTGGGGAGTAGGCTGCAGAGCGGGGCAAAGAATGAATTTTTTGGTTCACCGGCACTTTTGAAAAGTCGGGGCGGGGGCAGGGAATTGTGTCAGGTCAGATAGAAAAACGAACCTTTTGCGAAAATGTTCAGCAAGTCGAAAAGTAAAAAGAAAAAACGCGAGGGGAGGGTCAAACAAACTGGTTTGTATCGACCCAATCAAAACATTCTTCATGCTTTTGAACTGTGGTTTTCTTAATGAAATCAAAAGAAACGATCAACATGAAAATCAACAATAATCGAAAATCAAAATGAAATCAAAAGAAAGTTTTCAAAAGTTTCAGGGGGCGGGGCACAGCAGCTGTTGAACAGCAAACAAGAGACAGAGCAGGATCCTGTTTCTGGGGAGAATTTACAGAAGTGGGATCCAATTATCCAAACTAAAAGTGTGGCCTAGACACGGGGTGAAAACCTGTATTCTTGCTAACTGTGTCATGGGATCTTTAATAGCCAGCAGGAGGGCTCAGATTACACGCTTACATTCCAGCCATGGCCAGAGGCATCACCTTTCACTGAATATTAAATATCCCCACGTGGATGCATCAATCCCGTCACCCACAGCCCTCTGCTAAACTAGCTCTGCAATCCCCTGGCGCTGAGATTAACAGGTGCCTGCCTCGTTTCTTGCGACATTTCCCCTGAGATAACTTCATCCCAGGTGCACAGGCTGCTTTTTCAAGGAGGTCCTCTGCCCTGCCCCTGATGTGAGTTACACACAGGGCTGCTGACTGACTTGCCCACAGACACGGAGTGTCTCAGCACTGATCCTAGATCAGAGAGAACCGAGGTCCCTTACTGCCTTCTAGATCTGTTCCCAAACCACCTGCGCTGAGTTTGTCATTAAGAGGTCTTCTTTGCCTATAATGAACCACAAACAGGGAAGCCCAAACCTGCCCCGTGGATCATCGCTGAGGTTTAGCACACGTAAGCCAGCCCTGCAGCAAACGTCAGGTACACAGGAGTATCTGGATGACTGAGTTGACAGTAGGGGGCAGGAGGTGATGTAACCGTAGCCGTGGCAACCAGTGATGCTGCTGCAGAATAATAATCCTTAGCCCTTATCATCACTAGATCTCAAAGCACTTTGCAAAGGAGGTCGGTATCATTATCCCCATTTTACAGATGAGGAAACTGAGGGAGGGAAAGTGACTTGTCTGAGGTCACCCAGACGGCCAATGGCAGAGCCAGGAATAGACCCTAGGCATCCTGAGTCTCAGTCCAGTGTTCTAGCCACTAGGCAATACCATCTAGTGAGGGGGATCCGGGATAACTGAAATGGGGAAACTGAGGCACAGAACAGGCATACGAGTCAAGTTTAGACTTCAGTAGTCTCTGGCTCCCAGCTCTGTGCTCAAACCATTCGTCCATCCTATACTGTACATCAGATCAGGTAGACAGAGTGCGAAATACCATAATTAGATAGATACATAGGCAGGCAGGCATGTACAGTGACAATGATGATAGAGGGCTACCATGAATGCCAGAGGTTGATAGATCTCACATAATCCATTGAGATGTAAATACAATAAGTGAGTCGACTGGAAGCCGATGGCACTGCTGATAATAACCAGGGTGTGGACAGATGACAATAATATTGTCGCTCGTGACACAGAGAGAGGCTGGTGCTGAGAAGGAAGTGTTTACCAAGAGATTTAAGACCATGCTGCTCCTCTCTAGCTCCTCCCAGGGAAGGCTGGCATTGAGAAGGAAGTGTTTACCAAGAGATTACCAAGTCCCACCCAAGGCTCTCCATGATCTTTACAAGCAATTCTGAATTTAGCTCCACGGTCCCCTTGTGATGCAGGCAGGTGTCAACAGCTGGAGGTTACAAATGAGGACTCTGAAGCACAGAGAGGGATGTAGGTGCCTAAATATCTTGCTCAAGGTCACATGGGGAACATTTGGCATAGCCAGAAACAGAACCCAGGATCCTGAGTCCCTGTGTCCCAAGTGCCTCAGCCTGCAGTCCTCGCTGTGGGACGTCCAGTAACGTGTCTGTTCTCAGCCTCAGATCCAGGGTGCAGTGAAATTCAACACAGCCCTCCATAATCCAGCACCAGTCTATGCTAAGCAATGTACCTTCAGTGTCACTCATGGCAAGGTCAGGGATTGGATTCACCAAACCCAGTTAACCACTGGCCCATCTAGTCCTGCATCCCAGCTCTCACCGAGGGGCTTAATGCCCACAGCATCGTGGGAAGGTGAAAAACACCACCTTGAACGGAGCCTCTCGTGCAATACCATACGGTTCACTGACAGCCCTGCAGAACAGCCGTTGTCGTACGCTCTGCAGCCTGAAGTGCGGTTATCCTTGTAATTATCCTGTTTTGGGCACGTTACAAATGGGCTATTATTTTCGAGTTCCAAAGGTTTAAAGCCCTTGTCAATGTGTGCCCCCCCGCCCCCTTCCAGAGGCAGTGCTAGCCCACTGGGGGCCCTAAGCAGGAATATTCTCAGGGGGGAGGCCCCACACACAAGACAGAAAAAAGCAGATGGGGTGTCCCCCTTGAGCTGCTCAGGGCCCTAAGCAATTGCTTAGTCTGCTTATGCCTAGCGCCCCCCGCCCCTCCATGCCAGAGAGGACATGAGTCTGTTACAGCTGCCAGCTCAAGCTATATAGACTCACCTGGTTAGCCCTGTTCTGTCTCTGCTGGGTTGGCCACAACCATCACACGAGAGTGCCAAGCACTGCAGCTCCATATCTCCCCAAAGACCGTCTCCTCTCCTCCTTCTTTGCATCACTGTCACCTGCCCTATCATCCAGCCATGCAAGCTCACCTCCCAGTGGTTCTCATACAGCTCCTCTTACCCTACGAGCTGAACGCCTCATGGAATCATAGAATCTCAGGGTTGGAAGGGACCTCAGGAAGCCATCTAGTCCAACCCCCTGCTCAAAGCAGGACCAATCCCCAACTAAATCATCCCAGCCAGGGCTTTGTCAAGCTGGGCCTTAAAAACCTCTAAGGATGGAGATTCCACCACATAGAATCATAGAATCTCAGGGTTGGAAGGGACCTCAGGAGGTCATCTAGTCCAACCCCCTGCTCAACCACCTCCCTAGGGAACCCATTCCAGTGCTTCACCACCCTCCTAGTGAAATAGTGTTTCCTAATATCCAATCTAGATCGCCCCTACTGCAACCTGAGACCATTACTCCTTGTTCTGTCATCTGCCACCACTGAGAACAGCCGAGCTCCATCCTCTTCAGAACCCTCCTTCAGGTAGTTGAAGGCTGCTATCAAATCCCCCCTTGCCATCTATACTGCATTTATCTTCCCAGCACCGCTCCAGAGGGTGATCTATTACCTCCAATTTACAGATGGGAAACTGAGGCACAGACAGGCTCAGTGACTTGCTCGGGGTCACCCAGGAAGGCTGTTGCAGAGCAGGGACTTGACCCAAATCCTTGGCTAACACCCTAAACGCTAGGCTAGGGGTAGGCGGACTGTGGGCCAAATCTGGACCACCAGACGCTTTTGAACAGACCCGGGAATATTTTTATTTACTTGTTATCAATATTGTTATTTTATTATTATTATTTTCTCTGGAGCCTGGACCTTGACTATACCCAGACCAAGAAATTTGGACCTTGACAAAAAATAATTGACTACCCCTGCACTAGGTCGTCTTTCCCTTTAAGCCAGCTCACCATAGGCGCCGACCCCGTGGGTGCTCCAGCACCCACTGGCAACCAGCTCCCCCCACCCCACCCCACCCCCCAGCGCCTACCATCCACCAGCGGCCCTGCCGATCAACTCCTCCCGCTCCCTCCGAGCGCCTCCCACCCACCGCGATCAGCTGTTTCGCCATGTGCAGGAGGTGCTGGGAGGGAAGGGGAGGAGCAGGGATGGGGCGCGCTCAGGGAAGGGGGCAGGAAGAGGTGGGGAAAAGGCAGGGTGGAGTTTTGGGGGAAGGGGTGGAGTGGGGGTGGGGCCAAGATGGAGCAGGGGTGGCAAGAGGCAGGGCGGGGGTGGGGGCTTCGGGGAAGGGGTGGAGTGGGGACGGGGCCTGGGGCTGAGGGGGTGTTGAGCATCCCCAGGGAAAATTACAAGCTGGAGCCTGCGCTGTTCACTCCTTACTTCCAAGATGCTGCCACTTCTTCCCCTGCTTTGCCCATGAACTCACTGCTTGCCGAGGCAAACACTCAAAGTCAATGAGAGTTTAACCTGCGTGCGAGCCTCGGGATCTGGCCACTCTGCTAATCAGGGGAAACCCAGTGCTCTTGCCTATTCAAGAGCAGGGCAGGTACTGTTTGGCCTCCCACGCTAAAATAAACCAAGCCGCATCTTTTTGCCTCACTCAATGCATTTATGTTTGCCTCTGGGTACTTCGTACATTACACAGTGCCTGTCAATGCAACACAATGCAATGTCACACACACACAGCCCGGATATAGGATCCCCCAGCTTGCAGCCAGGCAGGGGTCAAAGAGATCAGAGGAAGAGGAACGTGGTGGCCATCAAGGGAGCTGCCAGGGAGATGCTAGGGGGGTGGGGGGAATCCATATGATGGCACATACAACTGGGCACACAGCTGCAGCGTGGGAATTCTGCCAGGCTCATAAACTGCATGGGGTCTGGAGTCGATAGGTCAGAGCAATCCCCAGTGTCTATATAACCTTGTAACTTGCAATTACGTGTTATTTATCGCCTCTCTGTTACGGGCGGGTACACCGAGGCCGAAGGGGACGCGGGAGAAAGATTCAGAGGCAGTCAAGGTGCAAGTGTCTTCAGGGAGCTCCAGATAAACAGCTCAGCGACTTACTAGCCCCGTGCTTCCCTGCAGCGGGAGGTCTCCATGGAGGCATCTTTAGCGTCACCGGAGCCCTAAGGATGCAGTTACAGGATGTAACAGAAATAATCCCCAGACACACACACACCCCTCTGGAAATTCAATCCAGCCAAGCCAGGAGTCAGATGCATCCACCAAAAACACGACCTGAGATTCACTATAACACGACCAGCTATTTGCTTACTAAGAAATGTACCAGGACTCCTGAGTTTATCCCCCTCTCTGAGAGGGAGTAGGGCAGGAGTGGCCAACCTGAGCCTGAGAAGGAGCCAGAATTTACCAATGTACATTGCCAAAGAGCCACAGCCTCCCATCAGCTCCCCCCACCCCGCTCCCAGTGCCTCCCACCCACCGGCAGCCCCATCGATCAGCGCCTGCCCCTCCCTCCCCGCACCTCCCGATCAGCTGTTTTGTGGTGTGCAGGAGGCTCTGGGAGGGGTGGGGGGAGTCACAAGGGCACGGCAGGCTCAGGGGAGGGGGCGGGAAGCGGTGGAGTGGGGGCAGAGCCACGGGTTGAGCAGTGAGCACCCCCCGGCACATTGGAAAGTTGGCGCCCGTAGCTCCAGCCCCGGAGTCGGTGCCTATACAAGGAGCCGCATATTAACTTCTGAAGAGCCGCACGTGGCTCCAGAGCCAATAGGTTGGCCGCCGCTGGAGTAGGGCCTAGCGGTTAGAGCAGAGGATTGGCAGTGAGGACTCTTAGATTCGACCTCCTGCTCTGAGAAGGAGGGGAGTCAGTACTCCCGGAGTCTATTTCTGGCTCTGCCACTGACTTGCTCTGTGATCTTGGCCAAGTCTCTATACCTCAGCTTCCTTCATCAGTAAAACGGGGACAATAAACGGGCCGAGGGAATTTCATAGCAATGCAGGGCAAGCGAGTACTCACTGGGGTCCACGTAAGCCCAGCTGGGGTGGAGGGGCACAGACGGTGGAGGGGAGAACGCCTCCGTTTTCATCCCTTCCCCTGAAGTTGCTTCCTCATACGTCGGGGGTGCCGATGGGGCGGTCGCATGATCCTTTTTCTCTCCCTGTCCCTCGGAGTTAGGAGGCTTGTTATTCACAGAGAGCTGTGTGGCAAAGAGAAATCAGGATTAAAATAGCCAAAATAGAACGAAGAGGAATAAGAACAACCTCACAGCTGGAACCATCAGCTGACACATCACAGATGGCAACTCATCTGTGGTTTGGACCTCATCCTAAACTCATCAACATCATTGGAAATACACCCATCTACTTCAATGGGCTTTGGGTCTCGCCTTTGCGTGAATTCAGTCCAGTACAATCGGAGATATTCAGGGTTGGAAAGTGGAGGGTGAACAGAACCTCATGCCAGGCCCCATCCCAAGAGAAGGTGGAAGGAAGTCAAAATGGAGGAGGAGAGAGAGCCAACGAGGGACAGATATGGACTGGGAGAGGACACAATGGAGGAGAAGAGAGGGCCAACAAGGGACAGATATGGAGTGGGAGAGGACACAATGGAGGAGGAGAAAGAGCCAATGAGGGACAGATCTGAGTGGAGGAGCAACCAGGGAGAGGACAAAATGGAGGAGAAGAGAGGGCCAACGAGGGACAGATATGAGTGCAGGGGCAACCAGGGAGAGAACAAAATGGAGGAGAGAGAGGTCCAGCTAGGGACAGATATGGAGAGAAGAGGGGAGTGGGAGAGGACAAATGGAAGGAAGAAAAGGCAAACTAGGGATATAAACGGAAAGAGCGGAAAGGAGGAGAGGAAAAAAACACAGATGATGAAAATCAGTTGGGGAGGACACAGAGGATAATAAATTATAGGCAACTGAGTGTGAGAGGAGGCACAGCCGGTGGAAATGGCTGAGGGAGAGTCCTCTGTCCATTAGAACCCTTAGAGCAGTGATACTCTGACCTCAGGAGCCAAATTAGCAATCAACATTACCCCAAAGAGCCACAGTCATGTGAATTCATTGTTTCATTTACTATGTATATATATATTTCTCACAGCTAAATGACTGACCATGTGTTATTATTTTATCAACTACAATTGGTTAATAACATAGTAAAAGCATTCTGATTGGTTAATAACTTCGATGGGTTCATAATTAAATCATACGTGTTTTAATATCATGCGCTGCAAAGAGCCACTTGCCGCTCGCGAGCCTCAGTCGGAGTCTCGCTGCCTTGGGGCGTCTCATGGTGGGCACCCAAAATCACTAGGCACTAGCGCTGGATGACAAATGTGAATTAATGTCCATGGGACATTTTTTTTTAATTGATTTTTTTTTCGACATTTCCTACAAAAAATGTTCAGTTCTTCAACAAAGAAAAAAGAAACCACCATTCTCACCATCCCATTTTTATTTTTTTGTACTAAAAACCAAACATTTTACCCATGAACAATTTCATTTCGTCAAAAAAAAATTCTCCTCCCTCCTCCCCCACCCCCAAGGAAAAGGTTTAGACGACAAAAAACCAACCAGCTCTACTTGTCAGTTTTGAAAATTGTGGCCTCCATCCTTTACACTAAGTACAATTTTCAGAAACATCTCAGTACTTTAGGAACCTAAATCCCATTGAAAGTCACCTAGGGCCAGAATGGCGAAGGCATTTAGACACCTAAAGATGCAGATAGAGGCCTTGTGGGATTTTCAAAAGTGCCTAACTCCCACTGACTTTCAATGGGAGTTAGGCACCTAAATATATTTGTAGATCAGCCCTTAGGTGCTTTTTATTCACTGTCATCGGTTTCTAAGCCAGCACTCCAGGAACTTTCTCGAGAAACTTCCTTACATGAAACATCCAGCAAAGACCCATCGGCAACACATCAAAGAATCTCTATGTCCATGGGACTGTTTTACTATCGGCAGAACGTGTTTCTGTTCCCAAATGGGGGCCCAGGCAGCTGGACATGAAGCAAATCCACTTTCATCAGCAAGTTTCTTTGAAACTACCATTTAAATAATAGTTTTTAAGCCAGAAAGAACCATTGTTCATCTGTTCTGCCTCCTGCATTGCATAGGCCAGAGAATTGCACCTAGTCATTCCTGCATCAAGCCCATAACTTCTGGCCGAGCTAGAGCATAAATCAGAGTGAAAATAGAGCTGGAAGTTTCAGTAATATTTCTTTTATACCTGTGTCTATGACTAATGGAAAAGCCCTGAGCCAAAGCCTTTCCCCAGTTAGGCCACTCAGACCAGTAAAACTCATTCACAGGTGATGCAGGGACCAATTATCCAGGCTTTTGTGCAAGGAAATACACAAGTATCATCATTTTGCTAAAGAAAGTCTTGCGTATTCCAGGCATCTTTGCATCATACCTGTATGGTCAAAGCCAAGGTCTTAGAAATCATAGAAATTCAGGCTGGAAGGGATTTCAAGAGGTCCTCCAATCCAGCCCCGCTGGGCTGGGTCAGGATTAAATATTCCTACACCACCCCTGACAGATGTAGCCCAACATAGGAAGCATTCTAGCCTAGCAGATAGAGCACTGGACTGGAACCCAGGAGACTGCGGATCTGTTTTTAGCTCTGACCTGCTGGGTGACCCTGGGCAATTCACTTCCCCTCTCTGTGCTTCAATTTCCCCATCTGTAAACAGGGATAATGCTACTCATCTACTTTACAAAGCACTCTGAAATCTGTGAATGAAAAGTGCTATATAAGTAGTTATTAATTATTACTATTATTATTAAAAGAAGTCTAATGCCATCCTAGTCGCTGAAATAATATCCTCTTCAACTTATTCATAAATGATCCGGAGAAAGGGGTAAAAAGTGAGGTGGCAAAGTTTGCAGATGATACTAAACTGCTCAAGATAGTTAAGGCCAAAGCTGACTGTGAAGAACTTCAAAAAGATCTCACAAAACGAAGTGATTGGGCAACACAATGGCAAATGAAATTTAATGTGGATAAATGTAAAGTAATGCACATTGGAAAAAATAACCCCAACTATACATACAATATGATGGGGGCTAGTTTAGCTACAACGAATCAGGAAAAAGATCTTGGAGTCATCGTGGATAGTTCTCTGAAGACATCCATGCAGTGTGCAGTGGCAGTCAAAAAACCAAGCAGGATGTTAGGAATCATTAAAAAGGAGATAGAAAATAAGACAGAGGGTATCTTATTGCCCTTGTATAAATCCATGGTACGCCCACATCTTGAATACTGCATACAGATGTGGTCTCCTCATCTCAAAAAAGATATACTGGCATTAGAAAAGGTTCAGAGAAGGGCAACTAAAATGATTAGAAGTTTGGAACAGGTCCCATATAAGGAGAGATTAAAGAGGCTGGGACTTTTCAACTTGGAAAAGAGGAGACTAAGGGGGGGATATGTTAGAGGTATATAAAATCATGAGTGATGTGGAGAAAGTAAATAAGGAAAAGTTATTTACTTATTCCCATAATACAAGAACTAGGGGCCACCAAATGAAATTAATAGGCAGCAGATTTAAAACAAATAAAAGGAAGTTCTTCTTCACACAGCGCCCAGTCAACCTGTGGAACTCCTTGCCTGAGGAGGTTGTGAAGGCTAGGGCTATAACAGGGTTTAAAAGAGAACTGGATAAATCCATGGTGGTTAAGTCCGTTAATGGCTATTAGCCAGGATGGGTAAGGAAGGGTGTCCCTAGCCTCTGTTTGTCAGAGGGTGGAGATGGATGGCAGGAGAGAGATCACTTGATCATTGCCTGTTGGGTTCACTCCCTCTGGGGCACCTGGCATTGGCCGCTGTTGGTAGACAGGATACGGGGCTGGATGGACCTTTGGTCTGACCCAGTACGGCCATTCTTATGTTCTTAGTAGTATCATTGAAATCAACAATAGTTTGTCATTGACTTTAAGGGAAGAAGGCTTGGGCCCATAAACAATCCCAAAATTATAAAAAAGCCAAAGATGTACCTAAGTAGAGAGGATATGTACCTGTATAGAGAGAGATAATGAGCATGATACAGGGCAAAGCAGCTACACATGGTACCAGCCCACTACATGCCAGCCCCACAGTTTTGTATGTATCCACAAACACCACTCAAAGACTACACCAGCTCACTATGCACCAATCACAGGCTAAGCTCGCTGCATATGCACCAGCCAACAACTAGATAAAAACAATCACGGTTGTGTCAGCTCAACGTGCACCAGTCGCTGGCAACCTCAACTCAGATCGCACCAATGACGGGCCCGGTGAACTCAACCAACGCCAATCACTGGCTAGAGAAAGCCACACTAAATCCATCACAACACGACACGAACCAATCACCAGCTAGGCAAAACCAGGATCAGCCGATCAGCGATGACATCTGTCTGTCGTCAAGCAAGGGCAGACATTGCATCGACGCCACATGAGCCAGGATGAGACGACCTCATTCAAATGGGGGGGAAAACCCCACGGAAGGTGAAGAAGAGGAACGGAATCCTTGCAAAATGGTCTTTTCATGCAATGATTTCTTGCATAAGGAGCTGGTCCCGCCCCAGCATCTACCCCCTCCTGTATTCAGACTCCCACTGCATCCCATCAGAGATGTGGTACCGACCGCACGCAGAATATTGTCTCTGACTCTCCCCCTGCCAATCAAGGAGCATCCTTGCCGTAGCTACCCAGAAAGAAAACACATCTCGCTGTCCCAGGACAGACCACTAGCTGGTTATGGTTATGGATACATATCGGCCGGGGGTTATGTAACCAGCCCACGGCTGCATAACAGAGACTGGGGTAGCTGGACACCGTCGACATCTAGACAGCCACTGATCTGGTGTGTACAGGGACAGCGCATCATGTCCGTGTGGGCTCAAAAGTAAAACGCAGCCAGAGAGAATCCTGCAGCCCAGAAGCATCCAGGATTAGATATATATATAGATATGTGGGGCGGGGGGAGGAACCAGAGGATGCTGTGTTGCCATGGCAACTGACTTCTCGAGGTAGGGGCGGGTGGGTGGGAAAGCACAACCCCCTCTCCCACCCCCATTCAATTCATTACATGTCACGGGACGAGGGGGTTAAACCTGCTCCTTTTTAGCCAACCTGCTGGTGGTACAGAAAAAAATCACCTTCACCAAGCGCAAGGATGGAGCTGAACTCGGCATGGGCAGGATACCGTAGGGCTGTGCACACATACAGACTGAATCGGAACAGTCACTCCGATAAAACTCCCGGTGATATAACCCTCCACTCCACTTCCCTGCCAGATCCCTTCTGTTATAGGCCCCCGATTCATGCACGATGCAGCTGGGCCGTGCAAGGATGCCCAGCTCTTGGGTCCATCTCCACACTCCGATTTTTAATCCCTGGGCCTAAATAGTCCCGTTCCCCCTTTGCAAAGTTGGGGGGCAGAAAGGTTAGCCAGGTGTTTGGGTCCCGACCTACCTTCCCTTGGGTCATCGTGCCTCACGGGTGATGCTCTCCTGCTTGGGACACCGACAGTTGTGCACCGACACTTGTGCAGAGCACTAGGAGCAGCAGCAGCAGCAGCAGCAGCAGAGAGAATGCCTCTTGCCTCTCTTGTGCCCGCCTGGTGAGAGGTTTGCTCGCTGCAGTCAAGCCAGCCTCTGCAGCCTGTGCTGATGCTCTTCCGTTCCAGCAACATCCACGAGCTACCCGTCTGCTGGAGAAAGGACTGTACCATTTCCACTCCGCAGGGCAGGGGGAAGGAAACCAGGCAAAACCGGGGGGAGGGGGGGAGGAGGATGCAATCACATGCCAGGACAAAAGCCACCCAGCAAGTGCCAGGATGAAGCTGAAGGGAGGTGGGGAAGTGGAGGGATGCAGAAATGATGCTCTTCTTGCAGCATCTCTCTCTCTCTGCTACATCACATCAGAGCCAATCGCAGCCCGGGGTGCGGGGGGTGTGTGTGTGAGTAATTTCCCCATGGCACCGCAACACCGTCGCTAGGGTCCAGCCCTCCAGGATTGTCCTGGCGTCTCCAGGAATTAAAGATTAATCTTTAAGGAAGGATTATGTCATGTGATGAAACCTCCAGGAATACGTCCAAGCGAAATCGGCGGCCCTGACAGTCGCACATGCCGTCTCCACCTGCCCTGTTGGCAGAGGGACGGAGGAGAGGACGGCTTTGGAGTGAAAGGCTCTGCCTGGCCCCTGAGCCGCTGCGGGGTCAAAGGAAGGCCCGTGACAAGCTCTGCGATGCGAGACGGAGGAGTGAAATGCGCCCTGGCTCTGCAACGCAGGGAGGGGATCATGAACCTCACGGCCCCCACTCACGCACCCAGTTCAAACCCGGGTCTATGGCGCAGGGAGGGGATCGAGAACTTCACCGCAACGGGGTGCAACCCCCACACAGACCCCCAGCTCAGACCCAGCGCTGTGACACAGGCAGGGCGGGGGGGGGTCACGGACCTCACAGCTCAGGGGATGGAGCCCCCACTCCCAGACCCGACTCAACCCCACCTCTGTAACGCAAGGAGGGATTCAGCAGGGACGTCACACTCCAGGGTCGGAGCCCCCAATCAGAATTGCAGTGTTTAACCCTTTCCACTCTGCAGCATTTTTACCCTTGTCACCGGAACTTTAATGTAAAGTGTAACCAGAAAAATTAAGGGTGGGATTTTACTCCATTAGGCAGTGCAAGTGGATACCCCTCCCTCTGCTCCTGCTTGATGTTCTCCTTCCTCAACACTTTCATTCTCCTCGCTGGGAGTGGGCAGGACCGCCCGGGGGGGGGCAAGTGGGGCAATTTGCCCCAGGCCCCGGGCCCCACAGGAGCCCCCACGAGAGTTTTTCGGGGGCCTTGGAGTGGGGTCCTTCACTCGCTCCGGGGGCCCCGGAAAACTCTCGCGAAGCCCAGGCCCCCGGAGCTTCTTACGCTCTGGGTCTTCGGCAGCAGGGGGTCCTTCCGCTCCAGGGTGGAAGAACCACCCGCCGCCGAATTACCGCCAAAGCGAGACCCACCACCAGAGTGACGGGTCCTGCTTTGGCGGTAATTTGGCGGTGGGGGAGCCCCGCCGCGGGTCTTCGGGGCACTTCGGTGGTGGGTCCTGGAGCGGAAGGACCCCCTGCCGCCGAATTACCACCAAAGTGGGGCCCCCCGCCGCCGAAGACCCCAGGCCCCCTGAATCCTCTGGGCGGCCCTGGGAGTGGGACCACTCTACTATGTCCAGGAAAGTCTTGTATGTACCTCTCTACTCCCCTTAGCCCCTCCAGTTCAGCCACTCTGATCTCAAGACCCCATACTCTGTCCCTGAGGTCCATGAACTGCTTGCACCGAATTCATACACACGCCAATTGCCCATAGGGCAGGTCATCATATATGTTACTTTCAGTGCAATAAACTGCACAGCCTCCACTCTGTTGCTGGACTTCTGCCTGTATTATTTTTAACTCTTGATGGGGTTTGTTTGCTTGCTCCTGTGTGTGGCTTGTGGGGGGTCGGAGAGCAGGCTCTCTAAACTCCCCCTGTTCGCTAGCTTCTCTGGTCACTTACAAACTGGCTTTTTAAATCCCTGTCCTTCCCGAAGGCGCCACACCCGCGTGTCAAGGGATTTTAAAGGGATTAGGGCTCAAAGGGTGGCAGACTACAGCCAGCCTTAGGTTAGGAAGCAAAACAAAACACAAAGTGTCGCTACACCCAGACAAGTCTCTGAAAAAGAAAAAGGCATTTCAGGCACAGGCAGGTGTTGGCGAGAGGTTTGCCTGTTGCTGAGGTCCATTACAAACGCTCAGCAAGAGGCAGCCAGCCACCGCCCCAGAAAGACGAAGGACCATGCAGTAGTTAGAGTGCTAGCCCGGGACTTGGGCAATGTAGGAATTCCCTGAGCTGGCGCAGATTTCCTGCATGGCCTCTGCCCTGTCACGCCGTGCCTCGGTTTCCCATCTGTAAAATGACGCAAAAAGCACTGCCCCTGTCTTAAAGGGGTGTTGTGAGAATAAACACATTAAAGAGTGGGAGGTGCTCAGCTTCTGTGGTTGTGGGGCCACGTTAGTACCCAGGGGTGGCTCTACATAGCAGTTAGACACCCGCGGCTGGCCCGTGCCAGCTGACTCAGGCTGCGGGGCTGTTTCACCCCTGTGTAGACATCTGGGCTCAGGCTGCAAAGGGGGAGGGTCCCAGAGCCTGGAAACGGCCCTGCAGCCCAAGCCTGAGTCAGCAGGCATGGGCCAGCCACAGGTTTTTCTTTGCCCTAAGACAAAAGAGTTTTCATTCCAGACAGGGAGCGGGAAGGATCATTATGATACCCATTTGATCAGGAAGGAGCTGAAAGATGACATGACTGGCCCACGGACATACAGGAAGTCTGTGGCAGAGACAAGGAATTGAAGCCAGAGTTCCCCGTGCCCCATCACAAATCCAGCCATTCACAAATTCCTCCTATCCCTTTACATGCTGTACCATCTCCCTCCGTCAGCGAGCAACATATTCTAAGCCGCAGGCTGGAAGTCTGGCCTATACGACCCAGAGTTTGAACCCTCATCTCCTGTACGACCCACTGGCGCACTCCGCTCCAGATTACAGAAAGCATTAGGCCTTGTCTACACACAGAAGCTGTGTGAATTAAACCAGCATCAATCTGGAATAGCTCCACTCGAGCGACGTAGGATCACCGGCCGAGCCGCTTCATGGTTGCTCTGTCGTTTGAAGGACGCGTTCCATTGTCCTGGCACGAGTCAGTTCGGAAAAGACAAGCTAGGCTATGTTTAAGCACGGGGAGCTGTAAAAAAATCATTAACAGTCATTTAGGAGGGGATTACACGTCACTCCTGCTCAAAACCACTAGCGATTTCACGGGGATTAATGCAATTGTGCTGAATACCCATGGGTGTCAAAACGGAGAAACAGCAAACCTGCTGGGTGAGTTAAAGTAACTGCTATGTTAACACAAGCAGCCTTACACCTCACCCCATGGCAATGGGCATCATTGCTATGGGAACACGCCGCTCCTCGGCAGGGGTGAAATCCTGGCCCCGTGAAGCCAAAGAGAGTTTTGCCCTTGATTCCTAAAGCAATTGCTCTCTATAAATACACCAGAGGGATAAATTCCAGGGAGGGAGAGGAGTTATTTAAGTTAAGCACCCATGTGGACACAAGAACAAATGGATAGAAACTAGCCATCAATGAGTTTAGGCTTGAAATTAGGTGAAGGTGTCTAGTCATCAGAGGAGCAAAGTTCTGGAACAACCTTCCAAGAGGAACAGTGGGGGTAAAAAACCTAACTGGCTTCAAGATGGAGTTTAGAGATCATAGAATTGGAAGGAACCTCATCTAGTCCAACCCCCTGCTTAAAGCAGGACCAGTCCCCAGACAGATTTTTACCCCAGTTCCCTAAATGGCCTCCTCAAGGATTGAATTTACAACCCTGGGTTTAGTAAGCCAATGCTCAAACCACTGAGCTCTCCCTCCCAGGCAGAGGTTAGGGGGTCTAGTAACAGGAGTGGGTGGGTGAGGTTTTGTAACCTGCAATGTGCAGGAGGTCCAGACTAGATGGTCCCTTCTAAACTTAAAGTCTATGAGTCAGGAATTCAGTCCAGGTATTTAATCAACTAAATCAGAAATAGATTATCCAGGCTAGGGCCATGCTCCGGGTCTCGTTCTGCAGAGCAGAATAACAGCAGCATTCATTTTCTAAATGAAACGCTTTGATTGTTTCGTTTCAAACGACTTTTGGTTTCAACATTTCCTTGGCTTTGATTTTTTTCAATAAAACAAACTTTTTTTTTTAAAGTTGCAAAGAATCCTGTGGCACCTTATAGACTAACAGACGTTTTGCAGCATGAGCTTTCGTGGGTGAATACCCACTTCTTCGGATGCAAGTTTTTTTAAAGTTGAACATCAAAACAAAATGTTCAACATGAACGTCTTTCTTCGACTTTTCAATTTCCCCAAAATTTCAAAACCGGTCATGTTTGTTCCGAACCTGAGCGGGGTTTTCTCCCTGGAATTTTGAAATTGCCAACACCCCCCCCCCCCGAAAAACTGTTTTTCACCCACCTCTTATAAAAACAGCAAAGAGGGTTTTGAAATGGATAATGATACTCATGCATCAGGGCATCAGCTACCTTCTAACAGCTGGGGTTAAGAAAATGTCCTAGTCCAGGGGTAGGCAACCTATGGCAGGTGTGCCGAAGGCGGCACATGAGCTGATTTTCAGTGGCACTCACTGCCGGGTCCTGGCCACCGGTCCGGGGATCTCTGCATTTTAATTTAATTTTAAATGAAGCTTCTTAAACATTTTAAAAATCTTATTTACTTTACATACAACAATAGTTTAGTTCTATATTATAGACTTATAGAAAGAGACCTTCTGAAAACGTTAAAATGTATGACTGGCACGCGAAACCTTAAATTAGAGTGAATAAATGAAGACTCGGCACAGCACTTCTGAAAGGTTGCTGACCCCGTCCTAGTCTCACGTTACCCCATACTGCCCATTGCAAGGTTTCTTGCACCTTCCCTGATGCGTCTGGTACTGACCACTCTTGGAGGCAGGACATTGGACTAGATGGACCATGGTTCTGATCCAGTCTGGCAATTCCTGTGTTCCTAGTGTACCTCATGCTTACACAGCATAGGCCTCTTTCTTCCTCCAGCGGATGGCCCCCCCCCACAGGTTTATGAGTCTGCCACAATAGCTGAGCTAACACAGGCTGTCGCTCAAGCAGTAGAGCTGTTTTAGATCCAGAGGTCACAGGTTCAATCCCCACCATGAACAACCTCCTTAGCAGTGTCACCTTAGAGCACTGAAGGCTCCTTCTAGTAGTGTAGTTCTAAATGGCAACGTCTTGGAATGGAGAGATGCCCGTCACCCTGACCCCATGCTGGTCTCTCCCCACCCCCACATGGGTGGATGTGCTCCCAACCCAGTAACTATTAAGAAGGGTTGTGGGGGGGGGGGTGATTGGTGGAGTGGAGGGCGCACTGGATAGTATCCCAGCTCCACTACACCACTGTCTAGCCCCCAATGGAGACTTGACATAAAACTTTGCAAAGCAACTAAGTCATTTAGCCACCTAAGTGCCATTGACTCTCAGTGGGTCTGAGGCACCTACGTCACTACGTTGCCAGATCCTCAAAGGTATTGAGGGGTTGAAATACCTTTATGGATCCGGGCCCAAGCCACTTTGGAAAACTTTCTCCACGCTTCTTTAAATGCCTCCAGATCCGGGGAGTGGTTTTGGTTTCACGAAACCGCCACAATGGTAAAGTTAAAAACTAAAGCAAACAAAATTCCACACTCCCTGAAAGTAGAACAAACTATGCCAGAGAGTGGCAATGAATGGACGGATAAATATTAAGACAAGACACTCCCTGAGATTAAATTATTCAGCTACTTAGGAGAACATTTGGGTCATCACCCCCTTCCCAGAAGAACATGTTCTTACCACTCTCCTGTAAATTGAATGCTATTACGTGAAGGTGGTTGCACAGGTATGCAAGGTTGTACTGCCAGGACTCGGGGAGTGAAACAGGTTCAGGTGACATTTGAAACGAACATGGGCTTTCCATGCCTGTGTATGGTCCCTTGTCTAAAGCAACCTATTAGGAAAGTACTTTATATAACAACATGATCCAGAGACCCATGCCACTGAACTCTGAAATGCTCATCAGGTTGAACAGCAGGTGACCTGCAGGTGCCTTAAAGTGACAGAGCGATCTGACAGGTCGGCCTAGGTGTTGAATGTAGGGAGGAGAGAACAAATAAGAATTACACCAGCTGTGCTAGACTCGCTCCTGAGTTTCTGCATGGTGAAAACCTCAATGTGGCATGAGAGTTAAAATCCAGAGTTGCGTCTGAGTTAGTTTGGAAAGCATCAGTAACGGGCCCCCGGAAGTTTTAGAGAAATTTGGTTCGTTTTGCTGCTTTGTGGAACTGCGTCTCTTGATAGATCGCAACATGAGTCTCTGTGCTGAATAAAATGAAAAGGGGTATCATGGAATCATAGAAAGGTAGGGCTGGGAGGTGACCTCAAAAGGTCATCTAGTTCGGCCCTCTGCTCTAAGGCGGGACCAAGTACATCCCTGAGACAGGTGTTCGTTTTGGAGAGGACCTAGCATAAGTATCAAAAAGGCTTTATGAGATCATAGAAAGGTAGGGTGGGAAGGGACCTCAAGAAATCACCACGTCCAGCCCCCCAGTGCTGTGGCAGGACCAAATAGACCTAGAGCATCCGTGACAGGTGTTTGTCCTTAAAAACCTCCAAGGATGGGGATTCCACAATCTCCCTTGGAAACCTATTCCCGTGCTTAATTAGCCTTATAGTTAGAAAATTCTTCCTACTATCTAACCTAAATCTCCTTTGCTGCAGATGAAGTCGATTACTTCCCATCCTACCTGTGGTGACATGGAGAACAATTGGTCACTAGCCTCTTTATAAAAGCCAGTAACATATTTGAAGATTGCTATCGGGTCTCCACTCAACCTTCTTTTCTCAAGATTAAACAGGCCCAGTTTTTTTTAAACTTTTCCTTATAGGCTTGGCAGAACACTTTTTTTTTTAAATGATTTTGATGGATGGGATCAATGTTTATTTTTCAGCATTTTTTTCAATTTTTATCAATTTAAATTTTCACACTTGTACAAAATCATGGGTGTTAAGCATTTTTTCTACGTTTATCCATTTAAATGTTCACAGATGCAGGAAATTATGGGGGTCATACAGTGGAGAAGGTCAGGCAATTATTTAATTAGATTTAATTGAGATTTAAAAAGTTAACATTTTATAACAGTTAAAACATACATTGTGAACATCATATGTCAAATATATATATAAGTAAATAGCCTTAAATCAAACAAATACATTCTCAAGAAGAATTTTTCTTACTTTGCCTATCTGTAAATGTTGATTATTATCGACAGAAATTTTGTGTGTGGGTTTGTGTGCGTACAGTGAAATCAATGTTTATCGATATTTACTGATAAAACTCTTATCCTTCCAATCCTATTCACAAGTCAGGTTTTCTCGACCGAATAGAGTGGGACAATTACCACCCATATCTTATAGACAACACTCCTGTTAATACACCCAGAATGATATTAGCCTTTTCCACAACAACATCACATTGTTGACTCCTATTCAATTTGCGAGCCACTGTAACCCTCAGGTCCCTTTCAGCAATACTACAGCTGAAGCGGTTATGCCTCATTTTGTAGCTGCTTGTTTGATTTTTCCTTCTTACATGTAGTACTTTGCACTTATCTTTATTGAATTTCATCTTGTTGATTTCAGACCAATTTTCCAAGTTGCCACGGTTGTTTTGAATTCTAATCCTGGCCTCCGAAGTGCTTGCAACCCCTCCCAGCTTGGTGTCATCTGCACATTTTATAAGCTTACTGTCCACTCCATTATCCAAGGCATTAATGAAATATTTAATAGTGGGTGATCCAGGATGGACCCTGCTTGACGTCACTAGATACATCCCCGCTTTGATAGAGAACCATCTAGTTTTGCACACACTTAACAGCAATTTCATCTAGACCACACCTCCCTAGTTTGCTTACGAGAATGTCATGTGAGATTGTGTCAACGGTAAAGAGCTTGCATTGATTCAGGATCATTGAATGTCCTCACATGGGAGCATTGGGCATTGATTCAAGATCATGATAGCAGGACTGCATCCTTTTCCCCATGTAATGGTTTTGTCAATGCAATCTATTGTCATACTGGGACCTCTCCCAGGTCGTCCTGCCCCCCTGACACCTGCTCATGATCCCCACTTTGAGAACCTATGGTCTAATGGACTCACATGGTAGCAGATACACCAGCTGCTTCTCCCTGGCGCTGCTGTGGATTAATAAGAAGCAGGTTCCCTGCTCCAGAGACTAATCCACCCCGACATGGAAAACACAAAGGGACTGGGATATTTTTAGCGCCTTGTGCATCCACATGAGAGGTCTGGGGAGCCTCACGAGTAAATGTTCCTGTCCAATTTACAGGGGAGAGCAGCAATTACATTGAAATCTGTGGGGCAGGTCTCAATCTCAGTTACACCAGTGCAAATCTGGAGTGAATCCACTGAAATAAGAACAAGAACATACAAATAAGAACCTATACTGGGTCAGACCAATGGTCCATCTAGCCCAGCATCCTGTCTTCTGACAGTGGCCAATGCCAGGTGCCCCAGAGGGAATGAACAGAACACGTAATCATCACGTGATCCATACCGTGTCGTCCACTCCCAGCTTCCAGGAATCAGAAGCCAGAGACACCCAGAGCATGGGGTTGCATCCCTAGCAATCTTGGCTTATAGCCATTGATGGACCTATTCTCCATGAACTTCTCTCATTCTTTTTTGAACTCCCATTTTAGCTCTGGCCTTCACAAAAGCCCCTGGCAATGAGTTCCACAGGTTGACTGTGCACTGTGTGAAAAAGTACTTCCTTTTGTTTGTTTTAAACCTGCTGCCTATTCATTTAATAGGACGATCCCTGGTTCTTGTTTTATGAGGAGTGGTAACTAACACTTCCTTTTTCACTTTCTCCATAGCAGTCATGATTTCATATCCCCCCATAGTCATCTCTTTTCTAAGCTGAAAAGTCTCAATCTTTTTAATCTCTCCTCATATGGAAGCTGTTCCATACCCCTCATCATTTTTGTTACCTTTCTCTGTTGCCTTTTCCAATTCCAATATATCTTTTTTGAGATGGGGTTACCAGAACTGCACACAGTATTCAAGCTATGGGCATATGCACTGCTCTGGATTTAGAGCAGATTAAATGAGAGCAGAATTTGGCTCGATGTACTGAAATGTACCCATTGTTTACAAAGTGCCTAAGGGGATGCCTATACTGGGTTAAAAAACCCTCCACACTGAATCTCAGACCCTGGGTCAGCTGACTCTGGTTTACAGGGGTCAGGCTATGTAGCTAAAAAGAGCAATATAGACATTCAGGCTCCAGCTTTGAGATCCTCCCCCGGCTGGGAGCACAGAGCCCCTGTTCCAGCCCAAGCCAAAATTGCAGTGTTAGAGCCCCATATCCTGAGCGTTGGAAGCCCATCAGCTGGCCATGCCACAGGTCTTTCATTGCCATGGAGACATACGCATAGGCAGTGCTGCCTAGTGGATGGAGCACAGCTCTGCCACTCAGAAACCTGCTTTCCATCCCCAGCTCTGCCACAGGCCCGCTGCAGAATGGCTGGCCAGTCATGTTACCGCCCCGTGCCTCAGTTTCTGCATCTGTTAAATGGGGATCATGTGCCTGACCTACTTTGTCCAGCGCGTTGAGAGCTGCTGCTGAAAAGTGCTGGATAAGAGCTAAGTATAGTTATCAGTGCTATAGGCGCACACGTCCCTTTGAAAGTCAGTTAGACTTTTGCTCCTAAGATACTTGGCCTAAATAAGCATCCTCCCCTAAACACGGATTTAGGTGGGTGACTTTCGACGACCACCTTGCAAAATCTATTCTGAAATTTCTTTTTTGTTTAAAACAATACTTTACAAATGATATCAGAGGCCAGCACGTTCTGTAAACCACACGGATACTGCAGTGTCTCATTTGGCGATTTTTACAACACATTCTATCCCCTAGCAATAAGGGGCCAGCTACCCTCGTTCAAGCTGAGGAGTAACTAATTCCCCTCCCTGTAGACCTATATACTTCAGGGGAAACACTCGAGCACTAACCAACCATTGCGACTGTTGCGTTCCTATCTGGGACCATGTAGATCCCAAAGCCCAGAACAAAACACGCACGAGCTGAGGACAAACCATTCTGCAGCAAGAAAGATCCAGCCGTTGAATGAACTTCCAGAGGAGAGTGGGTGGAGGCAGAGCTTGACTGTCTTTAGGAAATACTGCAGACACCTTCCTCCGAAAAGCCTTTCCACCCTATCAAGAACAGCAAGGACACCCCCATCTAGCCAGCCAACCCACTCCAAAAAACTGTAACAAAAAAATCGACCAAAAGAACCATACAAATAAACGGATATATCCCAAGCAGAGATTTTATCCCCCAGAAATGGAGCAGGGCCAGAGATTCTATGAAGCCCATGAGAGACTTTGCTATTGATTTTACGTCAATGGCAGCTGTCTAGATACTGTAGGCATGGCAACAATATAAACTCTAGGATTAGATTAGATAGATAGATAGATAGATAGATAGATAGATAGATAGATAGATAGATAGATCTACTCAATGTGAGTAGGGGGAGACAGAGTTTCCTCTGGAGCAAGTAGAAATTCTTCTTTAAAAGAATCAATGAAAAACAACGCACATTTTGCTAATTTTTTGCTGGTTTTTTTAATCGACTTGCCCTATGTAGCGCCCCGAACGCAATTTCAGGTTCTGCTGCTTCTTCCTGGAAAACGCCGACATCGTCATATTGTACCGACCGCTGACGCAGACTAGGAATGGGACGTCTGCAGATCCCCGCATGATGGAAGGGAAACTGCTGGTACAACAGCTGAACTATGCTAACCTTTGGACTGTGCCATCAAGATCTTCTCTTGTGCAATTGTCTCCTAGTCTCAAACCTCCCTGGAGGTGCAAAGATGACAGTGATGAGGCTGGCTAGTTAGCTCCGGGCTGCCTCTGGGTGGACAGGACATTGTCTATGAAATACTCTCTGGTTTCAGCTCATGGGCAGAGAAGATGTTAGCTCATATGTCAGGTGATCTTCCTTGAGTGATGGATGCCAGACAAGCTGTCCATGCTGGCTGCATTTTGGCTGCCTTTGCTACGCCTGGTGATGCTGACAGATGTGTATTAGGATGGCAGGACTTGCTCGGTTCCATTGCTTCTGGGGAGGTTGCAATTGGCGGAGCTAAATAATTTCTCATTGGCCCTTAGGGTCTGCCATTATGGAACCCTGCAGCGACGAGCGTTATCACCATTGTTATTCAGTGCCCACAGCAAATCCAAGCCCCCAGAGACCTGATATTGCACAGCACAGCTTAAGATGCCTCCAGCATGCTGTTGATGTCCCAGATCTATATTCATCAGATCATGGCCACTCCATCTCAGGGTAGACATGCTGTCTGGCCGGACAGCAGAAGGCATGCAAGTCTTAAGGTCAAAACCCAGCTTGGGTAAGATGGAAACAATATTGCCTGCTGGGGGGGAATGGGGGTGTCCTATATACAGTATTGCCACCCCCAAATGTTCAAAAATCATGAGTCAGGCTCACTAAAAATCATGTGATTGGCTTTAAAATCATGAGATTGTGTAAAAATCCTAGATTTGCTGCTCTTTTTATTTACCTTCTGCCTTTTTTTTTATATTTTATTTTTTGTTTGTTTGAGGCTTTAGGGTGCACTGGGGTCACATTTTGAAGCTTTCTCCGCAGCCACAAGGGCTAGGAACTTACTTTTGCTTGAAGAATGAAGGTTGAAATCATTCCCTATCCACTTGCCTCCAGGAGCTGGGGCTTTAAGGAGACTCGTTATCGTGAGTCTCATGCGACTTATTCCAAAATCATCAGCGCTGGCATATTCAGCAGTAGCCATGTTCATTGATCTTTGCTGCAAGCAAGCTGACAAGAATTGTACCGGTTGGGCATGGGGGGCAGGTTGCTCTGATGGGAAGGAGTTTTCTTTTCCTCTCTGTATTGGTTCATTCCTGGAACGGAGGCATAGTCAGAAGCCGGGGCCATTCCACCTGGACTCAACGAAATACAGCTTGGTGGCCTCTAAGCTGGAGAATCGCCCCAGATGGGATTTTCAAAAGCACCCAAGTGATTTAGAGGCACTGGGTAAAATTTCCCAAAGCACCTCAGCATAGGTCTATGCTGCAGCTGAGAGCGAGCCGCCCAGCCCAGGGAGACAGACTTGCGCTAACAGGGATCCAGTGAGCCTGCTAAAAATAGCAGTGTGGATGCTACATCTCGGCCTCTCAAGCCTAGCGGGTCACAACAGCCACACTGCAGTTTTTTAGCATACTAACTTGATCCCTGTTAGCAGCATCTGCCTACCCGGGCTGGGAGACCCATGTCCAGCTGCAGTGTAGACATCCCCGAATGACTTAGATGCTTGAGTCCCACTGACTTTCAAAGTATTCCACATTAGAGCCAGTGGGTGGGAAACCGGTGGGCAGGGAATTATAGGCACATGAGTGTATCTGCAAATTAAAAAGATGATAAGGATTCTGCTGTTGCTACCATTATCACTAATGACAGTCATGGGACGGACAGGCTGACTAAGGATCACATGTTGGCTCTCAGACGCTGCTGACATTGAAACGGCCCAGATTTGCCGATACATCCGTGTTCCCATCATTCCCTGCCACTTGCACTGGCCCATGAATACATCAGCACGGAAGGGATTAATCTGCAGGGAACATGGTAGAAGTACAGACGTTGGGAAAGAAAGAAAGAAAGAAAGAAAGAAAGAAAGAAAGAAAGAAAGAAAGAAAGAAAGAAAGAAAGAAATTCACAGGTTTTAAACAGACACCATCAATATAAAATTCAAATCTATATTTAAATGCCCTGTGGTTCAGACTGTCAGTCTCACGGACACAGTATTGGACTGGGAATCAGAAGGGGACCGTGGGCAATTCTTTTCCATTTTAACCAGCTTGCAGAGGCCCCCACCAAGATCATGGCCCTGTTGTGCTAGGAGCTGTACACACACACACAGGATGAGGCCCCTCCCTCAAAGAGCTCACAATCGAAATAGACAAGGCATGGCTAAGGGCGGGAGGGGAAACCAAGGCACAGAGAGGGGACAGGCCCAAGGGCACACGCTGGAGAGGTATTTCTCCAAAAGGCATGACTTTCAGTGGGACTTCGGCACTTCTGAAAATGTTACCCCCCATCCCATTGAAACCCAACGGGGAGTCAGGATCTTACTCTTCTGGTCACTTTGGAGACAGCCCCCTCCCACTGAAGGTCAGGTGGGTTGGGCTCCCAACTCCCTTGGGCACTGGATAATGCATTATGGGCCCCTGAGTTAGCCACGATCCTGCTAGTCATAGATTCAAAGGCCAGAAAGACCCATTGTGATCATCTACTCTGTGCTCCTGTGTAACACAGGCCATGGGGGTTCCCCAGAATAATTTCTAGAGCAGATCTTTTAGAAAAACATCCCGTCTTGATTTAAAAATGGAGCCTTGGTAAATGGTTCCAGTGGTTAATTACTCCCACCGTTAAAAATTGACGCCTTATTTCTAGTCTAGACTTGTCTAGCCTCAACTTCCAGCCGTGGGATCGCGTTCAACCTTTCTCCACTAGATTGAAGAGCCGCGTCCCTGTGTCGTTACTTATGGGCTGTAATCAAGTCACCCCTTCACCTTCGCTTTGTTAAACTAAACGGATTGAGCTCTTTGAGTCTCTCTCTTTACGGCATGTTTTCTAATCCTTTGATCGTTCTCAGGTCTCTTCTCTGAACCCATGGCCGCCTTTTGAAAAGCCCGATCCTTACTACCTTATGCCTGAGGAGTACCCACTGCGGCTCATCCGGACTTTTCAAGTGTACCGGCTAAAGAGAGCCGCATGATCTCTCCCTGTTTCCACAGGAGCAGAGAGAGGAGCCATCAGACATCCCATCTTGGCACCTGGGAACAGCAGCCCCTGCTGGTCCTGAGGGATAAGCTGGAGAGGAAAAGGGATAGAACCTTCCCCTAGACATAGGGTGACCAGATGTCCCAATTTTACAGGGATTTTGGGGTCTTTTTCTTATACAGGATCCTATTACCCCCGACCCCCTGTCCCGATTTTTCACACTTGCTGTCTGGTCACCCTACCTAGACAAATTGTCTAATTCTCTCCTGTTCGGTTTGCATTTGAGTTGTTCTGCAGCATCGGCATGTAGGTAGGTAGAACTGGAAAGGACCTCCTTGTTCATCGAGTCCAACTCCCTTCTATCATACAATCCCCGGCCATATAATCCCATCCATAAATGTATCAAGCTCCACTTTAAAACAGGGCAGGAAGTTAGCGTTCCATCCAATGGATCTTGTAGGCTTGTGGGCATGCGTTACTCACCTTGTTTATTTACAGCTGGCCTTGGTTCTGTTGCATCGGTTCCTCTCGAGGGATTTACTCGGGCACACAGCCCTTATCTTTGTAATTACGTTAGACTTGTTCTGCGAAAGGCTCAAAGGCCTTTGGGCGCCAGCAAAATTAGGATGACGATGACGACTCTACCTTTGTTGCCATTATTAATAAGGATAGTCATGGGTCGTACGGGCTGACTAACGATCCCACAATGGCTCTCAGATGCCGCTGAGGCTATGCAGTCCCAGATTTGCACAGCAGAGGTGAGGATACAGCCAGCTTTCCAAACATTCCCTGCCAGTTTCTCACGCCCTGGCCCCATTTCATGGGCAGCGATGGCTGTGATGTGGCATACATCTGCATGGAAGGGATCGAGCTGCAGACAGACAGACAGACAGATAGATAGTCACTCTCAGCTGATATAACAGGAAAATTTCTGAAAGGAAAACACGTACAGCTTTTAAGTAGACACTGGCTCAGATTTTTCAAGGTAGTTAAACATTGCTTCACTCATCATTACCATGCCTAATTGATTTAGGAGCCTACGTCTCATTTTCCAAAGAGAATTAGGCCCTTAAGAGCCTAACTGACAATCAAGGGGATTTCGGCTCCTCTGAGGCCTAGCTCACTTTTGAAAATAAAATGTAGGGCTTGTTCACACTGGGGCACTCAGGAAAGTCAATCTGAATTCATTTTTAAAGAGACAAGGTTGGGGAGGGACTATCTTTTATTGGACCAACTTCTGTTGGTGAAAGAGACAGGCTTTCATGCTATACAGAGCTTTTCTTTAGGTCCCGGAAAGATATTCAGAGTGTCACAGCTATACAAGGTGGGATTGTTTAGCGCATATTCTAAAGGCCATTCAAAATAAAGTGGCCCATTGACACCTCTGCAGTCAAAAGACAAAAAACAAAGGGGAGGGAGGGGGAGGGTGTAGTAAATTACCAGGGGCGGCTCTACAAATTTGGCCGCCCCAAGCAGTCATGCGCGGGAGGCGCCCCGGAGCCGCGGGAGCAGCGGACCTCCCGTGGGCATGACTGCGCAGGGTCCGCTGGTCGCGCGGCTCGGCTGGACCTCCCGCAGCTGCGGGCGGTTCGCTGGTCCGGCGGCTCCGGTTGAGCTGCCGCAGGCATGCCTGCGGGAGGTCCAGCCGAGCCGCGGGACCAGCGAACCGTCCGCAGTCATGCCTGCGGGAGGTCCACTGGAGCCGCCGGCCGAGCGGCCCCTCCGCAGTCATGCCTGCGGCAGGTCCGCTGCTCCCGGGACTCCGGTGGACCTCCCGCAGGCATGACTGCGGCAGGTCTGCCGGCCCAGCCTGCCGCCCCCCCGGGAAAGGGCCGCCCCAGGCAGGTGCTTGCCCCGCTGGGCTCTGGAGCCGGCCCTGTAAATTACAGATTGTTGAAATAAACCATAAATCCTATTTCAGAGGGGTAGCCCGGTTAGTCTGTATCAGCAAAAACAACGGGGAGTCTTTGTGGCACCTTAGGCCACGTCTACACTACCCGCGATCTATCGGGGATCGATTTATCGCGTCTCGTCTAGACGTGATAAATCAATCCCCGAGTTGACGCCCGCGTCGCGTAGCTGAAGTTGCGTATCTTAGATCGATCCCCCCGCCCCCCTCAGTGTAGACCAGCCCTAGACTAACTAATTTATTTTGGCATAAGCTTTCATGGACTAAACCCACTGCATCACCTCTAAGGTGCCACAAAGACACCTCATTGCTTTTGCATAAATCCTGTGTCTTTACTGAGGCTATGTCTACACTACACAGCGTTTAGCGCCATGGCTGGGTCATTACAAGTGTGCTGCTAAAAGTCGCACCATTTAGATGCTGTTTGTTGGCTCTCCTGCCCACAAAAAACGTCCACCCCCCACGAGTAGCGTTTGCATTGTCGCCAGGAGAGCGCTCCTCCCGACAAAGAGCTGTTCACACTGGCACTTGTCTTCCGCAAAACTTTTGTCTTTTGTGGGGGGAGGTGGGGGTTAAAACACCTCTGAAAAACAAACGTTTTGTTGTTCGATCACCAGTGTAGACATCGCCAGACTGTGATTTTAACAAAGTTTGGAATTTAAACTCCCAGGCGCGTCTTTTTTGTCCTATAATTCTGAATAGGAGTGTCTACACTGGAGCTTAACGTGGGTGAACTAAACCACTTTAAATTCATACCTTCAGCTCATACAGATTCATTTTCCTGTGTGTCCCTGTGTAGACAAGCCCTTATCCTCTATCAATTAGGCCTTGCAACGTTTAAATGCCTTTAAAAATCGGTGCTGCTGTTCATAGAAAATGCATAGCAATTTTTAAATGCTCCTTCTTGTACTACGAACGGTGGTTCAGATTGGGAGGCCGCTTATTGGTTACGGTACTGGAGTGGGAATCAAGGGACCTGGGTTCTAGTCTCAACTTTGCTGTGTAAATGTGGGTAATTATTTCAATTTTAAGCATCTTATGGACGGCCCCAACTGAGATCAGGGCCCAGTTTTGCTTGGGGACCGTTTGCACACACCTAACATGACAGTCCCTGTGTAATCTAAATAGACAAGAACAGACCAAGGGTGGGATGGGAAACTGAGGCACGGTGAAGGAAAGGGCCTTGCCCAAGGGCACACACCAGGCCACTTGAAAGGTATTTCTCCCAAAGGAACAGGAGTACACCTGCTTAGGAGACCAGCTTTTGACTTTCCAGGGCTGACTGAAGTGCGTAGAAGAAAAATTCAGAGAGGAACATTGCAAATAATGAACAGGGCGTCAGCGCCAGAAATAACCTGGCATCTAGAAGACGGTGCAACTTCAGAGGAGCTGTTTCCCACTTATATTTGCAAAGCTCTTATTCATTTTGCTCAGTGTTTGCAAAGCTCGTATTCATTTTGCTTATGGGTCACTTCTCCCGGGCACCTGGTTGTTTTGTTTGTGTTTTCTTGGGCCCCGTGAGGAGCTCTGCAAAAGACAGATTTCACCATGTGCGGAGTGAATCCAACTCTCTGCTCACATCAGGGCACAGCCTCCCAGCTGTCAGTGACAGGCCCCGCTGGGTCTGAAGAGTTAACAACAGACAATTGAGTACGCACGAGCAGTTTAGGGAGAGACCCGTACCCTCTGCTTTTATTTTTAAACCTTCCACAATGATGCCAGTGTTGAAAACACAATCCAGAAAAACCCAGAGGGCTCACGCCGGTTTTGTTTCCATCGCTTGGCTCCGGGTCAAAAAAAGTACATGTTTCAAAGCAGAACTTGTTGCCGGGGATGTTGTGAAGGCCAAAAGTATAAATGGGTTCAAAAAAGAATTAGATAAGTTCCTGGAGGACAGGTCCATCAATAGCTATTAGCCACAATGGTCAGGAACGAAATCCCATGCTCTGGGTGTCCCTAAGCGTCTAACTGCCAGAAGCTGGGACTGGAAGACAGAGAATGGATCACCCAATGTTCATTCCCACTGAAGCATCTGGCACTGACCACCAGAACTGTAACTAGGGATTTTTGTGCCCGAGGCAAGGGAGAGGGGCAGCACATCCGGCTCTTCAGCGGCGCGGCGGCAATTCGGCGGCAGGTCCTTCCCTCCGAGAGGGACCGAGGGACCCGCCGCCGAATTTCCACCAAAAAGCCGGACGTGCCGCCCCTCTCCCTTGCCGACAACCTGCGGCAATTTGACGGCAGGTCCCTCAGTCCCTCTGAATTGCCGCTGAATGAGAGACTTTCTGCGCCCCTCACCTTCCTCGCCCGAGGCAAGTGCCTCACTCGCCTTGCCCTCGTTACGGTACTGCTGACCGCTGTCGAAAAAAAGATTAATGGACTAGCGGGACCATTGGTCTGACCCAGTCTGGCTGTTCTTGCGTTCTTATGACAACAATCAGGAGCATAGACAGGGTGAGTGGGAAATCCCATTCACATAAACAGGTGACTTGCACACCTGTTTCTAGCAGTCATAACCCAGGCAGAAACCCTACTGCTGACAATGAATTCCCCAGCTGCCTGCAAACCCAGCCCCGAGAAACAAAGCTGAGATCTCCAGGCCTGAGCACGTACCTGGGGGTCAGCGGTGATGGGGTTCCCTTCCTGACTCTGTCGATGAACTACGGCTATGTCTATGCGTAAAACATAGGGCTTCAGTGTAGACACTACCTACGCCAACAGGAAGGGTTCTCCCATCACTGTAGTAAATCCACCTCCCTCCGGAGTGGTACCTAGGTCAGTGCAAATACTGTTTACAGCGGGACTTAAAGAGGCCGTCCAAGAAACACCTGGCGACGCGACCTTCAGGCTGATAGCAAAAAAATGGGCTATACCTGGAACCAGCCCAGGATAGAGGACTCTGGAGATCTGTGGTTGGCGGCCCATACCCCGACTGGGGTGACGGGCATGAGTGAGTGAGTGAGTTAACTATGTCCCTCGGGGATTTCTGAGCAACGTAGCTGGGTCAAACGAACCTTTTTAGTGTAGACCAGCCCTTTGTGTGTAACCTCAAGCCGGTCATATCACCTCTCCGTACCTCAGTTTCCCCATCTGTAAAAGGGGAATAACTAGAGCTGGGTGGGAAAGGGCAACACCTTCTGCTCTGAAACACATTTGATTTTTTTGACCCAGAGCCAAGTGGTGGAAACAAAGCCGTCCTGTGAACATTTTCCCCCACTCCGAACTGGGATGAAAAGTTGAAATCTTGAAAATTTCCGCGCACCGAAAATCTGGGAAAAATGTCAAGTGGGGTCAAGCGAAACATTTCATTTCAAACGTTTCATCTGGACTGTGACCATTTTGTTAAAGCGGGTTTTTAGTCTAATTCCCTTTACGTTTTGAAACAAAAAGTCGTTTTGAATCGGGAAAACCGGCATTTTTTCAAAACGGGGCATTTGGACAATTCTGAACGATTTCTTTCTTTTTTTTAATTTGCAAACATTTTTCAAGGCCAGAAATTCCCCCGAGCGGATGCTTTCCCACGAAACGTGTCAGTTTTGATGCGTCGGTATTTTTTGGTGACAAAATGTTTCTTCGAACAAGCCCTGACCAGCTCGATGAATGCGGCTGGCTACCCCCCTTTGTAAAATGCTTTGAGAGCTGCAGAGGGGAAGTGATGTACTTGCAAAGTCTTATTTATTATTGACCCAATGCAGAAGGCTCAAATCCACAAAGAGCAGGGTTCAGGATGCCTGGGTTCTAAGGCCAGAAGGAGCCACCGTGAGCAGCTTGTCTAACTGCCTGCATAATACAGCCAACCGGATTCTATTCAGTGATTCCTGCGTCTAACCCTGAGTTCTGTTCCTCGCTGACTCACTTTGTTATCATAAGCAAGTTACTTACAAAACTCCCTTTCCCTGCTATGACATGAGGATAACAGCAATGACCTAGATAGTGGCAGGCTTAATTCACATGGGCTCCCCGCCCCCCAACATTTTTCACACACGACTTCCCCTGCTTTTTTTCTCTTGGCCAGCTCCCCTAGACGGACACTCACCACAGCTCCCGGTAGTTGCACCAGGTCCTGAGGCTGTCGCTGAGTGAGTCCTTTGGGCATAGCAGAGGGGAAACTGACTGCTGGAAGTGGGTGCGGCTAGGCAGGCCTCAGGGGTCCGGGGGGAAGCCCGGGTGCAGGAGCTGGCCCCACCGAAGCCGCGTTGGCCACGCCACGGCCCACTCGGGTTTGGCCCTGCAGCCTGCCGTCATGACAGGGGGAAAAAACAAGTGAGCGGTGCTGTATCTTTCCGCAGTGAGGGGACCAAACTTGCACGAGCAGCGGGGAGGCCAGGTCTGCTCCTCCATGCCACGGCTGCAGGCCTGGCCTCTGAACCAGGGTTCCCTGGGGACCTGCCTGGCCTTGCCCCACTTCCAGGAGCCCAAGCACTTGGGCACCTTTATCCCCCCGGCACATGCCATGCATCAACGGGCCTGCAGCGGCAGACCTGCAAGGCTGCAAATCCAATACATGAATAATAAAATCCGCCTCTTTTTACCTCTGAGAATGATCTCCGCCCAATCAATACTCAGAGAGATTTTTAGCCACAGCCAGGTGAAGGAGCACCTTCCCCTGGCACCGCTACCACCCCCAAAGAAAATCGTACACCTACCAACTCTCCTAGAGACACTGTGTCTAGGCACAGACCAACAGCTCCCTTTGGCAAAGATGGTCAGATAACCGGCCTCTCAGAGGCATGGTGACTAGATACACTCTAGCCCTCCCTGCCAGCAAAGATAACGAGATAGCAGACACATCACCCCTGGGAGAGGTGACGGGGTCAATGCACAGATCAGCCGTACCCCCAGCACAGATCGTGAGATAACACACGTGCTGCCGCACCCGTACGCTGGGAATAATCAAGGCTGACGCACTTGGACTAGTGACGAAGCTAGGACAGGGGCATGGGTCTGACCCACAAAGCAACAAAGGTACCAGCAAAGACAGCGAGATAGCGGCTCCGCCACAGAGACGACGGGATGACGTTGCCCTCGTGAGGAGCTGAAATTTGCAGCGTGTGTAGAAGGGTGTTTCCAGCCGCCTGGAGGAAAACAGAAAAGCAGAGAGGAAAGGTGTGCACCTGTGCTTATGCAACACACTAGCAAAGGCGGCCAATGAGCCGCAGACCCTGAGTACCTGGGACACTAAAATATACAACTCAAGGAGATTAATCTGTCCCTGTGACAGGAAGACACTTCAGCCATTGCATGATCCCTATTGTGGCAAGTTCATGCCTCTCGGGTTTTGATTCTCCCCCCCGCCCCCCCGATATGCCAGTAGTGCAGTAGGACAGAGACCCCCAAGAGTCATTTCTCCTTAGTTCGGTTCCTAGTGAGTAATAGACTGGAACACGTAGTCCAGGGGTGGCCAACCCGAGCCTGAGAAGGAGCCAGAATTTACCAGTGTACATTGCCAAAGAGCCACAGGAATATGTCAGCAGCCCCCCATCAGCTCCCCCACCCGCTCCCAGCGCCTCCCACTCACCAGCAGCCCTGCTGATCAGCACCTCCCCCTCCCTCCCCATCAGCTGTTTTGTGGTGTGCAGGGGGCTGAGGCGGGGGAGGAGAGGGCACGGCAGGCTCAGGGGAGGGGGCGGGTTGAGCAGTGAGCACCCCACCCGCGGCACATTGGAAAATTGGCGCCTGTAGCTCCAGCACCAGAATTGGTGCCTAAACAAGGAGCCGCATATTAACTTCTGAAGAGCCGCGTGTGGCTCCGGAGCCACAGGTTGGCCACCCCTGACCTAGGCCACGTAGGGCTTACGAGATCAAAACGGCATCTCACCAGCGTGACTGGGACCTGATTGCCTCAAGGTCTTGCAGGCTAAGCAGCAGCAGTCACTGCGTACACACGAGCTATCCCCCCGGCGAATCCAGGCGCAGATGCACGCGGGGTGGGTGGTTTAGTCAAGCAAAGGATATTTTTTCGTCAGAAACAGCATTGAACCAGCGCCCCAGATGCCACCTAAAACTGAGACGGGGCTCAGGTGGGGGCATTAAAAGACTCACTCAGTGGCCCTTTTGCAGGAGTAGACGTTTAGGGCTCAAGTCTTGTTTCACTCAAACCAATTTTAACTCTGCCTACTTTGGTGGAATTCCTTCTGGGGGAAGAGAGGCCGGTTGCAGGCTCCACTGCAGAGGTGGCTGGCTGTGCTTCAGGGCCAAGTTAGCGATACGCGCTATGGAAAATGACGAATATAAATCTATAGCCCAATGCTTAGTCCACTTACACCAGTTTACACCATTTTAAATGAGGAAGGCCAATACTGGTCCAGATCCCCAGCGGGGGCAAATCAACATCGCTCCATTAAAGTCAATGGAGTGACACTGATTTACATCAGCTGGGACCTGGCTCATTATTGATAAGTCATTTCACAAAGACACGACCTTGTACTTTCACAGCAGCAGGGTGAATGGAAGGTCTCGCTCTCTCTTCTGGCACCTGGAAATGATGTTGCAATTTGATTGTAACCTGAAATAATGTTCAAGCCTGACTAGGCAGCAAATGAGCACAAACTGTTTAGAAGGACTGGCAAGGTTGGAGGGGTGTATCTTGTTTGAAAATCTGCTGAACATGCAGTCCTGGTCTATAGCCTTATCCATTTCATGGACTGAGAGGAACAAGCTATGCTATTAACTGGTCCCCCAGAGATTCTTATGCAGAATATTTCATGCCCTGGCCATGAACTCCACCGCTCTTCCAAGGGAAAAAATGCTTTCCCTTCCGACATTATTAATAGATGTTGTCACCCAACTCAACCCTGTCTTTTGCTTTATAACATGGTATTGCTGGGCCTGGCCAGATCTCTGCTCCTACGATGCTGTTCTGCAGACGCTGCATTTTCCAAGTACAGAAACAATGCTCTCCCCACCCCATCCCCTCTCTCTGCGCATCCCAGGCCTCGGGAGCCTAGCGTTCGTGGGAGAGAATGGTTTCTTCATGCAAATCATGAGAAAGACAGGCAGAAAAACAGAAAGAAAGGAAGAAAGATTCCAACCTAGAGTGTATACTGACACCATTTCAGGCTGGGATAGGACTTTGGGGGTTTAGCCTGTGCTTTGTGTCTACCATAAGAACAGAAGAACGGCCATACTGGGTCAGACCAAAGGTCCATCTAGCCCAGTATCCTGTCTTCCGACAGTGGCCAATGCCAGGTGCATCAGAGGAAATGAACACAACAGGCAATCATCAAATGATCCATCCCATTGTCCACTCCCAGCTTCTGGCAATCATAGAATCACAGAATAGAATCATTGAATATTAGGGTTGGAAGAGACCTCAGGAGGCCATCTAGTCCAATCCCCGGCTCGATCAGAGGCTAGGGACACCCAGAGCATTGGGTTGCATCCCTGCCCATCCTGGCTAATAGCCATTGATGGACCTATCTTCCATGAATTTATCTAGTTCTTTTTTGATCCCTGTTATAGTCTTGGCCTTCACAACATCCCCTGGCAAAGAATTCAACTGTTTGACTGTGTTATGTGAAGAAATACTTCCTTTTGTCTATTTTAAACCAGCTGCCTATAATTTCATTGGGTGACGCCTGGATCTTGTGTTATAAGAAGGAGTAAATAACACTTCCTTATTCACTTTCTCCACACCATAAACGATTTTACAGGCCTCTGTCATATCCCCTCAGCTGACAAGTGCCCGTCTTTTTAGTCTCTCCCCCTATGGAATCTGCTCCATCTCCTTCATCATTTTTCTTGACCTTCTCTGTACTTTTTCAAGTTCTAATACATCTTTTTTTGAGAGGGGGACGACCAGAACTCATGTATTACCCAAACTGTGCTTACTTGATTGGGGAAACTCATGGGTCCTGAGGCTCGGCGCTGTTGATGTAAGGAGCTCTCAGTCACCCAGAACACACTACAGATCACAACTCCAAAACCACGGTGCTGTTGTCCACCTTGACCAAAAAAGACTCAAACAGTGCATCCAAGACTGGACTTATAGCTGAGTTGGAAAGAAAAGTATCAGAGGGGTAGCCGTGTTAGTCTGGTTCTGTAGAAGCAGCAAAGAATCCTGTGGCACCTTATAGACTAACAGACGTCTGTTAGTCTATAAGGTGCCACAGGATTCCTTGGAAAGAAAAGCATCTTGCTAACACACTAGACCCAATCCTTGGCTGACTCTCAGGTACAACGTCAATGAAGTTATTGAAGTAAGTCGGGGTGAATTAATCCTTCTGTCACTGTTCAAACAAGAGCACCAAACATAGTGGAAGCCAATGGGAGATTTGCAAAAACAAGGATTCAGGATTTGGGTCTAAATGCCAAAAATTTTGACTGTTGACTTTTTTCCTGGGCTGCGTGTCACGTTAATACAACATGTCAGTAGGGGATAAATCTGATTGTCGCCTTTCCATAAAGAACAAAGAGATACTGTGCTCCACTCCTGCTATTCTCCTCCCCGGGTTGCCAGCAAACTGCGAGGAGAGACAATGTTACAATTGTGGCATGCAATTATAAACACATCCGTGCTTACACTGCAGGGACAGGTGCATCTCTTGCACAACAACCCGAACAGTCAAATTCCCATTGGCACCCGATGGAAAGTCTCTTACGGTTCTTCAGAGGGTTCCCACAGCCGGTGGGCCTTGGCAGGACCATGGCCTTGGTATAGGAATGAAGCATTTTGGCAGGATATGGGAATACTCAGGATTTCATGCTTGATTTTATTCCCTAAATCAGCCAATTGTCTTGGAGAGGTAGCATGCAGCGCAGCACTCGCAGGAAGCGTTAGCAGCAGAAAACCTGCTGCGAGCAGCACATCCAAGTGAGAGCACATCGCTCGGCACAGGCTTGGTGGGGGAAACCACAGGCGCCGACCCCATGGATGCGCCAAGCTGGAGCACCCATGGGAAAGAAAATAGTGGGGTGCTCAGCACCCTCCAGTCACAGCTGTTCGCCGCCCCTGCTCCTCAGCTGATAGGGAGGCGCAGCCACCAAAAAGCTCAGGGAGGGGCTAAGGGGAAAGTGGAGAGCGGATGGTGGGCAGGGGTCTCAGGGAGGGGGCAGAGCGAGGGCAGGGCCTTGGGGGAGGGGGCGGGGTCTCAGGGTGGAGTGGGGGTCGAGCACCCCCAAAGAGAAGGAAAAGTCAGAGCCTGTGGTGGAAACAGAAAAGAGGAGGATGGAGACAGAAGGAAGCAAACAGGGAAATAGAAGCTAAGGAGCAGATCCAGTCACCAGGTCTGACTCTCCGCTACCTTGCGCCTTGGGCTGTTACACACGGCCATCCAAAGCGGGGGTAAAATATTAGCAAGCCAGAATCGCTTGGCACAGGTATCAATAGCAACCAAGGCAAGGGGGCATCAGGCTCGGCCCTGACACAGACACAAGCCTTGTCTACTCAACAAAACCCACCCTTTGTGTGTCAGCAAGGAATCAATGATGAACACAGCTCAAGTTGCAAGCATACTGGCCTCTAATAGCACTTATATGGTCCCCCTATGAACTCATGGTCTTTATCCTCACAAGACTTCTGTGAGGCAGGGCAATGCTATTATCTCCATTGTACAGATGGGGAAACTGAGGCACAGTAAGGCTAAGTGGCTTCTCCAAAGTCATGGCAGAGCAGGGAATTAGGCTGGCATCCTAACGACGGAACCATCCTTCCTCTCTTTAGGGGTAGGGTTTCCTGCTGAGGGCAAACTACCTTTGTCCCTATTTCAGGACACTGTCATGAAATTCCACCCATACTCCAGCCCATTTCAGGATTAACTCTGCAAATGCGAAAAGGCTCTTCACCAGACACATCACGTTCAGATGGACCAGAATTAAGGTTCAGTGGATGAAGAGAGAAGTAAGACAAGGACCTTTCCCCTTGGGAAATATCTGCCTGTGGGGTCACATACCAGATAAGTTTCCTCATGAATAGCTTAGACCAGTGTGGACTCCTAAAAAATTTCGAACGGAGGTGGATATCTTAGACACAGTCTGCGGACCCCCAGGCACCTGCAGACCACAGGTTGAAAGCCACTGTTCTATGGTAATGACAACCTTTCGCGGACCCCTGAGACATAATCTGCGGACCCTCCAGGGGGTCCACGGACCACAGGTTGAAAACAACTGGCCTAGACAACATCAAGATGCCTGCAAGTCTCCCCATTCAAAATGCCTATGTGTAATTCCTAGTGAATGGAGCTCCCCGGATTTTTCAAGAGGGGTGTGGAGCTCTTCCAAGAACCTGCAGTGTCACAGACAGTCACCGAATTGGGGGAACTACAGTACTGGGCAAGAGGCAGAAGATGTTTCCACTGATGCAAAAAGAACCAGTGACGCTAGGGAAAGGAATGCAGAAGAGAGAGACTCCATGAAATACCTTATTTTTACTCATTTCCCTGAGCGGAGCCCTTTCAAAAATAATCTGCTGTCGTCGCTCCCTTACAGAGCTCTTGACAGAGAGAAGCGGGAGCAAATTGTGAGAGGGACCAAGGACCTCCATGGTCTACAGAGCCAGGGAGCAGGAGTCGTCGCAAGCATATAGGCCACCGGAACCGGATGATTGGATACAAGCAGGAAAATTGAAAGCAAATACTTATACAATAAATATCCCATTCCTTGTGGCTCAGAGGTATTTTACGTGGAAGAGAGATAGCATCAGATGTTTGTGCTTTCCCCAAAGCCAGGCTATCTGGATAATCTAGGCACTTGCAGAAGTAAATTTGCACAGAACACATTATCAGGCTGTTCCCCTCATTCTCTGCCGGCTGGAGGAAGCAAGCGGCCCCTTGTCCATCCCTCAAGACGTCAGAGGCCAAGAGGAAGCATTCATAAGAAGCATTAATGTTTGATCGCAGTTAAGAGCCGATAACGGCGTTACGCACCAGCGGGCTCATTGGTATGGAGTTTTTCTGATTCAGTGGTCAGAATAAAGGAGTCAGCTGACCCAGTTACAGGATTCGAGGGCTGGTCCAGTCAGAAATTCCTGCTCTGCCCCAGGCCCCACCCCCACTCCCCCCCCAGACCCGACCCCCGCCTTGCCTCTTCCGGCCCCCGCTCCACTCCCTCCCCTGAGCATGCCCTGCCCTCCTCCCCCACCCAGCACCTCCTGCATGCTGCAGAGCAGCTGATCCGCAGCAGGCAGGAGGCATTGGGAGGGAGGGGGAGACACTGATCAGGGGGGTTGCCGGTGGGTGCTCAGCACCCACCATTTTTCCCCCATGAATGTTCCAGCCCCGGAGCAGCCACGGAGTTGGTGGGTCCAGTGGCCCACAGCTATGCCAGTAACTCAACTAGCCCTGCTGGACCGTTGGGTTAACGGCAGGACGTTGTTATTGGCCTAACTGCAGAAAGGGCAAAGAACTGGGAGTCAGGACTCCTGGATTCTATTTTCAGCTCTCTGAGAAAGTGTGCTCCTAGTCACAGGGCCCGAGGGAGTCCAGGCTGGCTACTAGCACTAACCCAGTGACCCAATACCAAGGTTTTCATATTACCCCACATGGCAAGCATAAGGCAGCCAGCGTGGTACAGTGGGATAAGACACTGAACTGGGAGGTTTTGGAAACCTGGTTTCAACTTCTGACTCATCCACCGACTCACTGCATGATCTTGGGAAAGTTCCGTCTCTCCGTGCCTCAGTTTCCCTATCTATAAAAGAAGACTAATGATACTGACCCACCATTATAGAGTTATACTGGTGAAAGTTGCAACATATTATCATTAATAACAATTGGAGCACTCTGACAAGCTGGGAATAGAACCCAGGAGTCCTAGAGGCCCAGTTCCCAGCTTTAACTACTGGTCTGCTCCCTTCTCTGGTTAAATTAGGGGACTGAGAGTCACCTTCTAGGATTGTGCCAGCAGAATCCTAAATTTTCAAGACGAGTCCAGGTTTGGTTCTTACGTTATCTATCCTAAATATTACCCTTCCGTTCTGAGGACAGAAGATGACCTATTTCCATCGCATCCATAGCCATATATTCTGCCAGCCATATGGACTCATCCATATGGATCATCTGATGAGACAGCCGCTGCGATGACTCCTGGGAGCCCTCCCCCTTGGCAGTGCAAACAACAAAGATTTCTTATTTCAAAAGCACTTTAGAGAATTCATGCTGCTTTGCATCTCATTAATTGTAATAACAAACTGTCATTCGTGAATTACCACCTTGCTAGCCACTCATTAGCATGCGCTATCCGGTATTATTCTATTTAATTGCTTATATTAATGAGCTCACATAATAGCCTATCATTATATTAATTACTGAGTACGGCCAAGTTCTCTGTGCTGCAGCATATAGGAATGTTCTCTCTCCCCTTCAGGTTGATCCCAGTCTATCTAGGTCAGTGGTTTTCAACCTGTGGTCCCATGGACTATGTCTCAGGGGTCCACAAAAGGTTGTCATTACCATGGAACAGTGGTTGAAACCCGTGGTCTGCAGACCCACGGAGGCCCGCAGACTATGGCTAAGATTTCCAAAGGAATCTACACCGCCATTCGACATTTTTTAGGTGTCCGCAAATGAAAAAAGACTGAAACCCCCTGCTCTAGGTATTTACATGGTCCCCATTAACACGGTAGCTGAGAACCTGGCATTTCTTAATGCATTTAATCCAGTGTTTCTCAAACTGGGGTCGCCGCTTGTGTAGGGAAAGTCCCTGCCAGTGGCCAGTAAGTCCCTCGGCCCGCGCCGTTTCCAGCAGCTCCCATTGGCCTGCAGCGGCGAACCGCGGCCAGCGGGAGCTGTGATCAGCCGGACCTGCGAACGAGGCAGGTAAACAAACTGGCCCGGCCCGCCAGGGGCTTTCCCTACACAAGCGGCGACCCCAGTTTGAGAAACACTGATGTAACCTCATAATCCCTCTGTGAGGTATACCCATTATACAGATGAAGGAACAGATTGGCATACATAACCTCAGTTAGGTCACACAAGACTTCTGTGGCAGAGCCAAGAACTGAGCTGACATCTTCTGGTCTCCACTCCAGTGTTCTTGCACCAAAAAAAAAAATCCTTTCTCCCCCAGGCACCTCAGTTCATGCTTCATTTCTGTTACGTCCTCCTTCCAGCTCACAGCAGTTCTGAACAGCTAGTGTTTCTTAGGGTATGTCAATGCTACAAACTTTTGCTGATGCAAGTTACGTTGGCAGAAAGCCCACACTATCAGTGTATCACTTCTGCACATGCATATTTGGCTCATTGCATCAGCGCTGCACATACTCATCGGTAGGGCTTGTTTCAGTGCACAGTGTGGTGCATCATGGGGGGGTATCCCATTGTGCAACTCCACCACCATCCAGCGTGCTGACTTCTGGGAAGTTTTGGCAATGCACGGTGGGGCAGAAATGAGTCATGCGGGGTGACTGGGACTGAAGGATCAAGTTCCCATCACACAACTTTCTCCGCCTCATAATGCCATCTCTATCCCATAATTGTCACGCCTATTTTGAAAATCCTATAAACCGCCCCAGAACTTGCCTATTCACCAGCTCTGACAGAAGCCTGGAGTCTGCACTACTGTCATGAGCATTGCAAGCATAGGACACACAATTCTTCAGTATTCGCAGAGCTGCAAGGAGAGCTGTGGGGAACATGAATTCTTGGAGGACAGATGGTTGTGGGACATAGTGACAACTGATTCAAGATTATTGGCATCATTCACGGAGCAGCTGCAGATGGTGGAACACCGCTTCTGGGCCCGAGAAAGGAGTGCTGACTGGTGGGATTGCATCATAATGCAGGTTCGGATGACAAGTGGCATTTGCAGAACTTTCAGAGGCACGAGGCCACGTTTCTGGAACTGTGCGCCGAGGTCACCCCAGCCCTCCAGTGCAGGGACGCCAGACTGAGAGCTGCACGGACAGTGGAGAAAGCAAGTGGCAATTGCACTGTGGAAATCTGCAGCAACAGATTGCTACCGGTCAGTGGGAAATCATTTTGGAGTTGGAAAATCCATTGCGGGCAGCCATTGTCATGCAAGTATGCAGGGCCGTTTATCATCTCCTGCTACGAAGGACTGTGATTCTCAGCAATGTGTGGGACAGAATGGATGGATTTGCAGCAATGGGGTTCCCAAAGTGCAGTGGAGCGATAGATGGCACACTCAGTCCTATTTTGTCCCCAGACCACCTGGCCTCAGAGTACATCAACAGAAAGGGCTACTTTCTACGGTTATGCAAGTGGTGGTGGATCACCGGGGATGCTTCACCGACATCAGTGTTGGCTGGTCAGGGAAGGTGCCCGAAACTTGCATCTTTAGGAACATGGGACTGTTCAGAAAGCTGCAAGTAGGGATTTTCTGTAGGTCAACAAGAGTCTACAGCATCTGTGTTTGCTGCCGGAGAAGCCCCATCATGTCCTGGTGCAACTCCTTTTCCTTCTCCATACAGTCTGCAGTATTCATCCTCCAGGCCCTCGGTCTGATGCAGCACTGGCTTGCCGGATCTCACTGACCATGTCATCCCAACTCCTTTTCTTTGTCCTCCTTACCTGGCTCAGGTGTGGAGGGGGAGCCATAAAACGCACGGAGGTACCATTGTCGGTATAGTCACAATGGAAAGCAAAAGTTACGATTCAGAATCATAGAATAGCAGGGTTGGAAGGGACCTTAGGAGGTCATCTAGTCCAATCCCCTGATCAAAGCAGGACCAACACCAATTAAATCATCCCAGCCAGGGCTTTGCCAAGCCGGGCCTCCCCTCCCTTGCTCTCCTAGAGCTGCTTATTGGCCCGTCTCATGCCGAGTGCTTGTGCATGGCACCACTCCCAGCTCCAGCCGTGGCGAGCGCAGCCCACCAGAGGAGAGGCAAATGGGGAGGGAACTTCTCGGTTGCATGACACGGTGAGTATAGGGCGCTGAATACGGGCACCATTTCCCACAGGCGGTGGTGATTTTAGCTGGGATCTCACTCCTGACGGTAATATAAGGCACAGAGAGTGCAGCTGCTGCCGGCGTCCCGAAGCTGCCCAGGCCCATAGCCTGTTTACTGCAAAGGTGACTTCTGTCACCAACTGGCACGGGGAAAGTGTCCTACCACAGAGGAATGAATAAGGCAGCCATCCCTAGAAAGCTTTGGGAGAAGATAGCAGAGTATGTCCATGAAAGGCTCATCGAGATCTCTCAGGAGGATTCAAGGGACGTCCCGGGGCACACATCCTGCCTAAGTGCGCCGGGGAATGGAAAGCGGGTAACAACTCTACCTCTCTTTGTCGCACCAAAACCTCTTCTGAAAGTTATGAGCTGGATGCTGCTAAGCTCGAGGTGCCATCATGGGAATGGGAAATTACCCAAGGCTCCTTCCCCCACGCTCCACTGCCAGGACAGATTAGACCGTGCTGGAGTCTCAAAACAGGTCCGGATTCGCTGCATAGCTGGACTCCATCTTCCTCCTCCTCCTCCTCAGTGTTCACGCCAGGGGCCTATGACTCAGGCTCCTCAGAGGTATCCATGGTGGCGTGCGGGGGTGGCGGCGGGATTTCTGCCATGTATGAGATGCAGCTCTTCGTGAAAGCAGGAGTCTGCAGCTCAGCATCAGATTGACCGTTGGCCTGCCTGGCCTTCTGGCATGCCTGCTGCAGCTCCTTTGCTTCCACGCGGCACTCCTGCTGGTCTCTGGCATCCTCCTTCTCCTGCATCCCCCATGCAATCTGCTTAGAGACGTCCCCGTTCCTACAGCCGGATCAGAGTTCACAGCCTCTTCTCTCCACAGGCCTCGGCGATCCAATATCTCCTGTCTACTCCAAGCCGGAGTGCATCTGGTAGCCGGCCTGGTCAGCCAGGCAGTTGCACGCAACAATGGAAAGCTGCTCAGTGTGCTCCCCACACTGGACAAACAGAAAAAGGCATTTGTAAAATTCACAAGGCTTTAAATAAAGGGCGGCGGGAGGCTTCTGCCAGTAGAGTTCACCATTCTGACCAGAGCAGTCCGTGCCAAAGCATTGTGGGACAGCGGCTGGAGGACTGTTAGGGTCAACGTAGGTAATGCAGTGTCTACGTTTGTACTGCGTCGGCCTCAGTACATCAGCCGTGGCTCAGGGAGGTGGGGTTATGATGTCGGGGTCATGGAGAGCTTCTATTGGTGGGACACGAATTTAAGTGTAAACATATAGGTGCTGACTGGTGGGTGCTCAGCACTCACTAACCACAGCAGATCGGGGGTGCTGCCGATCAGCTGTTTGGCGCTTGGGGGAGGGCGGAGGCATCAGAGGAGGGGTTGGAGCAGGGGCAGGAAGAGGGTGGGGCCTCTGGGGAAGGGGTGGAAAGGGGGTTGGGCCTTGGGACAGATCGGGGATGGCGCACCCCTGGGGAAAAATAAAAGTCAACACAAACGTGTAGACGTGTGCACAAGTAGGTCGAGGCAAGGTGGCTTATGCTGATCTAACTTTGTGAGGGAGACCAGGCCTTAGAGAAAGAAGAAAACAAAACCTCATGAGAACCGGGGTCAACAAATCAATCAAAGCCAGTCAGGATACATTCCCTTGGATTGCCTGCGCATGGCTATCATGGGCTCAGCAAGCCATAGGAAATAAAGATGGATCTGTTGCAGAGGTGGTAAAAAAAAACAACCAAACACCTTTTCATTGAACGTTTTTTTTCCCCCCATGAAAAATGGCTTTAAGACAAAACACAGATTTTCGCACACATAGCTGATGCAGCAAGCCCAGAGGCGCCGGGGCTATGAACTGCCAAGCCTAAAGGCTCAACCTTGGCACAAATTAAGCACTGCTCGTAGGGTCGCCAACAATCCCTTATTACAAGGGACGTCCCTTATTTTTTTTCCCCTCTCTTTACAACAAGTTCGGAAGTGGCTGCAAAAAGCAGCTGGAAATATCCCCGGCGAATGTAAGTGAGCACTGCTTATTAACTATTATTATTATTAATACTAATAATGACAATGGTTATAATAATAATGATGATAATCTCAGGAGGTAGGGTGAGGCGGAGGTGCTAAGCAAATAGTCCCTTAGTTTTGAAATACAGTGTTGGCAACTATAGAGTTCACCTTGGTTCGGCATGATCCTATTAACCTGGTACAGGGAGCAGCATCACCCATGTCTGTCATCCGGATCCCTGAGCAAACAAAAGCAATGCTGGATATCCAAGGAACAGCTGGGTAGTTGACTATTGTGCTCAGCGACTTAAATATCTCGGCAATTAGACACGCTGAGTCATTACCTGCACGTTGAGGAAGCGGAACAATTGTTCACAACCACAGAGAAAGGGCGATTATGGGGTGTGTAATGCCCACGCGCTCAGGAAACGTGGTTGTGATTCTGAACACGAGGCCGTGGTGAGGGATGGTCAGCCCAGGTCACCAAAAAAGAACCGGCTCAATCCTCTAATTCTCCTCCTCCTCCAGACTCTGAATGAAACTCTTAAAAAGTTCATTAATTCTCCAGCCAAGGTGCATCATTTGCACTGGTCATAATTTCTTGCCAATCATTCTTAGAGTGCAGGTCCTACCTCGGCCTGGTAATTTTGATCCCACCTTCCCAGTAGGGACTCTGAGACAGGGATTCCTTGGTCAGAAAGCTAATGCACTCTGGAGGCCTGCTGAATCGAGCTCCACTGAGTTTATATATCTCTTTATAGACACACCTAGTGGCAGTCGCCGATGGCTTTATCACGTGGGGATGCTGGAATGGCTGGTCCAGGACGATATTTGCTCTTTCAGACTCCAGCTTCTTTCTGGTATTACAGATGCATCTTTGCAGGATGAGCGTTGCCAATACAGATCTCAGTCCCAACCCAGAGCCCCCAGTTATTCCAATCCTGAGCTATTCCACAGCTCTGCCAGTGCACTGCAGGCCTGGTCCACAGTCCCCAGGCCCCCTGCTATTCCAGAACTCTGGATGCACCGCAATCCGGACCCACACGTCTCCCCTACACAAACCTGCTATTCCAGTCCTGGACTCCCATATGCACCGCTCTGCCAATGCACTCAACCCTCACCCGCGGCACGCCCAGTTCCAAGTCTGCCACTGCAAAAGAGACTTGCTGGCATCACTGGACCAATCCAGTTCTGGGTCTCTCCTTGGCAGACACGTCAAATTGATTGGTGGTTTATAGCTATATACACAAATGCCCGTTACGGACGAGGCTAAGCCCCACCGACCACATTCTGCTCGTGTTCTAATACAGGGTTTGAAAAAGCTAGAAGTTTTGTGCAGCAACGGGCTGGAGCCACAAAGAACAACTCGAGGGCCGTGTTCAAACCTTCTCAAACTCCTGGGGCTCGGGGATCCAGGACTTATCGTTTGGCCCAGTAAAAAAATACAGTCTAGTCCTGCCAAACTTCAGATGGACATGGCGAGGCGCAAGAAAAAAAAGAAAGCAAAACAATTAGATAGATAGATAGATAGATAGATAGATAGATAGATATTTGGACCTGGATCCAAACTCCAAAGTTTGAGGATGTCCAGATTGAGACAAGCTGTTCAGACCCATCTCTAGTTCCCCCAAAACACCCACTTCCTTATTCTCCCATCCCTGCTGAAAAGGCTGGTGGTGGTGAAGAGAGAGGATAAAGGAATGACACAGGAAGAGGAACCGTAGTAAAATGCAGGGAATAATGCAGCTCAGCCTTGTGTTTTATGGAATCTCTCGAGGCTAATTTATGAGCTCCTGAACTTGGCAAATGTCACATTCGCAGGTTAATAGAGGGGGCAGGGTCTGAAGCCAGATACAGCTGGAACAAGAGGAAAAAAAGCATCAGGTTTCCAAAGACCCTGACCCCACCTCCTTCAGCAGCAGGTCCCTGGATTTTCTGCATATATACATGTATAGATAGATAGATATCTCGCACCCCAGCACCTTTGCAAGGAGAAGCCACGGGAGCAGCCATCAAGCCGTTTTAGGGTCGCTCCTGGCAAACCCCATGATGTGGGAGCTCCGTTCAGTAGCCTTCACCCGGGCTGTCTTTGCTGAGTTTCTGGCCACGCTGCTCTTCATCTTCTTTGGCCTGGGCTCTGCCCTCAACTGGTCTTCAGCACCCCCAGACATCCTGCAGATCTCGCTGGCTTTCGGCTTGGCCATCGCCACGCTGGTCCAGGCCCTGGGGCACATCAGCGGGGCGCACATCAACCCGGCCGTGACAGTGGCTTGCCTGGTGGGGTCCCACATCTCCTTCCTCAGAGCTGTCTTCTACGTGGTGGCGCAGCTTCTGGGGGCGGTCGCCGGGGCAGCTCTCCTGCACGAGCTCACCCCGCCGAACATCCGGGGACACTTGGCCATCAACAGGGTAAGGAATCCGCCAACGCAGGGGCTCTCAGGGGGGACGGGAGTGATGGACGGGTAGGGCTTTTGGAGAAACTAAGGAAAAAGTCAAGCGAGGTCACGTATAGCTGGGAATAGAACCCTGGAGTACGGCCTCCCAGACTCCCCTTGCTCTGACCCGACTCCCTCCTTCTGCTGGGAATGAACCCAGGTGTCCTGACACCCAGCACTGCGTTCCAGCTATTAGACCAGGCTTCCTTCTAGCTGCGGGAACCGAACTCGGAGGTCCTGCTCCCAATTCCCCACTGTAAGGATTCCCCAGTGCTGCCTATGAGACCGACCAACAAGAGTCAGGACATTCACAGCCAAGCTGCCATTTTGACATAAGAGATGTTGCAGTTCCTAGTACTGCCATGCTTAACCCTTCTCCGGCAGCATATCCCACCACCTCTACAATACCCTTGTCTGGCTCCCTGCCACGTTAGGTCCTGCCAGTATTTCCAGAATGCTTGTTAGTCTTTAAGGTGCCACAAGGACTCCTGTTCTTTTTACGGATACAGACTAACACGGCTGCTACTCTGAAACCAATCCTTATCATGAGACTCATGACATAATCATGAGAATTGGCAACACTGGACTAAAAGGCTGAAGACGATGGGGGCTAGTTTCTCTTCTCAGGCCTTGTCTACACCCAACATTTCACTGCTTTAACTATACCGCTATAGTGAAAGCAGTTCAACCGCCCCCAGTGTGAATGCAGTTATGCCAGTATAAAAATCCTCATACCTGTATGACTTATTCCTGTAAGGGAGGAGGAATAAGGTATGCTGGTCTGAAGCACTTTTACGGTAGGAGCTGTACTGGTATGACTATTGCATCTTAAAAAGGAATCACATTCCCTAAATGACTGCACAAAGTCTGCATTGCAATCAGAGGTGTGATTTAATTTGCCACACATGTAGACAGACATCCCTATTTTGGATACAGCTAGCGCCACTAACAATAGCAGAGAACCCAGCTAGCTGGATTTTGCAAAAGGACTGTTCAGTGCAACAAAAATCAGGCTACTCACAGGACCACAGGCAGGAAACTTGTTTCTTTGTTTAACTCAGGGGTTCTCAAACTGGGGGTCGGGACCCCTCAGGGGGTCACGAGGTTATTACATGGGGGGGGTCGCGAGCTGTCAGCCTCCACCCCAAACCCCACTTTGCCTCCAGCATTTATAATGGTGTTAAGTATATTGTAAAGTGTTTTTAATTTATAAGGGGGGGTCGCACTCAGAGGCTTGCTATGTGAAAGGGGTCACCTGTACGAAAGTTTGAGAACCACTGGTTTAACTGCATCGCAACAGAATCGGGGGATGGGGAAATTTTCCCATGGACTAAACAGAAAGTAAGGGAGAGGTGGATCAGGACTCCAACCCATAGTACCCGGAGTAACCTAGTTAACCCTTTGATGGCCACTTTTCTACATCACTGCTCTTGCTATTCTAGCCACTAGATCAATGCTAGCTCAGCTATGTCTGTGTGCGCCGTGTGGTCACACCTCCGACTCCGGCAGCAGTGTAGACAGATCCTGTCTATAGACCAGGCTTCAGTAACGCCTGAGTTATGCAATCCCTGGATTTACACCCGCATAATGGAGATCAGAATCTAGCCCTTAACCGTCCTGGCAGGCAAAGAGGTGATGCAGTGAGAGAAAAAAAAACAGCAGGTGAAATTTATGGTTCTGTATAAAATATCTAGATTTCAGTATTTAACAGCGCGTGTCTCAGGCTCCAGCCGCATAGTTGGACCATGGATAAGGTCTCAGCCAACCCCCGAGTGCCAGTGGCACCGCAAATTGGTCAATTAACCAGCAACCTCCAGTGGTACCGCCACTTACATTGGCTTCAGGAAACACGAGCTGCCATTTATATTGCAAAACATACACTGGAGATGTTATCTCGAAGTGCGGTCAGATTAGGTTTGATGCAATTGCTGAGCACAGAATGGCTGCTTGGAAAGGTTGACCTAGAAAATATACATGCTAGGTGCATATTGCTTGTGTGTGTGCACGAGAGAGAGAGAGAATCAGTGAAAAATAAAACTCTCATTTCCAGACACTTGAACTTTTCAAATACTGTCTCGGGTCACAAGTGACATGAATTTTATGGGGCTCATTAAAGTCCGTGTCGGCACACCTCCCAAGTACTAAACATTTGGCAGAATCGCCTTAAAAGAGGCCCAGCATGGGAACAGGGCCGCCCAGAGGATTCAGGGGGCCTGGGGTCTTCGGCGGCGGGGGGCCCCCGTTGCTGAATTGCCGCCAAAGACCTGGAGCGGAAGAAGCTCCAGGGGCCCAGGCCCCGCGAGAGTTTTCCGGGGCCGCCGGAGCGAGTGAAGGACCCCGCTCCAGGGGCCCCGAAAAACTCTCGTGGGGGCCCCTGTGGGGCCCAGGGCCTGGGGCAAATTGTCCCACTTGCCCCCCCATCCGGCGGCCCTGCATGGGAATAGCACCGTACAAGAACAAGCAGACTTTTGACTGATACGGAGAGGCAGCAACCTCTGTAAAACGATGCACGAAAATACTCTTGCACACAATGCACAACGAGCCTGTGGAACTCCTTGCCACAAGGTAGTATTGAGGCCAAAGAGTTCTGAAGGGCTCAAAAAATACTAGGTGGACCCCTGACTCCGATCCACTCTGGCAGTTCCTATGTTCCTTGCAAGTCAAGAGGATATGTTGCGATCCAGACCAGGAGCACAAGTGAGGACTGAGGTGTACTGACAAAGCTGGAGTGGAGGAAGCGCTGACTGAGCAGGGATTTTGCAGAGCAGGATAGAGGGGCATCAGCTGGGCTGTGTAAGGAACCTGGGACTGCAGGGGGTGATGCTGGTAAGACCAAGGTGCCTTGACAGAGCTGCTTTCCTCTCGTTTCAGCTGCACAACGACACGACTCCAGGCCAGGCCGTCACCGTCGAGCTCTTCCTCACCTTCCAGCTGGTGCTGTGCGTTTTTGCTTCCACCGATGACCAGAGGAGCGATAACGTCGGCTCGCCGGCCTTGTCCATCGGCCTTTCTGTTGCCGCGGGTCACTTGCTGGGGGTGCGTCACAACAGCCTGGCTTTTGGGTTTTAGAGCCATGATACGCAAGCAGGCCCATGTCCCAGATGGTTTCACTAGGTTGGGTGCTTTACAGAGCAGAGGAAGAATGGCCCAGTGGTTAGGATGTCAGCCGGGGTGTCGTAAGAGCTGGGTTTGATTCCTTGCTCTGCCACAGCTTTCCTGGGTGGCCTTGGGCAAGTCACTTAGCCTCTCTGTGCCTCAGTTTCCCAAAGGGGGAGAGTAGCACTTCCCTGCCCTCAGGGGTGTTGTGAAGTTGATGATTGTGAAGTGCTGAGGTACTACAGTAATGGAGAACATTCGGTATTTGTGCAGTGCCTAGCACAGTGGGGTCATGTGCATGGCTCCTAAGCGCTATGGTAACACTACGAATAATAAATACCCAACATAGATCACTCCGGCCCCAGACTCCCCGAGCTAGAGATGCAGCAGGGACTAATATGCAGATTCCCTCCAAGGATCTCAGAGCCCTTTGCAAACATGAATGACCTCCTTTGAGATCTAGGTCAGTATCGTCTGCATATTACAGGGGAGGAAATTGATGAGACTTGCCCAACATCTGTGTAGCCGAGAAGGCTGTCAACAATTCGGTGCTTTCCCATTAAAGCAGGGTGGCCAACCTGAGCCTGAGAAGGAGCCAGAATTTACCAACGTACATTGCCAAAGAGCCACAGTAATGTGTCAGTGGCTCCCAGCGCCTTCCACTCCCTCCCCGCACCTCCCGATCAGCTGTTGCGTGGTGTACAGGAGGCTCTGGGGTCAGGGGCGGCTCTAGGCATTTTGCCGCCCCCAGCACGGCAGGCAGGCTTGCCTGCGGGATGTCCCCGGTCCCGCGAATTCGGCGGCAGCCTGGGGGAGGTCCGCCGAAGCCGCGGGACCAGCGGACCCTCCGCAGGCAAGCCGCCGAAGGCAGCCTTGCAGCGACCAGCAGAGCGCCCCCCGCGGCTTGCCGCCCCAGGCACACGCTTGGCGTGCTGGTGCCTGGAGCCGCCCCTGTCTGGGGTGGGAGGAGCGAGGGCATTGGAGTGGGGGCAGGGCCAGTGGCAGAGCCAGGGGTTGAGCAGTGAGCCCCCCCCCGGCACACTGGAAAGTTGGCACCTGTAGCTCCAGCCCCGGAGTCGGTGCCTGTACTCTGGAGCCACAGGCTGGCCACTCCCCTGCATTAGACCATGCTTTCCATAACCGCTCCCGGCGCTGCAGGGAAACTCCCAGCTACTCCAGGCCCAGCCCCTTCCAGCAGGAGCCAGTGAGAGAATTTAGCTCCCTTTGCCAGCCGTACGACTGGTTGGTGAAAGATGCCCGTCAGTCTTTCCCTAGCACAAGGCGGCCTGGAGGACAAAAAGCTAGCGCCAGTGAACGAAGCCTGTGAATAACAGGCGAAGGCATTTAAAAATAGTCTTGCTGCTGAAAGGGCTTGGTGGTTAATAATAACCGTGCCCCTTTTTCCCACCCCCTAGATCCACTACACCGGCTGCTCCATGAACCCCGCCAGATCTTTCGCCCCAGCTGTGATAGTAGGAGACTTCAGCGCCCATTGGGTAAGAATTCAGCCCCCCGCACTCCTCTGGGTGCAGTTTTGGCAGGACGAGTTGCGGTGCATAGGGTTGCCAATTTTGGTTGGACGTATTCCTGGAAGTCTCATCACCTGACGTAACCTTTAATTAAGGATTCATCTTTTAGTCCAGGAGACCCAACTCTAGCCCGTGTCAATATTTCTAGATCTCTCGAGAGTCAACCTAGCTGCTGGCATTTTGACAGTGAGAAGGGTAATAATAATATTATCCAAACCAGGCTCTGGTTGCCACCTGGAAGAAAGATCTAGAGATTGGGAGCAATAGATGCAGCAAACCATAGCCCTTAATTGCCTAGCCAAGTGGGCTAAGTTGCAACAGGAAAAGGGTGTGTGGTTCATTGTACGTGAGTTGGCAGTAGGCACAAAACCTACAGAGACGTTAACTCTAGTTATTATCAAACTAATCTTTCCTGACTCTTGTCTAAACCAGCGTGGTTCAATTTTTCCATCAGATGCGGACGGCATTTATTTGTGTTCAGTGAACCAGAAAAGGGGTCGAGGAAGAGACGCTTTGCTCCTTCTGGGCAAGTTTTAGCAAAGTTCTGAGAGTTTGATTGACTTCCTGGGTCAGAGGTCAGGCAACAGCCGTCTTGAAAAATGTTTCTTTGGCATGTTGACCATGCAAATGTGCCTGCCAAGAGCAGATTCAGAACTAGAGCCCGGGAACACGTGGAAGCTGTGTTTTAGTTTTGCAGAACTTCATTGGTTCAGTATGGGGGTTTTGCATAAATCAAACCAAGTTTGGTGGACACCTGAGTCTCCTTTTACCCAAATCACCAAGGTTGAAGGTGGCTAAATAAATAAAACTGAAGTTATACTACTTAGCACTTATCTAATGAACATTCAAAGATCTCAAAGCACTTTATAAAGGGGGGTAATATCTCTGTCTCCATTCACTCAGATGGACAAACCAAGCTGCAGCGAGGGGAGTGCCTCGTTTTAGATCAGAGAGCAATTTAATATTGAACTGAGAAAGGCTGCCAGGGAGAGACCCCCCCCCCTTCCCAGCCTCAGCTCTGCGGGTCCTGTGGCAGGGGAGAGACCCCCCCTCTCCTTCCCAGCCCCAGCTCGGGGGCTGCTGGGGTGAGGGAGAAAGAGAGAGAGACACTCCTCCCCTTCTTCCCAGCCCCAGCTCGAGGGCTGCCGCGGCGGGGAGAGAGGGCACATCCATCGCATTAGAAAAGTAAGACTACTGATATTAAAATAGGAGTTGTGTGCTTTTATCTGTAGAACAAAAAAAAACATTAATTATAAAGTTTTTTTTCATAAAGCGCTTTTATCCAAAGCGCTTTACAATACTTAGCTAACGGTACAAACAACATTTGGAAAGATCATTAAGTGGTCCGCTGAGACCCTCAGCAATTTTCAAGTGGTCTGCGGAAAAAAAAGTTTGAGAACCACTTTCCTTTCAAGAACTGGGACTAGATCTCAAGAGACCTGGTTCCCAATCCCAGCCCTGATCTAACCACTGGTCCACATTCCCCACAAAGGCTGGTCCACATTCCCCAAGGGTCACAATTCCCAAACTTCTATTCTCCCCAGCAGAGCCCATTCCTTCCTACAGCTGAGCACAGAACCAAAGAGGTTAAATGCTCAATAGTGTGTTCTTACCACAAGCCTGCATCACTTTCCAAAGTTTTCGTTTCATCACAATCCCTGAACCAGGTTTAGGCAACGGCTGCACAACAGTTTACGATGCAATAAATTATGTCGCTCAGAGGTGTGAATTAGCCACTCCCTGGAGCAATATAATTTACGTCAATTTAAGCCACCAGTATGGACCGTGCTATGAGAAGTTGGGGGTGGATTAATTAAGTCAACGGGAGAGCTCTCTCCCACTGGCTTAGAGCGGCTGCACAGAGAGTTTACAACGGACTTAGATTTAGTGTTGCCAAAGCTCATTGGTTTGATCTTGGTTCCACAAAACCAACCACTAAAAAAAAAAAAAAACAGGGTTGTTTTCAGATCCATTTGATCAGAACCACCAGCACTTGGGGGATGGGAGTTCGGACAAAAGGTTCTGTTTTGGGTCCATCTCTGGTCCGAACGGCAGCAGAGATCAGGATGGAGCAAATATAGATGGATGGATGTGTCCCACTGGGATGAAAAGTTTATGGCCGTGGGCAAATTTTGAGCCCCGTTGGTTCCCAAATGCAGAGTGAACTCAAGCCTAGGTGGCTTGAAGACCAGACTCAGATCCATAAATATCTGGTGTTCATCTCAAGTTCCAGCTAAATGTCTGAGTCCTACAGTTCATTCGGAAGCCTTATTTTTTCTTTCTCCATCTGTCCAGGTCTTCTGGCTGGGGCCTTTGGCTGGCGCAGTGGTGGCCTCGCTGATCTACAATTATATTCTCTTCCCACACACCAAGACCCTATCAGAGAGACTTGCCATCTTCAAAGGCTTCGAGCCTGAGGAGGACTGGGAAGAGCGCGACGTTCGCCGGAGGCAGTCGATGGAGCTGCACTCCCCGCAGACTCTGCCAAGAGGCATGACGGAGAAAGTCTAGTGAAGCCCCCCTGGGCTGCAAACGGAGCTAGCCCCGTTCTCCGGCATCTGTTCTAGACAAACACACGTCATGAGTGACAAATGCACTTTCCCCACCTTTGGCCGAGGAGTAAAGGTGCCAGAAGTTGCCCCAATGAACCATAAAAGGTTTGATCCCATTGTTAGCTGTGCCCTGGGCAATTCACTTAACCTTCCCTATGCTCGCCAGCTTTCCACCTTTACGGTCCAGCCACATCCCCTTGCCTGAACCAAACACCGGCTCCGCCTACAGAACACACTGACCCCTAGCGGCCTCAGCATGGCAACCCCCAGGAGGCAGAACTCCTGGATCTGGTTCCCAGCACTGCCACGGAACATCATGCACCACGTCACTTCTTTTCTCCGTACCTCAGTTTCCCCAGCTGCAGAAGGAGGGTAAGACTACTCCCCACCTCACTGAGCTCTCGTGATGGATTAACATTTGCTGAGCGCTTGAAAGCGATATATGTTAGCATTGTTTTTATGACTTGCCATGTAATGGAGTGGGGAGATTGCTACCTATTCCAATCCACTTCCACACACACCCACCCCCATCTCAGATTCTCTCACTGCTATGGCTGCTTGGACCCAAACAGGAGTTTGCCGCATGTAACGAGCAGCAAGCGTCTCACACACAGCCGATTCTATGCAGGGAACAGCACAGAAGGTTTTCCACAGAGATATGAAGGATGCATCATTCATCCTACCAGGAGAGCTTTTCTAAACTTCATCTGGGTGATTCCTCCAGGCTGCCAGCTCCCATGTTTCAACAGAGAACAACACCCCTCTGTATTCCCCAGAGCCATCTCCCTGCTTGTTCCCTAGACATTTGCCTCCAAGTCTAATTCATTGTATTCCCAAGCTCCTTCTTATTCCTGTATTAAATTGTCACTGGCATCCTTGTGAGGCTCTTAAAGAGCTGCCGCATCCCATCCAAGAGGTGGCTGCATTTGCCCCAGCAGGTAAAGCAGCAGTGGCTTAACCTGTTCTGTGTCAGGACTAAAAATATGGCTCCTTGCCCCCAAGGAAATTCAGAATCGTTTAAAAAGAAAAAAACTTGCCCTGCCGCTCTGTAGATTGAACTAAAGTGGTAGAATTCACTGATTTAAAATGCGATTTGAGTCCATTGCAAAAAATATATGATTTAAATCACCAATTTTCTTTTCTTTTTTTAAAAAATATTTCTTATTTTAGTTACTTTCCTAAGGAAAACTTAATTCTCACTGGCTGACAGAAGAACCTGAGAAACTTATCCAAAATTTACCCTAGCAATCAGATGGCATAAATAATGACTGTATATATCTATTCAGATTCTTCATTTTTACATTTCCATTCTAACCAATATCAGTGACTGTTCTCTTTCTGCTATAGACATTTAACTTATTGTTCATTGTGATTGTATGTAAAGCTAAAATGAAATGGAATGAAGCCATGAAAATGATTTTTTTAACCATGGTTGAATATCTGTTGTATTAATTTCAAATAAAGCACTTTAAATTTCCTTTTACATGTCAAATCAATAAAATAACAGACTCACATTTATATAGTATCTTTCATCCCAAAGTGCTTTACAAACTGCTTCCACATAAGACCATATTCTGCTATCCTGACAGCAAATAGTAATTTATTCCAAGAGTAAAATATTCCTCAGAATGAGAACAGATGGTAGAAGTGGGTGCGTAATGATTATTCACCCACCACTGAAATGCAGCCAGCTCTGGGGTGGAATGCAGCCACCTTTCTATCACCAGCAACACACTACAGCTTTTTTATTTGGTTTTGGATGGTGAGACTGGACATATTAACCTTTTATCAACTCAGCCCACATCATCCAACTGGGGACACAAAATAAAAATCAGTCCCTTACCAGTACTCCAGTATGTCACATTTTTATTACACGCTTGTGACAGATTCTGATCTCTGCTACACCTGTAGGCCAAATTCTTAGTAGGCATCAATTGACCGACACCAGCCAATGGAGGGAGCTACACCAGCTGACAATCTGGCCAGTGACTTCAATTGATTGATGCTGATTTACGCCATCTGGGGATCTGGCCCCTTGACTCCAGCGGAGCTCCAGTGAGAATCTAACCCACTGACGTCAAGGGAGTTACACAGAATTACAACAACTAGGGTAATGGCTTATTGACTTTAATGGAGCCAAACCAATTTATACCAGCTGGGAAGTGGGTCCCATCCTCTCCAAGGTATTTAGGTGCTTAAGTCCCAAATGTGAGTTAGGTGCCTAAATACCTCTGAGGATCTGGGCAGCAGCTCATTGACTTCACTGGCTCTGTGGCAATACACACCACCTGAGAATCCGGCTCCTTTGCGGCAATGGAGCTAGGCCAGTTTACACTAGCTGAGAATCTGCCCTGTTTACACCAGTGGAGTCGCTCCAGATTGACACTAGTGTAACTCAGATCGCACGCGGGGATCGGAGTTGCCTGAAGGAAACCCAAGACTAAGCCAAAGGAACCTCACTTTGCAGCTGAGCTTCTGTTTATAAACAGTTTAACGGGGATCGATAAAAGCGAAGGCATTGTTTTAATAAGTGGCTAATCAATTGCAATAGATCGTTGTAGAATCCAGCAGGTCTATGGGCTGCTTATAACCAGCCATAACATCTGCTCCTGAGGTGCTTAGAAGCATGAATAATGGTATGTCTGTAACATGTATTATTAACCCTTTATAAACCAGAGTATCAATGGACCCTCAAAGCGTGGCTGCCACCTCAAGAAGGAAATGGAAACATTGCACGGAATAACCTCTTTCTCTCCCTGACTTGAGGTTTGTCCTTTGAGTCCTGATGCTCCAGACCTCAGGCCCATTGTTTTACTGATTCCAGTGGAGAAGGGTGAAACGCTGGTGCTATAGATATGCGAGATCATATCATTTCAGAAACGCTCAGCCCGCCGCTGCTCCGAGATGGCTCCAAGCCACCAAAATGAACCTGTCTCTCTAAGTCCGAAAACAGCAATCTAGCCACCAGCATTATGCAGGTACTCAGCATCAGAGGGCTGCCACAAAGGGTTTTTATTTTTCTCTCCCTTCCTCAATTATCGTCTGGATCACTTCGGCCATTACCCTGTGACCACTAGATTAGCTGCCCGTAGGGCTCTCACGCTTCTCATAGCGTGGTGCAAGCCGCAGTCTCCTGCAGGCTGCAGTCTGTGGAGAATAATATTAATAACACCTCAGTAGACTGCAAAGCACTTGACAAAGGTGGGCAATATAATTATCCCCATTTTACAGATGGGGAAACTGAGGCACAGGGAGATGATTTGCCCATGGTCACCTACTGGCAGACCTGGGACGAGAACCCAGCTCTAGGCCAGTGCAGTAGCCACTAGGCCATACTGCCTCTCATCTGATCAAGCAGGCACACAGCCTCTTTATTGTTTTGCTCCTTGGTTAAAAACCATCGGCCGTTTGGCAGGGACGTTTGTCAATTCTCTTAATTCTATCGCAGGTCTCGGGATATTTGCTGCTTTTCTTAAACTCCCAGCTCCTGTATGTGATTAGGTGACAATATCAGCTCACATTTAAGGAAAAAAAGTAAGTTTCTAACCTTTATGGTAGCAGAAAAAAATATATATTGTTGGATGTTTTCTTCATTTTCAAATATATTGATTTCAATTGCTGCACAAAATACAAAGTGTACAGGGCTCAATTTCTATTATTTTTTATTATAAATATTTGCACTGTAAAAAAAGAAACAAAAGAAGCAGTATTTTGCAATTCACCTGATAAGTACTGCAGTGCAATCTCTTTATCGTGAAAGTGCATTACAGGGTGGGGAATTACAGATAGAACCCCATAAATGTAAACAAACTTATGTGGCTTAGGGATTGGCTGAATAAGAAGTAGGACTGAGTGGACTTTCAAAGATAGATCCATCAATGGCTACTAGCCAGGATGAGCAGGGATGGTGTCTCTAGCCTCTGTTTGCCAGAAGCTGGGAATGGGTGACAGGATGGATCACTTGATGTTACCTGTTCTGTTCATTCCCTTTGGGGCACCTGGCATTGGCCACTGTCAGAAGACAGGATACTGGGCTAGATGGACCTTGGTCTGATCCAGTATGGCCGTTCTTATGACTTGTAGACTCTAAAGGTTTACATTGTGTTATTTTTGAGTGCGGTTATATAACAAAAACAAATCTACGTTTGTAAAAGAGATTGCCCTACCGTACTTGTATGAGGTGAATTGAAAAAGACTATTTCTTTTATTTACCTTTAGTACAGTGCAAATATGTGTAATCAAAAATAATAATATCAAGTAAGCACCGTACTCGTATTCTGCATTGCAAGTGAAATCAATATATTTGAAAATGCAGAAAAACATCCAAAATATTTATAAGAAGCAGTTTAAACAATTATTCTACTGTTATTGAACAGTGCAATTAAAACGGCGATTCATCGCAATTAAATTTTTTAATCGCGGTCATTTGTTTTGAGGTAATCACTTGAGTTAACTGTGATTAATTGGCAGCCCTACTATTAACCCCATTTTACAGAGGGGAAACTGAGACACAGGGCAGCCAAGGCAAGGTCTACACTAGCACTTCTGTTGGTATAACTTATGTCACTCAGGGGTGTGAAAAAAACACCCCTCCTGAGTGACATAAGTTACACCGACAGAAGCGCTGGTGTGGACAGCGCTCTCCCGCTGACACAGCTAACACTGCTCGTTGGGGGTGGTTTAATTATGTTGACGGGAGAGCTCTCTCCCACTGGCATAGAGCGGCTACAACAGAGACCTTATGGTGGCACAGCTGCATCAGTATAACTGTGCCACCGTAAGGTCTCTAGTGTAGCCATGGCCTAAGTGACTTCCCTGAAGTCCCCAAGGAAATCTGTGCTACACTAGGGATTTGAACCCAGCTCCCTCAAGTCAACTGTCACAGCTGCCTTGAGTGGAACAGTTGTGCAAGGTGGGAAAATAGAATCTGCTGCTTTTGCAAGATCCATAGGGGAGATAAAAGAAGCCGCGGGGACTTTCCTCCTAGTTTTCCACCCAGGGCCAGAATTACAAGTCCTCATTCCTCCCAGGTCTTTTCACTCCTTCCCAGCCTGCGCCTGGCTCTCACCAGCCACAGGGCCTACCAGCATATGCGTCAAGAGACTCTTGCCTCATTCACAGACGGCACCGCTGGTTGCTATCAAAAGCCGGCCTCCTGTGCTGGCTCTGCGCTCGGTGGCTGAATTTCCAGTCCAACAGGGACACGGCGGGGGGATTCCACACACAGAACCGGATTTTCTGCGACCACGGGCATTCTGCAGAAAATAACGTGTTTCTGCAGGGATCCTTTAGTGCTGGTGAAAGGTGCTAGACGGACAGTCCTGGAGAGCAAAGTTCTTTAATTACCCCTAGCTACAGCAGGGGAACGAAGCTTCATGCACGATCGCCACTGCATCTGAGCACACACAATACCTCCTTCTACTCCCCCATCACAGTCAGTCATCCCGAATCCAGCAGGAAGACTTATTGGGGAATGAAGTTTGTTCAGCAACATGATCCGTTCATTCTGGGCCTTCTAAAGTCCAGAGGCCACTCAGGGTGGGTCTCCACTGCATCTGGAAGCGAGCCTCCCAGCCTGGATAGACAGACGTGTGCTAGCGTACTAAAAATAGCTTGCAAAATGTTGCGGCTCGGGCTTCAGAGCCCAAGAGAGGGATTGAAAGGCCAGGCTCCAGGCCAAGTTGCAACATCAAAGCAACATCTACACGGCTATTTTTAGCATGCTAGCGCAAGCCTTACTTAGCAGAAGGCTGTCGACCCAGGCTGGGAGACTTGGTCCCAGATGCAGTGAAGATATCTCCTCAGATCTGAGAGGCCCATCTTAATTACAAAGTACTGAATGACAGCAGTGCTGCCAATTTTAAGGGTTTTATTGCCAGCCTCAGGATAGTCGGTGTTTTTCTGAAAGCCTCAGTTCCTGGAGTCAGGTGATTAGGTGAGAATCTCAGCTTTCATTTCTAGTCCTTGTGGTTGCAAAGAAAAGCTTCAAAAATAGAAACGCAGAATTTCCCATCTGCGAGAAATTCTGACATTCCAAAATCCCCCCTGGAACAAAACGTTTCGAAAAAAATCATTTGGGGGTCAATCAAAATCTGATTGACTTTCTTTTTTTTAAATTGATAATATAACATTTCAAAATGAAAAATCAAAACATCCCATTCCAATAAGAACCTCATCAAAAGCCTTTTGCATCCAAATCACCATGTGTCTGCTGGAAGTGACTTTGATTTTCATGAAACTGCTTTTTCTAATGGAAAAAAGTGTCCCACCGGCAAATTTTGGACCTGTTCTATTAAACCATAAACAATCCCCCAAACAGGTTCACAAACCCAAATACAAGAAACCCAATTGAACTAATTTTGGGGCCTGACTTACGATTTTTGAACATTTGGGATTGGCCGTACTGCAAGAGTCAAGGTGAACAATGCAACTGAGAGAAAGCGGTGTTCTTGGGGGAAAGGGACTCGCTTGGAATTGAAGATCTGAGTGTAATTTACAATCTTCTCTGCATCCTTTGGCAAGTGCTTTAATCCCTTGTGCCTCAGTTCCCCCATCTCTAAAATGTCTCATCTATTTAGGTTTTAGACTCTTTGGAGCAAGGGTTGTCTTTGATTATGTGCATGAACAACATCCCCACACTCAGCTGGGCTACTGTGATACCAGTAATAATTCAAAGAGCCAATTTGCTTCCCGTCCCATCCCCCCATTCCCCAAATAAATAAAACCCCAGAAAATTCGCAGATAGAATAAAATGAGTCTAATTCATCCAAAGAATTATTTGGTCTGTGGAGTTTGCTTGGATCTAGGATAGATCCTCCTCTCACTCACACCAGAATAACTCCTCATTTACACCAATGCAAAAAAGAGAATCAACCCCTTTCTCCACCCCCACCCCGAGAATGGCATAGAGCCCTGGACACAGAAAGAGAGAGAGAGACACTCAACCCCTCTGTGACTCTTGTGCCCTTGGTTGCTGGGTGTTGCAAAGACACCATCCTTTTGGGGGTACTTTACACACTAAATCGCAGAGGAGGGCACCAAGGGACATCCGTGGCATCTGACTGTTTAATCAGATACAAGAAAGGTCGGAGCTTCTATGAGTGCAAAAAACTTTTCCACCTGGGATGAGAGGTGGCAAGAGCTTTCAGTGTCCTCTAGTTGGCATTGAGTTATGGGATGCCCCCCCCCACACACACACACAAGGGATAAGCAATGGAGCCATTGCTCTTGCACCATACGCCAGCCACACTGTAGGAAACTGCACAGGTAGCTTTGCCCAGGTGCTTCTTGCTGAGCAATTTGGAACACTCTTGCTTGTCTTCTTCAGCCTGGGCACTGGCTTTCCCTGGACTTCTTCCCATGCATCCTGCAGATCATGTCAACCAGCAGCCTGGGTACAGACGCGGGTGGGACCCACATGAGCCCAGCAGTAGCCTTCCGCTTGGGGGCCAGCATCTCTTTGCTTCAAGCTATGCCCATATTACGTCCCAGCTTCCGAGGGCCATGGTCGGTGTCAGGGCAGCCTTGCTGTGTGAGTTGATTCCAGGGGCTGCCCAAAGGGAAGCTGAGCCTGATGGTGTTAAATTCATTGATGGGGACATGGGATCAATGTTCCATGTGGACCTAGGTGCCAACAGGAGTTGGGTCAAGCCTTTGGTGTGGAGAGGTTCACATGTAGAGGGAATCGGGAGTTCTTTGACTAAGTATCTTTGTTGGAAAATGCCAATTCAACCAAACCAAAAGGAAAGGATCTGCACTGATGAATTTCCTGTTTCCAAAAACGTAGGAGAAACGTTTCAAAATTGTCCATGTCCCATTTCAACATTTTCCAAAGGAAAAAGTTTTGAGGTGTCTGATTCCAAACAAGGTTTTGTTTAAAAATTTAAGGTTAAAAAAAACCCCGAAATGGTCCAAATTAAAACAAAACATTTCAAAGTTACAGGGATGAATTGTTTCAGTCAATCTAAGCCAAACGTTCTGGGGGGATTTTCCATTCGTGACAAATGTCAAGATTTTGATTTTGATGCAAGAGGGGACCATTTTTCAACATCTTGGAAATTCTCACGGGTCAGGGAAAACCTTTACCAACCTTTACCATCTTTACCAAGAGATCATTCATTGGGGGATCCATTTATTGGACTTCCTTGACCACTGCAACCACTAGGCCACTGCACCTCCATGGGGCGTGCTGCGATATCCCCCGTGCCCCACCCTGGGGTGATATGCTGCAGATAACACCAGCTAAGACTGTAGCAAAGATGTTGCTGATTGCATCTCCTTGCGCAGTGGGAAAGGGTTGCACGGTTTGTCTCAGGAACGCATCCAACAGGTAACCAATCCAAACTGCCTCTTCCGGCTAATCACTCCACCTCTATGCGAGGGGCTGGATTCTCCCCTACCTTGCACCGGCACTGATGCCTGTGCAGACCAGACTCAGGCTGATCAGGCAGTTTTCCACCCATCTTCCATGGGTGTAAAAGGTGACCTTGGCCCAGGCTCTCGACTGGTGTAAACCCACATCGCTACTTTACACCATTTACACCGGTTGGATTTGGCCCACCAGGTGCAAGGCAGTCTGGAGTCTATGCCGTTCTGCATGTGTACTAAAGAGCTCCCCGAGTTTTTAGAGCGGTGGTTCGCCCCAGCATCCTTGGCAGAAACTTCCGCTCCATGCTGCAGCTGTGCAGCCTGCTATATTGATCGCCTCCACCCCAGAGGTGGCTGCATTGCAGCGACTGTTAGTAACGGCAATGTGTTGGGAGGAAAGCGAGCACATCGCTGATTTATCATGACAGAGTCATGCACGTCGTAGCTTCTATAGGCGAAGCGTATGGCACACATCAGAGGATCTTTGCATTCCTCCAACACCCCCCCACACACACACAGGTGCCCTGCAGTCCCCCTCTATTTCAGGGACCCTCCCCCAGCTTCCCCTTACCAGAGGTTCTGTGAACCCCCCTAATTGCCCTTCCTCCAATACCAGGATCCCCCATTTCGCCCCCCATGCCCAGCAGCTTTGTGTGCTCCCCCCCACACACCCACCCACACATTCCCACTTCTCCACGCCAGGTCTACAAAGCCCCTCTCCCCAGTTTGCGACTGGACTAAAGCTCTACTGCATTCAGCCGCGGGTTCAAACAGAATGGGCTGTTGGGGTCGTTTTCATTCCCGCTAAAGAGCAAAGCAACCCCAGGCTAAGCCATTGTTGTTGACCTATGGCTGACCTCCGCAGCCTGCCCTTTGCCTGCCATGACAGAGCACGGCTGGGTTCCTCAGACCCCTCTTGGGGAGAAGGTACTCAGGCCACCAGGCCTGATTCTCCATTCTGTCAGCGCAAGGGGCCACCAGATCAGAATGGTGCACCGGTGTCAAAATGGAAATGAAGCTTTCACAAAGCCATTCATTTTCCTTGCACGACTTCACCCTGCTGCCTCATGAATCCCACCCAATCCTTAGGGCCAGCAGGTGTAATGGGAGACTTGAAATTCAGACAGCTCAGGGGCTGGTGCATTTAGGGTGACCAGATGTCCCGATTTTACAGGGACAGTCCTGATTTGGCGGCCTTTTTCTTTATATAGGCACCTATTACCCCCCAACCCCGTCCCAATTTTTCACACTTGTCTTCTAGTCACGCTAGGTGCATTTCAATAGGTATGCACACTCCCAAGGGCAGATCAGATCTTGGCTGCCTGAATGCTTAGCACATCAGTCAGTGGTGACTGGACACATTAAAGAGAAATCAGAGTACTTAACTGGTAGATAGATAAGTCTGCAGTTGTTGTTGGACAAGAACTGGAGCCTACGTTGGGAAGTTATTGGAAGTGGCATCGAAATGGGTGAGAGGGTTGAAGCTGGAAATCAGGATTCCTGGATTCTAATCCCAGCTGTGTCCCGGATTCCCTGGACAAGTTGTTTTCCCTTGCTGTGCTTCATTTTCTCCACCCGGATAATAATAGAGACCAACTTCATGGGAGGGATGGTGATGCATAAATAATGTTTAGGAACATAGGAATTGCTAGACTGGATCAGACTAGTGGGTCCATCTCTACTCCAGTATCCTGTCACCAGGGGTGACCAGTATCAGCTGCTTCAGAGGAAGAAAGCCTGAAGTAGGCAGTTTGGCTTAATCTGCCCACAAGGAAAATTTCTCCCTGACCCCTCCAACAGTTAAAGGTTGACTTAAACCCTGAAGCATCAGAGTTGGTCTAGATCTTTGCAGGGAAGCCACTAGAAAAGAGTGGAGTTCAGAAAAGGGCAACTAAAATGATTAGGGGTTTGGAGAGGGTCCCATACGAGGAAAGATTAAAGAGGCTAGGACTTTTCAGCTTGGAAAAGAGGAGACTAAGGGGGGATATGATAGAGGTCTATAAAATCATGAGTGATGTGGAGAAAGTGGATAAGGAAAAGTTATTTACTTATTCCCATAATATGAGAACTAGGGGTCACCAAATGAAATTAATAGGCAGCAGGTTTAAAACAAATAAAAGGAAGTTCTTCACACAGCGCACAGTCAACTTGTGGAACTCCTTGCCTGAGGAGGTTGTGAAGGCTAGGACTATAACAATGTTTAAAAGGGGACTGGATAAATTCATGGTGGCTAAGTCCATAAACGGCTATTAGCCAGGATGGGTAAGAATGGTGTCCCTAGCCTCTGTTCGTCAGAGGATGGAGATGGATGGCAGGAGAGAGATCACTTGATCATTGCCTGTTAGGTTCACTCCCTCTGGGGCACCTGGCATTGGCCACTGTCGGTAGACAGATACTGGGCTAGATGGACCTTTGGTCTGACCCGGTACGGCCTTTCTTATGTTCTTATGTTCTTATGAGTATTACTATTAGCAAAGTATTAATACTATTTAACACCTCCCAAATGCAGTCGCCTTTGGGTGGAGGCTGCCAGCCAGATAGACAAAGTATACCACAAAGAAGTGTGAAATGTTTGCAGAATAAACTTCTCCTTTTAAAGGGCCATCTGAACATAACAGCACCGAGGGCCCCAGCTGAGATCAGGGCCCCTGGTGCTGGGTGTTGCACAGACACATAGGATTTGACTAGACAAAGTGGGCGAGGTTTTAGCTAACCTCGACCACAATTCCTAATCAAGACAAAACCATCGCAAGAGAGAATCCCTGCTTCAGATGGCTTAAGGAGAACCGACATGCCCAGCCCTATACCAGTGAAAGTTCTGGGAACAGAAGCCATCTGTCCTGGATCCCACGCCAGTTCCCCAACCACTAAACCACAGCACCTTTAACAACCGGTCTGACCGTACAGGGCCTCACTCCTGAGGATCTCACCTGAAAGATTCCCCTCCAACATACACGTCATAGGAGGATGCAGGACGAAGGCCATGTCTATTCTGCAAAATTATGCCGACCCATGTCAGCATCCAGCCACCGCAGTTATTAAATCGCTTGTGGGCGTGCACCCTTGGCTCCTTGCGTCGGGGACGCGTGTCCTCACCAGGAGCGCTTGTATTGATTATACTGTTGGCATGGGGCATTGTGGGACGGCTGCCGAAAGCCAGTAACAATCGACATCAGCAACGCCAGGTCTACACGGAGACCGCATCGACCTAATTACATCGACCATGACTCGGTGCCGCTTGGGGAGGTGGTGTAACGAAATCGGCACAGACAGATTGAGGAAGGCTGGAAGGAAGAAAGGAAATGGATCATCCAGGCTTTATAACCATGGGAGGAAGATTAAGAGCGTGACACCCTGGATAATGAAGGGATGGATGGTGCATGGTTGAGCAGTTCTGATTCTTGCTAGTGGAAGCTTGTGGTGCTTACATACATACACACACACACACACACACACATAAACACACACCCCTACCTCTCTTAGCCTGGACACACACACAGGAGAGTTCACTACAATACACAGTTAATGTCCACGTTGCCACTGAATATTCTTTCAAGTATCATCTGGTGTCAGCAGTTACTATTAAATACTCCAGTGGCAAGAGCATGTGGGTAGGAAGAGGGGAGGGGCAGCGGATATTTGCCATTTTGTCTGTAACTTTTATCATTATTCTGATCAATACATGCCTGAAATTTTTCAAAACTGAGTCAGGTTCTTTTTGCTTAACCCCATTATATTCATCCTGCTGGTAGGTTTCAGCGGAAGGATTCGATTTCCTAATGTCATTATATATTTTACGGTAGCACATATGAGTCCCCAGTTGTGCAGTACAAACCCAGAACGAAAAGAGTGATGCCCACTTCATGGAATTTACAGTCTAATCTAATTTGACAGGCCCATCTCCTATGCTTTGCAATCCCACACTGAAACTGACCAGTCAGAACTCTGGGCTGATTGGAAATTACAAATCGGTAGCTTCCCGGTTGAGGATCAGAAAATGAAATCAACCATCCGGGGATTACAAGAAGCAACGATTTATTCACTGAATAACAAACATAAACACCTTCATGGGAAAGGACATGTCTGTGTGCCAAGCCTTGCAAAGAGCAAAGGATCTGACAGTTCTAATTTGTTCACACCCATCAGGCTCTGGAAGAAAATAGCTCCGGAAGTGGATGGTTTTGATCTTATTAGGTTACATTGTTTGTCTAAGAGCAAAATTAAGATTGCAAAGATTATTAAGGAGGGCAAAGAAACACCCCCGTCCTCAGAGCAACCACAAAGTGCCTTTCTTTTGCATTCCTGGGAGTTTTCCCTATGAATCTATCTAAGCCTGCCTCCCCACCCCCGGTTGGAGAATTTTCACTCTTGCGACCTAATTCATCAGGGTTCCCCGCCCCCACCCCGAAAGAAATAGATCTGGAGTCAGATTCAGACTTGATGGAAGAATGGGTTCCCTAGGGAGGTGGTGGAATCTCCTTCCTTAGAGGTTTTTAAGGTCAGGCTTGACAAAACCCTGGCTGGGATGATTTAGTTGGGAATTGGTCCTGCTTTGAGCAGGGGGTTGGACTAGATAACCTCCTGAGGTCACTTCCAATCCTGATATTCTATGATTCTGTGAAGGGGAGGGACTCCATTAAAGTCAAAGGAGTTTCACCCACGTACACTCAATCTGGTTTGATTGTTAACAGTCTTTAAATGGGGTACTGGGTGACCGTCCTCCATAGACTGTCCTTTGATTTGTTTAAGGCCCAGTGGGTCTGAAACTGCACAATGGATGGCATGTGTGTTGGTCGCTCGCCTGACAGGGAGATTCAGCCTCCTCCAGGGGGGAACACAGTAGTACTTCTGTGCTAGCAAGGTTGTGAAAAAGTGCTCAGGAAGGGGGTGGGGCGGAGTTTATAGGTATCCAACTGACACTGCAGCTGGGGTTTATGGGAGGTGGAAGGTCATTGCTCATGTTGGAATCTAGCCAGGTCATCTTGAGGACCCAGCATACAAAACTGTCACCAGAATATGGCAATGGGGCAAGCGGTCTTAGGTTTTTCTTGGCTTAACAGACCTGGTTTTTCCTTCGCTTTACTTTCTACTCATGATCCACATAACTGGGGGAATGTGATTATGATGAATTCTGCTGTTTCCAATCCATATTCATCTAGGACCTTAGGGATGTCAGTTTCCTGCATGCTCAGAACTTCGGGGGGGGGGGGCAGTAGACCAAGTCCCTGATTCTTAAGTTAAAGGGGAATCTCCCCAAGCTTTTAACAGTATAGGGAATAGAACACATGCAGTTCTGATTCCAAATCACTTTACAGAATGTGTCCCTGTATGGATTGCCAGAATGCAGCCACCGCTGGGGTGGAACACAGCAGCTGTTAGCAATGCTACAAATGGGTTTTCACCAGTCAAATATAAACCGCAGGGAGGTGGAATGCAACTCATCGAGTTGAAATTTGGCTAGCAAACTCCCGAAACCTTGCACACAAAAAACATTCTGGGATTTGCAGTGAACATGAGGGGAGTCCTGGCTTCAGTGATCCATGTGGCTAGGGGCTTTGCCCCACCCAGTGAGCTCAGCTGTTAAATATCCACAGCACATCAGCTTCCTGCAGTCCAGAGCTCAGAACCTGCACCCTCTTAGAGCCTTTGGGGGGTTGTTTGTTTGTTTTTGGTTTTTTGCTCTAGATGAGCAGGCCGACATGGGAAAAGAGATGTAAATCTGGAATTATTCCCATTCAAACCCCAGGCATTTACACCAGCATCACTGAGATCAAAATCTGGCCCTTGACTTTGTTAATGGGTTAACAAAAAATGGAAAATTGCCAAGTGACACATACTCCTCTGTTGAAAGCATCCTGGCCTGGCTTCTTATGTCTGGTTTTGTAAGCAAGTCGTTTTTAAGTGAGGGGAAACTTGGGGTCTGCAAGACAAATCAGACTCCTGGAAGGGGGACAGCAGTCTGGGAAGGGTGAGAACTAGTACCCTGGAGGTATCTCAGGTCTCAGACAGGGAAGGGGGTGGGTGGGAGGAGGGTTCCTGTAAGGAACAGATATGGGAGAATTGGCTGTGGCCGAGGGGAAAGCCCAGTAGCAGAATTCCCCTGCCTTTGCACAGAACAGCCCCTGGTAACACTCAATAGCACCTCTCCAGCCCCCTCCCCTGCCCGGTGTACTCTGGGCTTGCAAACACTCACCTGCCGAGGTGGAGAAGGCCTCTGTTTATTTACTGAATGTGTGTGACTCTCTGGCTTGCGAAAGCCAAGGGGGTAGTCAAGCATGTGTGTGTTTGCAGGCTACGGGCCAGCTTTGCTTTCCAAAAAGCTCCGCCAGTGCACCTCACCTGCAATATGCCTGAGCACCCTGCACAGCTCTATCTCCCCCCCCGTCCCCCCAGCGCCTCCCTCCTACTCCAGCCCTGAGCTCCCCCAATCCCGTTGTCCTGCAGCAACCCCTGCTATTCAAATCCTGTCCCACTGCCACGGTGCTGCCAGTCCTTTGCTGTGCACCCACCCAGCTCTGCCAGTGCAGCTCACTGCTGCGCTCCCAGTCCTGGACTCCTCGGCCAGCCTTGCCAGCGGCACCAGCTGTTATTCCAAACCTAGGGACCCTTCAGAGCTCTGCCAATGGGCATTACCCAGCTCGTTCCAGTGCCAAGCTCTCCTGCAGCGCTGCCAACCCACCTCGACCCTGCTCAGCCTCTTCGGAGCTAAGACAGCCAAGCTGTGTGTGTGGTGCGGGGAACATGCCCAAATACCCACCGGGCACGAGGCTGCGACCCAGCCACACCCATTCCACTAGGGCGCTTAGACAGGATTTGAAATCCAGCTAGGAGGCAAGAAGTGACTTAACCTCCCTTCCCCACAACCACCCTGATACGACCGGAACAGCAGCAAACAGGAAAATATTTTCCCTTTAGAGCAGTGGCTCTCAACCTTCCCAGACGGCTGTCCCCCTTTCAGGAGTCTGATGTGTCTTGCGTACCCCTAAGTTTCACCTTACTTAAAAACTACCTGCTTACAAAATCAGACCTAAAAATACAATACAAAAGCGTCCCAGCGCATTAGTACTGAAATATTGCTACAAGAGAGTTTGCTGCTGCTCTGGTCCTATCCGGCAGGTGCGTGGTTGTGAGGTGCACTGGCAGAGCTTTTTGGAAAGCAAAGCTGGCCTGTAGTCTGCAAACACACACATGCTTGGCTCTACCTTGGCTTTCGCAAGCCAGAGAGTCACACACATTCAGTAAATAAACAGAGGCCTTCTCCACCTCGGCAGGTGAGTGTTTGCAAGCCCAGAGTACACCGGGCAGGGGAGGGGGCTGGAGAGGTGTTATTGAGTGTTACCAGGGGCTGTTCTGTGCAAAGGCAGGGGAATTCTGCTACTGGGCTTTCCCCTCGGCCACAGCCAATTCTCCCATGTCTGTTCCTTAGAGGGATCCTCCTCCCCCCTACCCCCTTCCCTGTCTGAGACCCAAGATACCTCTAGGGTACTAGTTCTCACCCTTCCCAGACTGCTGTCCCCCTTCCAGGAGTCTGATTTGTCTTGCAGACCCCAAGTTTCCCCTCACTTAAAAACGACTGGCTTACAAAACCAGACACAAAAATACAAACGCGTCCCAGCGCACTCGTGCTGAAAAATGGCCTTCCTTTCTCATTTTTACCATCTAATTATAAAATACATCGATTGGAATCTAAATCTTGTACTTGCATTTCAGTGCGTAGTACATAAAGCAGTATAAACAAGTCCTTGTCTATATGAAATTGTAGTTGGTGCTGACTCTGCTAGTGCTTTTTATGTTGCCTGTTGTAAAACTAGGCAAAGATCTAGAGATGAGTCGAGGTACCCCCTGGAAGACCTCTGCATACCCCCAGGGGTATGCGTACCCCTGATTGAGAACCACTGCTCTAGGGTCGTCCCCCGCACCATTGCTCCTGGGTAGATGCAGCCAGATATCAGAGACATGGAGGTGAAGGTGCTGATCAGCACAGAGCCCTCAGGGTGCAAAGTAACCCCTGCTCTATAACACATTCTGAGGGCATCTCTTCCAGATAAGTGGCATCCAGAAGAAAAAATCACAATGGATACCAGCAGTAGTGGGTACGGGAGCGGAACTGACATTCAGGGTAGCCTGGCTAGCCACCATGGCACCTGGTTCATTGTAGCCTAAGATACATGCTGCCATCTAGGAAGGAGTACGGCAGAAAGGGATCTAGGGGTTATTGTGGACCACAAGCTAAATATGAGTCAACAGTGTGATGCTGTTGCAAAAAAAGCAAATGTGATTCTGGGCTGCATTAACAGGTGTGTTGTGAGCAAGACACGAGAAGTCATTCTTCTGCTCTGCTCTGCGCTGGTCAGGCCTCAGCTGGAGTATTGTGTCCAGTTCTGGGCACCGCATTTCAAGACAGATGTGGAGAAATTGGAGAGGGTCCAGAGAAGAGCAACAAGGATGATTAAAGGTCGAGAGAACATGACCTACGAAGGAGGCTGACAGAATTGGGTTTGTTTAGTTTGGAAAAGAGAAGACTGAGAGGGGACATGAGAGCAGTTTTCAGGTATCTCAAAGGGTGTCATAAGGAGATAGGAGAAAACTTGTTATCTTAGCCGCTAAGGATAGAAGAAGCAGCAATGGGCTTAAACTGCAGAAGGGAGGTTTAGGCTGGACATTAGGAAAAAGTTCCTAACTGTCAGGGTGGTTAAACACTGGAATAAACTGCCTAGGGAGGTTGTGGAATCTCCATCTCTGGAGATATTTAAGAGCAGGTTAGATAAATGTCTATCAGGGATCGTCTAGACAGTATTTGGTCCTGCCATGAGGGCAGGGGACTGGACTCGACCTCTCAAGGTCCCTTCCAGTCCTAGAATCTATTCATCTTGCAGAGCTCTGCCCCCACACTCAGGGCCCGATTTTCAAAACAGCTCAGCTGCCCACTCAGGCGCTGGATTTTCACAAGAGCGCCGCGCCTCGTCGGCTGGTCTCCTTTTAAAAAATTTCTGGCCAGGAGAGTCACAAATCTTGACCACCTTTAGGCGTTTCTATAGAAGCGAAGCTCTTTGGCCTCAGCAGATGATCCAATTTCTTGGAACCCGGCCCCGAGCTCTTTCTGAAATTCCCTGCGTCTCTGTACGCTGGCACTTACTTCAGAGCACAGCGAGAGACGGCAGGTTTATGAGCAAGAGTCGTGGGCAGGTTGGACTAAATGCAGACAGGGCCGACGAGGAGGGGGACGCCGGTACAAATTAACGGGGCCCAGTGGTCTGGAAGGGGGTCCAGGGTTTCGTCGGCCCTGTTTAGCCGGTCTGCCCTTGCTGGGGGGCCCGAAAAAAATTTTACACTGGGGCCCGAACCCGCTCTCAGTGGCCCTGAATGCAGACACTGCACGAGGACAACAGGAGTCAGGCCAGGATGCTTTCAGCAGAGGAGTATGCATCACCTGGTAATTCACCCTCCCCCCCCTTTTTTTAACCCATTAACAAGGTCAAGGGTCAGATTTTGATCTCAGTGATGCCAGTGTAAACGCCTTGGGAATGGGACTAATTCCAGATTTACACCTCTTTTCCCATGTCAGCCTGCTCATACAAAGCAAAAAAAAAAAAAACCACCAACAAAACCCCCCAAAGGCTCTAAGAGGGTGCAGGTTCTGAGCTCTCGACTGCGGGAAGCTGACGTGCTGTTGATATTTAACAGCTGAGCTCACTGGGTGCTGCAAAGCCCCTAGTTCACATGGATCACTGAAGCCATGACCCTCCCCTCATGTTCACTGCAAATCCCAGAACATTTTTTGTGTGCGAGGTTTAGGGAGTTTGCTAGCCAAATTTCAACTCGATGAGTTACATTCCACCTCCCTAAAATTCTCTCTGCAGTTCGTATTTGACTGGTGAAAACTCGTTTGTAGCATTGCTAACAGCTGCCGTGTTCCACCCCAGAGGTGGCTGCATTCTGGCAACCCATACAGGGACACAGTCTGCAAAGTGATTTGGAATCAGGTTCTATTTCCTATACTGTTAAAAGCTTTGGGAGATTCCCCTTTAAATTAAGAATCAGGGACTTGCTCTACTGGGTGGAGCAAAGCCCCTAGTTCACATGGATCACTGAAGCCAGGACTCCCCTCATGTTCACTGAAAATCCCAGAACATTTTTTGTGTGCAAGGTTTAGGGAGTTTCCTAGCCAAATTTCAACTCGACGAATTACATTCCACCTCCCTAAAATTCTCTCTGCAGTTAATTTTTACTTGTGAAAACTCTTCTGTAGCGTTGAAGAGCAGAACCTTTAGATCAGGGGCTCTCAACCTTCCCAGACGACTGTCCCCCTTTCAGGAGTTTGATTTCTCTTACATACCCCGAAGTTTCACCTCACGTAAAACGGACTTGCTTACAAAATCAGACATAAAAATACAAGTGTCCCAGCGCATTGGTACTGAAAACTTGCTTCCTTTTTCATTTTTACCATCTAATTATAAAATAAATCAGTTGGAATGTAAATCTTGTACTTACATTTCAGTGTAGCGAATAGAGAGCAGTGTAAACAAGGCACTGTCTGTATGCAATTGTAGTTTGTACTGACTTCGCTAGTGCTTTTTACGTAGCCTGCTGTAAAACTAGGCAAAGATCTAGAGGAGTTGAGGTACCCCCTCCCCCGGAAGACCTCTGCGTACCCCCAGGGCTACGTGTATCCCGACGGAGAACCACTCCTTTAGAGCACTGGAGCCATGCAGGAGACTTGTCTGCAAAGCCTCAGCATTTGTTCTACGTAACTGAAGTCCCAGTTCTAATCCCGGAGTTCCTCCTATGGATTGCTGGTCTGCACAATATAAATACTCTAGCAAATCCCCCCCACAAACACACACACAAAACATCCTGCATCAGCTAAGCACCAGGGCCCAGCTTCTAATCTCAGACATGCTGGTGTAAATCAGCAGTGAGAGTCACTCTGGACTGACACTGAGAGGAGAAAATGACCAGGAGAGCTTCCCCCAGCCAGGCAGTGAAACTGGCCAGAAAATAAGGACTTTGCCACCTTAAATCTAAGGTGCTCCGCTTCCAAAATAGAAGCGAGACCCAAAGAGGCAGACTGCTAGTTACGCAAGGTGTTATCTAACGACCACAAAGACATCAGATAGGGAGCCATTGTCTGGAGAGAAAAAAAAAAAAAAAAGGAGAAAGAAAAACTGCCAATCATCTGAGTCTTTCACTCGCTGAGAGGTGCTGAAGTTATTTTCAGCTGTAAACTTTTCCAGCTGCCCAGGAGGGCTGGCCAGTTCCTTAACTCCACCCACCACCTTGGTAATGCAGCGACCTGCTGCTCCTGTATATATACGGCCCTGCGCCTTGCTGTTGTCCGCAGAACCCAGACAGAAGAAACCAGCCACTCTTTTCTCTCCGATTGCCCCGTCCCGATCCCACCATGTGTAAGGAAATTTGTACCATGGCTTTTCTGAGGGCCATCACAGCGGAGTTCCTAGCCACCATGATCTTCGTCTTCTTCGGCCTCGGCTCAGCCCTGAAGTGGCCCTCGGCCCTGCCGAGCATCCTGCAGATCTCCCTGGCTTTCGGCCTGGCCATCGGCACCTTGGTGCAGATGTTCGGTCACGTCAGCGGTGCGCACATCAACCCAGCGGTGACCATCGCTTTCTTGGTGGGGAACCACATCTCCTTCCTTCGGTCGGTGTTCTACGTGGTGGCCCAGCTGGTGGGGGCCATCACTGGGGCAGGCATCCTTTACCTGGTGACCCCGATCAACACCCGCGGAAACCTGGCCGTCAACGCGGTAAGTCTCTTCCTGCCTACGGAAGATTAATTTTGCCCAGGGCCTCAGCAACCCTACGCACGGGTTCCCGGCCTCGCGGGAGGAATTGGACCCACCACAAGGTGACATAGGCCGGTTCACCCCGGCGCTGGAGGTATCTGTGTCTATGCAGATGGAGAGAGATGGGAGCACCGTGCCGGCAGCCTTAGCGTAACTGACACTGCACTGACAGCACAGATTTCTTGTGCTGTGTAATTAATGAGGCGGGGTTGTTTTTTTTCCTAGTGCTTCTCTTATCCTGAGGGCTTTCAGATGAGCTTGACTCCAGCCTCTCTTCCTGGAGCCAGGGAGATCAGAGCAGGGAAAGGAGTTAAGCCAGGACTGGAGGGGAACCCACTTAAACCAGTGCGGGGGAGGACTTAGGAGCCCTTTAGATCCGTATGCCCAGTCAGAGGAAGGAGGTTGGAAGACCCTTTAAACCAGTGTGGAGGGGAGGATAAGCGCCCCACTTGGACCAGCATGAGGGCAATTTTGGGAGCCCATCTGGGGGCCCTGGGAGATCTCTTAGATCAACAGTGGGGAGTGTGACCGGTTAGAGGCGGGTTCCGGCCCCCTTTCAGACCGCTCCAAGGTGGACCCGTTGCTGTGCAGGTGTTGATTCTTGGAGCCTTCGGCCTCGTAGGAGGGTTTTCAGGGGCTGTGTTTTCCTCACTGGTTGTTCTGTGCCCCCCCCTGCCCCCTCCAAATAACTTCGGTCATCATGAGCCAAACTGTGCCTTGTGTCCCTTCGTTTCACAGCGCTTCCTCGCCACTTCCCCCTAACCGGGCCTGAGCGGCCCTCAACCCAACCCAATGGGGCTGGATCCTTTTTCCACACAGCTGGCGAGAGACGAAAACAGGTGCACCGACCCCAGGTGGTGATGGCTCATCCCACCCCCATGGCATCCCCTCTAGATCCCCACTGTCCCCCACCTCGAGGCCCCGGACAGGGGGATCTTACCCCAGTCCCAGTCCTCACCTCCCCCTCCATGTATTGCTCACACCCTCACTCACTGAAGAGCGGACAGTCCCTGGCTACTCTGGGGCAATCTGGGTCTTAGCAAAGGGAGAAATCTTAAGGTGATAAGTGATTTGTAAATGCCTAGAGGGAGAAATGCAGAGAGAAAGGGACTTCCAGAAAGATAGAGGGGGGATATGGAGGATAGATAGATGGATAGATCGATAAGATAGACCCAGTGGCATTTCCTCGCTAGGAATTTGGGCGGCGGGGTGGGGGTGGGGATTCCAGTCTCACTCTAAACAGCTCTGTGTTTTTTTAGGGGGTAGCAAAACCCCACAGCTCGGCTCAGCTCAGCAGCCATTCACACTCCTTCTTGTTCATGTGCAGCTCAACAACAATACATCCCCAGGCCAGGCACTGGTGGTCGAGATCATCCTCACCTTCCAGCTGGCGATGTGCATCTTTGCCTCCACGGATAAACGCCGGACCGACGCCATAGGCTCCCCAGCATTGTCCATCGGCCTGTCGGTCACCCTGGGTCACCTGGTTGGGGTGAGTGACTGGGTCACCGCCGGGCAGGAGAGCTGGCCATGGGAGAAGCTCCCAGCTACTCTCATCCCAACCTCTCTCAGTAGGGGGCGCTGTAAGTAGCAGGGCTGAAGGGCAGGCTATGGGTGGGGGGGATGCACGGGGTGCTGTAGGGAGCAGGGCAGGAGCACTGACTGCCGGGGGAAGCCCCCAGTTACTCCAGTCACACCTGGAGCGATGCCCTGGTCACAGGAGGACTAGACCAAAGATCCGTCTTAATTCCCATGTCCCTTTACAGATCTACTTCACCGGCTGCTCCATGAACCCAGCCCGATCCTTTGCCCCTGCCGTGGTAGTGAAAAGATTCAGCACCGCTCATTGGGTAAGAATCCCTCACCAGTAACCGTAGCTCGCAGCATGGTGAAGAAGAGCTAGGAGTCTGCAGCACACTGGTTGCTGGTTGGCAGGGGCTGGGCCACGGGTCGTCGGCAGCTCAAGAGCAAAGGAGGTCCGGGCGGAGGAAGCGAGGGGTGTGTTTGAGTATAAGGAAATTGGGGTGGAGGGGAATCTGCTGGGAGATGACAACTGAAGGGGGCCATTAAGGAAGCACTTAGAGGCCAACGGCTCCACTGCGCCAGGCGCTGTATGAACATGGAAGGAAAAATCCCCTGGGCTTGCTGTGGGGAAGCAGTGTAGCGCAGCAGAAAGAGAAGTGGACTGGGACTCGGTACATGGGGATTCTATTCTGGGCTCTAACACTGGCCTGCTGTGTGATTTGGGGCAAGTCACATCCCCGTGCCTCAACTTCCCCATCTGTAAACTGGGGGGGTAATGATACCGCTCTTCATAAAACGCGTTGAGATCTACAGCTGAAAAGCGCGACGGGAGGATTAGAGATGATCATTCTGCCCTTGGTTTCCCAGGTCTTCTGGTTCGGACCCATCATCGGTGCAGTCCTGGCCTCCCTGCTTTACAACTACTTCCTGTTCCCCTATTCACTGAACGTCTCCGAGAGGATAGCCATCGTGAAAGGCACCTACGAGCCGGAAGAGGAGTGGGAAGAGCAGAAGGAGCCAAGGACAAAGTCCATGGAGCTGACCTCCCCGTAAGAGCGATGGCTGGAAGGGGAAAACCAAAGAACAAGCCAAGACTCTCAATCTGTGGCCTCACCACCCAAAGACCAATAGTCTCTATATGCAAAAGAAGGGTGCATGTGATATCTGTGTATATACCCTGCGACTGTGAGGGTGACTGATACAAATATTCCTGGCCAAAGAATAGAGACCCACACCCAGCAGAATGGGTCCCACCAACATCGGCCCTAGGCCAGACTGGCCCTGTCCCACTGTGCCTCAGAAGGTCTTGTCAATGGCAGGGACGTGCCAGGATTTTTAGCATTATGCAACTGTGCCTTAACTACTTGTCTTTGTCTTTGGGACGAGCTCCAGATCCGAACATTTCCCCCAATCCAAACAGCCCCAGACTTTTTTTTTTTTTTTTTTTTGGAGTGGGGGGAAGGCATCGGTGGAGGTGATAACCTGGTCTGAATTTCACAGCTCACCTCAACCTGGTCTGAATTTCACAGCCCACCTCAAATGGGTGTGGGTGATTTCCACTGATTTTTCTTTTAATGCTCCACGGGTACCCCGACGGGGTGGCGGGCAGCGTTGTTGTAGCTGTGTTGGTCCCATGATATTAGAGAGACAAGGTGGGTGAGGTAATATTTTTTACTGGACCAACGTCTGTGGGTGAGAGAGACCAGCTTCTGAGCTACACGGAGCTCTTCCTGAAGAAACCCAGATGTGAAAAACATTCTGTGCACCTCAAAAGCTTGTCTCTCTCAGCCATTACCTCGCCCGCCTTGTCTTTCACTTACAGGGTCAACATAACAGGGTCCCCGCATGATCCTGGATGATGGGAACATGGACCATCCTCTGTAGGGTCAAGGAGTCATTCAGTAGCTCTTTGTGGGGTGGGGTGGGAGTTTAACAAGGGTGGGTATCTCTTAAAGAGAGCCTGACCTGAAGGGATTGGATCTCCCATTTCTGTGGCCCCATAATTGGCTTTGGGGGGTGTCTGGGGGGGCAATTAAAAAGCCCATGAGAAACAAGCACAAGGCCTTTCGGATTATCCAGCTGCTGCTTTGGAAGAGCGTGACTAGGCCTCACCCCCGTGCATTTGGTATCGGGGTGGCTGGGATGGGGGGGCGGGGAGATATCTTGATGATGTTCCCTTCCCCCACCCTGCCCCGCCCCAGCAGCTGAAGGTCTCTGGGCTTCCCCCCTCAGCCGACATTTGTGTGGGGCTATACCCCACGGTGCAGCAGAGATGGGAAGTGGGGGAGGGACAGAGAAAGGGGAGCAGGGAACAGACGGAAGGAGATACGGCAAAGGGGGGGGGAAGAGCCGGGCGGATGGGTGAGATTAACAGGCCCAAGTCTTTCTGTCATCCCTAGGGCCCGGCGTCTTCTTGGCGGGGCTGGAAATTCGATTGTTCCCCAGCCACGAAGCACGAGGTCACAACTGCCCAATTGGGAGGTAGCCCAAGGAGCCAGGAAAGGCCTGTAACCTCCACAGTCCAGGCCCCTGGTTTGCTCCATAGTCCTGACGCCATATCCCGTAAGCCCCAACCGCACCCACGGCTTCTGCTTGTTTTCTTTCCCTTCCCAAGCTTCTCCCGAGAACCACATAATACTGACTACACTCTAAGGCTCTTGTCCCGGGTTAATTCCTTTCTCTGAATTACTCTCCAGCCTCTGCTGAGGCCCTCGGAACGGGCAAGACAGCCAGTGAAAAGGTGCGAGACTAGGTGGTTTGTGGTAGAGGATGCTGCTGCTGCTTCAGATGCGCTAATCTCCTCGCTAGTCTGCTGTCTCTTTACCTCCGTACAGCCGTATCCCTGGCCTTTCGCAAAAGGCCACGATACAAGCCGGAGACCTCATTCCTCGTGCGCCCAGGGCTCCCATTAAACCCCATGGAAGCACTGGGCGCCTGGGGGGCGGGGGAGGAGACAGGGCTGGGACGCGGTATAAGGGTCAGCATGGCTGGTTTCGACAGACAGTTGCGGCAAATATATTTTTCCCGTGGCGCAAACCTTTATCCCCGGGGGAAGCTGCTCTTTCCTGCATTGGCTGGTGTCGGTGAGTCCTGTTTATTTGGTGCATGAAGGATATGATTTTCGACTTTGTACGTGTATTATTGTATTATTTATTGTCAATAAAAGACACCACGGGTTAATCCTGAAAGCACAGCTGCGCCAGTGCCTGATCATTTTTGTTCCGTGATGTGTTGCACGAACCCCAGGCAGCACCCCTACTAGGCTGTATTAAGCCCATTTTGCAGATGGGGAAATTGAGGTACAGCCATGGATTAATTTCCAGGGAAATTGTGGGCACTCAGCCCCTCTGCAAATTAGGTCCAAGGTGTGTCTTGCGGGGGGGGAACTCAAAAAAAAAAAAAAGAGAGGCCTGGGTACTCAGCAGCCACACGGCAGAGCTGGGACTGGAATTCTAAATGTGCTAAGAGGAATCTGATGTTGTGCTAGGCCTGCTCGCCCCATGACGAGATTTCAGAGCTGGCTTTGAGGCCAGGGTGCAAAATCCGCCAGGGGATTATTTATATGCATGTTTTGCGGGGCATTTATTAAGGGAGCTAAGAGGAAGAGCACAAGTACAGTTGCCAATGCCAAAGGATTGTCCCGGAGTTGCCAGGGAATTAAAGAGGAATCTTTAATTAAAGAGGACGTCATGTGATGAAACCTCCAGGAAGACGTCCAACCAAAACTGGCAACCCTAAGCACAAACAAATATTGGACACGCATCTTTCGAGAGCTCTCCCAGTTTGACTCAGTTCTGAGCAGCCGGACCCTTTGCTGTTCCAGTCCTGGCCTCAGACACACGCAACTCGGCCAAATACACACCTTATTCCCAACCCACAATTCCTACCCTCTTGCCGTGCAAGTCCTGAGCTCATACACAATGCAGCTTAGCCAAATACACACCTTAATCCGGACCTTCCGCTGTTTGCTTGCTTTTCCAGTTCTGCCACTCGCATTTGCCAATGTGCCTCATTCCTGACTTGGAATACTCCCCTGCTATCCCACTCCTGGGCTTTCACCACAACAGCTCTGCCAATGCCCCTCCATCCTGACCCACAGCCCCTCTGCTATTCCAGCCCCCCCCCACACACACACAGCTTTGCCACTGCCCCTCAATCCTAACCCACAATTCCCTCCTGCCCCCACAGCTCTGCCAATGCCCCTCCATCCTGACACACAGCCCCTCTGCTATTCCAGCCCTGTGTTGACCCATATACGATGGGCTAATTATATATATCTCACATTATCAATATGTATTAGTCACACCATGTATATTAATATGCATTAAGCACACAATATTAATACATTATATTGTATATATATTTCTAGCAGTTGCATGGCCTATGTCTTTCTATAATCCTATGCAGTTTAGTTGTAGCCTGTCGGTCCCAGGGTATTTGAGAGAGAAAGGGGGTGAGATAATCTCTTTTATTGGACCAACTTCTGTTGGTGAGAGAGACAAGCTTTCAAGCCACATGGGGCCAACCTCTTCTTCCATAATCCTGTTCACTTATACTCTCTAGCTCATGACACTTTGCAAAGCTGAAGGCAATATTGGCATTAGAAAATAAGAAACGTATCAAAGGCAAAAGACATGAATGTTCAAGATGGGAAGGTACCTTCACAAAATTAGTACCTGGAGTGCTGGTCTCCAAAACAAAGGTAAGCAAAGGTATAGAACAAGTTTAAGAACCGGTCCAAACTGATGGGCTGGATTTTATGGGATGTGCAAAGAGTTTTGTAACTTGTAAAACCATCCACTCCATACTCCAAGCTGAAATGTGGAACTCAGGGAGCACGGCTTCCGTGTGTGGTGAATTTAACAACGCTGCACGAGACAGCTTCCCAGAAACTGGTGTCCTATTGCTTTCTTCCTGGACCGCACTATCATTGACTTTCAGCAATAAACTTTATTGATACAGATTATTTGGTCTCTGGAGATTGTTTATTTCATATATCGGGGGGTAGCCGTGTTAGTCTGTATCCACAAAAACAACAAAGAGTCCAGTGGAACCTTAAAGACTAACAGATTTATTTGGGCGAAAGTTTTGCATCTGAAGAAGTAAGGTGTTTTGCCCACGAAAGCTTAGGCCCAAATAAATCTGTTAGTCTTTAAGGTGGCACTGGACTCCTTGTTGTTTTTGTATATTTCATAATGAACCAAAGTGTGGTCTCGCAGTTGACTATGCAATTTACCAGCACCTGGTTACGCCCCCCCCACAGATCTGCCGCTGTACCTCATTGCTGATTTTCAGCAACTCCTTCTGTTCTAGTCCGAGGCTCCCTGACACACAACTGAGCTGATCTGCCTCCATCCTGGCCAGAAGCAAACCCCTCCTGCTATTCAGGCTCCACAACATACCCCATTCTGATACCAGATACCTGTACATTTCCAAGGCCTCACTGGGCTAATTATGACAGGGCCACGGATATGATGCTCAATCAGGGTTAGACTGGTGGTGGGCAGATTTCCTGACGGAAGCTGCAAAATGTGGACAACGCTAATGTTCTGCTCATCACAAGAGCTTCTCCTCATGGCTCTAGTGAATTACGCTGACCGGAAGGGGCTAGACCCCCCTTGTGTGGGTCTTTCACACCAGTGCAGATCATGACCATTCTGATCTAGCAGCGCTTTATACCCACTGGTGAAAGTGACTACGTCAAGGCGCAGGGCACCGTGACCCACAGGCCTGGCAATTCTGGGATGTTTGACAAGCACTCGCCATGAGCAGCAGCATAGTCCAGCATTAGGAGAGCTGGATTCATTACAAAAGCAGGTGTCTGTTCTTTTACAGGAGGGGAAACTGAGGCACGGTGACTGGACCAAGGTCAAGGCAGTAGCAGAGGTGAGAATCATAGACTATAAAGCCAGGAGGGGCCATTGTGATCACCTCGTCTGCTCCCTGTATAACACAGGCCACAGGATTTCCCTGAATTAATTCCTGTTTGAACTATTGAAGTGGTTCCCAAACTCCCCACTGCTAAGGACCCCTTTGGCATCTAAATAAATGTCCCAGACCCCTTTCATTTCTGGTACTACTAGAATACCCCTGCAGGAATGCCACCCCCACCCCGCCAGCACAGAATATCAGGGTTGGAAGGGACGTCAGGAGGTCATCTAGTCCAACCCCCTGCGCAAAGTAGGACAAACCCCAGGCAGATTTTTGCCCCAAATCCCTAAATAGCCCCCTCAAGGACTGAACTCACAACCCTGAGTTTAGCAGGTCAATGCTCAAATTACTGAGCTATCCCTCCCCCTGCATGGTGTGGAAGCAGCCATTTTGAGAAAATGGCGTCCTTCATGTGGCAAAACTGCCAGAACACCCTTTTGGTGGATGCTGGCCCTGGCTCAAGGCCATGACCTCCCACGTAACCATGGCAGACCCTCCACGGATCCACTGAACTCGAGCCCTCACTGAGGAGAGCCTACGCCACCGGCAGCAATGAACTAGTTAGCTCCTCTGGCTCCGAACCAAGCCCTACCCATGTGGGGTGTGCTCATAAACCACATGGAGGGGTCAACAATGCCACACGCTGGCACCAGCTTGCAGTGTGGTCAAGGACTAACGCCGCCTCCTGACCTGAAGGCCTCATCTACCGTATAGCTAGAACCATGGTAAATGTAACAAGGTGACGGGTCTTTCTGCAGTGTGGCAGCTCCCATACTGGCATTTTGGGGAGGTGCAGGGAGAACACTGTAGCTCCCCAACACAGTTAAAACCATTGTGCCTGGAGACAGGACCAAGCGACGGTTCAATTGTGCTTCTTGCTTTGCTACAGCACTATTAATGCACGGGGTGGAGCGAGGCTGTGAACATAGTCTCCGTGACTGGGACTCAAAACACAGAGGGTCTAGTCCCAGCTCTGCTCCTATCCTGCTGCGTGACTTTGTGTAGGTCATGGCCCTGCTCTGTGCCTCAGTTTTCCTCATCTGTAAAATGGGGATAATGGTGCTGATCTCCTAGAGCAGGGGTTCTCAAACTGGGGGTCAGGACCCCTCAGGGGGTCATGAGGTCATTACATGGGGGGGTCGCGAGCGGTCAACCTCCATCTCAAAGCCCGCTTGCCTCCAGCATTTATAATGGTGTTAAATATATTTTAAAGGGTGTTTAATTTATTAGGGGGGGTTGCACTCAGAGGCTTGCGATGTGAAAGGGGTCGTCAGTACTGGCTGTTGCTATTAATATAACCAGGTTGCTCAACAGGGTACTTATTACAGGGTTGACTAAACTCAGAGCCCTCATCCAAAAGTGAAAGATCACCCATCACTACCCTGAGACATCCACTGTCACCCCCACCCCCAGCACAGAAATTGATATAGCTAAATTCTATCTCCCAGGCCACATCATCTTCCTTCAGTTAAGCCACTGGGGTAATATTAAAATGTGGGTGCTGATGTTTATGAAGATGGCTACTCACACCCTAGAATTCAGCCAATGGGAGGGACAGACTGCAACCCACACAGTCTTGCTGCGTGACTGTGAGCAGGTCGCGTCCCCGCTCTGTGACTCAGTTTCCCCATCTCTGTAATGATACTCTCCCTTTCGGCAAAGCACTTTGAGCTCAACGGATGGAGAACGCGACGGTGCTCAGCAGCATTACAATACCCAACCATGATCAAGGCGTCATTGTGCTGGGCACTGTACAGAAACGTTGAGAGACAGCCCCTGCCTCTCAGAGCTGCCAATCGAAACAGATAAAACAGGCAAGGGATGGGAGAAAAAGCGACTTGCCCCGGTAACCCCACAGGTCAGAGACAGCACCGAGATCTCCTGAGTCCCAGCCGGGTGCCTTAGCCATTAGACCCACCCCGCCTCGCTGTACAAACGCTAAGCGGTATTAGGATGGGACTCACCAAATTTGATTACACCTGTGACATCAGAGCTTGTCTACACAGGGCACAGAGTGAATTAAGCTAAACCCAGTGGAGGCCGTTTGAATTCTGAACGACGGCATCCGCAGCCACACCAGGGTTTAACGGATCTGCCGTAAAGGCCTCTCTTTAGTTAATTCAGACGACACTGGATCTTTGTCTCTGCGGCTTCAGAATCCCAGTAGCTCCACAGGGCCACTCAGCAAAATTACTGCAGCCCTTCAGGTCTGTCTGTCGAACGCAGCCTCGCTCCCTTCTGGGTAATAGGGCTCGGCATGTCCTTTATTCACATACCATTGTGCAAATGGCTCCGGCAATTTAGCAATTAGGCAGCAGAGCCAGTTCCAGGGCCAAATCTAGCAGCTGGGAGAGTGACTGCAGGGGAGGGAGGGGCCTGGAATTCATCAGGCAGCCTGGGGGGGGCGCTGGAGGAAGCAGGCATCCCCCACCATTTTATCCGCTAGCTCCCCCAGAATGGCTGCTTAAAGTCCCCCTGCCTGGGGGGGGGGGGTTGTCTGCACTTCCAAAGCCGCCTAGGGCACCCTCCAGGCCGCACAGTGGCAGCAGACACAGCCCCGTCTGGGGTCTGTAGCCCATGCTAATGCAATACCTAGTGCAGTGGGCCGCAGGTTGAGAACCAGAGCGCACCCCTCGAGTCCCCACACAGACCCCTATGCCCAGCGCCTCCCACCCAGAGAACCCGCCACATAGTGGGGTCAGGAGTGGAGCCCTGGCCGGGGGGAACCTAGATCCCACTGGGTGGGGCCAGGTAGCAGCCCCCCACCCCACAGGGCCGGCCAGCCTGGACCCCAGAGCCCTGCCACACAGGGCCAGCCAGCCTGGACCCCGCGGCCAGGCAGCCAGGAGCCTGCGGCCCGGCGGCCTTTAGCACGTAGCTGGTATCTACAATACGGGGGCACAAACCGCAGGTAGATCGGGCTAACTCCTTCAGCTCCACCATCTCCCCCCAGCCCCCCAAAAAGTCATCCTCTCCTCTAGGCCTTAACCCTGCCCCTTCCCATTAACATACATAATAAAGGGAGGCTGATCCACCAATCCCGTGATCTCATCACACACACACATATGGATGAAAGGGTGGCCACATCCTCTTCGTCTCGGCTTCTCCCTCGCGCCTTTCAGAAGCGAGGGCGGACGGGCTGGTTTTCTAGCCGTTCCTTCGGAGCTTTGTTCGGGCGCTTCTCAGTCCCTGGTTACCGTGCCGCCCCATGTGGGCGGTTTTCGATTCTGGTGAATGACAGGCGGATAACGAACCCAAGGCAGCTGTCAGGAGGTAAGCGCCTGAAGCAGTTACAGCACCTTCCTCATCTGAAATCTCTTTACATAAGTGGGATCAACACCTGGAAGGATACTTAATACCGCGCATTTCTATAGTGCTTTTCAGCGGAGACGACCACATGGAGTAGGGTGGCCTTGAGGGGAAAGGCACTGCTCTAACCACTAGATCCCCTTCCCCCTCCTGGAGCCAGGAATCCTGACTCCCGGACCCCTGCTCTCGCCAGTAGAACCCACTCCCCTCCCAGAGCCAGGCACAAAACGCAGGATTCCTGAGTCCCCAGCTCAGCCTCTCTCACCTCTTATCCCTCTCAGCACTGGGAACAGAACCCAGGAGTCCTGACCCCAGTCCTATGATTTACCATGCTGTGGAAATACCAAATGCGATCCCAACTCCACCTTCTAGAGACAGCTGCTGTCAAAGAAACACCGGGTGGCGAAGTGGGGGGTGGAGAAAGCCCTCCGTCCTACATTTGCAGCAGCATGCTCCAAACATCAAAGCCAAAACCTCCATCCTGGGTGTGAGCCGTTCTCAGTGATGATTCAGATAATCCCACGATAGGAGCCAGTAGCTTGCGTCAGCAGAATAGAAACCAGAGCCTAGAATGGAAACATGCAGGCCAAGCCAGGTACTTGGGAGCCTCCGTGGAGACGAGTAAGGAAATCAACCCCCTTGGGGGTGACGGGTCTCATCGCCCCCAAGTCATGGCTGAAGCAGGACTCACTATCTCCTGTTTAATCTGCCTGGGCCAGGAGCTGCCAGGTCTCTCAAGCCCAGAATTTGGGAAAGCAGAGAGTCTGGTCTGTCCCGACATGCTGGAGAGATGATAGAGATACAGGATGGAGGGAGAAGCCTTTGCCAGCTCATTCTGAAGAAAAGGGGAGTCAGTTGCCCTCCACAAAACAAAACAAACAAAAAAAACCATCCACACAACAGATCTCCAGGACAGCTTTTAATCCACCCATAAAACAACAACATCTGCTGGAGGTGGGCCCCCAAAGCTGCAACAGTACGATCAACCTCCTGGCCTTCCCTAAAAGGCTGGGGCATAGTATCCTGAGTGGAGCTAGAGAAAGTCAGGCTTGAGGAGAGACCTAGGCTGCTGGGCACTAAGGTCCCAGGACAGCAAGCCAGGGCCAGGCTGCAGACCGTCCTTCCTGTACCGTTAACTCAAAGTGGTCCACCCGCTTCCCCAGCACCAGGGAGAGCAGCTGCACTGCAGTCGGGTGCTGCAAGGATATCCTGCCACCGCAGTGGTGTGTGGGGCTCCTTGGTGAGGAGTCCTGCAGTTCTGTGAATGCTTTCGCGGCATGTTGTGGGAGAACACGTCTGTCCTTTCTGGGGGGGAGTAGCAGCTTTTGCCCATGCCAGCTAATCATATTCCTAGTGCCAGCTCACATGAGCAAGGGGTGCTGTGTGTGTTAGGCAGTGTGTTTTCACTGCAAAGCTAACTCTCAGCACGTAACCCTGACCTCAGCAGGTTTAACGAAGATATCTCTCTTCCCAGCGACTCTGCTTAGATTAGACAAACAGAGCTTTTCATAGAATATCAGGGTTGGAAGGGACCTCAGAAGGTCATCTAGTCCAACCCCTGCTCCAAGCAAGACCAATCCCCAGACAGATTTTTTGCCCCAGATCCCTAAATGGCCCCCCTCAAGGATTGAGCTCACAACCCTAGGTTTAGCAGGCCAATGCTCAAACCACTGAGCTATCCCTCCCCCCAGTGGAAGCCACATGCCTAATTCCCATAGGCCCATTTGAGAATCCCATCCCTAGATCAAACCATATCCTTCCTCTACAGGGCCTGCAACAAGGGGTTACCTTTGGGAAGGTCCTTCCCACCTTCCCAAAGCATCTGGGACCGGCTGTTGCCAGCTCTGGTGATTTTATTGCAAGTCTTGCGATATTTGGTCCTTTCCTTAAAGTCCCAGCTACCGGAGTAGGGCTGACAACTTGCCTGTATCGTCCTGGAGTCTCCAAGAATTAAAGATGAATCTTTAATTAAAGATGATGTCATGTGACAAAACCTCCAGGAATATGCCCAACTGAAATTGGCAACTCTACGAACAGACCTGGAGTCGTTCGCATACTTGAGCATCTCAGCTGTCGTTTTAAATAAAATACAGGTTTCCCAACCTTCACGGTTGCGGGAGATCAATCTGAAAATGTGACCTCCACAGGCTATGACACCAGAAGACAAGAACCCCACTGTTGTGTTTTTTTAAATCTCATGACTGTTAAGACAATCTCGTGATTTTTTGGAGGCCTGACTGACGATTTTTCAGTGCTAAGGGCCGGCAATGTTGCACCCCTGCCAGCAGAGGTGCTCAGACCTGCAACCAGCCAGGAACCTCCCTGGCACATGAAACCGCCAACTCAGCCTTGACCTGTTATTTGGGGCTTATGGGCTGGGTGACACTCCGCTCCCATTGTTACCTTCCTGTCTCATAACTCTGCTCCCAGTTGGGTTGCTAGGAGGAAGGAGCAGTGGAGGGGGCCCTGTGATGGGTGTTGTCATGGTTCATACCACAGACAGTCTTAGCACCTGTTTCTCTTAGAGCCTGTTCTCTCAGGAGCCTACCCTCCCACTCCCCTCCTGCCAGGGCTAAAGCTACTGCTGTGTCATTTGCTTATGAGCTACCCAGCAAACAGCTCACACGCTGTCATTTGCACCTCAACAGACACACTTCCTGTTATTACAGTAGATTACACTGCAAAGCTAGAGCAATCTGCGTGTGCCTATTGAATGCGTAATTTGTTCTAGGATAGCACTTATAGCTCACCAACCCCAGTACGGGTAGAGGACCACATTCTCACCGATGTAGAAACATTCACATACTTGGGCAGCACCATCAGCCAGGACGGTGGAACAAGCCAGAACGTCCGGAACAAAAATCAATAAAGCCAGGAACACCTTCAGGAGCTTAAACACCGTCTGCAAATCGTCAAAATACAACACCAAAACCAGACTCAAGATTTATCAGAGCTGCGTACTTTCAACACTACTTTATAGTGCAGAATGCCGGGGAATGAGAAAGTATGACATGTCCAAACTGTCTTCAGTTCATACAACCCGCCTCAGAAAAATCCTCCATATCTTTTGGTCCAGAACAATCTCAACCCAAGATCTATTGACACAGTGCAGCCAAGCAGATCTGAGCACCATCATTGCCAAGAGGCTTTGGAGATGGATTGGTCATGTGCTTCAGGTGGAACCTGATTCCATCACCAGAGTAGCAATAAGATGGACACCTGAAGGCAAGCGAAAATGAGGCCGCCCGAAAACAACATGGTGAAGAGCTGTGGAAGCCGAGCTGAAAAACCTGGGGCATAGCTGGGGAACCATTGAAAGACTTGCCAGAAACAGACATGAGTGGAGGAGCTTCATTACTGCCCTAAATCCCAGAGGCATAATAGGAACATGATGATGATGATATAGGTGCAGACCAAGATTAGGGCTCCATGGGGCTGGGTACTGTACAGACACACAGGGAACCGTCTTCACTGAAGAGATAACTCGGGTGATCGGCCCCCAGGTTAGCCTAGCCCTGGTATGAACAGCCACATTGCAAAGCCCTACCTGAGTCACTGGGGCTACTTCTGGGGTCACAGCCCTGGGGTCTTTGGGCTGAAGTGAACCGAGCTATATTTTTTTCCCAGTGAATTGTGGGAAAATTTGTCTGTCCTTCTGGACACACAAGGGATTTGGGGGAAGGCACGGGAGAGCTAGCAGCCCTGGTGTGGTTTGTTAGCCTATGTCCACACTGCAAAACGGGTGGGTTACCAGCCCAAATGAAAGCCTCGCTCGGGTTTTAGCCTATACCCCAGGTAGGTCAGGTGTAAAGCACCATTAAACTCGGATGACAGGGTTGTATGTGTGGACAGGAGGGGGAGTTAAGGGCAACACCCGGGTAAGAGGCCAGTTTAAATATGCAGTGACCACATAGCCATGGTAAGAGCAAGTTCCTGCCCCAAAGACCTTGGAGTCTAGGAGACAAAGCATGAGAGGGGAAACAGAGGCACGGAGACTGATCATAGGCCTCACAGCAGACTAGTGGTAAACCCAGGAATAGAATGTAGGTCTCCCAATTCCCAGCTTCGTGCCCTATGGACTGTGCCACCCAGCCTGTGTGTTTAGCACTTTGCCCTGCTAGCTGGATTAATATAACTTCTTAAATTCATGTCTGGTTACTGGACACAGAAATCCAGAAACTCTCCTGCCCCCACTCAGAGCTGAGATCTGAGTTTAACCGGAGGGCAGGATGGTACAGAAGGCTAGCTTTGGGTGTACACTCCCGCCCTCTGCTGTAAAGAATGGACAAACGCACGGTAGAGAAGTCAGCGTTAATTAAAGCAAAGTAAACTAAGAAAACTATTGCCACGACAGTGGATTTAGCCTTCATGGCGCCGGTGTAAAAAGGGAACCCCCACTGCCTGGGGTGTGACAGCTGTCTCCCCTTTACCATCAATGCTGAAGTCACATCTCAGCCACTTCAGGGATGGATGGTGGCCTAGACACGCTCCCCAGTGCATGTCTCCTTTCCACATGCTGGGCACATGTTAGCATCCTGGGTGCTGTCGCTTCCCTGCAAGGATCAGAAAGGCAAAGCCCTGCCTCTTATGTTTTCCTATGTTCTAAAATTGTTGGTGTTTTGATTTACTTACAGCCTGGCCCTGCGCGTCTCCCAGCAGATGCTTGGCTCCTTCGACACTCACTGAGCTCAACGGGCCCTGAGGGCACCCCGCACAGTGCTGGATCAGCCCCTTGATCTTTGTGCTAAAACCTACCCTGCTAACACCCCTGCCGCTGTCCTCCAGGATCCAAGCCCTCTGCTGCCCATTTGTGGCCAATCCTGCTTGACAATGACTTGCACACAGCCCTGGTGCAGCTCTCGGGTTACATAATGGACCCTTGTGAAGCCAGGAGGTATCAGCAATAAAAAGAGGAAAACAACCACCGCTCCTACTGACAAGGAACGTATTGTTCTACAAAGGTGGGTCAAGAGCCATTGAGTTTTCCCAAGGTATTGTACTTCCTGGCACGATTACTGGAAGCGGCAAGCTAGCTACTAGCGCGCTGCCAAGCAGATGGGGGCCGGGACGGATGCAGGATGCCAAGTCATGTCGTTAAATAGGTGGCGAGTCCAAATATCCTGTAACCAATCCAGGGCTGCCCAAATGTCCTGTTGTGGATACTTGGAACTTCATGGGAGTGGCAGGGACAGAGCTTGGACCCTTTAACCCAAAGAGCAAGAACCACAGAGAGGGCGAACCAGGGCTTAAATTCTCATAGGGCGTTTAGTAGAACCACCCACAGGAGGCGCCAGGGCTTGGGGCTTCTGCCGCACAGCTTTGAAAATAGTTACCAGAGCTCCACTCTGAACAGCTCCAGCTGAATTTAAGCCCTGGGGTGAACCAGGGGCCAGGACACTACTCTGGAAGGTCTGGCCCCAACAGTGCACTTTATGGCAGTGCTTGGGGTGGGAAGGGGGCAGAGTCCTCTCTTGCCTCAACCCCCAAAATGGGGAGGGATGCTGGGGGTGGAGGTACCAGGAGAACCCCCTACTGTGATGAGGAAGCACCCAAAGAGTTGTCAAAGGGATCAATGGCATGCAGGTGACTGCGCTGGGCTGTCACCCAGCTGGGAACCTTGGAGGTAATTTGACTAATGAAGCTGCAGCCTGATTACAACCCACACCACGTGTCCTTGCCTTCTTCCATGCAGGGAGCACACGCCCCTGCTAACTGAGGTGGGGGAAAGCAGCACTCGCCAGCTAGCAGGGGCCTAACTCTGCTTCCATTGAAAGCAAGTATTGACTTCCGTGGGAGATGAGGTAGCCCAACCCACAGGATGTATGACAAGAGCCAGTTGGCAAATGCTGGGAGGGGAAGTGACAAAGAACACTCTCCTCTGTGTGTGTGTGTGTGTGTGTGTGTGTGTGTGTGTGTGTGTGTGTGTGTGTGTGTGTGTGTGTGTGTGTGTGTGTGAGAGAGAGAGATTTGGCTTTTTGATGAAAACCCCAAAAGTTATTAAAAGCCTTTTTAAAAAAACAAAACAAAAACCAAACTTCCCTAGCTCCATCTCTGCCCTCTGAAATGTCCCAATTTCTCATTTCATCAATGTTGCATCCGACGAAGTGGGTCTTCACCCACGAAAGCTCATGCTTCCAAACATCTGTTAGTCTATAAGGTGCCACAGGACTCTGTCGCTTTTTTCTTAACCTGTTTACTAATATACTTTTTTTACATTGGCTTTAATAAAATTTTTAAATATTAAAAGCCACTAGATGGCGCAATTACAAATAATCTTACAAGTTCTCTTTAAGTAGACAGGTAAGGGGGCCATATTTTCAAAGTCAAAATTTGGGACACTTTTGTGGTAACGTTTTTCAGGGCTAACAAAAGACAAAAAAAAAGATGTGTGTGTCGCTTAGCTAGCTTTTGTGTGTATATGTAAAATATCTGTATAAAGTATTCATATTTCTTGGAGGGCAGAATTTTATCCGACAACTTAATGTTCTGAAGGTCCCTTCCAACCCTAATATTCTATGATTACAAGACACTGCTCAAGTGTTATTTGTTTTCAGTAAAAGAACAGCTCGGGTAATGTCCGGTAGCCTGACTTCATTATCTGTATAGACAAGAACCGAGAGAGAGGCAAGAAAAGCAAACAGGAACCTGCCTGTAAGAACACTGGAGCTTTTGGGTCTAAAAAATTGTTCGTTCTTCCTTCTGCATTCAGAGGCATGGGACTTTGTACATTCCTTTTAAACAAACAACACTGCTTCAAAAGAAATAGCTGGCTACCATCAATGTTTGCTCCCATCTGGAACACCACCACCAAAGCCCTGAACTTTGACTAGCCACTTGAGACAACAACATTTATCACGGATAATTATTTTTTTTTAAACCAGCATTAAACAATAGAGATTCAAATAAATCCTTCTGATTGGCCCACTGTAGTACCTTCCATCCTAAAGCACTTTGAGAATGTTAATTATGCCTCACTGCCCTCTACTGAACAGCATCTGAGCTGTTCAGATGTGGGTATCATATGCCCCATATGACTAAGAATGGAGATTCTCCTCTAGCTCAGTTGACAGTGCTTTTGGAGCAGGAGGATCTGAATTCCATAGGGACAGTCACTATGTGCAGAGAAGTCCTAAGTGGCTACAAATATTGTACAATGCTTTGCCTGTCGTGATACAACATGCATGCACTCACTCTTCCGGCCTGCTTGGAACATATTCCTGATGGTTTGAAATTGAATGTGACAAATGCAAAGTAATGTACTTTGGAAAATTTAATCCCAACTATACATCTAAAATGATGGGGTCTATATGAGCTGGTCTTGGAGTTATTGTGAAAGCATAAGCTTTCGTGGGTGAATACATGCATCTGACAAAGTGAGTAGTGGAAATTTCCAGAGGCAGGTATAAATAGACAGGCAAGAATCAGTCGAGAGATAACGAGGTTAGTTCAATGTGTCTGTACATCTGGGTATCGTGCTTAGATTATCCAATAAAGTCATAAGATACATATACTGCATGATCAGCAATAACCCAAATTTAGGTGAATAAATTTAGATATTAGCATCCAAGTATTCCGGTATATCACTCACAAAAAGGTATACAGAGAGCTGGTCGTGGAAAGCGAATGTAGCAATGAGTGAAGATTGTCCCTCGGTAATTGAGAATTTAGGGTAGGTTGTCCATTTAGCAAATACAATCCATGAGGAAAGATTTTCAGTTACTTTCCCCAGCTGTGCCACCAGGTCCTCCCTCCTGGTATTGCCGATGTCCAGAGATGTGTTCTATGTAGATGTCCCTTGACCGCCTGATGGCATCTGACACCATGAGTTGCGGCATCAGCCGAGCGTAGCACAGACCGATTCTGCATTCCCGCAACACTTGCTCATTACTGGGGTCCCATGCGCCCAGGGCTCCAATGATCAGCATGTGTGTCTGAACCTGGTAACCCTTAGCTCTCAAGGTGTCAGCCAGAGGGGTGTATTTCTCCACCTTTCGAGCTCAGGTGTTTCAGAAGGCCAGGGTCCTGTTCTTGAAGGGCACTGTGATGTCCACCATCATGATCTTCTTCAGGTCCTTGTTGGTGATGACAATGTCCAGTCGCAGTTGGCTGTCGGTTCCAGGGATAGTGGAGTTCACAGCAACCTTCCCTACGGGTGGCGGGATGGCTCTGACCAGGCAATCTCAGATGGCGTTGTGTTGCAGCTGCCGGCTCTGGAATGGGACTTCCAGCTACACAGGGCGTGGGGTAAACACCCAGCTGCATGGAATTCAGTTCATCTCCCTAATTACAAATTAGCTAACGATGGAAGGGCTGAATCAACTCTGCCAGAATGCAAACATGGGGCACAAAAAGGTAGCATACAGCAGTTTTGAAATGTTAGCTTCCCCAAAGGTTCACAAAAAAGGCAGATGCAGAAACCCTTAGCTGAAGCAAGAATGGTTTTGTAACAAGGCAAAGGAACCTAAAGGCATAAATTATTGCCTAATTGCAGGAGTACACCCACACCTAATTGCTGTATTTGCATGTGTGAGGAATTATGATTTAATCTCTGCAGAGAGAAATCATACATCTCCTGTTACCGAGGGTTGGACTGGAACTAGAAACCAGTTCAAACTTTTAAAAATGTCTTTGCTAGGTAATTTTCTACAGTGCTAAAAAAAAAAATCACTAGCACATCCTCGCAAAAAGTGGAATATTATAAGGATGAAAATTAAACAAGAGTGCCACAGTTTTTGATCTAGAGACTTATAGCAGGGGTAAAAATTCTATATAAGATACTATAGTAGAAATAGATTCTATAAGTAGGCTAGGCAGAATTTGATTATTATAATTATGATGGATAATAGCAATGTTTATTTTTAAAGCCTTTTTTTTGGCTTTGTCTATTTCAGTGTTCACAGTAGCAGGAACTTATGGGGGGAGGGGTGGGCAATTATTTAATGCCAGTAGTCATTGAGATGCAAAAAGTTAAACCTTTATCACCATTATAACACAAATTGTCAACATCACAGGTCAAACTATCCAAAGTCAGTAGCCTTAAAAATCAAACGCCAATAAGTTCTCAAGTAGCATCTTTCTTTCTTTGGCTATCTGAATTTTGATTACTGTTGAAGGGGAAAAAAAATCTCCTTTCATTGGTTTGTGTGTGTAGTGAAATCAATATTTACTGACATTAACCAATACAAATCTAAACCTTCAAAACCTACCTCTAAATGGATTCCGGACAGGATATGTCAAAAGGAGCTGGTCAAAATTTTCCAAATTTTAATTGTGGGATGAAATTTTTCATTGAAATTTCATCAGAAGGGGGTGGGGTTGGGGCAGGAAACCAGGGAAAGAATTTCAGCTATTATTTTTTTCTCCCTTGTTTTTCAATCAGCTATCGAGCTGGGGCAAATTTTTAAAAGGCTTCTGGGCCAGATTTTCAAAGGCTCCTAAAGATGCAGAGTAATGGCTTGGGAGATTTACAGAAGCACTTAAGTTATATACCTAACTCCTATTGACTTTTAATGGGAATTAGGTGCCTAACCTACTTAGGTGCTTTTGTGATTCCTACTAGACACCAGCTGCATCTTTAGGTGCTTAAATACCTTTAGTATCCTAAGTCACTTGGGGCCCAATTTCCAATCTCATTTTCAAAAAGTGCGTTTAGGCACTTATTTTTCTCCATGGGGGAAAACTGACAAGAATCGCGATTGCAGAATAAATTGTTTAGCAATGGCTGTTCCAGCACAGCCTTTTGCTGTTTAGTTGAATCTTCTTTAGAAGGTTTTAAAAACATCTGATGTGCCAGAACCTGACAGAACTCAAACAACACTTTGAGCAACAAAAAAAAGTGATGTCACTTTTGAAAAGTTTAACCTCCAATTAAAACAAAATATTGAAATTATGGTGAACATTTTTGCTGACTTTTTTGGATTTTGGCCAGAACAAAGAAAGGAAGGGGAAATTTTCAACAATCTTAACTCTCTCCCCCCACCCCATTTTTCTACTAGATCTTCTGTCAACCTCCCACAAATAATTGTTATGAGCTGGGTGAAACCTTGTTATGGGTTGACTTAAAGCCTCACTGAGCTTGGAGTAACACCTATGGAGGTTGATAGGTGTGAACTCACCTGTCAATTAACATAGATGGGGCTTATGTTTACAGTTAAGGTAAAAGGTATGTGTGAACTCACCCAGGAACTTTCGGGCTGGGTATTATTTTGGGTACAGCGGTGGGGGAGTGTGAAAGAACACACCTGTTCTTTTCACTCCTCACACTGGATTCTGTTCTCAGTAAACACAGAGCAAATACTATCTGGTTTAGTGACCTGTCATCCCAGAAGATGTTCCCCAACATGACATAATGTCATTTCCTTAAAATAGCCTATTAAAATCTCCCGGATTGCTTTCAATAGTCACCGGGGGATCAATGCCGATTCCAGCAGCCTCCAGGCCAATCCCAGAGGGTTGGCTACCCTATCAAAAACAAACAGCTCGTCGTCGACCCTGTCCAGGAACCAGCGGGTTTTGATTTATGATGGAGAGACTGGTGTAATTCCCGCACACGTAGACAGAGTGACGCTAGCTTTACTCTAGCTAACTCGGGTACCAAGAGCAGCGAAAGAAGCCTGGGGACACAAATGAGTGGCTAATTCATGCTTCAGAATCTTCACTGCTATTGGTCCCTGAGCTAGCTAGATCCATCTACCCCTGCTGCCATCACGGCTCCCATTACAGTTTAGACATAGCCTAAGTGATGATAGTACCCTAACCACTAGACCATCCTTCCTCTCTACCTTCTACTGCCAATCCCCATCACCTGCTCTCATCTGAGGATTGTGGGTGGGTGGGGAGGTTCCTCCCCTGGACCAGTCATTGTGGCCAAGCTGTCAGAGGCAGTACGGCCCCTAAAGCGAAAGGCACAGATTAAGCACACAGGATGAACTAGCGCTGACAGAATCTACATACATCAGTCAGAACATACACCACACAACCCCGCCTCCGGCTGAAGAGGTCACCGCTGAAAGGCCTTGCCGCTGAAGAGACTATCAGGAATACACACAGCAACCGGAGCCTGCAACAGGGCCGCCCAGAGGATTCAGGGGGCCTGGGGCAAAGCGGGGGAGCTGCGACGCTTGTACTCACCCGGCGGCGGCCTGGGTCTTCGGCGGCATTTCGGCGGCGAGGGGCCCTTCGGTCGCTCCGCGTCTTCTGCGGCACTGAAGGGCCCCCCTGCCGTTGAAATGCCGCCCAAGACACGGAGCAACTGAAGGGCCCCCCGCCGCCGAAATACCCGCCAAAGACCCGGACCGCCGCCGGGCCAGACTCGCAGGGCCCCTGTGGGGCCTGTCGCCTGGGGCAAATTGCCCCCCCCCCCACCAGGCAGCCCTGGCCTGCAACGAAGCGAGGAAGCCAAGAACCACAGCCATGTGTCTGGGTGACCAGAGGTCCCGATTTCATAGGGATAGTCCTGATTTTGGGGTCTTTTTCTTATATAGGTTCCTATTACCCCCCCAATCCCTGTTCCGATGTTTCACACTTGCTGTCTGGTCACGCCAGCTCCACCTGCTGCAAATGCTCTGCGATGAACGTGACTCAGATCCTTACAGCAGGCTGGGCAGGTGAGACCTGGGCTGAACCGTCAGCTCTGATCGGTTCAGACGAGACAGGCTGGGAGAAGGTCCGGTTTAAATCTCAACTGGTACATGCACAGACAGCAGGCTGGCTCTCAGAGGGGTCAGCACCACTTAGTTACGCCTGCTCTGGGGTATACAATAAGAGGCACAAGCAGGGGTTGTGTGCTCTGATGGTTATGGGGGAATTAGGAATCGGGAATCCTAGGTTCCATTCCCAGGTTGGGGATCTAATATTTAGAGCAGGAGAGCAGGCTCCCTGGCTCTGAAAGGGAGTGTGTTTCCCAGTGTTTAGAATCAGTCTATGGCTGCTCTGTATTATTGCTGTGCTGGGGAGACACCCAGTGGTGAAAGAAGATGGCACCGCAACCCTCCAAGAATAGACTATGTGTGGACTGGAAGAAGGATCTTCTTCACAGAAACATGTAGTACCTGTGAAATAGCTCCTCCCCTCCCATAAGTGTGTCTCTCCCCAGTGTTGCTAACTCTCACAATTTGCTCACGAGTCTCACACTATTTGGTGTCTTACTTAAAGCTCCAGCTCCCAGAGCCATGGGATTTGGTGGGACTCGCAGCTTTCCTTTGAAAAAACTAAAGGCTAGTTTCTAGCCCCAGCAATGGCAAAGATTGGAAACAAGACCCGAGTGCACCTTATTATTATGATTTACCTTCAACTCTCAGAAACCAGCCGCCAAACAAAATGAACCCCCAAAATATATAGATTTAAATCTAGAGATTTGTTTAAAGCTAACTCGTGATTTTTGAATGTTTGGGGTTAGTGATACCACACACGAGACCCCGTGTCATGATCTCACTACCCTGACTCCCTTCCAACCATGCATGTGCCAGGGTTCCTTACTATTCTAGCCAGCAGAGGTGACAACATCTATAGTTAAGTTAGCCCAACATTTTCCACCCTAAGACCCTATTTTCGGTTGTTTATAGCTTTGCCACATTTTGATCAGTTTAGCCGAAGTTTTCCAGGCTGGGTGTCTTTTTTTTTTAAAGTTTCAAACTACCACACTTCAGATGTTTCCCAGGATGAGGTCAGGGAAAGTTACATTATTTCGCCCGTGGCAAAAAAAAGATTTTCACAACTGTTGGGTCAAGAAGCTCCAGCCCCTCCATGCTTTCGAGCAAGGACTTAAAATTTGGCAATACAATGAGAGACGTCACCATCTGAGCGCCCCCTGGCAGCAGAATGCAGTATTACAACTCCCCTCCCCTCATCTCCCTCCTTGGTCTGTTCTGGCAAATCACGCTCAGTTTGTTCCCCCTCCTGGAGTTCAGGGGCGGTAAATAAAAAGGTCCACAAAAGAATCTTCATGTCCAACATAAACCAAAATAATCTCCTGCCCTGCCTGGGCTCAATGAAAAGTCCTTTTTCCAGACTGCTGACTCGCTGGTTTCTTCCCCATGGAGAGTCCAAACTGAGTCAACATGGAATGGACACCCATTGCTTCCAACCAGTCACAGCCCAGCGGCTCTCAAGGGCTGCCCTCGCCCAGTCTGTCTGGCTTCCTGGAGCACACGTTGCTCCCCTGACTTGTCTCACGGGCCCTTTGCAGCTCTCTGCTGCCCTTGCTACTGTGCAGAGAGCGCTCAATCCACCCAGCATCCCTTTACCTGAGCCAATTAATTCATGCAACCTAGCGAACGGATATCATCTAGGGAAGTGGCAGCTGAGCCAGCAAAGATGTGGCTGGCCGAGCCTGGCCATCTTTAAAGGCCTAACCCACCTCTGACAGGCAAGGGAGCGCCCGCCGTGTCTGGAACGTGTCTTTTGCTGTTCCCCTGGGAAAGCTGCCCAAATTGGACCAAGGGATAAGCCGCTGAGGGAAAAAAAATTCAGTTTGCACATGCTCAGTAGAAAGTTGTTGGAGCTCAGCAGCTACATTTTCTGAAGATTCCATCTGCACAGAGCATACGCCATTCCCTCACAGTTCCTATACGCCAACCAGCTTGCACATGAACCGCCATCGCAGGGCGGCTGGGCCGGACTTCCACTACAATTGCTATTCTTGGCACCAGTACAATGGTCCCTCACCTCCCCAGCAGAAGCATGCATTGTCAGTTGTGCCCACATGTCAAATCCAGAGCTTGGCAGATCGCTTAGAAGAGCAAAATGTTTCCCTGCCAGGAAAGGAAGGGCTGAGATTTCAGACACAACTGTGTTAAGAGCCACCCATTTTGTCCCAGGGCTAACTATTCATTTTGGATCCAAGCCATTTTCTTCATTGATTGATGCCTTTCAGGAAATTAAAAACACTGCGCCCCTTGGACAATATTCGCCCTAAATCAGTATTTCCCGACCAGTTGGGTGGGGTGTTCTTGTAGTTCGTGAAAATCTTTTTTGTCACAGCAAAATTCACATTTTTGATCATTACTGGAGCATCCGTCTCATTCTGCAGCTAGAAGAATCATGAAGAACCCTCATATTTTTAGAAATACTGGTTGAAACTGGATTCGTTCCCCATCCCTAGTAACTGTCACAGCTGATGTCTGGAGTTCCTTACAAGGTCGTGAGATCATTACACTATAGCATAACAATGTCCCTGCAAACTAAATTGGGTAGCATTAATAAACAAGTAATATGGAGTGACGTGCTAGAGATCAGTACAATTTGGACCTGTTTTCCAAAGGTTGAGCTAATTAATCTATTATTGCCTTGCTTTTGTGATGTCAAAAGCTTTCTTTTAAAACCATGATTATACCTAATTAGCAGACGACTCTTCTAGTCCGGCACCCATTTGAACCACAGTGATATTTGGACAGTGATATTAAAAAACCTTCTTTGGTGGAAAGATAATTACTTGGCTGCAATAGGATTGTTCCGAGACTGAAGAATGTGAACAGTGAGAAGTTAAAAATTGGAGCCATTGCATCTGTGTCGATGACAAAAGTTATAGGAATCAGACTGGGTTGAGCAGTCTGAGAAGAATGAATGAATGAATGAAGCAATTCTGCAACAGAACACGAGAGATTTTCAAAAGTGCTCAGGGCTGTTCCCAGTGAAGTAAATGGTCAAACTCCCACAGCCAGATTCTAATCTCATTTATACTAAGGAGTCGTCTACATGGCAAGTTACTCCCGGTAAGCCATTATATGAATCTATGGTGCCCTAGTTTGTAACATCCTGTGTGGACACTGCGACGGTGCACATAAAGTCCCAGAGTGCACCTTGATGCATATAGTAGATTCACATCCTGGCTTGCCACGTGGTGACTTGCCATGTAAACAAGTCCTAAGGCCCCTTTATTCCTCTCTGGTATTGTGAAGGGGCTTCAGTATTGCTGTAGTGGGTGCGGCTGCCCCATAGCACCACCTACTGGCCAAGCATGGTGGGCACTCCCTTGCCTCAGTTTCCCTCCCCGAGGTGAGTCTCCTCAGCCTCTCAACAACCCAACAATCTCTGGCCCCAGACTAGTGGGTGAGATTCTGTGGCCTGCATTGTGCAGGAGGTCAGACTAGATGATCATAACGGTCCCTTCTGACCTTAAGATCTATGAGTCTATGAGTCCCAACAAGCAAAAATAGTTCTTCTCTTTGGAGCTTCTCTTCAGCTCATCCCCTGGCCCTGCCCCCAGCCCCTTCCTGGTCTACCTTTGAAAGTATTTATGGCTGGGACAGAGCACGCAGCCTGGTTCCCCTGGTGCACTAGGCTCAGCCCCTTTCTGTTGCTCTGTATCCTTCCCCGCTCCGGTTAGAGCCCTATCTGCAGCTCCACTCTCAGATGACTTCTTATGCTTTATGGGGAAGCAGCCTCTCCTATGGACCTTCATGCCACTTCACCCTTACCCTGCTCTGTATCCTTAGAAAACACAAACCGCAGCCGAGCTTTTCTAGTGTGACCCTACTTTCCTGATACACCCACTAAACCCCTCATAGTCTATTCCATCACCTTAAAGCCTCTAAATTCTTCACAAAGAACCTGCCTTTCCTGGAAACACTCCCTACATTCCCACAGCAGCTGTTGCTTTAACCTTACACGCGTTCCACAACCCACCGTGGCGTCTAGTCCACAGCGAGAAATGATTCTTCACAACACAGTGTCCAGGTTGCAAGTCTATATCGGAGTCCTCCACTCCTCCTGTCAGAGCTTTAGAGTTGCACGTTACCCTCTGTTTTGGGGAGGCATACTTCATAGAATCGTCTTCCTCGTCCCTCCTTGGTGCATAATTCTTGCCGTTTCTCTTTTAATCCTTCCCTTGCTAAACTCTGAAATTCCTGCTTACCCAAAGCAATCAGTTTGTTTGGCAATTTTGAGTAGTCGAGGGGAAAAAAATAAATCGATTTACGGCCAGACCAAAAAGGAAAATATTGAAATTTTCTGGCAAGTCAAAGACGAGAAAAAAAAATCCGTTTCTGGTCCAATGAACTGTTTTGTTGCAGCAATATCAAAACCATTTTGTTTCGATTTTGGACATGTGTCGTTTGTTAAAAATTTAAATTCAAGTTCATTTTAAAACAAAAAATCAAAAAGCTTCATTTTCAAATATTTCGACGAAACATTCTGATGGTTTTGTTTGTTTTTCCTGCAACGAACAGTCGCCCCCCCCCCAACGTAAACAAATTCCAGCAATTTGGCAAAAGTCAACAGAAATGTCTTGTGAGTTTTTGTATTGCTGAATCTTGCTTTTTGGTGGGGGAGGGAGAAGCGGGCGGGGGGAAGGAAAGTTCCAGCCAAAAAAATTCTGGCCATTTCCACACATGATTACATACCGGTAGTTTATATAAAGAGCGCCATCTATTGGTAAAAAAAGGTATGTAACACGGTCCATAGATCTGGAGGACCAATAAAGTTGGACTCCAGTTTACACAGCTCTAAAGAGGTGGTGAACATTCTAATTCCCACTGGAGTTCCACCATTCAAACATTTGCTCCAGAACAGCATTGTAATCCACCTGGGACTGGGAGATCAGGGAAATGAGACAAAAAGGGCGTCCGACAGGCCCGGGTCTTCGGGAAAGAGGGTGAAGAGTCGAGTCCCAGGCTGACCTAGGTCGCAGGGGTAATAGGAAATCTCCAGCAGTTCCAGGCAACAGAAATTCTCTGCCAGTGTTTAATGCTAGAGCTGAAAACTCTCAGACAGAGGTCTCTCCGCCCTGGCTTTCCCAGAGGGGAAACCTGCAGCTGCCTCACTCCCTTCAAAGCCAGGGGACAGCTCCTTCAAATGGCAACAATGAAGAGCATCCCAGGATGCAATGCAGGCACCGACACCTACTTTCTGCCTGGGGCACTGGTATCTCCCAGCAGCTCCCCTGACTCCTGGGGGGAGGGATAGCTCATTGCGGGGGAATATTTGGCCTGCTAAACCCAGGGTTGTAAATTCAATCCTTGAGGGGGCCATTTAGGGATCGGGGGGGGGGGAGTCTGGGGATTGGTCCTGCTTTGAGCAGGGGATTGGACTAGATGACCTCCTGAGGTCCCTTCCAACCCTGATATTCTATGAGTCCTGGGTAGGGGGTGAATAACCTGACAGCATAAAGGGCTGCAGAGGGGGTGTAAAGTTGCTCCCAGTTACCCCACCACCTGAACAGATTTCCTGCTGGAGGAGGTTAAAAGGATTTGCAGCAAATGTTGCCTGTGCAGAATTTTTCACGGCAAAAGACTAGTGCAGCATTCACACATTGGCAGGGGCAGTGACCATATGGGATAATAGTGCCCTGGCAGGGGGCTGGACTGGACGACTCTAGCAGTTTTCCTTCTCTAGCTTCAGTGATATAGAAATGATTAGAACAATTTTCACAGAAGGAAAAACAGTGACCTTTCCCCAGGACACAGCTATCAAAGCAAGCTGGTCTGATCAACTCCAAATTATTCCCCAGAGCTGGTCTGAGAACAAGCACCAAATCAAAAGATGCTGATTCAAATTAGCAGAGGATCTGGTCCTGCATTGCTCCATCAAAATCAGAGTGATGCCAGTTTACACCAGCCAAGCATCTAGCCTGTTGTTTCAGGGGAAGTTAGAGGTGGCCAAAATAGGGCTTGGGATGGAAAGTTCATCCTCAGTAGACAAGTTCAGTCCAGGACTTTAATTTAAGCAAGTCATTGTGAGACTGTGAGATTCCTCATCCGTTTATATTTCAAGAGCGCCTAGGATGCAAACTCATGAGCCAGGAAGGACCCCTACACGTTGTGTCAAATCCATCTTACAGTTATTTGAGATTCATGGCTGATCTTCCAGAGATTAAGGAAAATTGTCAATTTAAGTATTTTTGTCCCACAATGGGGTGGGTTTCTTTGGCACTCTGGCTCTTTTCTTTTCACTTGAGCAGAAAGGTGTTTGGAACAGAAACCCTGCAGGCTCAGAAATCATTTCTCCACATAGGATGTGTTGTGGCAATAAGGGACTAGTTTATCTACAAGGGAAAAATTGATAGGTAGCTTGATTGGTCCGAGCACTGTAAAAAAACCACGTTGCTGAAGGCGTACGTAAAAAACAAAAACGCAGCAACTATTTTTTGCAACAGATCCACTTAAAAAAAAACCCCACCATGTAATGATTCATAACGACCCATGCAACTAAAAACAGGAGTACCAGTGACCCACCTGTCATCTTTTAGCATCCTGCTAACAAGCTTAAAAGCACCGGTGAGGAGCAGAGTTTAGCCACAACCGGTTTGTACAAGGAAAACAAAGATTCTGATTTTAGGAGAACATTGGTTCTTGTGCAAGGTAAGCCTTTTACCCCTTCTCAGTAGCCAGTTTCAGCACTTTGAAGAAGTAAAGTCAGGGTGATGTATCTGATGGTCGGGAAAGGATTAAAAATTCTAAATTATTCATGAAACTAGGGAGGTTTTTAAACTATATATCAAATAATCATTTGGATTTTGACTAACCTTCTCAGGAAATGGTCTGATTTACTTGCTTCAGTGATGTGTTATTGTCCTAGATGTGACCAGCTAAAGGAAGATATGGGGATATGAGCAATTTCAAATGTTGGGGCTGGAAGTACGGATCCAGGGGGTGCAGCTACACCCCCTGGCTTGAAGTGGATTCCATCATATACAGGGTTTATAATTTGGTTCATTGGCTCTCAGCACCCCCCCCCCCCATAAAAATTGTTCCAGCACCCTGGTTTCAAATCTTTGAACCATTATTAATTAGATCTTCTAAAGTGTGTGTGTATGTATTATATATATTTAAAAAATACACTAAAGATTGAGGTGCTCAGCTGGCTGCTGTGGTAATGGGGACCATATAGACAGGAGTGCAGGGTAAGATTTATTACCTTAAAAACAAGTCTTTGAAATATACAGCTGTTTTCTTGTAATCGTGTACTTTTGATTAACCATTATATATGCCTATAGGTAATCAGGTTCTAGGATCTAATTTTCCACCCATCAAAATGCTGGAAATGCACTGTAAAATTACTTGTGTTGTGATTCATCCAGCTAAGGCTGGATTTACTTTGTTGGCAAATGGTAACCTTGGGTGTTATTGTCTTGTACAGAAGGCCAAATGAAAAGCATACAGTGGCTCTACCTATATGGACTACTAATCGTGGCGTTGATCCCAGCCAGCTGGCAGATTGTCCTCAACGATTTGTCCGATGAGTCTAGGTAAGGTGCATTTGAGACTGACAAGTACACCGTGGGTTGGTGATACTGGGCTGAAGTAGGTGGAGAGAACACAAATGCGACCCATCAGATACCGCTTAATAATGTCAATTACTCTGTTTTATTTGGCTTTGCTGACAGGCGATGGTACGGCATATTACGATGGGCAGCAGATGAAAACGTGAATAAGATGATGAGGTGTATTAGGAAAGGAACAGAGAATATGGACCATATTATTAGGTGCTGCAGTATCATCTAGGAGCCCTAGTGATCATAGGATAGGAAAGGACCTCGCAAGGTCATCTAGTCCAGTCCCCTGCACTCATGGCGTGGGGTTAAGTATTATCTAGACCATCCTTGACAGGTGTTGGTCTCACCTGCTCTTAAAAATCTCCAGTTACAGATATTCCACAACCTCCGTAGGCAAATTTATTCCAGTGTTCAACTATCCTGACAGTTAGGACGTTTTTCCTAACGTCTGAACCTAAACCTCCCTTGCTGCAATTTAAGCCCATTGCTTCTTGTTCTAGCCTCAGAGGTTAAGGAAAACACTCTCTCTCTCTCCCTCCTCCTTGTAACAACCTTTTATGTACCTGAAAACTGTCCTCATGTCCTCCCTCAGTCACCTCCAGACTAAACAAACCCATTTGTTTCAATCTTCCCTCATAGATTGTGTTTTCTAGACCTTTAATCATTTTGGTTGCTCTTCTCTGGACTTTCTCCAATTTGTCCGCCTCTTTTCTGAAATGTGTCACCCAGAACTGGACACAATACTCCAGCTGAGGCCTAATCAGAGCGGAAGAATTACTTTTCGCGTCTTGCTTACAACACTCCTGTCCTGCTAATACATCCCAGAATGATGTTTGCTTTTTTCGCAACAGTGTTACCCTGACTCATTTAGCTTGTGATCCCCTATGACCCCCAGATTCCCTTTTGCAATACTCCTTCCTAGGCAGTTATTTCCCATTTTGTATGTGCACAGCTGATTGTTCCTTCCTGAGTGGAGCACTTTGCATTTGTCCTTATTGAATTCCATCCCATTTACTTCAGACCATTTCAAAATTTTAATCCTGTCCTCCAAAAGGACTTGCAACCCCTCCACAGCTTGATATTGTCCTGAAGAACCAGAGCCACATTGTGCTAGCGCTGTATAGATTTGGTCCTGTAAGACACTGAGCATGCAGTGCCGGGTCCTGATGTAGATTATGTGGGTAACTTTAAGAGGCAGTGGGTCCTAGTGGGTAGAGCACTGGACAGGGATTTAGGAGAGCTGGGTTGCTCCTAGCTCTGCCACTGGCCTACTTGGGCAAATCACTTCACTTCCCTGTGTCTCAGTTTCCCCATCTGTAAAATGTGGATATGATGCTGCCCCCCTTTATAAAGCACTTTGAGGTCTACAGTAGACACATGCTAAAGAAAAGCAATGTAGTATTATTAATGGTACATAGTGTAGCTCTGCATAAGCAATGTATGTTTTGGTATTATGGCAGCACCTACAGGCTCAGGCCAAGATCAGGGCCTTGTTACGCTAGATACTGTTCAGAAAGGGATTGCCTGGGTCCTGGAGAATTTGGGCCTGGTCTACACTGGGGGGGGGGGGGAAAATCAATCTAAGATATGATCTAAGACTTATCTTAGATTGACTTACTTCGCGTCCTCGCGGCGCGGGATCGATGGCCGCCGCTCCCATCGACTTTGCTTCCACCTCTCATCCTGGTGGAGTTCCGGAGTCGACGGGGAAGCGCGTTCGGGGATCAATGTAGACACGATACATCAATCCCCGATAGATCAATCACTACCCACCAATCCGGTGGGTAGTATAGTCATACCCTTAGTCTAAACACACACAGGACAAAAGGGATGGGACTTACCTACAGTTACGTTGTCATAGCAAGTCAGCGGCAAGGGCGGGAACAGAATTCATACCTGCCGACACAGTGTGCTATCCCCAGGACCCTGCATCCATCCCACTGCAGCACCCTCCTTCACGTTTCCCACCCCTCTCTCCCACACAGATGGCAATCTTTTGAATCAAAAAGCGCTCGGAGTTTTACTTCCAACATCAAGCGGCATTCTGAAGGCACCTTCACCAGCGATTTTACCAGATATTTGGACAAGATGAAGGCCAAGGACTTTGTGCACTGGCTTATCAACACAAAACGTTACAGGTAGACAAGCGGAATATGGCTGAAATGGTAGAACAGAGACATGGTTCTAGGCAGACTCCTGAGACCTTAGCGGCTTAAGGATCGGAAGGAGGCGGCCTAGGACTACTAGAAAGATTTTGGTCAAGGCCATTTCATAGTGGAAAATTGTGGGTTTTGACAAAATGAATTTTTTCATGCAAGTATTGGCTCTCTGTGGGAAATTCTGATCTTTTGTCAAAAAGCCAAAACACCCAACTACCGAAATAGTTTGGCCAAAAACCAAAATATTTTGGCCCAAACCAGAAAAATGGGTCAGTTGTTTTTCAGGATTCAAAATTTCCACCCAACAAAATTTGAAAATTTTCTGTGGAAATGTTTAGACGGGGGCAGGGGGGAAACCCACACGCTTCTTCGTTTGTCAACCTTTTCTGTGGAAATTTTCTAGTGGGATGGGGAGTGGGTCAGATTCCCCACAGAGAGGAGTCAAGGCTGGGTTCTTTACGACAAACTCTGGGGTATGTACACTGCAGCTGGAAGCATGCCTCCCAGGCCAGGCAGACAAGACTAAGGCCTGGTCTACACTACAGGGGGGGGGGGAGGTCGAACTAAGGTACGTGACTTCAGCTACGCAAATAGCGTAGCTGAAGTCGAACTACCTTAGTTCGAATTTCCTACCTGTCCAGACGCCGCGGGATCGAACTCCGCGGCTCCCCTGTCGACTCCGCCACCGCCGTTCGTGGTGGTGGAGTTCCGGAGTAGATTAGACGCGATAGTTCGAACTCCGAGAAGTCGAACTCTCCGCGTCGACCCGGCGGGTAAGTATGGACCTACCCTAACTCTGTTCAAGCTACTGCACTAAAAAAAATAGTAATGGGGATGTTGCAGCAAGGGCTGTGGCATGGGGCAGGTCTACACTACAGGGGAAAATCAATATAAGATACGCAACTTCAGCTACGTGAATAACGTAGCTGAAGTCGAAGTATCTTATATCGAATTACCTACCGTCCTCACGGCGCGGGATCGATGTCCGCGGCTCTCCATGTCGACTCCGCTACCGCCGTTCGGGTTGGTGGAGTTACGGAGTCGACAGGAGCGCGTTCGGGGATCGATATATCGCGTCTAGATGAGACGCGATATATCGATCCCCGAGAAATCGATTACTACCCGCCGATACGGCGGGTAGTGAAGACGTACCCATGGACTAGCCACCCAAGTACAAGCCCACCTGACCCCCTGGGTGTATTTCGGGTGGCTATCCCACGCCATAATCTCCACACTAGCTCGAGCAGAGGTAGCACATAACCATCTACCCAGGCTGAAAGGCCTGCGTCAAGCTGCCGTGTAGACCTAGCATGGAGACAGGGCCTCGGAGGGTACCAGAATCCCTCTCTGATCACCCAAAGGCCAACACCCCAGGCCAAGCCAACCCAAAGTGGTCTGGGCAGCTCTGGGAGGCAGGCACATGGGCTCAGGTGTCTTGGGTGAAAGAATGAGAACAGAAGTCAAAGAGGGGCAGTTTTTAAGGGTGGGGGAGAGTTTCCAAGAGATCAGGCAGAAGGGAAAGACGAGGCATAAATAATAAAAAAAATTCTTCTGCTCTTTAATAATGCAGTATACCAAGGAGTGAGGGTTGAATGGTTTTTTTTGCACACTTAGTACATTCACAGATGGGTTTTCCTTATTTTCCACAGCTCTACAAAGAGGTACATAAAAGGAGACCACGACATCATCTCCTTCCCTTCTGACCACTCACCATTTAGGTAAGTCAGATACACTTGGAATTTCCAAAACGTCTATTTTTCGCAAACTGCTCCCATAGCTAGGTTGTCCTGATGTCTGGATCTGATAGCATGAGCTAAAGAACCAGGACATGAGCTTGAGGTCAGTAGCAAAGGGGCGGGGCAGAGAACATTGTGTAATCAAAGTCAAAACGTTTCATGCGACCGTATCAATTCCAAAGATATTTTCCCCAGAAATTGTTTGACATGATTCAAAACTGCAAGGGCCTATTTTGTTGGGAGTGTCCTGGTTTATTGCCCTCTGATTAATTCTAATATTATAGCTAATAACAGAGTTCTACATTATCAAAGCAAAAATGTTTCAATGAGGTGTTTCCAAACTGAAATTATTTGGCATTTCTGTTCTGCGGAAAAAATATGACATTTCAATTTTTCCATCCCAATTTGGGACCAAACACTTGCCAGAAATGCCATTTGTGACCAGCTCTCGTACCAAGCAATTCTATTCCAATCAGCAGCAGATCCTGAACGAGGGACTTGCAGAGCAGAAAGCATGGGCTCCTATCTCCTGAGCTAGAAGACCCACTGCCTAGCAGCCCCATAGACCTATATATGTGGCCTAACCAGTAAAGCTGGACATGGTGTTAACGTTGGCCAGTCAATCTACCAAGCCAAAACCATTCATGGAACTAATTCAGTGCTAGACTGTGGTAAGGGTGTAGACACTGCCCAGAGCAGAGCTGGACTCAGTATTACTTTAGTCTCTGGTGCCTCCTGGCTGGCTAGGTGAGTGGGGAAAGTCATACCCGGCACAGAGCATTTTCCCCTCTGTGTTGGCCAACGTGTTTGATGAGGCAGAGTCAAAGCTCCACTGCTCCCTGCCCTTGCCAAGCCGATCGCTGCCCACTGGCAAAGGAAGGGCAGTAGAAGACTGATGACAACACCAACAGGCTGCACAGGAGAAAAAGAGGGAGCTTTATGCCCCCCCCCCCCGTGCCGATGCATGTGGAGGGGCAGCATCTCCGTGAATAAAAGACAAAAACCGAAACAGCTGTGAGCTGATTGTGAACAGTCTGCAAACAGAAAGAGAAGGTGACTTAATTGTCTTTCTAGCCCAATGAATAGATTGGTAGCAAACAGTACACGTTAACCAGACCCTGCCAAAAGCATTGACCCAGCAACTACTGATTTAGGAGGAAATCTATATCTATTTTAATCCCAACAGTAGAGCCATCCATTGCAGTCCCAGGAATCGCTGAATAGCAGCAGCTAACACAACTGGCAATATAAACCTGTTTCACTGCCCTATATTCCTGAGATCCCATGGCGTTCTGTGTGTTTGTTTCTTAGGTCCGATTAGCCACCAGACCAAGAAATCAGCCTTGTGGAAGGATCTTCCCACAGCTCTCTAGTGGATCTAGTCACATCTGACAACGATCAAAGGATTCCTCAATGAAACTGAATTGTACTAAGTGTTAATTGCTCCCCAGCTATTGTCATGACAAGGTCTAGTGAAACATCCAACCTCTGTGACTAATGAGGTCAGCACGCCCTGTTAAAAATGGATTCGTTTCGACCCTTTACGCCGCTGTTTTAGTGTTGTCTGTGGGCTGCTTCTCTGGCACCAGAGTTTCTGTACGTTCTCATAAATGACAATAAAGCCGTGGTAAATGAAGCCTTTTGTTTTCCCCAAGCCAAGATCTGCCATATTTTAGAGAAAGTCATCCTGATCATTTTCCAATTCGCACCATTAGTGAAAAAAAAAAATCTACCAAACAGCATCCAAGGGCCCAAGATATTTAAGGTTCCAACTCACAAACACACTGAAGCATGTGCTAAACATTAACATAGGCCTGTGTCAGAAAGGAGTTTGCTCCGAGACATCCACCGCTCTGTAGAACAGCTGGGGTTCTGGTCTGTGACGGGTGCTTCATATAATGCAAACAGGACAAGGCTGGCAGTTCTAAATGTAACTCAGCCTGTTGGACTCAGATTAGCAAGGACACCTGCAGTTAGAGGAGATTAAATAGCCAGGCCTTGCTCTTATACAAGATGACTTTTCACCCAAAGCACTTGACAGAGGAGGTAAGTATCATCATCTCTATTGGGAAACTGAGGCAGGTTGAGTTACCCACGATTACCCAACAGCCTAGCCAGGAATAGAACATGGTTCTCGGGGATCCCTGTGCCAGGTTCTAGCCACAAAACCAGGGCTGTGCTCTGCCCTAAAGCCACTGTTTGAGCACAGTCTTAACTTTAAGCAGCTGCTTGAGTCCCATGGGATTTCAGCAAGCACTTCGCCAAGTCAAGGCATTAGCTCAATCCGGACATCTCTTTGGACTTCACTGGGGCCAGGGACATGGGGCCAAAAGTGGAGCACAGCGGTTTGCTTTATGCATTTCAAAGCCAATTTAGTTGTTCCTATTTCCACCCCCATCCCAGGGTACACTCACCCCAGATAGCACCTCCTCCTGGCCACTCTGGGGATTAGCTCTTCCCAGGTCCAAGGCCCCATTCCACTGCTCGTGGCATTCCCTGCTGCTGACTCCGCCGGTTCCCTCTTCAGGACTCGATCCTCCAGCCAGGTCACTATGAGTTTCCCCTTCCAGGGGACCAAAGTCTTTTCTTACCAGCCATCTTCTCATTCACAACCCCTAGGGTGCCACTTCCCCAGGGCTGGTAGGAGAGCCCAGGCTCACTCTCTGCTCCAGGTTCCAGGCCAGGGACCCTATGACTGGCAACTCTAGGATCCTGCTGCTCTTTTCCTGGACTTCCTCCTACAGCATCTGGCTTCCCCCTTCTCTAGGTGCTTCTGCTCCAGCTCCCACCTCTCAGGATGTAACTGCAAATCACTCAGTTCTTCCACACCGCCTAACTCCCAGGGAATAACTGCAGGCACCTTCCCTGCAGCCCCTTTCTTCTGCTAGCCTTTTCCTTCTCAGCTGAGCACCCTCAGCCTTACTTTGGCCACCTAATTCCCCTCAGCTGTGGCCTTGGCTGGTTAACTGGCCCTTCTCAGCCTCATTAACCCCTTCCAGGCACAGGTGCTGCCGCACCCCCTGGTTTGACAGGGTTTCCATCCTATCCAGGGTTTACAGTTTGGTCTAATGGCTCTCAGCACCCCCACTATACAAATTGTTCCAGCACCCTTGCTTCCAGGTTATTGTGGGGTGAACACCCCCCACACACTCACAAAAACCAGTTGCTTCTGCATTAGGGTTTGGAGAACTGTTAGTTGTTTGGTAGCACAGAAAGGAGCTGGCAAAGAAAGGAGATTCTCATCACTGAATCTTGACGTGATTAAAGGTGGCTCGTCCCTTTCTGAAGGGGAGGGAAAAGAAGGGAATCTAAAATTGAAATAAAATGCCTCTCCTGGGCGGCTCCATAGAATAAAAAGCAGGAATGTTGCTATTAGAACTCAACAGCCATGCTCTGTAGCTGTCATCAGCACATTTGTGGATTCCAGCTTCTTCTTTTGGTTTTAATCCATTAGAAGTTGGGCGAATTCGCTGCCATCTGAGAGTCAGGCATCCAACTCCCCAACAGGAGCCGGACTCCTTTCTTGCACTGCTGAGAAAACTTAAAGTGCATGGGGGAAGGTTAAGCCCGTTGAGAGGCTTCCTAAAGACATGGGTGAAAAGGTCACTCTGTGTCTATACTGGGGTGGCCAAGCTACAGCCCATGGGCCGGATCCAGGCTGCCAGCCATTTTAAGCCAGCCCTCGAGCTCCTGCTGGGGAGCGGGGTCTGGGACTTGCCCCACTCAGGCACTCCAGCTGGGGAGCAGGGTCAGGGGCTGCGCCATGCGGCTCCCAGAAGCTGCGGCATGGCCCCCCTCCAGCTCCTACGCACTCCAATGGCCCACTCCGGTGCGCCAATGGGAGCTGCAGGGGCAGTGCCTGCGGACGGTGCAGAGTGCAGAGCCGCCTGGCTGCACCTCCGTGTAAGAGCCGGAGAAGGGACATGCCACGGCTTCCGGGAGCTGCTTGAGGGAAGCGCCACTCAGAGCCTGCACCACTAGCCTCTCCCCACGCCCCAACTCCCTGCGCCAGCCCTGATCCCCCTCCCGCTCTCCAAACCCCTCGATCCCAGCCCGGAGCCCCCTCCTGCACCCTGAACTCCTCATTTCTGGCCCCACCCTCAGTCAGAGCCCTCACCCACTCCCGCACCCCAACCCCAATTTTGTGAGCATTCATGCCCCACCCGATGTGGCCCTGGGGCCAAAAAGTTTCCCCACCCCTGGTCTATACAGCAGGGTGCTGGGAAGCTGGGCACGAGAGGAAAAGGGGAAAACATGAATAAATCTTGTTAGAAAAGCTGGGAGAGCTGGGGAGGGTGTTGATGGAAATCGGTGAGGAGAGGCTGGCCTAGCCCATGGCATCAGATTAGTGTCTATGTCTCTTGCCATCTATTGTGCTACACGGACACTGCCCAATTTAGAATCAGCTCGTGGCTTCTTTCACTAACCCTGCCCAGCGCCCCTCCCCAAGCTAAATGACAAAAGATCTTGTCCCCTTTTGCAATAATTAGGGGCAAAGCTTTCTCACTACTGTTATGACACCCTTCCCCGCCACCGTCCTTTTTTCACCCCAAGTTATATACGCTCTTCCTACAGACACAATACATCAGCTACACTCTGCTGCGTCTCTTGTGCCCAGGAAAAATCAGCAAAACAGGCTGCATTCACGGTGCATTTTAATTTGGATCTCTGTTACAACCTTCAGGCCTTGACTCAGCAAGGTGTTTGCCCAGTGCTAAGCAAGCAAGTCATCCCCTGGATTTCAGCGACGCCTCACGAGCTTAAGGTTGATTTCCATGGGTTTGGTGTTTGCTTCTTGCTGAATAAAGGCCGAAGGCTGCAGAGTTTGGTGAGTAACGTGCAGCAAACGACATTTGTGGTGGATTTGGGTAAGGTTTTCAAAAGTGCCAAAGGGTAAAATTTTCAAAAGTGCCCACAGGCCAGATTTTCAAAGGTAACTAGCAGGATCAAAAGGCACCTAAATCTCATTCATTTCAACGGGTGCCAGGCTTTTGAAAACCCCATTAGGGACCCAAATACCTTTTAAAAGCTGGTCCTGAGGCTCTAGGAGTAGAACTGGGATGTATATTTTTTATCAAAATTTATTTTTGGTCCAAAAAATTGCAGATTCGGTGACACCAAAATATTTCACAAATTCGTATCAGTTTCACCAAATCGTTTTAGTTGGGAAAAAAAAATCCATGCTTAAGGGCTTATCTGGATCAGGGTCAGAGTGCACTGCCACCCCCAACCCCCCAGCAAAACTGAGCTCCTTGGTACAGTGTTTTTCCTCCACAAAACAGAAAAAAAAAAGTCGAACACACCTGTGGTTTCCTTTGGCTATGTCCTAGGGTGACCAGACGTCCCGATATTTCGCTCCACCAGCAGCACTCACCGTTTGGGGTTTTTTTCCCTTCTCGCTTTTTTTTTTTCGTTGCTGCTTCACCAGCAGCACTCGACTTTTGGGGGGGGGTTTCCCTTGCTGCTCCGCCGGCAGCACTCGGCTTTTTTTTAATTTATTTTTTGCTCCCCATGTGTCCCGATATTTTCTCCCTCTCATCTGGTCACCCTACTACGTCTGCAAAGCCACCCAGCACTGTTTACTCAGCGTTCCCTTCTCCCCCAACCCCTGCTGCTTCTTACTCAAAAATATATCTGAAAAGCCCCTTCAGATTCCCGCCACATCTCTCAACGTGCAGCGGCAGTCGAAAAAGCGAACAGAATGTTGGGAATCGTTAAGAAAGGGATAGATAATAAGACGGAAAATATCATGTGGCCTCTATATAAATCCATGATACGTCCACATCTTGAATACTGCACGCAGATGTGGTCACCCCATCTCAAAAAAAAATAAATTGGACTTGAGAAAGGTTCAGAAAAAAGCAACAAAAATGATTGGGGGTATGGAACGGCTGCTGCATGAGGAGAGATTAATAAGACTGGGAAGATTAATAAAAAGAAATGGAGGGATATGATAGAGGTCTATAAAATCTTGACTGGTGTGGAGTAAGTAAATAAGGAAGCGTTATTTATTCCTTCTCATAACACAAGAACTAGGGGTCACCCAATGAAATTAATAGGTAGCAGGTTAAAACAAAGGGAAGTATTTTTTCATACAACACACAGTCAGTCTGTGGAACTCTTTGCCAGAGGATGTTGTGAAGGCCAAGACTATAACAGGGATCAAAAAGAAACTAGATAAGTTCATGGAGGATAGGTCCATCAATGGCTATGTGCCAGGATGGCAGGGATGGTGTCCCTAGCCTCTGTTTGCTAGAAACTGGGAACGGGCGACAGGGGATGGATCACTTGATGATTCCCTGTTCTGTTCATTCCCTCTGAAGCACCTAGCATTGGCCACTGTCAGAAGAAAGGATAGTGGGCTAGATGGACCTTTGGTTTGACCCAGTCTGGCCAGTCTTATGTTCTCTCCAACAGCAGGATTTTTCTCTTTCAAATACATTGAAGGTGGCATTCAGAGTCAAACACATTTTTTTATTATTTTTTTCCATTATTTTCGATGAGCTACAGATCAATCAAAGACAGGCACAGTTCCGACTGTTGAGGTACCACAATCACCAAGCAACATTTCACAGACATGAACCACAGGACAACAACATTTTTTTTACATAACAAACCCAACCAAAACCCCCAACCCTGAAATAAAATCAATCAAATCACATGTCGGACTTTTAGCAAACAGTTTAATTTGTAAATAACACACAGTTCAATTCTGTTTTCCAGTTTTATTTACAACATGGAGTGTTTTCAAACTACATCATCTCTTACAACAAAATAAATATATTTCAGTATCTCTAGAAAGAAAATAAATTTCTCCATTTCTACATGTAGCGTACAAGGAGGAAAAAAATATACTAGAAAAAATGTGCCAGCACCTTTTAAAAATTTTTTCCTTCCTTGTTTAGGGAATATTATGCACATCATTTTAGCTACTATTTTCAATGGGACCGAAGGGAACTACGCATCAGATTCCCTTCGCGAAATTTGGTGCCTAACTCCTCCCAGTCTTCGTCATTCTCTGAACTAAAAACACCAGACAAATTAGACCCATCGGATTTACAGGGGACTATTCAAAAATGCCTCACAAGAGCGAGCAAAGACATGAACTTATGTGAATGTAAAAGAATCCACCCATTAGAAATCATCTCAATTTAAAACACCTTGAGGTGATGGTACGTTTTGCTCCAGGGGGACATTTTCAAAGGCACACATGGGAATTAGGAGCCTAATCTCTAGTTAAAGTCAAAGGAGTTAGGTACCAACCAGCCACATGTGCCTTTGAAAAACCTTTCCACAGTGTATTACAGCACTGCCAACCTTTAAATCACAAGAATTAAAATCATGAGATATTTTAAAATGAAAAATCTGGGGTGAGGGGGAGTCCTGCTGATTTTTTGAATGTTAGGGTTTTGTTTTGTTTTCCCTGCAACCACAAGAGCTAATTTTTTTTTTTAATAAAAGCTGAGATTTTCATGTCATCACCTGACTCCAGGAGCTGGGCCTTCAAATCAAAACACCAACATAACATTTGTGAGAATATCATGAGAGCTGGCAACACTGTGGGATTCTGACTTCATCATAGTGCCAAGGCAGAATGTAAGAATAATCTTTGAAGGAGAGCTATGAAATGGTTAGAGCGATGCTTGAAATGAATGAAAAAGAATTTATTTTAAAGGAAGGGAACGGCTAATAATGATGCACAGGTAGAGGGAGCAAATTTTCCCCTGAGATGCAAAGAGTTTCCATTTTCCTTAACGCGGAACTAATCCGAACTAGTTTTAGCAGGGTTTTTCATCTTCAGACGTTGGTGGAAGTATTACCTTCCAAGTCACCAAGATCATCTAGGTCTTTGACCTCTCTGGCTGAGACTGCTGTGTTGTGCTCTGTCCTGAATACACCAAATTATGTCTACACTGCAAAGAAAAACCCACAGTCTCAGAGCCCAGGTCAGTTGACTCAGGCTCCCAGGGATTAGGCTGTGGGGCTAAAAATAGCAGTGCGGGCTGGAGCCCCAGCTCCAAGACCATCCCACCCCACCAGGTTTCAGAGCCCCAGCTCCAGCCCAAGCAGGAATGTCTTCACTGCTATTTTTAGCCCTGTACACCTGAGTCAATTGACCCCACGTCAACATCCCCAAAGAGACACTAAGTGGTGTGAACACAACGGCCTGCTGGGTGATGCTACTATGAACCCCAGAACACGCACTTGTATTAGCTCTGCCTTCAGAACTGGTTGCAATTCAAGCTGCTGCTTCCGCCGCCGATGGTTTTATGGGGCTGGCAGCTGCATTTAAGAACAGAGGGGTTCTCTTTACCATAGAGCGTCCATCACCGTGGGTGGAACACAGTAATAAAGATTCCATGGTGCTAGGGTGACCAGATGTCCCGATTTTATAGGGACAGTCCCGATTTTTGGGTCTTTTTCTTATATAGACGCCTATTACCCCCACCCCTGTCCCGATGTTTCACATTTGCTGTCTGGTCACCCTACATGGTGCAGTTCCTGGAACCAGCCCCAGAGGAGCCCTGACTTTGGAGCTCACCTTGTTGGTATCAGGGGTTGTCAGGGTTAATCACAGGCTGCACTGTTCTTCAGCCAGCTACTCTGCCTTTCTTCTTTGTTTGCTAAGTTATCCTGTTGTTGGGATTTGTCACAGCGCTGCTTAGTGCTGCCCTCTAGGGGCAGCTTTGAGCACCTTGCTCGACGCACTTTGTTGCCGCAAAGAGTAGAACCGGGTAAAAATTGTTGACAGTTTTTGGGGGGTGAAAAAAATACAGATTTGGTGACCTCTAAACACTAATTTGTGAGGATTGGGGAAAAAACAACCTAAAAAACTCCCACCCCTCCTCCAAATTCCATTTGCAAGAAGACACACTTCGATTTTTCAACTTGAAATGACTTTTGGTGTCCGATTTTCCTTTCATTTGATTTTAAAATAATAAAAAGGCTCCAAATCTAACTGAATTTTTTCCCATTCACCGAAAAAAAAAATTGGGAAAAAAATCTTTCATTTCCTGAATCTGTGGTGGCAGTCGGTGTTCAATTTTTCAATAATTGCCAGAGACCTGAAAAAACTATTATAGCATCACAGAATCATGGAAGGGACCTCAGGAGGTCATCTCGTCCAGTCCCCTGTACTCAAGGCAGGACTAAGTAATCACTAGACTATTCCTGACAGAGGTTTTTCAAACCTGTTCTTAAAAATCTGTAAGGACAGAGATTCCACAACCTCCCTAGTTAATCTGTTCCAGTGCTTAACCACCCTGACAGTTAGGAAGTTTTTCCTAATGTCCAACCTAAACCTTCCTCGCTGCAATTTAAGCCCATTGCTTCTTGTCCCGTTCTCAGAGGATGAAGAGAACAATTTTTCACCCTCCTCCTTGTAACAACCTTTTATGCACAGCACCACCCCAGCGTCATGTCATGTCCCCATCTGCACATTCCTCAGCACAGCATCATGTTCCACAGCACAACATCCCCCATGCACCCCAGTACCTTCCCCAGCCCAGCCCCCCTGCCCCTGCATTCTCCACTAAGAGCAGTCTATCGCCAGGCCCCCATGAGGCCTTAGGCATGTACATAGAAGACTAGGCATAGCTGGGGGACTGGCCATTGACGTCTTTGCAGAGACACTGCCCTACATCCTTCGGGGAGCTGCACAATCCGACCGTGCTCAGCGGAAGGAGAAGGGGACTCGCACATTTCTATTTGTTATCAATCTAGTGTGAAATCAGTGATGGGCCAGATTCTCCATCATTGACACCAGTGCCCAGAGTAAAATGCAAGACTCTAAAACACATGAGGCCAACCAGAATAGCAGCCCTTCGCATTGGTATAAATGACTGCACAAGACAGCAGAGAACCAAGGTCCAGTGCCTTCCTATGGGATGTTTTTAGCTGACGGATTACAAAGTAATTAGATTCTTTGGTGTTTGCAACCTGCTTCTGCATGTCCTGTTCTAGAAACAGGTCAGCTATCTAGTCATTACCGTTAGGTAACGAGTCAACCAATCATGATACGTGGTAGGAAACAGAGGCATGCTCAAAACATAGGCAACAAAGATGTCAGCTAAACATTGACATTGATCTTTGGAATCTTTGGTGTTTTCCTTAAAGCTCCTGCTCCTGGAGTCATGTTGTTATGCAAGAACCTCAGCTTTCATAAAACAAAAAAAGCTTCTAGTCTTCGTGGTTGCAGAGAAAAACTTGAAATTATGACCTGAGAGCACCCTATAGGCTCAGAAACGAAGGCAAAATGAACCCAAAATGTGATTGTTTTTTCCCCCCATGTGTTAGTTTTTGGTTTTCTTAATCTCATGATTTCTGAACAGTTTGGGGATTGGCCATACTGGTTAAAAGTAGGCCGCTTTTAAAGATACAGCCAGCTCTCCCTGAGTAATGTCATCACTTTCAACCACTCCATAGTGTTATCATTTTTAAAGTAAAAAAACAAAAATTTGTTGCTAAAGTCACTTAAAGGGACCCAGTAGTTATTTTTTCTAGAAAGCATATGGAAGTAAGTGTTCTCCTGTCCAGTAGAAACAATTGTAACCATTGCATAAACAAGCCATTTTATTATTTAACAGAACTAATATTTCTTTTTAAAATGGCAGGAAAATCCTGGATTTTCTCCATGCTTTTCTCCGTGCTATATTTGGTCAGCGGGAGCAAACAATCGAACTCGTTTGAACACAGAGCTTGATACGTTTATGAATAGAGTTATATGATGGGGTGACCGGAGGCTGGATTATATCATTATGTGGAATAATGATATAAACGATTATATGCGATAACAGGAGACTGGACTCAATGAACCCTTCCGGCCTATTTAATGAGGGAGAGGATATGCTTGTTTCAGACACTGACGGGTCAGCTATTGCAGGTCCGAAACCTACAAGTGCTGCTGGATCTGAATGCAAAGAACCCGCCCTCCTCCTCAGCTCAAAGGCTGTAGCTGACTCTAACCACTCGAGGGACACAGGCAGCCTCGCTGCGCAAGGACGGGTTACACTGGCACAGGCGTCCAGGATAAACTAGCATGTTATATTAATGCAGCCACGCTGCCATGAGTTCTGTGCAGACACAACCGGGCAGGAGTGAGAATAAAACCCAAGCTGTCTGTTCTTATCCGGGAAGCGAAAGCAGAGCTGGAACAAGAGGCCTGACCTTTTCCTTCCTCAAGCTGACACGTTTTCAGCTCCCAGGGCTGTTGACCTGAAGGTCCCTCCCCACCAGTGGTCATTAGCAGAGAAGACGACTAGAAATTCCTCTGTGCTTCAGTGGGCCCTTGGTGGATGACTGGGTCAGGAACCCCACCCCTGCATCAGCCTGAGTTATGCAGCAGGAGGCCAGACTGGGAATCAAAATGGACCCTTCTTGTCTATCAATCTATGAATTCTGGGCTGGGGGAGATTCCCAGCTTTTGACAAGGGGCCTTAGATCTCTCAGACCCTAGTCCTTACTGCGGCAGCCCTATAGTTTGCGGGATTAAGTCAAGCCTATTAGCATCTTTATCATTCAACAACTGAAGGGAGGGCATTATGCAAGTGCACGAAGGAACCAGGCAGCCCTTGCCGATGGGGGCAGCCGGTAAATATATGGCCGACATCTTCTTATCGGTCACAGTAGCAAAGGTGGGAGTCACGAAGGGCGTGATGCAGCCACGTTCCCAATGTAGACCCTGTAAGGCCCCTGCTTCATCAGGGGAAACCAAAGCTGCAACCAGCAGGCCAACTCTTTTAGATCCTGGCCAGCATGGACTTTCAAGCTGCAGCCAGGCATAAGAGCTACTGCAGGTTCCTAGCTGTAACTGCTATAGGTAGTGGGTGTGAGAGAACAGGGACTAGTAAACGGTATTCTAAGTCAGTTTGCTACCCCAGTTCATCACTCCTGCGCGGGGAACTTCCTTTCCTGCCCCGCCTCCCCCACGCATGTATCACATCTACCATCTGCAGAAGTTTTCTGGGTTCCCTCACCATCTTTTCTCATGATCTGTTTGTATTTTCATAAAAGCAGCAAAGAACCCTGTGGCACCTTATAGACTAACAGACGTTTTGCAGCATGAGCTTTCGTGGGTGAATACCCACTTCTTCGGATGCAAGAAGAAGTGGGTATTCACCCACGAAAGCTCATGCTGCAAAACATCTGTTAGTCTATAAGGTGCCACAGGATTCTTTGCTGCTTTTACAGATCCAGACTAACACGGCTACCCCTCTGATACTTGTATTTTCATGATCCCCACTCACCCGCCAAACTTACTGGCTGCGAGCTAGGAACTTTTTCCTCACATCCGTCTGTTCTTAGGTCATTGGGCTACTCTGAATTGATCATGCTAGCCTTGGAGAAAAATCAATTTTCGCAGAAACAGTAGTCCTAGAAAAAAATCCTTTCCAAAGCTTTCACGCCACCAGCTGTGGACAGTCCGATATAAACTAGAGGCGGATAAAAGACCGTTCTAGAGTTTCCATCTCACAAGGATAGGTGTAAAGATCAAGGGGTTACAACAAAGCTCTACTGTGATGCAAGAAAACGATATAAAGCGCAGGCCCAAAAATACTACCCAACGGATTCCTCTTCAACCAAATCTGCTGGGGTAGCAAAAATAATTCAATCATCCCCCTGACCACCCTCCGTTCTTATGTTCAATTTAGAAGATCTGATTCTGATCTCACTTCCACCCAGGGGCGACTCTAGCTTTTTTGACGCCCCAAGCACGGCAGGCAGGCTGCCTTTGGGAGGTCCCCGGTCCCGCGGCTTCGGCTGCTTGCCTGCGGGAGGTCCACCGGTCCCGCGGCTTCGTCGGCTTGCCTGCGGGAGGTCCGCCGGTCCCGCGGCTTCGGCGTACCCGCCGCCGAATTGCCGCCAAATCCATGGGACCAGCGGGCCTTCCACAGGCAAGCCATCAAAGGCTGCCTGACTCCCGCTCTCGCAGGGACCAGCAGGACGCCCCCCGTGGCTGCCACCCCAGGCACGCGCTTGGAGCGCTGGTGCCTGGAGCCGCCACTGCTTCCACCATTCAGATGCCAGCATAATGATGGTGTTACGCCCGATTTACACCAGCAAGGCTGGAATGAGTCTCGGCCCCTGTGTAATGCTTAGTAATATAGTAAATCAGGCAACTGTATTCAGAGAAGAAACTACCACTGAGACTATTCCTTTAAGAGAATGAGAGATGTACATTGACATAATGGATGCTGAAAAAGCAATTTACAAAGCAAATAAATCAAAGTCCACTCATTTTATAAACCGAGCCTCCACATCCAGCCCTCTGGATGATCATAATCAGTCAGCTCAATAATTCTGGAAGGAACAAATGAATGCATTTGAAAAGAAAGGAGATATATGTTTGGAGTGAGTTTCACTGCAGGCGTTAGCATTTACAGTAAACAATCAAGTACTGTTCGGGTGAGTGCTACCATAACACCTATCCACGCTGCAGGACAGGCGGTAAGCTTGGAAAGCTCCTGATCATAGACTAGTCAGATTTGCTTGCAATAAGCATAAAAGATTCCACCAATCGAGAAATCCGTGTGCTTTTAAAAAAACACAGGCCCTGATCTTGAAACTCTAACCTTTGGGGACGCTCTTCTTGAATTCGATGGGAACTGAATTTTGGCTGAGTAAGAAAAGCAGAATGAAGCCCTGATTCAGCAAGGTCTGTAAGCACCTGGTTGAATTATAAGCATCTGAGTCGGCCCATGAGAGTCAACAGGTGAGATCCTGAGTTGTGCCTCTAAGCGGCACAGCACAGAGGAGGGTGGCGCCTTTCTGAGCCTGGGCTGCACCAGGAACTACGGTGACCCCTGCTGTGATTTAGAAACCTCTGTGGGCCGGTCAAAGGAGGAATAGCTCAGTGGTTTGAGCATTGGCCTGCTAAACCCAGGGTTGTGAGCAGGGCTAGCGCTTCCACTAGGCGACCCTAGGCGGTCGCCTAGGGCGGCAGGATTTGCAGGGCGGCATTTTGCCGCCCTCGGCCGAAATTCGGCAGCAGGGGGGTCCTTCCGCTCCAGGTCTTCGGTGGAAATTCGGCGGCAGGTCCCGGAGCGAGTGAAGGACCCACCACCAAAGTGCCCCAAAGACTTGGCACGGAAGGACCCCCCACCGCCGAATGCTCAGAGGAGGAGCGCTGCCACCTAGGGCTGCAAAAACCCTGGCGCTGCTTCTGGTTGTGAGTTCAATCCTTGAGGGAGCCACTTAGGGATCTGGGGCAACATCAGTACTTGGTCCTGCTAGTGAAGGCAGTGGGCTGGACTCGATGATCCTTCGGGGTCCCTTCCAGCTCTATGAGCTAGGTACATCTCCATATATTTATTATAAAGTCACGGCAGCCTCCCAGGGCTGACCTATAGGCCATGGCATTGACTGGAATCGCTGCACCCTCTGACACAGCCTTCACAGCTCTGGTATGCCTTCTACCGCAGAGATGTACGGAGGGTTCCTCAGAGGACAGCCTTATGGTGCTGCTGGTGGAACCCATCCCAGCTGGATCTGGAGCTTCTACTGCTCCAGCTGAACGGGAGGGAGAGTTCTGCCCCAGACAAGGATGAAGGACTGGACGACCCCTCAAGATCCCTTCCAGCTTTATGATTCCCTCATGCACAGAACTAAATGTATTTAAAGTTATGTGCCTAAGTGCTTTGCTGTTCGCGGACCTCAGATGAACACTGATTTCTAAAAGTGATTCGATAACTGATCTGATTGTGATACTCTGCCAAGTGGTATAACAAAGAGACAGTCTCCAGACTATGATACAGCTAGACAATGTGACAGTCGTCTGACAGCTCTTGTTTTCAGATGACGTATTAATTAGTTTTGCCTCTTTCCGCCCAAGAAGCGAGCACCACGAGATTGCAGTTTTCTCCAACTCGTGCATGGTTAGAAGCTATTCGCTGAAGAGCTGATGTGAATAAATCTTGGGCTGACATTCGCACAGGAGCGCATCATTGCGGCATCCAAGCTATTCTGATTGGCCTCTGAGGTCGCAACTAATGTTTCTGTCCCATTATGGGACGCAGGGGCGGCTCCAGGCCCCAGCATGCCAAGCGCGTGCTTGGGGCGGCATGCCGCGTGGGGCGCTCTGCCGGTCGCCGGGAGCGCGGCAGGCGGCTCCAGTGGACCTCCCGCAGGCGTGCCTGTGGAGGGTCCGCTAGCCCTGCAGCTTCGGTGGAGCATCCGCAGGCATGACTGCAGGAGGTCCACCGGAGCCGCGGGACCAGCCGACCCTCCGCAGGCACGTCTGCAGGAGGTCCACCGGAGCCGTGGGACCGGCGACCGGCAGAGTGCCCCCCGCGGCGTGCCGCCGTGCTTGGAGCGGCGAAATTGCTAGAGCCGCCCCTGATGGGACGAGGGTGACTCTTCGGAGAAGGCTTATGCCGTGAATACTCACCATTATGAATCATCTGCAATATTCCCTGTTCCCATTGCGCAGCATGAGTTAACAGGCACCGATTCAGCAAAGTGCTCAGGCACACGCTCAGGCAAAGCAGGTGAACAAGCAAGAAAGAAGCATTGTCTAATGGACAGACCACAGGACTGGGCCATAGGTCCGTCCATCCTTTCCAATCTGGGGGGGGAAGGAAGGTACTGGGGGGTGAGGGAGAAAGGAGACACCCAAAGCCCCTGACATGGAGCAGGAAGAATGCGGGACACTGGCATAGGGGGAGGGGAAAAGGGGGTACACAGAGCCCCAGGCATAGGGGAAAGGAGGAAATGGGGTTACACAGAGCCCCAGGCATGTGGGTTGAATGGGGGTCTCGTATGAGGGGCTGGGGGACGGAGTACACAAAGCCCCTGGCACAGAGGGTTTAATGGAGGATCCTGGTCTGGAGGGGGAAGGGGGGTATGTGGATACACAAAACTCCTAGCATGAGGGAGGTGGGGGTTGCAGGGACTCCCTAAAAGAGAGAGGGTTGGGAGGGGGTACTCGGGGAGCTTGTGGGGGAGGAATGAAGAGATGCAAGGACCCCGAGTGTGCGCACGGAGCTCGGCCGACAGAAGCAGCAATGCCTGCATGACCCTCCTGTCCAGACAGTCTGCAAGCTCTTTGGGGCAGGGAGAGTCTTTCAGCACAATGGAGCCCCGATCTTAGTCAGCGCCACTTAGGGGCTACCATAACACACAGGACTAATTTACATAATCAGCAGAGCTTTTAATTTTAAGCAAGTTCCATTAACTTTCACGGGACTTAGAATGATAGAATATCAGGGTTGGAAGGGACCTCAGGAGGTCATCTAGTCCAAACCCCTGCTCAAAGCAGGACCAACACCAACTCAATCAAGAATGTGCTTACGGCCCAGATTTTTAAAGGTATTTAGAGGCGTCGCTGTGCTCAGCTGTGCAATGCCAAACTGATTTAGGAGCTCAAGTATCATTGCCAAAAGGGATTTAGGCACTTAGAAACCTCAATCCCGCCGACCGTCCACTCTAAATTAGGCATTGCACGGCTGAGCACAGACGGCACGCTTTGCTGAGTCCAGGCCTTAGGCGCCAGAACGTGTGCAAAATTGCAAAAACTAGAATGAGCGTGCACTGAAAAACCAGTCTGCAGCTTTGGTCCAGATCTGCTGAAGATATTCCCATTACACTGGCCCGCCGTGGACTGTCCCTAGATGGACCTGTGACAACTATTAAAATACACACAAACTCACTGCAGAAACTTAACTGAGAACCCAACCAACCCAATAGCCAGCTAGGGAAGAACAGTATATGGACGGTGGCCCAGAAAGACCAGAAAAATTAATTTTGTACATTCAGAGTTTATATTTTTAAAGGAAAATCGGATGGAAAATCTATACCGCTCAATGGGTGTGTGGTAGCAATCTCTCTACCACGAAGAGAACAGAACACACGTGCGCACACAGAGAGAGAGAGGCTTAACAACACTGAACTGTCATCGATTGCAATGGCCACCTCAGCTTGCTGGTCTGAAGAGAATAAACGCCCACTGAAGCACACCAAAGATCATTGAAAATGTCTGAATGGCTTTAATGTGAATCCAGTTACTTGAATGAAAAAAGTACCAGAGGAGAGCGGTGGGTTTTTTTTTTCCCCTTTCTCTGTTTTTAAGAGTATTTTCTCCCCGTGTCTGTACATCTTGGCTCATCCCTGAGTCATCTTCACATTCTCCTCCCCCGCCGCCAAAGTCAAGGTCCCTAAATGGAAAAAACTAAGCATAGAGAGACAGCCTCATTGGCAAGAGAAGGTAACATCTGCTGTCAGATGCTGAATCATTCCTGCCCATAGGAAAACCACAGGGGCGGGGCGGGGGGATTTCTGCCAGGGGCGACTTGTGGGAGGGGCACAAAGGGTCAAGTGACCCTCGCCAGGGTGAAGTGCCCCCAGCAGCCAGCCTGGGCTGGGGCGGGGCAGAGATGGAAGGGAAGGAGTGGAGCCAGAACCTCTCCTGAGACACTGCTTGGTGCAGTGAAGCAGCTGCCTGGGATAGTGCCTGGCTGCCCCAGGTCGAGCGAGCTGGAGCCGCCCCCCCCTCCCCATAGGCTCAGAGTTGGCTCCTGTCCCCAGAAGCTGAGCCTGGGCAGATCAGGTCTCAGAGAGAACCCCCAAGCTAGCTCAGTGTCTGACACACACACACGCTCACACCCATCCAGCTGGCACGCACACAGACACGTGCAGAGGAGGACCGTGGCTCAGTTAACTCACATCATGCCATCCTTTTACCTCTTGTCCTGGGATTTAGAGATTTTCTGTATTCATGCTGAGAGCTTTCCATACAGTTGTCTTAGGCATTTCGTCTGAGATGTTTATCTCTGAAGGATCGTCCCTGCAACAAATATTATAGGTGTTGTTCGCCGTGATCGCTATCGGCTCTGGTCCAGCAAAGCACTTAAGCACGTGCTTATCTTTAAGCAGGTGAAGAGTCTGAAGTCAACAAGACTGCCCGTGTGGTTAAAGTGAAGTCCGGGCTTAATGCCTTGCTGGATCATTGACCTTAGCAACCAACCCACACAAGTGCTGAGCATCTACTGGGTGCACTGGGAGTTCTGAGCTCCTAAACCATTCGTGGTGATAAAAACACTTCTGCACATCATTCTAAATGGGCTGGTGTCAATATGCCAGAATTGCAGCCAGCCGTTTGTTGAGAAAGCTGCTGTGCAAAATGTGCAGTCGAGAAAGCTTCTGTGCAAAAATGTGCAATCCCCGCACACCGTTTGCTTACAGTTTCATTACCCACTTAGCTAACTTGGGAGTCTTCAACACAAAGGACAAATGGATTGCTTCTTCGAACTGCGTTTGTCTGGGAGCACCAGAACGAGGGCAGGTCTTGACAGTGTTTGAAACAGTCTCTTAAAACTAGCACGAAGGAATGTCGGTTATGCTCGGAAGAAGCCGAGTCTGGAGTTTTTAATCCCATATAATGAGTTTCCAATAAGATTAAAAGCAGCAGATCAGCATCCAAGTGGTGAAGTGACGGCAACATCCTTTCAAGCAGAGGACCAGGGTGCAGGCTGCACGTCTTGGCTGCTGATGCTGCTAGTGCTGTTCATAACACCTGGGCTGACAGAGCCCAGGGGAGTAGTAGGTAGGATCCACAATAACATTACCTAGCTCACGCCTCATGCTTTCCCTCTGCAGATCTCACAGCTCTTGACAAAAGGAGATAATCACCATTACCCCATTTCCCAGATGGGGAATGGAATCAGTTGACCCAAGGTCAACCAGCAGGCCAATGGCAGAGCCAGGCGTAGAATTCAGGGCTCCCGCATCCCAAGTTCAGTGCCCTAACCATGAGCAGCACTTCCTCACAAAATTTAAAGGTACCTTAGTTTTCACATCCACCACCAGGTCTTGGCTTCAATAGGTTTTCCCATGAGGAAGGGGTGAGAAACCTCACGTCACTTTCATTTCAGGACATGTCAGCCACTTGATTCTGCCTAACGGGGGTTTCCAACAAGGATCAATGGGAAGTCTGGCTATTAAGACTCATGAAAATCCCCTTTCACACCCTTACCATTCTCCTTATGAATAAAGCTGATTGGAAAATAGTCAGCAACAGAGTTTTCTGTCAGAAAATGCCATTTTGGGAAAACTGAACTGTTTCGCAAAATCGTATAGATTTTTAGGGGGGAAAAATGGGGGTTGGAAATGCTGAAAGTTCCCATTTTGACATTTTCAGAACACAAAGTTGCCATTTTCATTTCAAAATTACTTTTTGTTTTGAAATTGACTTTATTTTAAAAACATTTTTAAAAATAAAAAAGTGTCAAAATTGAAACAAAACATTTTGACTGATCCAACACTATTATTTTTAAAATTTCATTTCACAAGTTTGGCATTTCGTCCCAATGAGGGCTGAAAAAAAATGTGAAATCTTGACATTTTTCACAGGATGGAAAATCTGTTTTCCAACCAATTCTATTTTATTAACACATCTGCTCTCACGAGCAGTTGTGAGGGAGGGGAGTGGAATCAGTTCATGTTAGGAACATCACCACAGATGTCTGGAGATTTCTCTCTACATATCTGCCTGGAGAGCGCAAAGCTGTGTAACAGCCTTTGTATTTATTGGTATATAAAGGACATTTAAATATGTGGCATTAGAAGGAAGTCAACCTGTTGTTTTTTTTATTGTTTAGATTATAATGACTAAGGCTTGGATGTTCAAAGTGCCCAAATCTCATTGAAATTCAACTCCCTTAGCCTGCTGTGAAAATGCCAGCCTAGATCACTAATGCTGAGAAAAGCCTGGATTGATGGAAATACAGCACATCCATGAAGATACTAGTGGAGCAAAGAATGTGACAACTAAATATTCATGCTGGGGGATTTCCTTAGTGAGTTGTACCTGAAATTGTTATTTCGTCCTGGAACAGTCAAATATTTCGTGTTCCCCAATGGTAACTGCATGACATTTGCTTCAGCGGCTTCGATCATTTTCTGAGACTCCTGTTTTAAAAAAAAACAAAACAAGTTCTCTCTCTGTTGAGGAAGAAATTAAGGGCAGTCTCACTTGGTTAATTCTGCTGGCGAGGGTACAGATGAAGTAGAGCCGTGAGAGCAAAAGCTGTTGGATCTTCTGCTCCAAGTGCAAGTGGATTTTTTTTTGACCTTGCCTTCTCTGACATAAATAAATAGCAACATGTATATTTAAAAAAAACCCACCTAACCCAAACAAAACACTCCACGGAACACACAGGATGAGAGACTGAAGCACACATTGTTATGTAAAGCCTCCGCTCAATCTAGTAGAATGCGATTGTAAGATTTGTAACTTTTCAGTCATTGCTAGTATGGTCATTAAGTTCTGTAACCTTTTGCAAACTTTGTAACTTTAGTTATTGTTAGTATCGCCTTTTAAGTTTTGTAACTTTTGCAAGCGTTGTAACCTTTTCAGTTACCACTTGTATAAACCTCCAAGCTTTGCAATATTCCATCACGCAGTCAGAGAGAGTGTGAACAAGGGAGTGTGTGGGGGAGATAAGGGAGTGTGAACAAGGGAGTGTATGTGGGACTGGGCAGAGAGGAACTGCAAGGAGAATAGCGCCCAGAGACAGGAGTCAGCTCTGTCTGATGTAATCTGCCCTGAGAAGGCAATCATGGGGTGCTGTAAAGAGAAGAACAACTTGGTATGCCTGAAAGGAACGAGGGCTGGAAATGCCTCGGTGATGGACACAGAAGGGAAACTCAGCGTACGTGACAGGAGCTGCCCAGTTCCATAAAAGGAAGAAGGCACGCTCACAAGCCAGCTGCTTCTTGACCTGCTCGCCGGCCTGGATCCATGACCGCAGGTGGACACACCAGATCTACTATGCTTCGGCTTCTCGGCTTCCTCTGCTGTCTCCGGTAACTCTCCACCTGCGTGAGTGTGTGGGTGATGAGGGGATGAATGTGATGAATGTGTGCTTGCATGAATTAGCCCCATCCCTTTTCTGTTTGATCCAACAGCGGCATTTCATAAAAATATAAGTGTAACCCTGGGTTGGTTTCTAGGGAAACTGAGGTGACACACGTGACCAGACGTTAGCCACATCGCTTAATGCACGACTGGAAGGCACTGAGCTACGACAGTGATGTGTGTGGTACAAGAACCTGTCTAGTTTAGTACAGTAATACTCAGACTGAGACTCAGGAGCCATACGTGGCTCTTCAATGTGTCTCTTTGCAGCACATGATATTAAAACACTGCGTGATTTAACTATTATCCAATCTAAGCAGCAAAGAGTCCTGTGGCACCTTATAGACTAACAGATGTATTGGAGCATGAGCTTTCGTGGGTGAATCCCCACTTGGTCGGATGCATGTGTCTGTACTTGTGCAAGTTTCTTCATGAGGTTGATGGCATGCATCCGACGAAGTGGGTATTCACCCACGAAAGCTCATGCTCCAATACGTCTGTTAGTCTATAAGGTGCCACAGGACTCTTTGCTGCTTTTACAGATCCAGACTAACACGGCTCCCCCTCTGATACTATCCAATCTAAGTTATTCATGAATCAGGATCCTTTTGCTAGGTTATTAACCAATTGTACTTGGTCAATCATTTTGCTGATATATATGAATTCATACTACTGTGCTCTTCTGGGTAATGTTGATCATTAATTTGGTTCCTGAACCAGTGAGGTCTGGATATAACTGGTATAGTATATAGTATAGCATAGTTCTGGCCCACCTAGTGTGTTGTAGATCCTGCAATACATTTCAATTTCAATGCAACTGCATTTTCCAAAGGAAAAAATGGTTCCTTTGAAAATTACCAGCCCTGACCCTCCTGCTTCCAAATACATTACATTGCTCTTTATCTATGGTCCTCCAGCCACATTTCAGTCTATAAACAAAGGGTTATACTGGCAAGTGGAAGTGTTATGAGTTCATAGGTGCTGTCTGGCCCGGGACACTCCATGGATATTACCTCTTCTTCCTTGGCTTTATTTTTGGCATCATCCAGTTTTTTCTTCTTGCTTTCTGGCATGAGGTCATCGAGCCAGCTGAGCTCCCGCTTCGAGAAACAGAAATCCATGACTTGCCGGACAAAGACCAGAGCCAAGACCTACGTGGATACAAATGAACAGCTAATCAGTTCAAAGATGGCTCCGAGCCAATTTTCATATTAGAGTTCACCAGTGAAGTCGATTCGGGTATAAATGGGTGAAATGGACCAAGTTGATTATGGTTTCACTCAATTTTCAGATTCGGAACATCTTTTGTTTTCAGGTATGCATTAATCAACATTCTGCAAACACACTGGGCCCGATCCTCATGTACAGTGCTCAGGCGATGCACAGGGGCCTTGTCTTCATTAGGGAAAGGTGTGTTTTTAAAATGTGGTAAAATCCTAGTGTAGACAAGGCAAACTATCATTTTAGCTGGTTGAGTTCAACCCTGGACTCCTGCTCTGGGTTGTCCTCAATCAGCTAACCACAACTGCCTCGTTGATACGGGGATTTTGACCTGGTTAGTTCACACATGTTAAAAATACATCTTTTTTCCCAGTTTGGACATGGATGCAGAAGCAGGCCCAATACCTGTCCAGTTAACCTAGCAAGCATAACAAAAATGCTGCCCCAGCTCATTCCTAATGGCAGGCTTCAATGAGACCGCTCATGTGAGTAAGGGATATAGGCGAGGCCTTTAGGGATCTCTTCTCGTTTGCACCACACAAAAGAGCCTGAATAGGGAATTATATTGACACTCATTTTACTTTGGCATTGGAGGCCGTAGGGGAAATGAGACTAAGACCGACCCTTACTCGTTCTTGAACAAAACCGCCAATCACACCCTAAAGCAGATGACTGGTGTCTATTGATACAAACCATCCAGCTAGAAAAGAACAAGGGCTTTACCATCATGGGAAAGACGATGGCAGCAGGAGAAACTTTGATGGCCCAGAGTGAAACGAGGCACATCAGCTGGATCACGGTGAAGAGATGTACTTTTCGCAAGGGGACGTGCCGTAAGTAGATAAAGTCGGGCTGGTGTTTTGCTGGCATTCCAAACAGCTTCAGGCGATCGAAGAACTGAAAAGACCATGTACGGAAGAGGTGCTGATTACACAGGATTTCAAATGCTGGCCGAGATTTGCATTCAGTAGTTTAAGTTATTAACAGGAAGAGAAATGAAAGAGTCTCCTTTAAAATAACAAGCTAGTAGGCTGTTGAAAATTACCATATGCAAATCAGCATGAGTCTTTGTCCCCCCCCCCCCCCCCCCCCAGTGGCTAGATCACGTCTAGAGGTTTGTGATTCTACTACTGCCTATAAGCTCATGGGCCAGGTCCTTTAGTTCAAGGAGTAATAACACCACCATATAACTCTTATACAGCACTTTCCATCAGCAGATCTCAGAACACTTTACACATGGGGAAACCAAGGCACAGGGTGGGTAATGACTTGCCTCACATCATCCAGAAGGCCAGCGCCAGGAATAAAACCTGGGTCTTGGGAGTCCTAATTCAGTGCGCCATCCATTGCCACACTATCTAGCACACAGCCTTGCGTTACAAAATCACATACCTGAATTCCTCTGAGTGAAGAAACGCCCATGTAAAGGAACACCCCATAAAGCACCGGCATCGGGATAAACTGCAAAGAGAACGTAAGTATTAAAGATAAACCCATATACCGTAAACAATAGCCATCTATATAAGGCTCACCCATCGTTAAGGCTGACATTTCCCATGCTTCAGCTCTGTTTCGGAATGACTTTTGGGGGAAAGTTACATCAAAAACAGTTCGGTCATTTCCGAGAACGAGGTTAGAGGAAAGTAGGTTCTTTCGCCAATGTTCAAAAGTACTTATCTCAATGCTGCTGTACGCCGTGACATTAAAGAAAAGCCATCCCCATAGCTCACTGTGACTACATAGAAGGCTAGCATGCTTCATCTTAGCCCACAGGTGACATTTTGGGGTGAAAACTTGTAAGAAAGTCTGTGCAGCCACTATGGAACGGTTAGCCTTTACGAAAGCAGCACATGCTGGGAATCACAGTCAATTGTAACTGCAAGACCAGGAACTGGATGTGGTACTGGTCTGAATACTCTTGATTTCATCTAGTTTTAAAAACTAAAAAACGGATGAGCCTGGCTCTGGCTGGAAGAAAAAAGGAGTTTGTGGCACATGCTCATGTGCTCCAGGATGATGGCTTAGACTTGACCCGAGTCCAGACTCTGCCTCCATGTCTTCATTCAGTTTTAAATCAGTTCCATAGAGGGGAATCCACCCAGGCAGGCTTTCCCCTCCTCAGCACTCTGGGTCTTACGGCTTGCACACACATCCCCGTCATCGACACATGCACATGGGAGAGTTCCTGTGTGCAAAACCCACAGCCAGGCACATGAATCATAGAATATCATTGATTGCAAGGGACCTCAGGAGGTCATCTAGTCCAACCTCCTGCTCAAAGCAGGATCAATCCCCAGACAATTAAATTCACATGCACAAGTGGCATGGGCATGAAAAACACAGGCATAGAAATATACATGCACAAACAGAGGGCCCATTTGCACAACCTGGCTGTATGGGTCTGCCACTTTGTCCATTAACCTTCTTTAAGGGCATGTCTTCACTGCATAAAGCGATGTGTTCTTAATTCGGGTTAGCTCACTCAGGTTAAAATAGCAGCGAAGACACAGCAACTCGGCTTTTAACTCAGGTTAGTAGCTCAAGATAAAGTCTATGGGAAGACTGAGGTTGAACGCAAGCTACTAACATGAATTAACAGCTGAGTAGACATGTCTTCACTGCTGTTTTAACCAGGGTTAGCTAAATTAAGAACATACCTTTTTTTTTCCTTCAGTGAAGACATACTAAGATGGAAGCCAGTTCTGAGGAAGTGAGTAGGGTAAGCTGCCACCTCTTATGGTAATGCTCCTTGTAATATTTCTTATCACATTATCCCTGGAAATAGGAACCTGGGAGTTGCCAGACTGGATCAGACCTGAGGTCCATCTAATCGGTACCAGATGCACCAGAGGAAGTGCAAGAACCCAGCAATAGGCAAATGTGGGATAATCTGCCCTCCTCTGAAGTCTCACCTTAATAATTAATACATAGAGATTGGCTTAAACCCTGCAGCACAAGAATCTCTCTCTCTTTTTTCCCTTGAATTATCTGTTATAACTATAGATATTATTGTTATCCATATACATGTCCGATCCCTCTTTGAATCTTAAGTTCTTGGCCTCAGCAACATCATGTGGCAGTGAGTTCCACAGTCCAATCACAAATATAATATTTGTCCATATATTTATTGTCCCAATGAACTTTGGGTACTTTGTGTCCTGTTACCTTTAACACAGCAGTCATGAAGACGGAACAGCCCATAAGCACAAAGATCATGAGGCCAGTGACTCTTTGCTCTCGTATCCCAAGAAATTTTGGTTGTTCTCCAGGAGCTGAGCAGCCAGACTCTAGTTTAAGGCTGTTCACATGGGTGATGGATAGAACAGTTGCAGCGACAAACCAGGGCAGCCCCATCACGGAGCAAACACCAAGCATTATTGCTACCATCAGAAGGTCCAGGTGGTAGCCACATCCTTTCTGCAAGAGAACAGAATCCAGTGAGACAAGACATAAGCTTTACTCAAAGGGATGATCTTTGAAAACAGATTCATGGGTTGAAATCCTGGTTCATGTTAATGGCAGTTTTGCCACTGACTTCAATAGAGCCAGGATTTCACCCACAGATTTTAAGGCCGAAAGTTATGATTAGCTAGTCTAATCTCCTGCATAACATAGGCCATTTGCAGAATTTCACTCAGTTATTCCATGTCCTGAGGTTGAGCTGGAGCACAGATTTCAGAAACACAAACTAAACCTTGATGTACAATGCACAAGTTATGTTTTTTAATTAAATGCCATGTAACGATCTGAAAAGCACCAATATTAATACAAGAAATAAAGAAACTCTGAGTTATTTGTGCTCATAAGAATTCTTTCAGACACAGAGAATTTATCCAGAAAAGTTCCAGCAGGAAGATTTTATGCTTTAATAAAGCAACTTGGAAAACTAACATCTTTCAAGTCTATAATATTCAAGTCTCCAGTCATGTAGAAATTAACTTTTAAGTAGAGTTTGGTGGGAAAACATTTTAATTCTTGTTCTTGCAAAAAAATTGATAAAAATGAAAAACACTCAAGTTTGTTGACATTTTTCTTGAAAAACTGTCAAAAAATCTCTTAAAAACCAATTAAAAATTAGGCTTTTTTAATATGAAAACCTGGAATTTAACAGCAAAACCAGATTTTTTGTAGAAATTTCCATTTAATCAGAAATCTATTTTTCCATCAGAAAAATTTCGACCGGTTTTATTTTTAAGCAACTAAGAGGAAGCTATAGTATGAGTTGCTTTGTGGTGTGTCAAACTAATTAATTCCCCTGTCACCGATGGTAATACAAACCTCTCCTTGATATTTTGGTTTTAGGCTAATTTATTTGTTAGGAAGATTATTGGCCGAATTCTCTGTTGCTCTGCTCCATGTGTAGTCATTTAGGGCCTAATTCAGGAAAGCATCTTTATTTAGGACAGCAATTAAGCAATTGCTTAAAGTTAAGCATGTGCTTAAGTCAGAGCCTTGCAAAGTGAGTGCAAAGCTGATGTAAACTGCTACCATTCCGATGTGGAAGCATGTCACGCTCACTTGCCACGGGGGGTAAATGACACCAGGTTCAGAGTAATGGAGAATCAGGTCTCTTCATCCACTCCTAAAACACTCTTACCTTGAGTTTATGCTCCTTTCTGTTTATGATAACAGCAGTGATTTGCTGGTCCATGAATATCAAGATGGTGCAGAGGAGAGCTGGGATGAGAGCTGCTAACACCGTCCACCAGGGATTGGGTCCTATCGGGCTAATAATCCACCCACGGTCATCTCTTGTTGGCTACAGCAAAATACACACACACAGAGCATAATAAAAGCCATTTATTGAAGCAATTGTACCACCCATTCTCAGTCATCTTTCTATCTGTGTACTTATCCAGCTCCCATCTCCACAATACCCAAGGGCCTCACAGTCTTGAATGTATTTTCATCACAACACCCTTGCAAGTTAGGGCAGTGCTATTGGCCTCATTTTACAGATGAGGAACATGTTACTAAAGAGAATATTTTCTAAAGCTTTTAAAGGACTTAGGAGCCTGTGTCCCATTTTTTTTAAAGTAATTTATGCAAAGTAATTTACCCCGTTGATTAAGGCTCCTAAGGCCGAGATCCTTGAAGATATGCCTTACTCTCATTGATTTCAATGGGAGTGAAGTGCCTAAATATCTTTAAGGATCTAGGCCTAAGCACCTAAATCACTTCTAAAAACAGAACAACCCCCAAGCCACTCGGGTGCTTTTGAAAATTCCACCCTGAGAGTTGAAGAGGCTTTCCAAGGTCACCCAGGGATTCCGCGACAAAATCAGGAGAGTTCACAGCGCCTGAGTCCCACTCCTCCCTGTTCCAACCACTAGATCCCACAGCTAGGAATTGTATCCAGGAGTCCTGTCTCTCAGTTGCCCTTGGTTTAAGCACTCATTCATATTCCCCATCCAGAAATGGGAATGGAACCCAGGAGTCCTGACTACTAGTCTGTCATCCTCCATCCACTAAACCATACTGCCTTTCACAACATGCAGCTCATTTCAAAATGTCATTACAAATGTGGATTGTTCCGTGAACCCAAATCTGTTACATCCACTTGATTACCTTGAAGACACTGGGAACTTGTAGCTTTGGTGATGGGACTCCAATTAAGAAATCAAAAGTCACCATAGTGACGATAGTTAAGAAAACAGCAAAGTCACTTATCATGGCTCGTACCTGGTATGAGAAATTAAAGAAGCATTTGGCATTAGTAAGGCTGCAAGTTTGGCACGGAGGTCACGTGACTTTCTGGGACCTCCGTGACTTCTGCAGCGGCCGGTTTGGCTGGCCCAGGGCCAGCCGCACTGGCTGCTGCTGGGGTAGTCTCGGACCACACGCCCCCCAGCAGCAGCAGCAGGAGTTTGGGTGCATGTGGGAGCGGGCTAAGGGTTGGGGTTCGGGAGGGGGTGAGGGCTCTGTGCGGCATTTACCTTGGGGGGCTCCCCAGAAGCGGCGACATGTCCCTCCCTCAGCTCCTACCTCCACATGCAGCCTCTGCCCACAGGCACCGCCCTCGCAGCTCCCATTAGCTGTGGTTCCTCGCCAATGGGAGCTGCGGAGCCGGCGCTAGGGGCAGTGTGCGGAGCTAGGAACTGAGGGAAGGACATGTTACCACTTCTGGGGAGCCGCGAGGAGCAGGGTGGGAAGCCTGCCAGCCCTGCCAACCCCCCACCCAGTTCCAACAGGGGTTCCGGGGTGCACACTGTCACCCACCCCCCCAGCACCATTGGGGTCCCAGGCTGCTATCCCCTGAGTACTTGTGGTGCCCCCCAGACCACCCCCCCAAGCACCCGCAGTGTCCCCTGGCCACCCTCCCAAGCACCCACGGTACCCCCGGGCTGCCCCCCCATGAGCACCCACAGCACCCCTGAGCCTCCCCCCCATTAAGATTTAGTCAGGGATAGACAGTACAAGTCATGGACAGGTCACGGGCTGTGAATTTTCGTTTACTGCCCGTGACCCATTCATGACTTTTACTTAAAATACCCGTGATTAAAATGTAGCATTAGGCATTAGTAAACTGTCAAAACAAAGCAATAGACAGTACAGTCAAAGGCAAATGATCTTCCAATTAAAATTCTTTCCCTTTTTATTGTTAAACATGTTAATTTTTAGCAAACAACCTGATTCAAACATACTTTTTAATACAAGATTCTACCATTCAGAATTGTTTTTAAATCCCTGGATTCTTCCCTTTAGGAACATATCAATACCCACAGTCAGTTCCAATAGTTCTGTTACTTTATCCATATTACTGCATTCTCAATTTAGCAATATTGGTGTCAGTCCGAATTGTTCAGGTGCCTTGGAGTGAATGCAATGGGGTTTGTGGGCACTGGATAGATTTCACTGGACAAGGATCATTCTAAATATATCACATATATACCCTGATGTGCCGGAATCATGCCACGACATCTGCTTCAATACATGGAGAATTTGGTGAGATTTCCAATACCGCTGTTTGAAAAATGTTTTGGGGTTTTGTTTTTGTTTTTGCCCCCAGGGAAAATGTTGGTTGTCAGACAAAATATTTCAGGCAAAACCCAAAATATTTCAATTGGGAAATGCTGCCATGATGCTTCATGGGAGATGTAGTTCAGGTGCCTCAAGCTCTCATTCTCCTCTATAGGCTGGGCTCCCAGCTCAAACTACATCTCCCAAGATGCACTGATCTTCCCTCTTGTAAGGGGAGGCAGTGTATCATGGGAGTCCTGGGCCATAGTGCATGATGGGTGATGTAGTCTACCTGGGAAACTCAGACCATAGTGGAGGATGGGAACATGAGAGCAATGAACTATAGTTCTCATAAGGGACCATGGCAAAATTTATGACCAGTCCTAATTTCCTCTCAGCCTTGGAATTTATAGCAATATACACTAATGAGAGCTACCATGAAATACTGGTCTTTCAGGAGAGAGAGGGTTGGCAGTTAGCCACCATCTTCTACTTACTTTTGTTGGGAAATAGTGGCTGGTTTTAAACATCTTCAGTGCGCCGGACATGATGAAGGTGGTGAAGAAAAGAATGCAAGACCAGAAGAGGACATCTGGCGTGTAGGGGCCATGGTGCCCACAGGCGGGTCCAGTAAATTCTCCATGCATTTTCCGACATTCCTGGAGAAACAGGTAATCAAGACACCACCATAAACACACATGATACCCGTGATACACCACAAATGTGATGGTACATCTCAATAAAGTAGCTCTATAAAGATCTTAGTATCTGCATAGTCTGAAAACAGCATTCAGAGCTAAATCCTGCTATTCTTACATAGGCCAAACTCTCACTGACTACGATGCGCCTTTGGCTGACAGCATGTGGCTTTAATAGGTAGCAACGTGTAGGAATGATCAGAAGGGCTGTAATGATTCATGGATATTAACACCCTCTTGTTACAAGTGTTGGTTGCTAACTTTTTTCATTCATAGATTTGAAGGCATGAAGGGACAGTTAGATCATCTGGTAAGACCTCTGATCCTCTAACTCTGAACTTGACAGGAGTAAACTATTAGTTACTTAAAGTCTCCATCCTGCAAACACTTAACAGATGAGAGTCGTCACTTGGGGTCATGTTTTCAAAAGTGTTCATCACTCTACAGTTCCTGTCATGACACGTAGGACCAGATTTTCAAAACAGCTCAGCACACAATCTGCTGACTAGAGCTGGTCAGAAAATAGATTTTCTGTTTTGTGAAACATTTTTGAATGTTGAAAAAAAAAATCGTTCCAAATCATGACAAAAAATGAGATTCTTAAAAAAAATTTTGTGAGGGTCATTCAAAACATTCAATAAATTCGAAATGTTTTGTTTCAATTTTGAGCACTTTTAAAATGTATTTTTATTTTTTATACAAAATAAAATATGTTTCACAATGAAAAATAAATTTGAAACAAATAAAAAACAACCCTTTTGTTCCAAATATATCAAAATGGGACATTTCAATGTGTTAAATGTTTTTTTCTTTTTTTCTTTTTTTTCCAAAGTGAAATTTTACTGCAAATATAATTTCACAGAAAATTTAAGTTGCATCAAAGTGGAATTTTCAGACAGAAAAGTGTTTGGACAAAATTTTTCGGACCAGCTGTAGTGTTCACCTCTTTTGACAATCTCTTCCTAATCATTGGCATGCTTATGCCTTGTCACTTATTAACCTTGGGTAACCAAGACCTCATCTAGCATGACACTTACCTGAATCGTTGCACTAATGACATAATTTGTGCAAACATTGTAAGACGAGCTGTTTACTAATGGAAAAACAGTAATGGAAATGTAATGGAAAAACAGCTGAAGCCATTACAGTGCCCTGCCAAAGTGCACGTGATCTTAACAGAGTGGAAACGACACCGGCTTTATTTAAAAACTACCCCTTAAAAAAAATTTACTAATGCTTTACACATCACAAATGTCTAGCAGAATACGGGCTATATTGTGGTCACCCAGTAGGGTTCGCTCGAGTCCTGAAAGGGCAGGGAGTGCTCATGCACGAAGCTGCTGCAATCTGTCACCTAGTGCTTCAAGGAAATTGGGAGTCGGCAAAAAGAAACAACGTTGCTCCAGGTCCCACAGGAAGCTAGCTAGGAATCATCCCCTGCTAGCAGCAGCAGGCTACCGAGCCAACATTAGAGAAAGTGCAGGCTGTACAGCTACAGAACAGGTGTAGTCCCTGCTGCTCCGGAGCATGGGGCAGTGTTGCCAACTCTTATGATTTGATTGCAAGTCTTGTGATTATTTTTGCTCACGGTTTTTAAGCCTAGCTCATGATTTCAGAGGACTGGACTCACGACTGCTCACCATTTGGGGTTGGCTGTACGGGCACTATTCCTCCTGATGCATTATGCCTGCCCAGGGCAGTCATACTTTTCAGATTCGCTTGCTCAGGCAGGGCTTCTCCCGCCTCCTCTCCCAGCTCTGACCTGGCTCACAGAGTCAAATCCTCATAGGCGCAGGCTTAGACATTACCAGTAAAATGCATTTAAACTGGCAGCTACCAATGGAGATGCCTGTTCGCTGCACAGTGGCCGTCGAACAAGCATGGGGTAAGTTAGGGTGCATTAAGGAGGGAACAGGCAGCAGGTTTAGAGCAAACAAAAGGAAGTATTACTTTACACAATGCACAGTCAACCTGTGGAACTCGCTGCCAGGGGATGTTGTGAAGGCCAAAAGTGTAACGAGGCTCAAAACAGAATTAGATAATTAGATAAATTCATGAAGGATAGGTCCATCAGTGGCTATTAGCCAAGATGGTCAGGATGCAATCCCTAGCCTTTGACTGCCAGAAGCTGGGACAGAACAACAGGGACAGATCACTTGATGACTGCCTGTTCTGTTCATTCCCTCTGGGGCACCTGACATTGGCCACTTTCGGAAACCAGAATACAGGGCTAGAAGGACCATTGGTCTCACCCAGCATGGCCGTTCTTATGAATAGAGAACAAAACCCAACGTTGCACTGAACTGTAAATCAACGGCACATCCTCAGCTTAAACTGCGAGTGCTGCTTTCATCTAGCGAGACCTCACAGAAAAAGGAAGAGTTCAGGGAAGGCAGGAGAGGGATGGAAAGGAGGGTTAAATCAATGATAATGGTGGGAGGAGAAGTAAGTTCTCATGGAAAAACCCACAGGAAGCGATCGGGAGATTTTGGGAAAAGACCTCTATGTTCCACACGGGGTCCCCGATTCCATTAAGGGACTTAAGCACACACCTAGCTTTAAGCAGTTCCCCAACTCACATGCTTAAAGTTAGGCACATCCTTAAGCACATTACTGAATCCGAGTTCCAGGCTTGGCGTAATTAGGCCCCAAATCAGGAAAGCACCTGCGCACGTTCTTAACTTTAAGCAGGTGCTTATGTCACGCTGACGTCAATCAGACATAAGTGTGGACTTATAGAGACGAGCACAGGATGGCTTTCCTGAACAGAGATGCTTTCCTAAACCAGAGGCATAGGCAGGCTGCATTTACCACTTGGGGCTTTGCAGATGATCCCCCTCCCGCAGCCAAGAGAATGCTGGTCCCGAGCATTTAAACTAGGGCTGGTCAGGAAATTTCTGACAAAATGTTTTTCCATCAGAAAATGCCAACTCAACAAAACTGTAATTTTTTTGGTAGGAAGGGGTTAGTTCTGGCAACATTTTCAGAGAACCTGGGTGGGAAGTCTGGGGAGTGACCCCTGAATAGCCAGTGGCCTGGGGCACTCAGCTGAGTGATAGACAAAGCAAGGACTTGAACCTGTGTCTCCCACATGCTAATTAAGCAGCCTACCCACCAGGCTAGAGTCAGTCTCCCTCTGCCCCACTATTTTGTAGAGAAATGTTTTATTTATACAAAGTGCAGCTGCCCCAACAGAGATTCTGACTATATACTCCAGCTATTATGACACTCACCTGGAGACCCAGGTTCAAGTCTCTCCTCCATATAAGGTAGAACAGGTCTCCCAGAGGCCAGGTGAGTGCTCTAACCACCAAGCTATCCGGGGCAAGCCTTAGCCTCTCTCTCTCCTCTTGTATTCACAGGAAACGGTGAAAAGGTTTCCGTTTCATTGCACATCGCAGTGAAAACAAATGCTGAAACTTTGACATTTTTTGCCAAACAGAATTCCTGTTTCCCGTCCGGCTCTACTCTTAAACTCACAAGAATCTGAACTGCGTTATTTCTATTGCAGCAGTTCTAGTCCAGTTTGAGGCCTGGGATGACTTAGAGGCCTTAAGTAACAATTAGCAGCACGAAAAGGCCGAGCTAACATTAGCGGGAGTGTGACATGATGGTTATTTTGACCATGATGCCCTTTCGCTCCATTTTGATCTGTATAAGGTGACCAGACTGCAAGTGTGAAAAATCAGGACAGAGGGTGAGGGGTAATAGGCACCTTTAGAAGACAAAGCCCCAAATATCAGGATTGTCCCTATAAAATCTGGACATCTGGTCACCCTAGATCTGTAATATACCACAGATAAGAGCCCGGGGGCCCGTGCACTTACGCTAACAGTGAGGTTCGCCCACTCAATCGCAGAAGGGACAATCTTCCTGTCACTCCAGAACTGCAGGGTTTGATTGCTGGGATTGTCAGGAGCGGCACACTTACAGCTAAGAGCAAAAGAAAACACATTAGGGTTAAAGTATCAGAAGAGGGGAACTGTTATCAAAAAGGCTGAAAAACACTGTGCTAGATCACCTTCCTCTAAGCACGTGTTTAAACCGATTCTTATTCAGCAAGGTGCTGCAATCCTGCTGACGTCAAAGGGAATTAAACGTGCTTAAGTGCTTTGCTAAACAAGGAGGGGCTTAGGCGCATACTTTGCTGAATCAGCATCTTACTGTCCTGTTTGACAATAGTAGCTTTAGAAAAGGAAAAAAACAAACAAGATGAACTCACTAGTAGAAGGTCAGGTGGTCGAGCTGGCTGTGCATGTGGACGGGGTAGGTCGCCCCTAGCTTAATCAGTTTCTCTAGAGCTTCGTAGATGAAAATGATACAGATCAGAGAAGCAAATGCTTCTTCAGTAAAGCGAGTGATGTAGCGTACGAGGGAGCTGGAGTCTGTTGCCACAAGGACGATGCACAGGAAAGCGGTCCACAGTCCAATGCTGGTTCTCAGGGAAAGGTAGGAGAGTGAGTAGTCTCTGCAAAAAGGAGCCGGGGACAAGCGCCAAAGGTCAGAATAAGCCAACAGGTGCACAGTGAATGGCACAGGAAATTGGGAAGGATTTTATTCAGTCATTAAGACTCTTATGAGGACCAATTATATGCATCACTGCTCTCCAGGCGAACTACCACCAATCAAGGGTGTAGACCAGGCAGAGAAGAGCTCAAATCTATTATTATTATTATTATTATTATTAGCCTAGCAGCAGCCCAATTAAGCCAGGCACGGTACACATCTATATTAAAATTTCAGTCCTTGCCCTTAAGAGCTCACAGTCTTCAAACACACACATGCATAACATTAAGAATGTATAATCCTTAAATTCAGTGGGACTAGTTGCTATGGCTGGTAGGAAATTTTCCATCCAAAAAAAATTTTTTTTCCATTGATAGAAAAACTGGATTCCCAACAAATTATTTTTTTGATGAAAGTGTCTCCTTTCTGCAGAAAAACTAAATGCTTGGAAACCAAAATATTTCAGGAAAAAATGAAATATTTCTCTTTTTCAGTTTTCAAATTTCTACCCCAAAATCAATATTCTCTACAGGGGGGCTGGGTGCGGGGGAACCACTTTTCCATCAGCTCTATTAGTTATATGCTTAAAGTTATGCACGTGCATAAGTGTTTCCAGGATCCAGACCTAAAAGACAGGACATAAGAAGTGGAGGAGACAAGCATTTGGGGATGGGGGCTAGGAACTTGAGAATGTGCGTAACTTTAAGCATACGAGCGACACATTCATGGCTCATGAAAGTCAGTGTATTGTTCACCGTTCCGGTTTTTATTAAATCTACTCAAACTATTCCAGTCTTACACCATCACTCACGAAAGCAGCAATGTTTTATTTGCAAGGAGGAAATAAAACTGTATCTTACATTTGCTTTTTTTTTTTTTTAAATACACATTTTCCCTGTTGTTCTTTTAATCTGCCACCTGGCCATATGCATCAATTCTGTACATTCAAAGAGCACACAGCCTTACTTGCAGAACTTGAACAAAATCTTTTCAAACACCAACACCGGTCCAGTGCTTCCTAGGATAGTGAGGGGTTGTCCAGCGAACAGAGAGTACACAACTCCAGTCATCGAGGCACCAAATAAGGATTCTATTGCACTCTGAAGTTAAAAACAAACAAGCAGGCAACAGATAAATATTCCTCCATCTTTAAGTTTTGTACCTATTGGGTCTGAATCTCATTTACACTTAATCCACTTTACACTGTTCTGTCAGTGCATAAGGGTGGGCGTAAACTATATTCACACCATTTTAAGCTGAGTATATGCTGCCAGAGCGCTGTATAGGACCTTAATGGAGAATTCATGTGATTATTTTCAAAAGACACTAACATCTGGCTAGATTTTTAATGTGAATCTGGCACCTAAACCCCTTAGTTGGTTTGAAACTCCCAATTTGCATCTCTTTGCTTGCAATTTATATGACCAAACAGCAATAAGCATATGGGTGTAGTACTAAGGGACTTTAGTCGGTGACCAAGGAGTTCCTTCCCAGTCCTATATTCCTTTTGATGAAACTAAATATGCTGCCTCAGTTTTCCCATCTGTACAATGGAGATAATGATAATGCCCTCTTTTGTAAAGCGCTTTGAGAGCTACTGATGAAAAGAGCCAGATAAGAGTATTGTTTATGGATTGCAATGTATTGGATTTAGTGAATAAAATCTGCAAATGCCTCTTCCTTCCTTAAGATTTTATACTATTTTGGGGGTTCTGGACTCCAGCCCACGACTGCAAAATGCTGCCATATAAAAGAACACCTGCACAGGGCTGAATGAAAGTGGCGTGGGCTCATGGCACACTCTGGCCAACCTTTACATAAATACACAACCTGCGGGGGTGTGGGGAGATAGTAACACTGGCAAAGACAAGATGAGGAGTTGTCTGACGCAGCGCAATGGGAAATCAAATTACTAGAGACTTTGGACTCGTGCTCACAGCGGCTAGCCCCTGCTGCCCCTCCTATTGCAACAGCTACACTCAATTTTTAGCACACTAGCCCAAATGGCGCTAGCACGGATATACCGCCTCCAGCTAGAATCTACACCTCCAGCTCCAAATAAGTGTAGATGTACCCTGAGAGTTTTACACAGACACCCATCACCTTCCATCTATGCCTCCCGTCCTACCTATGGCAGGATCTTAATTTTAAATAGCAATCACTCCACCAGGTGAGTGTTATTCCCCTATCCAAACTGAGCGGGCTGCCCCCTGGAATAGCAGCTTTGAAAATGTAACATTGAAAGCTACGCTTTGTTAGCACGCCCGAAGCATAAGCAGCACACGCCATGGAAGTCCATGGGGCAGAGGCTTTGCGGATGTCAATTAATATAGTTGCACAAAATCAGTCAGTGTTGCCAACTCTCATGAGTTTATCACGAGCCTCGTGATATTTGGTGGGGTTTCTTAAAGCCCCAGCTCCCGGAGTCAAGTGATTACACCAGAATCAGAGCCCCCTAAAGGCTCAACTAGCAGAAGTCAAATCAATAGAACTCAAAACGTATTAGCAGCAGTGAAATTCAATGCCTATCGCTCTTGGTGTTCTCTGATGTAGCTTGTTCTCCTGGGAATCATACCTTATGCATTAGAAAAAAAAATACTCTTACTATTTGTCCATCGGTTGCTTCTCCAAGCAGCCCCCCAAAGGTAATCACGGGGGACATGCAGGCACAGTATAGGAAGAGGAAAGACGCCAAACACTGCAAGCTCAGAGCGTCCCTGAAGTCACTCCAGAACCAAGGAGCTTTTCGTTTCACATCCATGATCAAACCACCAAAGAGCCTGCCAAAAAGAAAAGAAAATGATATTTTTCCCCCCCTGTTGGAGACAACAATGGCAGATTTTCTTTTTTAAACAAGAGACAAGCAATGGTGTCTTGTAAATTCTCTGTGTTGCAAGTCACCCTACACCTTGCTCTGACACTATTCATAATGAAATGATGCCTCGCTCCAATGCTTTCCATCAGATCTTAAAGTGCTTTACACAGGAGGTAAGTGTAAATAATAAAATTATTATTATTTATTTGTGTTATCTTAGCATGTCAGAGCCCCTGTCGCGCAAGGTGCTGTAAAAACACAACAAAAAGACAGGTGACAGCCAACCAAAAACAAAAAAAATCCATTACTCGCAAAGCTCTAGGGTGAACTTTAAGGAGAGGCAGATGAATGTTAAATCTGGTCGCACTAACCTTCCCGTTCGTTCAAGTTCGGGTCCACTGTGCTGTTCTGGCTCAGTATGGCAAGCAGTGCCATTAGGGACACCTGGCATCTTCCTCTTGTCCTGTTAAAACAGAAACACAAGAGCGAGATCTTCGTGGTGTTCGCCTCTAGATCCCAGGTATCTGACTGCAAGACACTCTTCCGTGCTTAGTAGAATTAAACAGCCCCAAACTCCCGCTGCACAGATCAACCCCTACCTGCCTTTGAAGGTTGTACTAACAGATACACTTTGCACCAGGCACAAAAGATGAACACACACAGTTTATTTTTGACTGGATGGACACAGCTGGATCCAGAGCTGAGGGTCTCTCACACAGAACAGTGTTCCACCAGCCCCTCTCTTTGAAATCCAGCCTGGCCATCTCTGCTATCTAAGCACTTATATGGCCAACATTACTGTAGTATCCACATGTCTCACAGTCTTTAATGTATTTATCCTCACAACCCCTGTGTGAGCTAGTGAAGTGCTCTGATTAGGGCTTGACTTCCACAGCCTCCGTGACTTCTGCAGCAGCCAGTGTGGCTGACCCCAGGGCTGCCCAAGCAGCTGGCCCCGGGGACCACCAGAGCAACCACCCGAGCAGCGGTCCCAGGGGCGGCCAAAGCAGCCACAGCTTGATGGCTCCCGGCAGTGGTCCCAGGGCGGCCGGAGCAGCGGCTGGTCCTGGGACTTTATCCCTCTGGTGGCAGCCAGAGCAGCTGCTGGTCCCCCGGGGGGCTCCCCTCACGGTGGTGGCCAGAGCAGCCGCTGGCTACCCCTGGCAGTGGGCCCCCAGGGGCTCCCCCGTGCAGCTGGTGCTGTCTGCTCCTTCCTGGCAGCGACCCCCCCCCCCCCCACAAGATTCAATGAAGGATATTTATGGTATAAGTCATGGACAGGTCACAGGCCGTGATTTTTTGTTTCTCGTCCATGACTTTTACTAAAAATACGTAGCCTTAGCTATGATACCCATTTTAGAGATGGGAAAACTGAGCCAGAGAGAGGGGAAGTGACTTGCCCCAAGAGTGGGTGACAGTTGCCGAGCCATGAATAAAACCCAGGTCTCAAGTTCCATCCTGTGCTCTGTCCAGTATGACACACTGCTTCACAGGGGTCTCGTGTACAGTTCCTGCTCATACCTCCCCGTCAGCCATTCTAGTCTCTCTCTCATTCTGGAAGTGAAAAATGTTACCTACCTGGGAAGGGACATTTTTCGGTGGTTCAATTCTAATCGATGGATCCCATTCTCCAGGAGGCAATACCGTCACCTGATCCAGGAACTCATCAATACCAGCTACAAGGTCACCACGGTCTTTGGCTTTATAAGCAACGTCATGGAAAATCTGCAAATAAGAGAGTAAGGTTTAGGCATGTTTAGCATAGGAAGGGGAAACCCAGGCACAGAAAGATGGTGTGGCCTGCCCTTTGGAGGGTTAGACTAGATGACCCTTGCAGTCCCTTCTAACCCTATGATTCCATGTTGCACAGCAGGTCAGAGACCGAGCAGGGAACTAAAAACAGTTCTCCTGAATCCCAGTCGAGTGCTTTATCCACTAGATTGCACTGCCTCGCTTGAGTAATAACAAAAAGATAATAATAATGGGCCAGATTGTCAAGTGCTAGTTGACTAGAGCTGGTCAGAGAATGAGGTTTATTCCCAGAGAAAATTTCAAGAGCTCAGTGAAAAATTAAAAAAAAAAAAATTGATTCTGAAATGCCACTGATTTGCCTCATGGGAATTATAGTGTGGTTACCTCATGCTCCCATTGTCCTGTAAAAGCCAGGTTCTCTGGTCAGACTACATCTCCCATGATGCACCATGGCCTCCCCCTTGAACAGTCACTGTCCATGGTGCATCATGGGAGATGTAGTCTGCCTGGGGAACCCAGCACATTAGAGGAGAATGGGAGCCTGAGGTGCTTGAACTACAAGTCCCATGAGGCATTGGGGTGGCCTTTCAGAGTCAAAATATTTCAGAATTTGGCTGTTAAATTTCAGCTTTTAACTAAAATATTTCAACTTTCAGGCATTCAGTTTTTCAACGAAATCTCAGAATTTTCCACAGAACACGCTTTTTGCAAAACATTTTGTTTCGCTGAAATTAAACTCAACCTTCCGTCAAAAAACAGTTTTGATGGAAAAATTTTCAGACAGCCTATGTGTCACCCACAGTCAGGGCCATTACGCAGAGTTGTTGAAAAGCCAGATGCTTATTTTGATGCCTAAACGGGAGCTGAGCTACTTTGCAAATGTGGATTTTGGCTGCTGTGGAGAAGACAACAAACTTCCCTAGTGTTACACACCCATCCTGATCTCATTCCTCATCTTATCAGTCTGGAAACAGACAGTACATGCCCTTAAGTCCTGGTCTGGAAGAGAGAACGATTTAGAAAAGGGCAGAAAACAAAGAAATGCAAAGGAGAAGAGCTGAAATTGTCACTTGTGCCATACCGTACCTCATCTGTCATGAGGGTGGCCATTGACCGGCCAATCTCATGGTACTGATGTGCTTTCCCTTCTGGTCCCAACAAGATAAATAAGAACCTGGCCACAGAAAACAGAGAAAAAAAATGCCTTTATTAAATGGTAGTAAAGAGCAAAAAGAAACCGCCTGAAGTTTCCAAAGGGATCCTCACAGTAAATCAGCTTCAACGGGAGTTAGCACACAATGCTCATGGACTTGCAATGGGAGTTAGGCACATTAATGCCTCTGAAAAGCTCTCCCTTTAAGTGTATTGCTTCTGTAAATACGTCACTTCACCCACTGGGTGGAGTTCATTCAGAACCCATACCTGTGCACTGAGCTGATAAAAGGCATAAGAGAAAAGCTGGCCTGAGTTTACTGGGACTTTCCATAGAATGTTTTTAATCTGATTTGAACATATATACATAATTTAATTTAATTTTTAAAACATTTAAAAAAAATTTTTTTTTAAAAGATAAAGTGTTTTTTAACACCCTTACCTTGTTGGGATCGGGACTTCCGTCATGCCTGAGAGAAGGACGGCTGGTGTCAGACGCACGAACGCCACCACGGGACGAAGGAGGAAATCCAACTCTCCCACTAGAACATTGGACGCTTCTGCTCCGGTAGGAATTTTCTTCATGAAATGAAGCTCCGCCTAGTTATGAAGAAATAATTTGCAGACAATTAGGAGTCACGCCTCCAGATCCACAACTGCACCTTCAAGGCCTGCTCTCTACATAAGTGTTATAGTGGTTTAATTATTCTGGTTGGAGGGGTGATTTTCTACTGAAATCCTTAAATCGATACAACCGTAGCATGGATGCAGTTGTACTGTCATAAAGGTGTCTTAGGACTTGATTACATGGGAAAGTTTTTTTCTGTATAATCTAAGGAGAAGAGATGAGCTAATATTTGATATTATGTTCAGGGTGAGGAGGGGAGGCAAACCAAAAAAATATGAAACAAAATTCAGTTCAGTTCCAATCAAAAACTGAACTTTTTTATATTTTTTAATGAAATGTAGAAAATAACAGAAGAAAAAAATTCGTTTCGGTCAAAGAAAACATCTTGGTTGATCTGAAACTAATTGTTTCATTTCATTTTGGGTCAACCAAAAATGTTTTGTTCAACCCACAATGAAATGTCTTTGGGGTACTTTTGTTTTGGGACATTTTGGGGTATTTTGACTTTTTAAAAAAAAAAATTTTTTTTGTTTCTGTTGAAACTATTTGCCAAATTCAACCCAAATTTGTGAAGAGCGTCACCACCTGGAAAAATGTATTTTTTGGGCAAATTTACTATTTTTCAAAAAAACTTCAGCCGGCTCTAACCAGTGAATTTAAATCTATATAGTTATTCCAGTATAACCTCCCATGCGGAATAAGCATCACACATCAATGGTTGATCTCAGTGGACAAATGGTTAAGGCAATATGGCCCAACCCAAGGGCCAAACCAAGGTGTAAGAACTCATGAACAGATTTTCAAGTTCTCAGCACCCACAATTAGGATCTGACTTTCAAAAAAAGCTCAGCTCCCATTTAGGCACCTAAATAAGGACGTCTGTCAAAGCACTCAGCACTAGGCCTGTGCAAATAATCGATTTTTTGGTTTGCTGGCCAAACTAGAAAAAAATCTGGGGCAAATAATTGTTTCGGGTCACATGAAATATTTTGTTCAACCCGAAAGAAACTCTTTTTTTTCATTTTTTGGGGGAGGGTATTTTTTTTTAATGGAACTGAGGTAAAATTCAAAAGGAAAAGTTGTTTCCAATCAAAATGAATCAGTCAGAAAATGTTAAAACCAAACAATATGATTTTTTTCACCATTTTTTCCCAACTGAAACATTTCAGCAAATTCAACACAAATACACAAAAGGTTTCAGACAACCCAAATCTGTATTTTTTAGCCAAAAAAAGTTTTGGCTAAAAGAATGTCACCAATCTCTACTTCGCCCCCATTATGAAATTTATGGCCAGCTTTTTCAAGCAGGCTCCTCGCCCATCATGCTGAGCTCTAGAAACATCTGGCCCCATCAAATTATCCACATTTCTTGTATTTACCTTGACTGACATAGCCACACGTAGCATCTCACCTTGCTTAAATCCATAGGACTAGTGTCGTGGGTCACTCCATTTTTAACTTCTAGACTGGTAGTGCCAGGTTGAGGACACAGCGCGTGCGTTGCTAAAGGAAAAAAAGATCAGAAAGCCCAAGGAAGCATGTTTCCTCTGTACCATTTGTGGCAAACACACACTGTTGCAGGACAGCAGTTACTACTATGTGATGTACTGATCAGCACTGTATTTGCATGAATGCTAAGTAGTCACACACTGCTCCCATTAGCTAAAAGGATACTAGAGCAAACAGCTTTTGAGCTGCCCAACACCAGCTCCTTCTCCCATGAAAAAAAAAATAACTAAAGAGAAATAAAGAAAAGAAACCCCGTATAGAAACTTCCTCCCAATTTCCCTGAGTCCCATTACAAGAAGTCTTCTTATTTTGGGGCATCTTGATAAGTGATAGCTTCATGCATTTTACAGAATCACCTCTCATTTCTAATATGTGTTAAAGGCTATAGCTTCACTGCAGAAAAAGGTGTATTTTTTTACAAGGCCTGGGTAGTTTTGACCTCAGAGTAGCTATTTGAGGTTAACTGTATACCCCTCACCTAAAGTGCATTGTCTCCACTAAGATTTTACACTGATACTTATGAGAGGTGTAGCCGTGTTAGTCTGTATCCACAAAAACAAGGAGTTCAGTGGCACCTTAAAGACTAACGGATTTATTTGGGCATAAGCTTTTCGTGGGTTGCATCTGAAGAAGTGGGTTTTTTACCCACCAAAACTTATGCCCAAATAAATGTTAGTCTTTACTGATACTTGTGACACAGCGATAGGGTGACCAGATGAGAGGAAGAAAATATCGGGACACATGCTGGAGGGAGGGGTCTCCAGCGGAGCAAAGGGAAAAAAAAAGGAGTACCACGAAATATCAGGACAGATGCCTAAATATCGGGACGTCAGGTCACCCTACACAGCGATCAGTATGAATGCTAAGGAGTCAAAACTACCAGATATCTGGCTTCGTGATTAGAGCTAAGCACAATGTTTTGACTGAAGCTTTTTTCAGTAAAAAAAGGCAGATTCAGCAACACTGAAACATTTCATGGATTCGTGTCGGTTTTGCCGAATTGTTCATCTCGAGAAAAACAAACTACCACAAGAAAAATCCAAGAATGCTGAAATGTTTCATTTCGACATTTTCAAAACAAAATATTTTGATTCTTTTGGGTCGCGACAACACATGGCAGAGAAATTTCCTTTACTATTATTTTTGAAATGCTTGAAATTGAAACAGAGCATTTTGTTTGACCTGAAATAAGGTGGGTTTCTTTTTTTACTTTTTTGCTTTGCAAAAATTGCAAAATATTCATTTTGCAGTCAACCCACAATGAATTTTTTTCAGTTTTTCAGAACTACGGGCAAACCATGTAATCAGTTATTCCCTCAGCTTTCCAGCTTTAATCATCATGTAAAAAAACAACGCCATTTTTTTTCCAGTGAAGTCATAGATAACTCAGCTGGGACTTGTGCTCCTTGGTGATTCAGGCTTTTTGGAAAATCCCACCTCAAAGGGTCAGGCTGTCTGAAGGCGCGACCCAGAAATCCTCACCTGTTTTATCCAATAAGTGTGGATCCGACTGCTTCTTGCTGACGTCAGTGAAAGAGCGGACAATCGGAAGGAGGTTGTTCCTCTTCTTCTCGTTCTGGTGGTGATGCTTTTTTAAGAGGGCATCCCGGATATTCTCTCTCATGCTTTCATCAAACTCACTGCTTGGATCTTGTTGATCCAGGATCATATCTGGGGGAGGGGAAATGCAATTCTCTAGCGTGCAGATTGTGTCACCGATGAATGTCCACGTGCTCAATGTACAAGATAATAGGAAGGGAGGAATAGTGATTACAGAGCTATTCTAGGACTGAATTTGTGTCCCTGCTCTGCCACACACTTCCTGTGTGACCTTGGGCAAGTCTCCCTATGCCTCAGTTACACCTGTAAATTGGGATAATAGCATTACTCTACCTCCCAGGGGAAGTTCTGAGGATAAATGCATTAAGGAATGGGAGGTGCTCAGAAAAAAGCAGTATAAGTACCGTTGACAGAACTAAACATGCCCTCAAACTATTCTTATTTAGCTCTGTGCTTAGAAAGACTTCATGGCCACAGCAATCCCTGAATTGCACCTCCACAGTGTCCCCATATGATGGGGAAGTGGTGGAATCTCCTTCCTTAGAGGTGTTTAAGGTCAGGCTTGACAAAGCCCTGGCTGGGATGATTTAGTTGGTGTTGGTCCTGCTTTGAGCAGGGGGTTGGACTAGATACCTCCTGAGGCCCCTTCCATTCCTGATATTCTATGAAGGACTATCCCTATTTCACACATGGAGAAAACTGAGATACCACACAGATTAAGTGCCACCATCAAGCCCTTGCCTGATCTGAGAATTAAACATTTCCCCTTTGTTTCTTGGTGAAGATTCCCAGGATCATTCTTTCCCCCTGCAAACCACCCCCTCGTGTTCGTATTGCAGTCGTGCTGACAGCGGGCTACACGCTTTCCAAACACCGAGGAAGAGAGAGGGTGAGGTTGTAACTTCGGTGGAGCCAGGACTCACTTCAAGAATCACTACAGCACCAGACAGCCAGCAAAGAGCAGTGGGACAAAACCCATGACAGTCTCAACCCACGATGAGCTGGGAATAAGGTCGCACGCCTCATAGGAGAGCGTTACTACCACCAGACGGAAGAGACAACCAATGCCGACGCGATCTTATTTAGGGAGACATTGTAGCATTGTTAATACGTCTTTGGGCATGCTTGCGCAGCTGCTGGGAATGTATTTCCCAGCATGGACAGACAGACACACGCTGGTTCTGCTCGAGCTAGCGTGCTAAAAGTAGCAGCGTGGCCATGGTGGCATTTGCAGTGACTCTGACTAGCCATCAGAGCACATAACCAGGGGATCGGGCTTTTATTCAGACAGCTAACTCAAGCAGAGCTAGCACACGTCTGTCTAACCATGCAGAGAAGCACATTCCCAGCTGCTGTGTACACATATCCTTTGTCTTCCAATGAAGGCGGGGAGTTTTCTTTGCTAAAAAGTCTCTGCAAAATGATTATTCACTGCTTAGCTAATGCAGTTATTATTCCCCATTCTCAGTAATGCAGTTTTCTTTCCTGATTGCATTGCTCTACACATTTAACCAAATTATAACCAGTCTATAACTGGCTTCTCTGAGATTTCTTGGATAATTGACTGTAACTGGCAGTGCTCGGGGAGGAACGTGCTAAGAATGGACCTGACATCACCAGACCTTGAAAGAGTTTGAATGGAGATCTGCCAGTCAAAAATAATTTCTACAAAGCTGCTTTCTCAATTACCCTCCATTATCTCCTCAGCAGAAATGTATTATGGCCCTCTGCCAAAGGAACCCTGGCTTTGAAAGTTAGGTCTTGTCTACATATTGCAAAATAAAGTAGGGACTGAATATGAAGTGAAATAGCTATTTTTTATGGACACGCCTATTCCACAGTAAGGTTTTATCTACATGGGGAGTTATTCCAAACTGACTATTCTGATTTATTCTGAATTGTCTCAATTCACTTTGGAAATGGATTAAGGTAATGCGGAATTAGGATTTGTCCACATATGAAAACCAATCCAAAATAAGATTGGGGCATGAATTTAAAGAGGATTAACTACTCCTGATTCTCTCCATGTGTGGATGCTCTTACCCCAGAGTAAGAATGCAACATTCTGAATTATTTATAATGTACTTATCTTAATCCAAGATATTTGGATTAAACTAATAGAAGTGTCCACTCATGGCATCAATCGGGAATAGTTATTACACTTTAAATTTATACCTTACTTTATTCCGGATTAATTTTCATGTGTACGCAAATGCTAAGAGTGCCTTTTTGCAGTTTAGCTTAATCCATTTTCAAAGATGACTAAATTAAACCAGATACAAGCACCCTTGGTGTGGAATAAAAGTGTCCACATGGGGAGTTAGAATAGGTGAATTATTTGTAACAAATAGTTTATTCAATGGATTTTACCTCTTTCTGACCCCAAATGGTCCAGACATACACTTCTAGAACAACAATAGCACGTTAACCTATTAGACTCATTTCTGTTATCTGAAGTTATTCTCCAGATTATTTCTCTGAATAATTGTAGGTCTGTAAAACATGAGAGAATTTGATATTTGAAAGGTGCGCGCTTTTGATTGTCACATGGTCTGTTTCTGGACCTTGATTGGATGAATGTAATCAGGATTTCAGGGTGGAAAAATCATGGGTCCAAATCTAAAGTTTGGTTTCTGTGCATATTCTAATGTATTTGCTTAACATTTTCTGTTTTGATGACATCCCTACCGAGGATTTTGCAGGAACAAACATGGTGCAAAGGGAATTTATTTCGTTTAATAAATGCACAAGGATATTCCCCAAAGCTTTTTTCTCTGACATGACGCAACTGATCGCTCAGTAAAGCAGTACCTGCAATTTCCTCGATGCTGTTGGCACACATATCCAGGAGGACAGTCCCGTTCATGATGCAACTCCTCAGCTCAAAGAGGCTGTGTAATGAAAGTGTCGCTACATAGGGCTTGCTCCAGCGCTCTCCTCCGTCCTCCACATCCTCTTCGAACTTCAGCCACCTGGAAGCATGGCAAACCAAACACAAATAAATACCGGTAGCGACCAGTTCCGGTGAAAAGACTCTTAAGCAGGTGTTGCAGAGATACAAAGCTGTGTATGAAATCTACCCCATAGACATTCGGTAACTCAGTTAACGGTTCAAAGCTGGGGAAGGGAAGGGGATCAACTGCACATTTTGTCTTTTAAGCAGCTGACGCAAAAATTTCCACCAGCTCTAATAATGTGCTGAAGGGTCTATTTTATATTTATTTTACATAAAGCACATCAGCTGCTGGGATTGGACGATGGGGGATGGGTCACTCGATGGTTGCCCTGTTCTGTTCATGTTCTTTGAAGCATCAGGCATTAGCCACTGTCTCAGATGAAAGGATACTGGGCTAGATGGACCATTGGTCTGATCTAGTATGGCCGTTCTCATCTTCTTAGTATAGTGCACTAACGCCTCATAAACTTTAAAGCATTTGTCCTCGCAACATCCATGCCTTTCTATCTTATATGGTGCCCATTATCCTAGTACGTAAGCACCTCTCAGTCTTTAATGTATTTAGCCTCTCAAGCCCCTGTGATGCAGGGCATCGCTACCGTCCCCATTTTACAGATGGGAAACTGAGGCAGAAAGAGACTAAGTGATTTGCCCAAGGTCACACAGCAAGCTTGTCTCAGAGCAGGGACATGAACCTGGGTGTCCCATGTGCCCGGGCTAACACACTGATCACTGGACCGTCTCGCCTCCCCATGTCTGTACATCAACATGCCTGCCTTTGATTCTTCCACATGCTGTTATTACATAGGAGGTGCCTGAAAAAGCAGAGGTGCTGTGCTATATACAAGGGATCTGCATCATATCTTCCTCCCCCACCTCTTTACCAAGTCATACTCTGGAAGTGACAGACTACGAAAGCCCTGCCTAGCAGCAGCATCTCTTCTTCCAGCAGGTGGTATCATTGGGCAGCACTTCAAGGAAATGGTACCAAAAACATAGCCTAATGGGAGGTCAGGAAAACACATTCAGTTTCATTGAGCCAGTGGAGTATATAGCTGTGTGTCACCTGGCTGTTTCCTTCCATTCGGCATCTTCTCCTTCTTTCACACAGATTTCATCCAGCTCTGTGAACAAATCATGGGGAACGTGCTCCTCGTCCTCCTCCATACCAAGGATAAACTGAACTCGCTGAGACGGGGTGTCTAATTAACAAACAGTTAAAGAGGCATCTGCTGTGACCAGGTTACGCCATTAAAGAAATGCCACATTTAAGAGGTTGCTCATTGTTATATGTATTGAATAGAAACATCACGCCAAAGATGCTTGGTTTCAAACCTACCCACATGTCAGAAGCCAAATATAAAATTCATAGGCACCCACCAGTGCCCCAGATCCCTAAGTGGCCCCCTCAAGGCTTGAGCTCACAACCCTGGGTTTAGCAGGCTAATGCTCAAACCAGGTCATGCTAGATCATCATGGTCCCTTCTGGCATCGGAATCGATGGTTCTACTAAAAAATATTTATTCCCGTTACTTATATAAGTTCTGCTTCCATCATTAAACGCACGCTATGTTCCCATCGTACATTAGCCTGAGGTGTTATTTACCATGAGATTCCTGCTCTTCTTCTTGAATGGCTCCCTTCGCCCGGTCTCGTTTCCTATGTTTCTGGCCATGATTCCTGTGATGTCTGTGGCTTTGTCTCACCAAAGGCATCCGTACCCCAACGTACAGCGTTCTGTGCCCTGCAACAAAGCGGAAGCATATTAGTCTGTGTCACTCTTAGCCCCACAGTGCCTGTCCAGATGAATGGTGCCCACGGTGCAACACTGCTGTTCATATAGCTGTGTTTCATAACTTATAATGTTCAAAGTCAGTTAAAAAAAATCACTTAGGTCAGTGTTTCTCAAACTGGGGTATAGAATTATAGACTAGTAGGGTTGGAAGGGACCTCAGGAGATCATCTAGTCCAACCTGCTGCTCAAAGCAGGACCAATCCCCAGATTTTTACTCCAGTTCCCTAAATGGCCCCCTCAAGGACTGAACTTACAACCCTGGGTTTAGCAGGCCAGTGCTCAAACTGCTGAGCTATCCTGCCCCTCATATGTGAGAGTACTCCAGGTGATCTGCAGGCCCAGCTGATCAACTCCTCCCCCTCCCTCCCAGAGCCTCCTGCATGCTTGGGAACAGCTGTTCAGCAGCGAGCAGGAGGCACTGGGAAGGAGGGGGAGGAGGGGAGACCAGGCCCTCTCGGGGGAGGGGGCGGAAAGAGGCGGGGAAGAGGAGGGGCAAGGGTGGAGCGGGGGTGGGAAGAGGTGGGGCAGCGGTGGGGACTTGGGAGAAGGGATGGAGTGGGGGCAGGGCCTGGGATTGAGGCTCCACAAAAAAAATTAAATCAAAATGGGGGTCCTCGGCTTGCTAACGTGTAGGGGGTCCTCCTTCCTGCTTAGATAAAAAAGCTTCCTTTGCTTTCTTTCTTCTTCTGAATGCTGCCCCAGAGGGGCGTTTTCTTCTTTCACTCATGATGGCTGTTCTGTGCCAGCTACAGTGGCTCTCAACACTCAGTTGAAGGGGACAAATAAGCAGGCTGGTAGCAGGGCCTGAGTGAGGGATGACATCAGCGTCTTACGGGCCTAACTGGCTCCGACTACTTCAGCTGACAGCCTGTTCTCCTCAAGTGGGTTCAGAGAAGCAGCAGGAGACAGGAAGGTCCCTGAGAAGCTGGTGTGAATCAGTCCAGGCTCCTGGGGGTGCTGGAGAGGTTCCTCCTCCTCCTCTCTCTCCCTGCAGCTCCTGCTGCTTTCTGTTATTCTCGCTCACCTTTTCTCCTGCCTGCCTGTTATGTCTCTTGTGCCCTCCTTCCTCCAGCACAGCACTCCACCATCCCAGGGGTGGCCCCAGGCCCCAGCATGCCATGCGCGTGCTTGGGGCGGCAAGCCGCGGGGGGCGCTCTGCCGGTCGCCGGGAGGGCGGCAGGCAGGGTGCCTTCAGCGGCGTGCCTGCGGAGGGTCCTCTGGTCCCGCGGCTTCGGTGGACCTCCCGCAGGCATGCCTGCAGAGGGTCCACTGGCATGCCTGCGGAGGGTCCACTGGAGCCGCGGGACCAGAGGACCCTCTGCAGGCACGCCTGCGGGAGGTCCACCGGCGCCGCGGGACCGGCGAGCAGCAGAGCACCCCCCGTGGCATGACGCCGTGCTTGGGGCGGCGAAATGTCTAGAGCCACCCCTGCACCATCCCTGTGCATCTAGAGCAGAGAGATTACATATGCACCAGCAGCAGACACAATTTTCTACACTCTGGGTCCTAGCGGCGCCCCACACACACAGTCTGGCACCTGAGGTGGCTGCCTCAGTTCACCTTATGGTAAGGCCAGAACTGTATTCTCTCAACTGTCAGTCAGATATCTGCAAAGCAGCCATTTTTGCAGGGCCCCTTAAAGGTCATGGACTTGTTCTATTTTAGCTCTGACATATCTGGTTTATTTTATTATTATAAAGTTTCAAAAACAAGGCAGCGGCTTGATTTAAAAAGCCCCTAAGAAGGAAACAAAACCTCTTTGCAATTTACCACTTTAACAGGACAATGTTCCCGACAGCTCATTAAGCAGAGGCAGAAGGTAATTATTTTCAAAGCTTGCATAAGGCATAGCACAAGAGATCAAGCCAATCTCCTGATAATAAACTATTAGACAAATCATAGCCAGACACCTTAAGCATTCAGATTATTCCAGTGGCCTATCAAAGCTGGGTTTTTCTACCTGCTGGATTGAGAAAATATGCTGATGAGTCATCCCACCCGTCTCCTATATCTAACGTTGTTTCCTCTGGAGGTTTTTTTTGTTCCTTTATTTATAATTTTTTTTTTAAATATGAAAAATGTCTGCTGCCTCTCTTATTACTAATTTAAGCCCATTTCGCCAGAATTGAACCTGAAATTTAATGAGATTCTCTGGCCTCTGTTATGCAGGCCGTCAGATTTGGTCATCATAGTGGTCCCTCTTCTGGCTTTGAAATCTGTAAAAGCGGGGACAAGGGATGAAGCAAGAATCAAAAAGCCGAGTTATATGTTGCCCTGTATTTTGTGTCATCACCGGTACCAGTGCAAGGCAAGTGCAAAAATCTTTAGGGCAGGCGTGTTGAAGACACAGCCTGTATGGTGTATCTCCTTGGCCTGAACAACGCAGGCAGAGTCAGCAGAACCTACGTGCTCTCTCTCTTCTTTTCTAAATATGTTTTGAGCCCTTACAAGGGTTGGTCTTTACTCAAAACATAGGACACGGCATGGAAGCAGTGCAGTACACGGAGCAATGTCGTTGGAGATTTGTCCACTTTGTCAGCTGGATATTCTCTCCCTTTGGCTGCTTGCTTCACATTCTTGGCTGTTTTTCCCCCACATTCTTTCTCCTTTCCCTCTTCCACCCGGCCCTATTCCCCCCCTACATCCCCTCTCCCTTCCATCGTGTCTCTATTAGATAATCCCCTCCAAAAAACTCCCCACCCCTTAAAAATCAAAATTGATGGTATTAACATGCCGTTTGCAACCCATCACCGTGATCACTCCCGCCAGGCCTACCCTATAAATGTGCATCAGTATAAGTACTTTGCTCAGGGGCGTGAAAAATCCGCACCCCTGAACGACACAGTTGTACCGACCTAACCCCCAGTGTAGACAGAGCCATGTCACGGAGGTGGATTAGCTACGCTGATGGGAGAAGCTCTTCCATCTGCATAGTAACTTTTTCACTGAGGCACCGACGCAGTGTTTTAAGTGTAGACATGCTCTTATACCCTTTTCTCCTCTCCTTAGCCGGTCTCTGCACCTCCGTCCATTGCTCTAAGTTTGTATAGGACTTAACACAATGGGCCCGCATGCTCGGTTGATCCCTACGCACGACCAAAATAATAATCACAATTAAAAACTCACAGCAATTAATGGAATGTCCGATACAATGTGGCATTCCGTGCAAATAGGAACTCTCCTGCTTAGCACTGGGTCAGCTAATTTGTGGTAAACTAACTGGGTTCCTATTTGTTGCTTTCCTTTGGGAGCTTCGGAGCAGAAGGCTCCCCGGCAGGGTTTGCACGCCATGGCTGAACAGGTTGTGAGGAGGAACACATTTTATTCATGGATAACTGGCCAGCAGAAACAGGGCTCAGTTTGTCAAATGACAAATCACGGACGACACACACATTGCCCAGATCTGCTCTCAAGTCCCACTGCTTCTCTTTAGCACGAGGCCAGTTAATGGGCAGGAGTCTCATGTACACTAACACCCCTTTGCACTGCCCGACTGATGGGCATGAGACTCTTTTACAGCCCAGGCAGTGGTTCTTTGTGCATTTTGTCTTCCAGCTCATACAAAAACGTAACGCTGCTGAATGAGCAATGCAAAGTTCAACTGTATCCAAAGGGCCTGATTCTCTGTTGTTCTGTCCTCGTGCTGCCATTTACGGCAGTGGGTGTAAGATGCTGCCAACCCCGATTGGTGACAGTTTACACCTCGCTTTGCACTGGTGTAAGTGACTGCACCATGGAACACCAGGCCTCAGGTGTGTAAGGAAAAGTAACTCACGGCGCTAATGGGTGGGCAATCCAATCGCAAAGAGACGGATGGAAGTTGAGTTATGGCCAATCATTTATCTGATCTGGAACTTTATTAGCCAAGAAGTACATTTACTCCAGGTTCCATCTAGCTAGACATTAATGATGTACTAGAAAAACTGAAAAATATAGTTATCAGCTGCCGCCTTCGACCTTACCTTCCAGCTCTTCTTTCTCATAATGAATATTAACGACATTACTGGTCCCACCTTGATCCACCACCGCCTCTTCGTCGACTCTCTGTTTAAAAAGAAAACATAAATGTGCAACTAGATAGAAGCAATTTCCTATTTTACTCACTGTGCACAAGATTTTCAAAGTGACTTAGGAGGAGAGCGGGGTGCTATTTATAACCAAAATTCCTTGTGGGTGAAAAAATGCAGATTTGGTGGCATCGAAACATTTCATGAATACGTGGCAATTCTGCCAAAAAAAAAATTCAGTCGAAAACTAAAAAAAAAAATTCCAAAAAAACAAAGTCTTTCCATTTCAAAATGTCCTTTCCTTTATTTTTTTTACAATTGAAACATTTCAAAAAGGCTCAAATTAGAAATGAAACATTTTGTTCCATCCAAAATGATTTTTTCAGCTTTTATCTTACCCAATATTTTGTTTTCAGTTCAACCCCAAATTTTTTTTTATTTTTTTTTAATTTTTCAGAATTGCCAATGCATCAAAAGATCCAATATTGGCACAGGCCCACTTTAGGAGCACAGCAGGGGATTCTCAAAAGCACTGTTGGCTTAACTCTGCTCCCACCGGTAAAACTTCAACCACATGTCTTCCTATGTGTTTGTACAGCACCTAACACAATGCAACCCCAATCCTTACTGGGACCAGCAGAACTCTTGAAGAAGCAAGGAGCTCAGTGAAAGGCTGTTATTTAAATATCAACAACATAATGGATCGCAGTATTGCAAACTCTCATGATTTTGTTGCGAGTCTTGAGATATTTGGTGGTTTTCTTAAAGCCCTAGCACAGGGGTAGGCAACCTATGGCCAAAGGCGGCACACGAGCTGATTTTCAGTGGCACTCACACTGCCCGGGTCCTGGCCACCGGTCCAGGGGGCTCTGCATTTTAATTTAATTTTAAATGAAGCTTCTTAAACATTTAAAAAACCTTATTTACTTTACATACAACAATAGTTTAGTTCTATATTATAGACTTATAGAAAGAGACCTTCTAAAAACGTATTACTGGCACGCAAAACCTTAAATTAGAGTGAATAAATGAAGACTCGGCCCACCACTTCTGAAAGGTTGCCGACCCCTGTCCTAGCGACTGGAGTCATGAGATTCCCATGCAATCACAGCTTTCTTTTTTTAAAAGCCCTTATAATTACAAAAAAAAAGCTCAAAAATGGGAGGCAATTGTACCCTAAAAGTTAAGAAAAACACAAGATAAATAAATTGATCCCAATCCTTTGGAGGCAAAGGGGTAAAGCTCATGATTTTTAACCCAACCTCAAGCCTCGTCTATACCCAGAAGTTGTACCACTTTAACTATACCAGTATAGTTAAAGCAATAAAGCTCCTCTAGTGTGGAAGCAGGTATACCGGTATGAGTGAGCTTATACTGGTATAGTTTATTCCCACAGGGGAAGGGGAATAAGTTATGCTGGTATAAAGCACCTTTAAATTGGTATAACTGTGTCCACACTAGGACTATATTGGTAAAAACAAACAAAAAACACATAGAAGGGGACACAACACACACTGACCAGTGGGTTACACATGCAGTAATTCCCAAAATGATTCAGGCCAGAGAAAAGGTTTATTTCTCAATATCACAGGAGACAAGCTACAGAACTGAAGCTTAGCAGCAACCAATATGTACACACAAGAGTCCTTCTTGCTTCTCCCTGTCATCAGTGTGGCGGAAAGGGGTTACCGCCTTCTGACCAAAGAAGCAAAGACCGCCTGCATTTCAGACCTATGCTGCAGTTGTGGCTTAATACCAGCACCTTCTGGAAAAACTTGATAATATTTTATCCCTCTCCTCATGATACATTTCTGCTATTGATTGTTAAGACTCTTTCAACAGGGGAAAAATACACCACAGTATCCTTATTTTTTCTCTCTAGGAAGGTCAGTTGTGCAAACAAATGGAGTAAAAAATCTGCTGTAAACAGAATTTCCTGGAAGAAAAGCAAAACCTTTTCACCTGTAAAGAGCAAAGAGGGACTCTGTGGTGCAATAGTGATCACTATTTTGCACTTGTTTCAGAATTTATCTAATTCCCTTAGCTTACATAAGACATTGAGAATCTTTTATAGTTGCCTTCTGGTGTTCTTGCGTTTTTAGGGTTTATGGTTGCAAGTTCTTCGCCTTAATCACAATGACGAGAAACTCAATTTTTAAAAAAAGAGCTGAGATTTTCACATAATCACGTGGCTCCAGGAACTGAAGCTTTAAGAAAAAACATTGAAAATCAATACAACTGCAAGAGTTGGTAATGCTGCTTTATGGAAGCAGGAAAACTACAATGAACGTAGCTTATACATGTTAATTGGCTCGAATCAAACAAGAACACTTAGCTCGGTTTAAAAGCATATGTTATGTCAACATCCATAGTGCACTACCTTGTAAATGGAGAAGTAATTAACACCTCCATCTGCTTCCGAAGGGATACACAGAAGCAGCTCCTTTCATTTTCACACACTCCTCCACCCTTTTATCCCTGAATTGGAATTTTTTTCCTGCATGCCTTTCTGGGTGGCTAGCCCTTTAAAACTGGCAACGGCAAACAAATCACTCAGCTCCGGACCGGCCAGTCTGGCTGATGTTTGCTGCATCTCACTCTCTGTCAGAGGATAGGGGAGCACATTCTCCCAGTCCAGTCTGGACATGCAGGTGCAGCACACTGGGCATGCATGGATTCTGTGACAAAATACACTCTGTAATTGGGACCCTTGGAAAGAACAAAGTCTAGAGACTCCTGCAACTTGCGTGGGGTGCCCCAAACAGATTTGCAACATCTAACAGGGGACAGGCAGCTGGAACAAGTCAACTTTTTACCATAAAAATCCTCCCCAGGTCCTTAGACCACAAGCTCTTTGGGGGCTAGACTAGCACAATGGGGCCTAAATCTTGGTCAGGGCCGCTGGATGCAACCGTATTAACAAGAAGGAGAATAGGGGAGGATTGAGGGATCCAGAAGCAAACAGCTGAACAGACAGGGTGTGGTAGAGGGAGGGATAGCTCAGTGGTTTGAGCATTAGCCTACTAAACCCAGGGTTGAGAGCTCAATCCTTGAGGGGGCCATTTAGGGATCTGGGGCAAAATCAGAACTTGGTCCTGCTAGTGAAAGTAGGGGACTAGACTTGATGACCTTTCAAGGTTCCCTTCCAGTTCTATGAGATAGGTATAGCTCCATATTATAAGGTAAGCAGGAGCTGTGCTGTCTGGGGCATTACCTGAGAACAGAGGGTCTATTGTAACCTAGTGATGATTATGTGTTACAGGCTTCTTTCTGTGTCTGATCCACAGAGCATATAAGCCTGCAATAGTCCTAGCTTTAGCTCAAGTTATAATAGCTGATGCTTTTTTAGCTCGGAAGGTCTCCAGTTCAAACCCGGCCAAAATGGAGGCTAACACGTTATGCTTAAATTTTGCATATTAACACAGACCCGAGTCATGTTGATGTTTTGAATGTGCTGGAGTTTCGTTAAAAAGAGAATTAGAACTCCACAGAAAAAGACCTTAAATTGGAATTGTCAGCGTGGGTTGTGTCCGGGGTTCGTTTGTTTGTTTGTTTCTCTTTTGCATTATTATTTCAAACGAGCAATGTTGCTTGTAAATAAGCAACATTAATTCCTAGGAGAATCCTAGCTATGGTGACTAAAAATAACAGGAAACAGCTGAAATACCAGAGGTGGTTCCAGTCGGGGAACGAGAATTAATGCTTAGTAGCCCCACAAGTTCCAATTTCAGAGTAAACTTGTTACTACTTTGTTGCAGGAAAGCAAATTGGTCCTATTCTGCAGAATTAATTCACGTTACCTAGCAGCGGGCTTATTATTGCAAGATCTGTTGGCTTTCCATTTCCTAATTACTCCTGTAACTATCTCTGCCTCTGTCTGTCCCTTCTTAGCAACAGTCACCCAGATCGCCTCTGGCAAGGTTTCAGACAGGCATGGAACCACCCCAGACAGTAAGCGGCTTCATTTCTGAGACATCATACAGATCCTGATTAGCATGTGTCTTATCTGGCCCTTCTTAAAGGCAGCAAATAAAAGCAGTAGCCCCACACCCCTGCTGAAAAACTATATGTAATGCAAATTTAAACTCTTCAGCACAGGTTGTTTTTCACAGAAGGCCTTTCAGTGGCATTGCCTGCCCTTTGTATTCCTGCCTGAGCTAGCATTTGGGAAGACGCAAGGTGGGAGAGGCTTACTGTGCTCAGGACTGTGGATATCACGTTTATGTAGCCCATTCAGTTACATCACCCACATATTCAAGTATCGGGGGGGTAACAGAAACACATATTCAGGGATGTCTATTGCATGCTGACCAAAACATGCCAGCTTCGAAAGCATAGAGGGGATGAAATAATCCATGTGACATACACTACACATCAGCCGATCATGGAAATACTACAGTGACCTGCACACCACACCTCAATGCATTGCACCCTTTTATGAATCCAGTGCAATTTAACTAACGAAGCAGATACAGTGCAACAGCCACTAAAGCTGCTAAAATAGTCTGCATTAACGCTGCATCACGTGGCTTCGGCGAACCCTTTGCCCTATATTTGCTAATGGAAAAAAAATCACTATTTCTGGGAGTTAAAACAACAGTGGTTGCCATTTAAAAATCAATATTTGCCACCTGACACCACAGGGTCAATATATGTATTTACTTTCTTAGTTCTAAGAGGAAACGGTGGTAATGTAGGATACTACAGTGTGGTAGCTGTTGGCAAATATTGACTTGGGGCCAACTCAGAGGTGAATCAAAGGGAATCTAACTGGATATAATTCGCACCTTTTTCCAACCCCTTCCATGTGTAACTTAGATCAGTTTGGACCCCCTTACACTGAGGTAGACTAAATGTGTGAAATTCAGAGGTGATGTATAAAACATTGGTAAGTGGGTGTGAATCTAAAGCCAGATCTACACTAGAAATTTTTGCTGGTAAAGTAATGTCTACAGGGGTGTGATTTGTGGATAGGTAGGCTTTTTGGTTCGGGGGGGATGGGGAGGGGGTTTGCCACATTTCTATACCAGCAAAAGCTCTACTGTAGACACAGTTATACCAGCATAAAAGTGCTTTGGTCCATATAGCCTATTTTGTTCAGGGACCCAGTACAAACTACACAAGCAAAATAATGTTTTGCCAGAATTATTATTGTTTAATATCTGTATTACTGTAGCACCTATGAGTCCCAGTCATGAACCAGGACCCCCACTGTGCTTGGTCCTGTACGAACACCAAACAAAAACATGGTCCCTGTCTCAAACAGCTTACAATCTAAGGCCTGGTCTACACTAGTGGGGGGAGATCGATCTAAGTTACGCAACTTCAGCTACGTGAATAACGTGGCTGAAGTCAACGTACTTAGATCTACTTACCGCGGTGTCTTCACTGTGGTAAGTCGAAGGCTGATGATCTCCCATCAGCTCCACCTGCACCTCTCACCCTGGTGGAGTACCGGAGTCGATGGGAGAGCGCTCAGCAGTCGATTTATAGTTTAGACGCGATAAATCAACCCCCGCTGGATCGATCGTTGGATACAGACAGATGGGAGAGAACAAGGAAACAATGAGACACTATTGGTCAGCATGATAGGCAGTGCTGTCAGCACACCACCAGTCTAACAATTGTCCGGTGTTTTTGTGGGTATCACGGCAGAGGAGAGTTAAGCTAGGTCTGCACTAGCAGGCTTTGCTGGTATGCTATACCAACAAAGCTTTTGTAGCTTGGACCTGGGCTAAATAACGAAAAAGATCAGCTTGAGTTTAAATTCTGCAACAGTTCAGAGAGAGAGACAGAAAGTCGCAGAGCATAAGCGCTTTGGCTGCAGTTTTGTCATTTCTTTTCCACCCTACCGACTGATGAGTCGTAGCTGAGAAAACGGAACAGTGATAAAAATATAAACTCTCCAGGGATTCTTCGAGACGCAGTGAGAACTTCCCACCAGCAATAACGGCAGAGTCTGTTCACAAGGCGCTGCCTGGATTTCTCCGACACCGCAGATCAGGCACTAGGTCTCTGCGATTATTGTTTTAAAAATCTAGTACCTGAGGAACAGAACAAACGGGAAACCCAGACTGGAGCTTGGCACGAAGCGAGTCAGGAGCTGTCATTTTGAGGCCCACTAATGCTTATACCCCGGGGATGGCTGCAGTATAAACAACCTGATCCTGTTCCAAACTTTGGGCCAGATTCTACCATTAAGGCCCAGACTTGAGTAAGAGGGAGACCAGCTGCTGTGCATCCCCACCGCATAACATGGCTCATCTTCTGCTCCCTCTGCAACCCAACCAGCTCCATCAGATGGCCCCCGGCTCTATCTCCTCCCCGCTCCTTTTAGGGTCTGATCCTACTGCACCACTGAAGTAAATGGGAGCTTCTCAGCTGATTCAAAAGGGCACAGATTAGACTCCTGAGAGGGGCCCGAGCCCTGAAAAGCCCTTGTGACTGGGAGAATATAAGCACCCAGTTGGATAAGCAGAGACATTTCATCCGGCAGGGCTGTCACTCCTGGCTCCTTTCACCAGCACTTCAGCCCAGATCTGTAACTGATTTCTATGGTAGTTAGGAGCCTAAATACCTTTTAGGGTCTGGGTCTAAATTCCTATAAAGAGAAAAATTCTAAGAGCTCAAACCACTGGGAGGTAAATCCCATTTGGAGAAGTTACCAGCCCTAACAGGTGGCTATTGCCGAAATACAATAGCCAATATTCCTGATCAGTCAAGGACAATCTTGAAGGGTAGAGTCATAGCTGGAGGGGAGAAAGTTACCCACAGCGCAGGAATAACCGTCATAAGCAGGGACGTGTTTTTGTAGCCCCCGCCCGTTACAGAAGCGAGAACAGGAGTTCTGAGTTCCCATAGGGCAGCAGAGGAAAGCTGAGGCACATGTAACATTTCTCCAGCAGTAACAAAGGGCCTAATCACCTGCTCCCCTGGAGAAATCCCAGGGAATGGCAGGAAACCTACACAGTTCTTTCCATAGTCTCCTACTAAGCATGCCCTAAAGGGGGAAGTTTGGTCAGGACGCTACACCTTTTCTAGGTGGCAAAGCCTCTCAACTGCAACAGAAGTTTGTGGACACTGAATCCTATCATATTAGAGTTATGAAGGTGCATAACTCTGACCTGAATCAGAGACTGGGACCTGGAAATGTCAGAACCCGCATATAAATGTACCCCCTTTATTACTCTCAGCGAGCCTCTGCTTTCTAGCAGCTGTCAGACACACATCTGTCTAGTACATCCTCTATTCAGGATATTCATATTCAGGATTCTAGCCGCACAAACTAAGTGCATACTTTCACTGGTCCTTATTCCTTCAACATCCCCTTTGCTGTACTAAACTGCAGCACCCTTTCGTTTTTCTATTCTCCTAACACCCACTCCTGTCTATATCCCTTTGAAATGTTCTCAGACATTTTGCTTCCAATGCAACACCTCTCTCTTTCTTCCCCGCTCCTGCTGAGAGCCTAGCGCATTTCACTTCCGAAAGTGATAATGAGGTTTGCCACTGTTTTTTTATATTTTATTATTATCATTATTCTTTTTAAAATCCCCATTCTTTTTAGCAGCAGCCCAAGCATCTATTACCTGCAGTTTCTCCGATGTCATGGTGGTTTTCAAGTCGGCCACCAGGCTGCGAAGTTAGTCAATACCTTTCTTATTTAATCCAGTGTCCAGATCAGACCTAGGACCAAATGCACCACAGATAGCGCTGAATTCAGCCCCTAGTTTGCCACATGCGCCATTCGAGCCACAGAGATAGAGAGAAACTTTACAGCAACAGCGTTTGATTAAAAAAGTAAAAAGCCAACTTAAAACTTGATTAGCCTGAAATACTTCAATCCTAGTCTTTGAGCCAAGGGTGGGGGGAGACAATGGTCACTTAAATACTACTCTAGTTAGTCCACCTGGTAACTCCTAAGACGCATATGACTCTCAGCTCTGATGACAAATGGGACAGCGTGGCACATAGCAAACAGCAAGTGGGAGTTGATTCTACTGGCTTCTGAAAATACGCATCACAGGCAGAAAGGTTCTATACGGTTTTTAAAAGATATTGCACCTGAATCAGAGTGATCTGTGGAATGGGCCCGTCCCAGCTGGCATTTACATGGATGCTATATCCTTCAGCGCAAGCAGGGCCATCACCACTACAAAATTCAAGGGAGTTTTTCTTGCCATTTAGTTTAAAAGCTCTTTGATAAATAGGCTTCTTGAACTTGGTTCCCATGACATGAGCTTTTGCGTAGGGTCAGCCTGTAGAAAGGCATCTGGGCTAAGGGCTAGTCTTCACTGAAAGTTTTCAATCAAACGTAAGACTGAAAAATAAAGCCGCAAACTTGTGGACCTACCAAAGAACTTGCGTAGCATGCAGGGAGGAAGATGTTGGGGGCGTGGCCAGAGCATATAGCACTCTACCCATCCTGAACTGGTATAGATTAGAGCAACCCCCAGGCTGCTCTAATTATCCTGGAGGCACAGATCTGTTCTAAAAACCAGGAAGCCATAAATGGCACTATCCGCTACTGCACATAGCAGAAAGTTTAGGAATAAGTGTTAAAGGCCCCAGCATACCAAGGGTAAGAGACACACTCAGCACAGATACATTTAAAGCTAGAGGTGGTCAAAAAAAATTCTGATAGAACAGTTTTCTGTCGGAAAGTGCTGATCTGACAAAAATCAAAATGTTTTGCATGAACATCTCGATTTCGTCAACATTTTCAACCAAAAATGCTCAAACCGTTCCGTTTCAATAAGGTTGAAGTGGGTCATTTTGATACAGTGTCTCCACTAACCAGTGTGCCTGGCTGCCTGGCCCCTCTGGGTTGTCTCACTCACAACAGACGCAGTCCATTTCTTTTCCCCATGTGGATTTTTAATCTTTAGAGTCTCAGCATCGCAGAACACAGTACAGGCATGTGTCAAGAGAAGCCTTCCACCCAACTTTCTCTACCACATCTAGCTCTCTCTGCTCTCCCTCCTTACTTCCTGTTCCTGCCGATTATATAGCTTCCCTTACTGAGCTAATCACCCATGAGCCCAATCATTGCCCCCCAAGAATCAACAATCTCCACATAACAGGTTAATTGTCTGCAATCATCTCTGTTAGCAACTACCTAAGTGACTAGGGTACTACAGCGACCATTCTGTCACATACAGTCAAAGTATTTCATTTTGTGCATCGTATTACGTATAATATTTCATTTATTGTATATGATATGAGACTGAATTGATAAAGTCCAAATGAAACACTTCACCCTTTATCTAAATGAAATGTTCCAAGAAGGTTGTTTCAATACTTCCAAAATGACATTTTTCTAAATTTTCATTTCAAAGGGAAAATTTGAAATTTCAATTTTTTTGATTCAGGACAAAAAAGAAAATTTCTAAATGTCAGAATTTCCCAATGGAACAGAAATTCTGAGTTTCACCCATCTCTATTTCAAATCCATCCTTTCTTTTCAGATTTCCTGAAGTCAGAATGATGGTTCCTACTTCATTGAATTTCCCAGCATGCACTGTGCTGGTGATGCAATAACTTCCACAGAACCCCAGTGGAATATGAACCTGGCATATATAGGGATAATCCAATCACTTATTTATACTGTGCTCATCACCTGTCTCTCACAAGTGATAAATTACTTTTTTTTTTTAAAGCATGGCTAATTAGTTATATGCTGCAAATTCACTTCTTGTAATAGGCTGGCTTAATCCTACTCAGGACCAAGATTAACTGCCCAGCTTTAAAGGAAATGTGACACTTGGTGTAAAATGACCTGGTACATGAAAACGACACCAAGGTCTAATCAATTAAAATCAGGTCACGATTCAGTCTCAGAACCCGGCTGCCTTTTTATTATTTAACAGTAAAACCTCAAAAGCAAACAACAGACGAAATGGAGGAGGCAATCTGCAAGAAGCAATAAAGAGAGAGAAAGTATTATGGTCAACTGTTATGTTTCACGGCATACACGCAAAGAAGTTAGATAAAAATATGAAATACTCTCGTTGGAAGGTTACAATATAAACACGACTTTCTTCCTTAGAATTCAGACTGATAACACACAAGAACCCACAAACATAGACCAGGCAGGCTGCTGCCCACAAGAGAGAGACACAACTCAGCACACCTTTCTCTAGCTAGAGTCTGCAGAACTGACTAACGCATGCTTGCTTCCCTGCAGAGCCCCTCACCATGCAAGCAGGATCAGGAAAGCCCTTACACAGTAAAGTGACAGCCTACAATTCCAGCACAGTTTTCAAATATACCACACCAACTTTTTCAAATTTAGGAGCCTAAATGTAATCAAGTAGGGCCCCACAATTGGAGCTAGATTTCCCAAAGAACACAAATCCCATCTAGGCACCTAAATAGAGTTTTTCATGCAATAGCTTTATTATTATGACTTTTTGCCCTGGTTTGGGATGAAAACAAATTTTGAAGTACCAGAATTTCCCACGAGACAGAAATTCTGATATTGGATCAGCTCTCTTATAAACAGAAAGGGAAACAGGCCAGTTTACACTCATTATTCAAGCCGGGCAAAAAGTTCTAGCATCATAAATACTGAACAATTGCAATAAGATGGTTAAAATAATTTAACAATAAATTAAGGCGAGATTACTAGGGCTGGTTGAAAATTTTACATCGACTTTTTTTGATGGGAAATTGGGTTTTCAACTAAACAAACAGTTTTGCATAAAGTGTCTGCTTTCCTCAAAAAAAATCAGTTTTTCACTGGGACACTGGCCATTTTGACAAGTATCAGGGGATAGCCGTGTTAGTCTGTAACCACAAAAACAACGAGGAGTCCGGTGGCACCTTAAAGACTAAAAGATTTATTTGGGCATAAGCTTTTGTGGGTAAAAAACCCACTTCTTCAGATGCATTCAGATGGCCATTTTGAAACATTTGGGGGGTTGGGTTGGTTTCAACAAAAAGTCATAATTTTCTGCCAAAAGTTCTGACGACACATTTTTTAAGCTTTGAATCAAAATTTTCAAGGGAAGCGGGAGGGGAAACATTTTCCAATCACTTTTAATCATTAGTAAGACCTGGAAATAATTATTTTAATGTAAGATTTTAATCCTGACTTTAAAATGAAAATCGGGTTGTGGTGATGCTCAGTTGCATAAAATTTGCAATGAAAGACGGCTGCCGTTTGGAACATATTTCTCTCTCCTACTATAAATACTTTCCTATGAGCTGGAGCTTTTAAAAATCAATGCAATTGCTTTCACAAAGTGCCTGGATGTACAATAGGCAATTCTCAGAAAGAATCCTGGCGGATGAAGGGAAATGTGTATGCATTATTCCAGATACAATAAAGCTGGGCTAAACAGGGACTTTCTCCTGAGTGACCTCAGGCTTTCCCAGATCTGAGAGGAACTCAATAAATCGTCCTCTTTATCAATAGGAAGCTAATAAAAGAGGACTGAATAGAAACTGGATGCAAGCAGCGTGTGAGGATAAATACATTAAAGATTGTGAGATGCTCAGATACTAAGGTAATGGAGGCTAGATAAGTACATTAGATTCCTTGGTCACTGTCAATCTGGTTTTAGATCTGAAAATCTAAGTTCTAGGTTCCCAGTCACCTTGGTATATAGTGCTGGGAGTCTGATACAGAGAAAACACTGGCTAGTGATTTATTCTTAGCAACGTACCAGGATCAGAGATCCACACTGATGTTTTCTTTAAAGACTTAGCAGCCGCCTTGGCTACTATTGGACATAAGGTAGCATAGCTTCAATTGCAAACTCTGGAAGGTGTAGATGGGACTCTGCTTGCCTCCAAGAGAAATCCCAGGGGGCAGCAATGGGCATATTTTCATCTACCTTGAAGGGTCTCTTGTCTCAGCATTTCACAATGTTCTATTGTCACTTGTCACTATGCAGTTCTCTGTCCCTCATCTAACCTTGACAATGTCCCACCCATGCTACCCTAGTGTCTTGTTGAGTATCTGGTTTAGTCCAGATTAAGATGGAGGTGATATTAGTTAAGGGAAGCAACCACAGAATATGGCAGGATTAGGGCCCACTTCCATGACTGAAGGGTATGGCCATAATTTGCCACACTCTGGGGGGAGGAGGGTGGATTAGAGAGTCAAGGTGGTCCATTGGACAGTGCACTGGACTGGGAGCCAGGAGATGTGGACTCTGTTCCCAACTCTGCTGATGACCTGCTGTGTGATGTTGGAGAGATCACCCCCCTGTTTCCCCTCCCACCCTTTGTCTGTCTTGTCTAAGTTCTGCAGGAAAAGGACAGTCTCTCGCTGTGTGGATGTTTGGTGCTTGGTATAATGGGATTCTGATCGCAGGGCTTCCAGGTGCTACTCTAATACAAACAATAAATAATATTAAGTGACTGCATGCATCAAACTTAGAGGCCATTAAAAAAAACCAAAGCCCTAAAAGTGGATGCACTCTCTCCTGAGCAGACTTTTGAATAGGCTATGACTGGTTATTATATTGAGGAATTTAGCAATCTAATAAAGCTGCAATATTATAACCTTTGCAACCACACAACCTATTCAGAAATCTATTATCCTCCCTCCACTTCCTGACAGATGCAAACAGTTTTTGTCATCTTCCCTTGATCTCCCTTGGATATCTTCAGTTTGTGTAATTCTCTCTCAGGCTGTATGGCTGAGAATTCAGACTCCCTCAGCGGGCGTCCAGGACTCGAAGCCTTGATTCCTAGAGCTAAGTAAGTCGGTCTTTGAATAGCAGTCAGCCAGGGAATTTGCTATTATCCAAACAGAATGGATTTTTCTTGCTTTTTGGCTCTGTGCCTGCTGCTTTCACAAGTTTGTCATCCTTCTGATTCCCTAAAATAAACGTTTGATGCAGAAGTTTCCATAAAACGGAATATTAAACTTGCCTAAACCTTTGGAAAATACCAGAGTGCAGCTGATCCTATTAACTCTTTGAGCAACTTTATGTTGGTTTCATAAGACGCTAGCCAAAATTTTTCACCCAGGAGTGCCTAAGTAAGGCTTCTGAATTCATAGCTGGGCATCTAAATACAAGCAGCCTGATTTTCAAAAGTTCTCGGCACCCACAAATCCAGCCGAAGTCCATGGAGTTTGCCGATGCTCCACACCTCTGGCCGTTTTTATCTAGGTGCCCACGTACGAATTTAGGAGCCTAATTTCAGACACTCTGTTTTGAAAACATTGCCCATTCTAGCCAGTCATTTGCAACACCGTGCACTAGATGCAGAAAAATGCTGAGCCTCAACCGTTACGGCTAATCAAATTAAAAATGAGGCTGCTCTCCCAGGCACCATGTTGCAGCGCCTTTGGATGCTCACTGCTGCAGCATAGCTTGTCTGTCTACTATAAAACTGCTATCATCTTTGGATATCCTTATTGCACAGTCCAGTTGCCATGCTGCGGCAGGCTCAGTGGAGCACAATGGCTGACTGCTGTTCCCTGTTGGAATGACCTTTTCCAACCTGCCTTGCAAGGCCAGAGTTGCCTGAACTGCCGGCTGGTATGCACAGCTTTTCTTCATCAAACATCTCCTTTTGCCCAGGAGGCCAGTTACGCTAGCAGATCTACTCGGTCTTTTCTAACAGAATGGACAACATAACGTATAACCTTAAATTAAACAATATACCCATGTGGACACGTGAAACTGACTTGAACAACAGCCTGACTTGCTTCTTCACAGGGATAACTTCGGCAATCAACAGGCGGAGAAGAAAGCAAAGCAACCATTAGAGAAGAAGTAATTGATATTCCAGCTTGGCCATCTGTGGGGGATGGAACCACTTCTCTCGCTTACACAACATCAAAAGCTTTCAGGAAAAAGGAAAAAAGAGCAGGATCAAATAAGGGAAGAGTTTACCCAGAAATCTCTCCCAACATCAACCGTGATGTGACGTCTGAATATTGAGTCTGAAGAAGAGAAGAATGAGGGGGGGATTTGATAGCTGCTGTCAACTACCTGAAAGGGGCTTCCAAAGAGGATGGATCTAAACTGTTTTCAGTGGTACCAGACGACAGAACAAGCAGCAATGGTCTTGCAGTGGGGCAGGTCTAGGTTGGATATTAGGAAACATTATTTCACTAGGAGGGTGGTGAAGCACTGGACTGGGTTCCCTAGGGAGGTGGTGGAATCTCCTTCCTTTGAGGTTTTTAAGGTCAGGCTTGACAAAGCCCTGGCTGGGATGATTTAGTTGGGGATTGGTCCTGCTTTGAGCAGTGGGTTGGACTAGAAATATTGTTACTGAATAAGGATATTATGGTCATGCTCTGGGGTGGGTCCCCCATCCTGATCAGCTAGGCACTATACAGACACAGCAAAGTGTCCTGCTCCCAACAATTTATAATGTAAGAACATAGGCTATTCTGCCCCACTCAGTAATTCACATGGGAACGATAAACTAAACTGACTGTGTTCCAACTGTCTATTCCCACAGGCCATCTTCTGTGTTACTGGAAGCTTTCAAAAACCTTGAGGAAGCAGCAGAATGTTAAGGATTACAGCGACAGATGAGGAGCTCAAGATACCTAACTTCTTTCCTGGCTCTGCCGCTGCACTACTGTGGGCAAGTCACTTTACTTCTCTGTGCCTCAGTTTCCCATTATCAGTAGTACTGAAAGCGCTTTACAAAGGTCAGCGTCATTACACTCATTTTACACATGGGGAAACTCAGGCACGGGACGGGGAAGTGACTCACCCGGCAGTAGAGCCAGGAACAGAACCCAGGGCTCCTAAGATCTATGTCTTCAGCCACTAGACCACACCACTCAATGTACTAATGGTGGGTGCTTAGATACTGCAGTGGTCGTATAAGAAGCTGTGTAGAAAAGAATTCAGGCAAAGGACTGCCTCTTATTATATGTTTGTACAGGGCCTGGCACAATGGAGCCCCAATCCTAATTGGGGGAAATAAAGTAATATAAATAACTCCTAATAGGAGAGATATTAACTCAAGTTTTGGTACAGCCAATATTGAGAAAAGAGAGACCTTGTCTCAGAAAAAAAAAACCCTCAACATTTATACAGAATAACAAGAATCCAACTCATTTCAAAGCAGCTGCTAGTGCCAACACCCCCTTCTTGGCTGGATACAGACCCTTTCCATTTTCTAAAACTGTACCTGCAGTCGAGGCACCATCGATAAGCCCCTGAGCCAACCCACCAGCCAGTGCATCAAGTAATATTCCCAACAGAAGCAGGCTTTCAGACCCTTTCCTTCAGGGGTGAGTTTCATTTCTCCAAACCAAAGGAGTTCAAGATAAACCAGGTTCTACCTCCTACAGGAACCAACCCACTCCCTACAGACCTCACCCTCCAACTGAGCTCAGGCTGCCCTTTATATCTCCCAGCATGCCTAGTTCTGAGTCACATGCTCCCATCACATGACCTCTAAACTCAGTCTCTTTATGGGAAATGTAGTCTCCTCAGGGGGCCCTGGCCAATAGTGGAGAATGAGGGCATGAGTCATCCAGACTACAGTTCCCATGTGGCACCATGATGGCATTTCCAAATTGAAATTTTGTGGGGTTCGGATGTTCAGTTTTTCAATTAAAAGTCCATTTTTTTCTGCAGAAAAAACAAATCTTGAAAAATTGTTTTGTCGAAAACCCAATTTTCCACCAAAAAACAGTTTCATTGGAAACATTTCAACCAATCCTCATTTTCACCCATTGTCTTCCTATATGGTTGCACAATACAATGGTCCCTGTGTCATTATTTTTATTACTGATTATGTGTATTCCAATAGTGCCTATGAGCCCCCACCACGGACCAGGATGCCATTGCGCCAGGTGCTGTACAAAGACAGAGCAAAAAGACAGTCCCTGTCCCATGGGTGTTGCAATCTATCATGTCACTGCTGTTGATGCTGCCAGAAGCAGCTGCTAATTAGATTTTGTTTTCTTACATGCAATGTGATAAAATCACGGCACCACTTTCTTTTTAATGCCACTGCTTAGGATTTACATCTCAGATTCGATGCAAATTCGATGCAAAAACCAAATATGCATGTGATCCATTTCTGCATTCAGTACTGATGGTAGGTTGGATCTGCTGTGCCTGCTCACTGAATGCAAAGGCGCAGATGACACAGGTGGGGCAGGATGCAGGAAAAATCTGGGCGAACATGTACAGTATTCGCATATGGTGATCCAGTGTATTCCTGGGGAATCACTCAGTTATCCACAGCCCAGTTAAATGCCCAATTAGTGTTTCACCACCTACTTAATCATGGCCCTCAGAGGTACTAAGACTCAGAAGGAGCTGATTCGGGTCTGGGAGCTAATGTATTCGCCTCTTTCTCCCGTGTATAATCTGCAACCTTTAGTTAGCATTTCTCAAGAATGCCCCAAAGTTAGAGAAGAGGATTGGGAGTCAGGACTCCTGGGTCCCAATTATTCAGCTCTGGCTGGCTGCTTTGTGCAAGCCTTCAGGCTGCACTAACTGAAGCCCTGTCTGTATTGTGGTTTTGTGTTTGGTTCCTTGCTTGCATGCTCTGGTGTAGCTACACTAGTAGAACTCACCCTGGGAGATAAGGCTCCGGTATGATGTGACCACGGCCTATCATATGCTGACCAATATTGTCTTATTGTTTCCTTGTACTCCTCTGTCTGTATCCATCTGTTGATCTCTTCGCTCATATCTACACTGTAAGCTCTTTGGGCAGGGAATGTCTTTTGTTCTGTCTTTGTACAGCGCCAAGCACGAGGGGGTCCTGGTCCATGACTCCAACTCCCAGGCGCCACAGTAATACAAATAATAACAGATACACAGCAACTGTGTAAATCAGTGTTTTCCCCAGTGAAACTTACTGGGGTAAGTTTCAGACCCATTTGTACTGGTGCAATGCCTTTGTGTTAGGCGTTTGCACTGGTGTAATGGCAACAATGGCAGAGGGCTTATTTTGAATCTACCAGGGGCTAGAGGCCTTGAATACCTGAGTCATGGTACACCTGGTACTGAGGGTGTATAGCAAGGATGGATGGATGCCAGCAGGACCGCCTGGGGGGGGGGAAGTGGGGCAATTTGCCCCAGCCCCAGGCCCCACAGGGGCCCCCACGAGAATTTTTCAGGGGCCCTGGAGCGGGGTCCTTCACTCGGTTTCTGCTCCAGATTTTCAGTCTGCAAAAATTTTCAAGGTTTCAACTTTCTGTCCTGTGTGACAAAGTTCCTCCTCTACCTTGGTGGGCCCTGCGCTTCTTGGCAGATTTGCTGACCTCAGAGATCTTCCCCTCTGGTGGAACCCATAGTCCAGGTCAACTCCTCCTGTGTCTGATCAGGAGTTGGGAGGTTTGGGGGGAACCCAGGCCCACCCTCTACTCCGGGTTCCAGCCTGGGGCCCTGTGGACTGCAGCTGTCTAGAGTGCCTCCCGGTACAGTTGTGCAACAGCAACAACTCCCTGGGCTATTTCAAGGCCTCCTCCCAACACCTTTATCCTCACCACCGGACCTTCCTCCTGATGTCTGATAACACTTGTACTTCTCAGTCCTCCAGCAGGATGCCTACTCACTCTCAACTTCTTGCACACCTCTTGCTCCCAGTTCCTCTCACACTTCCTCTCCTCTGGTTCCCCAGCTCCCCCTTTAGCCTGACTGGAGTGAGCCCTTTTATAGCATCAGAGGGGCCTTAATTAGAGTCAGGTGTTTAACGGCCTCACCAGACTCTTCGCAGGTTAATTGGAGTCAGGTGTTCTCATCAGCCTGGAGCAGCCCCTGCTCTGGTCACTCAGGGAACAGAAAACTGCTTAGCCAGTGGCCAGTAGATCTCCCTTCTACTACTCTGCTGTTCCCAACTGGCCTGGGTCTATCACAATACATAGCCCACTATTGATAACAATGAATTCAGCCGTTGATGAGATCAAGGGGTATGGAGAGATGTTGGAAATTGGGGTTACAATCAACCAAAAAAAAAAGACAAACATGTTGGAACTGAGTGTCATTTCCTTATTCCTGCTTTATTTATTTCTTTATTTGATTGTTTTCACTCACCATAGATGTCCTCCCTTGCTAATCTATCTGCTACCTGTTTTATTCTGCTAACCCCTGGACCACTTCCCCGCTTTAATGAGAGTTGATGAAATTAAGGGCCGTGTTTGGCGCTTCAGCACAAAGCAGAGGCAAAGATTTGGCTCTCCTTGCATAGGCAAATATCTCCTTGCATAGGCAAATATCTCCAGGTGGTACAGAACCAACTTAGCACGCTCAGCAGCCTCTTCATCCCAGTTCATGAGACATTCCCGGAGGAAAGGGGGCATGGGCAGAGGGGCTCTTTGGGGCAGGGATTGTCTACTACTGTGGGTTAGCAGCAAAGAATCCTGTGGCACTTTATAGACTAACAGACATTTTGCAGCATGAGCTTTCATGGGTGAATACCCACTTCTTCGGATGCAAGTGGTGGAAATTTCCTGGGGCAGGTATATATAAGCAAGCAAGAAACAAGCTAGAGATAACGAGGTTAGATCAATCAGGCCTCATCCACCCTGATTGATCTAACCTCGTTATCTCTAGCTTGCTTCTTGCTTGCTTATATATACCTGCCCCAGGAAATTTCCACCACTTGCATCCGAAGAAGTGGGTATTCACCCACGAAAGCTCATGCTGCAAAACGTCTGTTAGTCTATAAGGTGCCACAGGATTCTTTGCTGCTTCTACAGAACCAGACTAACACGGCTACCCCTCTGATACTGTGGGTTAGTACAGTGCCTAACACAATGGAGCCCCTGTTTTCAGACAGCCCCTAGGTCGGGGTCCCCAACGCGGTGCCTGCGGGCGCCATGGTGCCCGCTGGGGCATCTAAGTGCACCCGCGTACTGGCCGGCGGACAAGCATCCGCCGAAATGCCGCTGAAAATCGGTGGCGACGCCTCTGGATGACACCACTTGTCGGCGGCATTTTGGCGGATGCTCGTCCACTGCCACGGTCCTCCATGGCTCGTCATCTGGCACCCGCCAGACAAAAAAGGGTTGGGAACCACTGCCCTAGGTGATACTGTAATAAACATGGCTAATAATGATCTCTGCACCCCATGGTCCACAGCTACTGGAAGGGACGCTTGGGCCAGGCAGACCCCAGGATTGGGGAGTGCAAAAGTAGCTTAAAACCAGTCCCTGTCCCACCCTCCAATCCTGTCCTCGGTACCGCGTGCCTGGCCTACCAAATGGCCGTAGGTTACTTTTCTGATACTCATGGAGAGCTGGGGGGAAACCATTCACAAGATGTGAAAAATGTAGCTGATTCACAGATAATTTGTAATGGGGGAAGGCAAACACGACAATTGTAACTGAAACTACTATAACCAGGGCTAAATCCTTAGCTTGGGGAAGGGAAAAGGAAAACAGCCTCCTTGTTACTGTGTACAGGGGTAAACATCAGTTATTGTGTGTAACCCAAGCAAACGCAATGGATGAACAGTCCATGCTGAAGTCCAAAATACTGCAAGCTGAAGGATGCTTCTCCGCCTTTTAAGGGTGAGGCAAGCGGCCATTTGGTTACCTCTTTCGTTTTTGCATTTGTAGGACGGTATGGTTTGTTCGAGGTTTTCCCGTCTGCGCCTGCTCTGGAATTTTTATCTGCCTTTATCGCCTTTGCAGTGGTACGTCAGGACTTCGGCTGATGTGTGTTAAGGTGACCAGAGGCCCACAAACACAGCGGCTTGCACATTAAAAATTGTCACTTTATTTTACATTGGGAGGGATAGAATCATAGATACGAAGTGCTGGAAGAGACCTCAGCAGGTCATCGCATCCATTCCCCATGCTGAGGAAGGACCGATATACCTGGACCATCCTTGACAGGTGTTTGTCCACCGGTCCTTAAAAAGCTCCAGTGATAGGGATTCCACAACCTCCCTCGAGAACCTGTTCCACCCCTACACTATCCTTACAGTTAGGAAGTTTTTCCTACTTTCCTGAATCTTCCCTGTTTTACCCTGGGCGGGACATGGTGAATTATGGTGTCGGCACAGTCGCAGGACTAAGCAACAACACCGGGGCTCAGAAGAACTAGCTTGTATTTGCTGGCTCAGCCACTGTGTGACCTTGACCAGATTAGTTCACCTATTCGTGTTTCTGTTTCCCCTCTCACTGTTTGTCTATTCAGGCTGCAAGTTCTACGGGGAAGGATCTGCTTCTTACTATGCATTGGTACGTCGCCTAGTGATCTGGGGCCTTTGGGTGCTACGGTAACACAAAACATCACAATGATATCGAGTCGTTATTATAAAACCAACAGCCACCATGTTCCCACCCCTTCAATATACATCACTAAAAACCTGATAACTAACAGAAAAATCTGGTGGGAATTAGGTGCCAAACTCCCCTAAACTGCTTTGAAAATCCCACCTATAATATTGTTAAGATACAGGGGGGAAAAGAAGCTTATTGCAAATCTACGTCTCCCATTCTCTCTTCCTCCATCCTCCCTCACGCATGTGCACGCACACACACATTGTGCAAGAGAGAAATAAGACAGCAGTGATCTTTCAATTGTTATAGTAAACTGCAATTTCAGGGAGTCTGAGTCCTCTGCCCCCACACACCACTCCCAGCTGACACTGAGCCCGCAGCTTGCAATCCTTCGGCCTGTTGTCCATACCAGACTGCCTCTTTGTATTGTGGAAGCTCATTCGGCATTGACCCGAATGGCTCCCAAAAACTCAGCGGCTGCACATAAAGCCACCTGTTTAGTTACAAAAGGAAGCCAGGTGCCAACTGGTGAGTGTTTGGATTCCACTCGGCTGCCTCAAAGGAGTGAGGGGGGGAATAAATGGGTTCTTATATCTCAGTGGCCGTGGCTGTTTTCCCTCACCCCAAAGGTCTGTGTGTCCAGATGGGTCTATGCTGGGGGTAGGACATGGCCCCTCGGATTCCCCTGGGGCATTGTCTGTGCATTGCCCCCACTCCCAGAGGTAAGTGAGTTTGAACAGTTCTCAGCTCTCTGAAGGGGAGAGGGGGAACTGCTCTCCCCTTACCTTAGGGTGACCAGACAGCAAATGTGAAAAATCGGGACAGGGGTTGGGGGGTAATAGGAGCCTATATAAGAAAAAGACCCAAAAATCGGGACTGTCCCTATTAAATCGGGACATCTGGTCACCCTACCTTACCTCTGAGGGGCAGTAACCCCCCCCCAAGGTGAGGGCATCTGGACCGCTCTCTGCATGGGGACAGGAGGAAGAGGAGGGGTGGGATTGGGTCTCCCTTTACTCCCGGGGGCAGTAGCTATGCAATTCCCACCCCCAATGTTTGCATCGGGACAGCTCTCTGCAACGGGAAAGGGGGGAATGAGTCTCCCTTTTCAACCAGGAGCAGTAGCTGCTTATCCTCCACCCACCCCCACCCCCCAAGGTGAGAGTATCTGGAGAGCTCTGTGCAGTAGGGAAGGGGTGGGCTGTGGGCAGGGAGTGGGGGGAGGATTTGTGGACAGCTCCCTGCAGATGGGGGCAGGGAGGGGAGGGAGGGATTTGGTCTCCCCTTATTTCCCAGGTTGAGTAACTGTGTCTATCCCCTTCCTCCAAGGTGAGCGCATCTGGATAGCTCCCTGCAGGCAGGGAGAGGCGAGGAGGGGTGGGGGGGGGGCTGGAACAGTGTGTATAATGGGGGTGCTGATGAGAGCCATTGAATCAAACTGTAAACCCTGTCTATAGTGGAATCCATTTCAAGCTATGTAACCCCCCCCCCCGCCCCCCAAGATAAGTGCATCTGGACAGCTGTCTGCAGAGGGGGGTGGCAGAAAAGGGAGGGGGGAATTTGGTCTCCTTTTAACACCCCCCCCCCAGGGGCAGTAGCTGTGTATATCCCCCACCCCGCAAGGTGAGCGCACCTGGACAGCTCCCTGCAATGGGGGGGGGGGTGCGTGCCGGGACGGGAGCGGCGGGGATTGGGTCTCCCCTTACCCGCCCCCGCCCCCGCTCCTCCTGCAAGCCACCCACTCCGGAGTCAGACCCCCCCCAACGCAAACCCCCCCACTCCGGAGTCAGACCCCCCCCCTACAAGCCACCCATTTCGGACTCCACCCGCCCCGCAAGCCCCCCACTCCGGAGTCAGACACCCCCCCCGCCCCGCAAGCCCCTCACTCCGGAGTCAGACACCCCCCCCCGCATGCCCCTCACTCCGGAGTCAGACCCCCCCGCCCCGCAAGCCCCTCACTCCGGAGTCAGACCCCCCCACACACACTCCATCCAGCGCTAGGAAATGGCTCTGCCGCAGTGAGCAGCCGCCGCCGCAGCTCCCCGGCTCGGCTCGCGAGCTGGGCTCAGCCCCTGGCGCCGGGCTGGGGACCGAGCATCCCCCCCCCCTGCCCCGCCCATCCCCGCGGCGGCGGCCCGGGCCCGGTACCTGGTAGCTCAGGACGATGCCGTCCGGCTCGTTGCTCCCCGCGGGCATGGCTGGGGCAGGCGGCTCCGCCGCGCCGAGCTCCGCTGCACCAGCCCCGCCCCCCCCCGGCCCGGCCCGGTCCGGCCCCCACCGCCTGCGGGGCGGGCAGCTCCCCGCTCCCCAGCCACCGGCGGCCGCTGCCTCCCCGCGGCTCCCCGCGGCCCGGCAGCCAATCCCGGCCTGGCCTGGCGGGGGGGGGTGAAGAGGTGGGGTACCAGGAGGGGAGGAGGCGGCAGGGGGAGGGGAGAGATGGGGATGCAGGGGAGGGGAGAGATGGGGGTTGCAGGGGGAGGGGAGAGATGGGGATGCAGGGGAGGGGAGAGATGGGGGTTGCAGGGGGAGGGGAGAGATGGGGATGCAGGGGAGGGGAGAGATGGGGATGGCAGGGGGAGGGGAGAGATGGGGATGGCAGGGGGAGGGGAGAGATGGGGATGCAGGGGAGGGGAGAGATGGGGATGCAGGGGAGGGGGCACAGAGGGAGCCCGGAGGTGGGAGGTGCAGGGGGAGGGGACAAGTAGGGAGTATGGGTTAGGGGAGAGATGGGGGTGGCAGGGGGAGGGGAGAGATGGGGAAGCAGGGGAGGGGGCACAGGGGGAGCACAGAGGTGGGAGGTGCAGGGGGAGGACAGGTAGGGAGTATGGGTTGGGGAGGGGGGGTTTTAGCTGGAGGGGATACAGGGAAGGGGAGAGATAGGGGTTGCAGGGGGAGGGGAGAAGTGGGGTGGCAGGGGGAGGGGAGAGATGGGGAAGCAGGGGAGGGGGCACAGGGGGAGCGCAGAGGTGGGAGATGAAAGGGGAGGGGACAGGCGAGGAGTATGGGTTAGGGGAGAGGTGGGTTTTCAGGGGGAGGGGGTACAGGGAAGGGGAGAGATGGGGGTTGCATGGGGAGGGGAGAGGTGGGGTTGTAGGGGAGGGGGCACAGGGGGAGCAGGGAGGTGGGAGGTGCAGGGGGAGGACAGGTAGGGAGTATGGGTTAGGGGAGAGATGGGGGTGGCAGGGGGAGGGGAGAGGTGGAGGTGGCACAGAGGTGGGAGATGAAAGGGGAGGGGACAGGCGAGGAGTATGGGTTGGGGAGAGGTGGGTTTTCAGGGGGAGGGGGTACAGGGGAGGGGAGAGATGGGGATGCAGGGGAGGGGAGAAGTGGGGTTGCAGGGGAGGGGGCACAGAGGGAGCCCGGAGGTGGGAGGTGCAAGGGGAAGGGTCAGGTAGGGAGTATGGGTTAGGGGAGTGATGGGGGTGGCAGGGGGAGGGGAGAGATGGGGATGCAGGGGAGGGGGCACAGGGGGAGCGCGGAGGTGGGAGGTGCAGGGGGAGGGGACAGGTGGGAAGTATGGGGTAGGGGAGAGATGGGGGTGGCAGGGGGAGGGGAGAGATGGGGAAGCAGGGGAGGGGGCACAGGGGGAGCACAGAGGTGGGAGATGAAAGGGGAGGGGACAGGCGAGGAGTATGGGTTAGGGGAGAGGTGGGTTTTCAGGGGGAGGGGGTACAGGGAAGGGGAGAGATGGGGGTTGCATGGGGAGGGGAGAGGTGGGGTTGTAGGGGAGGGGGCACAGGGGGAGCAGGGAGGTGGGAGGTGCAGGGGGAGGACAGGTAGGGAGTATGGGTTAGGGGAGAGATGGGGGTGGCAGGGGGAGGGGAGAGGTGGAGGTGGCACAGAGGTGGGAGATGAAAGGGGAGGGGACAGGCGAGGAGTATGGGTTGGGGAGAGATTGGGGTGGCAGGGGGAGGGGAGAGATGGGGGTTGCAGGGGGAGGGGAGAGATGGGGATGCAGGGGAGGGGGCACAGGGGGAGCGCGGAGGTGGGAGGTGCAGGGGGAGGGGACAGGTGGGGAGTATGGGTTAGGGGAGAGATGGGGGTGGCAGGGGGAGGGGAGAGATGGGGAAGCAGGGGAGGGGGCACAGGGGGAGCACAGAGGTGGGAGATGAAAGGGGAGGGGACAGGCGAGGAGTATGGGTTGGGGAGAGGTGGGTTTTCAGGGGGAGGGGGGTACAGGGAAGGGGAGAGATGGGGGTGGCAGGGGGAGGGGAGAGATGGGGATGCAGGGGAGGGGGCACAGAGGGAGCCCAGAGGTGGGAGGTGCAAGGGGAGGGGACAGGTGGGGAGTAGGGGGGAGGAGACCGGTGGGTTTGCAGAGGGAGGGATACAGGGGAGGGAAGAGGTGGGGTTGCAGGGGGTGGAGGTAGAAGGGGAGAGGACGTGGGGGTTGGGGATAAAGGCAGAGGGTATGCGGGAGATGGTACAGGGCGGAGCTGAAAAGAGGTGGGGATGCAGGGGGATGGGGAGTAGAGACAAAGGTACAGGGGAAGGGGGCGTAGAGAAGATAGCGAGGTTGTGGGGGGAGGGATAACCAGGAGATGGATGGGGAAGGGGCTAATGGAACTATAAGGAGGCAATGGCAAATCAAGGAGGAGAGAGGGGTGGAGGGGGGGGGGAAATGAGGAAGGAGAAAGAAATCCTGGTCTGGTTCCTACAAGGAGGAGCAGGGGGATGTGTTGGGTTGGGACAGTCAGGACAGGAGCACCCTAAAGTTCTCTACTAAAATTTGGCTCCATACTGGAAGGAGAGATGAGGCACTTTCCCTGCCTCTGATGGAGTCCATGGCTTTCCTCCCGCCCACCCCGACACTCCCCGGAATGCTAAACCCTACCTGCCAGAGATTATTTTATTCCTTTATTGCCAAAGAGCAAATCCAAATTCTTTGCCTATGGGCTGGACCAGGTTGTACCAAAGGATGCAAATTTCCAGGTAACCTTACTTGAGGGATGGAGATCAGGAGACATCCACCCCTCCGAACTCCCCCCAACCTTCATATTGCATATGCTGACCCCTGTGTTATCATCAGTGCAGCCAGTGTATTTTTTCAGGAGCAAAGGCTAAAAATTCCAGCACCATGCATCTTAGGAGAAATTTGTTTGCCCAGCAGCACTGCGTCCTTCTTCCACTAAGGAAGAAAAAGCTAAAAAGTTGCTGGTTTAGGGCAACCGAAACTATTCGTGAATTCAGGTCAGATTTGGCAAATCATTCCAGATGATAAAAAAATGGGGTAGAAAATGAAATGTTGTGGCATTTTATTTCAAAGTAACATTTTGTTTTGAAATGTAGCTAGATTTCTTTTTAAAGAAAAATTTAAAAGGTTTAAAAACACCAGAAAATGTAACTAAACAAAACCAACAACCAACCAAAAAATAGTTTAGGTCAAACACAATGTTTTGTTCGACCCAAAGCAAATCATTTTTCCAGTTGGTTGGTTGGTTGGTTGGTTGGTTGGTTGGTTGAAAAACACAAACATTTCAATTTTAGTATGACCCCAAAATATTTTTTTTGTTTACATTTTTCAGTTCGGCCAACAGCGCCCCCTCCAAAAAAATAAAAATAAAAAACCTATTCACTCAGCTCTAATTGTAACTCAGATTCATACTCACAATTATTCATTTAGGACCTGCACCATCTCCTGTTAAAATTAATGGTCGTTGGCTCGAGCCTTGAGAAAAATACAATGAAATACAGCTCCTCTGAATGCAGACATTAAGAGCAAAGTCTATTTTGTGTAAACCACATGGCAACAAATTGTCTTTTTTAGAGATGTGAATCACAGAATGATAACTTATGAGTTTCTCTGATTCATAATGGTTTGGGGAATGGGCCTATGCTCATGAAATCAAGAGAAAAACCATAAACCAATGTGTATGGGCTAGATGGCTTTTCTAATTTTGAAAATAGATTAATAGATTCTCAGGTCAGAAGGCACCACTTTGATCATAGAATCACTGAAATGTAGGACTTGAAGCGAGTCCAGTCCCCAGCACTGAGGCAGGACTTAAGTATTATCTAGACCAGTGGTTCTCAATCAGGGGTACATGTACCCCATAGTGTACGCAGAGGTCTTCCAGGGGGTACATCAACTCATCTAGATATTTGCCTAGTTTTACAACAGGTTTCATCAAAAACACAAGCGAAGTCAGTACAAACTAAAATTCCTTACACACAATGACTTGTTTATATTGCTCTATATACTATACACTGAAATGTATGTACAATATTTATATTCCAATGGATTTATTTTATAATGATATGGTAAAGGTGAGAAAGGAAGCAATTTTTCAGGAATAGTGCGCTGTGACACTTCTGTATTTGTACGTCTGGTTTTGTAAGCAAGTAGTTTTTTAAGCGAGGTGAAACTTGGGGTCCTCAAGACAAATCAGACTCCTGAAAGGGGGACCGTCGTCTGGAAAAGTTGAGAACTACTCATCTAGATGATCCCTGACAGGTTCTTCTCTAACATGTTCTTTAAAAAACCTCCAATGAGAGAGATTCCACCACTTCCCTAGGCAATTTGTTCCAAGTGCTTAACTACCCTGACAGGAAGTTTTTCCTAATGTTTAACCTAAATCTCCTCTGCTGCAATTTAAGCCCATTCCTTCTTGTCCTGTCCTCGGTGGATAAAGAACAATTTATCACTCTCCTCTTTATAACAACGTTTTACTTGCTTGAAGACTGTTATCATGTCCCCTTCAGTCTTCTCATCCCCAGACTAAACAAACCCAATTTTTCAGTCTTTCCATGTAGGTCATGTTTTCTAGCCATTTAATCATCATTTTTGTTGCTCTCAGCTGGACTTTCTCCAATGTGTCCACACTTTTCCCGAAGTGCGGTGCCCAGAATTGAATGCAGTACTCCAGTTGAGACTGTTTCAGTGCTGAGTATGGAGGAAGAATAACATCTCATGTCCTGCTAATACATCCCAGAATGATGTTTGCTTTTTTTGCAACAGTGTTGCACTGTTGCCTGTCATTTAATTTTTGATCCACTGTAACCCCAGATGCTTTTCTGCCCTCCTGCTTCCTATGTATTTAACAGTAACACTTTGAGTTAGTTTCCCAGACCTGAAGAAGAGCTCTGTGTAAGCTCAAAAGCGTGTCTCGCTCATCAACAAAAGTTGATCCAACAAAAGAGATTAATTCATCCACCTTGTCTCTCTGTACTCCTTCCTCGGCAGACATTTCCCATTTTGTATTTGTGCAAATGATTATTCCTTCCTAAATATACTACTTTGCATTTGTCCTGAATGAATTGCCTCTCATTTATTTCAGACTCTCTCTCCAGTTTGTCAAAATCATTTTGAATTCTAATCCTGTCCTCCAAAGCGCTTGCAACCCCTCCCAGCTTGGTATCGTCCACAGACGTTAGAAGTGTACTCTCTATGCCATTATCCAAATCATTTATGAAGGTATTGACTAGAACTGGACCCAGGACAGATCCCCGTGGGACCCAGCTTGATATGCCCTTCCAGCTTGACTGTGAACCATTAAAACTATTCTCTGAGTACGGTTTGCACTCCCCTTGTAGTAGGATCATTGTGGCCACATTCCCATAGTTTGCTTAAGAGAAGGTCATGCAAGACAGTATCAAAAACCATTAAAGTTGAGCTATATCACATCTACTGCTTCTTCCTTATCCACAATGTCTGTTACCCTGTCAAAGAAAGATGTTATCCTGTCATCTAGTCTCACTTTGTGTATGTCACAGGCCATAGAATTTCCCTTCTTATTCAGGATAGAACTTTGGAGCTTTCAAAAGTAGCTTTTAAAAACATATGCCGAGAGCAATGCTCCCATCTTCTATGGCTTTAGCTGTAATTCTTCCAATTGCAGTGATTGTTTTCAGTTATTAAATAGATTCAAATGGGCATTTTCTGTTTATGTGCCAGTTTCATATTCATTTACTAAAAGTATAAGGAAACATTAATCTTCCCCGTGTCTTACTGGAAGCTGAAAATGGAAGTGTAAATTAGTAATCAACAGAGTCATTACTGATTTCCTATAACTGGTGGATGACCAAATGGGATTACATTATAGGTGGTGATAAACTGAATTGAAAGAATTCCTGGAACCAATCAAAGGTGTTTTTATCACAGCTAGGAGAGAATTTGTGGGTTCTCCAAGAAATATTTGTTCTGTACATGCTGTAAGAAAATATTTCATGAACCCATCATTAAGACCCATTTCAATGGGATCTAGGAGCCTACTTCCCTTAATACTTCTTTGAAAATGCCGTGTGTGTGTGTGTGTGTGTGTGTGTGTGTGTGTGTGTGTGTGTGTGTGTGTGTGTGTGTGTGTGTGTGTGTGTGTGTGTGTGTGTGTGTGTGTGTACCAGAAGGTCACACGCTTTGTTGCTTATATAGGGCAAGCCGGACACTCAGCTGGACCCTTCTGCAGCTAGCCCCCACCCCCAACTAGACCCTCACCCCCACTCTGACCAGACCCCCCAGCTTCCAAGGAGCCACCCTAGCCAGGCCTTGCATCCATAGGTGCCAACTTTCCCCTGTGCCAGTGGGTGCTCGTGGCCCCCCGCCCCCGCTCCGACTCCACCCTTTCCCCACCCCTTCCCTGCCCCTATTCCAACCCCTTCCGCAAAGTCCCCACCCCTATTGGACCCCTCCCCAAATCCCCGCCCGGCCCCATCTCTTCCCCGAGCGTGCCGTGTTCCCCCTCCTCCCCGCTCCCTCCCAGCCGTGCAAAACAGCTGTTTCACGGTGCAAGCGCTGGGAGCGAGGGAGGAAAAGCGGGCACGGTGGAGTGGAGGCGGTGGTGAGTTGGGCAGGGGGGCAGGGAGCTGCCGGTGGGCACTGAGTACCCACCAATTTTTCCCCATGGGAGTCGGCACCTATGCTTGCATCCCTGCCCTCAAGCTTGGCCCCTTGTCCCTACACCAGCCAGGATCCTCATCCCTCCCCCGCCACACACACACTCTGGCCAGTCCCTCTCACGGCCGTTTGCATTTCAAAAGCTGGATAATACACAGAGCTGGGCCTACATGAGCCATTAAGTGTGCAACTGTCTAGTAAGCTGCTACCTGTGGTGTGTGTGGACAGCAGCAGAGAGAGCTTCCTCTGCCTTCAGCGCCATATGGGCCCTCTGTGGGCCTGATTTTAGTAGAAATCAGGCTTTTCTGGTTCTCTGATTTTCACCCAAATCAGTAGGGTTCTGCCCTTGACATTTTGCAATTGAACTGATGCAGTGTTCAAAAGTGATCGCGTTACACCCAGCCAGACAAAGGGAGAAATGACAGGAAGTTGAGTGTGAAGCACTGTTTGTGAACGAGTCATTAATGCTGATTTCTAAGTTTTTAGCCAATGAGAATGCAGAAGCGGTCAGTGTCTGATTGTTACTGCCCGATTAGCACAAAACCAAGAGGGGAAATTTCCGCTCTCAGTTATAGGCATAACGCTCATTGGCTTTAATGGATTTACTACAGATTGATACCAGTGTCACTAACAGAGAACAGACTTTGGCCCATATTGGGTCACCATAACTGTATAATGAGTCTCAATTATAATTATAAGAGTAATATACACCAGCTATTGGGCAGTTACATTAGCACTTAGTCTTTGGCCTCTGAATGCACACAAGGTGTACTATTATGTTTGTGTTGTGTAAGGCCTCTCCTGTGTTAGCCCTAAATTAACAAACGTCCAGCTGATATCAGGAATAGGTCTGAGACAGTGCAGTAAGCAGGCATCATGTCTTTTGGGATGGACAGCAACTGTAGCAACCCAAAGGATTCATATTCTAAGGCCATTGTGATCATCTCTAGCCTGACTTCCTCCTGTATAACACAGGCCATAGATCTTCCCAAAAAGAATTCCTAGAGCATGTGTATATAGGATGTAATTCAGCCTACCGATTTGTATGAAAGCTGGAAAAAAATGTTACTCTCTCTAAAGGTTTGATCCTGCACTAGTCAAATCAATGGGTGTTTCTCCATGGACTTGAATGGGAGTCTAGGATCAAGCCCTCAGGGAAGACACTTAACTCAGTTGGAATCTTAACAGATGCGGATTATAATAAACAAAAAACAATTCTCCCAACCCTGCGGGAGTCTAGTCCCAGATGGAGCTCTGAGGAGCTCCTTATTCTCCTTCTGTCTGCATTCTGCCACCGTAGCAGGCTTGGCAACCATCATTTGATTGAGGGGAACACAATTAAATAAGTTTGATGGCCTTGGTCCATAGGGCCTGATTCAGCCAAGACCTTAACCACGTGCTTTGCTGAACAGCATTGGGATTACCCATGCACTTAAGGGCTTGGCTGAATCAGGGCCATATTCAGCAAGAGATCCTTGTTCATGTCACAAAAAACACACCAGATGTTTGAGACCTGACCGCAGGAGCGGACTGGTGCAGGCCCAGGATGTTTGAGGTGCTGAAAGCATCCTAATCTGTCTAGTAAATAGTTACATTATTGTCTGAGCCAAGTAACCAGTGACCATTTCAAGGCACATCTTGTGAACCAACAAGGATATAAACTGGGCTGGTGAAAAATTTTCCTTTGACATTTTTTTACCGACAGAAAAATGGGGGGTTTGAGCAAATGAAAAAATGTTGCATAAAGTGTCCCCGTTCTTTGAAACATTTTGACTTTTTGTTGGAAAGCTGAGAAAACAAACATTTTCAGCCAAAAAAAACCCCCAACTCTTTTGAGACTTTTTCAGCTGAAATTTTTTCGTTTCTCATCAGAAAATTGGCAAAAAAATGAAAAACAAATTAAGTTTCACTTTGCTGAGGAAAAGTTAAAATTTTCCACTGCAAATTTCAATGACTTTTTTTGATTGATATTTTCTGTGGGAGGAAAAAACGGCATTGTCTGGCCAGCTCTAATATAAATTATATGCTATGGTAGGGTTACCAGATAACACCTTTGAAAAAACGGGACAGGGGGTGGCAGGTAATAGGCACCTATATAAGAAAAAGTCACAGAAAACGGGACTGTCCCTTTAAAAACGGGATATCTGGTTACCCTATGCTATGGGAAAGCCGAGAATCTCACCTTCCCACTAAGACCAAGACCTGAGAAATGTATCCACAATAACATTCCCAGTTGGTTAGACGATTGCCAGGGAGCCACATGCTTGTTTTTGTAATAGCCCATGTAGGCAACAGTATCCATAATAAATTCAGTAGTAAAAATAAAACCTTCTGGGAGCTATTGCACATCCTATGCAGCGTCTGCACTTGCAAACATCAGCCAACACATGCTTATTCAGAAGTGACACCACATCCATTTCAGTGAACTCAACCCAGCCCACTAGACTGAGATGCCACCTACTCCCTCTGCAGTTAAGACAAACATACTGAGTTTAAGGTTATTTAAGGAGGAAAGGAATCGTCATGCCAATGAAAAGCACTAGATTAAAAAAAAAGTTTTTATGTCAGTGTGGACCATCTGTCTAGTCAGGATGACTAACGGCTCCTTATAACATGACATTTAAAAATGTAACAAAGTATGATCAAAAAGTAAAGCTAGTTTTTATGGCACTTGGGGGCCGGGGGGGGGCGTTAGGCTGTGACTCAGTTAGGTAGGTGAGCATATGACTAACTATAAACCTGTGAGTAATGCTGTTGAAGTCAATGGGGCTATTCACATGCTTAAAGTTAGGCACATGCTTAAGTAGCTTGCTGGATCAGAGACCCAGAAAGGAGAGAAATGTGCTGTTTGTGTCCAAAGATTCACTCAGTGCAACTACCCATGTGGTGCCACCCCCCCCCCCCAATGCAATGCAGCCCCACACAGACACACACACACTGGTATTGACTCATACACAACACAAATGCTCCAAGCACTCCTCACGGTTATAGTATCATATACTATTACTTTATGTAGAAGAGACTGTCGATCAGCAATACACCGAAGACGTGTTTAGTTCCTGAGAAAATCCATCTGCGCTTTATTTATTTTTTTAATAAAATTTGCTACACTGGCTTTCAAAGCAGAAAAGAGCTGGCCTTTTTCTTCTGGCAAACTCTCAGCACCCCAGTGCCAGCTAGAACTTCATCCCGACTAAATTTATGGCCATTCTCCCTATGCTGGCTTTCTGATACACTGCTTCCAGTAATTCAGCACTGGGTGAATATTCTCTGGACCACAAAGGAGAACAATTAAAAGCTGTCCTCTCATTATTATCTGGAGTAGCCTAGCTGCAGAGTGAGAGAGAGAGAGAGAGAGAGAGAGAGAGAGAGAGAGAGAGTGTGTGTGTGTGTGTGTGTGTGTGTGTGTGTCGGGGGCGGAGGGAGATTGAAGCCATTTCTTCTGGATGTGGTTATGAACAGGAAGGGGAAAAATTATAAGACTTTTGTCTGAACGCTTATGAGTGAACACATGAGGCTTAGCACAGTCCTCAAAACTGGAATATTCATTGGCTTACCGCAAAATAATCGGTCTGATTCACTGCTGTGACACAATAGTAACTCCACCCAAGTCAGAGGCGTCGCACCTGTATCAAGGCACGATGTTGTGATGTACGTTAAGAAGCTGTCGGTCTCTGCGTGTAAAAAGCTCCTGTGATCAATGACTCACACCCAAAAAATACCCGAAACTGTCATTAATCTCCCCGAAGAAAAGCCTTGGTATTTTGATAAATAACTTGGCATTTGTATCAGTCACAGTGGCACTAATGTCATCTATCACCGTATACACCTACTTTCATCCAGAATCAATGCTGCATTCACATTTGGTGCCAGAAGTCAGAGCCTTAATGGCGCATCAGAGCAGGAGGAAAGGTTAGATGCTTTATGTCCAACGAATGTCTGATTTAATTAGCGTCCCTTATATTGGCGACTTAAAAGTCCAGCTCAGTATAAGTTCTTCCTTTCTTTTTCTTTTTCTTTTTTTTTTTTTTTTTAAGTTACAAGGGTGATTAAGAGGCTGGTTGCCACCAACGCATGACAGAACATGGTTTAGGAGAATTAACAAGCTTGGACATTCCTTTATTGGAGAGGTTACATTTCTGGGGGGAGAAGCAGATATTATTTTCTCTTTGTCAGCACAAACATCTGAGCCACAAATGCCTGAGCTAAAAGATCCAGCTCAAAGCCAACAATTTTCATTTCAGGTCAACCCAAACCACATTTTTTTTTCACAAGCCACTGAGTCAAGAAGTCACTTATTCCAACAGCTCATAAACCCCCATGTTGTCCAGCCACTAAAGGGGGACGGAAAGCCATCGTCTGTAAGCTGGGTTACAAGTACGTGATGATACCAACGCTATTCAATATGAGCTATGAGATGCTTGTAATAGTCTCCTTGCGCTGCTTCCCGAGCTGGGGAAATGACCTGGCAAAAGTCACAGGTCTGTGTATGCAGAGTACCCTTGGAGTTCAAAATCCCCGCTGTGACCAAGTGGACTGTCTTCTACCACCCATCCTGGAGTCCAGGAAGTCTAGAAAATTATTAAAGGGAAAGAGTGATAACTGGGTTAACCAAGATAGGGGTATTATTTGCGTTTGGCTTTTAACTATGTTTATTTTCATGGGTCTTTAATTCCCATGATCAATCTTGGCTTCTTGTTTAAAAATAGGCACCGCTTTCAGGAAACTCTGCTTGAGCAGTGGCTGGCCTCTGCTGCAGATATAAAAAGAGATCACACTGGTCCCGGGGAATTCCCCTATGCAGGACCACCCTAGAGCTAACCTCTATGCCCCTATGCTTCTCCAATTGTTCCACAGTGTATGCGGGGGGCCGATGCAGGAGGAGGGGTGGCTGTAGTGCTTAGCAATACAGCTGTCATTAAGACAGAGCAGCCCCAGGACTGCTCTAACTTACCCCCTGGCCATGTCAACCCTTGAGCAGCCAGAATGCAGAAGGTGCAAATGTGGTTTAAAGCCAGCTTTTGCCTCTGCCCCTCCTCTAAGGTTGCACCTCCTGAGAGACCCAGTGCAGAATCGATCCAGCTGTGTCTCGGGCTATTGAGTCTGATATGTCCTTGTCAGCAGCTCCTCTGTTTCGCACTTTAATTCCTTTAGAAACCCCTCGACAATCCCCTCCTATCCTCTTTATTTACAGCACTTGAGCGTCTCGAGTTGCCCATCACTTCCTCCTTGGAGACTCCAATCTCTGCCAAAGCCACAATGTGATAAACGGGCTTTTGTGAAAGGTCAATTGGAAAGCTCTGTAATTTCCTTTTTGCTGCTTTATTATTAAGTGCTGATAAGGCACATTTGGATTTTACAAGACGTCCGTTTTTTTCCTTCTTAAAAAAAAAACCCCCAGCAACCCTCGATTCAGTGCTGACTATCCTTAGAGGTTACTATGAATAGCGTAATTATAACGAGATCCCCGTTTCTGGAAAAGTGACAGGAAATTATGCAAAAACATGCTTGCATTACAATAAATGGTCGTGTCCCCCCCACCAGCCTCCCAACAACAACCTGTACGCTCCTGGACCAGGATTCTATTGCAGTAGGGCTATAACTGGACAAACACAGAACGAGGCGACGGTCCCTGCCCGCAAAGAGTTTACAACCTGACAAGAAACGTGCTGACAGGAGGAGGAGCAGACGGAAGCAACCAGATAATATTGGGCAGCGTGACAGGCAGCGTCTCCGGAAACCAGTGGCCTTTCAGTGTCACAGCGAAGACAAGTCTTTGGAGGAGGGGCTTAAAGGAGGCTAATGAGGGAAGGTCTTTTTTTTTTCACTCTGGACGGGAAGGGTGGAGCTGGGACAGCACGTGAGTAGCCTAAGGTGGACTCCTCGAGCTGTGCGCCTCTGCCAGCGTCCCCACATGGGCCAAGGAAAGGCGATAAGCAGTTAAGGACTGGATGGTTAAACACCTGTCAGAATGATTTAGCTTGTCAGCGGGGGACAGTTAGAAAGAGAGACAGAGGGGAGGAGAGGCCTAGGAGAGATCCTGCCTCACGTCGGGGAAGAAGGTTAAAAAAACCTTCTGTTGTGAGAGACAGACACTCGTATGGCACGTTGTAAAACAAGCACGTGGTGCTGGAGCTACGCAGGAGTGTGTGAGGTCTGTTTGCATGTGGACTCTAGAGTAAGGGAACCCTGTGACAGAGCCCAGATTCTTCATTGGGGTCTCTAAATCCGACTGTTATACAAAATTAATTACGTGATAACGGCTGAGGTTTTCAAAGGGGCTTCAGGAAGATGGATGCCTAACTCCCCTTGGTACCGTGGGTGCAATTTACCCGTGCATCGTGCTGGATTCTCCATCACTGACCATTTTAAAGTCAAGACTGGATATTTTTTCTAAAAGATCTGCTCTGGGAAATATTATGGGGAAGTTCTCTGGCCTGCATTACCCAGGAAGTCAGACTAAATGATCACAATGGTCCCTTCCGGCCTTGGAATCTATGAATCTATGAAGGGGAAAATGTTGCCTCTAACTTATTAGGGGTCTGTAACAGGGCTGTCTCTTTTAGGGCCCAGGGGGACTGGGGAACATCCAGCCCTGTTCTTGAGAAGAACCCAGAAAGCATGTGCTGGGACTCACCTAACCCAGCTGACAGCATCAAGGGATTGGGTCTGATAAGTCCCAGCTCGGGGATATAAACGAGGGTCCCTGCTCTGTGAAGGACCCTGGGACCAGGAGAGGACTGGGAGTCATATTCTCTTGGGGCTCTAGCAGGGCATTAAGCTGCTGGAGCCCAGCTTGAGAACAGGACTAAGGCTATAGCCGCAGAGTCAGTGTAGACGCTCACCAAAGCGATGGGAAGGATTCTCCGGTCACCGAAGTTAATCCACCCACCACGAGCAGCGGTAGCTAGAATTCTTCCCTCAACCTAGCGCTCTCTCCACCAGAAGTTAAGTTGTCTTAACTGTGTCACTCAGGAGTGTGGATTTTTCACACCCCTGAGGGACGTAGTTGGGTCAACCGAGCTTTTTTGGTGTCAACCTGGCCTAGTATTTTGTGGTGGTCTGGTGTTCCACGTTTCTTTTTGAGGGTGCGTGTGCTAAACAGGGCCCTGAAGTAACTGGACTGCGGCAGAGTGTTTTCCCAGGCTGGTGATAGGGTGTCCCGGCCTTTGAAAAAAGGTTAGTGGGGATATTACATGCATTTGCAGCGTGCCCAACAGAGCAGTGGCCGAGCACTTACCCTAGACGGCCCAAATCATCTATTTTTCAAAAGGGTTTGGATGAAGTCCTTTGGAAGAGGCTGTGAAGGAAAATATCAATATGGGGTAAGCGGCAAAGCCTTGCCAATGAATTAAATATGGCTTAGTTATAAGCAATGCGGAGTTAGAGTGCAAGGTTGGTCCCTCTGAGGGGGAGAAATGGATGGCAGGGTCCCTCGGGATTTGGACAATATTCTAGACTATTCAGAGAAGGAGGCAGACAGTAGCTGAGAGTGAAATGGCCCAGAGAAGGGGAAAGAAGGTGATTAGACCCTCCAAGAGTACTTACAAATGGGCTGTCACCTAAAAAGGGCTTGGTAAATTTATGAGCAAATACAACATTTATGACGATGCGTTACAGCAAGGTTATCAGAGCTCATGCTCAGGGCATCAACTGACTGCCCCGAGGCGCAGGGAAGAATTGCTCCACATGTGTACAACAGAGTTATACAACTGGCTAGGTACAGTATGGGGGGGAGGTTAATTTTTGGGGGGGGGATGAATCCAGCACTTCCCCCTTAAAAACATGATGCTACAGCGGATGAGCGAATGGTCAGATCCTGTAGGGCGGCACTTCCCAAATCGTGGGTCGCGACCCCAAATGAGGTTGTGCCATGAGCAGAGGGTGTCATGGATCCCTAGCATGTGGAGGACACCATTTTGCTCCGTGCATCCTCGCAACCAGTACTTACTTTGTAATGAAAGAGGTGCTGGGGCGCAAGCAATTTTTTTACATTCATAACTGGTGCAGCAAGCCCAGAGACGCCGGGGCTATGAACCGCCAAGCCGAGAGGTGCCGGAGCTCAGCCCTGGCACAAAATAAGCCGTGCTCTATAGTGGGTCTCAGCATCCACCAGCCAGAGCTGTTCAGTGGCACCGCCGCTGATCAGCTGTTTGGCAGCACCGCCAACCAGCTGATCGGCGGCTCAGTCAGGGGATTGGGGGAGGGTGGAGAGCAGCAAGGGGGTGGAGCCTCGAGGAGGAGGTGGAGCAGGAGTGGGAAGAGGTGGAGCGAGGGCGGGGTCTTGGGGAAGGGGGCAGAGCAGGGGCAAAAAGAGGCAGAGCAAGGGTGGGGCCTTGGGGGTATGGGTGGAAAGGGGGCAGGGCCTCAGGGCAGGGGTCGGTGCCTATGGTCCCGGAAGGAAAAAAATTCATTAAAATTGGGTCATGCTGGCAAAAAGTTTGGGGAACTGCTGCTGTATGGCAAATCCTACAGTCTATCAGAGAAAGAGAATAGTCCCATGATTAGGGGGCTAGCTTAGGACTTGACAGACCTGGGTTTCTGCCTTTGTTCTCCACAGACTTTGTGGCATGTCACTTAGCTTTTCTGTCCCCATCTGTAAAATGGGTCTAATAAATAATTCCTTCTTTCACCAGGCTGTGGTGGGGATAGCTAGGTTGGAAACTGTCAGGTGCTCAGATACTACAGCAAAGGGAAAAATGAAAGTACCTAAGCAGGGACTGTCTTTTTGTTCTGTGTTTGTACAGCTCCTAGCGCAATGGGGTTTGGTCCAGGGCTATAGTAAGACAAATAATAGATACTGTTATACTGTACCTGTGTGGGTCCTCGTATTTCTATAGGAACTTTAATTTCTGCTGCTTGAAGGGAAATACTTTCTGTCTGTAAATCTTCTGGTGCTTCATAAAGATCCAAGAAACTGGGAAAGGAGCCTACATCCTCCGGATTTAGGGTAGCAAGCTCTGGAGGTATGGGAGAGGCTGTGGATTTCTCCTTGTCCGCTCTCAAGGCAGGAAACGTCGTATAATTTTTCAACAGCGTGTCACAAGCCACCTTCTTGCCCATGTGTGGTTTGTGGTGGTTCTGGCTGGAAAGTGCTATTGCGAAATCTGCCTTCCCCTTGGCACTGCTTAACAAGCTGGCGTTGGCTGCACTCGGGGGGTACTTAATATCAACACGAGAAACCGTGTGTGCATCTCGTGGCTGGTCCCGAAGAACTGCCGAGTTGGGCCACGTAGGAACTGTTGGGTTGGAAAGGATAGAGCTGGGAACCTTTGGTAATTGCTGTTTGAAGATGAGTCTCTCCGATTGCGCTAATCCCCCATCGTCCGTGCACTGGATTGGCATCGAAATTGGCATGTCTTTAAAAGAAAACAGTGGGGCCACTTATTCATGGGCCTGAAAGGAGGTTATTGCTTTTGTCTGCATCTCCCCCGAGTGGTATCATTCTCCTTGTGTGAATCATACCCACCCCTATAAAACAAACACTGGTGACTGGGCACTGGCTATACAGCAGACACGGCCAGGGCCGCCAGGGGAGGGGTGGCAAGTGGGGCAATTTGCCCCAGGCCCTGGGCCCCGTGGGGGCCTCCACGAGAGTTTTTTGGGGCCCCTGGAGCGGGGTCCTTCACTCCGGGGGCCCTGGAAAACTCTCATGGGGACCAGGCCCCTGGAGCGTCTTCCGCTCCGGGTCTTTGGCGGCAGGGGGTCCTTCTGCTATGGAATCTACCGCCAAAGTGCCCCGAAGACCCACGGTGGAGGGTCCTTCTGCCCCAGGACCCGCTGCCGAAGTGCCAGGTCTTCGATGGCAATTTGGCGGGGGGGGAGCCCCCACCGCCGAAGACCCCAGGCCCCCTGAATCCTCTGGGCAGCCCGGGACATGGCTACCCACTCATCTCAACAGGCTGCTCCTGAGCAGGAAGGTAAAGGCAATTCCATCTACCATTCCTCACCTTGCTTAATTATGGAATGATGGGAAGTGCTCTATACCAGGGCACGAATGCAAAGAAGCCTGCCTGGTAGCTAACATCACAGGTGAAAATAGCCTTGAATCTTAGTAAATCCCTTCTTGCTTTGAATTCAGGAAAAATTACAAAACTCTACTAAGTGAATTTGAGGTTTTTTTCTTCTTTGCATCTTGTGGAACAAATGATGTCAGTGACGTCACAGGTTGATGCATGCTGGGATTTCTCTAGCAAACCAGGAAGTGTCAGAGAGGGCAGAAAAGAATAATTTTAGATACGTACGTTCTAGTCTATGCTAGCTAGGTTCTTATACCACACTCATCACTGTAGTAATAAAAATAACAACCTAGCCCTTTCATCAGCAGATCTCAAAGCCGTTTACAAAGGAGGACAAAATCACTGGCCTCTCTGTGTCTCAGCTTGCCCAGCAGTAAAATGGGGAAGTGGCTTGCCCATAACGGGCCAGCAGGCCAGTGAATAAAACCCAAATCTACTGAGTCCCAGTCCCATGTTCTGTGAGCTAAACCACACTGCTCTGAGTAGCTGAGCCCCTTTCAGAATTGCATTAAACAATCTGACTAGCTTCTCTCACGGGCGTGTTCTCTCGTCTTCTCCCCAGAGGGAGGAGTGTGTGCAGTGCAGTGACTTGTTCCAGATGTTTTTTTAATCTAATAGATAGAGACACACGTTGCTATATGCTTATGTTAGAGAAAGCATGGTCAATATTTATTTGGTATATTACGGTAGCACCTAGAGGCCCTAGTCACGGGCCAGGAACCTAGTGCTGGACAAACACAGAACAAAAAGACAGATCCTGCCCCCCAAAGAGCTTCCAACCTGGCTAGTGGGGCCATCCAGAAAGTATTTCTGATCTTCAATCAGCTCTCCTGGTAACTTTGCATCTTTAAAAAATATATAATCATAAGCTCTCGGGGAAAGACACTTTCATGGCCAGGCAGTGCCCAACCAGCACCATGGTGCTCTGGCTCTGATTGAGCCCCTCTCTAATACCAATAACAATGGATCGAAGTTTGGTTACAAAACCGTTTGGAAAAACTGGATTTTTCACTGGGGGGAAGGGAGGGGAGAAATTGCAAAAAGATGAATATTTGCACAGCTCCATTGCTAGTGTCCCTTGGTGAATATTTTGCTTCATAAATGTCAAGTATCAGAGGGGTACCCATGTTAGTCTGGATCTGTAAAAGCAGCAAAGAGTCTTGTGGCACCTTATAGACTAACAGACGTCATGCATCCGATGAAGTGGGGATTCACCCACGAAAGCTCATGCTCCCAAACGTCTGTTAGTCTATAAAGTGCCACAAGACTCTTTGCTGCTTCATAAATGAATCTCGTAGGGCACATCTACGCTGGAGCTAGAGGTGTAATTTACAAACCTTGGGTAGATACACCCACCCTGGCTCTGAGTCTACCAGTCATGGCGCAGCTGCAGCGACTCCAGGGGAAGGAGGGGCTACGCATCCCAAATACAATCCCGCCTCAAATCATAGCTATGTACTCGGCTGGCTAGTCCATCTTGCCACTCGCGCACTGAGACTACGCTGCTTTTTTTTTTTTTTTTCGTGCACTAACTCATTCAGAGCTAGCGCAGGCATGTGTACCTAGGGTGACCATAAGAACATAAGAACGGCCGTACTGGGTCAGACCAAAGGTCCATCTTGCCCAGTATCCTGTCCTCTGAATGGCAGGTGCCCCAAAGGGAATGAACAGACTGGTTATCATCAAATGAGCCATGCCCCGTCACCCAACCCCAGCTTCTGGCAAACAGAGGCTTGGGACACCATTCCTGCCCATCCTTACTAATAGCCACTGATGGACCTATCTTCCATGAATCTGTCTAGCTCCCTTTTGAACCCCGTTATAGTGTTGGCCTTCACAATGCCCTCTGGCAAGGCGTTCCAGAGATTGATAATGCGTTGCATGAAAAATAATTTCTTGTGTTTGTTTTAAACCTGCAACCTATTAATTTCATTGGGTGGCCCCTTGTTCTTGTATTATGAGGAGTAAACAACACTTCCTTATTTACTTTCTCTATACCACTCATGATTTTATAGACCTCTATCATTATCTCCCTTTAGTCGCCTCTTTTCCAAGCTGAAAAGTCCCAGTCTTATTAATCTCTCCTCATACGGAAGCCGTTCTATACCCCCTAAACATTTTTGTTGCCCTTTTCTGAACCTTTTCCAATTCCAATATATCTTTTTTGAGATGGGATGACCACGTCTGCACGCAGTATTCAAGATGTGGGTGTATCATGGATTTATATAGAGTCAATATGATATTTCCTGTCTTATTATCTATCCCTTTCTTGATGATTCCCAACATTCTGTTCACTTTTTTGACTGCCGCTGCACCTGGAGTAGATGTTTTCAGAGAACTATCTGCAATGGCTCCAAGAGCTCCTTCTTGAGTGGTAACAGCTAATTTAGCCCCCATCATTGTATATGTATAGTTAGGATTATGTTTTCCAATGTCCATTACTTTGCATTTATCAACTTAAATTTCATCTGCCATTTTGTTGCCCCGTCACCCAGTTTTGCGAGATCCTTTTGTAGCTCTTCGCAGTCTGCCTGGGACTTAACTATCTAGAAGTAGTTTTGTATCAGCTGCAAATTTTGCCACCTCACTGTTTACCCCTTTTCCCAGATCGTTTATGAATATGTTAAATAGGACTGGGCCCAGTACAGACACTGGGGGACACCACTGTTTACCTCTCTCCATTCTGAAAACTGACCATTTGTTCCTACCCTTTGTTTCTTATCTTTTAACCAGTTACCAGTCCAGGAGAGGACCTTCCCTCTTATCCCAAGGCTGCTTATTTTGCCATATTTTCCCAAAGGGAAAACGAGACACTGCATAGGGCTGGCCCAAGTTCCTCCTCTCCCTGCCACGTGCGGGGCCAGCCCGAGGCCTCCCTCTACCTTCATGTGCGGGGCCCGCAAAAGATCTCCTGCTGCTCTCCATGCGGGCCTGGCCCTGCCCAAGCTGCTCTCCCGAGCCCTCCCCCCCAGCCCAAGCCCTCCCCCCCCACACCCCACATGTTCCTCCGCACCCCACTAGCAGTTGCACTCCACTTTTTTGGCAAAACTCTGCATTTGTCTCATTTTCTCTTGCCAACTGATGATCTGTTGGCAAGACCAAATGGGACAAATGCCCAGTTTTGCCCAAAAAGTCAGGACAGCTGGGACAGGGCTTAAGAAAGGGACTGTCCCAGCCAAAACAAGACATATGGTCACCCTATGTGGACGTAGAGTCCATAGAATCATAGAAGATTAGGGTTGGAAGAGACCTCAGGAGGTCATCTAGGCCAATCCCCTGCTCAAAGCAGGACCAACACCCACTGTGTCAAGCCAGGCCTTAAAAACCTCTAAGGATGGAGATTCCACCACCTCCCTAGGTAAGCCATTCCAGTGCTTCACCACCCTCCCAGTGAAATATTGTTTCCTGATATCCAACCTAGATCTCCCCCACTGCAACTTGAGACCACCGCCAGCTCCAGAGTACGCATACTCTAAAAGACGCTGCATCTGCCATGAGTCCTCCGAGGATTCCGAGCATGATTCTTACCTTGACTGTCTTCTTGGTATTCAACATCCTTATTACGAGGTATAAGGTAGTTCCCGTTTCCCATCCAACACAGCATAAGCAACTGCCACTACAAAGTGTGCCCCCTCGGACAAGCTAAGTGCAGAATCCAATTATAAGGTATGTGAATTCATGTTTGATTGAGCTTCACACCTCCTTTAGGGCGCCAGAAATTGTAACCGGCACAAACCGAAGCAGTGTCCCTTACCAGTCATTGGTTCCTTCTTCACAATCAACTTCTGTAGCAGCTCAGCCTGCTTTGCACATAAATCCTGCAGTTGCGTGAATTCTTGGTAAAGCTGGAAAAACGCTTCTTCCATTTCTCCAGTGCCTGGCTAAGGGAAAACAAAAACTAGCATAAAATGATTAGCCCTGAGTGTTACTAAAGAAGAAACAGTGGCAAGGAGCCAGGCAGGCACTGTGATGCTGGAGGAGCTGTTGCAACTGATATGATTATTATTTATTTGAATTGCAACAGTGCCAACAGAGTTACACTGGACACTGTATAAACACATAATCAGAAGCAGTTTCTTCCCCCAATGCATTTGCAATCTACCAGGAAAGGACAAAGAGTGGGAGGGGAAAGAAAGGGGAAGTGATTTGCTCAAAGTCACAAGGTCAGTGATTGGCAGCCGTGGGCCTAGAATGGAGGTCTTCTGACTCATAGCCCAGCAGTCTAGCCAATAGGCCATGCAGCCTCTCGGGAATAAAAAGTGAGAAGTTTGTAATTACCCTTACAAAAGACAAACCTGGCAGGCCTGAGTTTCCTCATTGATTTGAAGAGGAAGCAGAATAAAGCCATAATTCAGATATGTTTAGGGCTGCTTCCTCTGTGGGCGGGGGAGGCTTGCTTTTGCATAGAATCATAGAAGATCAGGGTTGGAAGAGACTTCAGGAGGTCATCTAGTCCAACCCCCTGCTCAAAGCAGGACCAACACCCACTAAATCATCCCAGCCAGGGCTTTGTCAAGCCGGGCCTTAAAAACCTCTAAGGATGGAGATTCCACCACCTCCCTAGGGAACCCATTCCAGTGCTTCACCACTCTCCTAGTGAAATAGTGTTTCCTAATATCCAACCTAGACCTCCCCCACTGCAACTTGAGACCATTGCTGCTTGTTCTGTCATCTGCCACCACTGAGAACAGCTGAGCTCCATCCTCTTTGGAACCCCCCTTCAGGTAGTTGAAGGCTGCTATCAAATCCCCCCTCACTCTTCTCTTCTGCAGACTAAATAATCCCAGTTCCCTCAGCCTCTCCTCGTAAATCATGTGCCCCAGCCCGCTAATCATTTTTGTTGCCTTCCGCTGGACTCTCTCCAATTTGTCCACATCCCTTCTTTAGTGGTGGGACCAAAACTAGGTGCAATACTCCAGATGTGGCCTCACCAGTGTCAAATAGAGGGGAATAATCACTTCCCTTGATCTGCTGGCAATATTCCTACTAATACAGTCCAATATGCCGTTGGCCTTCTTAGCAACGAGGGCCCACTGCTGACTGATATCCAACTTCTCGTCCACTGTAATCCCCAGGTCCATTTCTGCAGAACTGCTGCCTAGCCAGTCAGTCCCCAGCCTGTAGCAGTGCCTGGGATTCTTTCTTCCTAAATTCAGGACTCTGCACTTGTCCTTGTTGAACCTCATCCAATTTCTTTTGGCCCAATCCTCCAATTTGTCTACGTCACTCTGGACCCTATCCCTGCCCTCCAGCGTATCTACCTCTCCCCACAGCTTAGTGTCATCTGCGAACTTGCTGAGGGTGCCATTCATCCCATCATCCAGATCATTAATAAAGATGTTGAACAAGGGGATCTTTATTAATTATTTGGATGATGGGATGAATGGGGCTTGGTCCTGCTTTGAGCAGGGGGTTGGACTAGATAACCTCCTGAGGTCCCTTCCAACCCTGATATTCTATGAAAGCCAGCCCCAGGACTGACCCCTGGGGCACTCCTCTTGATACCGGCTGTCAACTAGACATCACCCATGAAACATTACCATCGTCCCATGGGAAGTCATGAATTTCATCCCACCTGTGATCACTAATGCCCTACAGTAGCCAGGGAGACAGACATGAAAGGGGAAGATTGCTAAAGGCATATGTGGGAACTAGGCCCATGATTTTTTTTTCCAGTGGGAATTGGGCCACAAACTGCCCTTCGTGCCTTTTGAAAATCTCCTCCTAAAATACCGTGCAAGTGGAAATCTAGTTCATGGCTCACGGGTTACTCCATAGAAAAATATCTTTGTATTATATTTAGCACATTCCTCCTTGCCTTACCTGCCATACTGTGGATTTGACTTTGCTGTTTGCACCAATTATTATGTGGGGGGAGGAAAGGAAATAAACCCAGTGCTCAGAGGAAATCTGAGCCACCTACAAAGTAAATTGTCATTTGCAGGGCTCGTGCATCTCCATTAGCATAACTATGCGAATGAGCTTTGCTTCTTGTCATAATTTCCAGTTTTTTTCTGCAGCTCAGCTCTGAGTTTAAACTCTAATTCCATAATTAGGGGCTCGGTTAATCCATCTGATGAAACCTCCCCTGCCTGTTAGGAAGGTAGGGATGATTCTTTATGGGCTATTGCTGCAATCATTAGCAAACAAGGAGCAATACACATAGCACAAAGAGAACTTTTGACAAAACTGTAAAGTAAATTACAGTGCGGGATGTTTACGTATCTGTCACCCCATGAGCACAGCTTAGAAAAATATTTAGATCATATTTTCTGCTGTCTGGTTCCCAGTGATTCCTTTCACTTTTACAGAACATACCAAAGCTATTTTGGGCTCTTCATTAATTTTACAAGCCTAAGATGCACTAGCCAGCGTCTGATCTAATGTCCTGGGGAATCGACAGGAGCCTTTCAATTGATTTATTGTTATTTATGTGCACCTAGCAAGCCCGGTTATGGCCCAAGGTTGCATTATGCTGGGCATTGTATAATCATAAACGCATAACAAAATACTTCAGTAAACATTGCATTGGACCATAGAAGCATAAGCCAATCTCAGATGTACCACGCTACAAAGAAGTCACTGTAGAAATCTTGTGGGAAGCAAACACCAGGAATGTGGTACAGATCCTTAATACACATTTCATTCAAAAGTTATAAATTAATATACCAGTGAATTATTAAAAAGTGCATGACTTGGGGGTTTAATTACTGAGTTTGCCTTCATTACATCGATTGCATTCAATAAATGCTTTAATAGTTTATTGCTATTTAATTTCCAACAATTACCGTAGTGAAGATGAGATCGCGGTGGAGTTAGGCATTGTAAGCTGATATGCAACCTGCCAGTTATTCACAGTTTAAGATCAAAGTAGTGATCCCAAAATGGCAAACCTTCCTGAACCTTGACCATCTGGCTGACTACTTCTGCTTTAACCTTTTACTCTGGTTCGGAAGACAAAGGAGCATGCTAGTTAGTATAACTTCTGAGACTTCAGTAGAATGGCATTGATACAACTGAGAGAAGCATATGACTCTGAATCTTCTGCCTTTCCCTCGGTATATTAGTCGGGTGACACTCAGTTGCTTTAGATGGGAAGCAATCAGATATGCTGCCCGTAACAATAAGTGGGGCCGTGGTGACCCCCCGCTTTGCTGTTGTGGCTAGTTAAAAGATGTAGGCCATATAGTTGTCGGCTGCAATCACCAGCAATGGCTGCCCGGCTCTCTCCTGGGCTTCCCTTTAACGGTCAAATCAAGCAAGTTACTCTAATCAAGCAGTCACCCTATACACCTGACGAACACAAAGGGCTAAATTTCCAGCGAGAACTTACTCGTGCTGGGTCTCCTCCTTTCGTTTGCCTCTCTGCTGTTGCGTGGCATTTGGGTCTGTGAGTTTCAACTGAAAAAATTCATGGGGAGCACTCTGGAGGCAGGGAATTTCCCCTTCAATGTTGATGTTAATAGTGAAACCTCAGAACAGTGACAGAACAGGAAATAGAGTAGCAGTGCAGACAGTCTGTGCAGACTGCAGAGCAAGGCTTTCAAATTAGGGTCTGCAGGATGCTTTGTATCCCAGAAGGAAGGCATCAGAGGGGACTGGTATTAGAGTTAGTGTTGCCCGGGGGTTGGGTCACTGGATTAGCACAGCTCTTCTGAACCCCCCTATGTCTGGCTCATCCACTAACCTGCTGTGTGACCTCTGACAAGTTACTTCCTCTGTCTCTGTTTCCCCTCCCATGCTGTCTGTCTCATCTGTTTATTGAGTGAGGTCTTTAAGGGAGGGGCTGTCTTTTTACTTGACGCTTGTGGGATGGCCACCCTCTTGGTCAACACAGCGGAGGCTGAACCTCTGAGCTAAAAAGCCTGAGCTGCTACGACATGAGCTACAGAACCAAGGCTCTGTATCTAGGGATTTGAATAACTCAGATCTTCTGTGGATTGGCACAGAGGGGGGAAAACCTGTAACATGCTCTCATCGGTGGGTTACATTTGCCTAGCACGGGGTAGCCGTGGTCTTGGCTGAGGCCTTTAGGTACTACTCCAATATGTCTAATAATATGATTTACTCTTTCATACAGAAAGACATTCCGCGTGGTCAGGTCATCCTAGTCCATTGACTCCTATTCAATTAGGGTGACCAGACAGCAAGTGTGAAAAATCAGGACAGGGGGTGGGAAGTATTAGGCGCCTGTAGAAGACAAAGGCCCAAATATCGGCACTGTCCCTATAAAATCAGGACCTCTGGTCACCCTATATTCAATGCAGGATCCAGGCCAAAACTGTTTGCCTTGGTTTTTAAAACTCTCCTTGGACTTCTCCCTTATGATTTCAAGAACCTTGTGTGTGGCTAGTTGGATTCTCATGATGCAGCCTCTTTCTGCCCTTTCCCACCATCTCATCAGACCATTCCTGGGGTGTGGGTGCAAGGTTCAAATTCCTCAGCCCCTTTGTTGCAGAAATCAGAATTTCCTCCCGCAATCGAAAACAGACGGCTGTCCCAATAGGTTAGTGTTTCCTAGCACTGCATTTTTTGTGTATCATGTCCCAACGTAGCCGCATGATTGCCACAGCTCCTTCTTGTGTTGCAAATATTAAAACTAGCTTTTGACAACACCCGCCGTGGCAAGTTCAAAAAAGTTCCATTCCTTTGATGGCGCCTTGTCAACGTTGTGTCCCCAGCCACAAGCAGCTGTTCACCACCATTGATCTCCTGCCGTACTTCAGATGTCTTTTAGCTGGATAGCAATCCCAACAGTACCGGATTTCTAGAAGCCACGGCTTCCTTGCAGTAATGGAAGCTATAGTAACTGCATCTCCCTGGGTCTGAGATTTGTGAAGCTACCACCATCTAGTGTTAAAAATAGGTCTTCATGAAAAGGAAACCTTTGCCTTCCATTTAAGTTGAAATATTGGGGCTGAATCTTCAGATGCTGTAAATCCGTCCCAATAACATAGTTCCTCGGCGTCGGTGAAGCCAGGCGACTTTACACCAGCTGAGGATTTGACTCTTGCTTTTAGCTGTAGATCAGAACAATCAGGATTGTATCAGGCACCCTATAAAATACACAAGATAAAACAATTCCTGCCCCCAAGAGTTTGTGTTAAAATTTAAGATAAAATGCAACAAGCTGGTGCAGTAAGCATTCAGAGGGGATGAAAGAGGAAGGAAAGTAGTCACACAGTTGCAAGGGCTCGCAGGTTTCGACTCACGAAGTTTAAAGGTATAAATAAGAATTATTAATGTTCTCAGTTAACCCTGCAGTCAACTTGCCTAGCCACTATAAACTGACAGCTGACTGTAATGTTGAAAATGGGCCTTGGGAAGGGATCTGAAGGAAGACAGGGGCTTCAAAGATTAGTTTGGGGAAGGCATTCTAAGAAGGCGTGGACATGCCAGAGAGAGAAGTGGAGAATTAGATTCTTGTCCTGCCCATCTTGCACCAGAGCACATAAGATTGATCCACTACAACAGAAAACACACATTTTCTGTGAATACTTAAATGCTTTTAGATAAATGGGAAACAAGAACCCCATGTCCATAGTGAACCAGTGCCCTTAAGCAGTGAACGTCAAGGGGCTTTTTTATCTCCGCTGCAGTAAATAAATATGAGTAATTAAAACACTGAAAGAGTTCAAATTCCTCCTATTTTCCATGCTAATTCTTCAGGCCAAATCCTGTGGTCCTGATTCAGGTCTTATCCCAACAAAACTCTACCTGGAGTTGGACACTAGGGAGCAGGTGGTCAACTGATGTAAATTGATTTCAACGGCGCTGCGACAATTTCCATCCGCTCAGGCTCTGCCCTTGGAGATGCGTTTTTCAAAAGCGCTCTCTGCGATGGCTTAACTCGGCTCCCCGTGGAAGGCAAATAATGGTAAAACTGCCATTGATTTCAACGGCAGCAGCGTTAGGCCAGTGCTAAGCGCTTTTGAAAACCTGGTGGAAACATGGTCATTTGTCTGACTGAGGCTTGGTCTACACAGGGAACGTATGTTGGTATAACTGTGTGTGTCCACGTCCCGATACCAATTTAAACCCCAGTGTAGACATTTACTGTAAAAGTCAGAGTAAAAAAATCTTCAACACTAACAATGATAAGCCTATATCAGGGGTCAGCAACCTTTCAGAAGTGGTGGGCTGAGTCTTCAGTTATTCACTCCAATTTAAGGTCTCACGTGCCAGTCATACATTTTAGCGTTTTTTGAACGTTTCTTTCTATAAGTCTATACTATATAACTAAACTATTGCTGTATGTAAAGTAAATAAGGTTTTTAAGATGTTTAAGAAGCTTTATTTAAAATTAAATTAATATGCAGAGCCCCACCCTCCGGACCAGTGGCCAGGATCTGGGCAGTGTGAGTGCCACTGAAAATCAGCCCGCGTGCCACCTTTGGCACGCATGCCATAGGTTGCCTACCCCTGGCCTATATCATAGAAGAATCTTAGAAATGTTGGGCTGGAAGGAACACTGAGAAGTCATCAGGTCCTGCCACCTATGCTGAGGCAGGACCAAATAAACCTAGACCACCACTAAGTGTTTGTCCGAACCAGACGCGGACTCCGTGGGTGCTCTAGCCCTGGAGCACCCATGGAAGAAAAACAATGGGCACTCAGAACCCATCCCCCCCCACACGCACCGATCAGCTGTTTGGCAGCAGGCTCAAGGCACTGTGGGAAGGGAGTGGGGCAGGGCACTCAGAGAGGGGGTGAAGCAGGGGCAGGAAGAGGCAGGGCAAGGGTGGGACCTTGGGGAAGGGGCGGATTGGGGGTGGGGCCTCAGTTCAGAGCAGGGGTGCAGCACCCACCCAGAAAAATGAAAGTCAGCGCCTGTGGTCCAACCTGTTCTTAAAAACCTCCAGTGACAGGGAGTGCCTTGGAAGCCTATCCCAGAGCTTAACTATCCTTAGAGTTAGAAAGGTTTTCCTAATATCTGACCTTAATTTCCCTTGTTGCAGATTAAGCTCATTACTTCTTTTCCTACCTTCAGGGGTTATGGAGAAGAACTGATTACAGGCCTCTCTATAACAGCCATTAACAGATTTGAAGACAACTCTCAGGTTCCCCCTCTGCTTTCTTTTCTCAAGACTAAACTCACGCAGTTTTTTTAACCTTTCATCACAGGACAGGTTTTTTAAACCTTTTATCATTCTGTTGCTCTCCTTTGGACTCTCTCCAATTTGTCCAGATTTTTCTACACCAGTGGTTCTCAAACTTCTGTACCGGTGATCCCTTTCACATAGCAAGTCTCCGAGCGCAACCCCCCCTTTATACATTGAAAACACTTTTTTTATATATTTAACACCCTTATAAATGCTGGAGGCAAAGCAGGGTTTGGGATGGAGGCTGACAGCTCACGACCCTGCATGTAATAACCTCAAGACTTCCCCCCAGTTTGAGAACCCCTGTTCAATAGTGTGTGGGTCTTGAGAGGCTAGCAGAGAATATTTGACCTCTAAGGGTAAGGGTGTCGGAGTGAGATTTTCTTTGCATTAGATTGTAGTAAAATTTTCAGTGCCGTTGTGCCCGATAGTTGCTTTTCATTACCCCGCTGGGGGCCGCAACCCACTAGATGAGAAATGCTGACTACAGCAGCTGCATTGATTTAAACGGAGAATCCAAAGAACAATTTAGCAGGAGAACTAGGAAAGAGTGGAGGACAGAAAAGGAGAAGCTGCTGTGGCAAATTTACTGTGACATCTCTCCATATCCCTCCACCAGCATCTGTACTGTTTACATCCCTGACACTTTTGGCTGGGAGTCTACCAGCTCTCACATGATAAATCATTTTAGCTCTGGAAAGTAGCTGAATAGGAGACGGCCAGGGAAATATCTTGATGCTTCAAGGAGGAGTTGATAATTCAGCTGTGACATTCTTCCCTCTGAAGTATTATGAAGATAAAACTCTCGTATAGCGCTGTGGGGTGCTAGAGAAATGGAGGGGCCTGGCCCCTGGTGCTCTGGGATCCTCTGACCCTTTTCATGAGCGTCTGAATGTTAAACCCGGCACGTTGAAGGAGCACATTCCCTGACCTCCCTCAGCAGCACCCACGGGCAGTGACACGCCCGGAAGGCCCAGTCAGGAACTCTTAAGCATTAGGAAACTATAGCACCTTGCAGCAGCCCCCTCACGAGGACCCCACCGGAGCCCCCGACACTAGGACCCAGCAGCAGTCCCAGCATTAGGAACCCCAGACAGTAGGACCCTATAGCACCCTGCAGCAGCCAACACCCGGCATTAGGAGCCTATAGGAGCCTCAGTTACCAGGACCCTATAGCAATCTGCCACAGCCCCGGTTTTAGAAGCCTAAAGGAGCCTCTGGACCCTCTAGCACCCTGCAGCAGCTGGGGGTACTAGGAACCTGTAGGCGCCCCTACACCCTGCAGCACCCGGGGGTTTGGGAGGCTGCAGCAGCCCCGCCATTAGGAGCCCGACACGCGGCAGGCGCTAGGACCCCGCGGCGGCCGGCAGGGCGGAAGTCGGCGGCGCTAGGACCCCGCGGCGGCCGGGATACACCTGTGCCCGGCGGCGGTGGCGTTTCCCCGCTGCCTCCCCCGCGCCCGAGCCCGGGCAGGTGAAGGGCCTGGCCCCGCCCCCGAGCCGGGCTGGGCCACCTGGCGCGTCCCGGCTGCTGCAGCCGCGTCCCGGGGCTCGGAACCTCCCCGCCCAGGTGAGTCCGGCTCCCGGCGGGCGCGGGATCCCCCGGGTGGGGGTGTCGGCTCCCGGGGGGCTATGGTGGGGGGGGCGGGATCCCCCCGGGTGAGGGTGTCGGCTCCCTGGAGGGGGCGGTATCCCCCGGGTGGGGGTGTCGGCTCCCTGGGGGAAAGGGGGGCTATGGTGGGGGGGCGGTATCCCCCCGGGTGGGGGTGTCGGCTCCCGGGGGGGCGCGGGATCCCCCGGGATGGGGGTGTCGGTTCCCTGGGGGAAGGGGGTGTCTCTGGGGGTACTAGAGGGGGTGGTATCCCCTGGGTGAGGGTGTTGGCTCCTTGGAGGAAGGGGGTGTCTCAGGTGGGGGGTGTTTTGAGTGGGGGTGTCGCCTCCCTGGAGGAGGGGGTGGTATCCCCCTGGGTGGGGGTGTTGCCTCCCTGGAGGAAGAGGGGGTGTCTCTGGTGGGAGTGGGGGTGTTGGAGGGGATGGTATCCCCCAGCTGTGGGGGATAGTATCCCCCATGGGTGGGGTGTCAGCTCCCTGGAGGAAGGGGGGGATCACTGATGGGAGTGGTATCCCTCTGCTGTGGGGGTGTCGGTACCCTGGAGGAAGCAGGGGACTCTGTCTGGGGTGGGGGGTGATGGGGAGACTCGTTGGGAGAGTGGGCAGCGCTCTGGATGGAAGTATCCCCTTGGCTGTGGGGTGTGGTATCCCCCACCCCCCAGCTAGGGATGGGGGTGTATCCCTGGAGGAAATGGTGAGGGTCTCTGGCTGAGGTGTGGGGTGCTGGGGGGGCAGATGGGGCTCTGTATGGTGACTGCCCTCTGGCTGTGGGGAGTTGTATCCCCCCAGCTAGAGATTGGGGGGATTCCTGAAGAAGGGGGGGTGTTGGGAGGAGAGAGACAGGCAGGTCCCCGGCTGGGTAGAGGGTAATGAAGATTTTGCTGAGGGACAGACAGGGCTTGGGGTGATGTCCCCGTGTTTGTGGGGTGTGGTATCCCCCAGCTATGGGTGGAAGTGGCTCACTGGAGGGAAGGGGAGGAGGTGTTGGTGGGGCAAATAGGTTTGTGGCAGGGGTGGGCACCTCCTTTGGGGACAGGGCACCTCCTGTGGCTGGGGGGAACAGACGGCTCTGGCTGGGGTAGGGGGCACTGGAGGGGCTGTAGTCTCTTGGTTATGTGGAAGGGTTTCCCCACTCAGTTAGGGGTGGCTATGGTGACCTGGAGAGAAGAGTGGTATTGGGGGGCAGCAATTCTCACGTTGGTGACAGAGGGGGGCTCTCTCCGGTTTGGGGAAAGATTGGGGACCGGCAAGTCCCTGGCTGGACGGGGTGTCGCGTGCCCCTAATTGTCCTGTATGATGAGTTCAGTTCTGCCCGCAACTTCTACTGGGGTATGGAAGAGAGCCAAGCAAGGTAGGGGCCGCACTGACTAGTGTGCTGTGAGGTTAGATCTCCCTATTCCGACGGGTCAAGGACTCTCTTCATGGGGGGGCTTTAGGCTGCCTCTCCCCAGCCTGGCCTGCTTTTCTCCCTGAACATTCAGTTTCCGCCAACAGCTTCTCCCAGGTGGAGCCTCTGGAGGGGTGTGATGGGTTCCCATGGCTGCACCCTCCCTGCTCCTAACCAGGCTGCTGTTGGCACTCCAGGGGATGCGGATGTGCATTTGGAGCCAGGAGGTGGAAGGCACCAAGCACACCTGTGAATGCTGGCTAGATTTGGGGAGTACTCGGTGCTAAAGTTTGATGTATCATTATACTCCTGATGTTGCCAACCTCTCATTAAAAAATCACAACTGGCTTAAAAATCGTTAGAATTTTTTTAATTAAACAATATTTCTTGCGTTCTTTTATTTGGTTTCTGAGCCCTTTGGGTGCACTCTGGTTACCTTTCCAGGTTTTCTCTGCAAGATGGACGGCTATTTTTTAATTCCTTTCTATTATTTTAATGAAAACTCAGGTTTTTCACCGTGACTCCAGGTGCTGAGGCTTTAAGAATAACACTAAATAGTGTAAAAAGCGACAGAGTGTCCTGTGGCACCTTATAGACTAACAGACGTATTGGAGCATAAGCTTTTGTGGGTGAATACTCACGTTGTCACATGTCTGTTAGTCTATAAGGTGCCACAGGACTGTCATTTTTTTACAGATCCCCCTCTGATACTAAATAGTGTGACACTTGCAGTATAATCATGAGGTGTAGCAATGCAGAACTCACAATATATGAAATGTGTGGAGTATCTGTAGAATAACAAAACAGCCATTGTATGCAATAGTCCCACAAGTTCACCTTTATTTATCTTCTTACAATTATAATTAGAGCATTCAAAGGGGGCAGAATAGATTTGATAGGCTAACAAACTAATTACTAGATAACTGTACCTGACTATGTTGTACAGGGAGGGACAGACCTAGTTTTTAAAGAAACAGGGGAAAGACTCAGTTCCCCCCCTAAAAGTAGCCAAGTACATTGCTGTTGTGCAATCCCTAAGCTGGTGTGAACATCATGGCAGTTATGAATGACCCCTGTCTAGGTCTGCCGAGTTCCTTTGTGATTTCACGCTGTCTTCTAAAGAGGCACAGAATAAGCTTGTCCATGCCTAGACTCTGAAAGCTGGAAAGTACAGCTATGATCAGCTAGTCTGCCTTTGAACTTCAGCCAGTGATTTCTGCAGTGGACGAAATTATTCTTTGCCTATTAACATAAGTGAATGCTATTGAGCCTAGTAATTTGTGGTTGAACTTGAGCATATATTTAGACCAACACCCAGTCTTGATTTTTAAAGACTCTGAGTGATGACTAATTTGGTATTTCCCTTAATAACTGTCCCAGTGGCTAATTAACTCTAGCTATTAAATGTTGCCTCTCACCCAGGCATCTTCAGCTCTAGGTTTTTTTATATTAACACTCAGTGCAAGATCAGTTTTTCTGCTGCAAATGGGCACATGGATCTGTACTCACATAGATTTTGGCCTACCATATCCATCCAGGGCATGACTCCTTCATGGCTCCCTAGGCCAATATCACACCCTCATCAGGACGTTAAATGAAACCCAGTATTAGTACAGTGTTAGGGGGAAGACTTTGAAATGCGCACACATTCAGGAAATCCATAATGAAGTGTCAAATGCAGACCGGGTGGAAGCAGTTGCAATTTAGTTAAGTTCAAACAAAGTTGCACCTGCTTACACCTAGCTTGAAATTAGTTGAAGATTCCAAGAGCTCGAGTTTGGTCTTCATGGCAGTGACCAACAGGTGGATGTTTTTAGTTCCTTGACAGGATTTTTTTGTTTGTTTGTTTTTAACAGCCTCTCTTCCTAGTCCTCTGTGGTTACTAACAACCCTGTACTGTCAAAAGACTTCAAACTCCTCATCTTGTTGGAAGTTATCAGTTTGGTCTTTTGTGTTACTATCCTTTACAGACCTTCTAATTAATTTTATAGTTTTGTTAGTTTTTTGTCCTGAATCAAAATGGTGATACCAGTACAATAGTAATAATAGAAAAATATATGTATTATTTATTCTTAGTCTTTCTGATTGTGTTTTCATTCAGCACCAAGCATACTATCAGCACTTGGCTTTTCCAGGTACTTATTTCCTGTCAAATACAAAGCCAAATGGAAACTCTCCCGCTGAGTTAAATGGACATTAATTTTTTACCTTAGTGAGCATGGTGGGAAGTGTGTGGAGAGAGAGTTTCTCTTGGAAAATATATGGCTATGATGTCTCTCCCTGCGTGTAGCCTAACCCAGGCTAATCTGATGTCACTTTCTTTTATGGGACAATGTGTGGTCAGTGAGTTAAACCAGAAGACACTTGAACACCTGAGCTGAGGAATGTGACCCTTCCTTAGGGAGACTGAGTGGAATAAGATTTAGATACAGAACTGCTGTCCAGGAAAATAACTGAGGGGAGATGGCCTATGGAATAGTGCAGGGCACAAAGGAAAGTGGTGATGCTAAGTAAAGGTGTAATGGTGTTCAGGATGAGATGCAGTGATGGATTTGCTTTCTAGGGGTTAGTATTTGTGTCATTGATGAGAGAGACATCCCGTGTACCTGTCGAACCTCAGTTACCTATATGGATTATCCAGTCTGCTTCCTGCAGTAACTGGACGTGCTTTTGGGTGGCTAGTACATCCCTGAGCCTTCTCCCCCTGCCTTGGTGTCATGACTAGAACTCAGTGTTTTCTCCAGTGTTTTGGAATTGCCAGAATGAAAGATTCTTGTGTGATCTATGGGAATTCCATTGAAAAGCAGCAAGACATACAGAATGAAAATACTTGAAATTAGCAGCTGGTGGTCATGGCTTAGTTGGGCTAAATGACCAATATGTGAGGGTCTATAGTTATAAAATTAAAAACTACAGTTCAACCCTTCATGGTTGTGAGAAGCCCTCCAAATGTAACCCCGATTCAGTGTTTTTTCCACCATCTGCATTCAGATAACTCCAGTGCATCTGCTTCTGTTCATAGCTCCCTATTCAGTAAAGCAGTTCAGCACATGCTTAGCTTTAAGCACACCAGTAATCCAGTCCCTGCTCAGCAAAACACTTAAAGCCTCATTGACTTCAGTAGGATTTAAGCATGTGCTTAAAATTAAAAGCATGTTCAAGTGTCTTGTTGAATAGAGATTGAATAATACTCCTGGGCTTTGCTGAATTGGGGCCACAGAGAGAGAGAGGATGATTAGACTCACCTAGAACTCAGCTGACTTTTGACTTCTGTTCTTGGCATAGCTGTGAGTTTCCTATGTGACCTTGGGCACATGGCTAATAAAACTTCCTTTCCTTAAGGGTTGTTGAGTGGATTGACCTTTGAGCTCAGATGCTGCAGTGGCAAATGCTCTAGGAAAGCCAATACATGAGAATAAATAACTTTCTCAAGCTGCGGGAGAGGGAAATTGAAACTAGTCCTTCTTTGAGATCAACCTCCGGCTAGTCGATGGGAAAACTTATTTTTGAGCCCTCTAATGCATTTGGTAACAATACACCTTGGAAAATGGGAAAATCACTTGGGTCTAAACAACTCTGCCCAGTCTTGGTTTATCTAAAGAACCTCCAGGGGTAGGAAAGAAGGATCTCCTGTACTTAATAATACAATACCTGTTCCAGCTCAAGGAGAGATGCAAAATGACAATTAATTCACACAGGAGTGTCTTTGTATTAAAGTGATCACACACTTTGCATTGTAACAGTGTCCTGGTGGCATTTGTTTCCTCAAGTAAATATCGTAGTTATGTGTGCTGCTAATCTCTGCACTACTGTGCAAATATGTAAGTGGATAAAACTGGCTGCTGCCTGCATGCCACGTAGAATAGAAGGCTGTGGTGTTTGCTTTTTTGGGGGTGGGGGTGTCATTTCGGGGAAAGTAGAACCATTTTCTTTTCTTGCAAGGTGTCTAGTGCGTCTTTGCTTCAGCTGGTTCGGAAATATTGCAAGAATAGGCTCTATCATACTGTTTCCACCTCCGGCTTCAATGAGGAAGTTCAGAGATTACACATGCTAGTGTCTCACACACAGTATGTGACTGTCTCGCTGGATGCCTGAGCTTCAAAAGCTAACGTTCTGGTCAGTCATTATTTCATCTGAATCTCGTTGCCTGTCCCTAGCATAGTAGCTTCTGAAGTGCAATGAAGACACAAAGAACATTTGGGTTTAAAAACTTGTGTATGACAAATGCGAAGTGCTCAATACACGAGTAAGTAGGTCTTGGGAAATGTCATGGTCTGTGTTATACAGAAGGTTAGATCATTAGATTATCACACGGTCCTCTCAGGCCTTCATCTCTCTTAGTCCAGTTTAACCAGCACATGAAACCAGAGGAGCTAAGAGGGTGGGGTGTGGTGTTTTGGTTTTTTGGGGGTTTTGTTTGGTTTTGGTTTTGTTTGTGGAGGATGTGGGAAGTAAGTGCTTGGTGCCGAAAGTATGAATTAAGTAGAGAGAAGTGTAAATGAAGTTATAGCTGTAAAATCCACCCTGGCAAATCAAACTCACTCTCTCTGTGTGCTCCAGGTTTAGTCGTAATGACTCAGCTCTTGTAGAGAGTTGAAGATGTCATTTTATTTCAGACAGGATATGAGCTGTCTGTTACTCTGCCACTAGTAGTAACTGGCCGGCTGCTTTTTCAGGCTGAAATGTCTGTCAAACAGGTTGGTTGTGTGTGTCTTTTGTTGGATTATAAAATCAACAAGCCACTGCATTTATTAATACTCTGGTTATGATCCATCTGAAACAGAGAAAAATGACTTCCTGTTTGGCATGGGTGGAGCAGGTATTTCATTTTGACCAAATATCAGTGCGGTGGGTTTTTGTTGCTTAGACGAGATCTCACTGCTAAGGTAAGACGAGGAGTATCTAACTCCTTCTCATGTCCCAAGAAGTGTGGTTTTGACAGGAGCAGCGGTGGGTGGTCGGGGGGGGGAGATTGTGATACATTGCAAAAAATTAACTAGTAAAAATTCATATTATATAGGCACTTTTGAAAATGTTGCTCATGGTCTAAATCTAATTTGAGGGTATTTAGGAGCCTAAATCCCATTAAGTTTCAATGTAATTTTAGGCTCCTAACGACCAGATTTTTAAAGGTACATAGGTGCCTAAAGATGCTGATAAGTACCTAAAGGGATTTTCCGAAGCACCTAGGCTCCCAAATCCCACTAGGTACCTATATACCTTGTACAAAAATCTGGCCATAAGTGCTTAAGTCACTTAAACGCTTTTGAAGATGTTACCCTATAGCAACAATATTCTGGATTTTAAACGGGAAGTGGATTTTTTAAATTTTTTTTTTAATAATTCCTCAAGTTGGGACCAATAATGTCATTTCCCCCCCCCTCCCCCTCCGGGAATCTGGCCATAAAATTTTTGCTGGAAAAATCAGTCTTGTAATCTTCTGGTAGAAGAGTTTCTCTGATTTCACAGCCCTCTGCTTTTGCTGAGAGAAACAAATCTGATTTTCATAGCAGCAGGAAGGATTCAGTATGGATTGTATCTTAAGTCTTCATTATTGCAAGACTGAATTTACCAGCCCAGTGCTCCTGGGAGTAATGCTTCTGCCAACAACTTGGTCTTTTAGCAACAAACTCTTCTCAGCCATGTATAAGCTTTGTAAGGTGCAGGTTATAAGGAGAAAATAACTACGGCATGAGGCAAAGCTCTGAGCTGCTATGGAGCTCATTGAGCTTTATGAAAGCCAACACTTCTGATTATGTTTCAAGTGCAGTCCCAAGTGTGTGAACCCAAAACCGTCTTAAAATGCCTCTGCTTTTTAGCATAGTGACTGCAGAGGTTCTTTTGTTTGCTTCAGGTGAAGTTTGCCAAAAAATCCGGTTCATGCAGTTTGCTGACGTGGCTGTTGAGGCAAACCCTTCAGTGGATGGCGTTTCAGGGTGGCAAGAAATCTCTCTTAAATCCTGGTTTCTTTTGTCAGCTTCCTGGGCTAACAGGAAAAACTACTGGTGTGTGCCTGCACCATTGAAAACTCCATTCTGCCGTCAAAGTGGAGACACTGCTGTGGGTTACAGCACAGACAGGTAGTATAAACATTAGGTGCAGGAAGAAGCAAGGGATGGAACCGTGGTCTCCCAAGTCATAGGCTAGCATCCAAACCACTGGACCATCCTTTCTCACTAGTCCTGACTCGCCTGGCTCTGCCCTTCAGATCGTTCCACAAAGTTCATACTTATTGAGAGCTTTGGAGGGGACGGTGTTTGATTGGAGCTGACGTTCGGACAGGGACATGGAGAATTGTTGAAGGATGGGATTTTTGGAGAAGGAGGAGTTAGCCGTTGTATTTTTGCTTGATTGCCTGTCTCAGAATTATGTCAGACTGCTACAGTCTTGAGGTGCCCTTTAAGAAAATTCCAAATTTTTTTTGAGAGTCCCACAAAAGTGACCAAAACAGACAGCCCTGCTGAACTTTGCTGCCTCATATGTGGCCCATGGGCCATGTTCATAGAATCATAGAAATATAGACCTGGAAGGGACCTCAGTAGATCGTCTAATCCAGTCCCTTGCACTGAGGCAGGACTAAGGTTTATCTAGATCATCCCTGACAGGTGTTTGTCTAACCTGTTCTTAAACACCTCCAGTGACTGAGATTCCATATCATCCCTAGGGAATTTGTTCTAGTGCATTTACAGTTAGGAAGTTTTTCCTAATGTTTAATCTAAATCTCCCTTGCTGCAGTTTAAACCCATCACTTCTTGTCCTGTCCTAAATAGATATGGAGACCAATTTATCACCCTCCTCTTCATAACAACCTTTTAAGAACTTGAAGACCGTTATAATTTCCCCGCTCCAGTCTTCTCTTCTCCAGACTAAACAAACCTAATTTTTTTCAATCTTTCCTCGTAGGTCGTGTTTTCTAAACCTTTAATCATTTTTGTTGCTCTCCTCTGGACTTTCTCCAGTTTGCCCACATCTTTCCTGAAGTGTGTTGCTCTGAATAGGACACACATACTCCAGTTGCGGCCTTATCAGTGCTGAGTAGAGTGGAAGAACTATCTCTCGTGTCTTGCTTACAACACTCCTGCTAATACATCCCAGAATGATGGTTTCTTTTTTTTTTCTTTTTTTTTTTTGCAACGGTATTCCACTGTTGGCTCATCTTTAGTTTGTAATCGACTATATCCCCAGATCCTTTTCTGCAGTACTCCTTCCTAGGCAGTCAATTCCCATTTTGTGGTTGTGCAGTTGGTTATTCCTTAAGTGTAATGCTTTGCATTTGTCCATGTCGAATTTCATTCTATTTAATTCCGACCATTTCTCCAGTTTTTCAAGATCATTCTGAATTCTAATCCTGTCCTCCAAAGCACTTGCAACCCCTCCCAGCTCGGTTTCACCCAGAAACATAAGTAGTGTATTCTGTATGCCGTTATCATGTTGAGCATAACAGTAACACACAGATTATTTTGATTCTGTGAGGCCACGGAATTGGAGAAATGGCTTGGAAGTGGCTTATCAGTAGAGAGGAAAAGCTTCCCATTGGTATTTTAACAAGGAGAGAATCCCTTGAAACTGCCCAGTGTCACTCATTAGTGGAGGCAGCACCCATCTAGAGGCATATTCAGCATCAATTTTATTATTTATTTGCATTATTGTAGCATCTACGAGCCCCAGTGGTGCTAGGCGCTGGACAAACACAGGACAGAAAGACTGTCTCTGCCCCCAACGAACTTACAATCAGACTCAAGAATCCAGACCTGTCTGGGTGTTCTCTCTCAGGATTCCCAGATTCTTGAACTTGCTCCGTCCACAATGACGAGCCAAATTAGGTGATCTTTCAGGCACACTGCAAAAGATCTCTGCTTTGAGAGGGCTTCTGGAAAGGGCTGAGGATTTGCTATAACAATGAAGAGGCTGAAAGGAGTTTTTGTTGGTGGCTGGTTGACTGAGTTCCTGTGGAATGATTGTTTTAATGCTGCTGTTACTTCATTCTATTATATAGTGAATGTCTTAGGGGGCCTAGAGCCCTGGAGAGGTGTCTTGTATCATTTTAAATCTAAATAAAGTCAGTAGGGAGATTAAAATAAAATATTTAGATTTACCTTTGCATTAACATAAATGGGTATTTGCCAGCTTTAAATCTGTCAAGGCTCATAGCACCAAATTTCAGTCCCAGGATTGTTCTTTCTGCACAGCGCGTACGCTTGAAAGTCAATGTCGGGATGGCCGCAGGCTTGCTTACAGCTCTCCTGCTAAGGTTTCCTTGATCCCACAGTCTTCCTTGTAGCTAAAAGTAATGACCTCTACATCCCTGGGACATAGATTGGATTTTCCCTTGCCTTTAGAGATGCAGCCACTTCTCTCTTGGCACATAAAACCTCACGCAGCCAAGAAAACAGGAACGCTAGAGATAACCTTCAGCCCTCTGAGCTAATAGCAGGTGTCTCATTCCACTTCAGGACATTAAGCACTAGCATCTGTGTAATTACTCAAGCTAAAAAAAGACTAAAATATCTGGAAATCTAAGGTGAGTAGAAAGTGGTAGAATCTGGTGAATGATGCTCTCAAAAAGTGTATAGGTTCCTGTTGATCTTAAGTACTTATCAGGGTCCCATTTCCATAGTATGTGAGCACCTCATAATCTTTAATGTTTATCCTCATATCCCCATGAGGCAGGACAGTACTATTATCCCCATTGTACAGATGGGGAAAACAGAGAGACAGAAATTAAGTGACATGCCCAAGGTTACAAAGCATGCCCATGGCAGAGCCTGGAATTGACCCTGAATCTCCAGAGTCCTAGGTTAGTGCTCTAACCCCTGAACTGTCCTGCCAGTGCCAGAAATATACTCGTTTACCTAAATTGTGTGTGTGTGTGTGTGTGTGTGTGTGTGTGTGTGTGTAAAGTTTGACACTCCCTTCTGGATTGAAGTAAAGCACATATCACATTCCTCTGAATGCCCATCACTCCTGACCTACAGATACACCTGTCTCAAAAGTTCAAATGAATCCATGATGCAAATAGACCCAACTCCTGGTGAAAGCACCAGGAATCCTGTGTGTTCAGGCTGAGGTTGAATTTTGCCCTACTGGTTGTGTAGCAATAAGTTCTACTAAGACCGCCAAACTAATATAGCCAGCCTTATGTCCCATGGTAGGTAATGATCTGATGCAACTAATCGAACTGCGACTACCTAACTATTTAACTAACCTAGAATTTAAGTTGTGTGTGTCAGCTAGCCTCCATACGTGTAACTTTATTCCAATCTCCATAGCTTCTTTCAATCCTCCCTCATCTTTGTTGTAGTGGGAAATAAATATCCTGGATCTATAGTACCTAATAAAACAATGTGTATATTATATAGTATTGCACATCTTCCATAAATGGGTCTGAAAAAACAAAATCTTCAGTTGCCTTGAGGCCAGCATGAAATTAGTTTTGATCTTTATCCATGACTCTTAGATCTGGGGAAAACTGAGATCTGGGGAAGACTGAGAGGGGACATAACAGTTTTCAAGTATGTAGAAAGTTGTTACAAGGAGGAAGAAAAATTGTTTTTCTTAACCTCTGAGGATAGGACAAGAAGCAATGGGCTTAAATTGCAGCAAGGGAGGTTTAGACTGGACATTAGGAAAAACTTCCTAACTGTCAGGGTGGCTAAACACTGGAATCAATTGTCTAGGGAGGTTGTGGAATCTCCATCATTGGAGATTTTTAGGAGGAAGTTAGACAAACTCCTGTCAGGGATGGTCTAGATAATTAGTCCTGCTACGAGTGCAGGGGACAAGACTAGATGACCTCTTGAGGTTTCCTTCCAGTTCTATGATCAAGCAAAATATTATCTGTTGGATAGGTCTTCAAACCTGGTGGCGAGATTCAAAAAAGTTTGGATAAAGTTTTGTTGTTTTGCATTTTTAATATTTACTGCAGCTGCTGTTTTAGGTACAGGACTGGACACGAAATTGCTAAAATACTCCAAGATGGGCTGTTGTCATGATATATCCAGCATGATCAGAAGCAGAAAATACTGGAAAATCTCACAGGAACAAACTCATGAGATTTCAGCCCAGCTTTGCAGACTCCCAAGAGATTTGGATAGTCCAGAGAAACAACCAAAATCTCCACATGTAGAATGTCTCCTTGATATTGGAGCTAATATTCCACACTGGAGCTGGCTGAATATTTTCCAACAGAACATTTTTTCGTTCGGAAAATGCCAATTAGTGAAAAGTGAAACAGTCTGTGAGAACTTGTTGATTTTGTGTGGTTTAAAAAAAATCAAAACATAGCATTTTGATAACATTTTGATTTTACATTTGAAATGAAAAGTAGTTTTAAAATGAATGTTCTATTCTAAATTACAATATCACTTTTTAAAGTCAAATTGAAACAAAATATTTCAATTGACTTGAAGCTATTTTTTTTCCCCAAAAAAAATTTCATTTGGCTGGAAATTTCTAAATTCATTGTTTTGTTCTGATTGGGAATGAAAACACATTTGAAAATTAGTAGAATTGCCCAGGAAATGGAAGGTCCTGTTCCCCCACTGACTTCCCCTTACACACTCTGCCAGTGGATCACAATAATTCCAAGGAGTCATGTCTTCTCTCTTACATCTCAAATGAAATGATCTATTCACATTGTACCTAGAATGAATTCCATCTGCTAGGTTCTTTATCAGTGGCACATTAGTGAGGTAAGCATGAGTTTATAGTAAATAGAGTTCATACATATTTCTTTGTTTCCCCCAGGTTAGGAACAAGACATCAGATAGCCATGGAATAGCCCAAGAATGTAAAGCCCTGAAATGCACATAGCTCTAATTTAGCGGGGACTTTGGAAGCATCCCTGAAGATGAGGCTATTCCGACGAAATTATGGCCCATTGAAGCTGGCTTTGGTGGGTGTGGTCTTTGTGATCTTCCTCTTCATAATACAGAAGGATGTCGGGAATGGGGACCACACCGAGGAGCCCTGGCTGAAAAACATTGTCGAGAGGAAAGACCAAGTGATTGACATGATGATGGGGGCAGTAAATAACATTCGCGACTCGATGCCAAAGCTACAGATCCGGGCTCCGGTTCAGCAAGAGGTACCTTTGCAGAGCAGCAAGTCCTGCCTTCCAGGCTACTATACCCCAGCTGAACTGAAACCACTGATGGAACGACCGCCCCAAGACCCCAACAGCCCAGGAGCTGAGGGCAAAGCTTTTAAAAAGGACCAGTGGACACCGCAGGAGACCAAGGAGAAGGAACGCGGCTATGAGAAGCACTGCTTCAATGCCTTTGCCAGCGACCAGATCTCTCTCCAAAGGGCGCTGGGACCTGACAGCCGACCTCCAGAGTAAGAACTCCCCCTTCCTCTTCTCATGCCTGTTGTAAATAGCAGCACAAAAATCAGTACTGTAGGAGAGATGGGATCTGTAAACCCGAGTCTTGGACTGAGGCCACGTCTACACACGCAAGTTGCACCAATATAACTTAAATCTGTGTTTTCAACCCCTGTAAACCTTAATTTGGGTTCATCATAAGTCTGTTCCTAACTGATATAAGTTAAACTAAAATGAGAATGGCCATGTGGCCCTTTACTTTAAGGCGATTTAACTAAATCGCCTTAAAGTAACACCTGAAAGTTGCACTGGTTTCAACTGATGGAGACCAGCTGTAAGATCCAGTGGAGAGGGGGGAAGGCTTTCTCGTTGCTATCCTCTCCAGATCCTGATTCTGCACTGCGTTGCATTTTATCATTTATATTTGTGCACAATGAATGTGAAAAATGTTACACCCATTTTGCCCAGGTGTAAATGACGACCCAAGTGCAAGGCAAGGGAGAGTTTCTTTTCTCAAAGCAAGCCAGAGGAATTAACCTCACATCTTCCAATTTAAGAGCATGGAAGATGTGTGGACTGCATTGAAAAGTCTGACGCCCATCTTGGCAGTCTGAGTGTTCTCTGCATTACAGCAGTGACCCAGTAGTGTTTTCTGAAGGTCTCTAAGCAGTGCTTCAGAAAACTCACTCTTTATCTAGCATCTTTCCTTTCTTAGGCCATCGCTAGGGTTTTTACTGTAGCTGTTACAGGGTCCAGGCAGCTAGTTTGTATTTCATTGACATTTCATTTGCTTTTCAGTTTTGATTTCAGGTGCAGCCTAGCATTCCTTCCTTCTTAGGTAATCAATCACAAACGCCACCAAAATGTTTTTCTGAAAAAGGGTTTTTTGTTAAACCAACCTATGTAGAATTTGTGCCATTCCTTTCGCAGACAGGTGCATCTGTACTTCTCATTTGAAATCTGAAGTTGCTACTGCAAGCCGTAAATATTGGCCGGGGTAGATGAGGTTCTGAATGGAGACACATCCCAACTCATGGCATTGTTTCAGAAAAGCTCTATTGTGCATGGGGTGAACTTAGTTACTGAAATAAACTCACCTAGTAGATGCAGAGTCATTGCAACTCCCAGATCTGCAGCTGAGTATCTAGGCTAAATTTCACACTCTGATACATCCAACATCCTCCCATTGACCTGAGTCAGTTGCACATATACACTGGAGGGCAGAGTTCAGCCCATAGGCACCAGTCCAACTTGGTATATGTGAGTAGAGCCAGGTGTGTGAGATTTCCAGGGGCCTGTCTCTATTACAGAAGTTGCACTCATGTAACTAAATCAACTGTACCTGAATTTCAATGAAACGAAAGCGGTTTAATCTAGGTTTAAATCAGTTTAAGTGCATCCGTAGTATATCTAGATTGATCTTTTTCTTTTTTCCATTTGTTACCCCCCGTGCAACTTCTGCAATGTAGACTAGGTCTACGCCCGACAAGCATTAAAGTCAGGGAGAAAGTTGATTGAGCTTAACGACCTTATCTAGGACCGGCCAGTTACTAGTGTGAAATAGTCCCTAGCCATATGATTGCTTGACTGACTTTTATGGATATGATGGTAGGGAATCCTGAGAGACTGTGGCCGTAGTTTGACTGTCAACTCTGATTTGTTGGGACAAAGGGAGATCACAAGAAAACCTCCCTACAGCAGACTTCAAGTGAAAGCCTAGGGCAATAATTCTTTCCTTCTTCCCTCCTCTCCTACCCAACTTTCTCCTGCTGCCCTTTGTTAAAAACCAGCCAACATAAGTCTCCCAGTGCAGATACAGCCCCCCCCTTTAAAGACAGAGAAAAGTCTGCCTACTTCAAAAACACTTAATTCCCTGTTCCCAGACTGCCCTTGGGTTTTATCGATTCTTTTTCCCTTTATTCCTAGGAAGCCCTGCCCTAACTTTTCTTTCTTAGCTGAGTGGAACAGCCCCCTACCTTCCTGCTATGGCTAAAGGAGTCAGATGTGCCAGACTAGGCTTGACCTTCCTGTGGTCTCAGCCAGGCACCCTGAGATGTCAGCCTGCCCCCTTGCCGGGAGGTGGGTTAGGAAAGGCTTTGTAGGGAGGGCATTCAAGAAAATGGCTTTGAATAGTGGTCAGAAGCCCAGACCCGGTTTGCAGACTGTTTCCCCCAGCAGGCAATTATCTTTGGCTAGCAGGTGTGGCTGTGACAATGGAAGGTCGCTGAGTTCTGGCAGGGGGAAGCACAGGAATGGTATTCAGTCAACCGAAAAGGCATAAACCAATTTAAATGAAAGCGTAAAGCGCTCCAGAACCGGACAGAAATCGGCTAGCTGCAGAAATTGGCTCTGCCCCTCAGCTGGAAGGGGCCGTCATTGTTTGATTTCGAGGCCGAAGCAGAACCTGATCTGCCATGTGGAACGCTTCCCCGTTTGATGTGCAGCTGAAGTATGTAGGATGCAAGGGAACCGTTCACACACCCTCCGGCAAGTTCAGAACGGGGCTCGCGTGTGGTCGAATCAAAAGAAGAGGGAGTTGGTTTTGGGTTTGTTTTCTTTCTTTTCATTTTCATGCTAGCCCCAAAGTATTTCAAGACTCACTTTGATGCCACCCTTAGGAACAGCCTATCCCAAATGTCATAGATATTGAACTGGCTGTAGCTGGGAGCTAACTATTTTCTTCTTCCAAAAAGAGTATAATTCTATTTACATATTCTTATACGTATACTATTTACATATGCATTGTATTGCTTGAACAATGAAAGATTTTCAGATGTATAGTAACAGTGCTGAGCATTTGCCACCTGAAAATCAGGCCCTTTTAGAAGGTTTCATCTTAGGCACCCAAAAAGTACTAGACACGTGGGAGGTGGGGTGGTGAGGGCACTTGCCTAGGTCTCAGGAGAGCTGGGTTCTAGTCCCTGCTTTGTCAAAGACTTCCTGTGAGATCTTTGTCAAAGACTTCCTGTGAGATCTTGGGCAAGTCACTTAGTGTGTCTGTACCTCCGTTCCCATCTGTACAGTGGAGTGTTGGCAGGCTAAATAGATTAAAAGACAGAGGTGCTCCAATGCTAAAGTAACAGAGGGTATGGAGGAGTCTAAAATAGATGATCTTAACCTTGGAGGCTACAGCCTGGCTGTCTGAGTGCTTTAGGAACCTGGTTTAAACATATCACTGCTAGGTGAGTTCATTCTTAAGGGGGTTTGTAAACCTTTCCCACCGGAGGAGCAGGATTGGAAACAGGATATAGAGCCGAGCCCATGTTGAGAGCAGATGCAAATGAAATGGGATGGCTGTAGGGCGGCCTACGGGAAGGGAAGGAGTCTCAGTCTATTTGGCAAAAACCGCCGCCATGTTTGTCACTGAATGTTCCCCTCTGGTCGGTTGTGTTGGAGAGGCTGTGAAGTGAGTGAACCACTGAAAAATGAGGTTCCCTCTCGGTCCGGAATGATGCTTTAGTGCAAGCTTCTCCTCCCGCTGCACCCGCTCTGTGACGAAGAAGGACTTGGCTCTCACAAATTTTCAGAGCTCAGTTCCCATTGTGGCTGCTAAGTGGCCTTGCACATTAATGAGAAAAGCTGCCCTTCTATTAATTACTTGTATTGCCGTCATCCCTGGGAGCCCCACTCATGGTCTCTGCCCCCAAAAGCTTGGCAATCTAAGTATAAGGCGTGATGAGAGCTGGATATCGCCTCTGAATGTTGGGATTAAACACCTAGGTAAAGAAATATCAGGAGATGTTCAGCTTGCCACTGGAGAGCATTAATCATGCTGGATTATGCACTGCAAATATGCATGGGAGGATGTCCCGACTGGGTCAGCTGCTGGGAGTGAGTAGGGGAATAGAGTTGGTTGGGAATCTCTTTGATAAAACGATTTTTCATCAGAAAATGCCAATACGTGACACGTGTGTGGTGTGTTGTTGTTTTTTTTCAGAAATGTATCCGTCTTGATGACACTTTGGTTAGGGCACCTAGCTAGGATGTGGGAGACCCAGCTTCAAATCCCTGCCCTGAATCAGGGACTTGGACCTGGGGGAACATGGATCCCTGCTTTGCCTGGTTTAGAGCAGTGATTTGAACCTGGTTGTCCCATATCCCACTGGGTTATCCTGAGGTGGGTCTCCTCTTTTGAGAAACTTAGCAAAAGGTCTCTGTTTTCTCTGGATGCAGAAGGAGAAGGTTTTTGAAATCTTGAATCTTTGCAGGATAGGACAACCTGCCATCTGGGTCCTCTGGATCTAACCACACAGGCTGCTGCTGCTTGAGCTAAAAGATCAGGCCTGCTAGCTTGTAGACCGTAGCAGACCCATAAAGCTGTGAGGTCCAGGCTCTGGAGGGAGACAAAGCCCAGAGCAGCCAGGGCATTACAAACGCCCTCCCTAACTAGGCTCGATTTCTCTCGTAGGTGCATTGATCAGAAGTTCAAGCGCTGCCCGCCGTTGCCCACCACCAGCGTCATCATCGTGTTTCATAACGAGGCCTGGTCCACCTTGCTCCGCACCGTGTACAGCGTCCTGCACTCCTCCCCTGCCATCTTACTGAAGGAGATCATTTTGGTGGACGACGCCAGCACAGATGGTGAGTTAGGGCCTTGGAACTGGTTGTGGGAAGCGCATCCAGGGAGATGCACTGCAGAGTCTCTGGGTGATATGGGGGTCCCCTGCTCCCTCTCCCCAGTACCATTGTAACTTATGTACCTCATCACCGCGCCTCATGGACATTAAGGGATTTAACCCTTGCAGCAGCCCTCTGAGATAGGGAACTGGGGTGCAGAATAGATTAAGTGACTTGCCCAAGGTCACGCGCACAGCCTGTGTCTGAGCCCAATACTGAAACCAGGTCTCTGGAGTTTCAGTGCAGTGCAGCCTCCTTCCTACATGGCAATCTCTTAGCTCCCTGGCTGCTAAAAGGCCCCTTCCCTCCCACTGGAAGGCTGGGGCCTGGTTTCTCAGTTACTCTTTCTGCACATGGGGCAGGGCTTAAGTAGGATTAGCATGAGGGCAAACTCCCTTTATTCCAGGACTGTGCAGGAGCTAACCCAGTTCCTGGTGTAAGCTAGAGCTGCCCTGGGGCTGCTCTAACTTAGGCCCTGGGAAGTAAAGCATATAGAATAGCCATGGTGCATGCACAGTACATGTGCCCCTATATTGGGGGCTGGAAGCAGCATTGGTGTAGAGCTTTTATTAGTTCTACGGGCTCAAGAAGCTGCTTGCACAAAGGATGCTCTTAGTGGGGTTGTTTTACAGCCGCTTAAAAGCCATAGCAGCCCAAAAAGGGATTTTATGGGCCCAATTCCAAGTTACATTAAGAGCTCTAAACTTTTATGCTGGCCTCTAGTTAGTCTCAAGTGGCTTCTGCTTCAGCTTCTGTGATGCACAGCTGGGTGTGAAAATAGTCCACCTGCAACAGGATCCTCAAGAAAAAATAACAATACAGCACAGTCTGTTGCACCAAACTCAAGTGAAACTGGTCATCAAAGGGCTGAAGAGAGCTCAGTCCTAAAAGCCTTTCAGCACAATTGCAAATAGTTCCCATTAAACTGCAAGGACGTTCCCTCGGGGCTACGAGGCTGGAATCTTTGGCCAGTAAAAAGGAAAAAAAATGCATTAAGCTGCTCGGTGCATGGAGCTGACAGTATTAAGGAAATGGGGAGAGTAATATCCGCAGCGATGACTCCAATAATAGTGAGCTAATTTCCACCCAGCAGTAACAAAATTGCTCCCAAGGTGTCAGCTTTTTCCAAGCTGGCCTGCAAAGAGTTGATTCCCAGACAAGACCCAGCCCACCAGAGGCGACTCGGCTAAAATGAGAGCGCTGAAGAGTTCCTAGTGGCTCAGCCAGGGAAAGCTTCCGATAAGGCTCCCTCAGAAGAGCCGCTTCCCACAATGCACGAGGCTCCTGTTCTGCATGTTACTACAACACGCATACACAGCAAGCCTGCTTAAGGCATGCATCCCTGAGGGGACAGGCCTCCCGATCTCCAGTCTCAGCCCTTTAATTCTTTTCTGTAGCTCTTTTCAGGGCTTTGTTGCAACCTAACTTGACCCATCTGTAACAGGCACAGCAGCGTCTGCCTGAGATTGCAGAGAGCCTGAAACAATCGCTCAGAGAGATGTGAACTGCCCCATTCACTTCAGCAGGTGCTAACTTGGGTGATGCGTGAAATATCAACACTGTTAAGTGTTTTACTGCTTGCCAGAGCATGAAAGGAGAGGAAGTATTATATTAGGAAGAGCTCCATAATCTATTGTTTGTTTTGAGCCTTTAACAAGAAGTGCCAGGTTTTGAAGGGGGTTAGTTCCACTTTCCTCAAAGGAAGCTTAGTTCCCAAAGGTCTGTGGAACGCTGGGTTAATTATGGGTGGCATATTCCACTGATGCCGTCTGCTCAGCAATTGGCAAATGAGCTAGGCTCTTTAACGCTCCTCCGAGAAGGAAAGGAGACTTGCAAACTTCATTTTTCTTTTGGGCAGGTGAAATGAATCACAGGTTTCTACCTACGATTGTGGAGGTGGGGGCTAGGGAGTGGAGGTCATGTGTTTGGCCTGGCAATCCTGACCATGCCTTATTTTAGGTTAAATGCCGCTTTCCATTCCCACATGCAAGGGAGGTGCAATTCCAAAGAGTTGGTAACGTTCAGATGATCCCCTTTGTATATGTGGCGGTAGGGTGACCAGATGTCCCAATTTTATAGGGACAGTCCTGATATTTGGGGCTTTTTCTTATCTAGGCTCCTATTACCCCCCACGCCCTGTCCCGATTTTTCACACTTGCTGTCTGGTCACCCTATGTGGCGGATTCCTTGATTCTTGGTAGCGCTGAATCCTGTTGGTGGGTTGTTTTTTTTGTTGTTTGTTTTAAATCTGATCTCTGCACATAACTGTCGCCAAGTAACAAGCTGGGAACCCCTCCCATATCCGTAAACAGAACACATTATGCTTTCCATCCTTGGGAATTACTCACTTGCAAGGCACACTGCCATTTAGCGATCTAAATTCGTTGCAACCAAGGCAAATTAATCACATGGTTCAGCATCAGATCTGCCTGCAGCTTAGATCCCGGAGAAGATCAAGCTTTGACCAAGTGGTGGGGGTGGGGATAAACAAGTATCTTCAGTTTGCGGCAGGTGAATGGGCAGCGGCACGGACCTCTATAGTGGAAGCCAGGGTTGCCACCTTTTTAATTGCTGGTAACTGGACCCCTGAGGCCCCGCCCCTTGCTCCGCCTCTCTTAGGAGTGAGGGATGGGGGCAGGGCCTCTTGTCTTCCCTCCTTGCTCACTGGATCATCTTAGAATCATAGATTATTAGAGTTGGAAGGGACCTCAGGAGATCATCTAGTCCAACCCCCTGCTCAAAGCAGGATCAATCCCCAAATCCTTAAGTGGCCCCCTCAAGGATTGAACTCACAACCCTGGGTTTAGCAGACCAATGCTCAAACCACTGAGCTATGCCTCCCCCCGGGCTGGGCTCCCTTTTCTCCGGGGACAGGAGCTGCTGCAGAGAGGAGGCAGCCCCCGCTGAATAGGGCTGGCGTGGGTTAATGACCCAGTGCCTCCCCTGTCCTGCGGTAACTGGACTCTTGGTGTCCAGTCAGTACATCTGACCAGACACTGCCAGGTCCCCTTTTCGACTGAACTTTCCGGTTAAAAACCAGGCACCTAGCAACCCTAAATGGCACCCGGACACAAGCCAAAAACAGGGCCATCGGGATAAAACCCAGACAGGTGACCACCCTAATTCCCTTTTGAACACCATATAGGGCTGAGGGGTCCTTATTTTGGGATGTGTGTTTATATGAACACCATGTGGACACTGAGTGGAGGGGAAATTTATATTATGATTTGCTTTACTCAGTTTGTGGGATGGCTTTGTCTTTTTGTTTGTATTATGGTAGAACCTAGAAGCTCCAAGAAGCTCCACTATGATAAATGCTCTGTAGACAGACCCTGTGCATCTACACTGCAGTCAAAGGAGGGATGTGATTGTAGCATGTATAAACGTACCCAAGGTAGCTTTAATTGATCTACCTCGCATACCGATAATAGTGAAATCGCGGCTGTACAAGCCTGCCTGGGACCCTGAGTGCATGCTTGCGTAGGCGCCGACTTCCCCTCTTTCACATGGGTCCTCAATCCCCGCTCTGCCCCTGGCCCCGCTCCCCACTCCACCCCTTCCATGAGGCCCCACCTCTTCCCACCCCCATTCCAGCCCCTTCCCCAAATCCCTGCCCTGGCCCCGCCTCCTCCCCTGAGCACGCCACGTTCCCGCTCTCCCACCCCTCCGAGCGTGCTAACACTGCCAAACAGATGTTTGGCGGCAAGCACTGGGAAGTAGGCGGAGGACCAGGGACGCGGCGGCTCCAGGCGGGGGGTGAGGGGAGCTTGGCTGCAGGTGGGTGCAGAGCGCACACTAATTTTTCCCTGTGGGCGCTCCAGCCCCGGAGCAACCATGGCGTCGGCGCCTATGCATGCTTGCATTTCAGCCATTCACTGCTGTTGGTAACAAGATAGCTAGCGCAAGTATGGATACACATGCTGCAGTCGCACCTCTGATAGCCATCAGAAGAGAGAAAACCCTTCCCTGAAGAGCTTATCATTTTAAATGCATAAAAGAAAGGGTGGAGAAACCAAGGCAGGAAGTGACTCGCCCGTGGTCACGCCAGCAGGTCAGTGGCAGGGCCCGAAATAGAACCTAGGTTTGCTGAATGACTCTGTCCAGTGTCCTAGCTGAATGTTACCACCCACATATCCACCAGCAAGCAGGCCGGTTAAGAAGTTTGGCGAGAGGACAGGTATGTGCCGTGTGTGGTGATTCCCACTCGGTGCTCAGAAGAGGTTTACATTTTGCGACAGGGGATGCTCTTTTTGTTGTTGCACTCTTTAGGGAAGTGTTACTGTGCATCATGCAGGAGGTCAGACTAGATGATCATAATGGTCCCGTCTGACCTTAAAGTCTATGAGTCACTCCCTGCAGCAGTAATGGAGCCCTCGCTCTGACAATGCAAACAAAATCAAGTCAGCTGGCTGAAGCATGCCCCCTGCTAATCCAGAGATGTTTCAAGCCTCCAATGACCTCTCTACACTCTTAATTTAATGGGGGGGGAAAACTGGATCTCCCTAAAGACAGACCTGGCATTTGACACTTTAGCACTTGGTTATAAAGCTTCCAACTCATCTTTATCAGATTAAGCGGATCTCATTTCCTGCCCACTACCCAGCCTGTTTAAAAGAGCGCTGTAGACTGTCCTGTGAAATAGACTGTCTCGTGTGCCGTTTTTATGTGCTCTCCAGTTGCTTTGCTAGCTCAGTGGCCTCTGTTGTGCTGGTGTCTTTATGCTGGGGAAAAGGATGCTGATAGGATGGCGGAGGCTTTATTTTCTTTCAGCACCAAGCAGCACTACATTTCCGCCCCTCCCCAACTGCGTCACCCACTTCAGCCTAATTCTGTTGCGGATGGCTTTTACCAGCTGGAGCTTCCTGCATTTTAGCAGCAACTGTTATTCACTACAGGAGCACCAAGTGTCTTCCCCTGGAAAGAGGGGCCCTTGGTGCTAGGTGCTGTACAAAATGTGAAAAAGGCCCTGCCCCACAGAGCTTGTCTAAATAGACTAGTGAAAGTATTGGAGGGAAAACAAAAAGGCACAGAGCGCGGAAGTGACACACAAGCCGGGGAAGGAATCCTGACTGGCAGGCCAACACGCTTTACAAAACATGCTCTAACGTGGATTGTGCTTTCTGTTCTGCCGCCGTTTCCTGTTGTGGCCCGGGTGCTGGAGCCGTGGACTCAGTTGTAACCAGTAACTCGAGTGCCTTTTCCACAGCTGCTTTGCTCTGACGTTTACAGAAGCGCAGACTGCTTCACCACTTCCTGTCGAGAGCCTTGCAGCAGCAGCGGACTCTGTTGTTGCCGCTTACGTGAGCCTGAATGTCCTTAGGTAGCCATGTGCCAGGTTCAGAAGTTAGAGGTGCTGGAAGAGTGTAATTCCCTGCTTTGTTCCATAATATGACCAGATCTGAGATTCCATTTTCACTCCGCAGACGCCTAGATTCTCACTAATCATTTCCTTTCCGCAATCATTGGGGAAAATGGTCCAGCAGTTAGGTCATTAGCCTGAGATTCTAGGATGCCTGGGTTCAGTTCCCTCCTCTGTCACAGGCTGCCTTGTGTGACCTTGGGCAAGTTCCTTATCCCCATTGTACAGATAGGGAAGTGAGGCTAACAGCACTGCCTTGCCTCACACGGGTATTGGGAGAATAAATATATTTCAGATTGCAACGGTGTTTGAGATCTCCTGATGAAAAACACTACATAAAAGACAGGTACTGTTACTATTCTGCGATAATTAAATACATTAAAGGTTATGAGGTACCCAGATTCTACAGGGATAGAGGCCATGTAAATATCTAAGGTAGATATTAGCCCCTGAAATGTTAACTGGGGAATATTTCCTGGCTGCATGTTGAAGAGGCTTGGGTGACCTGATTTTTTTTTTTCTCTCTCTTTCTGTTGGGGATGGGAGTAGCTTTGTGCACCTGCATTGCTTAAACCTGCCTCTCTCAGAGTAAACCAAGATATTTCTTTCTCCTTCATCCCTTTCCTTTCCTTTGCTGAGCTCATCCTCTGTTGCCTTTGTGTCAGGAGGGAAAGCCTAATTCTTCCCCTTTTGTGTACTCAACTCGGAGCCTGGTCTCTGAGCAAGTCGCACTCCCCCCATCCTCTCCCCCCCCCCTCCCGGTGACAATTCATCTGCTTGGTCATGATGAAGTTTTAACTGCGGGTCAAGAGAATTTTTCAGTTGTACCATCGAGTCCCAGACTAATCTCTTCGATGGGAGAAAGCTGGAGAGATTATAGCTGCAGGAAGAGCTCCATAGGTCAGATTGCAGAATGCCTTTCATCACAAGGCCCACTCTCACTTTAACAAATAAAAAAATCCTTTTTTGGAGGGATGGTGTCTTTGTTTTTCCATGTTTAAGCTCAAGCTAGACATGAATCTTAGTGGGGAGGTGGAAGAAAACCAAGGTAATTGTCTTGAGTCAGTGGGCTCTGCAGAAAAGATTCAATTCTTTTTTTTTTCCTGAAGGGGTGGGAAAGAGAGAGTCTCAGCTGAGGGGGGGAAACAACTTTTAAAAGGTTGGAATTTGTCTTGGATTTGTCATGGATCTAGACCTCTCTGTGAGGATCAGACCTAGGCTCAGTCTGGTCAATTAACACGTATTTTGGGGGTTTTCAGACTTCAGGTTGTGTTGATGCAAGTGCTGTGTGTGTCAAGCCCACAGTGTGTTCTGCGTATTTAGAACTATGATACTGCCACATTTTCATGATCAGCAAAGCTAATAAGTTTGCTCTGGGCAAGAAGCGCATGGGGATGAGGTGAGGAGATACCTTAGGGTGGGCAGTCCCTCTCTGGAGAGGCAGTGTTGCTCAGTGGATAGGGGACAGGACTGGGACTCAGAAGACCTGATTTCTATTCATAGAATCTCAGGGTTGGAAGGGACCTCAGGAGGTCATCTAGTCCAACCCCCAAATTCCTGCCTCCGCCACTATGTCTTCATCTGTAAAATGGGAGTATCACTTGCTGCCTTTGCAAAGTGCTTTGAGGTCGGTCAGACCTTCTGAATTATGATCCCGTCTCACTTCCTGTGCATGTGATAAACTCTCCCTTTCAGACTATTTAAAAGACCAACTGGATCTCTACGTGAAGCAGCTGCAGATAGTGAGAGTTGTGCGGCAGCAGGAGAGGAAAGGGTTAATAACTGCACGACTACTCGGCGCCGGGGTGGCGAGCGGAGAGGTGCTTACTTTCCTGGATGCTCACTGTAAGTATAGCCGGGCCTTTCTGCCTTGAGTCAGCTTCGGGACCCCGGGTGTGGCTTTTAGCTGCTTTTGAAAATGTTACTTAGAAAGAACTTACATTTCCCCCAGCTTTTGGGGTTCTTTTCGGTCCAGCCCCGGCCCTAGGCCAAATGGCGCACCAGGCAAGGAGCGTCTTTGGCACACACCCTCCTCCCCCGTTTAACAAAAACTTTTTGTATTGTACTTGTAGCTCATTTCCGTTCTGCAGTCTTAGAAAGTCGTCAAACGTTACGTGTTAAGCATGTTGCATAGACAGGGGTTCAGCAGATACCTTTGTGGCGTCTCATTAAATATGTCCATTATTGGTCGCAACTGACACTTTCCACGTTTTAAAACAGGGATGCTTTCACCGTGACACAATAAAACACGGTTTACAATATCCCAGCTGGGCTCTTGTTTCACTTCCCTTCGTTCTTGTATCTCACTGACTGGCAATGTCTGGCCCCTTACATAGCCGCCTGGGTGTGGCTGACGACATTTAGGAGGTTCGAGGAAAATGTAGTTCTCGGAAAGTCTGGGAGGTTCTACGACGGCACATACGGAATCCCTGAAACATCTTACTTCAAACATTCTATTTTCCCCTTTGTCACTAACAAGGAAACCAGAACCCCAAGCCCAGCACCCCACGGTCACCTGGGTCACCTACCCCTAAATCCAGCCCTGTTTTCAGTCATGCCGATTGGATAGTTACTTACCTCCAGTTTTGATCGGTCTTTCCCCCCCACCCCACTTACAACAAGACGTGTGTTTGGAAGCAGCCTGGGTTACCGGGGCGGAGGGGGGGTGATTGGGTTTTTTTTGCCTTTTTTCCTGGTTTCCTGTACATAATCAATAGTGTCACAGGGCCTCGCTCACGCTGAGCAGTGCTTTATTCTGCAGGACGGCCGGTCAGTTGCAATGCAAGCCGAAACCAAAAGCTGTTCCTACATGAACCCTTTTTTCAGTTGTTTGAATGGGATTTCTTGCAGCGGAAAGTGCTGTTCTGTGCACGTAAGGCTAGCAATATATGGACCACTATGAAATGACAGTGTTTTCCTGAAAATACAGTGTGTTCTGGCTGTTATTCTCAAACCTTCCAAGAAGGGGGCAGAACTTGTTTCCCTCCACCCAGGGTGAGGCCGGTCTCACCAGAATATTTCATTCATCATTGGTATTCCACTGGTGTCTCGATGCCCCACCAGAAATTGGGGGCCGTTGTGTCGAGGGCTAGGGTAGCACCGTAGACCATTCCTATTCAGCTTGCAGTCTAACCAGTAGTGATGAAACCCCTCCTTCATGGTCCTCTTCTTCGCTGCTTCTTAGGCGAGTGTTTCCACGGCTGGCTGGAGCCTCTCTTATCCCGTATCGCAGAGGAACCCACTGCTGTAGTGAGTCCAGACATCACCACCATCGACCTGAATACCTTTGAGTTTTCCAAGCCAATCCAGTATGGAAAGCAACACAGTCGGGGAAATTTTGACTGGAGTTTGACCTTTGGGTGGGAGGCCATTCCTCCTAAGGAGAAGCAGAGAAGAAAAGATGAGACCACCCCTATCAAGTAAGTGCAAAATGAATATGCCTGTGGTATATTGCAGTCTTCTGAGACCACTGCTTATCATGTTGGCCAGTATTGTCTCACTGGCTCCATATATTCCCCCTGTCAGTAGCCATCTGTTGTCTCTTGTCTTAGACTGTAAACTCCTCTGGGCAGGGACTTTTGTTCTGTTTTTGTACAATACCTGACACAATGGGGCCCTGTCAGTGACTGGAGGTTCTGGGTGTTATGGTAACACACACTATTTTTCTTTGTGAGTATGTGATACAGTACCGCAATAGGCTGTAATGGAAAGGAGTGTTTGGTCTTCCTTGTCAGGCTAATGATGTAGTTAACAAATACTAGAATAATTCTATGTGAGGAGCAGTTTTTGTTTTTTCTTCAAGTTGCAAGGTTTTCTGCGTAGGCCTGGTCTAAACACAGATATATCCGTCCAGTCAGGGATGTGATTTTTTTGTTTGTTTGTTTTATCGTTTAGTTATCCTTAGGCTTGGAAGGATTAGATTTGTCGGTAAATGTCAGTAAATGTCAATTTCACCATACATACACAAACCAAGGAAAAATATTTCCCTCAATAATTACTGAAATTTACAGATGGGTGAAGTTAAAATGCTGCTTGAGAACTTTATTAAAGTTTGATTTAAGGATATTTAGTGTGTATTTTTGACATGTGATGGTGACAATTTTGTTGTTTTTTTTTTTTACTGTTATAAAGCTTTAATTTTCTGAATCTCAGCAACTACTGTCATTAAATAATTGTGTGACCCACACCCCAACCCGTGGTCCAACCTACCATAATTTTGCAGAACTGTGAAACTTTAAATTGATAAAAATTGGAGGGAAATGCTTAGCAGTAAACATCTATATTATCCATAGAAGTCTAATAACTAGGTTTGGCAGAATGCAGGTACAACCCCTAATGGCAACAGTAATGTTGACATAAAGGTGCTTTATATCAGTATAGCTTATTCCCATATAGAAATAAGCTATAGTGGTATATAAGCACCTTTATTCCAGTGTAACAGCATCCACACTAGAAGGGTTATACCGCTTGGTCCAGTGATGACGGCAGTAGCCTAGGAGAAGCGTGACCTAGTTTCAATTCCCTGCTCCTCCACAGGTTCCCTGCATAACTTGGGCAAGTCACGTAGCCTCTCTGTGTCTCAGTTCCCCATCTGTGCAATAGGGATAATGGCATTGCCCTACTTCACAGGAGTGTTGTGAGAATCAGTATATTAAAGTTTGTGAAGCGCGTTGAGACCCACTGGTGAAAAGAGCGATGAGAGCTAGGTGGTATTATACTGGGATAGAGAAAGCGGTGCAACTTTCTAGTGCAGACAAGCCCTCGGATCTGTCTGAGGTTCATTCAATGTGGCCTGTTTTGTTAGAGGGAAAATCTGACCTGCAAATATCGTCCTGGGTGTTGGAGTGAACCAAACTCTTCTTGACAAATGATGTGTGGTGGTGGCTTTTTGCAGAGGGTGGTTTTTTCTCCCTTGTGTTTTGTCAGCCTTTTTCAGAATTTGGAAAATCTTTGTTTTTAAAAAAATGACCCATTTAAAATTTTTCACAATTTTTAAAATATTGGTGGGGTTATTTTCATTTTTTTGACTTCTGCTTTCTTTTTTCCAGTCAATTTTTTTTAATCAGGTGGCCACCCTTTTCCCCCTCCTTCCCCCCCCCAAAAAAGGGGGTCGGGGAGGATAAAATAATCAATTAAAAATTATGGGAGGGTTGAACCCTGCAAAATGAAAGAAATTTTAATTATTTAAGAAGCTTTTTTACCAAATGGGGTTTTTTGTTTTTTTCCCCCAATCAGCTCTAGGTGGCATTTGTCCTTTTTCTTGGGGAGAAAAGAAGCAAAGACAAACACCATCTACCATGCCACACGTATCTTTGTGGGGAGGGGTAGCCCCTTGACCCCACCCTTCCTAATACGCCCTACAGCCAAGCTCTCATACAGAGCTGCTGAGTTTGGGCATGTCATGTTTTGAATGTGTCAGACGTTGAGTGCCGCTCAAGCTGCCTCAGGCCTGACTTTGAGAGATGCCAGCAGAGCTAGCCAGGAATTTTTCAGTGAAACACTTTTCTGTCTGAGAAATCCGATCTGTCAAAAACCAAAACTTCGAATGGAAACGTAGCAGTTTTGATGAAACGTTCGTCACAAAGGTGTCTAATATCCGAGATGGATTTTTTTTGAGAGGTTGGGGTGGGCTCCCAGAACAACCCAATAGCCTGATTCAGAGCAGTGACTTAAACCTGGATCTCCCACATCCCCGGTGAGTGACCTAACCACAGAGCTGTTGGCTCATGTTTTTTGATGGAAATTTTCAGAGAGTTTCATCGTTCCAATGCAAAACTAAAGCCCGTTTCAGAACCGCCGATTTTCACAAAACAGAATTCTTGTTTTCCAGCTCAGATCTAGTGCTGAGATGCTTTGGACTGGCGTGGCCCTGCAGGCCCTTGAGTTATCCGAAAATCAGACCCGAAAACAAACCTCCAAAGCCAGCCGCAGCTCCTGGCCTTTTGTTCATATACCATGTACAGCCTCTTAACTGAGTGTCAAGATGTCCCCTTAGGATGCTTGGCCGTTAGGAGTTGAAGCTGCGTTACACTGGGAAGAAGAAGCTATTCATCAGACACTGGTGTGCGTTCTGTTCGGGTTAGCTGAAAGGAGCGGGGCGGCTGGTGGGGAGGCTATCTCTGGTTGGGTTTGAATGAGAACCATTATGAACTTAATTCTACAAATGAAAGTGTAACCCACACACCTCCTGGGTGTGGTGTTCTGTCCCATCTAGTGGCACCGAGGCCACTTAGCGAGAGAGTTAAAATGAGTGCTCTACAGCCTTAGCTAAGAGCCAGTTGTCATTTAGCTCATGCATTAAGCTCCAGAGGTCCCCGGTTTGATCCTGCCCGCCTACGACCGGGGTCTGTCGGTGTTACAAAAGGAGGTTTTAATCACCTCAGGCTCCAGACAGACCTTGCTTTCTGGCAAAGTCTCTCATTAAGGGCCTAATTACTGTGTCTTTTCATCTTTCCACTTACCTCAAAAACTCTGTCATCTGAATGCACTGTCAGTACCTGGGTTGGAAAGGGAGGGGGGCGATCCGCCCATTCAGTCTTACGAAAAGGCCCTTTTCCGTTTGAACAGAGGGAGCACTGAAGATTAGTAGGAATTGCTGGCCCTCACAAAACAGAAGCACCTGCTTATTGCAATACTGAGACTTAACAAAACTTATGGTGGGGGGGGGGGGTTTCTTTGCCAGTGAGATGGTATTGGTTAATTTCCAATTAATTCTAGTAGGCTGGAGGCAGCATGGTCTAGGAGGCTTGGGTTCAAATCCTTGCTCCACCACTGACTTCCTGTGCGGTCTTGGACAAACCACTTAGGCCTTGTCTACACGAGAGAAGATTTGCCTGTAAAAGCCCTAGTAGAAAAGTAGCTTATACGGGCAGAAGAGGTATTTTGCCAGTACAGTTCCTGTCATTCGGGGAGGAGATTTAACTATACCGCAAAAGCTCTCCTTTGGCCAATGTAGCCTGTGTCTAGGAGAGTTTTCAGTATAACTATACCAGCAAATCTTTTCTAATATAAACTAGGGTCCGTTCTACACCTTAAACTTTTGCTGGCATAGCTGTTTGAGTCCGGGACGTGAGGAGGCGTGATTTGTGACTGACGTACTGGTAAAAGCACAGCGTTGCTGGGAACTCATTTTGTTCAGAAGGGCTGGAATCGGCTGTACTGCCCAAAGCACAGTTTTGCCAGCGTGAGGCCCGTCCACAGTGCTAGCGTAGTATATCGGCAAACCTCGTCTCATGTAGACCTGTCCTCTGCCCCCATTTGTAAAAGGGAAGGGAACAGCACTGAAGTGCTGCAAGGATGAATACAATAAAGATACAACAGTGACGGGGGCCAGATAAGTTCCTAAGATTGGTTTTTTTTCTTTGTTTTTGGTAACTTACCTTTGACATTTGAAAGTGCATTGCTCCTGCAGCTCCATAGAAAAGAGTCTTTTGTCTCCTTCAAACCCTGCCAGCCTGCCAGAAACAGAATAACCTTGAATTCCCAAGCGAAGACATTCAATGCCTGCTCTTGGCCCTTTCCACGATAGCGAGACAAAGCCTGGCCTCTGGCCTGGAGTACGGCTCCGCTTTGTGGAAAGGTCAGACGGGAGAAGTTTCTGTCTCAATAAAGGTCCCTTTTTTCCTGCAGACTGGTAACTTGGCTTCCAGCTGCCTCTAATCTCCGCTGGCTCCTCTCGGCGACAACACAGCAGTTCAGTATGTTTTATAAAAGCCAGTTTCGGTTCTCCCCCACCCCCCATTTAAAGTTCAGTACCCGGACTCAGAGCTGTGAATGTGAAGATTATTTAATGTCTCAGCGTAGCTATCCCCATCTGCCAACTGGGGATATTTGCATCATCGTGACAAAGCCCAGAGGGACGTAGCCTCCCTCAGGGGCCCCAGAATGGGGTGGGGGCAGGAGGTCATGGACCCCATCACTTTTTACCAGCTGTAAGGGCGAGTGACTGTGGGGTGGGGCCTTGGGAAGGGGCAGCACAGGGGCGGGGCCATGTTTCAAGTGCCAGTCCTGCACCCCCCCCCAACACACACACACTTTTAGGGACCTTCATTCACCCCTGGCCTCCCTACAGGTTCGAGTGCCGCCTGGCTCAATCTCCAGCCAGGTCTCCGAAGCAGTCTGGCTGTATCTTCGGTTTGTCCATCCTTGGTGACCTTACTGCCCTACCAAAGCTTTTGGGATTGGTTGTGTAGCAGCCTGCCGTGGTAAACGTGTTCCAGAATTCCTTGGTCTTCTGTCCTTGTACGTCCAAACCAAGAAAGCTGCCAATACCAAACCAGTGCTGATGGAGGCAGTTGCTGGGTTCGGCTTTGAATATCCTCATTTCTGATCTTGTCCTGCTTCCTACGGCTATTTGTCTTGCAGCAGGATGAACGGTGGGGTTTGCCAGGATTGTTAAACTAACATTTGCGATGCACGAAGTATGGTCTCTTGACTCTGCTTCTGTCTCTCCTCAGGTCTCCCACTTTTGCTGGTGGCCTCTTTGCGATCTCCAAGTCCTATTTTGAACACATTGGTTCTTATGACGACCAGATGGAGATCTGGGGTGGGGAGAACGTGGAAATGTCCTTTAGGGTAAGAACCAAGTGAAGCTTGGTGGGGGGAGGGAGGGGGGACCGTTAACTTCTAGCAGGATTAAAACTAGGGGGCCCACACATTTGGTTGCTTCTGTAGGCCCGTCATATTGCAAGAGTTCCCCCACACACACACACGGTCCCTGTGTGTTTTCTGTTTTTCCCTCTTCTGATTTTCTGAAATTCTCTCCCCGCCCCTCCCCCCCCCCAATCAATAGGCTTGTGCCCACTAATGCCTAGAACATTCCCTGACATTCTGGCGTTGATCAGATGTAGCATTCAAAAGTTATCACGTTAGGGAGAAATGCCGTTGAGTATAAGGCCTCATAACCTTGGCCAACAAAATCCCTTAACTGTGGGCTTTGGGCCTGAATTCCGTAAGTGCTGAGGTCTCGTTGCTCCAGATAGAAGGGGTCCAGAACCTTTGCAAACCAGAGCCTTTGTTTTCAGTGCCTGTGGTTAGAAAGGCAAAGCTCTGTTTGTATAGCCCCTAGCGTGATGGGGTCTGTGACTGGAGCTTCAAGGTCCTACTGCAATACAAATAACGAAGCTCAAAGCACATTATGCCAGATCTCAACCCAGTCCAGTTCTGTACTTCAAACTATGGAGGAAAACACTTTGGACATAGGAAAAAATATTTTTCCCCTTTCATTTATGTGTCAGGGTTTGTTTGACTAAAGCTCCCTTTGAAATCCACTGGATGGGCTGCTTCTCCCTTGTGTAGGTTTGGCAGTGTGGTGGCCAGCTGGAGATCATCCCCTGCTCGGTGGTTGGGCACGTGTTCCGCTCCAAAAGTCCACATACCTTCCCAAAAGGAACTCAGGTCATCTCCAGGAACCAAGTGCGCCTGGCGGAGGTCTGGATGGATGACTACAAGGAAATCTTCTACAGAAGAAACCAGCAGGCCTCGAAGATGGCCAGAGAGGTACTGAACCCAGTTCCATAAAACATCTCACAAGTAATCAAAGCATCTTTTATGTGTTTCTGTATGCAGGGAAACTAGTTGGTTGATTCCTCTTGGCAGTGCTGGGCTTTTAGTGTCACACTTAAGGCACTGGTCCTATGAAGAGAACCACGTGGATGGACCCATCTGCCTGTGCAGAACTCCATAAAAGTCAACTAGACTCTCTGCTAAGTCAATGGCCAACCCACATGGAATCTGGATCAGTAGCAGAGCTAGGTTGTAGAGCTGGGGGGCGACGGGTTATTGGTAGTACCACCTTCAACTATAGCTATTGGCTTGAAAAGGTGCCACAGGTACCTCTAAAGGCCACCGGGGCAGGCAGAGACACACCCACCTCCCTATTAGCTCTGCCACAGATCAGAACCCAAAGGGAGGATGGCTCCCAAATGCCTTGTGCTGTCTGAGATGAGCCTTTCAGTTAGAACCAGTCAGAGAATTTTTCAACAGATGGTTTTTCGTCAAAAAATGTTGATTCATTGAAATTTGTTTGCAAAACAGGATAGGTTTGGACAAACCTCCTGACTCCCCCCAAAAAAAACACCACCATAGAAAAGCTTCAGAACTATCAGTGTTTCATTTTGACATTTTCTGAATTTAAAAAAAAATCAGATTTTCTGGCTCAAAACATCATTAGGTTAAATTTCGAATTAGATTTAAAAAACGAAGCTTTAAAAGAAAACCATTCGATTCACCCAACCTGAACTTTCTGGGGGTTTTTTTTAGTCAAAATATTTTGGAGATTTCCACTTTCTGTCATGATTTGGGGATTGGGGGTGGGGTTGGGGATTTCAAACTCTCAAAGATTTGCTGGAGGGGAAAACAGGTTTCCTCTCTCTCTCTCTTTCTCTTTCTCTCTACTTCCAGTGACCAGCATCCTGCGAAACATGCTCCTCGATGCTGTTTTGCATCCTACCTGTGATAAGAAGGGAAAGTGTTTTGTAACTTAATCCCATAAGGTTCTACGGTGAATTACAAATGGAAACCACCTCTCTGTGATGCCTTAAGGCAAACCTATTAAAGGGAACACCGGGTTTTGGATTCTGTTGCTGCCCTATTGAGGTTAGTTTTAATTTTCTTGCATGATTTTGATAGAAAACGTACGGCGACATTATGGAACGGCTCAAACTGAAGGAGCAACTGCACTGTAAAAACTTCACCTGGTATCTACAAACTATCTATCCAGAGATCTTCATCCCAGACTTGACTCCAACCTTCTACGGAGCAGTAAGTGCGGGAGTGTGTCTGTTGTCCTGTTTCCTTCTGGCAAACCCCCCTTGATTCCCTCCTTCTCCAGAAACAAATGGAGATGGTAGCAGCGGTTCGAGAGGCTCCAGCGGAGATCAGGGCGCCATTGCACTGAGCAGACTCCTGATGTGACGGTCCGTGCCCCATTACAGTCTAAATGTCCAAGACAAAACAGATGAGATGAGAAACTCGGACACAACAAGGGGAAATGACTTTGCCCCAGACTGGATGTTTTCCTTAAAGATCCACTATAGAAATTATTTTGGGAGAGTTCTATGGTCTGTGTTATACAGAAGGTCAGAGCAGATCACGCTGGTTCCTTCTGGGTTTGGAATCTACAAATGAAGGCAGCCTAGCAGGAGCCAGGAATACCTTTTTGTACGCTTACCAGCACTGCTGCAGTGACAACACAGCTATTTATACTCACGCTGGTTCGATGAGAGCTTAGGTGTGAGCATGTGTACATGGGCAGGGGAATCACACCCCTAACTCGTAGTATAGACATAGCCTTAAATGGTGCCCTGGCACTTGGAATCCTCCATGTTGTTCATGAGCAACTTCATGAGACTTGGAAAACTCCTGTTCAGTCGCCTGATCTCTCTCCTCCTCCCCCGATCCCATTCCCCTTTGTCTCAGGGCTCGTCTACACTAGCTGGGTGTGAGAAAGAGAATCCATTTTCCCTTTATTTACTCACACAACCACGCCTCTCTCCTCCCCCAAGTGGAAAAGGCATTTGGTGGGGTTTTTTTAAGTGAGCTTTTTATTCCTACTGACACAATCTTGCATCAGGACTAAAAGCTTCATTTTCATGTTAAACACAATGAAAAGAAGTTCACTCCTTTCAAAAGACTTCTCCCTGGATATTCCTCCCCAGCTAGCTACATGACTGGCAACTTCTGCTCAAGAATGGAACAGTGGAGGTTCAGCGGTAGGGGTGGAGGCGTGTCAACGCTCAGAAAGGCTGGTCTTTGATTTAGCAGGTTTTGCTCTTTCACCCAGGCCTGCAAGGAAAGGGAGTGCAGTAAGGATGACTCACTGCCTCAGGGCTGGGCATACCTCATGTCGGTACTTCTGGCCAAGTAATAGTCTTCTAAGCGGCCAATCCAGTTCTTGGCTGAAAGGGTACTGGTATCAGTACAGGGTTCTGAGAGTTGGGGAGTTTAAAATCGGGCTGAACTATAGTAAAGCTAATTGAGGCTTTGAGCAACAGACAAAGGAGTTTGACTCTCACTGTCCCAGTGAGTCAAGAAAAACAGCATCTCTTAGGTATTTATCTGGCTTGTGTCACCATAATATCTTAAATACAGAATTCCCACGCACCCCTGTGAGACACAGCAGTGCTGTTAGCTCCAAACCGAAAAATCAGTTACGTGCAGAGCGCTGCTTATCTCTTATGGCCACTAAGGATTGTTGCGCTCAGCGTCTCTGGCCATTCACGGTCAGTTGCCTCAGGGAAAATACCCACTTTGGGTTTGTCCTGGGAAGTCAGCTCACGCAGCTGCGCTCTTTCCAATTCACAGCAATGGAGTTAAATGCCAGCTGGAGAAAGGTGGTTGCTTTGCATGGTAAAAACTTGCAGCTCCAGTTCTCTGATCCAGCTATCTACTGATATGTAAGCAGAAGAAGAGTGACTAGACGTAAACAGATTGTGCGTAGGATCCTAATCCTGGTTGAACCCTCCTGCCCTTGCTTGCATTCCGGAATACAGGTGCAGCCAGAAGTCAGCATGGCAGATGATTTATTAATTTGAAGGGCTGCTCCCTGAAGTTATTGTATCAAAGGCAGTTTACAGCTATCTGGCCATAGCGGATTACTTGACTCCTGCTCTAGGTTGTTTTCAGTTTGTGGAGTTCTCAGCATTATTTTCCCCAGAATGCTTTGTCTTCTGATCTCCCAAAAATAATCATCCCTGGAAAGTTAGAGCATTACGAAAGGTCCCAGCCTCTTAGGACTTAGAGCTCCAAGGCAGAGATTGTGAAGCAATTTTGGATGTCCAGTACTCATTAATTTTAATGTGAATTAGTTGCTGCAATCATAGACTTTAAGGCCAGAAGGGACCATCTTGGTCATCTAGTCTGACCTCCTACACATCACAGGCACAGAACCGCCTCTACCTCATCCCCTAACCTCTGGCTGAGTTACTGAAGTCCTCAAATCATGATTTGAAAGACTTCAATTACAGAGAATCCACCATGTGCTCTTGTTCAAACCAACAAGTTACCTATGCCCCATGCTGCAAATGCAAGGTGGCAGAGACCTTGAGGGTTTTTTTTCCTATCTGACCCCAAACAGTGATCAGACCCTGTGAATGTTGGAGAAACCCACCAGCTGGACACCTGGGGGTAAGAATTCACTGTAGTAACTCAGAGCTTTCTGTGTCTAGTGTTCCATCTCCAGTGGCTTTGAAAATGTCAGCCCAAATATAGGTTTCAGAGTAGCAGCCGTGTTAGTCTGTATCCGCAAAAAGAACAGGAGCACTTGTGGCACCTTAGAGACTAAGAAATTTATTTCAACATAAGCTTTCGCGGGCTACAGCTCTGAAGAAGTGAGCTGTAGCCCACGAAAGCTTATGCTGAAATAAATTTCTTAGTCTCTAAGGTGCCACAAGTACTCCAGCCCAAATATACGGAGTATTAACAAGCCCCTGCTAAAAGAAGAGAAATAGGGAGGATCCCAGGCACCCAAACAAAACCACAGCAAAGCCCTGATTTTAAAAACATAGAACAGCCCAGGGATCCCGACAGGATGTAATAGGATTTGCTGGGCCGTGTTTTGAGCTGAAAAGTGGATCCTGAATCCTTGGCCAGGTGCACAGGGTTGGGTCAGGTCTGTGACTGAGCACCCAGAATGCAGCAAAGTCACCTGAGTTGCTTGCTTGCTTTTTGCTCTTTCCTTTCAGATTAAAAATGAAGGGTCAAAGAATTGCCTGGATGTTGGCGAGAACAATCACGGAGGGAAGCCACTGATCATGTACCCATGCCATGGGATGGGCGGCAATCAGGTATGCAGCCTGCGCGAGTCTATCCCACCAGCTTTCACCCCACCCCACCTCCACAGAAACAGGAAAGCCCAGAGCTGGGAAAAGAGAGAAAACCCAGCCATTCCCCATTCGCAGTGTAGATGTGAATCATGCATGTAACCTGGGCAGTTCCCCCTCCTTTGTACCTCTTCTTATTAAACCAAGTTATTTTATTTCGGTAAAGACGATAACCTCCGTTCAAGTCCTGAGCCTGAATGGTCTCTGCCTCCAAACAGCCGAAGCCAATAGCACTTCAGTGACACTCTGCGCCTCTGCCTTTCATCAGAGGATTTCTAAACACTTTACAATGTGAATTAAAGCCCCCTTTCAGAACCGTCCCAATTTTCTGTTCGTTTGTTTCTGGGCTGAACCAAACCACTGAAGAAGGAAAAAATTGATTCGGGTCTAACCAACCATTTCATCCAAACTGAAACAAAACATTGTGTTTGACTTTTAGCTGGTTTAAATGTAAAATTCTATCACAAAAGCATGTTAGAAAGTGTTGAAACAAACATTAAGATTTTTTTTCCTGATTCTTTGGTTTTTTTACCGAAAGAATTTGGTGAATTCAGCACGAATTCATGAAACGTTTTGGTCCATCCGAATCTTCATTGTTTGGCAGTAAAAATGTCATCCAAAAAATTCACCTTAGCTCTGCTCCCTTTTTCCCTCGTGAAGTAGGTTGTTATCCCTACGGATGGTAGAGGATGGAGAAGGAGTAAGACAGGGAAAATAATTCTGTCCCAGTTCACGCAGCGCATCAGTGGCTGATCTGAGCTCAGGAGACCTGACTTCTAGTGTTCTGCCCCAGCCACTAAATCTATTACCCCACTCTGCCAGCTCCGTTGGGTCTCTGACTGTTTTGCTTTCGAATAGGCCCCACTATAGTGCACTCTTTTGCCCCCTGGCATCTCAGCTCACTGTGGCCCTCTAGTGGTGGCTAGATTGCCCAGGAATCAATGAGTCTGCTCTAGCCTTGTCTAACAGACGGATATTTCGAGTTGAGCAGTAGAGGCTCTTGCATTAAGATCCAGAGGTCTCTGTTTCCCTACTGCTGAAGACAATCCCAGGGCCATCGGCATTACATCACAGTTGGAGATGGGATTCACTCCACTGGTGGTATGAGCAGGCTGCCTCTTGTCCATCCGGTATCCACGCTGTTCAGTGTGCAGCTCATTGGGGGATTAAGTGTCTCGTCAAGGGGGGTGGATCCTTCAGACGTGTGGGGACCGACCAGCATTGCGGTGCTCTTGATTATCAACTGGCATAAGAGTGAATTCTAGCACCTTGAGTTAATGTTGGTGCTGTGGAGAAGGCAAGGCCATTTTCTTGTAGCATAGGTGACCATTTGGAGAGAAGGATAGCAGCCGTCTAATCTCCCTGTCTGGTCTTGGTTCTCAGTATTTCGAATACACGTCCCAGAAGGACCTGCGGCACAACATCGGCAAGCAGCTCTGCCTCCGATCTGGCTTTGGGCCGGTGGAGCTGGGAGACTGTCACTTCACAGGAAAAAACTCGCGTGTTCCAGGAAATGAAGAATGGGAACTGACCCACGTAAGTAAAGAACACAGGCTCAATGCACCCAGAAGCAGGAGTGTCTTTCCCTCTTCCTCACCTCTGACGAGAGTTTCTTGGATGCCTTGCAGAAGCCTGTCTTGTGCTTTGCTGTCAAACTGGGAGGGTTCCTTTGGGAGGCAGTGGGACCTACTGGGGAGAGGACTGGACTGGGGCTCAGGAGTGGAGCCATGCAAGTAACCAACCTTATTTTGGCTCCCTGGCAGTTCCAAAAAATTGAAAAATTTTGGTTTGGGTCAGACAGTTTTGTTACAATTTGGAGCTTTTTTTAAAAAAAAACATTTAAAATTGAATGAATTTTTTTTAAGTGAAAAGTCATTTTGAATCGGAAAATGTAAACATTTTGTTCTGAAAACGGCAAAACAAAACTTTTGAATTTTTTCCGACTGAAATAATTCAGCCAAAACAGACGCACATTTGTGAAGTGTTTCAGTCAATCCAAATATTTTTTTTTCCACCAAAAAAAGTCTTGGCTGAAAAATCTGGCCCAGATCTACTCCAGAGACCTGGGTTTTATTCCTCGCTCTGCCAATGGTTCGCTGGGTGACCTTGGGCAAGTCATGTCGCCGCCCTGTGCCTCAGTTTACCCTTCTGTACAATGGGGATAACAATGGTCTTCTTTTTAAAGCACTTTGAGATCAGTGGATGATGTGAGCAAGGTATCTCTATTTGTTTTTAGGATCGTCTGATTAAAAATGTGGCCTCTAACATGTGTTTGTCGGCAAGAGATGAGCATCCATCTATGACTTCCTGTAACCCCTCAGATTCTTATCAGCAGTGGTTCTTTACCGAAGACGTATAGTGAAGACAAAACCAGTGTCAGCAAGAAATGTGCCAGCCCATCTCACTTTGAGATCTTGATTCCAAACTGCACTCAGGAAAACAGAAGCTAAGACTCCCTCCTTTTATTTAAAAGAAGCTAACGTCTTAAATATGCTGCATTTCACAGTTGCCTTTAATTCTACTCTGTGCCTTTGGGATAAGACTGTGTAATACGTGGAGATTTTTGTACCACTTTTTCTAAGAGACTAAGCAAACTTCTTGTTTGCAGCCTACGTGAGTGTCATATTGTAACATATCCAAAGATAAATAACATGGGACCAACTACATCCATAATTGCATGAATGATCAATCCCACGTCCTAAGCCCCGGAAAATTGGACCACAACCAGTCAGAATGCAAGAGATGAGACTGAATACAACACATGTCACAAAGAAGCGGTGCCAGCTGGCCTCTGAATATGTCTCATGCCAAAGATAGTATCTGGTGTCCCCTAGTTATCACATAGGCTTGCATGCAAAGGCAGATCAGGATGCTGCAAGAAGAAATTGCAGCGTCACGGTCAGGAGAGCATGTTCATGCTCTCTAGCACAGGCTCTTGTTTAATGAGATTTTTAACCCTGAAGAAGGAGATAGCTGTGTGCATCTAAAACATAACACCAGGGTGCATTGTTGTGCAAAATCCCAGCCTGTTGCACCGAATGAAACCTGTGTGTGGCCTAGGAAGCTCTTGCCAGCACAAGGAGATAGTAGTACTAATTGTGTTGCAAATAAAAAGGACCATTTACTTGGCCCATGCAGGGAATTGGCCTGGTGATGGTGCTGCTGAGCATAGACTAGCAGGGGAAAGCCTGATACAATGGCAGTACCGCTTGAGAGATGGGTACTCTGAACCTGCGAGATCATGGTGGTGGTTGGAATGAAGATTATGGAATAGCATGCAGAGTATGGGAGGAGGATTTTTTTTTTTTAAATCACTGGATCAGTGCACATGGAACACAGATCCTGAGATCCAGCAAGCTCATGGCTTTTGATTTCCTTGTGCAATGAAGTAATACTACCATCTTTAACTTAGAGCGTGTGCCAGTCGAGGGACATATGTAGTGCCACTTTTATCCTGGGCTGTCTGCTTCACTTTCGTGCTTGGGTTTTGGTACTTTATAAAAATCTGCATCCAAGTAACGCCTCCGATGACTCATCCCCCACCCATAGACAGTTTAAATTAAGAAGTACGCAAGCAGAGTAACTGGTTTTTACAGGATATGCTGCTGCAAATCCAGGATGCTTGCACTCTTCAGAATGTGTGTGTGTGTGGAGGGCAGAGGGGATTTCTTTACTGGAGGGATTAGGTTAAACTCTGATGCTGATCCCCCTGTCTCCTGTACTAAACTGTGCAGCTCGTTTCTCTACCATTTTAGCATCTTGTGGAAAGATGGCCTAGTAGGAGAGTGAATGTAAGCCCTTTTTTGAGACTTGAATACTGTAGTTTACATTAGTTTCTAAGCAATTCCATTTCATTTTATTTGAAAAATCTTCCTGGAAATGGGGCAGACAACCTACCTTTGGACATGTGACCCGAACCTAAAATAAAGAGATGTTCTATTTTACAAAAGAATCCAGTCTGGATTTGGTTCCTTTGGAGCAGATGTTCCCAGTTTGCTGCAACAGGCCCTAGAGCCACAAACACTTCACCCAGCTGTTTCTGAGTTGGCGCACCGTTCAGTTCAGTTATTAACCACACGTATTATGGTTGTGCCGCCACTGTACACAGTATTACAGTCCCTGCCCCGGAGAACTCAGTCTAAATAGAAAAGACAGACATACAGGGAGGGGGAGGAACATACTAGCAGAATGAATAATGCAATGGTGGTAAATATCACGTTAGTTCCACAATTTGTTTAATTTTATTGGGTGGGGGGGAGTTTACATTTAAATGAGACTTTGTCGGCATGATAAGCTAGACACGTGTTGCCAAAGTAGTGGCAGGAGTGGGGACGCAAACTCCCCAGGCCCTGCTGGTAATATCCACCCAGGAGGACAGGGCTACATGCTGCCTTTTGGGGTTACCTATTTCATAGAGCTGGAAGGGGCCCCACAGGGTCATCGCGTCCAGCCCCCTGCCTTCACCAGCAGGACCAAGTCCTGATTTTGCCCCAGATCCCTAAGTGGCCCCCTCAAGGATTGAACTCGCAACCCTGGGTTTAGTCTGTTTCCCAAACGCCGTCCGTCCCTGGATCCCAGGGTCAAGTCGCGATGTAGCGCCATGGCGCAGATTGTTTCTAGGCATGGCAGGTTCTCAAAGCGTTCGCTCTGGTGCGCACCGATGGTTTGCAAGGCACTTTGCTTTGGACAGGCGGGGTCTGTTCCGGCGGCATCGGAGGCGGAGGGGAGTCCCTTTGGAGCACCTTGAGTTTGAGGGATCTTTCCCCGTTTGGAAGGAAAAACCCCTCACAGCACTAAAAGCTGATGCTAGAGCCATCACTCTGGTATGGCCCCTTTAGGTGGCGCTCTTACCCCATCCACCTCTTTAGCCCTCGTTCTCGTTGTGACTGCCTCCAAAGGACTCGAGTGTCCTCTTTGCTGCTTGATAGGTTCACCATCGCGCACGGAAAATAGGATCAGACACGAGCCCCTAACCCTTAATGTTGGAGCAGGATGGGGAAGGCCGCCCCTCCATCCCGGATGACTGGAGCACAATCTCCTGGAAGTGGTCTTGCTTTGTAATTCCACTAGGGTGCTGAGAGTATTAAAGGGCCTGAGTTCAGCACGAAAATGCCAGCCAGTTAAACATGTCCCAGAAAAATAGCCTGGGTTGCTCCCTCTAGCACGCCTGCTCAGCTGTCCTCTGTTGGAGCCTCTTTATACCATGGGTGGATTTCAGTGGGGCACCAGTGCCCAGTCAGTTTCCCTTTGTCCCAAGTATCTTCGCTGGGTGTCACAAGTCCCCAGGTCCTTGTCCTGTTTGAGTGGCCAGCAGACTTAATTGGATGGATCTCTATCTTGTGTACTTACGTGGCACCCATTCCCATAGTGTCTGAGCACTTCAGAATTTGTAAATGTACTTACCTTCCCAATACCTGAGTCACGGTTGGTTCTAGTTGGGATTCCGCCACTGACCAGCTTTGTGACCTTGGTCAACTTGCTTTGCTGCATTGTGGTTCAGATTCCCCCTCTGGAGAACGGGGCTTAAACCGAGTAATGGAGTTCAACTAACGTTGGTCGAAAGCTCTGATAGCCAGCGGTGAAAGATGCAAAGCGTGATTAGACCTGCCCTGAGCTATTTGATTCTGGAGTTGGTGAGGGAGGCATCCTTGGATCGCGTGAGTTTTGCACTGAAGCAGAGTCAGAGAAAAGTTGCACAACTGAGACAATTTGTATAATCGGCGCACTATTTTCAGTTATTGCAGTCCTGCCACATTCTGTTTCCCCTCCCCGATGCACCCCAGACGTACACTGGTTTGGCTTATCCCGTCTCATCCCTGTTCATAAAGTCCCTTCCTCTGATTAAAACTTCCCACCTACTAGTGCAATTGAATGGTGCTGGAAATGCTTCTCCATTGTTGTTACAAAGTTCAGTATCAAACATCTTGAGTTTGTCTCATCAATTTCAGAGTCCGATGAATTATTCTGAAGATAGACAGCTACTCACAGCCCATTTCTTCTGAATAATGCTGCCTATTGGGTGTGATGTGTTTAAATATCAACGTATTAGTTATTGCATAGACTGTTTTCTGTTGCCTGATCTACTGAAGGTCTATTGATTATATTACTGGTTTAGATTCCCCAATTAGCATTCTGTAATTTGATAGGTTCTTGTCCCAGGATCAGACCCAGGATTTATCAGAGTTACTGCTTTGGGCATCCAGCAATGACAACGTCCCTTGCACTCGGGAAAGACTTTCTGCAATTGTAAAAGTTTTATTACTACCATGATTAGTCCAAGAAGTAAAACCATCCAGGCAAGTAAAGTGAGATAATATAACACCGTAAGGACGACCTGCACCATTACGTGTGTATATGCTCAATCAGTCCTGGGGAGAACTCTAAGGTCTGAGAGATCCTAGTCTGACCCTGGCATGCCAATGAAGATCTCCAAGGGTTTTACCTAAGACCAATTATTTAAGTTCCGTGTCCTTCATGCATATGTATGAATACCTCTTCCCTCCTTTACAATATCTTAACTTCTGTACCCTCATAGAATATCAGGGTTGGAAGGGACCTCAGGAGGTATCTAGTCCAACCCCCTGCTCAAAGCAGGACCAATTCCCAACTAAATCATCCCAGCCAGGACTTTGTCAAGCCGGGCCTTAAAAACCTCTAAGGAAGGAGATTCCACCACCTCCCTAGGTAACCCATTCCAGTGCTTCACCACTCTCCGAGTGAAAAAGTTTTTCCTAATATCCAACCTAAACCTCCCACACTGCAACTTGAGACCATTACTCCTTGTTCTGTCATCTGCTACCACTGAGAACAGTCTAGATCCATCCTCTTTGGAACCCCCTTTCAGGTAGTTGAAAGCAGCTATCAAATCCCCCTTCATTCTTCTCTTCTGCAGACATAGTGTTGGGATGTCCTCCTATTAATCAAATGAAAGCCATTAACACATACGTCAATTGGATTAATATGGTTACCTGCGGTTAGGCATCTGCTGATATTCCCTTCCAAAAATACCCTGAGCTGGTACAAACTGCCTTCTTGCAGTTACCTGTCAGCAGTTTTCAACACTTGAGATTTATTACAAAACAGCAAACAAAGCCTGATGTCCTCTTGTGACTTAGGGTTACTATTCGTTCACTTACTTCTGCTAACTTATTAAGCAACTACTCCTACGCAGGCTGGCAGGCCTTGCACTTATGCTAATTGCTTAAGCTATTCTTACAGGCCTATAGGTTTCTGGCTCTTCTGCAGTCAGTCCCTTACCCCTTATCTTATTCTTACTTCATGGCTACATTTCCTGGCGTGTTGTACTTCAACACAGATAAAAAGCAGAAATACAGCAGGTGCTAAAAGTGTTGGGATTTTACCCAAGTGCCTGTTGCTATTTTTGTGTAGCCACTGATTCAGAATGTCTGTATCTCAAACTAGTTCTCAAAGTGATCATTCTGTGGGACAATTTGTGCTGTGGACCAGAGAGCCTGTTCTTATTCCAGAACAAACACTGGTTAGTTAAAAACATGGTTTGTGTTTTCGGCTCTTGTTAATGTCATGTCAGATGGGAGAAGCCAAGATCCAACCTGAAGTACATTGTCACTACCATGCACCTCCCTAGTTCTGAAATGTTAGCACTGCTCACAAGAACCAGGACATTTAATAGTTAGGAGGAATTTGTTAGATTCGTGCTGCTGTCATGTTGTAGGTAGTAACTAAGCTTAGAGAAAATGGGAATCTCACGTCTTGGACCTAAAGAAACAAATGCCTGTTCTACACACAGATTTTGTACTGATGTAACTGTCACAAATCTCTACTGTGGATGGAGTTATACCAGTATGAACTTGCCATATATTGGTATGCTTATTCCCTTTGCTGTATGGGAATAAAGTTATGAGTAAAGGGACCTCTTAAACCGGTATAAATGTGTCCACACTGGTGGGTTGGTACTGCTTAACTGTAGTTAAAGCTTTGTACAACTTGGGTGTAGACCAAGCCTGAGAAGGCGCATGTCTCATGATGGTGGTCACACGGTGGCAGATTGGTGTAAGTAGCTATAATGCTGGACTTGGGAGCCCTGGGTTGTGTTCTTGGTTCTGCCACTGGCCTGCTGGGTGGCCTGGGGCAAGTTGCTCCACCTTCGTGCCTCAGTTTCCCCACCTGTAATAACGATACTGACCACCTTGGTAAACACTTTGAGATCTACTGATAAGAAGAGCTAGGTATTAATTTATTATTATGGAAGTGCCTAAGACAGACAGTGGTGGGCGCTCATGAGTTATGTTGCCTGAGATACACACTATACTATAGATCATCAGCACAGGCAGGAAGCTGTCCATTTAGAAAGCATGTTCCAACCACTACGCAGAACCAAATCCAATGGCAGCTACACTGAAGAAACGTTTTATATCTAAATTCTCTTCCCCTGATCTCTCAGAAGCAGGGTTGACCTCTTCTGTTCTGGGAGGCATTTGCCATGAATTTGGGTGCCTTTAGGAAGGTGTCTCAGTGGGGTGGCAGATATCAGGGATCTCCAGAGCTAAAAGTGTGAGCCTCTGTAGCTTGGCACAAAAGGGCCTTCTTGTATAGCCGGGGATGCGTAATGTACGCTCTTCAGTGGGCTGCATAAGAACGTGTTGCCAACAGCACGCTTTGTGACCCAATTACAGCTGCTTTCCAATGGCCACAATCGCATGTGTTTATCGCAAGAGCTCCCCAAACACAAAGGAAGCTGGAAGTTTTCAGGCTGCAAAACAGCATGGTGGTCATATCAATAGGAAACATGTAAAACGGTTCTCCGGTCACGATCTATTTATAACTCACGTAACGGAGCCAAAGAAGGCTCCGAGGCCCAGTGTGGTACAAATACAGCTTTCACAAGACCAGTCGTAACATGAGTATCATGTGTAATATAGAAAGGATTTTAGTTGGGGTTTATGTAACTGGGCCAAAGCCTTGTCCGTGTTAAAGGTGCGGTCTCAGTTACGCGAGTGTGTCAATGCACATAGGTCCAATCCACACTAGAAACTTCAACCATATTGTAAGTGGCCGGGGAACACTTGGGCTGTGAGGGTCTGCTCTGCCAGTTTTACGAGCAGACCTGGCTATTAAAGGAAAACTAGATTCTAGTGAAGGATACATGAAGATCTAGTATAGTAGAGCAAGGCAGAGAACAAATATATTGAATCTTGTTAGTCATGTACGCTCTGTTGGGGTATGTGGAATAAGGGACAAGAATTCCTAAGTGCCCCTTGTAGACTTCCTCAACTGATCTTTTGCTTGATCATGTGTATGTCTCTTGTTCTCCCAGCCCTGAAGATGCCTCCCCCTAGGTCTCCTACTGAGAATTTTTCGAAGTATCCTAAGGGAGAAAAACACCCATCACCTACTGGATTTCAGTGGGTTTAGGGCACCGAACTCCCTTCAATCTTCTGAAAATCCCAGCTGCTCCAAATCAGGCAGAGCAAGGGCTTAAAGCTGAGTCTCCCACATCCCAGGTGCATGTCCTGACAACTGGGCTATCGGCTAGTCAAGGAGAAGGCCTTCGTGGTGTTTTCCATGAAAAATTTCAAAAGGTCTCCTTTTGTCCTGACGCAGAGCAAAAAAACACCTTCTTTTTTTGAAAAACTGAATTCTTGCCCTAATCCTGAGCACCCACAACTCCAGCTGAGGTCAAGAGGAGACACAGCTATGGAAAAGCTGGTCCCAAGTTTGTTGTTCAGGCACCCCTCACCCCCAGCTCACTTAATTCTGCACTTCCAATTTCTCAGAGCACATTCTAGATTTGTAAAACAACCTCTTTTTTTTTTTTTTAAACTCTCCAGAGAGTTTATTGGCATCTGGCGCCCTCAATGCCAGGTCTCAGCCTTGACCGTCGCTGGAACCAAGAATGGAACTGGTGTTTTGTTAGAAAAGGAGTTTTGTTTGTATTTCCAAATCACCTGCATTTCTTCCCATCCCCTCCTCCCCATAGGAATCTATTTAACACCAGCCATAGTACGAGAGACAAGACCCAGAAGCATACAGGAAGTGGAGTGACTGAGGTGGTCCCTGCCATTCGCTCATGATGCTGAAACTACTCCTCCTCGCTGTCTTTGTCCTCTGTGGTAAGTGGGGTGGGTTTTTTTTTGTTTGTTTGAGGCGGTGATGTCTTGCATTCTGGTGCTAAGAAACTTATTGGTTACCATATGTTACCGTATGTTGCAGTAGCAACTAGAGGCCTCAACCAGCCTAGGTACCTGTTTGTGCTTGGCACTGATAGAACATAGACAATAAAAATCCCCACTCCAAAGAGGTAGCTGGAGGGGCACATCCAGAATAGAGATTAGCTGGGGAGATCCACTGAAATCTAAGCTAGGACTGAAGTCTTCACTGAAATGTGCTTTGCTGTGGCTGGTTTTGCTGCACTGGGCAGTCATCTACATGAGGAAAAACCTCCATTGCCTTATAAGAGACGATATGTCCATTTTGCCTCCAGAAGTTAATCTCTTCCCTAGTTCCCAGGGGCCTCATGGTTTTCAAAGTTGCTCTGCTCCTAGGGTGACCCGATTTTTCACACTTGCTGTCTGGATGGGGGTGGAGGGTAATAGGAGCCTATATAAGAGAGAGACCCCAAAAATCGGGACTGTACCTATAAAATCAGGACATCTGGTCACCCTAGTTGCCCCTAACATTTCCCATTGGGGCGCTTGAGACTTTCAAGAGGTCCACACACAATGTGTATGCAGTTCTGGAAAACTGGCCCCCACTGCGGGTGCTAAGTAAGGTTGAACATCTGCCCCCCTCATCATTAAAGCTGGGATGCCTGGCACTCAGAGCGCTTCATTTCACTTCTCAAACTCCCTCTCGGAGGAGTTAGAGCCGGGAAATGTTCTCTGCGGGAAAGAGAGTAAAAGCAAGTCTAGTCTCCCGTCCTGTGGTGGAAACAGAGACGTGATGGGATTCGGGGTTCCTCCTGCAATACGCAGAAGCTATTCCAGATGTTGTTCCTTCTTTACTCCTGAAGGACACTGCTTGGAAGAGTCGCTGGAAGACAATGGGCGCGTTGTTGGGGGTAGTAATGCACAGCACGGTGCGTGGCCATCACAGGTGGGTACAGTGTCAACTTCTAAGTCCCTTCTCCATCTAACTGTCCTCCCAGTAACAACCCAAGGAGGGTGCACAGAGATGGAACGGCCTACAGAATACCTGAGTGTGCAGATTAGCTGCTCCCAAGGGGACATAGCAGCTGAATCACGGCTGAAAGCCAAAGATTTATGGTTTTCCTGCTTGGGGAAGCCACGTGGGATTTGCCTTTGCCAAGTCTAAAGCCCAAGCTGTGTTGTACAATGTGCATGTCAACACCAAAGCTGCCTGTAAGAGAAGCATTTAGCTTTAGTATAACAAAGAGGAAGGACTGACTCAAACTGGAATTCCCAACCTGGAGAAATCCAGAGACTGACCTGAACTTGAAGGCTTAGACCCATCTCTCACCTGAGCCTGTCCTGGGGTGAGAGAGGGGTGTGCGTGTGTCTGGGATGATGGGCATCTAAAGTGGGCATCTCTATTCTTTGCTGTTACTGCCTTGGCACAAGGCCACATTGCCAGTCCAGCTTTGTGAGAAATGCCTCCATGTGGACCCCAGCCCTGACCACTTGGCCCTTAGCTTCTTGTTTGGCGTTTTTTTGTTTTGTTTTTTGTTTTTCACTAGGTTATGTGTCCGGAGCCCCAGCCAACCAGCTACTTCAGCCCCACTATCAATACGGCACGTCCTGCTTAGACCAAGTCCATAAACCGTGGCCCAATGCTTAAACCAGCTAATGTGATGTGCCTGGTGCATACAGCAGCAAGACACTTTCTTCATGCACCTGATGCACGTTCACTTTGGGATGGTGAGAGGTGTTGCTTCCTGTGTGAGATATTTCCTCTTTAAAATGCAGCTCTCCTCTTCCACCATGAGAACATAAGAACAGCCATGCTGGGCCAGACCATTGGTCCATCTGACCAGGTACCCTCTCTTCTAACAATGGCCAATGCCAGATGCTTCAAGAAGAATGAACAGAACAGGGCAATTATTGACTGATCCATCTCCTGTTGTCCAGTCCCACCATCTGGCAGTGAGACTGAGGGAAACATGGAGCATGAGGTTGCATCCCTGACCATCTTGGCTAATATCCACCATGACCTTATCTAATTCTTTTTTTAAATCCGGTTATAGTTTTAGCCTTCACAACATCCCCTGGCAATGAGTTCCACAGGTTGACCAGGCGTTGTGTGAAGAAGTGCTTCCTTTGGTTTGTTTTTAAGCCTACCACCTATTCATTTCATTGGATATGACCCCAAGTTCTTGTGTTTATGTAAAGGGGTAAATAACACTTTCTCTTTCTCCACACCATTCATGATTTTATAGACCTCTATCATATCGCCCCTTAGTCATCTCTTGTCTAAGATGAACAGTCCAAAGTCTTTCTATTCTTTCCTCATGTGCAAGCTGTTCCATACCCCTAATCATTTTTGTTACCCTTCTCTGTACCTTTCCATTTCTAATGCATCTTTTTTTTTTTTTGAGATGGGGCGACCAGAACTGCACATGATATTCAAGATGTGGATGTGTAGTGTGCAGTTACCTAGTGGCATTATGATATTTGCTGTTTTCTTATCTCTTTCCCTTTCGTCACCCAAAATCTAGATTTCCCTCCAGTATTACTCTGGTGGACAATGGTATCACACCTGCGGTGGGACGTTGGTGAGGCAGAACTGGGTGATGACTGCAGCTCACTGCGTGGACAGGTAATGGAGACCATGGTGGTTGGTTGGTTGATCTGCCCATTAAAGAGACTTTTTAATCAGATGAGGGGTCAGGGTCTAAAGCAGGAATGGGAACTGGCAATGCACCAGGCAAGGAGGGGAGTTGCTCTCTGAAGCCAAGGAGAAGATGTGGTGGGGTGCTTTTAGCAGAGGATGAGTGTTATGCTTATAAGAAGTACACAGGATCTTTTTCAGGGGAAAAGGCAATATGCCGCATTGATTGAAGATACAACAATTAGCATATGCAATCAGTCACACCCCACACACTGTCCCACCAGTTGATGTTATAGTTACCAGTCCAGTGTCTAGATCAATCTAGTGGCCAGCTAGGTTGATCACGGGGAGGTAGGAGCCAGGTTCTGTCGGTTGCGACATGATGTTCTGGGGAAGTCTTGGCAGGACAAACCCAAAGTTTCATGGCAAGGCACCCTGTTATATAGTGATTTTTCCTTCATTGGGACCGATGAGATTTGCACCGTCATGCTGTAATCAATTGTTTGACAAGTGCTTGTTTTCTTAAAGGCTGAAAAGGACAATTTATCTTGTTCTTTTATCAAGTCTCTCAGGGAGTTACCTCATGCTATCTTGTCCCCATTGATGTGCCTCATCTTTAGAGCCGTCAATCTGCCCTCCTCCGACATTTCAATAGGGGTGTGTTGCAGCCTCCTTGCGTCTGACTCTGGTTCCTCCATAGACCATCTGGTTCAGCGATGGCCTTCATGCTTATCTCTTAACCCACACATTCCTCATTCACACACAAAACAGAATTAATTTACACACAACATTTGGAACAGGAACATTGTTTTCTTTTGCATGGCAACTTAATCATGGCATTCTCTTACTTGTTTTAAAATGCTAAACCTACAACAAAATGGTGACCCTCAAAGATCTGTTACTGCCTTGAAATCAGTTCAGACCCAAAGAAATTCTGGCTGATGCATTTCTACTAATGGCGCATTAGGCCATTCCTTTCTGCTATTCAAAAAGGGTTGCTGGCAGGATATGGTTAAATCATACATCATTACATGCTACATTATTATCTCATTATTCTGGATGTCTGTTGTAGGCCTGCAGCTTTCTTGGCTGCTCCTCAGGCATCCTCATGGGTGGACGTTGCTTGAGCATGTGTGACGGCCAACACACCGGGGACTGAACCAGAGTCCTCCAGAACTGAAAGCATGAGCTGCTACAGCTTGAGCGAAAGACTCAAGGCTCTGTAGCTAGGGGCTGACACAAGGCCTATCCTCTGAGGATCAGCACGGGGGGAACCTGTTGCCATAGGTGGCTGGTGAAAATATTAGGAGGAGGGGGAGGAGCCCGCCCACCCACCCCACTCTCACCCCGCCACGGCTGCGCCTGTCCCGCAGGGCTGGGCCCGGCTCCCCGCTCTGACCCATTGGCTCTCAGTGCTGGGGTGGGCTCTGAATTTGTGAGCATCACATGAGACGTGTGTTCACAGGCAGGTGGGGCCCTCCCCTTTCCTGGCCCAGGCGCCGTTGGATGCAGGGTCTCAGGGTTCCCCTTCCTTTGGGACTCCCCTTCTCCCCCATAATCACCTCAGGATCCCCTCTTTCCTATTCCCAAGGAGCACTGCTCAGGAGCCAGCAATCCCTGCTGGGACTGAGGAATCTAGCTCCATTTGCTGGGAATCATCTAGTGCGTAGGCAGGACCCTCCCCCTGCGACACCCTGCCCTGGCGTGGCTGAACAGAGAGATTTGGGCGGGGGGCGGGGGGGCTAAGCCTCCTCTAACCCTAACCAGTACCCGTAGCGTGCACACAGCGTGTTACAGACGCAGTCTCCTGTGTGTAACTCTGCCCATTCCAAGCAGCATCTGAAACCACCATCAATGCAATGTTGGTAGCTCTTAGCACATCAGATCCGAACAGGACTTAAGTAGCTCATCCACCTTCATGGTGGCGCCTCTGTGTGCCAAAACATACACCTCTTCTCTCACGCCCCTGCTGCAGGGCAGAATCCAACCACCAAGTGTTTCTAGGGGGCTGCTAGCGAGAGCCGCCTGAAAACTAATTATTTTCCCAAGAAATGTATATCGTTCTTTCATTTTCCCGCAGTATTTTGTCAGAATTTCCACATTTTTATAGAAAAACCAAAATCGTGTTTTTAAAATTGCTTTTCCTAAAACCATTTTCAGTGAAAATTCTTGGGTTTTCACTGAGGAAACTGGAAAATTTAATGGAAAATCATTTTTTGCCTCAAATTTTAGTTTTAGGCGCAAAAGAAAAAAAAGCTGCCTTTCATCCAAATGGATATTAGGAAAAACTTTGACTCCTAAGGCTAGTGAAGCTCGAGCCCTGCCACTCAGGGCTGAAGCCTGTGGGGCTCAGGCTTCGGCCCCCCGCCCCAGCAAGTCGAACACCGGCCCTGGTGACCCCATGAAAATGGGGTTGTCTCCCACAGTTTGAGAACTGCTGCGCTAGATGACCTCTTAAACCTGACATTTCTGTGATTTTTATGAGATTACGTTTCAATGGAAAAACTTCAGCCAGCGCCAGAGTTAGGCAGAAAAATGCCCATTGTGCAGTTTATTTCACTAATTGCCCATTACAGGGTTTCTTGAACTTTCCTCTGGAGCAGCTGGTTCTGGCCTCTCAGACAGGACTTTGTTACTTTTTATCTTGCATCGATTTAATAATTCAAGGGCCAGTCCTGAGACCTGTACTCAATCTTCAATGAGTTCCTGGATCTGATCCAGTATGGCGATTCCTACTCAGGGGAAGGATGGACAAGTGGTTAAGGCACTAGTCTACAACTTGGGAGACCAGGGTTTGGTTCTCTGCTCTGCCACCGACTTCTTGTGTGACCTTAGGCAAGTCATTTAGCCTCTCCAGGTCTCAGTTCCTCATCTGTAAAATGGAGTCAGTAATACTTCCCTACCCCCCAGAGATGTTGCAAGGATAAATACATCAAAGATTGTGAAAAACTGATGACAGAGAGCTATAGATGGGTTAGTTATTAACATTATGTTCAGCACCCTTCCCCTCAGAAGTAGAGAGAGGAGGGACTGGCTCACGTTCCAGTGGCCTCACGATGCCGTCAGGACTTGGGGGGTGAAGGGGGATCGATGCCCGGTTGGCACCTTACAACACATCACAGGTTGTTCCTCTTATTCATAGATCCTTGACTTTCCGGGTGGTCGTCGGTGATTACAACCTGTATCAGAATGATGGCACGGAGCAGTATTTGAGCGTGGGGAGCAAGTTCATCCATTCTTCTTGGAACAGCAACAATGTCGCTGCTGGGTAAGGCGCCTCCTTTTTCACACCAGCTGCCTGTGTGGCTCGGTTAAGGGATTTCACATCTAAGGTCACAAAGTCCAAGCTCCTTACGTGCAGCTGAAGAAATCAGAACGCGTTGCACTTGGAGCACCCTTCCTTCTGAGATGCTCAGTGATATACAGCCTGAGCTGGCAGGCACCCAGTATAGACAGGATTCAAAAATCAGAAGCCAAATGGATATCTTGGAGCAGGTCCCACTCCATAGAGTTCTTCGCTGGTACAATAGATAGGTTCGGACCAGGGCCTAAGGCGATAGAGTTGCACAGGCAGAATAGTGTTTGCAAATGAGGAAAGCAGACTCCAGTTTGGCCAGTGTCTTCATACAGCTCCAATGGGTATCATGGTAGCACTTGGGCCTGCATATTGTTACCCAAGACAGTCTGTATGGAAAAAGTAAGGATCCTCCGTCAGACTAGCCGCTGGGGAGCTGGGCTTCTGATGGTACTGAGTGCTTCTGGGTTGGGCTGGCAGTGAGCACAGGTATTTTGCTACCTGATCAAGCATCTGCTTAATAATACAAGGCCCAGTGCTGTGTCCTCATTCGGTCCTCTGTGCTGTCCTTCGGTGGGAATGTACCTGAGGAAGGGACTCAGAAGTCAGCCCTTTCTGTGCATTCTTTATGGGACATGAGGGCTCATTGTTCGAAAGAGCAAAGAGTTTGGTGCCCAGCTCCAACTGGCTTTTGATCGGGATCAGCAACATGTCCATGGTGTAAATGTTGAGGTCCGTGGCAATTTTTGAAAAAATTGAATGACATAACCCCACCCCCCAGCATCCGTCATGAAGTACGGTGATTTTGTCAGGTGGTCCCACCCCCTGCTTTCAATTGGTTGGGACTCCTTTCATAGAATCATGGAATATCGAGGTTGGAAGGGACCTCAGGAGGTCATCTAGACTAATCTGCTGACAGATTTTTACCCCAGTTCCCTAAATGGCCCCCCTCAAGGATTGAACTCCATAACCCTGGCTTTAGCAGACCAATGCTCAAACCACTGAGCTATCCCTCCCCTCCTTTGAAAGCCCCAGCCTAGGTTTTACGATCAGCGACAGCGGGGTCACTTAAATGCAGCCCATTTGCACCCATTTTTGAAAGGCCGTTTGACGCGGTTTCCTTTGTTCCTCTGCAGCTACGACATCGCTCTGCTCCGCCTCTCCCAGAGCGCGTCTCTGAACAGCTACGTGCAGCTGGGCGCTCTGCCCAGCTCAGGCGAGATTCTGCCAAACAACAATCCTTGCTACATCACTGGCTGGGGCTTGACCAGGAGTAAGTGCCGTAATTCAGTAGCATTCCAGCCCAGTGATTGAGGGCACAGGCTTGCGGGTGGGTGGAGCTTGGATGTGACTAGCATCCCTGCTTTGCCCCCAAACTTCCTGAGAGTTTGAACAGACCCCGGACCGTTCCGTGCCTCAGTTTCCACCTGTATAAAACAGTGGTGACCGCTCAGAGTTGTTGCGACCCATGGCTTCGTTAATGGTTTGCAAGGCCCCTTCCATTGAATGTGCTATAGAATGTGCCAAAGTATCACTTGTTACACAAGACCTATGTGAAATTTTGGCCTTATTGGGAGTTTTGCCATTCTACGGGACCAGGGTTCCACCCCGGTCTGTAGTTTGGTGCATAAGATCTAAACCCTTTTAGTTCCCCCTCCAGAGGGAGCTTGGCCTCACTTCATTCCTCCTGGATGGTTTTGCAAAACAACCTGACATGCAGGACAATGCTGTTCCCGGCTGCACCAGCTAAGTCAGGACACGCTATGGAGGAGTGTCAGCTGCTCTTTGGAGATCTGCTCACTCATTCACATGAGCCCTGAGAACACTCTGGGGAAATGTGGGGTCATCCTGCACTTTCACTTTGTTGTGGTATCCAGCACCAGGTGCAGCCTTTAGAAATTCCTGTATCAGAGGGGTAGCTGTGTTAGTCTGGTTCTGTAAAAGCAGCAAAGAATCCTGTGGCACCTTATAGACTAACAGACGTTTAGCAGCATGAGCTTTCGTGGGTGAATACCCACTTCTTCGGATGCAAGTCATCCGAAGAAGTGGGTATTCACCCACGAAAGCTCATGCTGCTAAACATCTGTTAGTCTATAAGGTGCCACAGGATTCTTTGCTGCTTTTAGAAATTCCTGCTTTTCCAGAAAATGCACAAGACTAAAGCAAATTTAAGAACTGCTGGGCCTCATTCTGATCTTAACACTGGGTGTCAAACTCTTGAAGTTGCATGTAATTTACACTAATAAAAATGAGCTCACAATCAGGCCCAGTAAATGACCTATAATTTGGGGATCCCGAGATGTGTCCATAATAATAATTGACTCCAATCCCTTGCTTTAGAGCTTATTGAAAGCAAATTCCCAGCCAAGTTTTATGGCCATAACTCCATAACAGGGGAGGGATTTGCACAGCAAAGCTCATATATTGGATAAGAAGTCGGCCAACGAGTAAGAAAATATAATGGGATTCTAGATACCGAAGTTGGTTGCGTTTGATCCTGCAGCCCAGAACTTCACCCCAGGTGTCTGGGGGAAAAACGGGTCATCGTCCTTGTAAACTAACCCTGGGTCTCTAATGTGTTTTGTGCAGCTAATGGGCAGCTGTCTCAAATCCTGCAGCAAGCTTCACTTCCCGTCGTCTCCTACAGTATCTGCTCCACTTCCGCTTACTGGGGCTCCACAGTCAAGAACACCATGGTGTGTGGTGGAGGTGACGGTGTGCGCTCTGGGTGCCAGGTAACTGCCGAGCGATTGAACCAAGCAAGAGCATCCCAGGGTCTCAGCCGCTCTTGTCACCTCCTTGGAGGGAGGTGCTATATATAACGGTTACACTTGGGTCTTGTTTCTAAATTGTGGTCGAGTGGCACTGGACTGGGAGTCAGGAGACCTGGGCTTTGTTCCTGGCTCTGCTACTTACCTGCTGTGTGATCTTGGGCCGGTCATTTTTCCTCTCTGCGTCACCCATTAGTCAATTCCTTGCCAAAGCACTTTCAGATGAATAGCCCTGTAGAAGGGCGCTCTGTCTCCTGGGAGGGAGGTGCTGTGTAGGAGTTAAGCTTGGGTATTGTATGTTACTTGGGTTGGTGGGTCGAAGCTGGTGATCATACTCCCTCAATGTTCACTTGGCTCTGTCCACTTTCCAGGTGGTTAGGGCTGGAAAAAAATGACTATCCAAGTGACCCCTCGGTTTTCCATTCTCTTCTCCCGTGCTGACTTCCAGCTCAACATTCTGTCTTTGAAAGTCAGGCTGCCGTTGGGGCTTTGCCAGCTGCTGCGTTAGTTTGCAGTAACTCCTTATAAGGCTTCGCACAGTTGCCGTGCCGAATGAACTGTAGATGTGCCTGCTGCAGTGCTGCTAGTCTGGCCATCAACACTCCAGGAACTGAACTGGGGACCTCCAGAACTAAAAGCATGAGGAGCTGCTGCAGCATATGCTGAAAAGCCAACGTGTGATAGCTGGGCATGTAATAGACTCGTATCCTCTGTGGATCGGGCACAGAGGGAGAGCCCGCACTCACCGGGGGGTTATATAAGTGCTGATAAGAAATGAATTCACCAGACATTCCCCTATATATTGTGGGAAGAGGAGTTGTATGGACCAGTGGATGGCCCAGGAGCAGTTGTCATAAGAACAGCCATACTGGGTCAGACCAAAGGTCCATCTTGCCCAGTATCCTGTCTTCTAATGGTGGCCAATGCCAGATGCTTCAGAGAGAATGAACAGAACAGGCAATTGGGTGATCTATTCCTTGTCATCCACTCCCAGCTTCTGGCAGTCAAAGGCTAGGGACACCCAGAGCACTGGGGTTGCATCCCTGACCATCTTGGCTAATAGTCATTCATGGATCTATCCTCCATGAACTTAACTAGTTCTTTTATGAACCCTGTTATAGTTTTGGCCTTCCCAACATCCCCTGGCAATGAGCTCCACGGGTCAGGATGCCTGTATTCTAATGCTGGCCATTCTGTCCCGTCGCCTCACTCAGAGATAGTTCTACTTCACCAGGGAAGGGGAGACGTGGAGCCTTGAAGGCACTTTGAGGTTGTCTGTTGGAAAGTGCTAAGAAGGGCAAAGCATTGCTGTTTGTTGCAATACGTGCCAAGTTTTGTTTCCCTTTGGCTTTGCTCTGCAGGGAGATTCTGGGGGCCCTCTGAACTGCCTGGTGAATGGCAGGTACTATGTCCATGGAGTGACCAGTTTTGTTTCCGCCTCGGGCTGTAACACCTACCAGAAGCCCACGGTGTTCACCCGGGTGTCTGCCTACATTTCCTGGATCAATAACGTAAGTTGGCTTTGCACAGAAGAGAAACTGCAATGAGGAAACACCCCGCTGCAAACAAAGACCTCTTGCTTGCAATTGTTTTGTTCTAATTATGTCAGCTGTTCTGAGCCAGCTGCAGGACATGTGTCTCTTAAATGCGGCCTCTGCAGTCATGCCGAAAAGTGTGGCTAGAAACCATCCCACACATGGTGGCTGCAGCATGAGAGAGGGTGGATAGATGACATTAACCATGTGTTTTTTCCCAAACCAATCTCTTCTACGAGGCCGAACCAGCCAAAAGCTACTTCTCCTAAGGGCATTGTGTCAGGGGATCTGTCGGATTGATTCTTCCACTTGAGATTCAGTTTGCAGTATCATTATCCCTACTGAATTGCTATAATTTACGTTCAGGTGTTTCCATCTGGGTGTTGGTTACCAGATCTGATCATTACCTGGCATGAGACTATAATCTCACTTAGATGCGAAGGGATCCTAACCATGTCTTCTGTCAACTCTCCCCCATATGCTGTTCTCCCCTGCTAGCCTTGATGGAAAACAGCAATGAAGGGAGAAAGTTAAGAAGTGGTGGTCTAGACATATTTACACAGGAAGATCATATCTGAGGCTGCAGGATTCTTTAATCTAGCAGACAAAGGCACGACGAAATCCAGTGGCTGGAATACGAAGCTAGACAAATTTTAACAGAGAGGGGAACTCGCCATTAGAACAGCTCATCAAGGGAAGTGGTGAATTCTTCATTGCATGAAGTGTTCTAAATCAAAAATTGAATGTCTTTGTGTAGAAGCGATGCTGTTTCAACTGCAGTTTGAACTAGGATGCAAGAATCACTGAATGAGGTTCTTTCTGGCCTGGGTTAAGCAGGAGGGTCCGACAAGAATGTGGTTCTCAACCTATTTACCATTGTGGGCTGCATCCAAAATACCTGTATGGCCCTGAGGATGTCACCTGGACTGCAGCGCTGTGCTGAGAACCACTGGCATGAGATGATCACAGTGGTCCCTTCTGGCCTTAAAAATCTATGAATCTGAGGTCGTGCAATGCCAGAGTAATACACTTCATTTTGATTCATAGATTCCAAGGCCAGAAAGGACCATTGTGTTCATCTAGTCTGCCCTCCTGGGTAACACAGGCCATAGAACCTCCCCAGAATAATTCCTAGGGCAGATCTATTACAAAAACATCCCATCTTGGTTTTAAAATTGTCAGTGATGGAGAATCCACCAGGACCCTGGATAAATTGTTCCAATAGCTAATTACCCTCCCTGTCATAAATTTGCACCTTATTTCTAGTCTGAATTTGTCTAGTTTCAACTTCCAGCCATGGGATCTACGTCCAACCGTTGGAGTTGGGAATTTCACTTCTCTGAACCATCTCTGATTTCTGTAGTATAGTTATGGAATTAAACAGATGATAGTTAAAGGATTATATAATACCAAAAAAGACCATATCTAATAGGGGAAGCTAAGCAGGAAGCACTTGGAAGGGAGAAAAGAACTTGGGTGAGGCGAAGGCACATTTTTAACAGTGGGGGTGATAAATCATTGGACTAAATTGCCAAGAGAAGGGGTGGATGCTCCATCTCTTGATGTCTTCAGATCAAGACTGGATGCCTTTCTGGTAAATGTGCTTTAGCCAAACGCAAGTCGGGCTCAGTGCCAGGGTAACGGTGACATTCTAAAGCCTGTGTTATACAGGAGATCAGACTAAATGATCTCATGGTCTTTCTGGCCTTGAAGTCTATCAGAAGAGATGGAAAGTTGCAGAGGCAGTGAGATTAATGACAGCTGTTCCAGCCAATCTGTGCCAGTTCCCAGTTCTGCACATAAGTATTTATGTGCTGTACAGGGGTGGCTCTAGGAATTACGCTGCCCCAAGCAGGGCGGCATGCTGCGGGGGGCGCTCTGGCAGTCGCCGGTCCCGCGGCTCCGGTGGACCTCCCGCAGGCACGCCTGCAGATGCTCCACCAAAGCCGCGGGACCAGCGGACCCTCTGCAGGCACACCTGCGGGAAGTCCACCGGAGCCGCCTGCCGCCCTCCCGCGGCACGCCGCCCCAAGCACGCGCTTGGCGCGCTGGGGTCTGGAGCCGGCCCTGGTGCTGTAACCTTTTATCAGGAACTGAAGTTTTAGAGTTGGCAACCTGGAGCCTTCCCAGCTTAGAGATTTAATAATGCATCAGCTTCATTCATGCTTCCATGCCTTTGATTGATGCCACTCTGTTGAAAGCTCTTGAGAAACAGTCAGATGTGGTTGATTATTTTTTTCCTCCTTTCAGATAATTAACTCCAACTGAACAGGCTGAGAGGATGGACTCAACGTCAAAGAAGAACCTCTTTCCCTAATCGGAATACACTTGGACGCTGTCCATCTTCATCTTCTCTATTATCCCATTTGATCTGCAGGGTTATACCTGTAACTCTAATGCCAATAAAACTGTTAAAATTACTCTTTTCTCTGTTCAGTAGTGAAAAAACCACATACAAAATCCTTTTCTTCTCCAGTCTAAGCAGATCTGAGATGACAGAATCAGGACCCAAGGATCTTTTATACAATTTCATGTCTTTTGACAAGTTGGAATTCCTCAGGGAACAAATATAATTAGGATGACTTTGAGGGATGTCCATTACTGGTACTTAGCTATACAAATTACCATAAGGCCATTTCCTTGTTCCTCCGCCATTCACAGTACATTTCAAAGAGAGCTGAATACTGAGATGTCCCATGCTTACAGTTCATTTACATGATAGGATGTTCTTTTGACCTCTGAATTATCAGAATACAGCATAGACAGGGACTGCTGATTACATTGTCCACCCTACTCAGACAGATGTACATACACAAAAACGCAAACATTATCTCCCCACGCGTCTTCTGTGGGTTACTTATTTTGCAGAATGTTCAACCCTTTCTAGCCAAGCGTCATACCCGCAACGTGAGACTGGTGTGGAAGGGTTAAATTAGAGCTCCTGAATACACCTTAAGGACCTTCCAACCTTGCTATGAGCTGTTTTTACGTTAATAACAAGGAGTCCGGTGGCACCTTAAAGACTAACAGATTTATTTGGGCATAAGCTTTCGTGGGTAAAAAACCCACTTCTTCAGATGCATGGAGTGAAAGTTACAGATGCAGGGCCACCCCCTGATACGTCGAAAGAGCACTTACTCTGGCATTCAGCTATGAAGGCTGTGAGGTGTTGTACTTCAGTTTCCCTTTGTGCACAGCAGTTCAAGCTTGTAGTGGTTTTTCTGCTGTGTACAGTTTCAAGATTAGGTACAGGCACTAACTGAGAAATATCAGTATCACCAGGCCTTTTTAACATAGTGGGTGTTGTCATGTAATGAAACAATATAACCATGAAGGCTTTTACACCATCATGAGTTCTTATGTATCACCCGCAACATGTTCAAGGGTTTTTCCAAAAAACCCTGCACGTTGTACATTTTTGCAAGTTCTTGGTATCAGCAACAAGTTGGTTACAATCCTTAGCAGTAACCTCAGTTTTATCACAAGTGTGCATTTACAATTCTTTTTGTCAGGCCAAGCCTTTGGTTTAGACAAATCATTCTTTAGGTCAGCTTGTTCACTATCCCTTTTGAATCTTTGTAGCTTTTCCTTGACCTCAGGGTCTTCCTTAACATAGGAAGTGGTTAAAATTGAAAGCCTTGGGGTTTTGGTATTTTAGGGTTAACCTCTGGCTTTTATTTGCAAGGTTTGATCCTTCCCTTCCTCCCTGTCCAGTAGGGTCAAAATCTGAACCTTTTTGCTGAACAGAATCCATTGGCCGGCTGGGTGTGTCCTTTTTGCTAACAGGTACAGGCAAGTCTATAGATGCCCTAGGTGAAAAGGGTAAGGGCAGAATTTCTGTGAAAAATGGGCTGTTGCTTAGAAAGATTCCTGAAGAGGAAAATCTTCAGGGTAGTTTTTGCAAGCAGTTTGCTGCAACTGATGGGTGTGGAAGTGATCCAATACTATATGGAGAAAGCAACGGTTTGTTTGGGAGACGAGTTCCAGTTCCTAACTGCCAGAGTCTTTCTGAGGTGTATAGATCCAGGGCCAAGCAGAGGAGGGGAGCAGGAGGACCATTTGGCCTGGGCCTCAAGCTCAAAGAGGGGCCTCAAATTTAGACACTTGTTAATTTTTTGGCATTTGATAAGTTTCGCAACTTGTTTTTATGCGCATCCCTATCGGACCAAAATGTGACACATTCTCTCAGCTTAGAGCTGCAAATTTAAGCAAATAAGAGATGTGATTTGATAAAAGACAATTTTTTTGTTAACTGATGTAGATTGTCATATTAAAGAGTTCATGTTCATAATTAATAATAAAAATATACCGGTTCTGACGGCACAAGATAACCCCTTCATGCTTTTCTTGTGCCCTGGCTGTGATATCACCCTAATCGGACATGGTTGTCACATTTTTACCCAGCAATACACTAGCAACAGGCAAAATAGAAGCACCAGAGTCGCTTGGTCTCTGGGAGCTATTTATGACACCAACTGGATGCAACCTAGTTGCAATGTCATCATCCCTAGCAGGCACAAATTCGGGACCACTTCCTTCCTGGGCTTTAGTGGTATCCAGAATCAGCCCTGGGTTAACTGATAAATTTTCAACCATCATAGGCTGACAGACTTTTTCTGTCTGCTCTACAAACAGAAAAGAGCTGGAGAAACATTCCCCTTTAACAGAGAAATCGCATGGGATATCCTTTCCTTTGCCCCAGCACACATGGCTATTCATGGACAATTGCTTGGAGATTGAGGTAGCTTCCTTAATAGGCAAGTCATTACCCCTAACAGACACAGGAACATTTCCGTGTCACAATTCTCCACACTGCTAACAGGTAGGGTATAGGGATACTCATGTTCCGCTAACCTTGCCAACAATCCATAACTTACCAAGACTGTGCCCCTTCCTTCCTCAGTTAGGGCTTTCACCTGATCACCAATTTTAATTTGCTCTAGAGAAACATTTTCCTGAGCCTTATCTAATGCCAGATTCACTTCTGAGATACCAGACAGATACTCCGCAATTTCCTCCACCTTTGCACAAACAGCCATCTTCCTCAGACAAACATCTGGAGAAACCCTCCATAGGCAAATCCTTGCCCCTAATAGACACGGGTTCAGGATTATTTCTTTCTTGTGACTTGTTTAAGTTAACCTGACTGAACAAAGCTTTATCATCCCCAATCAAAAGATCCTTAAGCAATAACTTCCTTTCACCAGCTATAATGTTTAACACCATTCCATTCAAGACGGATTCTAGCTAAAGGCACACTTAGAGTAAACTCACAGAGGATTACAATACTCACACTCTTATCTGGTAAATAATCTTCCTCTTTGACAAAATCTGTTTTAACAAGAGTGATGTTGGAAGCTGTAATTTGCCCTAAACAGCTTTTACCGTTGACATTTCCATTCTCTGCACAAGTTATGGGGTTACCGTCACCGGAGCTGACAGTCAAAGCATATACATAAAAGGTGGCAGTGTTGGGGTAAATTTGGTAACACGCAGACAACTGCTTAGAGTCCAACAACGTACCAACATTCTTACACGCTGGATAGATTCTATCCCCATCTTTGCTGTTGAGAGGAGCTGGCTTTCCAGAATGATTCAGTTCCTCTTTATTCTCTTGAGTTGGAGCTTAAGTCTGTCCCCTTTTGCCTTAGCTTCTAGTTCCTGCAATCGAATATATGCCATTTTTTGTTCATGTTAAAACACTGGTGTTCACTTTCAGCGGCTTCTCCTTCCATATCAGCAGGTTTTTTTGCTTTTGTTCAAGTTCTAGCTGCTAGTTTCTCACCACAAGCATTTTCGCTGGGTCTGCTTCCTTATCACTGGCAATTAACAGATTTTTCAGTTCCTGCTCTGGAGTCTTTCTTAAGACAACCCCCTCTGTGAGCACAATTCTTCCTGGCTTTTTCTGTCAGGATCTTGATCATGGGTCACTCACTGTAACTGATTTTTAACCCTTAAACTCTCCAATATCAAAATAAAATTTTGACAAGCGTGTGGTTCTGATCCGAAAACCCTTAACCTGTGGGGATGTGCATCCAAGCATGACTGTGCTACTGTGACCCAGGTCCTAGTTGGGAGCTAGCTATGGTCACTCAATTAGGGTGAACTGCAAAGAATGGGACAGCCAAATTCCATAAAGCTGGTGGATATTCCAATACTTAGATTTACCAAGCCAGAATAAAACACCTTCTTTATTACCTTCCTGGTTACTCAGAAGTCCAAACAACACAGTTCCCTGAAAGTGATCCAGCCTCAAGCCTCCATCCAGGTACCCACATCAAATAGGATAAACATTTCTGTAAATCTTATTTCATCATATAAAAGAAAAGGTTCTACCTGTCCCAAAGGATCGGACACATCACCTCCCAGGTTAATGAATGTTTCAGATCTTACTCAAATACACGCAACAGCCAATTCCTATTAACTAAACTAAAATGTGTTTAAAAAAAAAAACCAAAGAGCGAGAATATAGTTAAAAAATCAATATACATACAGACATGAGTTCAATTAATTGAGGTGCAGATTCATAGCAGAGATGGTGACCTTCGTAGTTGCAAAGAGTTCCTTTAGAGTCCGGTGCATAGGTCATAGTCCAATGCCCAAATCTCACATTCAGGGCGTTCCAGCATAACTGGGACCTCAGTCTTGTGACTCAAACTTCCCCTGAGGAAGTCTAAGCAGATCTGAGATGGCAGAATCAGGACCTGTCATGGACTCAGAGGTCGTGCCACTCTTGGTCAGTACAGTCCCTGGGGGGAACCCCCTTCAGTGTGACAGCCCTTCTTGGGGGTCCACTCTCTTGGGGGTTAAGCCCCTCTGCCTCCTGGAGCCGTACCTCTCTGAGCCTTAGCACGCCTGTCTCTCACCGTGGGACCCCTCAGGGAGTCCACTCCCAGAGGGAATAATGCCCCCTGATCTCTAGACCGGAGTGAAATCTCAGCCAGCATAAAACAGGAGGGTTTATTGAGCGTCTGAACACTGCACAGGAAACTCTCAGGGCCCTCAGGCCTGGCCTCCCTCAGCAAGGTACATCTAAGTCTCTCCTGCCTCCAGGTGGGCTCTGCCTGCTCCCTCTCTCCAGTCCAGAGACCCTGCGCTTTCCAGCTGGGCGTCTGATATCACTTCCCCCAAGCCCCACCTCTGTCCATTGTCGTCTATCCAAGTAAACAGGGTCGCCTGGGCCTCTCTCCTCTCAGCCGTCCTTTGTCCCCCTCTGGCTGGAACCAGCTGGTCAGGTCACCAGGGTCCTCTCTTCGCAGCCCATTGTCCTCCCACTGGTCAGAACCGACTGTGACTCCCAAGCTGGGTCTCCCAGTCCCCAGGTCACCAGTCGCTGGGATATCCATTCCCCAGGTCATTGGCCAGGGTCCCAAGTTCCGTCCCCGGTCCTCTGTAACATCAAACTCCCTCTCCTCTCACCTGGTTAAACCAGTAACGCCCAGGGAAACTGAGTCCCACCCCCACTGCATGTAAACCATTGAAAAAAAAAACAAGAAAAAAAAAGAAAACCACCCACTTTGTCACAGAACCCAAGAATCTTTTATACAATTTCATGTCTTTTGACAAGTTGGAATTCCTCAGGGAACAAAAGGTAATTAGGATGACTTTGAAGGAGGTCCATCACTGGTACTTAGCTATACGAATTAACATAAGGCCATTTGCTTGTCCTCCACCATTCACAGAACATTTCAAAGAGAGATGAATACTGAGATGTCCCGTGTTTATAATTCATTTACATGATAGGATGTTCTTTTGACTTCTGAATTATCAGAATACAGGAACTGTTGATTACATTGTCCACCCTACTCATGCATATGAAAATACACAAAAATTATCTCCCCACATGTCTTCTGTGGGTTACTTATTTTGCAGGGTGTTTAACCCTTTCTAGCCAAGTGTCACACCCACCCAAATCCAACCAGCTGAACATACAGAACCTTCCTCCCTTGGGCAGAGCAGACAGTGGCTGCTCAGCATTCAGCAATGGAAATTAAACACTCCCAATCTGATTTTAAGCGGATGCTGAGCATGGTGGCAGCTGACGATCTGTTTACTTCCTCCCCCAGAAAACTTTAAAACCACAAGTTCATACTGAAAAGAAGAAATTGCACTGTGAGCTGCAGCCATGGCAGACGGTAAGACGGGAGGAGCCGGGCAGTTTGCAAAGCAGGTCCAAAAGCGATTTAGCCGAGCCCAGGAGAAGGTACGCTTCATTCATTTGTTACTGCTTTGTGCCTTTGCAAGGAACGCTCAGAATGTAGCATCCCCTTTCAATTGTCCAGCTCCTTAGGGAGCTGAAAAATCATGCTAGGCAACAGAGTGAGTGAGTGGGAGGCATGTTTGGAGCACTAGCCTGTGTGTGTCTAATTCCCAGTGCTTTTGCAATCATTATGGTATTTATAATTCAACGGTATTATGAAATGTCCTGAGACAGCTGCTTTGATGATAGCAAGAGTGCTGCCCGGTAGCTCTTCTTAACAGAAAAATAATAATAGAGAGTATTAAGCCTGTATCTCTACCTAGTTTAACTTCTGTGGAGTGCTACCTACAATTACTACAGAGGGGGCCTTGATTCGACCTATCCCCGAAGCTCTCTGAGGAGTTGAGTTGCATTGTCACCCTTCAAACCTTCCCCAAAAACATCACCTTGTCACCCAAAATGTGTCTGCCACGGACAATGATGCCGAGGGGCGGTTGCCTGCAAGTACTGAGTGGTTGAGGGCAGTTCCTTTGGGAGGAGAGCAAGCCCAGAACTGGGCAGAGGGCTGACAAGTGGAGTTAACTCCAGAAATGCTAGCACGAGCCAACCGCCTAAACTCTCTTTTTATGAACTTGTATCAGGAAGAGATGGGGGCTGGGCTCAGGAAGTGGGTAGAAATAGAGCTGGCCTCTGCTGGTTCCTCTAGCCTTGGTATTTCTTCCTTTTTAAGTGCAGCATCTCTGAAAGCATGTTTCGCCCGTTTCACTCTGGCATAGGATGTAGCCAAGCTGTCCAAGTCAGGATAGACCAGCCCCCTTTGACCAAAGCACAGAAATCCTTAGCTGAATCTTTCACCTCCCTGTCACTGGCGTTGCATCTCCCCTTTAGGGTGAGTGACATTTGATGGCGGGTGGTGGCCTGTGTGGAAAACAGTTAGGGGTGATCTCCACCTGGTTTCCAATGGACAACTGTCGTCTTAGAAGTTTTTATGGTGCTCAGCGTTCTGGGGCTTTGACCTGTAAAAGGCCTCTCTAGGTTTGACAGCAGTAGAAATGATGGCTTAGCCCTGATTTAGCTACCTTGAGCCTCATCCTATCAATCCTCTCGTGTGAGCAGTGCTAACTGGCCTCCATCTTTCTATAGTATCTGAGTCTCATTGAATGGGGCCTACTGGTCACATAATAGGTTTTTCCCAGCTGGTAGTCTCAGTAGGGAGCAAAGATTGCATGGACCTTGGATGAATTATCCTTCTATTCCAATGGTATGTCTACACTGCAATCAGAGGTGTTAATAGGCAGCAGGTTTAAAACAAACAAAAGGAAGTATTTCTTCACACAGCCACAGTCAACCTGTGGAACTCCTTGCCATGGGATGTTGTGAAGGCCAAGACTATAACAGGGTTTAAAAAAGAACTAGATAAGTTCATGGAGGACAGGTCCATCAGTGGCTATTAGGCAGGATGGGCAGGGATGGTGTCTCTAGCCTCTGTTTGCCAGCAGCTGGGAATGGGCGACGGGATGGATCACTTGATGTTTACCTGCTCTGTTCATTCCCTCTGGGGCACCTGGCATTGGCCACTGTCGGAAGACAGGATACTGGGCTAGATGGACCCTTGGTCTGACCCAGTATGGCCATTCTTATGTTCACCGCAGCACATGTAGACATACCCGAGCTAGCTTTGCTCTAGCTAACTCAGGTACCGATAGCAATGAAGCCAGGGCAGCACGTATTGTACAAGCTCACCCAGGATCCTGGGTACATAACTTGGGCAACTAGCCCTAACCCATGCTACTGCGGCTTCACTGCTATTGGTACCCAAGGGTACGTCCACACTACCCGCCGGATCGGCGGGTAGCCATCGATCTATCGGGGATTGATTTATCACGTCTCACCTAGACCCAATAAATCGATCCCCGAACGCGCTTTTAGTCGACTCCGGAACTCCACCAGGGCGAGAGGTGGAAGCGGAGTCGACGGGGGAGCCACGGCCGTCAATCCCGCGCTGTGAGGACGGGAGGTAAGTCGAAATAAGATACGTTGACTTCAGCTGAAGTTACGTATCTTACATCGACCCCACCGTGTAGACTAGGCGCAAATTAGCTAGATCAAAGCTAGCTTGAGTATGTTGACATGTGCTGCAGTGACATCTCTGATTTAGAGTTGATATATCCAAAGTAAGAATAGAAGCAGGGTGAGGAAGCTTGTCCATGCTGTACTTGTTCTCGGAGATACCCAGAAGGCTCTGGTCTCCAGGGCTGTCAATCTGATGCTAAACTGCAAGCAGTTTCTAGTGCTAAATTTGCATGCAGGCATCTGGAGCACCATCTGCAAAGTTATTCTGGGGAAGTGCAGTTTCAGATTTTACCGTCCTGTAAATCGCCTTGCCAGCTGGAATGATCTTCATAGAATATCAGGGTTGGAAGGGACCTCAGCCTTCACGGCTGTTTGCAAGTTTGGGTCGTTGTCGGCCTGAGCTGCTGTTCGTCAGCTACACCCACGTAGGGTAGCGTTGGCTCTACGCCTCCAGAATTCAGATGTGTGAACATGCAGAAAGGCGTTTGCTCTTGTTTGACCACAAACACAGGCAAGAAACTTTTGAGCACGCCAGAAAGTGGTGGTGTGCTTAACTATGAGAACGTGGATTTTCATTTGGCATCTCGGAGGAGAAAGAGGAAGTGGTTTGGAAAAGCCTTTGGAGACTGAATTATTGTGTATTGTCTCTTCTTAGGTTCCCTTGAAGTACATTCCCTGCTCTACCGCTCCGACCCAGAATTTCTGGGTGACTTTTGACAAGCCCTTTATTTTCTCTGTGTCTTTAATTCCCCATCAGCAAAATGGGGGTGCTAGCAATATTCCTAGGGGTGCTGAGGATAAAAACATTAAAAATTTTGAGGCCCTCGGATCATGGGGGCCACATATGAATCGTAGATTGTTGAATTGTTTCTGTGCTCATTGGATGGAGCCTTCTTCTCTTGTAGATATTTCATGTAGTTCAATAACCTGGGTAGAATTTCTACACATTGTCCAAAACATCCGGGACCAGCTACCCTCTGAATAATATGTGCAGATCCCGCTGAAAGGAACTGTCTAGATGTGGTCCCTTCACAACTTTCCTGGGAAACCCTGTCTTCCTGGTGAGACGCTAGGTACCTACCTGGGGAACAAATATTTGATAATGGGCTCTTTGGTCTACAAGAGAAAGGTACAACACGATCCAATGGGCGGAAGGTGAAGCTAAGTGAAGTCAGGCCGGAAATAAGGCATACATTTTTAACTGTGAAGATAATTAACCATTAGAAAGATTGACCAAGGGTCATGGTGGATTATCCATCACTGGCAATTTTTCAATCAAGACTGGATGTTTTTTGTAAAACAGATGCGTCCAAAGGAATTATTTTGGGGCAGTTCAAATATCTTCTTGCTGTATGTTCCAGTCTATGCATCCGATGTAGTGGGCTGTAGCCCACAAAAGCTTATGCTCAAATAAACGTGTTAGTCTCTAGGGTGCCACAAGTACTCCTGTTCTTTTATCCGGGAGGTCAGACTAGATGATCACAATGGTCCCTTCTGGCCTTGCAATCTACGAAACACACACACCTCTGATCTCAAAGAAACCAACTTCTGCAGGCCAGCCTCCTCCCATGTTCTGTATTTCAAGATCCCTTCCCCATTTGGGTTTAATCTCCCAGAACTTTGTTCTTCATCCAATTGAAGCTATTTGATTGGGGGGGGCGGAAATCTTTTTCAAGAGGAGGAGGATTTTGAGAGTAACGATGGGACACTCCAGAGGAGAGAAGAGAGAAGCTTTGAGGTGCAGATGTTCTCTGAGGTTGGGCATGTCACTGACCGGCACATGTTGGAGTGGGGAGAAGTTAGCTGACCTGGATTCCAGATGGGCTGCTTCCGCTTTATAGAGTACAGCATGACTAGTTATTTCACTTCTTCAGAATGTTTCCAACCATGTAGTCTTGTTGAACCATCAGACAACACCAGGCTCAAAATGATTTAAAGAGAAAACTGAGCCCACAGACATGGCGGCCGGTGCTGGATATTCTGCTCTGGCTTGGCCTCAAGTCAGGAAAGCATCTCTGTTTAACTAAGTACTTATGCACATGCTTAAGTCCCTATTTCTAAACGTGGAGGCCTGCGTGCAGAGCTTACCCAAGTGCAGTACGCGTTCGGCTGAGCCCCTGAATGGGTCGTCAGAGTGCCAAGCTGGAATAGACGTGTATTACACACTTCCTTCTGAGCCCCAAGCCAGCTCAAATCCCCCTACAGGCCCCCACTATGACATGTACCTGGGTGGGTTGTCAGTAGCAGGGATCAGACTTGGGACCTCCAGATCCAAGAGTATAAGTTTCTACTACCTGAGCTAGCCAAGGCTGCAGAAAACCCTCATCAATCTCTAAGTATGGCCCAGTCACCACTAGGGGGTGCACCGCATGGGTTCCATTTATTTTGGAGTATCTTTGATGCAAACGGAGGAAAGTGGGGATTTTGAAATTCCGCTGCATGTCATCTTCCCTGGGTGGCTCAGACTGCAGCAAGTTTAAGCTTTTACCAAACAGAAGCTTGTTTTGCTTCAAAGATGAACTTACATTGAGCTTTTAAATCTGCATCCTCAGTGAAATTCATTTGGAAAATAATTACACAAGATGAGGATTCAAAATAGGTAGCAGGATCTATTCAGGAAATGCTGGGTCAAATTCTCTGCCCTGTGTTGTGCAAGAGATCAGACTAGATCATGGTGTTTTCTGGCCTTAATCTATAAACCTACGTGCAATTGAAAATTACTAATAGTCACATGTTCCAGCTGAAAGGAGAATAATTTTCAAATTATTAATATTAATACAATTAGTAGCACTTAGCTGCCTCAGCTGATATCAGGGCCCCTTTGTGCCTGGTGCTACACATGGAATGAGAGATTACAAGGAAATAACTTTCAAATGATTAGTAATTGTTGTTAATTACAGTTGTGGCTAGATTCTCCATCTGAGATCATGGCCCCATTGTACGAGGTGCTGCACTGGCTCATCGTGAGAGATTAAAATGGGAACTTCATAGCACCCTGTATATTTTAAGAGTTTTTACCAGGGAGATTTTTTTTTTTTAAACTTGGTGTCTTCTTCTACCTCCAGGTTTTGCAGAAACTGGGCAAGACGGTAGAAACCAAAGATGAGCAGTTCGAGCAAAGTGCTTACGATTTCCAGCAGCAACAGGTTGGGTCTGACTGAAGGGAGACGAGATCCTGAAAGACATAGGGGCAGAGGGTGGGGGAGGGCTCTTCTAAAATACGGGAGGGGCAGGGACATGGGGGGTTCATCTGAGAGATGTGGGGGGAGGGTTGCTGAACATCTGGAGGGAGGGGGAATCTCCTGAGATGTGAAGGAAGGAGCAGCGGCGGGGTATCTCCCATATAGCAGAAGGGGCGTAGATCAGGAACTAGGGGGAGAGGGTGTCTGATGAGATATTGGAGAGGGGTGAGAGAGAGGCTGGTTTTCTTTCAAAGCCACGCTCTGGCATAACAAGCCACTGCTTGACCTCCAGCAGGGCAGGTTTCTTTGCTCCATTCACCTTCCCCACTGTGGCTGCTGTGGTGAATTCTGCCTCTCGCTGTTTGTAGCAGAAGTGCAGGGTGGAGAACGCCAGCTGCTGACACGCACCCTCCCTGTGGCTCTTTGCTTTTCAGACTGAAGGCCACAAACTCTACAAGGACCTTAAGGCTTTCCTCAGCGCTGTGAAAGGTATGACGCCCCAGTGCCTTCTTCAAACTTACTTTTTGCTGTGTGGCTCCCTGCCACGTCGCTGCTGACACACCATGTGGCCAACCCAGAGCCTTGAAAAAAATCATGAGACTGGCCTAAAAATCATGAGAATTTAGAAAAAAAAATTGAGGTTCTTTTTATTTGGCTTCTGAATCTCTCGAGTCATGCTTAGATCACATTTTCAAACCTCTCTCTGCAACCATGAGGTCTAGGAACTTTTTTTTTAATAAAAGTGGAGATTTTCACCTAACCACATGACTCCAGGAGCTGGGGCTTTAGGGAAAATATCAAATAACTCAAGACTTGAGATAAAATTGCGGGATTGGCAACACTAGGTGCCTCATTTGTTTTAGAGTGAGAGGTATGACGCTTTTTAGCATTCCAAACCAGGTCTGGGAGCCAGGCACAACCACGTTCTAATCCCACCTTTTATACTAGCTCCGTCTGTGGCCTTGGACAGTTGCTTTGCTTCACTGACCCTGCCTGTAAAATGGGTATCTATCTAAGTTTTTATATGGCCCCTATCGGTGTAGTTTCTGAATGTTTCAGCATCCTCAATGGGCTTTATCTTTCCAATTCCCCCATGAGGTAGAGCAATGCTATCCTCTCCATTTTACAAATGCGAAACTGAGGCACAGAGCGACTAAGTGTCTTGCATGAGCTGGGTGTAGAACCTAGGTCTCCTGAGTCCCAATTCCACTACCAGACCACCCTTCCTACCTGTATTTGCCATACCTCTCAGTGTTGGAAGGCTACAGTCTTGGGGCTGACATTTTCAAAGCCTTCCTAGGGGATTTAGACACACATCCCATTCATTTCAGTGAGGAACTGTGCATCTCAATCCCCTGGGAGGCTTAGAAAAGCTCAACCTTTAGAAACGGCTTTTGAAGAAGAATTTTAAACCTTCAAGGATCAATGCCAATGCTTCCAGCTACCCAATGGCCTCCCACCATCATGTGCCTGGAGAAGCCATGCCTGGATCCAGTCAGACAGCTTTCCCCTTATCCCAAACTTGCTTACTTACCACGTTCACCTTGGGTTTTATTCTCTTGAGTGCCTGACTTTCGTTAATGTCATGGTCTTTTATTCCTACGGGATGTGTGTACATCAGGGGGTGAAGGCTTCACAGGGAGACTCCAAGGGTATCTCTACACTTTAATGATGCAGCCGGGAAGATGGCTTAAGGGGTGCTAATGACTCTGGGATGGTAGCAGTTTTGCCACATGCCGCGTTGTCTCTTCCAGTGATGCACGAAAGTTCCAAGAAAGTGGCGGAAACCCTGCACGAAATTTACAATGTGGAATGGGATGGACACGTGGACTTGAAAGCCATTGCGGAGGTAAGAGATGGGATGAAATCTTCCCTTGGGCAAGAAACGCTAGCTAGAAAATCTTCATTCACTGAAGAGTGGTGTAATAAGACAGCTCGTCCAGTTAGGGCACTAGCCTGTATTTTTGGAAGAACCAGGTTCAAGTCCTTGATCTGCCACAGACTTCCTGTGTGACCTTGAGCAAGTCACTTAACCTCTTTTGTGCCTCAGTTACCTATCCAGCCCCATCTTTGCTGTTGAGAGGACCTGGCTTTCCCAAATGATACAGTTCCTGTTGTTCCTTTATTCTCTTGAGTTGGAGCTTAAGTCTGTCCACTTTTGCCTTAGCTTCTAGTTCCTGAAATCAAACATATGCCATTCTTTGTTCATGTTAAAACACTGGTGTTCTCTTTCAGTGGCTTCTCCTTCCATATCAGCGTTTTTTTTTGTTTTTTTTTGCTTTTGTTCAAGTATTAGCTGCTGGTTTCTTGCTGCAAGCATTTTCGCTGGGTCTGCTTCCTTATCACTGACAATTAACAGATTTTTCAGTTCCTGCTCTGGGGCCTTTTGCTTAAAAGACAACCCCCTCTGTGAGTAGGATGACCAGAGAGCAAGTGTGAAAAATCGCGAGGGGGGGGGGGGTAATAGGAGCCTATATAAGAAAAAGACCCAAAAATCGGGACTGTCCCTATCAAATCGGGATATCTGCTCACCCTATCTGTGAGCACAATTCTTCTCAGATTTTTCTGTCAGGGTCTTGATCCTGGGTCACTCACTGTAACTGATTTTTAACCCTTAAACTCTCCAATATCAAAATTAAAATTTTGACAAGCGTGTGGTTCTGATCCAAAAACCCTTAACCTGTGGTAATATGTATCCAAGCATGACTATGCCACTGTGACCAGGATCTTAGTGGGGAGCCAGCTGTGGTCACTCAATTAGGGTGAACTGCACAGAATGGGACAGCCAAACCCCAAAAAGCTAGTGGATATTCCAGTACTTAGATTTACTAAACCAGAATAAAACAGCTTCTTTATTACCTTATTACCATACGGGCCTCCATCCAAGTACCCACGTCAAATATGATGAACATTTCTGTAAATCTTATTTCATCATATAAAAGAAAAAGTTCTACCCATCCCAAAGGATCGGACACATCACCTCCCAGATTAACGAATGTTTCAGATCTTACTCAAATACACGCTACAGCCAATTCTTATTAAATAAACTAAAATTTATTAAAAAAACGAGAGAGAGTATGGTTAATAAAAGATCAATACAGACATGAGTTCAATTCACTGAGGTGCAGATTCATAGCAGAGATGGTGACCTCTGTAGTTGCAAAGAGTTCCTTTAGAGTTCGGTGCATAGGTCATAGTCCAATGCCCAAATCTCACATTTAGGGCGTCCCAGCATAACTGGGACCTCAGTCTTGCAACACAAACTTCCCCTGAGGAAGTCTAAGCAGATCTGAGATGGCAGAATCAGGGGACCCAAGGATCTTATATACAATTTCATGTCTTTTGATAAGTTGGAGTTCCTCAGGGAACAAAAGGTAATTAGGATGACTTTGAAGGAGGTCCATCACCGGTACTGAGCTATACAAATTAACATAAGGCCATTTGCTTGTTCCTCCACCATTCACAGCACATTTCAAAGAGAGATGAATACTGAGATGTCCGGGGTTTACAGTTCATTTACATGATAGGATGTTCTTTTGACCTCTGAATGATCAGAATACAGCATAGACAGGGACTGTCCATTACATTGTCCACCCTACTCATGCATATGTAAATACACAAAAATTATCTCCCCACATGTCTTCTGTGGGTTACTTATTTTGCAGGATGTTTAACCTTTTCTAGCCATGCGTCACAGGGGATAAGAGCTCTGCTCTACCTCCCAGGTGGGTTGTGAGGGGGAAAAAAAAATACATGAAAGAGCTTGAGATGCTCAAATGAGCCATATAAGTACCTAAAGTGTATAGAAAAGGAATAATAGGCAACTTTCACTTTGTTCTGGACTTTCCCTAAGGTATCCACATGTGGATGGAGGCCTGGATGATGATTTATATTGCAGCAGCCCCTCAAAGCTTCACTCAGCGTGAGCCTTGTTGTGGTAGGAGTTGGCTAGACGGGCGATGGGTATTACAGATAAGTGGTTAGAGAGATAAGATGGGTGAGGCAATATCTTTTAGTGGACCCACTTCTGTTGGTGAGAGAGACACGTTTCCAAGCTGATGCAGAGACCTAGGGGAAAAAGACTCTTTTTCTTCAGCTCTGTGTCAGTTCAGAAGCTCCCCTCTCTCACCAACGGAAGTGGGTCCAATAAAAGATATCCCCTCGCCCACCCTGTGTCTCTCTCGTATCCTGGGAGCAGCACAGCAACCCCAGCGCTGCGTAAGACCAGGGGCTGTCCTTTTCAAAGCCAACTCAGAGGCTTAACACGAATAGCTTTGTGCCTGGAGTCTCCAAATCCGCCTGGAAGGTCTCACCAAGTTTCCATGCTCTACGGGATTTACTGACTAATTGAAAACACAAATGCGCACACAGACCCAGGCACCTGCGTATCGTTTGGAAGGATAATTGTCTGCTCTGTTTATTTTATAATGAAGCCTTCGATGATCCACTGAAGAGCATTAATTGTATCTAGTCATAGTACTTATGAGCACCCATCACAACAGTACCTGAGCTGTCTTTAAAGTATTTATCCTCACAACGCCTCCGGGAGGTAGGCAACCGCCATTCATCTCATGTGTAAAACTGAAGCACGGGGATGCTAAGTGACTTGCCCAAGGTCATGCAGCCTGTGGCAAACAAGGGGACTAAACCTGGGTCTACTCAAATCCCAGCCTAGTCCCCCTAGCCACCGAGCCATCCTGACCCGGATCAGTCTAGGGAACAAAGTGTGGAGGTGAGAGTCTTGGGACACAGCAGCCCTTCAAATGTCCCACGTGTGTTTATTTCCAGAGCAATGACCTCCTGTGGGAAGACTATGAGGAAAAACTAGCTGACCAGGCGGTGAGAACCATGGAGAACTACATGGCTCAGTTTGGTGAAATTAAGGTACCCGTCCAGCGTAAACGTAGGCTGTATTTTCAGAAAGCCGCCTGCCAACCCCACAACAAATTAAAGTAGGAGGCTTTGCATTTACAGTAAGCAGCACGGGATGGGCCCTGGGCAGCAATGTAAACAGATACTGCCCTGCTTACTGAGTACACAGCACAGTGGTAGAGACAACGCACCGTGTGCTAGGCACAAGCTACATTGGTTGTGAGGTGTCCCAGGTGTTCAAGGTACAGTATGACTGGGTGAGGTGTGCAGCTATAGGGTACAACACCCTTGAGCAGGGCTGTGGATGGATTCGAAGGTACCGAACAGTAGGGTACCGCTCACTGTGCGAAGATCCTTCTCCTCCTGAACGAACTCACCTTCCATGCATTTGGTTTCCGACCAGGAGCGAATCGCTAAGCGGGGGCGGAAGCTGGTGGATTACGACAGCGCCAGGCATCACCTGGAGGCGCTGCAGAATGCCAAGAAGAAGGATGATGCTAAGATTGCAAAGGTAAAGGCTGCCCATGCAGAATAGAACCTAGGAGCCGCTCCCATGTAACTCAGAGCTTCAGCTCCATCCGGCCCTGATCAGTCCTGGCTTTTAGTTGGGCCTCACCGTGGCCTACGAGACACACCTAACGGACACGATTTTGCACCTGCACCTAATTGCAGCGCAAATAATTCTGCCTGCAATGACCCTTGTGGAGAAGGGTCATTAAGTGACTTGCTCGTGTCATTCCACGTGCAACTATTTGTGCCCATGGTTTTTGCACCTTCAATGCTGAATACTGGGGTGAGTCCCAGATAAGCATCTCACAGGGCCTCAAAGCAGCAGGGCTGTTGCCAGTCTCTGAGACGGGGGGATTGACTCTAGCTGCCCAAGTGACTTCCAATTACCTAGCGTATCTGGAGCTCCTGCGTGCAAAGATTCTCGTAGCGCCGAGTTCGGATCTCACCTCCACAGCTCAGCTCGTCTGTTTTGTTAATGCCTCCTGCACACTGCTGTGTCTGAAGACTGCTGTCCCCTTCCGTCACGCAGGCTGAAGAGGAGTTCTACAAAGCTCAGGCTGTGTTTGAGGATCTTAACAAAGAACTTCGAGAGGAGCTCCCAGTTCTTTATAACAGGTAACGTCACATCTCTGCCTGCTAAAGCAGCCGGAAAATCACCCTGCTTTAAAGAGCAGCATAAAAGGGGCAAGTTAAATGTAGGAGAACTTGCATGTAATCAGGAGGATTCAGGGGAGCCAAAATGTTCATTTCCATGGCACAACAGAGAGCGTCTCATTCTTAATTCCCAAGCAAAATTCAGCTTGCCCCTGCCCTGCGCTATGGCAGAGACAGGTCATAGCAGGGGTGCAGAATGGCAGCGAAACCTACCTGGGGAATGAGAACAGGAGTACTTGTGGCACCTTAAAGACTAACAAATTTATTGTAGCATGAGCTTTCGTGAGCTACAGCTCACTTCTTCGGATGCTGGGGAATGAGTTTCTTTATTCCACTGGTATATTTGCCTGATAGGCAATAGGGTTTAGTGTTAGTATCGAGATCGGAGGAAAGTATGAGTAAATCTTTCACCTGTATACTAAACGCCTTCAGTTCCAAGGTTCTTGCTGGGAATTAAGAAATGCAAAGTAACTTGTCTACAAACATTTTAAAAAAAATCTGATGTGAGTTAAAATCTGGAGTTCTAATGAATATGGGTCCTTGTCACCCTTCTAGCTTCTAACCCCCAGCTTCTCAAATCTTACGCGTTAAAACCACATCCTCTCTCCCCACCCCACAGATAGCTGAATTGGGTGGAGGGGGTTGGTCACAGTTCAGCTGCTGCCTGTTTTGGGGACAGGGTGGGTGGGGGGAGACTAGATGAAACAATTCCACAGCCAACGCTAGTTATCTTCTTGTCAAGCCATGCAACAATGTGATACACAATCCAATTCAACAAATCTATAGCACACAAGGTAAACATCTTCTCTTGCTTTACCAAATAATTGTGTCCTAAGGAAAGACACTGGCCAAAATGTCGCTCTCTGAAGTTAGACACTGAACTCTGCATTAAGACGCCTAAAATTAAGTGTTCCAAAACAGGAACCCAAAATTCACAGCCAAATTTGGGAAACGTACCCTTAACCTCCCCTTCCTTTTGTCCCGCTGAGTGCCCTCCCGTGAAAGTGCTTTGAGAGCTGTGCCTGAAAAGTTCCGATGATTTAATGACCAAAAGATGGCAGTAGAGGTTCACAAATGAGAAGGTGGCCGATGTACTGTGTAATAATACTGTGAATTACATTTGTATGTTTCTTCGTTTGAAAGGGCGACAATTAAAGGTTACGCAAACTGGAGCGAAACTATATGATCTATCAGTTTGCAAGAGCTGCTGTGCGTGCCCCCTGTCATCCTGCAGTGTCTTTTTGCTACCCGACTCCCTGCCATATCCGTGGCTTTTAGAAATTCTGTTAATTTACTGACACGTTTTACTCATTTTAATTTGTAAGCAGTTTGTATTGGAATAGACCAGGCCAAGAGCAGTAGTTAATGCTAGTTTCTATCATGGTCTTTCGGTTAAGACTCTGCCCTTGGTCTCAGACACTAGATCTCCGTATAGGTTCTTAAATTGTGCTCAGATGTTACAATGATGAGCACTGTATAAGAACCTATATAGAATAGAAATCCCGGTAGACTGGAGAATGACCATTCCATTTCGTAACAACTTTCAAGGGTTCAAAGTTTGGGCTTTGCTCCATATTGGAACAAAAATAAAACCTTTCAAACCTTTCTGTGACCACGGAATTGGGTTGAAATGTCCGTTTTGGTTTAAAAAAAAAAAAGTCAGGTTCTGTCTCTCTTCTTCCCTGCTTCAGAAAGTCCATTCCGGACCTGAGCAGCCATTCCATCAAAGGTCAGTCGAAATAATGCATTTTCGCAAAAAAAAATTTGGCTGCAACAAAAAAAATATTTTTTTAAAGTTTTCCAGACAGGTTCTATTCTTGGCTCTGCCACATATTTCCTGTATGCACTTGGGCAAATCACTTAACTGCTCTGTGCCTCAGTTTCCCTACCTGCAAAAGGGGGAAGCATGATGTCTGTGATCTATATTCTTAGATTGGGGGCCATCCCCATACTATGCGATTGCTTCACAAACGTACCCGCACACCATCCGTGTCAGGGAAATATTGTAATTCCCATTTTACAGATGGAGAACTGAGCACAGTAGAACAGTTACATGCAGTGTTGGTGAAGCCATGCCAGTCCCAGCACATTCAAGAGACAAGGTGGGGGAGATAAAAGTGGACCAGTCAGATGTGCCACTTTACTTCTGCCTACCAGCCAGTTCCACTGGTAGCTTTTGCATCAGTGCTCTGCTCAATTTGCCAGTTCTCCAGCTCGATTCGTTAAGTGACACGGAGGACATATCCAGCTCATGGAGTACCAAGACAGCTGGGAAAGCAGGTATACTCGAGGGGTTAATGTAATGGACAGGGAATCAGGACTCCTGTTCTCTATTCTTAGCTCTGCCATATACCCACAAGACCATTCATCTCTCTGTTACCTCAGTTACCCCATCTATAAAATGGCTACAGTAAAGCTGAAGCTTTCATAGTGCTCTGGATATAAAGTGATGTGAAATCTCACAAAAAGGATCGATAGCTGTGCAGAGTGATTAGCATTACTAGTCCTAGAGTTAAAAGCCAGAAGAGATCATTCTGACATCAGGTCTGACCTCCTGCATACCCCAGGCCAAGGAACCTCACCCAGTAACTTCTGCATTAGTTCTAACAGAAGTTAGGGTCTTAAAGCGTCTCTTTTTAAAAAGACAGTCTTGATCTCTAGACTTCAAGTTATGGAGACTCCATTGCAGCCTAAGGGTAAGTTGTTCCGATCATCGATTACCCAATTGTTATTCCAACCTGTTCTTTTCATTTCTTCACCTTCTGTTCCTTTCACTGCATGGCATGACTCAATTTGCTTTTTTGTTTGTTTATTTCTGAACAGCCGCATTGCTTGCTACGTGACCATCTTCCAGAATATTTCCAATTTAAGAGATATCTTCTACAAGGAGATGAGTAAGGTGAGAGACTGGCCCTTAAAATAAGAACCTGTTAAATGACGCACAGAAAATGTGTTTTCCTAGTAACAGTCTCAGTTGCTTTAAAAACTGTTCCTTTGAGCATTAATAGTAATCGCCCTCTGCTGCCACCTAGAGAACAGGAAGGTTAAAAAAAAATCTGCGGGCTCTGTAGTCACCTACCTCTGGTCCTAGTTGTGTTTTCCCTCCTCCCGCCATGACTGGAAAGGTCTTAACAGGCCACTTCAACTTGTATGGTTCCTTGAAATATGTGTTAACAGCTTCCGCTAAACAATCTGCTCCATCTTGTATTTAGCTGTGACACTCTGAGTACCTTTCCCAGATCTGAAGAAGAGCTCTGTGTAAGCTCAAAAGCCTGTGTCTCTCGCCAACAGAAGTTGGTCCAATACAAGAGATTCCCTCACTGGCCTTGTGAGTTCATCCAAGGAATTTGTTTTCCATCTAAATGTTGCTCTCCTGTTTGTCGGACAATCTGTGTTAACCAGACTCGTCACTAGCATGTCCCAGTGCTGCCAGAAGAGCCTTGTGAACGGGGTTTTCATAGATAAGGTCATAGATTTTTAAAGGGACTCTTCGATCAATCGTCAGTGCTTCTCAACCTTTCCAGACGCCTGTCCCCCTTTCAGGAGTCTGATTTGTCTTGCGTACTTGTGTTTGACTGGACACCTTCTTGACATGCTTTAATCTTGATCTGAAGACCTCGAGATACCAGTTCTCTCAGTAGTTTCTTGCAATGGTTCGATCACCCTCGCCGTTAAATATTTTTTTTGCCTGATTTACAATCCTAAATTGTCTGGCTCTAACATCCAATCATTGGTTCTTGTTATGTCCTGGTTAAAGGGAAGATTTGGAGAATGTGGGGGGAGGGAAATGCAGCCCCAAATGAAGGGAAGGGAGAAAGAGGGCTTCTCATGGGCGGTGGGTGAACCCCAGGCTCAGGGAGCCTAGCCCCCAGCCTGACCTGCCCCTCCCGCCTGAGGCCCCACCCCTCCCACCAGAGCCCAGAGAGCAGCTACCCCACCCCACCCCAGCCCACCCCAGTCCCGGAGCACCAGAAGGGCGGGGCGGGTGGTGTGCCCTCCCTCCCCCACCCAGGCCTGGAGCACCGGTTGGGTGGTGCCCCCCCCCTCCAGCCCCGGAGCATCGGGTGCATGGGTGGGCAGGTGGCACAGCCCCCCCGCCCTGGAGTGCAGCACTGGGAAGGAGGGGGTCTGGGAGCAGAGCATGGGCAGGGCCATGCAAGGCTGTTTGGGGTGCCTCAGCTTCCCGCAGCCTTTGATACCCACCGCCCATGGGGCTCCTCCAGAAGCAACTTCCTGTCCTGAGTCATTTAGATCCGTGTTTCTCAATGACCGGTCCGTGGCAGTCTCCTTGCCGGTCCCTGAGATTTCCCTGACACGGTTTAGGAAGGCAGCAAGCCAGTCCCTGGTATCAAAAAGGCTGAGAAACACTGGTCTAGATAGTCCATGTTGTAGTGATTCAGACAGTGGGTGAGCAGGAGTCCATGCTCGCAGGGTTGTGAAGAGAAACCACGTGAACGAATTCTCCCTGATACAAGAAGAGAAAGCTGTGAAGTATCATCTCATTGTAGGTTCTGATGTTTGCTTCTCTCCCGTTGTTTTCAGCTGAACCACGACTTGTATGAGGTGATGAGCAAACTGGAAAAGCAGCATTCCAGCAAAGTCTTTATCATTAAAGGGGTGTCGAGGTAAATGGCTTTCCGGTTCTCATGGGAGATGAGGTCTAGAGGGATGCTAAATCTCAAACACGGGGAGCGCTGGGCACCATGTTAGATCAGGAACATTTTCAAAAGTACCTCACGTGAGTCAAGCTCCTACTTCCCATTGACTTTCGATGGAACTTAAGCTTCTCTCGTGCATCACTAATGCGTCTATGCTGCCTCTCTGCCGACCCATCAACAGCGAATTAAAAGCTACTCCTCTTGCAGAGGTCGAGTAATTAATTTGATGTTACAGGAGTGTTGAGTTGGCAGAAGAGACCTGGTAGCGTAGACACATATATTATTAGGTCGACGTAAGGTGGCTTCTGTCGGCCTAAATTTGTAGTGTAGACCAGGCCTTAGGAACTATGGAGAATGTTCTCCCATGCCTTCAAGCCAGGATTCTCTGAGGTTTCCTGTTTCTTTAAATGAATATAAATAAAATGCAGTAAATCACAAAATAATGATGTGTACGTAAAGCTGGAACAAAGACTCTGACCAAGATTTCCAAATCGGGCTATTGATTGTGGGAGGTGCCTCAACCCTCGGAAGTCTGGGCTGAGGTTCCTTAATGAGGCCTAATTTTCAAACTGTGCTGAGTGCCTGGTCTCTGAAAATCAGAGCCCATAAATGTGTCTCAAATGTTGGCACCTTGGAATCATTAGTCGCTTTTTAAAAAAAAATCTTCACCTCTGTCTCTGGAGCAGCATCCTCAGAACCCCTGGGTGGAACTCCTGGCCGGACGCACTTTGGTCAACGTGTGTGTTTTTGATACTGGATTTTTATAGCGTTATCGCTGGGAAGTGAAGAGAAATCTAACTGAGTATAGTCATTGCCTCGATGAGTCTTGGAGTATTTAAAATCCAGCCTCCCCAGGAGGGCAATCTCACACATTTCAGCCAATATAACCCACTGGTTAAGGTGTGGTTTAGACCTCACATCCCTACGCTGGGCCTGACCCAGAGAGAATGTCTGCTGCAGTTCAAAGCTCGGGGAGTTCGTCCTTTAGTTCGTCCTAGAGGCTTATGCTTTAGCTGTGGAGATCCCTGGTGAAGGCCAAGCTGACGGTCACTACACAGGGATTAGTTAAAGACGTCTGGGGATCTAGGAAACGTGCATTTTGGTTATTGCAGTCTGTCTGTTTGGAGCCTACGGCCCGGTTGTACTCTTGCTGGGGTTATATGCATGGGGGGGGGGGGGTGTTAATGTAGAGTGCAGCATCCTGGAGTAGGTGCAAAGTACTTAGGTAACCTGTGTCACAGAACGGCCTATGCAAGTAAAAGCACTGTCTTCTTTAATGCAGTAACAGGCGCTCGCTGGTCATCTCCTCCCCAGTGAGCCGTCCTCCTGTCGTTTTCACATCACTGGGAAATGCTGCAGATGGGACCCCTGAGCTGCCTCCTGACAATTCAATGTGTCACAAGAGAGAATCTGTTTCTTCAGCAGCAGAGGGGGAGGCCACATCCTCTGGTGGCAGCGAAATCCAGGATGAGCGGCCGGCATCTCCTGCTGCTGTTTTGACACCCGACGAAAAAGAGTCCATGTCAGCAGCAGACGTGGAGCCTGTGTCCTCTGGTGCCAGTGAAATCCAGGATGAGACACCTATCTCTCCTGCTGTTCTGACGCATGACAAGAGAGAATCCCTGTCAGCAGCAGAGGTGAAGGCAGAGTCTTCCGGTGCCAATGATCTCCAGGATGAAAATCAAACTAGGACTCTGGATCAACCCAGCAGAGCTACAGAGAGGTTGTACCGGGGAGTTGAAGATGTTGCAGCAGCTACGGCTGCGGCGATTCTATCTGCCGCTATAGCTGAGGCTGTGTGCAAAGCCAAAACGTCTCCGCCACCCTCTGATGGTGCATCAGCCCAAACCCAGACTCCAGAGAGCCTTGAGGCTGACGCTAATGAACTGCAGGGGGGAAAGGAATGCTCTGTACTCCAGGCGAGCAATGAAATCCCATCTCTGCAAGCACCCCCTTCACCTGACTTCAGGGAGGAGACAGAGCCACCAGGAGATACCCAACCCCCAGCTCCCCAGCAAGAATCAAGGCAGCCAGGAAACGGGATGCCCCTCGGTGAGGTTTTAGTTTGCCCTGAAAATGCCACGTACCCTCCTGACAAAGATTCTCCCCCTCCCACCCCAGTCCACGAAGTCCATCAAGACCCAGCCAGCACCAGTGGCTCCAGTCCACCCGAAGCAACGGAACGGGCCAATGGCCAGAAGGAGCCAGAGACTGAGCGGATCATTTGCCAGCCAAGCAGGGAGGCCGAAGAGGACCGGGGCAGCGAGGGGAGCATGGAAGAACTAAACGTTTCCCCAACGGTGACTGAAACGCAGGTAAGAGACAACAGAATGAATGTGGAACAAGGGTTTGGCTGCTGACCAGTGGCCTGAAGCAAGGTCATTGCAGGTATCTGTTGTAACATGCGAGTAATGAGCAAGCGGGTGCATTGAGGAGATGAAAGGGAGGCTACTGGAGAAGCCGGGCGTGAGGTGCCAGGACCCAGAGAGGAGACCCGTTTGAATTGTATGTGTCCTTGCTGGAAATGTTACTGACAACCAGGGCCTGGGTCTGTTGCCTACAGGATCCTTTGCAGCTGAAAAGCAATTTGCTCGCTGCAAAATATATTGCAAGTTTCCCAGCTTCCAAGGCTCCCCTGTTCAGCTTGCAGGGCAATGCGGGGAGGAGAGCAGTTCCCAGCAGCAAGGAATTGGGTCACTCCGGGGAGCATGCTCTCCATGATGTGGGTTGCTTTTTTTTACTGGGGTTGAATAGGAAAGTATTTGCTGAATAAAACTAGTTTTCTCCTCCTTTTGTTCCAAACCCAGTTGTGTTTGGATAGTCATTAAGGTGTGTCAGAAAAACCCGTCAACCGAGAAACAGCAGGGACATCAGTGAGTGTTTTGTTATTATTTAGACAGCCACAGGAGGGTGCACAGCATTTTCCTACTAGCTGATCTCCTGTGTGCCCGGCTTTTGCCACTCTAACGCTGGGACTTATTTCTCACACACCGATACGTTCTCTATGGCTCCAGCCCTCCCAAATGGGAGGTTTTTTCCCACACCCAGAAGTGCTCACAAGTGCCCTGAAGATCAACATGTATTTTTAGCCTCTCCCTCACCCATCCATTTCCCAGGCTCTTGTTGCATGGTAAGGCTGGGATTTTCACAGGGGCCTAAGGGATTTAGGCACCCAACTGCTGCTGAATTATAATGGAGTTTGTGAATCTCTTGTCCCGAAACCACGGCAAAAGGCATTTCCAGTCAGCCTGTGTTTTAAAAACAAGCACACTCACTTGGCCTGGTCGTGCTCCTTGTCATCAGCCGTGAAAAGGAGAGCCTATTTGGGAGGAAACAAACTGCATCCAATCGCTGTCATTGTACAGTACCTAGCGCAGTGGGGTTCTGGTCCGTGACTGGGGCTCCTAGGCGCTATTGCAGTATGGGTGATAGGATGAGGATAAGCAAAGTTTAACCCAAGTTTGTGGCTTTCCCCATGAGGAGCAAGTGATCCGTGCTGTGTGCAAAGCTCCTCCAACGGACATGAAGCTGCTTAGCGTTCCCCCGTTAGTGATCTGCACCTGTGAATCTCTTCCTTGATGGGCGCTGACTGAGGAGTGGAAATGTTGAAGGGTCAGCTTGTCCTATTCTGACACCAGGAGCGGTGCCAGAGTTTCTGGCGCCCTAGGCAGAATTTGGGGGGGCGGCATTTTGTGCGCTCCCCATGGGGTGCGCGGGAGCTTCCGGTTCCACTCCCGTCGCGCCGCCGAAGAAGGACCCTCCGCCGAAATGCCGCAGGCTACAGCGGCAGTCATTGAGCTGCTCAATTGCCTGCCGCTGTTTTCCGCGGCACGTCGGCAGAAGGTCCTTCTTCGGCGGTGCGACGGGAACGGAACCGGAAGCTCCTGTGCGCCCCGTGGGGAGCGCACAAAATGCCGCCCCCCGAATCCTGGCGCCCTAGGCGACCGCCTAGGGTCGCCTAATGGAAGCGCCGGACCTGCCTGACACGCAGTTGTTAGTGCTTCACTCTGGGTGTAGTCTCAGTTTCTCCAGAGGGCGGCTGGCCATGTAAGAGTAGCAGCATCTGGATCTAAACCAGAAGATCTGGGAATCCACTGAAGGAAGCAGGGACTCTGAAAGACCGGATTAGTTCTGGTTCCCAACTATAGCTCCTGCATCGTATTTTCTAAAAACTATTTTGCAAAATTGCTTTCTGTTTAGTCTGTGAGGCCACCAGCAGCCCAAGAGGGCCAGCCCAAAGGGATAGTTCTGTGCCTGGGCAAAGAAGCTAGAGTAACTGGACCCATAAAATGTCTTTCTGATTTCAGATCATGTTTGGCTTCATCCCAGATGGTGAAACAGGCAGCAGCAGCCATGAGCTGCCTGTGGACTTCCTCTTCAAGGTAAGAATGCAACTAAGTGGGGGATATGATAGTCTATAACTCATGACTGGTGTGGAGAACATAAATAAGGAAGTGTTATTTACTCCTTCTCATAACTAGGGTGACCAGACAGCAACTGTGAAAAAACGGGACAGGGGATGGTGGGTAATAGGCACCTATATAAGAAAAAGGCCCAAAAAATAGGACTGTCCCCTTAAAAACGGGACATCTGGTCACCCTACTCATAACACAAGAACCAGGGGTCACCAAATGAAATTAATAGGCAGCAGGTTTAAAACAAACAAAAGGAAGTATTTCTTCACACAACAGTCAACCTGTGGAACTCCTTGCCAGAGGATGTTGTGAAGGTCAAGACTCTAAAAGGGTTCAAAAACGAACTAGGTAAGTTCATGAAGGATCAGTCCATCAATGGCGTCCCTAGCCGAGTCCCAAAAGCTGGGAATGGGCGACGGGATGGATCACTTGATGATTCCCTGTTCTGTTCATTCCCTGTGGGGCACCTGGCCTTGGCCACTGTCGGAAGACAGGATACTGGGCTGGGTGGACCATTGGTCTGACCCAGTCTGGCCATTCTTGTATTCTAAGAAATATCAACTATCTGCTGTAACATAAGGCTGAGCAGAGCTGGTCTAGTGGCTAGGACACAGGCCTGGGAGTCGGGAGACCAGGATTCTCTTCATTGACCTGATGTGTGACCTTGGTCAAGTTGCTTCTTGCCTCTGTTTCCCCTCCCATCCTTTATCCTATTTATTTAGACTGTAAGTTCTTCATGGACCATTTCATCCTATGGGTTTGTACAGCACCTATCACCAGGGTCCTAATCCCAGCTGGGGCCTCTAAGTGCTACTCTAATAGGAATTCCCAATGATGACACAGCTGGGGTTGATTCAAAGGCTGACCTTCAGCAAAAGAATTTTGTGTTTCACTGGTGCCAGGGAGCTTGTTGACACTACACCGGCTGTACCAGTGGAGACGCTGCTTATGCCAGCAAGAGGAGATATTTTCCCAGTATAGTTAAACCACATCAACATAAGCTATACCAGCAAAAGGACTCTTTTTCTGGTATAGCTGCATGTACACAGGGGGGTTTGCCGGCATACCTGTGTCAGTCAAGGGTGTGTTTTTTTTCACACCTCTGACCGTCAGAACCATGTTGACGAAACTCTGTAGTGTAGTCCTGGCCTCTGTCAATATTATTAATTACTACTATTAATCATGCATATTACGGTAGTGCCTAGGGAACCAGCCGAGACCTGGGCCCCCTTGCGGGAAGTGCTGAACAAACACAAAATAGGGTCTGCCAGGAAGAGCTGATAATTATAGACAGTGCAGATAACAGATAGGGGAACGCGGCACCACACACAAGCAGAGTGAACAATGTGATACAATCAGCAGCTTGCGGGAGGGGGGATTGTTGCCCTCCTGAGATGTCACCAGCGGCACCCTTCGCATTCACGTTTTAGGGACACACACATTTTGGACTTGCAGGCGGGATAATCCCAGGGGAATCCACGTTCTTGCCTGCCTGCCTGCTCCATCGCTACTTAAAAAAAAAAATAGGTTCCAAGGGCCAAATTCTGCCTTCAGATGCATATTTTTTTTGGCGTCTGTGCCCTAAATAATGTAAAGCAGCAGTTCCTAGCAGTATTCCCAGTCTGGGTGTATGTGCTGCTCCCTGGGGTATCATCTGAAAGGGACCTGCTAATTAAGCAATGACACATGGTATGGAATGTGGCTATCCAAAGACAATTGCACCATTCTGACACAATGTACCTATCCAAATTCCACTGCTGCTGGGGAAAGGGTCAGTGATTACAAGGAAAGTAACTTCTCACTAATCCCATCTTTCACATTCCAGGCTCAAGCAATCCAGACTCACACGTCAGACGATGAAAATCATCTGCAGTTCAGGGAAGGGGAGATAATTCTGGTGGTATCCAACTCTCAGGGCCAGGTAACCATCTCTCATTCCAGAGCGGGGAGGCGGTTCGTGGGATTTCCGGCACTTCCAAAATTTGGGTGAAAAGTTGGTAAAAACCAAATAACAGGAAACTTTCAGTAAAAATTGATAAAAACTGAAAACAAAGGGCCTGACTATTCCATAAGGGGGGATGGGATGTCTTGGCAATTTCCTGTTGCTGCCTACTGTGTATGTGGGACCTGATCTGATCCTGTTGCAGTCTCTTCTCTCCGTAGGTAAGGGCTTGTCTACGTGGGAAAGCTTCACAGTCTAACTTTAAATTATCAGAGGGGTAGCCGTGTTAGTCTGGTTCTGTAGAAGCAGCAAAGAATCCTGTGGCACCTTATAGACTAACAGACGTTTTGCAGCATGAGCTTTCGTGGGTGAATACCCACTTCTTCGGATGCAAGTCACTTCTTGCATCCGAAGAAGTGGGTATTCACCCACAAAAGCTCATGCTGCAAAACGTCTGTTAGTCTATAAGGTGCCACAGGATTCTTTGCTGCTTCTAACTTTAAATTGTATCTGTTTAAAAAAGACAATTTAACTGGTGCAAAAGGCAACGTGTGGATGCTCTTATTTTGGTTTAATTAAACCTCTTTCTAATTGACTAAAGCCAGATCTACACTAAAAACTTTTGCTGGCATAGCAATGTCGGTCGGAGGTGTGATTTGTGACCAATACAGCCAGCAAAAGCCCCTAGTGTAGCTACAGTTATACCGGCAAAACTGCACTTTTCTCTCACTGGAGCGGGTGGGGAAGGGCACTGAAATAAATTACACTGGTGAAACCACAGTTTTGCTGGTATAAGCTGCATCCACTCTAGGAGCACTTTGCCAGTCTAGTATATTGGTATAGCTATAGCAGCAAAGCCTTCAAGTGTAAAGCTAGCATTGAGCTAACCAGAAGTAAACCACTCTTAAACTAGATTAAGTGTTTAGGTTCACACACAGGGCTGGTCTACACTGGGGGTGGGGTGGGAGTCGATGTAAGATATGCAACTTCAGCTACGGGAATAGTGTAGCTGGAGTTGAGGTATCTTATTTTGACTTACCTCCCGTCCTCACGGCGCAGGATCAACAGCCGCGGCTCCCGCATCAACTCCGCTTCCACCTCTCGCCCTGGTGGAGTTCCGGAGTCGAGGGGAGCACATTCGGAGATCGATATATCGCGTCTAGACGAGACGCGATAAATAGATTCCCGATAGATCGATCACTACCTGCCGATCCGGTGGGTAGTCTGGACATACCCACAGACAAGATGTACTGCTTTAACTATACTGGTATAATTAAAGTAATATGACTCCCGTTAGGGTGGGTGCAGGTATACCGTACAGGAAGGGGAATAAACCATATTGGTATAATTATAAGCCCACACTAGGGGTTGTACTGGTAGAACTTTGGGTAAAAAAAAAAATCACACCTCTAGCAGACATCATTATACTAGTAAAAGAACTGGGTAGACCAAGTGTCTGTGCGGTGTTTGCTCCGGTTTAAATTCATACCTTCAGTTATATATGTGTAGGGTGACCAGATTACATGAACACATGGGGGGGCAGGTCCAGAGCGTCGCCAAAGCACACAAAAAAAAACCGAGCCAGAATATCGGGACAAATGGCGTCCCGACCATACATCCGTCCCGGGACACGGGACAAACGACTGAATATCGGGATGTCTGGTCACCCTCTACAAGTGCAACTGTCCCATGAGCATAAGGCCTAATAAAATGCAGGCACAGGGCCTGCAGCAGCATGCGTCTGTTTCTCATTCCTCTCTTAGGTAGAACCTTCAGTCAATCATTAACTGATCTCCCAGCTCCTTCCTCCTCTACTTCCCTGGTGCTGATAAGTCACTTCCTGTTGGTGAAGAGATTTAAAGGCCGATTGGTAGAGCAGGCTGGATATTTTCTGATGACATGTTTTTTCCATCAGAAAATGCCAGCTCACAGAAACATGGGAAAGGGTTGGTTTTGACAAATCTGATTAGAAAATTTTTGGGGGCGGGGGGGAACTTTAAAATTGTTGAAATGACCCATTACAACGTTTTCTAAATTAAGTGTTTTGTTTTCTGATTCAAAATAACTTTTCAGTTTGAAATTTTAGTTAGCTGTTTCTAAAAGCTTCTTTTTTTTTTAATCGAAATCTAAATTAAACATTTTAATGGACTGGATGCAAAATAAATTTTGAACTATCAGGTTGCAAAAAATTGTGAGCTTTTGACTTTTCAGCCTGATTTGAGACAGGACAAAATTTCAAAACCTCAAACTCACAGGATAGGAAAACCATTTCCCACTCAGCTCATCAATTGGTTCCTTCATCTGCACCAAGGGTCCCCAATGCCCCAGTTTCGGCGGCATTTTGACGGATGCTCGACTGCCGCCACGGTCCTTCGTCTGGCGCCCGCCAGACGAAAAGGTTGGGGACCAGTGATCTGCACTCTTGAATCTGTGTACTGTCTCTGTGATGAAGATGCTGTCGCAAGAGGGTAAAACTAAAGAGAATCCAGTATTAAAGCTGGATTTTTCAGAGCTGTCTAATAGACTCAGAAACCCCGGTTAGAATTAACAGGAACTGGGTTTCCACACATCCTAGGTGACTTTAAAGCAAAGAACTCCTCTTTGAATCATTAAATGGAAAGGACTGGCTAGGTTCCACCCAGTCCATCTCTCTGAACCCAGTGCAGGATTATTCTGTACTGCTGCATCTAATCTAGTTTTAAATGTCCCAAGTTATGCCTCTACCCTGCAACTTTTGGGAAACGTTCACAGTCCAACAGACCTCACTGTCAGGAACATTTTCTTGCTACTCAGCCTTAGAAATTCCTTTCCACTCTTCCTACTGGTCCTGATCCAGGTTTGTATTTTCTCCGCAGGAAGAAGGATTTCTCACAGGCTTCAAAGAGAGCGACTGGAAGGTGAACCGGGATCTCTTACAGAAGAGAACTTTCCCCCAAGAGCTTATCAGACCCATCTCCTCCGAATGACTCCAGCGCATCAAAGCGGCTGGGGCGGCGTGGGAGGGAAACAGGAACTATTTATGTGTCTCTCAAAGCAGTAACGTTGCACTTGTAATCAGATTCAGAATGTCAAACTGCAACAGGGCATGTGGAGACGGGAGAGAAAACCCGTCTCTCCAAACAAAATGAATGTAAGTGGGAGAATTAATGGAGCTGGCGTAGGAACAAGCTTCAGTTTGATTCCACAGTACCTGCTGCACGGCCTTTAGAAAAAGCACAGAAACCCGAACCTCCCCATGCCGTAAATATCGGGGAATTTGCTGTCCCAAATTGTTTGGCAAAACAAAGAGTGAAGCATTGGTTGAACACACTGCAGCATAGTTGGGGGTGTTTTAGCCTTATGCTTCAAAACCCCGGCATTTATGCTCAGTGAAGGCCAGATTCCAGAGAGCACATGGTTAGCTTTAAGCACCCGAGTAATCCCAATGGAAATAGCTGCAGCTACTCGTGTGCTTAGCTTTAAGCCTGGGCTTCCATGCTTTGGTGAATCAGGGCCTTAATCCCTTTGCCAGCTAGGTTCCATGAGACCCTGGAAAGGCCCAGCTGCCTTGGGGATGCTTTTCAGCTGGGGGGCTTGCTCTGACCGCTTGGGTTCAGAATCTGGAGGGGCAGGAGTTATTGTGTGGCTCTGCTGGTCATGGGTGGTGTGGCGCAGAGGCTGCAGCCCGGCGTGGCCACATCCACGCTCCTCCCCAAAGCCCTGCTTGCCCCCAAGGCCCTCCTCTTCAGGGAAGCAGCAAGCAGGGGCTAGGGCGGACGGGACTGGGGATAGCTAGGGGGTCCTAGACACTGGGGCTATGCCGCCCAGCGCTCAGGGGTGGGGGACAGGAAGGGCTGGGGCTGCCTGCCCTGTGCTTGGGGGGCTGAGGACTGCGCACCACCTGCCCTGTGCTCAGTTGTGGGGGCCACGCGCTGCCCACCCTGTGCGTGGGGATCTTGGGGCGGGGGCACGCACCCGGTGCTCCAGGACTGAGGGGGGCTCTGATGGGGGGCGGCCAGGGGCTAGCCTCCCCCAGCAGGTGGTTCACCCGCTGCTCATGCTGCTGGTAGGGTGACCAGATGTCCCAATATTATAGGGACAGTCCTGATTTTTTTTTGTCTTTTTCTTATATAGGCTCCTATTATCCCTCACTCCCTGTCCTGATTTTTCACATTTGCTGTCTGGTCACCCTAGCTGCGTGGTCATGTCAATGCACCATTCATTGGGGCTGAATCCACAAAAGATTTGCTTCCCTCACTTCCTCGGCAACGCTGCGGTTTCTCTCTGCCACGTGCATGGTTACTGGTGATTGTCCCCAAGGCACATGATGGTGACCAGTGCCGGTGTTAGCCCACTGGGGGCCCTAAAGCAGAATAGTTTTGCCCCTTCCCCCAATACTAAAACAGCCAAGATCTTAGAATGAAAACCAAATAAGGGAGCCCCTTGAGCTGCGGGCTCTCGCGTGACAAGGCTTGGTCCCTGGGGTTGGCCTCAATATCCTGTTATTCCAGAAAAGGCGTTTCTTTGGGGAGGGTCAGTGAGAAAACAGCAATAAATAACTCACGGCGGCATCTTAGCACCAGAAATTTGGCCACGGTTTTAAATCCCAAGATATTTCAATAAAGACACCACGCTGCGTAATTCTTGACCTTTGTGTGTGCGTCTATCCGTCGGTGGGAAGGGCTCTCAACTGTGGCCTCTCGTATTTTGTCTGTTTCTCGCCTGCCAACGAAGAGTTAACAAGGGGAAGGCATTCGGATGACTGTGCCTTTTATCATCAACGTGGGGAAACTGGAAAGGTGAGGCGGAAGGGAACGCCTTAGCCTCCCAGCAGTTTCAGGAGCTCGGTGAGTATAGGTGGTGGAAGGGAAGTCTGCAAACACCTCACCCTGCTGGAGTGTTTTACTCTGATGACATAATATCAGGTAAGTGGGGAGAGGTGGGGAGGGTTTCCTGGCAGCATAGTGCTGTTTTGGGTATAGAGACTTACTTTTGTTGTCACTACTGGTTCTGATCCACTTTACAAGCCATCTCCGCTCACCTGGGGTGTCAATCAACTCCCAATCCAGCCCCACAGCTGAATATGGTCTGTGGCGTAAGGGAGAAACAAACCAGGGAGACCCTGGTGAAGGCTCGGTTGGAGTGGATTAACTACAAACACCAAAGTTTTTTCGAAAGAGCTTCGCTCCCATATAGGCCCCTCAGTGAGAGTTGCTGGATGCTTAACACTTCTGAGAATCTGGCCCAGTGAGTCAAATCCTGAGGGTACTGCCCTCGGTGGTGCTTGCAGGAGTTCAGCACAGGCTCAGAGTCAGAGGGAGGGTTTTCAACTTCTGGACTGTTGGCAGCAGAGGCAGGATGCAAAAGCCAAAATGCTGCTCCCCCTTCATCTTTATTCCTCTTTCAGAGTTTCCCTCTAGATTGCTACTGCGGCATCAAGGCGCTGTGTTTGCACTGGCGTGTAAATTCAGCAGACTCTTCTAAAAGCCTCTCACAAGTGCGGTTGAATTGTCAACCGGGCTTCCGTTGGAATGTGCAGGAAGTGAAAAATCCTCCCCAAATAAACAGATGAAACGAAGCATGCGGAATACAAAGAGCAGAAGCTAGAACCACGCCAGAATATGGTGGGCTTGTTAGAGACATAAGAACGGCCGTACTGGGTCAGATGAAAGGTCCATCCAGCCCAATATCCTGTCTACTGACAGTGACCAATGCCAGGTGTCCCAGAGGGAGTGAATCTAACAGGTAGCAATCAAATGATCTCTCTCCTGCCATCCATCTCCACCCTCTGACAAACAGAGGCTAGGGACACCCTTCCTTACCCATCCTGCCTAATAGTCACTGATGGACCTATCCTCCATGAATTAATCCAGTTCTCTTTTAAACCCTGTTATAGTCCTAGCCTTGACAACCTCCTCAGGCAAGGAGTTCCACAGTTGACTGTGCACTGTGTGAAGAACTTCCTTTTATTTGTTTTAAACCTGATGCACATTAATTTCATTTGGTGGGCCCTAGTTCTTCTATCATGGGAACAAGTAAATAACTTTTCCTTATCCACTTTCTCCACACCATTCATGATTTTATATACCTCTATCATATCCCCCCCCCTTAGTCTCCTCTTTTCCAAGCTGAAAAGTCCCAGCCTCTTCAATCTCTCCTCATATGGGACCCGTTCCAAACCTCTAATCATTTTAGTTGCCCTTCTCTGAATCTTTTCTAATGCCAGTAAATCTTTTTTTGAGATGAGACCACATCTGTATGCAGTATTCAAGATGTGGGCGTACCGTGGATTTATAAGGGCAATAAGATCTTCTCCGTCTTATTCTCTATCCCTTTTTTAATGATTCCTAACATCCTGTTTGCTTTTCTGACTGCCGCTGTACACTGCCTGGATGTCTTCAGAGAACTATCCACAATGACTCTGAGATCTCTTTCCTGATTAGTTGTAGCTAAATTAGCCCCCATCATATTGTATGTATAGTTGGGGTTATTTTTTCCAATGTGCATTCCTTTACATTTATCCACATTACATTTCATTTGCCATTTTGTTGCCCAATCACTTGGTTTTGTGAGATCTTTTTGAAGTTCTTCTTCACAGTCAGCTTTGGTCTTAACTATCCTGAGCAGTTTAGTATCATCTGCAAACTTTGCCACCTCACTGTTTACCCCTTTCTCCAGATCATTTATGAATAAGTTGAATAGGATTGGTCCTAGGACTGGGGAACACCACTAGTTACCCCTCTCCATTCTGAATATTTACCATTTATTCCTACCCCTTTTTCCCTGTCTTTTAACCAGTTCTCAGTCCATGAAAGGATCCTTCTCTCTTATCCCCTGACAACTTAATTTACATAAGAGCCTTTGGTGAGGGACCTTGTCAAAGGCTTTCTGGAAATCTAATCTAAAGGGGGGGGGGAAGACCAGCTGTCTAGGTTTATTGGCAGTGAGAGATTGAGCCTTTAGGTCACTGGTTGGAATCTAGCTTAGGTTTGATAGTCACATTGCTTTTTGCAAACTGAATTGGGGGGAGGGGGGGTGTCTCCATCCAGCCTCTACTGTGCAGGCATCCCTGACCATGGCAGCATGACTTGGCTGGTAAGCTCTTTGGGCTAGGGACCATCTTTTTGTTCTGCGTTTGTACAGCACCTAGCACAATGCATCCTGGGTCAAGACTGGGGCCCCAGCTGCTACTGCAATACAAATGGGACTAGCAAGAGAAAATGAGACTCTGGGATGTGGAAGGCCTGGGTTGCAGTCCCTGCTCCAATGAAAATCGATTGATATAAAGTGGAACAGCTTCCACAGAAGAGATTGCAACCCCCCACCGCAGCGTGCCCTATACCCAGGTGATTCAGGCACTCATGTGGGAGGCTGGGTTCAAAGTCCCTGCTTCAGAACGGATTCAAATGTGTCTTCTATGTGCCAGGTCGGAGCATGCTGTAAGCACGGGGGTAATGGTTATGGGGCGTCAGCCCCATCAGCCTTCCCTTTGTGACTGCCTTTGCTTTGATTTTTAAAATACCTGGAAACTACATGTTTTGAGTCAAATGAAACATTTCATTCAAACCCAAGATGACTTTTTTGTTTTGTTTTTTAACTTTTTGGTGGCAAAAAAATGTTGGTTTCGCTTCCCTGTGAACGGTTTCTTTTTCGCAACGGCCACTGCACCAAAACCTTGGTTCCGTGCACAGCTATATGCAACACCATGTCACTTTAAAACCACTTACAGATTAGTAAATATCCAGTGTGTTAGGAAGTGAGTCACTGGCTGTGGAACTACACCCAATCAGCAAGGAGGCTGGAGAGGGACGGAGCATTAGAGACCAGAGCCTCTCAAAATCAGAGCTGGATTCCCAAAGGAGCTGGTGGTGGTGGTTTGTCCTTTCAGAGGCTGGCCCTAAATCAGGACTCAAGTGACTAGTCCCACTGACGTCAAGGGTGAGGGTGCCCAGCACCTGGCAGGACTGGAGCTTCGGAGAGGCCTGTCTGAGTCAGCACCTTTGTAAGGTAAAGCCCTTGCTGGGGCTCTGCTTTGCAACACTCGCTCTTGCGTTTCTGCAGCACCTTTCTCTTCCCTCCAGTGCTTGGACTGAGGTTCACTGCACAGCCAGCAAGCTGGGAGCATGCTCTACTCATTGGGGTTCTCCTTCGGCCCTACACCAGGGGTGGGCAAATTACGGCCCGCGAGCTCCCGCTGGGGAGCGGGGTCTGGTGCTTGCCCTGCTCTGGTGCTCCAGCTGGGGCGCTGGGTCAGGGGCCGCTCCATGCAGCTCCTGGAAGCCGCGGCACGGCCACGCTCCAATGGCCTCCTCCGGCGCTCCAATGGGAGCTGCAGGGGCGGTGCCTGCGGACGGGGCAGCGTGCAGAGCCGCCCGGCCGCGCCTCCACATAGGAGCTGGAGAAGGGATATGCCAATGCTTCCGGGAGCCGCTTGAGGTAAGCACCGCTTGGAGCCTGCACCCCTGAGCCTTTCCCCACGTCCCTGCCCCAGCCCTGATCACCCTCCTGCCCTCCAAACCCAATCCCAGCCCAGAGCACCCTCCTGCACCCCAAACCTCTCCTCCAATCCCACCTCAGAGCCTGCACCCCTGATCCCCTGAATGTGAAAAGGTGGGACTTGCCCACTTAAGACAGTTTGACAAGAAGCTGTGTGGATACTTAACATGGGGAAATAGATTCAAGGTGTGTAATGGCTCAGGCTATCTTGATGATCACTACAAAAGTGTTTTTCTCCTGCTGACAACAGTTCATCTTAATTAATTAGCCTCTTAGAGTTGGTTGGTTTCATGCTCTCTGTATGTGTATATATATCTCCTCACTATATGTTCCATTCTATGCATCCGATGAAGTGGGCTGTAGCCCACGAAAGCTTATGCTCAGATAAACGTGTTAGTCTCTAAGGTGCCACAAGGGCTCCTGTTCTTTTTGCGGATACAGACTAACCCGGCTGCTACTCTGAATTCTGGAGGTAGAATTTATTTCTAGTCTCTCACTATGGCATTAGTGTGTGCGGGTCACAGCGACTCCTGGATTGCTCTGTAGCTGAGTTTTGTTGGTTGTAGCTAGGTATGTTTTGTGCTCACATTTCAGTGCCCAGCTGAACAGGAGCCCAAGCAAATGAAGGGCTGGTGTGTTGTCTCACAATCTGGCCTGTGGAAGAGGCAGTGTGGAGCTCTTAAGAGCAGATCATGGGACAAACTGTGACTCAGAGTCACAGCTCGCTGCTTCCCCTGTGGATTACTTCCCACCTCATGCTGGCTCAGCTCTGATGCAATTTTGGAGGGGAAGAAGGTGGGGGGGGGGCGGTTTTCAAATGAAGTTTCTGCCCCTGCCTGCCTGCACAGGTATGAGAGAAGCTACTGGTCTTACAAAGGCCACTTCTGTCCACTTCACTGTGCTAGGGGATATAAGGGGCTGTCTTCCTCTCCTTTACTCCTGCTTGGCTGTGCAGGCCTCTCGTTAGGTGTTACAGTACGATCTAAGTAAGATCCCAGAGCAATTGTACTGGGCACGGTACAAACATGTAACAAAAAGGCAGAACCTGCCCCGGACAGCTTTAAAATGCAGGTATAAAATGAGAGACAACAGGTGGACACAACACACATGGGGAGAACCCAAGATGATAATGAGCTGGTTAAGGAGCAGATACCATCTGGCCCCAAGTCAACCGCAGACTAAAATGGAGGGTAAATAGTAGAAACTAATTTAGATCTTTCAGTTTCAATAGATAACATCTGGGTTTACAGCCTCACAGGCTCTTAAGTTAACAAGGTGCTTTTAAATACAAAGACTGATACTGAAGTAGAAACTGTAGGACACTTCTCTGACCCAATTTGTGTCAGCCGGGTAGCCAGGTTAGTCTGCATCAGCAAAAAGAAAAGAACAGGAGTACTTGTGGCACCTTAGAAACTAACAAATTTATCTGAGCATAAGCTTTCGTGAGCTACAGCCCACTTCATCAGATGCATGCAGTGGAAAATACAGTAGGAAGATCTATATGCACAGAGAACATGATACTAAGTATCAGTTAAGGTGCGCTATTAGCAGCAGGAGAAAAACAACTTTTGTAGTGATAATCAGGATGGCCCATTTCCAACAGTTGATAAGAAGGTGTGAGTAACAATAGGGGCTGAAATGAGCGTGGGGAAATGTTGCTGAAGGGCTGTTTTAAAATTTATTTTAGCCTGACACCTAGTGGTCAGTTCCTGCACAGCAGCTGAGTCACTTGATTTGAGTCGGGAAGCAGCTGCCAATTTTATTGCAAGTGCTTGGGTGAGTCATTCAGCCTTTAGAACAAGGTGTATGAGGCAGAGCCCTGCCTGATAAAATACACAGAGATCTAACTGCAACTGCCATTTAAACCAGAGATGCGGAGATGAGGGCGGTTCCTCTGACAAGGTGTTTGAGAAGAATCTTTACAAGATCATGGAAGTATTGAGTGCAGCCTATTAGCCCTTGAAGTTTTCCACATGTTTAATGGTTGAGGTAGTGTTTTTAAATGTGGAAAAAAAGGCAATATGAATGCCAGGCATCACTACTTCGGTAAGCAAGATGTTTGGACTTAGCCAATGCAAACCGCGGTATAGCAGAATGTGGTAAGACATCTCACTTGCTTGGGCTAGAGCCAGTTATCTAGAAGTCTTTATTTTTTCACGTTAAAGGCTTTACTCTTCCTGTTCAGAGTTTGCTTACGCACTAAGATTCAGAGTTATTAGATTTTAGAAACTAATCAAGTCTATTAATTGAGCATCCCCCTGACAATTAGTAAAAATGTAGCAAGTTCACACACACACACACATCCTGTCGAATGACGTGCTCTTGTAATAAGAGCCTAGACGTTCTCACCTAACTCTTCAGTCTCTTTGTATACATGTACTTACCCACTAGGGTTACCCCCTGGCTGGTATTTGACCAGCCTGGCTGGGTTTTGTAGTGGATTTGCTAGTTGCCGGAAAAATAATTTACTCTGCTGGGGTTTTTTTTTTTTACATGGGTCTAAAGATTTGCATTCTCACAATACACTGGGATATCTAATGTTAAACGTTTGTGTCCAGCTAAAGATGGTGCAGTGGTTCCCCACTTCCACAGTTTAAGTGAGAACAGATCAAACCTGTTGAAAATACAGCAGCTGACTGCCCACCAACACACAAGCACACTGCACACCTGTGAAAGAGGGTTTGAGTCGTGCAAGAGTGAGGAGACCTGCATTGTTATCAGTCTTCTCTCTGTGTTCTCTCTAGATAACAAGTGGCTGCTGAAGGTGGGGGGTTGCAGAGTTGCCTTGTGGTTGGGAGTGCGGTGGACTTGCAGTGCGAGGGGGCGGAGGTTTGCATTTCAAAGGTGGTAACCCTATTACCCACCCAGGGAGCGCATTAAGAGTGCTCCTGATCAGGAGAGTGATGGCAAAGGTCAAACTGAAAACAAGAATCCCTAACTCTAGTGCAGTGGTTCCCAAACTGGGGTTCGTGAAATGTATCAGGGGGTTCTCAGACAAAAAAATTCTGTAATGGCAGGCAGAGCGGTCCTTAGAGACCCCACGCACGCCGTCTGGCAGCCTGAGCCCCGTGACCAGGACTTCCTGGCAGAACAAGTTTAAGCTTTGTTGTAGTCATGCGTTGTTTGCCTGGACTGCTCAAGACCTGAATGCTTGTGGGAGGAATGCTTTATTGAGTTGGCTTCTTAAATACCTTCGTGCTGTTTCACGTCTGGTACTCCTTGATGAAACATGTAGAAGGCTTAATCGAAGTGATATGAGCTACAAAAGTGAAATCTTGGAAGAGTGTTGCCATTTTCATAATGTAATAAAATTAATAATGTCATGATAAATAATAATGTAGTAATAAATAGTGTGTCATAGAAAACCCAACTTATTTCCAAGGTCACTGCTTCTATAATTTATGCTCAGGTAAGGGAGAAAATCCCTGAAAATATTCATTTTTAGGAGGGGGTTCACGAGATTTGATATTTTCGTGAAAGGGGTTCACGGGTTGTTAAAGTTTGGGAACCACTGGGCTAGTGGTATGAACATAGGCCTAGAAGTTCTAAAGACACTCTGTGCCTTGAATCCAAAGTTTTCAAAATGGCCTCTGATTCAGGGTGCCCATCGGGCCCAGTTTTCAAAGGGCTGAGCACCCACCGCTCCTAGTGAAGTCAACAGACGCTGTGGCTCCCTGGGAAGCACTCAAAACTAAAGCCCCCCAAATCAAAGGCCACCTTTAGACATTCTGGCCTTAACATATCTGTGCCTCATTGTCGCCTTTTGTGACAAAGAAAATTATATGCATGGCGCAGAAGTTGTAAGGACTTACTAGTTAGTGCGTGGAAAGCATTTTAAAGGTGCAAAGTGTCATATGTGCTTAAATTGAATCAGAGAACTAATTGCACATCTAGAGACAATTCCCCACTTCATCATTGGTCTGCTCTGATCCTGGCTTAACCAACAAATAGAACAGGACCTGCTTGAAGATGCTGGATAGCCACCTGGGCTTTCCCAATCTCCGCTTGTCTTAACTTGCTCCTGGGTTGACCCTGGGCTCAACTATTCCAATGAGATCTGCACAAATTAGACTGTTTTGTTTTCTTTAAGTAAGTGCTGCTTTTGATGTTGGTTTCAGAGTAGCAGCCGTGTTAGTCTGTAGCCGCAAAAAGAACAGGAGCACTTGTGGCACCTGAGAGACTAACTAAATTTGTTAGTCTCTAAGGTGCCACAAGTCGTCCTGTTCTTTTTGATGTTGGGTGACTGATCAAAAGTTCAGATTCTACCATAACTAAGCATAAGGGTAATTAACTGAGTTACATTCCCCATTGTAAGACGCTAATAAATCTAACATCACTTTTCTTGCTGTTTTTGTAGTTCTAAAAGATCCCAAAATTTAAAGTGGAAGGACAAAAACACCTGCAACTCAGCTAGATCCATGGCAGCTACTCCACCACCTCCGCTACCTACAGGTACGAAGCGCTTGAAAGCCTGGCAGGTTGCAGGCCTGGTAAGGAGTCAGTAAATCACAGCTTGGTTTACTAGCTGGCAGGGTAAAGCAACACCTCTTGCATGACACGAAATGAAGAGGCAGATTTATATGTGGCCTCATCTTACAATACATCATCTTAGCAGGAGGGGCAGAAGTTTATAATAAGCCAAACTGTAGAAGCATTTGTGAATGCAAGATTATTTCTGCTGAAAACTGCAGGAAAAACACATGCTGTGCATGCAGCTTCTATTTTCCCTATCCAAAAGACCCCTTTATAATTGTCCTACATGAAGACAAACCCACATCCCTAAACAAAGAATCTCACTCCCTGTTGAAGCAAAATGTAGCCAGAAGAAATTGTCTCAAGTTGAGAACTTGTAAGACAATTTGGAACAGAGCTACTGCCAGACCATTCCTGCTGGTAGCACTGCTGCTATTTATAACACACTGTGCAAGGAGACAGCCCGATTACATAATGCCACAGAATGATGAGAAAGATGCTGTTAAATCAGTTCTGCCTTTTAAACCATGTCTTGGAGTCTTGAACTGAGCAAAACTCACAGATTCCAACAGGCATGTTGCACCATTAAAGTCCACAGATTTGGCAAAAAGTGTTGATTACCTCTGGGCTGCTAATCAAGGTCACTGCTCTAATCATTCAATTAATTAACATGTGGTTTAAAAGTTTCCAGACTTCACTCTCATTCGAGCGTTCATCTGTGGTAAATGACAGAATTGGTCAGAAAACTGATTTTCCATGCTGCAAGAAAATGAAATTTCAGGACAAAAAAATTGACTCAAATTGGGACAAAAATCCAAAATTTAAAAAAAAAAAAAACAACCACCCACATTTCAGGTCTATCAAAACATTTAGTTTGGATTGCAACCATTTTTTAAAAATATATAATGAAGTAAGCTTCAAACCAGAGTCATTTTGCCATGGAAAAACCAAAACTTTTTGATCTAAAAGCGTCAAACTGGGCTGTTTTTACATTTATCAAAACTCTTCCTATTTTTTTTCTAAACAAAATGTTGTCAATACAATTTCACTAAAAAATTTTTTTTGCCAAAAGGGCATTTTCATAAGAACGGCCATATTGGGTCAGACCAAAGGTCCATCTAACCCAGTATCCCGTCTTCCAACAGTGGTCAATGCCAGGTGCCCCAGAGGGAATGAACAGAACAGGTAATCATTAAGTGATCCATCCCCTGTCACCCATTCCCAGCTTCTGGCAAACAAACAGAGGCTAAGGACACCATTCCTGCCCATCTTGGCTAGTAGCCATTGATAGACCTATCCTCCATGAACTTATCTAGTTCTTTTTTGAACCCTGTTATAGTCTTGGCCTTCACAACATCCTCTGGCAAGGAGTTCCACAGACTGACTGTGCGTTGTGTGAAGAAATGCTTCCTTTTTGTTTTAAACCTGTTTTCAAACCAAAAACTATTTCAATGAAAAATTTTCAACCAACACTACTAAACAAGTCTTAGGATAAGACCTATTCTTGTGTAACTAGATGCCTCCAAAGGCTTTACTGTAAGTGCCTTGAAGATGCTTCAATAACAGTGTCACTTATATTCTTCCCTCCCTCCTCTCTCTTCTCAATTTCACCCCCTGGCGTTGTGAAGAAGAGCTGACCACCCCTTTTCTGAAGAGGATAAATACGCCGTCTCTCCAAGAAGAAGCCAGTGTGGGTGTCATCGCAGGTAGGACATTACTATCATTGCACATTGATCCCAACCAGCACACAGGCCATCACTCTGCTCTGTACCACGATACATAGGTATATAGACACTTTCTGGGTAAAACTCAGAGCCTAAGCAAAGTAGCTCACCTTACAGGACTTACTCATCTTTCTTCCACGCAGAGGCATTAATGATTCTTTTCACTGCCGCAAGGGGCCGTACTGCAAGACGGATGACCTTGGCAATTCCAAGCGAAGGCACAAAATTTCAGCACTCGGTAGATATGCACGCCAGGAATGCACCACACCACACCGAGGGGTTAACTGTGATAACAGCGCTTTTATCCAGCTGACAGCTGCAGAACTTAGATATCTCCCCTTGACCACTCTCCCACTGCTCCCTGGCCCTGCTGTATGATGAGATGCAGATAGGCACCTAGTGGGATTTTCAATCTGCATCTTTAGGATCCAAAATGCCTTTAAAAATCTGGCCAAAGTGACATGGCCAAGGTCACACATGAAGTCTGGGACAGAGCAGGGAATGGAATCTAGACTTAGGATACGTTTACACTACCCGCCGGATTGGTGGGTAGCAATCAATCTATCGGGGATCAATTTATCGCATGTAGTGTAGACGCGATAAATCGATCCCCAATCACTCTCACGTTGACTGCTGAACTCCAGCTCGGCAAGAGGTGGAAGCAAAGTTGACGGGGGAGTGGAGGCCGTAGATCCCGTGCTGCGAGGACACACAGTGATTCTAAGTCAATCTAAGATACGTTGATGTCAGCTACGCTATTCTCGTAGCTGAAGTTGCGTATCTTAGATCGATTCTCCCCCCCCCCCCTCCCACCCCACACACACACCCAGTGTAGACCAGGCCTTAAATCCCAGGCTAGCGGTGTACCACTCTGTACCTCTTTTGTCCCCTACAGAGAATTATTTTTTAATATACACTTTTGTACTATTTTCCCAGTTTGAAATAAATGTAGCCCTGCGAGCAGCCCATATTGTTCTGCTGCTCTTATGACCAATGCTAGTACTATTACAGATCAAGCAGATGTCTAAGTGAGCTGCTAGAGGCTGACGTGTGCAAGGCCATATCCTAACCTGGCTTTCTTCTTCTTCGGAAGGTGTCATCACAGTGGTTTTCATCACACTACTGACAGTCCTGGTAGTGATCATCATATACCTGTACAAGAATAAAGGTAGCTACCATACCTATGAGCAACCAGAAGCAGATGTGTCAGTACAGATGGAGAACCTCCCTTCCAAAGGAGAAAAGGAGGAATATTTTATATAATCCATTCAGTGGGGCTAACAGCTTCTACGCCGTACTCAGGTTTGATGCTAAATTGCCCATGTTTCCTGGACTCTGGGACCTAGAGACTTTTTTTCCCTAATTTATTACACTTTTCCTACTTGGATTAATTTAACATGTGCACAATGCTAACCTCAATCATTGTTCCACTGCGTAGAACGATTATTAAACTGAAGGCAAGGATCTCCCACCTAGTATTCGCTTGGAAGAACTACAATGTAAAAGTGCCAGCTGTGATGATAGTGCACTTCCTTGTACGGTTTGTAATATGGACTAATAAACATCTAGGTCAGGGATCGGCAACCTTTCAGAAGTGGTGTGCCGTGTCTTCATTTATTCACTCTAATTTAAGGTTTCATGTGCCAGTAATACATTTTAATGTTCTTAGAAGGTCTCTTTCTATAAGTCTATAATATAGAACTAAACTATTGTATGTAAAATAAATAAGGTTTTTAAAATGTTTAAGATGTTTCATTTAAAATTAAACTAAAGTGCAGAGCCCCCTGCACCAGTGGCCAGGACCCCGGCAGTGTGAGTGCCACTGAAAATCAGCTCACGTGCCACCTTTGGCATGCATGCCATAGGTTGCCTACCCCTGATCTAGAGTTTCCCCCTCCTCGAGCAAAGAATGTTCAGGTTGCCTAAAGGAAGGGGGGGACTAGATTAAGGGCCAAAGTTAATAAAGTTATTATTTGTGTTGTATTTCCTGGAGGCCTCCATCATGCTAGGCTCTGTACAATTACTTAGTAAGTCCCTGCCCCAAAGAATTTAGTCTAAAAGGCCACCAAGTGGGAGAGGAACTGGAAGCACAGATGGGGAAAGTGACTTGCCCAAGGTCACACCGCAAGTCAGTGGCATAGCTGCAAAAGAACCCAGGGCTCCTGATCCCAACCCAGTGTCTTAACCCCTGGAGCACACTGTCTCTCAAAATGAGGACAGTCATTAGCTGACAGAGGCCAATTAAAGAAACATGCCTTATGAGCAGATTATTCAGTGTTTTCCACTACAGGGTTTCTTTCACTTTAGACAAAGGAAATGCAGTGGATCTAATTTACCTCGATTTCAGTAGGGCCTTTGATACGGTTCCACATGGGGAATTATTAGCTAAACTGGAAAAGATGGGGATCAATATGAAAATTGAAAGGTGGATAAGGAACTGGTTAAAAGGGGAGACTACAACGGCTCATACTGAAAGGTGAACTGGAAGGAGGTTACTAGTGGAGTTCCTCAGGGATCGGTTTTTGGACCAGTCTTATTTAATCTTTTTATTACTGACCTTGGCACAAAAAGTGGGAATGTGCTAATAAAGTTTGTGGATGACACGAAGCTGGGAGGTATTGCTAACACAGAGAAGGACCAGGATATCATACAGGAAGATCTGGATGATCTTGTAAACTGGAGTAATAGTAATAGGATGAAATTTAATAGTGAAAAGTGCAAGGTCATGCATTTAGGGATTAATAAGAATTTTGGTTTATAAATTGGGGACACATCAGTTGGAAGTAACAGAGGAGAAGGACCTTGAAGTATTGGTTGATCACCAGATGCCTATGAGCTGCCAATGTGATATGGCTAATGCGGTCTTGGGATGCATCAGGTGAGGTATTTCCAGTAAAGATAAGGAGGTGTTAGTACCATTATACAAGGCACTGGTGAGACCTCATCTGGAATATTGGGTGCAGTTCTGGTCTCCCATGTTTAAGAAGGATGGATTCAAACTGGAACAGGTACAGAGAAGGGTTACTAGGATGATCCGAGGAATGGAAAACCTGTCTTATGAAAGGAGACTCAAACAGCTTGGCTTGTTTAGCCTAACCAAAAGAAGGCTGAGGGGAGATATGATTGCTCTTTATAAATATATCAGAGGGATAAATATCAGGGAGGGAAAGGAATTATTTAAGCTTAGTACCAATGTGGACACAAGAACAAATGGATATAAAGTGGACGCTAGGAAGTTTAGACTTGAAATTAGACGAAGGTTTCTAACCATTAGAGGAGTGAAGTTCTGGAACAGCCTTCCAAGGAGAGTAGTGGGGGCAAAAGACATATCTGGCTTCAAGAATAAGCTTGATAAGTTTATGGAGGGGATGGTATGATGGGATAGCCTAATTTTGGCAACTAATTCATCTTGGATTATTAGCAGGTAAATATGCCCAATGGTCTGTGATGGGATGGGATCTGAGTTAATACAGAGAATTCTTTCCTGAGTGCTGGCTGGTGAGTCTTGCCTACATACTCAGGGTTTAGCTGATTGCCATTTTCCTCCAGGGCAGATTGGCAGAGGCCCTGGAGGTTTTTGCCTTCCTCTGCAGCATGGGGCACGGGTCACTTGCTGGAGGATTCTCTGCACCTTGAGGTCTTTAAACCACGATTTGAGGACTTCAATACCTCAGACATAGGTTAGGGGTTTGTTACAGGAGTGGGTGGGTGAGATTCTGTGGCTTGCATTTTGCAGGAGATCAGACTAGATTATCATAATGGTCCCTTCTGACCTTAAAGTCTATGAGGTGTTGCATGTGGTACTGGCCAGTGTCTGAGACCAGACAGATCTACGGTCTAATTAAGCACAACAATTCCTATTACATTCTTACAAGCGGTGGGGCTAGTAGCTTATTTCATGTAAACAAGTCACTCAGCACAATAAAGTCAGGCCTCGATGTGGTATAGGCTGTTGTATCACTGTTCTGCACAGTGCCTTAGTTTAGTGTCACTAGTGACACCAAAAGGAAAACACCCCTCTTTAGGGCAAGCTAGGTCATCTCAGGCTGAATGAAGTGCTAAAATTCAAAGCTCTTTACCTTTATCAGCAATAATTCCTTTTTAGGGACAAAAAAAGGTGCCTGAAACTACTCTGCCCTTATGTTTGCTTTAGCCCTACAGCGTTGTTTGACTGAACCACCCTAGATGACTCAACCTGCCCTGTATTGTTGAACTTCTGAAGCAGCATAACTGTTTCCAAGAGATTAAAAATCTTTATTGTACCACAAGTCCACTTACAGAATGGCATGATGGGTGATATCCTCACAAAGCAACAGAACCATCTACTCAAATTTCACTTCACTCTTTCCTTTCCTCCTTTGCTGTGTTAGGTCAGACTAGTGTGAAATGCTCTCGGGAGATCTACAGGGTTGTCCTCACCTCTTAAGAAATGTTTCCCTTTCACAAAACCTATTTAAGATGAAGTTTGCAAGAAGGCAGGAAAGAAGATGCAAGCCTTTACTAAAAGAAACAACCACCACCACCAAGCTGAGCAACAGTCAGGAGTTCTTTGTGAGGTCTAATGCAACTTTGTCACTTTATTCAAATTTTCAAAATAGTCTTTATTCTACTTTTTTTAGTATAAAAAAAATCCACAAGTTAAGTGCACCACAGTGTATACAGAGAGAGACATAATGCTGAACTTCCAGAACAGTCAGTTGTACGGTTTAACACAACATACAATACAGAGATTTAGATTCAACTGAAACCTCAAGATAAAATATATTCACCAAATCTGATTTTTTTCTTCATAAAACAAAAACCAAAAGATTGAGGATCCCTGAAATATTCTTCTTAACCCTAATAAGACTTCATTATACTCAAGTCATTTTTAAAAGGATGCATTCATAAAACAAGCCATTCACCAAGCTAACTTGGGTGTTGATTGACAGTTGCTACACACTCGAGCATGGATGGAAACCCGTCTCTCTGTTCTGAGTAATAGCCTTAAGTTTTGCTGTCAAGACACCAAGTTGCTTTTAAAAATGTGGTTTTGTTATTAAGCTGTAGTTTTAAAAGTCTAGTTTGCATTTAATGAAACGTTCGAACAGGAGTTGCACTGTGTTTCAGGCACCAAAGCATGGCTTTGATTAGACTCAACGTGCAAAGAAGTCCCAACGCTACTGGGAATGTATCAAAAGAACATCCCATGTCACATCCTAGCTGCATACCTTCCTGGAGAAAAATGAAGAGCGAATGTGAGCACAGAGAGTGCTTCAAGGGATCCATTCTATTGTGAAGTCGCAAGGGAAAGCCCTATGTGGCCACCAGAGAAATGAATGTGACTGGCTTTCTATCCAGCACCATTGATTCTATGGAAGGAGAAAGAGGATGCATGTATCTCACTCCTATTGATAAGCAATAGATTTGAGATGGAGCTGCAAGAATTATAGTTTGATACTCTGAAGTCAGATTTCCTTCCTACCCTTCTCCTCCCGCCCCCCTAATTTATAGACAGTTGATTAATAAAAGCCAAGAGACAGTGCTGCAGTATTACTCCAGTGGAATTAAAGGAAGATCTGTGGGGCTGCTTAGCTCACATTCATTTCATGAATTAACCCCTCTTTAATAGAGGCACTGCTACCATTACATGGTTTCTTATTACATTTTAAAAGTGCCTGAAGGGTTGGGCACCAGGAAGACACCCCACCGTTATGTGTCTAAACTGCAACTTCAGGTTAATATGACTAAAGCAGTTACATTGTGAGAAGTGCTGACAGTATGTGATGTCTTTCCTTAAACAAACATCGCCTCTTTGTTCACCAGATAGTGTAGCCACCATCCGAGCCCCCCATGAAGTAGCTTCCCTTCCGTTGCGTCACTAACACATTGGCACCCTGCATGGCTGCCAGCTGGGCTGCATTGGGAGGGCAGCCAGGAGGTGGTGGCTGAAAAACAAAGAGAGGATTAGTTAAGAGGATCAGAGGGCAATGCCACCTTGGCACCTCAGTCGGGTAGACAAGATGCACTGGATTACAGTGAACTGGGCACTCCCTTTTGCAACTCAGAATAATTACCATCAATGCACCCATAGCTAGCTACTGAACTATGATTGCACGTAATAGTACACAAACACCCTGATCACCTGGTTTGAACTAGTAGAGGAATCACCCCTGCTCCATTCGTAGGACAGAATTGGTGAGACAACGGAATAGGCAAGAATTAAGACTATGAATGCGGCCTTGGCTTTTTTTAATCCACCTCAAAGCCAAGCAGAGATGTGATAGCAGAAAAAGACTGCAACAGAACACCTTAAGCTCTACAAGCACAGGGCGCTCACCCCAGTTCTCTCCTAGCAGCCAATTGCTCTTAAATACAGACACAAGCATCTTCTGATAAATGTTTAGAGATTGAGAAATAGCCTCTCTTCTCTAGCTGTCAGCCTCCCATGTGACTCTGAAAATGAGACATGCAGGATTTCCACAATACATTTATACTTACAGGAACACTACCAGTGGCACCAGCCCCAAACCTCGCTCCGGCATCAAAGCCACCTTCAACAAGGACAGTTGACCCAGGAGGGTAGACAGGACCCACGGGATAATATGCCATTGGAACGGAAGAGCCCATTGGGCCAACAGCCACAGACTGTGCCATGGGTAGGTACAGAGAAGTACCAGGATATGCAGCAGACATAGTAGGTACGGTGGCAGCCCCTGGATGCACAAAGCTTGGACGATAGAGCTAGAAGAAGCAGCACAAAGAAGTTATAAGATTTTCCTCACCCCAGAACCATTTACGCAGATTCTCTCTCAAAGCTCTGATAGTATGTCATAGGGCTGCCACCCTCCCTCAAGTACAGAGGTAGTCCCACTCCCTTCCCTGAAAGCACAACTCCATCTGGAGGGAGAGAGGAGTTTGTTCAGATTATGCCAATTTGAGGCATGGTGCTTCCCAACTATCTGCCAGAATCAATCCAGAAGAACCATTTTATTGGCTTTTGCCTACACAGGTTAGCTCTGGTGGAAACTCCAAGGGAAGCTTTGACTAAAGTTTCTGGCATTTTAAATGTATTTGGGGAAGGAAATATTATTTGTGGATTTCAGCCAGATCATAGAACAAGTATTTTTTCCCATTTCAGAACAGAAATGTTTGTATCCACACATGAAGCCTCTGGCAGAGGGCAACGTCAATTCATTTTTACTGAATGTTATGCTTGAGCATTTAGCCAAAGCTATTAACTAATGCTTTACTGACTTCTGAAGGCGGGAGAGAGAGAAGGATTTTGAAACCTGGAACAGCTCCCAAAGTGCACAAAGCATGTTTTTCTAATTAGTAGTCAGAATGGCATGCCCTAACTCAGCAGATTTCTCACTAGATAGAGCTGCCAGACTGATTGCAGCCTAGTCTTGGGAGGTACAAATGGTCATTCCAGGCTAACAAATACAGGTATTAAGTATTCATTTGTAACCAGTTCAAGTTTACTTTTCAGGTGTGGAGCAAGAATACAAAAGGGACATATTGCGTACCTCAGAGTAAGCAGGAGGTGCATCGGTATAAGGTGGTGCTTGAGGAAGAGGCATTGTCTGTGGGTACACAGAAGGATTACCAGGAGGTTGCACTGGGTAGGATGGCTGTGTCGGATATTGACCTAAGAAGCAAGAAGAGAATTTGGTCAGTGTTAACTGAACTGCCCTTACAGAAATGGGACAGGGAGTTGAGTTTATGGAAAGCCATTTCTGTAGGGATCCGAGAGAGAGAGGACCACAAGGGATTGAAATTGCAGATGTTTTACACACACAACCAGAGGCAGAGGGCGCAAGAGGGAAGGAAATGCCCTGCAACTATGTCAGGTACTGAGTAAAGTCCACTTAGTCATGTTCAGGCAATACTTGCACTCTGGTCAGAATTTAAAGGAAAAAATAATTTCTGTACTGTTAGTCTTTTAAAGGAACTAGGCTACTGTGAAGTTAAATTATCTTCCTGTGCAGATCTGCTTATTCAGAGTTGGGCATTTCATTGCTTAGACTTGCAAGTCACAAAATTTTGAGACTGCCACAGAACTATGACACTTACAGGATCTAGAATTCTTGATGTCCCAGTATCATTTGAAGCTACCTATTGGTTGTCATAAGTGCAATTTCCAGAGAGCATCTGTTAATGATCTTAATGTTTATAATTAAACACTGTCACTCCATTTGCCTCAAGTCGCAGAAGGCAGAGTTCAGAGAGAAGATACTTGGTTTCTACAAAAGAGAGGGGGCATAACAACTGAAGTGAGAAACAGGTACAGTCCCCAAAGTAAGAGAGGACCTGCTCCCAATCTCAGGCTCTCTCATGTTCATTGCTCTTCCTTACCCTATTAATTCGTGCAAAAGCTGACATTCCATTCAAGCGACATGCATCTTAATGTCTCAAAAGTAAGTAGGTGTATAGTAGCATTGCTCTTAAAGCGAAGGCCAATAGGAAGTCCTGCTTAATCTCTTACCACAGTTGGCTCTACAGTTTGTTTTTTCTCATCAGGTCAATATCATGTGTTTAAAATAAATAATTCCTATGTGTTTGTTCAGCTGCATGTAAGATAGCTAGCAATGGCAAGGAGGTGTGGCTTTAATGTGTCACCATCAAGGAGGTGTGGCTTTAGTGTGTCACCATCAGGTCAAAGCAGGACTCTTGTAATGATTGTTAAAAGCTCTATCAAACCTAATGCCAATATAAATGTCTCTAGGAGAGTTACAGATTCAAGACAGAGTTAAAGAAAAAAAGGGGGGAGCATGGGGAGAAATATAGTGGCCTTGGAGGGTTTGTAACTTGAGTTACAGTCAAGCTTTTATAAGATCCTCATCCTCACAGTACCCCAGCCCCAGGAGAGCATCCAAAACCCGAGGGAGCCACTGCCCCAAGGAAAATTCAGAGAAAAGAAGTAGCTTTGTTAATGGCAAGTAGCCAAGATTCCTGAAGCGATTTAAAAGATTGTAATACCTTGGGGAAGGCCAGCAGCTCACTTTTACTCAAGGCAAATTATGAACCCAATCGACCGGAGTGGTACAAATGTGCATTAACCCCTCCAGTGGCACCCATCAATGTCATAGACCCCACCACTTCCCCCAAGGGCCTCCCCATGACTCAGGTCCACCTCCAGGGTGCTGCTGTGGCACAGCGCCATCCTGCAGACATTGCAGCTCTTTTACAGGAAGCAGTCGAGAGAGACCTCGTGACACAGTTTAGGGATTCTGAGTTAGCAAATCAAGGTTCACGCATCGTACTGTTGAGCTAACGGTTAAATACAGGCCTTCCACCAACGCCTGAGGCTCCCTGCTTCTTCAAGACCACAAGGAGCCACCACAGCTACCCTCACCCTTTTGTCCCCACCACCACCTCCAGTCCTCACTACTGCCCTGCCTTGATCCATGACTACCGGCTCCTACAGCTGCCACCACTGCCTCTTAGCTATGACAGGCATCCCCTGCCAAACCCACCCCCACTGCAGAAAATAACTACAGCCCCCATGGGGCTGACACCCCTCCCCCTCCTCCCCCCCACGGCGCTGGCACCCCTCTGCACCCCTCCCCCTCCTCCCCCCCACGGCGCTGGCACCCCTCCCCCTCCTCCCCCCCACGGCGCTGGCACCCCCCCGCACCCCTCCCCCTCCTCCCCCCACGGCGCTGGCACCCTCCCCTGTACCCATTTCCCGCCTCCCCCCCCCATGGGGCGCACCCCTCCCCCTCCCCCCCACGGCGCTGGCACACCCCCCCGCACCCCTCCCCCTCCTCCCCTCCCCATGGCGCTGGCACCCTCCCCTGCACCCCGCCCCCCACGGCGCTGGCACCCTCCCCTCCCCCTCCTCCTCCCCCCCCACGGCGCTGGCACCCCTCTGCACCCCTCCCTCTCCGCCCCCCCCCACGGCGCTGGCACCCCCCCGCACCCCTCCCTCTCCTCCCCCCCACGGCGCTGGCACCCCCCCGCACCCCTCCCTCTCCTCCCCCCCACGGCGCTGGCACCCCCCCGCACCCCTCCCTCTCCTCCCCGCCACGGCGCTGGCACCCCCCCGCACCCCGACCCCCCTCGGCGCTGGCACCCCCCCGCACCCCGCCCCCTCCCCACGGCGCTGGCACCCCCCTGCACCCCTCCCCCTCCCCACGGCGCTGGCACCCCCCTGCACCCCTTTCCCGCCTCCCCCCCCATGGGGCGCACCCCTCCCCCTCCTCGACGCTCTCATCCTCCCCCACTTCCAGGCCACCCCACGCCACCCACGCACCTTCCACCCACGCCGCCCCCCGTCCTCCCGCCTGGGAAGCACCCCGGCCTTGGAGCCCGCCCGCCACACAGCGGCCGCGCGGCAGCCAAAGGGTTAACGACTAGGCCCAGGCGCGCGGCGTCATGGAAACCGAGCACCCGCCCCCCGCCCCGCCGCGCTCCCACTGGCCCGGACTCCCCGCCCATCACGGGCTCGGCCTCACGGTAACCGACGGCGACGCCAGCTTTAAAGGGGCCGCGCCCGGCGAGTGGCGGAGAGGGGCCCCCGGCTCCCCCCGCCCCCGGCCTTGCCTTTGCTGTTCATGGCGGCGGGGGGGTTCGGTTCGCTCCGGTCCGGTTCGGCTCTGGCTCGGGGACGCGCTACGGCCGGTTCCGGATGTGTCCGCTCCGCTCACTTCCTTGTTATTGTCACTGCGGCGCTGGGAAGGGGGCGGGGGGGAAGAAGGTGGGGAGAGGACGTCTTACGTTTGCCGCCCGGCGTCATGACGTAACGGCGTCGCGGCAGGGGCTGCGGGAGGGGAAGAGAGAGGGGTCAATGGGGGGGCGTGGCCTATGCGCCCTCCAGTTCCAAACGATGAGCCCCTGCTGGGGGCAGCAGGAGGCAGCCCCGCCCCGGACTCCTGGGAGAGTGAAATGGGGGGGCTGCTTATTCCCCCAAGGAGGGGAGCCGGGGGTGGGGCTGCTTATCCCAGCCTAGGAGGGGAGCCGGGGGGGGGCTGCTTATCCCAGCCAAGGAGGGGAGCCGGGGGGCGGGGGCTGCTTATCCCAGCCAGGGAGGGGGAGCCAGGGGGGGCTGCTTATCCCAGCCAGAGAGGGGAGGGGGGCTGCTTATCCCAGCCAAGGAGGGGAGGGGGAGCCGCGGGGGCTGCTTATCCCAGCCAAGGAGGGGAGGGAGAGCCGGGGGAGGCTGCTTATCCCACACATTAATGGGGCTTTGGGGGGACTGCATATCCCAGCCAAGTAACAGAGGGGAGCTGCTTATCCCAGCCAAGGGTAGGAGTGGGGCAGCCACCTCTTATCCCAGCCAAGGAGGAGAGCGGGAGCTCTTCCTTCTCCCCCTATAAGTACCAACATGTGAGAAGATTTTTGATAGTAGAGGGCTTTTTAATCAAGCAGACAAAGGCATAACAAGCTCCAAAGGCTAGAAACTGAAACTAGATATTTTCAGGCTAGAATTAAGGTGTACATATTAAATAGGGTAATTAACCACTGGAATAGCTTTCCAAGGGAATGAGGCTGATTCTCCATCACTTGAAGTCTTTAAATCAAGACAGGATGATTCTAAAAAAATAGGCTCTAGCTCAGCCACAATATAGGCTTGATGCAAGAATCACTGGCTGAAATTCCCTGGCCTGAATTATACAGGAGATGGGATTAGATGATCGTAAAGATTCTTTCTGGGTTTACCATCTATGCATTTGTGCTTTGCTTTCCCTATAGGAAAAATAGGGATTGTATCACCATAAAATGAGGTTATGAAGCATAATCCTTCAATGTTTGTGCAGAGTTTTGAAGATGGAAAGTGCTAAATATTGTTACTAATGAATTCTACCCCAATTGGCTAATGCAACTCTTTCATTTACACCCAATCTTGGGGTACACCTCTTTGGAGCATAGAAAGCCTGAACCCTCGGTATAGCACAGAGCTATACTGTAAACAGGCAGTTGAGCAAATCTGGGAAAAAATATCCATGTAACCTTCCTTGTTTTTTGGGGTTTTTTTTGGGGGGGGGGGGTTTTTTGCCTTCTGAATCGGACACAGAAAAAGCAACCGCTTCTAAGTTCATGCATAAAAGATCAATGGAAACAGCTGATAACTTCCAAATATTTTTAAATTTAATTAATCCCTGCGGCTGGTAACATTTGATCAGGCAGTGAGTTCTGTTCATTAGCAACGGCTAATGCTTTATTAGTTATTTTGGCCTGAGCTTTAGGATATGTTAATTATTTTAAAACATATCCTCTTCGTTGTTATAACAGGAAGTTGGTGTCTGCATTGTTCCCCAGACTCCCATCACACACCCTCATGGGACTCACTCAGGAATTGTGACCCCCTGCCCCTCCCCACACACACACATAAATGTCCCCAAACCCTCTTTATAAGGTGATTGCAGAACCCAGAGGTGGAACCAGGGCTGGCGCTTCCATTAGGTGACCCTAGGCGGTCGCCTAGGGTGCCAGGATTCGGGGGGCGGCATTTTGTCCTCCTTTGACCTTCTGCCGACGTGCCGCGGAAAACAGCGGCAGGCAATTGAGCAGCTCAATGACTGCCGCTGTCGCCTGCGGCATTTCGGCGGAGGGTCCTTCGGCGGCGCGACGGGAGTGGAACCGGAAGCTCCCGCGCGCCCCGTGGGGAGCGCACAAAATGCCACCTCCCGAATTCTGCCTAGGGCACCAGAAACTCTGGCGCCGCTCCTGGGTGGAACACACTTGCATCAATGTGACTGTATGCAGGCAAATTTTTAACAGTGAAGGTAATGGGTTGGGTCTTGATGACACTGAGATGAACCTTGGGACACGAGACAGCTCAGCACCTTCGAAACCAGAACCTACAGAACTGAAACAAACCATGTGCTCTGAGGATCAGCTCCAGTGCACCTACCTGTTGTCATAACACTGGTTTGATAGTCACAAAGTCAAAGACGCTAGAACAAAATTTATAGTCAGAGGCCCATGGGTAGGTGAAATGAAGGGCTTGTAACTATTCTCCCTTAATATGACTATCAGATTCCACAAGTACAAATCTTCCTCCTTCATAAATAGAACAGATGCGTATTTTATATTTTGGGCATGAGTAAAAAAAATGCCACTTTCTGTCTTGCCTCTTATATGCAAACTTTCCTGATGCAGTCTGGTTTGGGGGTGAAACCCTCCCCGCCCCGCACACCTTTTATCAAGCTAATTCTTAGGCATCTCAATCAACAATTGCATTGCTTCTCACTGTTTAAGTGAACGCCTCATGAATAATGTACATGGCTACTAATGAATATGCACATCAGTTGTGATGCCTGTGAGGGCTTTATAAATAATTTATGAGCATAAAATGTTCTTCACCTTGTTACTGTACAGGAACTATAAAAAAATATTTACCCTTTAAAGCGGAGGAGAGATCTGTGTAGATAGCTTGAAACCTGCCTGTATAAAAGAGCCCCAGTTTTACAGTGCTAAAAATGAAAGCAGTGAGAGCAAAAGAAGGAATGAGCGTCTCCATCAGGAGACGTGGCAGATCGTTTTCCTGTCACATACTAGAAAATGGTTTCTGAAATGGTGACTTGAGTTCTGCTGTCTCCCTGCGAGGGCCCAAATCCTGCAAGGTTCTGATTAGATTAGAAGGTGATGAATCCCCCCAGTATGCATTCAGATTAGTGAGAGGTGAGAGAGCTCATAACCAGAAAGGATCAAGTCCTAATTTATTTGAAAGAGTGTATGTTATGAATCCTGTTTCTGCTCACCAGATTTCATTATGCTGAAAAAGGGAAAGCATGCATTCTTTTGGAGGGTTTTGTTTGTTTTGTTTTGAGTAGCCAAACTGATAGACTTTGAGCCTGATTTTCAGACTCCAACTGATGTCACTCGCACTATAAATCAGGCCCAAAGGGTTTTGAGCTGAATCGCCAAAAACTGAAGCACTTAAAATTAGAGGCTACTTTTGAACATTTAGCTGTGTGCCAAAGGACTGTGCTTCCTGCCCTGGGTAATTCCAAATGGCAATGGGACAGCTTTCCTAGCACAATGATGATACTATACAAATAAAATGCAAAATAGATGAGTGTACGTTCAGTTTGGTTTTGGCAAAAGGTAAGTCCAGACCAGAGCTCGAGTTACTTATTTACTTTACTGGATAATATTTAACACTGGCGAACAGTGACACTGAATTGGACTGTTTCTGTTGTTTCTACTTGAAAGAAAGAAAATCATGTCTGTGAAGTCCCTGCCCGTGCAAACAGCCAAGAGTGTAACTTTACTCATGTAAGTAGTTGAAGGTTAAAAGGAGTTGAGGCTACTCAGTACCATGCAGAATTAGGCCCCTAATTAGTGTAAAACTAATTATAATAATACAAATTAATTGTTCATTACCTTATTGCACCTCCTACTTGCAAATCACAAAGGGCAAAATTCTGGCTCCATTTAAATCAGTGGGAGTTTTGTCACTGATGGCAATAGAGTGAGAATTTCACCCCACATGAGTAAACCAATGAAGTCGGTAAGTGTCTGAAACTGCAGTGCAAAATCCTGATCCTATTTACAACTCTAGAGGAGAAAACTGAGAAGGGCTTGATTCAGCAAAGCATTAAGCACATGCTTAACTTGAAGCATCTGCTTAAATCCCTCCCTATCCAGCAAAGCACTGAAGCATGTGCTGATATAGCAAAAGTGCGTAAACCCATGGGATCTTCGTGTTTTGCTAAATCAAACAGAAATGCTGGCTTTCTGTTGCTTGGATTTTGTGCTGTGGGGGAAGGCAGGCTTCCCCCGAACCTTGGAGGGAAACTGGTTTATGGCATGATATTCAGCACTTGTGGAACTGAAGGCCTTTCTGTAGAGAGTGAGATGTGTCAGAGACCACGTAGTCAGGTGCAAACACTGATCTGGCCCAGTGCTGCGTGTGGTTAGGGAAGCTAAATCCTTAAGTCAGCGAGAAAGAAAAAAACAAGAGAGGTAGAATACTAATTTGGTCCACTGTCATCAGTTTCTGTGGACAGAGGAGGCACTGGAGGAAAGGGTATTTGATAACAATCAGACGGGCAGAATTTTATTCCCGCCAGCTATTCTTATCAAATGTATGAATCAGGGTGACCAGATGTCCCGATTTTATAGGGACAGTTCCGCTAATCGGGGCTTTTTCTTATATGGGCACCTATTACGCCCCACACTCTGTCCTGATTTTTCATATTTGCTGAAAGTCACCCTAGTATGAATACTGTATCATTTTTTCCCCCTCTAAACAAGCTGTTTTCCAAAGAAATAGTTCTGGAACTCGCAAAATCAATTCAGCTTCAAAATAAATTAAAAATGCAATGTGTACCCTTTCCCCATATGTATTATATTAATAGTATGCCAATGTATGTAAATGAGTCTGAAATTCAACTCGATGGAAGTATTTAAATATTCATAATCACAGTACAGCATATGCAAACCAGATTCTCGACAGAATTGTACTGCAGAGTCTCAAATAACAGCTGTACTGAAGCAAAGCCATTTTAACATAACTGATTTGGTTATTTAAAAAAAGTCACCATTGGTTGTGCATTTGTTAATATTTGTGCATTGGTATTAACATCTGGATCAAGCCTTAATTCAGGAAACCATGTAAGCGTGTGCTTAATTTTAAACACATCCTTAACTCCTTTTGAAGTCACTGTATAGTATTTAAGTGCTTTCTTGAATCAGGACCTCAGAGAGAACTGCCTACATAATATCATGTTTGCTGAGTTCCTCTACAAAATAGATTTGTTACTAATTAGTACTAAATATCATGTTATGCCAATAGAGATAGGATAGTCTAGTTTAGCTTATCTTATTTTCATTCCAGAAACATTTTTGTGTACAGAAATAGGATGCAGAATCAAGGGAAGCCCCCAAAAAATTACAAATAGTATTTACACATTTTAAAAAATTAATGCATCTCTTGTAAATTACGATCTATAAATTCACATATATCCTGAAATGTATTTTAGAGGCACATTTTGAATATCTTATGGTGAACTCAAAAACATACATTTTAAGGCAGTAATTTAAAATTAATCCAATAGCTTATCTGTAAAGAGAAACAGACGTTGTAATTCTTTCTAATTGATCCTAGATGTGAAAGAATAAGGTAAAAATAATCATTCTTTATCAGATCATTTGTTGTTTGTTTTTAAGAGGCACCAGCAATTGAGACATGCCTTTTTTCCCCCTTATTCCTGCTTAAAGATAAGAAAGAAGTTACAATTTATCCAATTATACATTTTAAAACATGCACAATGCAAGATAATAACATACTTTGTGTTCTTTTGTAATGAGTCAAAACTAGCTGTAATTGGTCCATAAGTTGGCTTGCTTTGAAAAACTGCAAATATTGCATCTGTGCTTTTAATGAGGTATATAGTTAAAAGAAATATTTGTGTTCCTTTTATTTATGGAGTGACAAAGTTCAAGTTGCAACCAAGTTTCCTTTACAAGCCTGATCCTCCCCCCCCCACCTAAAATCTACAAAAAAATCATATCTGCCTCAAAATTGGTAGGTTAGATCTGAAACGGAGGTAGAATTCTTGTACAAAATTTGAAGTGAACTGAACAAAGGTTTCCTGAATGATCACACTCAAAAAATACAGGTGCTCGATAGAATTCAGAAAGTCTTCTTTTATATATATATATATATTACCACTTCAATAAAAATAATCAGTTCATCACTTTCCTGCATATGATTATCATCTATTTACTTGATGATGTCCTTGTTGCTGAGCAAAACAAATAAAGACAGTCCCTGCCTCATGTAGAATACAGTCTCAAAGTCAAAATTCACACCTAAATTGAGTGACTGTGAAGTAACGTGAGGAATTAATTTGGCTCCATGTGGTTTAGAGGTAACTTGCTTCTATGCTTATATGGTCCCCATTACTGTAAACACGTCACAATCTTTAATGTATTACACAACACCTCTGTGAGGTCAGGCACTATTACTGAGGCTTACAGCAAGGAGACTGGCCCACCCAGTTACACATAAAGCCTGTAGCAGAGGTGGGTGGATGTTGAGCCAAGCTATAGCGATGCACTGAGTTAACAGCCCAATTCCTTATCCCAACAACTATTAATCCCTAGGGTCTAGATCCAAAGTCCTTGAAGTCAACGTGAATCATTCTACTGACTTCAAGAGCTTTGGCTCAAGCCCTAGGAGAAAGCAAGTAACCTGGACAGCTAAGGAATGCAGGGTTGTTTGGCAGGCACATGTCATAGAATCATAGAACTACAAACATTTTTTTCTTCTGCTGATAATAGCTCACCTTAATTAATTACCCTCGTTACAGTTGGTATGGCAACACCCATTTTTTCATGTTCTCTGTGTATATATATTTTCCTACTGTATCTTCCACTGCATGCATCTGATGAAGTGGGTTTTAGCCCACAAAAGCTTATGCTCAAATACATTTGTTAGAACTGGAAGGGACCTCAAGAGGTCATCTCGTCCAGTCCCATGCACTCGGCAGGACTAAGTATTATCTAGACCATCCCTGACAAGTGTTTGTCTAACATGCTCTTTAAAATCTCCAATGATGGAGATTCCGCAACCTCACTAGGCAATTCATTCCAGTGCTTAACCACTCAGACAGTTAGGAAGTTTTTCCTAATGTCCAACCTAAACCTCCCTTGCTGCAATTTAAGCCCCTTGCTTCTTGTCCTATCCTTAGAGGTTAATAAGAACAATTTTTCTCTCTCCTCCTCATAACAACCTTTTACGTACTTGAAAACTGTTATCATGTCCCCTCTCAGTCTTCTCTTCTCCAGATGAAACAAACAAACCCACTGATGGACAATATTTAATTTCCTTGGGACTGCATTGCTTGTGAGGAGTTGATACATTTTATTGTCTTCATCAGGCTTTTTAAGTACACGCACAGATCTCTCCCACAACACTCGCTGTGTCGGAAATCAAAGTGTGTATGAGCACAGGTCTGCCTCGGTGCATATAGGCCTGTAGGTAGGTTCAAGAGGCCAGCCAAGATGTCTTTATAAAATAATGGTACAACAGAGATACTCAGGCAAGGCTCGGGAGCCACAGTAGCTCTTTAATGTGTCTCTGTGGCTCTTTGCAGCACATGATATTAAAACGCCCTGTGCTTTAATTATTAACCAATCTAAGTTATTAACCAATCAGGATGTTTTTACTATGTTGTTAACCATTTGTAGGATACTTGGTCAGTCTCAGAGAGAGCAAGAGAGCGACTACTGTGGTTCTTTTGAGTAATGTTGATCATGAATTTGGCTCCTGAACTATAAGAGTCAGGACAGGCCTTGTGGAGGGACAGCCAGACCATAAGCCGCTTCTGGTCCCGCTAGAGACAGTATGGAATGCAAGCTTCTTTGCATATTGTGCTTGGAGCGTACTAGTAACGAGAGTAAAAGTACAACACAATAAAGTGTAACTCTTGCAACATTACTCTTGCAAAGTGCGGAAGGGAACTGCAATAATTGTGCTATTCCTCCTTGAGCCAAACCCCTGCTTTAAAGTGTATCTTCAAGGTTTCCAGTACAGTTAATGGAAGACCTGCCCCGTCCCCCTCGCCCCCCCGACAGCTAATTTTGCTGGCCCCTGGGAACAGTTTTCATGGTATAGTTTTGTTTTTATAACAAGTAGTTTTGTTTTTATAACAAGGGCGGTGAGCAGGGTTGCTACCTCTGAGGTGCAAAAAACCAGGACATCCGGGAAGATCCTGATCCCATAACACCGGACAGCTGGCAGCGTGTCCTGAGCACCCGTACAAATTTCCCAGGACAGGTACCTCAGAAAAGGAACGATCCTGGGAAAACCTGGATGGGAGGCAACCTTAGTGGTGCGCAGATTTCCAGGTCCAAGCTACGCCCCATGAGAGAGCCAGATAAGGTGAGGAAACAGTCAGAGTCCTTTGTCCTGCCCCCAGGTGGCTAATGTGAATGCTATTATTAATGTATTAATTTATTATTATTAAATGCTGCATTAGGGTTTTGATGAGCCATTTTAAGGGAGACTGGGAGGAACGAATCAGCAAGTCAGGACTACTTCTCTGAGCTCTGTCAGGGGTGACTTGCTGTATGACCTTGGGGGGGGGCAGTGGTTTCACACACCCCTCCCACCCATGCCTTAGAGTCCCCGTCCCCCCCCCCGGATCCATTAACCAGCTCATGTTTGCCAAGTGCTGGGAGGGGAAACGCAAAGTGTCTTATACAAAAGGGGCAGTTTTCAGGTTGGGGTGGGGGGGTTATACAGGGAGATTTTGGGGGAAGGAGGGTTGTATGGGGGGGTCCCTGCGCCCCCTTGAGGCCGCGGCCAGCTCTGCAGCCTGCGGGATGCGGCAAAGGCCTTTGCATAAATTATGTTCATGACGCAGCAGCAAAAAAAATCCAAGTAACCCAAAAATCCCCCCCACCCCGCCGAGCGGGGGCCCGGGGCTGGGGAGGCTGCAAGCGGGGGAGGCCCGGTGCAGAGCCCCGGGGGTCTGGGTGCAAGGACTGGGCTGGGCAGGCGGAGGGGGGGGGGCTGCCGCCTCCTTTCCCCCCCCACCCCCCTTTTGTGTGCAGCAGCCTCCGCTCCGCTGCTGTGAGATGAATTGTTAATTATTCCCAGCAAAAAAGCGGCTCGGAGCCCCGGCCCGAGCGGGGGGCGAGCGGGTGCCGGCGCGGTGAGTGCGGGGCCCGGGAGAGGGGGTGCGGTGGGGCCGCTGCGGGGCGGGCAGGGGGGGCGGGGGGGACCCGGTTCGGTGAATATGCAATGGTCTTAATTAGCATAATTTATATATTTATGATAAAGAGAAAAACAGGGGCCGGGGCCGCTGCGAGCGGGGGAGACGGGGCCGGGGGAGCCCGGGGATCGGGGGAGACGAGGATCGAGGGAGCTGGGGGGCGGGGAAGACAGAGGAGCCGGGGTTAAGGGGAGCCCAGGGGGTCGGGGGGACCCGGAGGAGCCAAGGGGGGGGTGGGGAAGCGCGGGAAGCCGGGGTTGGGATCGGGCCCCCCCCCGGGGTCGGAAGCTGAGGGGGTTCCGGGTTTGGGGGGAGCCCGGAGGAGTCGGGGTTGGGGGGAGCCCCATGGATCGGAACGACCCGGGGGTCGGGTGCTGAGGGGACCCGGAGATCGGAGGAGCCAGAGACTGAGGGTGTCGGGGGGCCGGGGTCGGGGGGAGCCCCGGGGGCTGGGGGGACCCGGGAATCGGGGGCTGGGGGAACCCGGGAATCGGGGACTGGGGGGACCCGGAGATCGGAGGAGCCAGAGACTGAGGGTGTCGGGGGCTTGGGGAGCCGGGGTCGGGGGGAGCCCCGGGGGCTGGGAGGACCTGAGAATCGTGGGCTGGGGGGACCCGGGGATCGGAGGAACCAGGGGCTGGGGGGACCCGGGAATCGGGGGCTGGGGGGACCCGGGGATCGGAGGAACCAGGGGCTGGGGGAGCCCGGGAATCGGGGGCTGGGGGGACCCGGGGATCGGAGGAACCAGGGGCTGGGGGGACCCGGGAATCGGGGGCTGGGGGAGCCCGGGAATCGGGGGCTGGGGGGACCCGGGGATCGGAGGAACCAGGGGCTGGGGGGACCCGGGGATCGGAGGAACCAGGGGCTGGGGGGACCCGGGAATCGGGGGCTGGGGGGACCCGGGGATCGGAGGAACCAGGGGCTGGGGGAGCCCGGGAATCGGGGCCTGGGGGGACCCGGGGATCGGGGGCTGGGGGAACCGCGGGATCGGAGGAACCAGGGGCTGGGGGAGAGCGGGGAAGGGACCGCGGTAGGAGCGGCCCGAATCGGGCTGCGGGAACCGGGCTGTGCCCGCCCCGGGGGGCGCTGTGCTGTAGGCGGCGAGCGGACGGCGGGGTCCGGACCGGGGAGGTTTTAGGCTACACTGGGGGCTGCGGAGGCACCGGTCTGGGGGAGCAGCTGCCGGGGCTGGGCCATGGGGCTGAGCTGCCGGAGTGGGAGGGAGACGCGTTGCAGGGACTGGGGTGCGGGGGCTTCTCCCTGCCGGGCTCTGGCTCATGGCTGGCTGGGTGGGGTGGGGCTGCCCCCTGCGCTGGGTGCTGGGGCCCCCCTGCGCTGGGTGCTGGGGCCCCCCTGCGCTGGGTGCTGGAGCCCCCGGGGTGGCTGGGGAGGGGCCGCCCCTGAGGTTGAGGAATATGTTACTGGGGCTAATTGCTGCAAACTGGGGGGTCTGTATTATCTCCGGCCAGGACCCCCTTAAGCATTCCCTGAGCTAGGTGCCCCTGCGGGGAGAGGGGCTCAGACTCAGAGAGAAGCGGGGAAGTGCCTCTATGCCTAACTCTGCCGCTGCCATGCTGGGGACCTTTGGCAAGTCACGTCACCTCCCTGCCTTCGTTTCCCCGTCTGTAAAATGGGCACAGATGATACTGACCTCCTTTGTCAAGCACTTTGAGGTCTGCTGATGAAAAGCGCTAGATGAACGGTGGGTATTATTGCTATTGCTAATTCGCACCAGAGCAATGGAGGATAATGGTGAATTTGACGGCACCCCAAACCCACAGGCTGCCGGGCACCCTGAACAACGGTGATCAGTACGACAGACACCCCAGTAGCTAAATACGTGTCCCTGGTTTTCCACTGGGGCCTTTAGGCATTACTCCGATACAAATAAATACGAATTACCAAAGGGAACGAAAACAAAAGATTGTGGAGTTTTCTTAAGGCCGCACTGGCTGGGCTTTGTATAGGGAAAGAGACGAGCTCCATGGTCTCGTCCCCTCAAGATGCCAACCTGGTACAGCCAGCGCTTCTAAGGGTAATGATTGTACTTGCTGGTGACAGGGTATTGGGACGCAGGCTGCCCTTCCCCCACAGACAGCACTTACATGTCAGAGATAGAAAGAAGGAGCAGGCGGACGCAGAGGCGGGTTGAGTAAACGGACTTCTTTATTCCGTTACTTGTTCCCCTCGACCCAGTTGTCGAGTAAGCCCCGAGTTAACCACGTCCCACTCGTTTAAGAGAATCTGTAAATACCCCCATTTACTACAGCGCCCCCCCAAACCCTTATTTAATAATATGAACGCCCATATAATGAATATTAATAGCTATATACTAAATATAATTATCCCCACCTCTGTTTACCATTTACACCTTTAAGCATATGCTACAGACATTTTTACCTTAAAGATACATTTATTTGCAGTAATTATAGCCACAAGTTCCCTTAGTGAGCAGTTCCTAGGGGAGGGAGGAAGCGGGAGGGTGACCAGACAGCAAATGTGAAAAATCGGGACACGAGTTGGGGGGTAATAGGAGCCTATATAAGAAAAAGACCCAAAAATCGGGACCGTCCCTATAAAATCGGGACATCTGGTCACCCTAGGAAGGGGCCATGACCCCGAGCTGGGAGAGGAAGGGAGAGGGGAGATAACATTTCTTCACACAAAGGGGATCCTTCAGACAACCACTTTCCTTATGCAGCTGCAATGCTTATCTATCCTTAACACGCAGAAGGGAAGGGAAAAGGATGGAAAGTGTATCAAGCGAAGAAACAGTGCCTGCCTGTGCCTCACTCCCTATTACCATGATAGCGGCTACCCAGGTCTTTACTTAACCCTGACACACCCCAGCATTATATAGTAAAGGCTTTAAATACTAATAGGCCTTGACCAGGAAACACCTGTTGAGACAGATGTCCTGACAGCTCCCTGCCAGTGGGGGGCGATCAGAGGCACGCAAATGCCTGGCAATATTGCATTTGACGCACTCAGCAGTGTGACCCCATCCCTCGCTCCAAGGAGCTGGCTTCATTCTGTGCCTCACATTTTGCAGGAAATGTGTTTGTGCATGAAATATTAAGAAGCAACCAGTCGATTTTTCTCACGCATCCCCATCACAAATACGCACCTGGTGGTGGTGGTTTTACCACCCTTACTGAGTAGGCGTCGGCTGGGGAGGGAATGTTAGGTGTCTGCAATATTACTCCGGTGCCACCCTGTTGGAAAGCTGCGAGATGTGCAATTTTTTTAGGTTAGGCTTGCTTAGTAGGTGACATGTTTTTATGTTTGCAGGACCTACTGGCATCAATATTACGAACTTCCTTCAGAACTGGTAGACTAAGTTTATGGTTAATGTACTGGACTGGGGTTCAGGAGATCTGAGTTCAGTGCCTGGCTCTGAAATAGGCTTCTCAGCTGACCTCGGGCGATTCACTTAATCTCTCAATACTCTTATCAGTAAAACAAAGATAGTAATACTTCCCTCCGTCTCAGGAGAGAGTAAGGTATGTGCAGTCTGAGATACTTGTAAACATATAAATATGGCTTCCAAGACGGCACTGACCGAATTCAGGAAGATGTCAAGCAAACATATTATTAGGATTTGTATTACAGTAGAACTTTTGTGCAAGGTGCCGGACAAACCCATAGGGAGAGAGTTTTTGCCCTGGAGAGCAGGTTGTCCCTGGCTTTCCCTGAAGTCCCTTGGATTCTGCCCATGCACAGTCGACTGCAGGATCAGGGCTAAAAAACAGCCAAAAAACTACTGGCAAATGCAAGTGACCTCTAGTTCCTCTGCACAGATGCCAGTAAGTATGTCAACGTAAAATGAGGCATTCTTGCAGGTGGCGGGTGCTCTTTAAAGTTTGCAGAAGCTGCATGTGCTTTGCAGACATGAATTCCCTCTTGTGATTCCTTCAGTCCTGGAACTCAGCTCCAAGCCGCGCGGTTCATTACAGGCGGCCCTGCGGCCCACAGCTATTTGTCTCAAAGTACATTTAACAGTAACCAATTTGTAATTCGTTCTGCGGACGAAACTGTCATATTAGGCCAGCTGAGCAGCCTGATCTGATGACAGCCCTCTTTCTAGCAGCCCAGTACAGATTTTCATAGCATTAAGGTAGCGTTGGAGCGGCCGTCCTTTCTGTGTCACAAATGAGTTTGCATTGATTCGGCCAGCGGAGTTAGCTGGCCGGGCCCAGCCCTGGCACAAGCTTTCCAGGAAAGAGGCTCACTCCTCTTGTAGGAGATAGTAACCGAGAGCCTTGGGGAGTTGCCATATGCGCCAAAGTTATCCCGGTGGCAGAAATCTCTGCCTTTGAAGATAGTATCGGGGGCAACCTTGTTAGTCTGTATTCACAAAAACAACAAGGAGTCCGGTGGCACCTTAAAGACTAACAGATTTATTTGGGCATAAGCTTTCATGGGTAAAAACCCACTTCTTCAGATGCATGGAATCCAGCTCTGATCAGAGGCTGTCTTATGTTTTTCATTCTCCCCCTCGCCCCCCCCCCCCCAAAAAAAAAATCTTTAGGAGTTTAAAAATGGCCATAAAACTTCACTCTGAAATGTGCCAAGCAGGGGACATTCCCTGGGGAGCAAATGCACATTTTCAGAAACGTTGGTTTGGCCATTTTTAAGTTCTCAAGCACGGAACTGAAGTTCCCCCCCCCCCTCATTATATAAAGTGGATTTTGGTTGTGGTTTTATTTTTGCCTTCACACAGGGGAATCCAGTTTTGTTTCAGCAAACAGTTGGGGGCTGCCCTGTAATGGTGACTTGTAGAACAGTTGCACCGTATAGCTGATGCTCAGTTACACGAAGACCACTTTGCACCGTTCTGGTGCAAATGGGGATTTCAGATGAGCATATGTTACATTTACGTGCACTTTCCCGGCCTCCTTGGAGAGCCACGGTGATGGGAAGGGGCATTACTGTAAATGAGATTCAAGCCATGCCGGTTGCTCTGGGAATAAGTCTTGTGCTACATTAAGGGATGAGTGTGGGTGCTGGAAGTTTGCCCTGCTGCCGTGCCTAGGTGCGTGTGTATGTTTCTAGCCTCACGAGTAAACATGATTTCGAGTAGTCGAGTTAGGCAACATGCTGCAAAGGACCAGCATCATGTCCACTTATCATATGCTGTTCCTGGCTCTGCCACTGGCCCCCTGTGTGACCGCGGGCAAGTCACGTCACCGCCCCCCTACCTCAGTTTTCCCATCTGTAAAATGGAGATAATGATATTGACCTGTGTCTGTGTGAAGTGGAGCTCTACTGATGAAAAGTGCTGCATATTATTACTGTTTTATTATATTAGAGTGAGGCTGGAAAGGATTAATTGGATAAGTACCCAAAATGTGATTCCAGTGGGAGCTAGGGTGTCTAAATACCTCTGAGAATCTCAGCCTAAGTGCAGACGCCACTTTTTAAAAATGGGACTTAATGACTTAGGAGTTTTGGAAATTGTTGTCCATAATCCCCGTGTATATGACAGACGGTAACTGACAGGGGCATCTGCCTTGGAGCAAGATTGGCTTGTTTATTTTTATGAATATCTCCTCCCAAGATAGAATTACACTAACCTGGGATTTAAGACTGAGGGGCTTTTCATTTTCTACCTGGACACTGCTTCAGAGTGTAAGAAGCAATGTGTGATTCAGCCAGACTAAAAGGGGGCCTGTCCCCTATGGGTCTGATGCTGTAATTGAATTTGTCTCTCTGGGGACCTGGTTCCAGGATCAGAGCCTAGATCAGAACCGTAGGAAGAATGGGCGGGTGGATTGAAAAGGAGCCCAGGGTTTGTGCGCTCCTGAGTTCTAGTGTTCATTCTGCCAGTGATTCACTGTGTGATGCTAGACAAGTTACTCCTTCTGCCTCAGTTTCCCCTTCAGTAAAATGTGGTTGGTAATATTTGCCTTCCTCCAAGAAGGTTGTGAGGCTAATTGTAAAGTGCTTTGAGATTCCTAGAGGAAAAGGTTTGGTCGAAATGCAAACAAAGGTTTGGGGTTTTTTTGGGGGGGGAAGGCTGCTGGAGGGGAGGAATTAATTACAAAACCAGGTTGAAATGTCCTTAATATTCTGAAAACAAATATGAACGGAAAAGAGGCAGATTAAACGTGAGGCATAACATCTGTGCTTGGACCCGTGTGATGATGAATGGCTTTTTATGATTAAATGGAGGTTTTAATTTAATTAAATTGCAGTTTAGACCTTTCCGTGGCTTCATTGGAAAAGAAAATGTTTGTGGTCTTTGTGAGTTCAAGTTTGTCCATTTAATTGATCTCTCAAGAGATACAAATGTAACCAGTCTGGAAGATACAACAATCTCTGCAGGCCACTTAAACAGTGAGAATAAGGGCTTGTCTGCAGGGAGAAATTGACCAGATAACTATTGTGAAATAAACTACAAAAACAGTCCTGGTCAGTTTCCTCATGTAGACAAGCATTTAGCCCAGGAGTCGGCAACCTCTGGCACGCGGCTTGCCAGGATAAGCTCCCTGGCGGACCGAGCCAGTTTGTTTACCTGCCACGTCGGCAGGTTTGGCGGATCGCAGCTCCCACTGGCCGCAGTTCGCTGTCCCAGGCCAATGAGGGTGGCGGGAAGCCGCGGCCAGCACATCCCTCACCCGCGCCACTTCCCGCTGCCCCCATTGGCCTGGGATGGCAAACCGTGGCCAGTGGGAGCTGCGATCCGCTGAACCTGCCAACGCGGCAGGTAAACAAACTGGCCCGGCCTGCCAGGGTGCTTACCCTGGCGAGACGTGCGCCAGAGGTTGCCGACCCCTGATTTAGTCACATACAAGTGAAATAACCTTTAACTCCATGCATTTTGTGCAGAATAGTTTTAAAAATTTGGAACACTACAAAAATGAGAGGCAGATTTTCATTTGGCATGAATCAGCATAACCCCACTGAAGCCCGTGAAACAATGTCACTTTGCACCAGCCCTAATATGAGCCTGAGTGACTGCAAAATTGCTTTATGGGCTCGATCCTGCAAGATACTGAGCACTTTGGTCCCAGTCTATCAGAGCTCTTCAGCACATGCATGTGAAATCACCCACCTTGCTCGACGTTAAAACCACGTGACGTTCTTAAGCGTTTTGCTATATGGGGACCAGAGTGCACGGTCGAACCCCTGACTCTGGATGGCAGAAATGAGAGGCCCAGCGGTCTCAAAGCTTCTAATGCCTCATGTCTGATTCTCCTCTAGTGCTATTAACCACTGGTGCAGACATCAGCACTATAATTTCAGCCTTTTGTAATGGGTAACCTCTTTCCCTAGCCCCCTTAATACCGAGCCTCAGTGCATTGCTGCTGTCCATTTTCCATTCAGTGCATGCTATAACCTGATGGGTTAGCACGGGTGTAACGGGACAGGAAGTGGTGGTCAGCAATGGAGTAACCAGAGCCTTGCCTTGCCCAAGTGAAGTGGTGTAGTGTCCCAGAAGGTTGGGGCTCGTTGCCTTACAGTAGAACCCAGGGACCATTTCAGATTGGTAGGGAAGACGGTTCAGATTCTCCGTGCCTCAGTTTCACCATCTGTAAAATGGGGGTGATGGCGCTGGCTTCCTTTGTAAAGTGCTTTGAAAGCTACGGACGACAAGAACTCTTATTATCATTAGTTATTATTCCCTTTGCTTGCAGGCTCATGGGTCCCTTCCCGGTGGGGTCCAAACTTGCTCCCATCGAATCAATGGGAACTTTGTCATTAACTCCAACAGAAACAGAATTTAGTTGGTAATATTGGTATTTCTGCGGCACTCCCCACTTTAGTACCTGAGCATATAACACACCTCAGTGCAGGAGCCCTCACCATACTTCGAAGAGGATGGGCATTCGTTTTTCAAAGGTATTTAAGGCACCTAAAGATGCAGATAGGTGCTTAGTGGGATTTACAAAAGGCTCATAGCACATAACTCCTCTAATTCCCATTGATTTCTCTGGGAGTTGGGGGCCCAATCTGCTTAGGCATTTTTGAAGACAACACTAGGTACCTATCTGTGTCCGTAGATCATAGAATCATAGAATACCAGGGTTGGAATGGACCTCAGGAGGTCATCTAGTCCACCCCCCTGCTCAAAGCAGGACCAATCCCCGACTAAATCATCCCAGCCAGGGCTTTGTCAAGCCAGGCCTTAAAAACCTCTAAGGATGGAGATTCCACCACCTCCCTAGGTAACCCATTCCAGTGCTTCACCACCCTCCTAGTGAAAAAGTTTTTCCTAATATCCAACCTAGACCACCCCTACTGCAACTTGAGACCATTGCTCCTTGTTCTGTCATCTGCCACCACTGAGAACAGTCTAGATCCATCCTCTTTGGAATCCCCCTTTCAGGTAGTTGAAAGCAGCTATCAAATCCCCCTTCACTCTTCTCTTCTGCAGATTAAACAATCCCAGTTCCCTCAGCCTCTCCTCATAAGTCATGTGCTCCAGCCCCCTACTCATTTTTGTTGCCCTCCGCTGGACTCTTTCCAATTTCCCACATCCTTCTTGTAGTGTGGGGCCCAAAACTGGACACAGTACTGCAGATGAGGCCTCACCAATGCCGAATTGAGGGCATAAATTGAAAATCTGGCTCTTTGGGCTTCTCACCTGTGGCATGTTTGTTCAAAGTGAGATTCCCCCTGGAATGGGATCCAGGCAGTCACATCTCGGACTCATCAGCACTAGTAATTAACACAACAGTTATCTTCACAGTAAGAACTGGAGTGTCGTAAATCATCTTCTCCCTCTCTTTTCCAATTCTTTTTTATTAGTAGTAGTAGTAGTAGTTTGTGCATTTCATTTCCTTGTCACCATCTGTTGTGAAATGGCTGTTTTCGTGCTGCGTGCACTTAACACCACCATCTGGACAAATGATTTGTCCCATTAATTGCAAAAATGTGCGAAGAAGCAAACTGAAATGGTACGACACACTCGCAGAATGTCTGCTAAACAAGAGCCAGCCCAGGCCAAGCCACAGAACTGCACTGAGCTTGACATTATGAAATGTCTGTTTAATCGTCCATCACGCTAATTGGTCTCTTTGCACAGCACTGAGCGAGATCTCGGCTTCTCTTCTCTGCTCATTATTTGACTCTGCTGCAGTGGGAAGGCCTGAAAAGATCTTAAGTGCCCTGCTCTGATAAATACAGTAGCTAGAACCTGATTAGTGTGTCCTGTTCGGTCTTGTTAGAATATACCTGAGAGTCTGAAAAGTGCTTCTTCAGCTTGTTTGGTTGCTGTAGATCTGTGCAGAGATAAACTTTCTATAAGCCACAAGTATGTTTCCCGTCTCATGCTGCTCTTTGCTGCAGTTTTTAGTGTTACTTTGATCAGCAAAACTCCAAGGCTCTGTTGAAAGATGCCTTTTTTTTTTTAATCCTCTGCAAACTTTGAAGAAGGCGTCTTGCACTAAACTTCATTCGAATTTACACAACGGCCGTTTTATACCTCTCTGCCAGTGCAAAGGCGCCGTAAAGTGTATGTAACTAGAAAGGATTATGCTGCTTCTTAAACACTCCATTGTGCCCATGTGCCTCCTTGGGAAAGCGCATGGGATCTTGTTTGTTTTTCACCGTTTCCTGGAGACGTTCCTAAAATGCACAAACAGGAGGGATGTGACTGGGGAGCAGATGAATCCCCTTGGGAGGACCAAGAGAGCTGGGGCATTTTCAGCACCAAGCCTTCTTATTTTGCAGGCCCGTGAGTGAAATCATAGAAGCTGAAGAATTTGCCCAGCTCCATATGGGTGGCAAGTGCACAAAACCCTCCCGTCTCTTCCCAAGATTGTGCCTTGCCCAAAGCCGAAAAGCAAATGAGTACCCAGCATTAGAACTCAGAATTTCCTGGGTTCTTGTGATTTTTCTAGCAGACCAGCTAATAATTGCTCAGTCCTATCTCCTGCCAAGAATGACACTCTCTTAGTCACTAGAGAGTGTGTTTGGAATTTTACCTTTCCTTAAACAGCTGGTCCTGGCGTGAGCGTTCACTGCAAAGGAAAGTTACAGAGAGGCACAGATGTCTGCTTATTTTTTAAACATGCACTGGCTTTTTAGGAATATGTCCACTGAATTTCAAGTGTCTCCCCGTGGGTGCCCAGCCCGGCCTCGATTTTGACCATTTTTGATGTATTTTTTAAAATTCTAACGATCTTAAATTTTGGAATGAGAAGTCGTTTTGACAATTTCAGAACTTTATAGTCGAGGGGGGAAATTTGTCGAGACTGCCCCCCCCCTTTCCTGTGAAAAGTTTTGGCTTCATTAAATGGGCAATTTCCGATGAAAACGTTTTCCATCAAAAAATTCCCAATCAGCTTTACTGCGCTGTGAGATACACGGCACCTGATCTTGATGGCAGACTCTCAGTGTGGGTGCAGTGCCTGAAGGAAGGCTTACCAGGAATCAGCAGCTGTATTTCTCTAGCCTCTGAGGGCTTGTCTACACTGGTATAATTTCCAGCTCCGGCAGACATGCCTGCGCTAGCTCTGATCAAGCTAGTGAGCTAACAATAGCCGTGTAGCCGCGGCTGGGAATGGGCAAGCCACTCAAAGTGCATACCTAGGATTTCAGATGGGATTCTATGCAGGGCAGCCAGTTCCTCCCACTGCCCATGCAGGTGTGGCCATGCTGAATGCTATTTTTCGTATGCTAGCTAGATCAGAGCTAGCGCGGGTGCCTCTGCCCAAGCTACAGGTTACGCCTCCAGCTGCAGTGTAGACACACGATAAGGGTCAGTCTGCACACCCATTTTTTTTTACCGATTTAACTATAGTGGTTTAGAAACAGGTGTAGTTAAAGCAGTAAAACCCTTTAGCGTGGACACAGTTACGCTGGTACAAAGGTGCTTAAAAGGGCTTGTTCACACAGAAAAATAGTTTTGCTTTATACAGGTATAATTAAAGTGGTACAACCCCCTTAATGTACATGCAGTTCTAGTAGTATAAATGTGCTTCTACCAGTATAGTTGGTTCCCATGTGGGAAGGAAACCGGGAGACCAGTATAAACTACAAAAGCTCTGCCGTATAGCTATATTGGCAAAGCTGGCTGGATCCAGGACACTTGAAACCACCTCCCCAAGAAACATAAACTATACCAGCAGAAGGACACTTACAGAGATGAGCCGCTTTTTACACAGGGGGATTGCTTGTATAGCTTTCAGCGTGGTAGCCGTCTTAGTCTGTATCAGCAAAAACAACGAGGTGTCCTAGTGGCACCTTAGAGACTAACACATTTATTTGGGCATAAGCTTTCGTGAGCTAAAACCCTCTTCATCAGATGCATGGAGTGGAAAAAAAACCAGTAGGCAGGTGTATATACACAGTACATGAAAAGATGGGAGTTGTCTTAGCAAGTGGGGGGTCTGTGCCAACGAGGCAATTCAGTTAAAGTGGAAGTGGGCTGTTCTCAACAGTCGAATACCAAGGGAGGAAAAATCACTTTTGTAGTGGTAATGAGGCCAAGGTAAGCCAGTGCGGCCCATTTCAAACAATTGACAAGAAGGTGTGAATAACAGGAGGGGGAAATGAGTTTTTGTTGTGACCCATCCACTCCCAGTCTTTATTCAGGCCTAATTTGATGGTGTCCAGTTTGCAAATTAATTCCAGCTCTGCAGTTTCTCGTTGGAGTCTGTTTCTGAAGTTTTTTTGTTGAAGAATGGCCGCTTTTAAGTGTGTTATTGAATGACCAGGGAGACTGAAGTGTTCTCTGACTGGTTTTTGAATGTTACAATTCTTGACGTCTGATTTGTGTCCATTTATTCTTTTGCGTAGAAACTGTCCGGCTTGGCCACTGTACATGGCCAATGTACATGTATAGCTGTGTCGGTTAGGAGTGTGATTTTTACAGTATTAACTGACGTAGCTAAGCCGGCAAAGCTCTGTGGTGTAGACCTGGCTGAGGAATAGGTTATACATACCTTAAATGAAGTCATTAAATCAGTATGAAAACTGTGCGTAGAACAGACCTAAGATGAAATGACAGGAGTAAGCTTTACAGGTGTAAGCGTCTTTATATTATTATTATTATTTTATGTACACCTCTACCTCGATATAACGCTGTCCTCGGGAGCCAAAAAATCTTACCGTGTTATAGGTGAAACCGCATTATATCGAACTTGCTTTGATCCACTGGAGTGCACAGCCCCGCCTCCCCCCCTCCGGAGCACTGCTTTATCGCGTTATATCCACATTTGTGTTATATCGGGTCGCGTTATATCGAGGTGGAGGTGTATTTGTGTTACCATAGCACCTAGTCATGGCCCTGGACTCCATTGTGCAAGGTGCTGTACAAAGACAGAAGGAAAAAAAGACAGGCTCCCCACCCCCAAAGAGCAGTCTAACCGGATCCAGACCAAGGGATGATACCGATTTAACGCTGTTGGCGTACAATCATGCCCCAACTCTAAACAGGGAAAACATTATGACTGTATGTACACCAGGCTGAAGTATTGTGAATGGGATTTTTAAAGGCCTTCAGCATTGGATGGACCCTATTCTAACTGAAGTCAGTAGGAAAATTCTTAGTGGAAGCAGGTTGGGTGAAAATTTCCACTCTCTGCTGCTTAGGCTGATGAGGTGATACAATATTTCAGGCTGCTTTTAGAAGGTATTTAACAGAAACCCTCCATAAATAAAATATATGCCTGTGCGAACAGTGAACACCCCAGCTAACAACGTCCTCGACCCTTTTTTTTTTAGATAGATGGATAGATACAGATGTTCCTGCCGAATTTGTTCAGAAACAGCTCGTTAATTGGTCTCTGTACGCAGCAGCCTTGGTATCGCTCATTGCTGTTTATTCACGTCCTGTGTTTGCAAAGCTGGAAGATTTTACTGCAGATTTAATTATGCCTGTATGCAAAAGATGTCTCTGTCAAACAGTATTATTTAATAGCACAGCAGCAACAGAGAAGGCAGGTCTTGGGTCTTGTCCGTATGAGAAAGTTGAATCTTTTTAATGAAAGGGGTTAATTTCAGTCACTTTAGTGATGCTGGTGCAAACCCCTGTGTGGACTGTGATTTTGGGCTGAAAACAGGCTTATTTCAGTTTAGCTTAAAACAATAAGGAATTTAGACTAAACTGTTAGAAACCACTCTGAAACCGAAATCAGAGTGTCCAGTTTAACTAACCAGTTCAAATTTGCGTGTAGACAAGGCCTGATAAAAATGATCTCTCCAGTGGACATTTCTCTGCCTTCCTACCTCCTGGGACAAACCAAATTCAGCCCTGGTATAAACAGGCTGAGTTTCCATTGATTAGCATGAGAACTATACTGAGTTATTCTGTACCCGGACTGAATTTGGGCCGATGCCTTTAAAAACATTGCAGCGTTATTTATGAAACCTGCTTTCTAATTGACAGGGGGGCTGATTCTGCCCCCCTGCTCCAGTCTCTGTCTGCCTTTCCAGCAGCATGGAGGGGTCGTGAATGAGCCACAAAGGGCAGAGGAGAATTCCTCCAGCAAAGAGCTGCCATGTGCATAATTGTACTGTCCTTCTCTTACCAGCTCAAGTGCAGGAGACAGAAAGAGGAAGGAGCCATAATGCTTAGTGCTAAGGGGATCCCAGGCGGCGGTACTACCTGGGAAAGGCTGCTCGAGGATAGAACAGCCCTGGGGCTGCTCTAAGTTATCCAGAGAGTCTTTTTGTGGGGTCAACAGTTATTTACGATTTGCATTATAGTAGCACCTGGAAACCCCAGGTGAGATAGTGACCTCATTGTGGGAGGCTCTGTAAAGTGAAGGATAGTCCTTGCCCCAAAGAGCTTACAGTCTCCTCCCAGAGACACACAGCAGGTCTTACCACTGCCAGGAGACCAGCAACCCAGTCGGTAACCACCACCGTGTCCAGCTCACAGAGCTTCCCTTCCTGGTGGAATGACTGTCCATTCGGTTCATCTCGTCTCTTTGTCACAGGAGGTTTTGCAGCTTTAGTTCTCTGGTTTTAATTCTCGCCGGCACATCCTTGGCGCAGCAAGTGTCCTTCCCTCCAACTTTTCCTGCCGGTTGCTGCACTCTAGCAGTAGGAGAACTAATTAACTATTAATAACGCCAGATGCGTAGAAGAGCTACCTGATGGCCCCTGACTCTGTTCTCTGTTGCACTGGAATAAATTGTTAATTAAAGCAGGCACCGGCATCCCATGGCATTTGGCTACTCTGAAGTCAAAGTGGGATTTAAAAACTTTTATCAGATATTACACATCAGTCACTGGGCTGATCTCAATCAGTTCACTCACTCAGGCAGCAGGATCTAAACCTATTAAAAGCCACCGAGCGTAGCAGAGAAGATGGCACTAGTTCTCGGCAGCGCCCCTGGGATCTGTTTGAATGTTTAGGTTGAGATTGTCAAAGCCAACTAGGGGGATAGTTTTAAAGGGAGCTGAGCAGCTAAATTCCCAGTTTAGTGTGTGCAGCAGCTAGGAGGTGGGCAGTGTCCTCCTTTAAATAGTTTGTGAGCCTTCTAATGGCGCTCACTGGGTTTTATGTTTCAGAAGCCAACCGACTACTGCCAGCAACGTGTATATGTGTATAGGTTGCTTGTTGTATATAGTTAGTAAACAGTTACTCGGACTCCGCTGTGTTTCTGTGAGGTTCCTTCCTGTTACATCTGTTGTGTAAAGAGTGAAGGACGCAGTAATTTCACACACACTTTAAAGGGATACTACTACCCAGTTACTGCACACTGATTATTGTATTGGTGTCATTTTGGCCTCGTTGATGTTAATGGGGCCAGGATTTCATCCTATATTATTAAAATGTCAGTGCATGTCATAATAACATGCACACCCAACATCTGCTCCGTGGTCCCAGTGCTAATCTTTAAAGCCACCTGCCGATCAGCTGTTCGGTGGGCCCTACCAATCAGCTCCTCCCGTTTTCCCCCCCAGCACCTCCTGCCTGTCGCCGATCAGCGGTTCGGTGGTGGGCGGGAAGCGCTTGGGAGGAGTGAGGGTAGGAAGAGGCAGAGCGAAGGCAGGGCACACTCAGGGAAGGGGTGAGGTCTCGAGGGGAAGAGGTGCGGGAAGAGGCGAGCGAGGGTGACGCTTTGGGGGAATGCGTGGAGTGGGAGCAGGGCCTCAGGATGGAGCACCCCCCAGGAAAAGCTGAAAGTCAGTGTCCGTGCTGTCTTGGACCGTCGTAAAGGGACCCTGATTTTCAGAGAGCACTGAAGGCCCCGCTTTTGGGAAACGGGCCCTTTTTAGGTCTCTCATGATGGGCACCCAGGAAAAAAAAACCATTAGTCAATTTTGAAAATCTCGGCCAATGAGAATTCTTTGCTTTATTCATCATTCATAATGGGTAAAGGTTTAGAAAACATGGCCTATGAGGAAAGGTTGAAAAATTTGGGTTTGTTTAGAAGAGAGGACTGAGAGGGGATATGTTAAAAGTTTTCGAGTACGTAACAGGTTGTTACAAGGAGGAGGGAGAAAAATTGTTCTCTTTAACCTCTGAGGACAGGACAAGAAGCAATGGGCTTAAATTGCAGCAAGGAAGGTTTAGGTTGGACACTAGGAAAAACTTCCTAACGGTCAGGGTGGTTAAGCACTGGAATAAATTGCCTAGGGAGGTTGTGGGATCTCCATCATTGGAGATTTTTAAGAGCAGGTTGGACAAACACCTGTCAGGGCTGGTCTAGAAAAGATCATATTTAGTCCTGCCTTGAGTGGCTGAAGTTATATTTCCACATTGTTAAACTCTCCCATGTAGGCAAGACCCTAGCAACAAGACATGTTCACAAGTAGGGTTGTTAACTGTCTAATCACAGAAACCCAAACACCCTTACCCCGCCCCCTGCCTTACCCCTTCCCTGATGCCCTGCCCCGCCCATTCTCAGAGGCCCCACCCCTGCTCACTCCATCGCCCCTCCCTCCGTTGCTCACTCTCCCCCACCCTCACTCACTTTCACCAGGCTGGGGCAGGGGGTTGCGGAGCAGGAGGGGGTGTGGGCTCTGGGAGGGAGTTTGGGAGCGGGAGGGAGCTCAGGGCTGGGGCAGGGGGTTAAAAGGTAATAATTGGAGATATACCAATCTCCTAGAACTGGAAGGGACCTTGAAAGGTCATCTAGTCCAGCCTCCTGCCTTCACTAGCAGGACCAATTTTTGCCCCAGATCCCTAAGTGGCCTCCTCAAGGATTGAACTCACAACCCTGGGTTTAGCAGGCCACTGCTCAAACCACTTGGGGTGCGGGAGGAGGTGAGGGGCGCATACTCCAGGTGGTGCCTACCTTGGGTGGCTCCCGGAAGTGACCGGCATGTCCGGCTCCTAGGTTCAGGGGTGGCCAGGTGGCTCCGCACGCTGCCCCTGCCTGCAGGCACTGCCTCTGCTGCTCCCATTGGCCGCAGTTCCCATGGGACACAGCGTGCAGAGACCCCCTGGCCGTCCCTGCACCTTGGAGCCGGACACGCCGTCCGCTGTTGGGAGCCGCACGGAGCCAGGGCAGGCAGGGAGCCTGCCTTAGCCCTGTTGTGCCGCCGACCGGACTTTTGGTGTATTAAAATCTGCTGGATTGCTTTTAATAAACACCAGGAGATTGAGGCAGATTCCGGTAGACTCCCGGCCAATCCGGGAGGGTTGGCATCGCTGTTCACAAAGAGTCTTGAGGCAGAAGTCATTTGCGGTCTCTCTGCCGCTTTTCTCCATTGCTAGTAACTCCTGACCCAACTCCTCCGCAGCTGCGTAAACAAGGACACCTTCACGCCTGCATCAAGTAGTTCTGAATGTCAAGCAGCCTGGCCGGTTAAATGCATCCCAGAGCCCTTCCTAATAAAAAATTCATCAGCCTCTTCTAAAGGCAATTACACGTCTGCAAGGCAGCGAGGGGACGGTACGTGAGCAAATAAGCTCACGAAGGCCGTTACGAGAGGCTCGGTTTCCTCTTTAACAGGTGCGCTAAGATCCTTCCAAAACAAATCTCGCCCGCCAGGAAATTTAAACCAGCCTCAAGAAAGGATCCTCATAAGAAAGAGCAAATTAAATCTGTTGGCCCTTGTGTTCCCCTGCAGAGACGCAGGATGGCCAAGGACGAGCCTTCAAAGACCTGAGCGCCTTGAGGCTCCTGTGCCGGGCGAAGAGGCAGTGTCCTCTTTGGAAATAGCTGCTCTTTAAGGCTGGAACTTTCAGCGGGTTTATGGGAGTTAGGCGCGTAACCCCCAGGGACAGCGGGAGAGGAGAATGCCGGCCTAAAGAAGTGTGTTAGTGAGAGTCTGTTTTTCCAAGGCGAGGGAGAATGGTTTGATCTTGAGGGGCGGGTTTCGCTTTTCTGTTGGTAGATTGTCATCCGGGGATGTTTTCTCCTCCCAATCAGTAGACATCCTTGCACTGATCCATTGCTTTTTTTGGGGGTGGAGTTGGAATGGGTATTTTTAGTGAAATCTCCAGCGCCTCTTTCTTCTCTCATTGGCTATTCAGCACTTCCACTTTACTAAGCAAATCACACAATTCCCCTCATACACACACACACACACACACACACACTCCCCTTGTGAGATATGATCAATATTAGCTCACCCGCCTCCCACACCCAGCATAGAGAAGGGGACACCTCGCATACCAACCTTTTCCCCAAGGAAGTTAGTGGTAGAACCAGGAGTAGAACCCGGAAGCCCGGGCTCCAAACTATAGGCGCCGACCGCGTGGGTGCTCCGGGACTCAAGCACTCATGGAAAAAAATGCTCAGAACCCACCAACCACAGCTGTTGGGTGGGGACACTGATCAGCTGTTGGGCGGCTGGTAAGGAAGCGCTCAGGGGAGGGCAGGGCCTCTGGAAAGGGGCGGAGCCTCAGGGTGGAGCCGGGGGTGGAGCACCCACCGGGAAAAATGAAGGTCAGCGCCTGTGCTCCCAACACTTGACCTTCCGTTGCCCTGCACTTGTTGCAGTCAGTGACCTGTTGCAAAGCGGAACTGGTTTGGAAGAGGAGCATTTTGCACTGGTGTGGACGGCTCTACAAGGTGTAGTGGTATGGAGAAACCAGGCTGCCTGTGCCTCGCTCCGTCAGCTACCCCACAGTGCGAAGGGAGGCTGGTCTCGGGACTGTTCCCGTGTGGCTTCGGGGTGTGAAACGCCAGGGTGCGCGTTGCTCCAACTCTTGCAAGTTGTTCCAAGATTGGACCCCGTGGCGGGCGCGACACCGGTTTAGTAGCAGATGCTCTTGTGACCGTTGTCGTCTTGCTTGCAGTATGTGGAGAGTGAGTCCACCCCACCCCCCGCAGCGCGCAGCGACCAGTCATGGACGTGCAGCCCCAGGAAGCTTCCCTGACGGTTAACGAGCAAGTACGTTGGTTTCTTTCCACGGGTTTGTGGCAGCAGAGCCTGGCGTCGGGCTTGGGAATATCTTGCCCTTCTGACACCGCCAGCGTGCTCAGGGCCGGAGCCTCAGCGGGTGTAAATCAACACTGGCTTCAGTGGGGTGTCACTGATTTACACCCATTGGGGCTTCGGCCCATTGATTTCAATAGAGCGGTGCTGATTCACCCCAATTGAGGGGCTGCCCCGGTGACGTCAGTGGAGCCGGGCCAGCTCTCACCAGCTGGAGAGGTGACCCAATGACTGATGGAGCTACAGCTGATTTACACCAGTTGAGGATCTGGCCTGGCTGTTTTTGACTAACTGGAATGGTGATGAAAAAGTGACAGCTGAGCCTAGTGTGATTAGACAGACAGATAGATATGGAGATGGCTGGATCGACAGACAGATGTATATGGGGATAGATAGATAGATATGGGGATGGCTGGATAGACAGACAGATGTGTATGGGGATGGCTGGATGGATAGATAGGTAGATTAGATAGAGGGGGTCCATGGGATGGATGGATGGATGGATGGATAGATAGATGTGTATGAGCATGAATGGACAGACAGCTATGTATGGGGATGGAGGATGGATGGATGTGTATAGGGATGGATAGATAGATAGATGAATCCAGTCTAGCTCTGCCTTTTGCTGTGGATGGAGAGTGTGAAGCCAAGAGAATCTTGCCTTCTTCTTGTTCGTCTCTTTCAGGGTTGGTGCCCCTTGAGATCTTACTTACGCTTTGCTGTCTGCTTCCAGGTCATTGTGATGTCGAGTCACGAGACTATCCGAGTGCTGGAGGTGGGAGTGGACGCCCCACTTTCAGCAGAGGATGATGGCAAAGCTTTGGAAGCAACCGCTGGAGAGGTCGCAAGCAGCTGCCCCGTGGAAACAAGTGAACCGGGAAGAGAAGACGTGCAGCCAAACCTGGAGACCACTTGTGGAGGGACAACTGGTACGAGGCCCTCTACACTGTGCTGTTTCACTGTTCCACCCCATACCCGTTGGTTAGTGCAAATGATTAGGAAAATACCCAAGACCTAGAAAACCTCCTGAGTCGGCCAAAAGCTCCCCTGAAAAAATATACTCCCAATTTCAATTGACTTTCTAATCCTAGCCCTACCAGCAGACTCTGGCATGGTCTTTCCATTGAGTTTTCTGCCTGTCAACAAAACGGATGAAACCGATAGCGGTCAGATGTGGCCATGTGCTTCACTAGCCACTGGACTGTGAGCCAGGAGACCTGGGTTCTGTCCCAAGACCCTGGACAAGTCATGCCCTGTGCCTCAGTTTCCCCTCCCTTGGTTTAAATGGTAAGCTTTTCAGTATGTGCTGTGTTCAGTTCCTAGCAGAACAGGGCTCTGAGCTCAGATGGGCAGAGCCTGTAGGTGCTTCTCTGATACCAGTAAGAGTCAGTGTGATGAATCTGATATGCGCAAGGGTGGCGGGTGAACCGCTGGTTATGGGAGGCTAGCCCCCGGCCAGCCCCACCTGAGGACCCGCCTCCTTTCCCCGCCAGAGCCCCTCCTTCTCGCAGCCGTCAGCCTTCCCCGCCCCCGAGCAGCAGGCAGGGCAGCACCCGGGGGCCCCCCAGCAGTGGGAAGCCCCAGCCACCCCAAGTCCCAGCCCCACGTGCTTCTCTGAAGAGGAGCAGCCTGCCTGGCCTGGGGGCCAGGAGCAAGGGCAAGCAGGAGGGGGCTTTGGGGAGGAATATGGGCGGGGCCACACTGGGCTGTTTGGGGAGGCCCGGCCTATGCAACGCGCCACCCAGGGATACGTGGGGGTTAATACACACTGGTCGTGAAGAAGAAAACACTTCTGCGTGCAATGCGTGCACCTACTCAGGTTGCTGCCTGGCTCATTGTGGAGACGGGGCTGCATGGAGATCCAAATCCAGTCCACCCCTTTGACAGTAACAGCAAGGGATGCTCCTCGATGTAATCCATAAGAAGGGTTAGAGGGAGTCTCTTTTTCTCCATGTGCCATGTTCTTTACCACCCAGGCCTTAGAGAGGAGGATGGGCTGCGGCTTGACTTGAGTCCACGCTGCAAAATGACAGGAATTGGACTTGAGTCACAGTGGGACCCAAGCAGGGTCTGTGGAGCCGTTGGTGTCCTGAGGCCTTGCCTGCCCCAACTCACACACATTTGTGTGTGCACACAAGGGGAGCTTGGTCTCAGGCTTAGCTTAGTATGCAGTGTAGACGTACCCTCTAGGGGATCCCTCGTGTCCTCTGCCAAAGCAAACGGCTGAAGTAGTGTAGTGGTGCAGGATTTTTCTTCCCTGCCTGCCCTAGGCTGTTCTGGAGTGTTGATATGTGCTGATAAACAGCTGCTGCGTCCCACCCCAGAGGTGGCTGCTTTTCAATGGTGGGTGAAGTGTTCCTGGGTTTCAGTTTGGTAAATTATGTTTTTGGGGGGACAACTGCCAGGATAGTGTTGTTATCCTACGATCGTCAGCTCCTTTGGGCAGAAACTGACTTCGGTCTTAGAGTCCAAAGTGGAAGAGAAGGAGGATGCATGTAATGTAGCTGTGATGCAGCCTCTCTTACCCAGGGGTAGCAATGGGAGGGTGATGCTCATTAACAATCTGTCCCAAAAATTTCGGTGCCATCCAAGATTACAGAATTGCAATGCCTATGCCTGGCCACACGGTGTCACCTTGACTCCATGCACAGCTGAGGTGGCCAGACCAGGGAAATGACCAAGACTCAGACGAGTGGGTATGTTAGATCAGGAGTTCGCCTCCATTCCGTGCAGCCAGAGGCATCACCAACTGGCAGGCAGGCTGGCCTAGTGGATAGAGCACCGGCATGGGACGTCGAACACCTGAGTTCTAGTCCCAACTTTGCCACTAAGCTCTGTGGGCAAGTGGCTTCTCTGCTTTGTGCCTCAGTTTCCCCCTCTACAAAATGAGGGGTGGGGGGTAAGACTCCTGACCTGCTTTGTAAAATGAGAACCAGGGCTCATGGTATGAAATTAACAGGCAGCGGGATAACGACAAGCAGAAGGAAGCACTTCTTCACACCGCTCCTAGTCAGCCTGAGAACCTCATTGCCGGGGGATGTGGGGCGTTCCAAAAGTAGAAGTGGGTTATAGGACAGGTCCATCGATGTCGATTAGTCAGGGCGGTTGGCGACCCAACCTCTTGACTGCCAGAACCTGGGACTGGATGAGAGGATGGACACTCGATACATTATCCTCTTCTGTTCAGTTCCTCTGAAGCACCTGGTACTGGCCACTGTTGGAAGACAAGATACTGGGCTAGATGGACCCAGTATGGCTGTTCTGATGTTCAGCTTCTTTGGGGGTAGGGAGAGGCTGCCATATTAGAACCACGCTCTGTTGCCTGAGCCAAAAAAATCCAGCTCTGCCAGCAGCACTCATTTGTGGTATAGCCACCGGAGGGAGACAGAAAGCCTCATTATGTGTGTAGGCGACAATGCGGCCTAGGAGTTAGGGAACGGGACTGTGACTTGAGTCCTGGGTTCAATCCAGGCCCTGTCACAAATTTGCTAAGTGACCTTGAGCAAGTCATCCCCTCCGTGCCTCAGTTTCCCCATTTGTGACATAAGGGTAATAATGCAGCTCTGGAGATCTCTAGTTGAAAAGCGCTATATAATTGTGATTATCATTAGGGTCTCTTGACGTTGTGTTATTTCCTCCTCTCAAGGCGAAATAAAGTCATTGCCTGGAATGGCTCCCACCAGCGTCTCATCCATCCCTACCTTCAACCCAGCAACGAGCCAGACGACCCAAACCCTCGCTCCCTTGGCCGTGCAAGCTGCGCCACAGGTAACTACCCGGCAGTCCCGCAGCTGGGCGTGGGAAGGGAGCACACACGGACGGCGAGCAGCGGAAGAGCGTGGGGTATTTCTCCTGTGTCCAACATGTGGGAGGGGAGGCTCAACCGGTGAGGTGGACGCGTCTGTGAGAGCGCCACGGACACATGGGATTCACAGCCGCTCTTCCAACGCTCCCCGTCGTGCATCGGTTGTTAATGGTCCCTGAAACAGCGCTGTGTGTTTTGCACAGAGACTTGCCCAGTGGGTGAGCACCCGGCGGTGGGGTGGGGTTTGAATGAAACAACCCACCTAGGCATGGAGCATAGGTTCTGTGTCCTGATCCATCCCTGGCCACTCCTCCGTATAGCGCCCGCCACACAGGGCCCCGTGGCGTTGAGCTGCTGCTGGAAATGATTCTGTAGGGTTGCACTAAGGGGGAAAAACTCTGGTGTTGATTTGACAACCAGCTTCCAGGGGGCTCCACTCAGCTGGAACCCAGCTGCTAAGACGGGAGCGATCCCACGCCCACGCATGGCTCAGGCAGGCCCCCCCTGGCTGGGGCAAGGCGTGCCTTGGAAAGACCGCGTGCGCTCGCTAATGCGGCTGGTGCTGTCTGCAGTGGCGCTGATTTTTCTTTTCCTTTTCTTTTTTAAATCTTGTTTACTTTTGCAGGTCTTGACTCAGGAAAACTTAGCAACAGTTGTGACAGGAGTAATGGTTCCAGCAGGGGCAGTTACTCAACCTCTTCTTATCCCCATCAGTATTGCAGGTCAAGTGGCTGGTCAGCAGGGGCTGGCTGTGTGGACATTTCCTACAGCAACGGTCGCTGCCCTTCCCGGACTGACGGCTGCTTCTCCTACAGGGGGAATTTTCAAACCACCTATAGCCAACTTGCAAGGTACCGGCCGCTCCTCTGCCTTAGAACATCCCCGATCGGGTCAAATGTCCCGTTGCTTGTGCTGAGTCAAAGTCCACCTGGCCTGGGAACGGGGTGAAGCTGCGAGCACCGGGCCTGAAGCTGCTGTTCTTTTGCAGGCAAAAGCTCCCATTGGCTCCAGCTGGCTTTGCATGCATAAGGACTGCAGGCTCATGCAGGGGCAAGGAAGGTTGCATTGATTTCTCTGTGTCTGGGAAGAAGCATAGGCCAGTGCGCTGAGCGCCAGGCCAGGAGCTGCATTTGAATTCTAAGTCCGCAGCTGGGTCGGTAGGGAAGCCGTGCTCGGTCTCTGGGTGAAATCCACCCCGCACAGGGGGCCGGCATGAGGTCTAGGCACCACCTCAGTCCATGCGGCTGGTATACCATGTAGGCAGTGCCGAGGCCTCACGCTGCCACAGGGGTGAACGGTGCCCTCTCGGTTCATCTGATGCAGAGCTACGAGATTAACGCTGACCCGTCTCCGGGTGGAGCCGTGTTTAGCTAATGCGTCTAATTGCTTTGAAGCCCCGAAGGGCTGGCTCCCTCACGCTGCCTAGTCCTGCGGTTGCCACTGTGCGTGTTCGCCAGCCCGATGGCCGGTTTGGTTCCCTTTACAGAGTTAAGGGTGGATCCAGATGGGACCTTTCAGATTCTGGGGTCGTTTGACAGATCAGGTTTTTGAACTTTGCCAACTTTTGAACTTTCCAAAAAGGTGGGGGGGGGGGGAGGAGGAGGAGGTCCACCTGCCTCTCAACAAGAAGCTGCTCCTAAATGATGGTCTGGCGGATAAGGCAGCCGACGGGGACTCTGTGGAACTGGGTTCCCATCCTGGTTCACTCGTGGATTTCCTCTGCGACCTGGGACTAAGCATGTACCCAACCCTGTGCCTTGCTCCCCCCACCTATTTCCCCCCCTTGGGTTGTGATGGCTGCGGATGGCACTCAGGTGCCCTGCGCTCCTGGATATCCGTGTAACCCCTGCTCGTGATCACACGCAGGCCTTGGTACATTAACTGACGTGTGATATACCTAGAGCATTGGGCTGGGATTCAGGACTCCTTGGTTCTTTTCCTAGCTCAGCCGCTGGCTTTCTGGATGACCTTGGGCGTGTCATGTCACCGCCCCGTGCCTCCGTTTCCCCATCTGTAAAACGGGGGTGTGATGATCCTGGCCTCCTTTGTAAAACCCTTTCAGACCGACCCATGCAAAGCGCAAGGGATGTTTCCCAGCGTCTCTCTGCAGCCGCGGGGGCTAGAAACGTACCTCCAGTTTCTTAGACGAAAAGCTGAGATTCTTCCGTAGTCCCATGACCCCAAGAGCTGGGGCTCCATGGGGCGAATACCCTAAATCATGAGACGGGTGATAAAGCCACCAGAGTTGGCAGCTGGTCTTCTGTCAGACAGCCCATGGGCCTGCCCTGTGCTGGATCTCATGCACCCTTGTCCTTTGTCCCAGTGCCAGGCATCCAAGGGGCAGAACAGAGGCTGGTACCTGGATAAAAGGGCTCAGGTGGGGCCGGTGGGGGCTCAGTTTAAAGGCTCTGGATGAGGCTAGGTATTACGATGATGGTTTGTTGCAGGGACGGGCAAAGAGAGCGGCGTATTATGGCTATTCAGCGTCCATGTCTCTGCTCTGCTTTCAGCAGCTGCGGTCCTGAACACGGCAATGCCAGCCCCAGTGCAGCCTGCCCAGCCGCTGCAGGCTCCGCCAACAGTCCAGCCGCGGCCCTCCGTGCAAACGCAGGCCGTGTTCCAGCCGCAGCCCTCGCTCCAGAGCCCGCCGGCCATCCTGCCCCAGCCCGCCGCCGCCCCGCCGCCGCCCGTGGCAAAGCCGTTGGAGACGCAGACGCAAATCACAGTCCAGCCTGCGGGATTTGCCTTTAACCCTGGCATAGTAAGGAGCTGGTGTGACGCTCCCAGAGAATCTCTGGGAGCCGAGCCGTCTGTCCTGCGTGGGCAGGAATCCCTGCCGGCCGACCTGACATCGGGCAGTCGGTATTGACAGAGCAGCTCACAAAGGGGCCTGATTCTGGCCCCTTGTGTCATCGTTTATACCTGCCCAGAACAGGAGGCAGTGTTGCCTAGTGGATAGAACACTGGACTGGGAGGGAGGAGAGCTGCGTTCCATTCCTGGCTCTGACACTGACCAGCTGGAGGACCTTGGGCGAGTTGTTTTGCCGCTCTGTGCCTCAGTTTCCCCATGTGTAAAAATGGGGCTGATGATACCCCCTTTGTAAAGCGCTCTGAGAGCTACTGGTGGTATGAGCCAGGTGTGGTTATTAATCATTCTGATGGGGATTTTTCCCTTGCGTAGGGAGCGGGGCGGGAGAAAGGACATGTGGACTGGTGGGAGCAGCCGGCGGGTTGGGCCGGCTGCCGTCACTGACAAAGCAGAAGCAGGCTGGGTGGTGAGCCGAGATAGGCGGAGTCTTTCGCAAGACCTCCTTGAAAGACGGTACCTAGAAGAGGAAGGATGGCCTAGTGGTTATGGTGCTAACCTGGGACTTTGCAGGTCTGGGTTCACTTCCTTGCTGTCTCCCAGGCTTCCTGCCTGCCTGAGAGTACAACTGGGCTGCAAAGGAAGCTGTGACTGTTAGCATGCGGAGGCATCCCTGCGCTGGCTTTGATCTAGCTAGCACAGTAATAGTGAAGATGCAGCGGCATGGCCCAAGTACAAGCCCTCCGGGAATCCTGGGTACAAATTCAGGTCACTAGCCGGCCCCAGGCTCTGTCCCGCTGTTTCGGTTCCCCGGGCAACTGGCTTAAAGCTAGCAGGGCTATGCCTACCTGTGCTACAATCACATCTTCATTTGTGGTCTCTGGTCTCTCTGCACCTCAGGGCCCCATCTGTAAAGTGAGGATAGTAGCACTGCCCTGCCCCCGCCCCCCGGGGTTTGTGAAGATGAGCACAATAAAGATTGTGAAGTGTCATGATACTATCGTCATAAGAACGGCCGTACTGGGTCAGACCAAAGGTCCATCCAGCCCAGTGTCCTGTCTACCGACAGTGGCCAATGCCAGGTGCCCCAGAGGGAGTGAACCCAACAGGCAATGATCAAGTGATCTCTCTCCTGCCATCCATCTCCACCCTCTGACAAACAGAGGCTAGGGACACCCTTCCTTACCCATCCCGGCTAATAGTCCTTAATGGACTTAACCTCCATGAATTTATCTAGCTCTCTTTTAAACCCTGTTACAGTCCTAGCCTTCACGGCCTCCTCAGGCAAGGAGTTCCACAGGTTGACTGTGCGCTGTGTGAAGAACTGGGGGCCTAGGAATGGATTCCTCCCCATAAGAGGGAGCCAGAGGGGGGTTTCCCCACTGAACAAGACATGGCTGAGTGCGTGTGTTTAACCTCCGACTCCTGTTTTCTCTACAGATCAGCGCGGCTTCTCTCGGGGGGCAAACCCAGCTCCTCAGCTCGCTGGCCGCCGCCCCGGTGATCGCGAACACCATTCCCAGCGTCCAAGGGATAACGAGCCAGATCCTGACCAACGCCCAGGGACAGGTACGTGGGGACAGGCTCCAAAAGACAACAGGAGGATAACCCTCCCTGGCCACTCATAAAGCCTTCCTATGGGCATCCTCTCCCTTCCTGAGAGCTGTCACTCAGGATAGAGATAGTCATAGAGTTCAAGGCCAGAAGGGACCGCCAGATCAGCTGGTCCGACCTCTTGTGTATCACAGGCCGTCGGCACCACCCAGCCAGAATTAGATCCACGTGTTGCAGCCCAGAGATGACCCAAAGGTGCCACCAGTGCCCAGGGCCCATGCAGTGGCAGAGAATTGATTAAGTGAGGTATGCCCAGATGATCCTAGGAAGGTGAAATCAAGGTCACCTGGGGGAAATTTCTTCCCGACCCCCTCCCATATGGCCATCAGTTAGACCCTGAGCGTGTGAACATGAACCAGCCAGCCGAGCACTTGAGAGAGAATTCTCAGCACCACCCCAGAGCACCAGCTCACCCCATCCAGTGTCCTGTATCCAGCCCCGGATGGGAGGGACACTCCATGCTGCCGGATGTGAGGCGGGGAAGGGTATTGGTGTGCCAGGCACCCAGCTCCCATTCTTGTCTCCTCTGCAGGTCATTGGGACGCTGCCCTGGGTGGTGAACCCGGCTGGGATCACGACAGCCAACGCCACCCCAGCTGTTTTGCCAGCCCAGAACCTGCAGCTGCAGGCGGTGACCCCGCAGCTGCTGCTGAACGCCCAAGGGCAGGTCATCGCGACGTTAGCCAGCAGCGCCCTCCAGACGGCGGCCATCAGGAAACCCAACGCCCCAGAGTCCCCGGCAAAGAACGAGGTGAGAGCCGAACGGTGGGTGACGGCTGCCTAACAGGCGCCTTCTCAGGGAGCCAGCTGGCTGCTGTCTGTGGCCGTGCGCCAGCATAATGCCATGCGTGGCAGCTCCCAAAAAGCCTGGGGAGGTTGGTGACTTGGGCACCGGCCCTTTACGGATCCACTTACTGAGCATTAAACAACCCGTGGGAGCCTCTGCCAGGACCTAGCGCCCTGCTGAATTCTCCGGTGCCCCGTTAGGCTGTTCAGAAACTGAGCCTGACCTCTCCCTTTGGAAGGAGTCAAGGTGGCAGCTCCCTCCGGAGGTCCCCCCAAGGTGGCAGCTCCCGGATCCAGTGCCAGAAGTCACCGTCTAGGACACCTTTTAGCCAGGTCATGCAGCCCTGGCATGTAGGAATTGACCAGACACCTGCTTTGCCTGCAGTTCACTTGTGGCGATTGCCTGTCTACGGGTCAGATTCTGTGCTGCAGCCAAGCTCCATTCAGCCCAGGGGAAGACCAGAGATCCAGTCTCTGCCAGCCGTGACCCTGGCATGAGTTGGAGTAGCATGGGGGAGGCTTTAACATGTGCCACCGATGCCTGGGCCATATACCCAGTGGCGTAACCAGGTGGAGGGAACGATTTAAAAAAAAAAAAGGCGCCACCCGCTGTGGCACTTTTATTCACCCGGCGGCACCGAAGACCCGGAGCGCCGCCGGGTGAGTAAAGGCGCCGCAGCAGGTGGCGCCTTTTTTTTTTTTTTGATCGCTCCCCCGGGTGAGTAAAAAGGCGCCAAGAAATTGACACGGCGCCACTTGTGCTCAGTGGGGGCGTGGCCGCTGCCCCGCTCCCCCCCCAGCTACGCTACTGCATATGCCAACAGGGAATCAGCGTAGCAGAGCTGTGCTCTGCCCCCTATGCAGGGGCCGCGTGGGTGGCCAGGGCTTTACCGCGGCTGAGAGCTTGCCACAAGCCTCTCCATCCGTCTGGGCGATATGCACTGATATGGCCCTCATCTGAGCCTTATTGTTTGCTGTGTTACCAGGTTCAGCCAATCCAGCCTGCCCCGGCTCTGCCCCAGCCAGCTGTGGTCATCGCAAACCCAGCCCCTGCCGCTAAGCCCTCTTCCGCGCCCGTTCCCATCACTTGCTCGGAGACCCCGACAGTGAGCCAGCTGGTTTCCAGTAAGCACCTCTCGGGTCCTGTCCATTTCATGCCGGGGGGGGGGCGGGACAGCTTACACTCCCTTTGTAGGAATTGGAGAGTGTGTGATGTGACCCCTGAGGTTTAGCCCTTCCCGGTGATTGTCTAGTGGTGAGAGTACAGGACACAGAACCAGTATTGTGCACAATGGGTTATTGTAGGGTCTCTGGTGAGCTCCGAGCTGCGCACGCTGGGTTGTTATTGTAGGGTCACTGGTGCGTTCCGAGCTGCACACGCTAGGTTGTTATCGTAGGGTTGCTGGTGCGCTCCGAGCTGCGCATGCTGGGTTGTTATTGTAGGGTCACTGGTGCGCTCCAAGCTGCGCACGCTGGGTTGTTATCGTAGGGTCGCTGGTGCACTCTGAGCTGCGCACGCTGGGTTGTTATTGTAGGGTCACTGGTGCGTTCCGAGCTGCACATGCTGGGTTGTTATTGTAGGGGTGCTGGTGCGCGCCGAGCTGCGCATGCTGGGTTGTTATCGTAGGGTCGCTGGTGCACTCTGAGCTGCGCACGCTGGGTTGTTATTGTAGGGTCGCTGGTGCACTCTGAGCTGCGCACGCTGGGTTGTTATTGTAGGGTCACTGGTGCATTCCGAGCTGCACATGCTGGGTTGTTATTGTAGGGGCGCTGGTGCGCGCTGAGCTGCGCATGCTGGGTTGTTATCATAGGGTCGCTGGTGCGCGCTGAGCTGCGCATGCTGGGTTGTTATCGTAGGGTCACTGGTGAGCTCCGAGCTGCGCTCGCTGGGATGTTATTGTAGGGTCACTGGTGCACTCTGAGCTGCGCACGCTGGGTTGTTATTGTAGGGCCACTGGTGCGTTCCGAGCTGCACACGCTAGGTTGTTATCGTAGGGTTGCTGGTGCGCTCCGAGCTGCGCATGCTGGGTTGTTATTGTAGGGTCGCTGGTGCGCTCCAAGCTGCGCACGCTGGGTTGTTATCGTAGGGTCGCTGGTGAGCTCCAAGCTGCGCACGCTGGGTTGTTATTGTAGGGTCGCTGGCACGTGCTGCTGGGTGAAGCTTCCGATTTGTTTGGAAGCATTTTTGGTGGGAAGGAAAAGCCTTTAAACAGCGAAAGAGACATTGCAAAGCAGTGCAATGTTAGTATTGTTATGTCTATAGCGACACCAGTGCCCTGCATCAAGCAGATCCCAGCCCCGACGAGCTGCTGCCCGAGACACAAAGCACTCTAGAACAAGCCAAGTTGCAGGTCGGACTTGCTTCCCCTGGCATGGCAGTGTGGTCCTGTGAATGTGGTGCTGGTCTGGGTCTTGGGAGACCTGGGTTCTCTTTCTGCCTCTGCCGCTGGGCAAGTCGCGCCCCTCTTTCTGCCTCAGTTTCCCCTTCCACTGCTTGTCTGTTTAGACTGTAAGCACCCTGGGGCAGAGACTGTCTGTCAACCCATTGAGGCTACCAGAATGCTGCCAGTTATGGACAGTGTCTGCTCCCACTTGGAGAGCTCCCTGGAGGTGTGAGGAGATGGACTGTGGCTGGATGTGATGATACAGAGCACACTGCGCTGCATTAACGGTACTCCCCTCCCTACCCCAGAGCCACAAACTCCAAATACGGGCACTGAGGAGGATGGAATCAACCTAGAGGAGATTCGGGAGTTTGCCAAGAACTTTAAGATCCGACGTCTGTCTCTGGGCCTGACGCAGACACAGGTGGGTCAAGCTTTGACGGCGACGGAAGGACCAGCTTACAGCCAGTCTGCCATCTGCAGGTAAGCGGCTGGGTTTAGTGCCGGCCCCGTGACGGGGCTCGGATGTTCGGGGCAGACAGTGGCTAGGGCGCCGCTCGGCTGCATAGCGTTTCGGTGACTCCCTCCCCTGAAAAAGCAAAGAGGAAACTGTCTCAGCCAAAAGGAGAGAAAGCGTTTCTGAACCCCCTGGCTTCGCTGGGAGAATCCCCTGAGCCAGGACAGCAGCACCCGGCCCAGCCCACCCCAGAAGCGGTGTTCATAACGCTCTCCTTTCAGCCAAGCACTATTTCCCACAATAGAGAGGGGCACTAGGCACAGAGAGGTGGAGTGATTTATATAGGTCGTCCAAAGCCAGACTTAGAACCCAGGAGTCCCGACTCCCAGTCCCATCCCCCCTGCTCTAACCACTAGACCCCACTCCTCTCCCAGAGCTGGGAACAGAATCCCACGAGTCCTGTCTCTCCATCTGCAGTCCCCAGGCCCCACCCAAAGCCATGAATAGAAGCCAGGCAGCCTGACTCCCACTCCGTTACCAGTCTTGGGAAATTAACTCAGGACTCGCCTTTAGATCACACCAGGGACACCGGAATGGGAGGTGCCGTGGCCCCCCCACTTTTTTCCGGCCATAAGGGCGAGTGATGCGGGGCTGAGTGGGGCAGAGAGGAGCGAGTGGGGGGCAGAGTCTTGGGAGAAGAGGCGATGTGGGTGCGGGGCCTCGGGAAGGGGTGGCGCAAGGGCAGGGGTTCGGGGAGAAGGGCGGTGGGAGGGCAGGGTCTCGGGAGTGGGTAGCATGAAGGCGGGGGCTCAGGAGAAGGGGTGGGGCATCGGGGAAGGGGCGGGGTCTTATGCCCCCGGAGCTTAGTCACGGCTGCTTCTGTCTGTGCCGGACCCCTGGTGCAGGGCGGGACCCTCACGCCTTCTCTCCCTCCCCGCTGCCCTGCCTGCAGGTTCGAGAAGCTGGACATCACCCCCAAGAGCGCCCAGAAGCTGAAGCCGGTGCTGGAGAAGTGGCTGAGCGAGGCCGAACTGCGGAACCAGGAAGGGCAGCAGAACCTGATGGAGTTCGTGGGCGGCGAGCCCTCCAAGAAACGCAAGCGCCGCACCTCCTTCACCCCCCAGGCCATCGAGGCTCTCAACGCCTACTTCGAGAAGAACGCCCTGCCCACCGGCCAGGAGATCACCGAGATCGCCAAGGAGCTCAACTACGACCGCGAGGTCGTCCGGGTCTGGTTCTGCAACCGCCGGCAGACGCTCAAAAACACTAGCAAACTCAATGTCTTTCAGATCCCCTAGGGGGGCAGGTGGGAGGACAGAACCCTGCCCAGCCCAGCCCGGCCACCCCCAGGATCCTGCCGTGAGCACTTTGTGACTAACTGTTCCCTAGGCCTTGTCCCTGCCCACCTCCCTCCCGCCCCACCAGCCCAGCTTCGCTGACTGCAGCCGGGCATTATTTTCCCCCGCCGTGTGCATATATCCGCGCCCTTTGTCCTCACAGGATCTGACCGTGTACACGTCGGACGTCGCAAGCCTAGCTCCTTCCTTCTGCTCCTGAGTGTAACATGTAGTGAGCGCCAGAGCTGCCGATGTGAGTGCCCCAAGGTAGCGTCAGGGCCTTCCAGGAGGCCGGTAGGGGCCGGGAACAGGCAGAGGTGACGCCTACTTCATTTCAATCCTTGTTTATTTCGTAACCCTGCCTGTCCCGTGTGAGACACAAGTTCTTGGTAGCTAACGGCATCTGGGCGGAGTAGCTTCATTTCTATCCCCTCCCCTATGAGTACAAAGCACTATCCGTCAAAAGACTTTAAAAGGAAGTTTCTGCGTATGATTAGCTGCTAGGGCTTGGGGATCACCGCGTCGTTTAAAGAGCCAGTAGGTAGCTCCCTTACTAACCTCGTTTGCCAGGGGAAAACTGGCCACCTGCGTCCTGGCATCTCCCCTGCCACCCTTGGGAAATGGAAGGTTAAATTGCACTAAATGGGATTGTTTCTATAGGAAGAAATGGGCAGAACCGGCTGGGCCAGACAGCTTCTTCACCAAAGTGAGGCCTCTGAAGGCGGACAGGGTGTGAGCCCTTTCATTTGCGCCATCCTCTTTCTTTTTTTGTTGTGTTGGCTCCTGTTGAAGTCGAGCGTTACCCCTTCCCCTGCTAGGGCTCGAGCCTGGGGGTCTAAAGGCGTGGGCCTCTGTTAGCTGGGAGGCATAAACCACTCTGAGTGGTCTCACGAGGAGATGGGACCAAAGAGCCTTGCCGTGGAGCCGGGGCTATACAAGGGACATTTTACCTTCCTCCTGCTGGGGTCTACGCTTGCCTTTTGAGCGTGGCTTTTCTGAAGGGGGCGATCTGGAAAATGAACGGACCGGACTCTTGCTCACTGCTGGCAGGGGGGTGGGGAAGTGGCAGCAGCCCTCCCGGCTGTAAGAGGGGAGACCATCAGCTGATTGCCTTGTCGAATTGCCAAGTGAAGGGGGCCGACTCCAAGCCGGCAGCGCCAGCCTTCCTCCCCGTGGGAAAGCGGCCAGGCAAAGGACTCAGACTCTTTGCAATGGAGACGAACCAGGCCCCGGGGCTGTGTGAGGAAGGAACAGCCTTCAGCTTTGAACTACAACGTCCCTCCTTGTGCGGCTCAACAATCGGGACGCTCTCCGGGGGACGTCTATTCCTTCTTTACCGGCAGCCTTTCAGAGCGCGGCGGACGTCGCCTGAACGTGTCGTCCCCCGCCACCGCCTGTGTGGCATCATTGCAAAACGCGCCAGAGCCCAGCTCGCGGGCTGGAGGCAGGGAGGTGGGATCCATCCCGAGATCGCTCCCAGGTGCCCTCTTTCTAAGCTGGGTTCAGTGCAAAAGGGGAATACGTGGAGGAAGCTGTGTGTATTAAGGCCCTGCAGGGAGGGTGGGGCCAGCCTGTTCCTGTCTGTATATGCACTGTGTGTCTTTAACATAAGAAGGGAATGGGAGGTGTGTTTTGCTGTCTTGTGAAAGCCAAAATATATAGAGAGATATAAATGATTTCACAATAATCCTTAACTGTAAATGCAGGAAAAAGCCCCATTCGGTGCTGCCTCTTCTGCTTATCTTAAAGAGACAGTGCTGGTTGCCTCGGGCCTAAGCATTTAAAAACAAGGCCTAAATTTCAGTCCCAAAGTAGATCATCAGAAAGTAGCTTCTGTTGCTAAGTGGAGTGGGAGGTTCTGCTTGCCTGCATGGCAATCAAGAGGTGGTATCAGACCCCGGCACAATTTCATCTGCAGTCAGGGGCCCACCTACAGGCTAGGAAAGCGTCAGATAGCCCAGTAGGATGAGAATCTGGTATAGGGGTCAGCTGGCCCTGTGCTTTATGGGAGCTCCCAGTGTCTCATAAAGCCCTCTTTATCCTAGGAGATATACGAGGGTTATGGGTCTGACATCCTGATCTCCAGGACACATCCCAGAGGCTAGTTGTTATTCCTAGGGGAATCTCAAGGGAATCTGTCTCTGTCCTAGTTCATCTCCCACCTTCCGAATGGCAGCGGGAGTGAGCTTTCTGCTCCAGGAGGGTGGCACTCGGGGTTCAGCGTAACTCACTGCCAGGCAAAATGTTTACACGTCTCGTTGATTTGGGGACAGCCGACCTGGGCGGGATGGGGGCCAGTTGAGGGTTTTGCTGAACTGAAAAGCTGCTTCGGTTTTACCGCATTTTTATCAGGCAAAGATCAGCCCACAGGCTGAACGGAGTGTGAGTGTCACTAGCCCAGGACCATGAGACTCCGCAGGGAGAGGAGGAACGGGAGAAAGACCAAGCCGATTAATTGGACAGCGGCTGCTGCCTCCACAAGCAGACCTCAGTCCCAGCATCAGCAGGGTGATTCTGCTGTGCAATAGAATTTCTTGGCACCTTCCCCTTCCAATCAGGCTTTCGCTAGGAGGTTTGGTTGGTCCCCTGCCCCGAGTTGATGCTGCTGTTCCCAAGATGCTACAAGCAAAGCTAGCCGTTGCGTTGGCTGCCCGGTGTGGTGGTGAGACCAATGCCACACAGGCGTTGCCGATTCCCCAAGCCTCTGCTCTGAACGGCAGAACGGGGTGCTCGAGGGGCGCGTCTGGATCTGTCCAAAGAAGGTTTCTTAGAGGGAGGGTTGTGGTTATTTGTTTTTTTAGGAAGTACCTTTCCGGATCTGCTGTCCCTCCACCTCCGTTTGGAATAGCTAGGGCAGGGTTGGCAGGCAAATTCCTCCCTAATAAAGGTGCTCCATCTCCCTCTCTCGTTGCCCTAAGAAATGAGTGTTTCAGTGATTTCCAGACATGGCCAGGGTTGGGGGGCAGGACTGGGAGCAAAAGCGGTTTCATACCATCCTTGGAGCAGGAAGTGGTTTATACGCCGCCACCCCGGGTCAATCAGAACCCGACCCGCTATCGCCAGTCCTGTGTCTCCAGCCTCCAATCTCCAGGGCTCCCCCCACTTAGCCAGTCCTCGTTGGGCGGGCCAGTCCCCCTCGCCTCGGTTAACGCCACTGCTCAGTTTCAAGAGAAGCTGCTGGATTTCACAGAGTGCCGTGTGAGGTGGTATAAGTTGGACAAGGAGGGAGGGAAGGGCTCCGTGGGGGTGGGGAGCCGGTCTGGGGTCTGGCTGTCTTGCTCTGTTAGACTGATGCACTTGATGTAGTTGTGTGAAATAAACAGTATTTTTTCTTTTTCTTTTTTCACTTTATTTTGTAAAAATTGTGTCATGTGGCTCCTGGACAGTTTATTTATTTGTAGTCTCGGGAGGAGAAGGGGGGAGGTCATTGGTTCCTACCTAGTCAGCCCAGGGTGTGATGCTCAGCTCACTGCGACTCCTACCGCCTGGGCTTGCAGAAGGCAATTCCTATTTCAGCCACCTAGTTGGTCAGGAAACCCTGAATGCTGAGTGAGTCCTCGGTCGACTTAGGGAGCCAATCTCCATTCTCTCCTTTAACTCTTCAAGGACTTAGACACACCGTGTCCCTGTCTTCAGAGCACAATCTGCCAGCTAAGAGCTCTCTAGACCCCTTCTGCCGAAGCATGGAATGGGATGGGTGGGTCACGGTCTTGTTCTTTTGTGTCTTGATCATAAGAATTGCCAGTGGGAACAGACAGTGAGGGGTTTGTCTGTACTTATCTTCTCATTCTAGCTTAGCCAGTAGGCTCTGACCCCTCAACACATACGCATACCGGTGCAAGAGAACGCCAAAGATGACACATGCTTGGGATAAAATTGACAGCAGGAACACAGCTGCTTTTGTTGGAATGGATTAGGAAGACCCAAAGAGCCATAGTACCACAAACTTAAAGAAGCCAAGGGAGAGGTTAATTCTGGATTCAGAGCCTGCCGTCTAAAGGCAAAATGACCCTGAATTGCCTACCTGGAGGAGTGCTGGATTATTGCTGTTTCTAAAAAGCAAACAAAAAACACATATTTTGACAGAACAAGGAGTAATGGTCTTGAGTTGCAGTGGGGGAGGTTTAGGTTGGATATTAGGAAAAACTTTTTCAGTAGGAGGGTGGTGAAGCACTGGAATGGGTTCCCTAGGGAGGTGGTGGAAGCTCCATCCTTAGAGGTTTTTAAGGCCCAGCTTGACAAAGCCCTGGCTGGGATGATTTAGTTGGGGTTGGTCCTGCTTTGAGCAGGGGGTTGGACTAGATACCTCCTGAGGTCTCTTCCAACCCTGATATTCTAGGATTCTAATGTAGATTTGAGGGTGAAATTTGACCTCCTAGTGCTGACAGACAGCAGGATGCCTACGCACCACTTAAATTCATTGAACAAACAGGCCAGCGTTCCTCAATTCCACCTGAGGGGAATTAATTTGCTGATCTTTCTGCCAGGGAAGGTGCCGCTGTGGTCCAGAGATGCACACGCAACATTGGCACAAACCAGGCAGCAGGATTTTGGAACCTGATTTTTTTATTTCAAAAGTCCACTGATGATTTCTAAGCCCTTCTGACTGCAGGGCCTTGTGGCCACCAGGTGGCATCGTTTCCCAAATCATACAGCAGCAAGTTGCATAATGGATATAAAATTAGGGCCGTATAAACACCAATGGGGGGGGGGAGATTTTGCACTTGCTCAATGTTCCATAGGCTAGGGGGCCATGGCCCAGCTACCTTTAAGCAGTGGTCCTGTACTAAATCAATATGGCGGAGAGTTGCCTCCAGGAATTGGTGCCACTGATTGAAAAGTTCAAGATGTTCTACCCTTAGGAACACAAAATGACTTCCCCGAAGCTGTTGGGAATAGGGCTCGGGCAGTGTGTAAGCGAAATAATACGTGCTAATCCTCTGCTGGCATCCGGGTGAGAGAGGCACAAGCCCATTTTTCTGAGAAGAATATGGCCCAAAATATCGGGACCAATTCTGCAGGGAGCGAAACTTTTATTGTAAAGGATGGAAAACTAGAGAGACCGGTTGAGAGTGGAGGGAAACTACGATCTGCTAATGTGAGCACATGACTGAATGTAAACGCTTTGGGCCAAGGAGTGTCTTTTTGCTCTGTGTTTGTACTGCACCTTGCACAGTGGGGTCATAGTCCATGGCTCAGGCTCATAGGTAATAATAGGAATTTCCAACGCATATTAATGGTATTTTCTCTAGGAAAATAATACAGATGGCGTTAATCATATGGCCCTCCAGTCGGGGCTGAAAACTGATTACTAATGTAAACAAGACTGACCCCATTTCCAGCTGAGTTTTCATTGCAGCAGGGCTCTAGTCCACTTCCTAACAGCAGTGCAGGCCGCCATTGGAAACCCACCCTATGAAAACAAGCCCCTCACCCCAGCTTGAATCTGTCAGTGCTGAGGGTTACTGGGAAAGAAACTGCCACCCAAATTGTAGGACAGCAGCCAGCCTCCCATAGTGGTGGGAAGGCCGGGCTCTCTATCTGCATGCTGAGGACTGTGTGGATGGAAGATTTTGTCTGTAGAATGTGGATGGAGTATGGGAGCACTTTAGCCAAAGCCCCACTTTTCTCATTTGAGTTCTAGATCCACCCTGAAAAGCATTTCCAGCAGCCAGATCAGCTGGGGTAGTTATGCACAAAGCCAGAGTTCTTCTCTCTTAGCTTCAAAGACTCAATTTGCTCCAGGGTCACTTAAGACTTAATTGATTCATCTGCAAAGTTGGTGGGTCTGACTGGAAGGATTTTGTCACATGCTTGTATCAAGTTATTTTAATAAACTTGCTACATGTTTAGTTTTTCCAGCCCATTTGATGTCAAAACTCAGCTGCTGTTCAGTACATATTTACTGTAATGCATGAAATAAGCATGTGAAATATTTGCCTTTGCTCCTCAGTCATAAACCCTCTATTATTCTTGGAGTCCCCCAGCTCCACCAATGCCCTTTAGATCCCCCCCCTTGCACTTTCCCTTCCTGCCAATGCTCCTCAATCCCAACCTGCAGCCCCCTGCTATCCCCACCCTGGGTTTATCACCCTGAACAATTCTGCCAATGCCCTGCAATCCCAGTCCACACCCCGCCAATATCTCTGCCCAGGTCTGCCACTGCTCTCAGAGTCCCCCCTGCCATTATCCTGTCCTCTAGGTTCCAGGCTGAGTCCACCCCCAACTCATCGCACTTATTGGCCAGAGACAGGAATCGAACCCGTAACACTCAGAGGAACTGGCCTAAGCCATGTCCCAGAAATGTAGAGGGAGGAGAATCCGGGCCGTACCACGCTGAGCGGCTCCTGCGCCTTAACCCCGCTAGTCCCGCCCCGTCCGGAGCGCTCAGCCTATCGCAACGGCGCTGCCGAGGCGACGGGCCCGCCGGTGAGCAGTGATTGGCTGGCTCTCGTTTCGCGTCTGGAGGGGTCTGGGCGCCGCCATTGGCCGCGAGTGAGTGAGGGGGCGGGGCTTGTTCCCGGCTGGGCTGGAACAGGGGGCTGCGGCGCTGCTGCCGCCTCCATATTGCGGGGCCGGGCGAAGAGGTGGCGGGGTCGTGAGTCGCGCTCGGGGCCGGGCAGCCGAGGGACCCTGGGTGCCGCTGAGCGGGAAGGGGGAGGGGGACTGTGAGTGAGGGGGTCCCCTGGGAGGGGGGGCTCTGGGTGAGGGGGTCCCTGGGAGGGGGGCTCTGGGCGAGGGGGTCCCCTGAGAGGTGCTTTCCCCTGGGAGGGGGGGCTCTGGGTGAGGGGGTCCCTGGGGGGTGCTGTCCCCTGGGAGGGGGGGCTCTGGGCGAGGGGGTCCCCTGGGAGGGGGGGACTGTGAGTGAGGGGGTCCCTGGGGGGTGCTGTTCCCGGGACGGGGGGGCTCTGGGTGAGGGGGTTCCCCTGGGAGGGGGGGCTCTGGGCGAGGGGGTCCCCTGAGAGGGGGGGGACTCTGGGTGAGGGGGTTACCTGGGGGGGTGCTGTCCCCTGGGGGGGGGTCCCTGGGTGGTGCTGTCCCCTGGGAGGGGGGGTCTCTGTGTGTTGGGGTTCCTAGAGGCTAGTATCCCCTGGAAGGGGGGACTCTGGTTCTCAGGGTCCCTGGGGGGTGGGGGAGTAGTGGCCCTGGAAAGAGAGTCTGTGGGTGTTCAACCCAGAGAGATAGTGTCCCTTAGAAGGGGAAATTGTGGTTCCCTGGTGGCGCAGCATCCCGTGGAGGGGCACTCCCTTGGTATTGGGGTCCCATAGGGGGAGATTGTGGGTATTGTATGTGCCTGGGGTGTATCTCCTGGAAGGGGTGACTCAGTAGTGAGTACCCTGCTTCCCACTGATCTCTGGGTGTGTGGGGGGGGTACATTTGCGGTGGGGCCTGAGCCCCAAGCCACTGGGTGAGGATGGCGTGGGCTCTGAAGCTGCCGCTGGCGGATGAGGTGATTGAATCAGGGCTGGTGCAAGATTTCGATGCCAGCCTCTCGGGCATTGGCCAGGAGCTGGGCGCTGGCGCCTACAGCATGAGGTAGGTGAGATCCTCCTGAACATCTTGTTGTACACCGTGAATTGAGAAGAGTGATGAGAGTAGAATATGGAGGTTGTGATTGGACCACCGCGGGCTGGGAGACTGCAGAGTCCAGGAATACTTGGATATTGCATTGAGCTCGGAAGAACAGACAGCACAGTGTATCACAGGTGTTGCATTTAGTGGCAGATAACTTTCTGGTGGGCTGATTGAAGCCATCACTAGGTTGGAACAGATCAAGGGGCCATGTAGTGCAGTATCTGGTCTTCAGTAGTGATCCGTACCAAGTAACGGGGACATCTTACCCCCTGTTTGCTCTGCATGCTGCATTTGTGAATGTGAAAGATGAAGTGAAACCAGTGGGAGGAAGATTTGGACAGCAGTATACAACCCGAAGATAAGGTAGAATTTAGAAATAAGACGAAAGTGTGTCACTCCCTGCATGAAGCTGGCCTGAGGAGTTAGCGATTGCTGGGAGCCACAGTTAAAATTCAGCCGCAGAACTCAATAGTCGAGATGGATAATTTTATGAGTTTTGTAAATCCTAAAATGGGAGTAATGGGGACTCTGTGCTTGAGGGCATCATCTAAACTCAGGGTCAGGAAGGCTTTGCAACATTTGCCCTTCCGCCCCTCATGTTCAGTATTGCACAGCTGGTTAGCTTTGGGGCAGTTGATTTAGTTGGGGATTGGTCCTGCTTTGAGCAGGGGGTTGGACTAGATGACCTCCTGAGGTCCCTTCCAACCCTGATATTCTGTGATTCAGTTCCCCAGCCTCTAAAAATATCAGGTATTGGCCATGGTGGGAGGCAGGTTCCCAGGTGGCATGGACTCTTCAGCTGATATAGCGAATCCATTCCTCTGAAATCTGGCCTCCTGCTGTCAGGTTAAGCTATGTCTATGCATACAGTGCTGCTGTACTGTACCAATACGTCTGGGAAACACGCTATATACCGACAGGAGAGAGCTCTTCTGTCGGCATAAACAAACCGCCTCAGCGAGCAGCATAAACTGTGTTGGTGAAAGAAGCTCTCCCACCAACATAGCACTGTGCACACGAATGCTTATGTCAGTGTAATTTATGTCGCTCCGGGGGATGGAATAGTCACACCCCTGAGCAACGCATGTTTTGCCTTAGTGTAGATATAGTCTAAATCCTGTGCCTCCCACCTGTTGCTGATTAGGAGAGCCTGTTCCATGCTTCTTTGTTCTGTATTCCCTCAACTAATCAGGCCAAGAGCGTCTCTTCCTTAATCTTGCCCTGAATAATCACTCCCAAGGGGTAGGAGAAGCACCTTCAGCTCTCTGATCTGAGCGCAGGCGTTAGTATCTTAATACTTTAATTCGAGAAGGATGTTGATGAAGTGGAGACGGTTCAGAGAAGAGCCACGAAAACAATTAAAGGATTAGAAAACCTGCCTTAGGGTTGGTCTACGCAGGAAAATTACATCAGCATGGCTACGTCTCTTGAGGTGTGAAAAATTCACACCCCTGAAGGATGTAAACACTCAGTGTAGACAGGGCTAGGTTGACAGAAGAATTCTTCTGTTGACCTAGATGCCAGCTCTTGGAACCCTTCCCATTGGTGTAGGTATAGTGACAGACTCAAAGAGCTCATTCTGTTTCGCTTAACAAGGAAGGGGTTGAAGGGTGACTTGATACAGCCTATAAGTATCTACATGGGGAACAAATATTTAATAATGGGCTCTTCAGTCTAGCAAAGAAGAGTCTAATACGGTCCAGTGGCTGGAAGCTGAAGTTGGCCACGTTCAGACTGGAAGTAATGTGTAAAATTTTGACAGTGAGGCTAATTAACCAATGGAACCATTTACCGAGGGTTGTGGTGGAATTCTCCATCACTGATCATTTTTAAAGCAAGATTGGATGTTTTTCTGTGCCCTGTGTTATGCAGGAGGTCTGACTAATCGCAGTGTTCCTTTCTGGCCTTGGAATTTGCGCAGCTCTGAAATTCTGGCTTTCTTCCTTTCTGTAGCCTTGGGGGAAGCCTCTTTTCCTACGTTACAGTGGGGGCTGGGACGGAGTTTAAGGATAATTTGTTTAATATTAAAGTGCCTAATTAATACTTGTATTAAGATAGTGACCAACAGCCCTGCTCAGGATCAGGACCTCATTGTGTTAGACACTGTACTGACATATCCTTGCTTAGAGTTTGTGTTAACCCACTGCTGAGTGTCTCATTGGTCCCTCTCTCTACTTGATCTGCAGGGGATAAGAGACTGTCACAGCTCCAGCTAAGCTATAGCAGCTCATGCTTTCAGCTCTGGACGTCCTCCATTCAGTCCCTGGTGTGGTGGTCATCACCCTTGCAATCAAAGATGGCGTATGACATGCAGCATCAGGGGAGGAGGGATAAATCAGATAGAATTTTATAGACATATAAGTTGTCAGCCCAATGTTTCCCCTCCCCTGCCCAATAATTCAAATATATAAAGTACCACATATGTCCTTTTGTGTCTCCTGCCGTTATTGACTGGCTGACTTGATGTGGCCTTGAGAGGTGATCTGAAGATGAGGAGAGCGGTGGCCTCACTTGTTGGGAAGGCATAATACTTAATAAAGTGCTTTGAGATCTACAGATGAAAAGTGCTGTGTCAGAGCTAGTATCGCGTCATGGATAAGGGGTGATGTGGAAGAAGGTGCAAATGGGGCTGGCATTTTTTTGGCTAAGTAGAGGAGGTGGGTACGGGGACAATACAGCAAGGCAGTGGTAGGGAGGCGCAGAACCGTGAAGGGCCTTGATGATGAGCTTGGCGATGGAATAGGGGGAGTCATTGGAGAGGTTTAGTTAAGGGAGTGATGTAGTCAGTGTGATGGGAAAAGAGGCATTCTAGAAATCTTAGGGTTGGTCTGCATGAGAAAGTCGCACTGGTTTAACTTAAGGTGTGATTTCTATTTTTATTTTAAACTGGTGCAGAAGTGTGTGTGGACACTCCTGTTTCGATTGAAACCAGGCTTATTCCAGTCAATCCTAATCAACTGAAGCCGAATCAAAACGAAGCTGGTTTGAAATACAATGGAGGGGAGGGGTCCAAGATGTCTCTTGATTACAGACATGAGTGACTGGGAGGATGATGGAGTTGCCAGCAGTGATGGGGAGACAGCTTGGCAGGAAAGTTCAGGAGTTTGGCTAACTTAAACTTAACATCTAGGATGGGATGTTGGAGAGACAGGCCAAGGGGTGGAGTAGGGTGGAGGGAGATGCCTCAGGACTGGAGAGGTAGATATGAGTCACCTGTGGGAAGATGGTAATCAAAAAAAGCAATCGCCCAGAGGGCGGGCGTAATGGGAGATGAGTGGGCCAAGGATGAAGTCCTGTGGAAACACTGCCCATAAAGTGACAAAAATGAAGCTGTTCATTTGAATGTGGCCCTGAAGGGCTAATCAGAGAGATGAGAGGAGAAGACAGGACAAGATTTAAAGGACGTGTGTGATCAATGGTGTCATAAGCAGCAGGGAACTGAAGGAGGCTGAGAGTGGAGCAGGAGCAGGAAACTTGATGAGAGCAATTTTGGAGAGGTGAAGACGGAGGAAGCCAGACTGGCAGGACACCCAGGATAGAGTTTGAGGAGAGGAATGTGAGGTGGAGAAAGATGGGGCAGTAATTGGCAGTGTTTCAAGGACTTGTTTGTATTTTGGGGAGAACTGGCCAGAAGAGAGCAAAAGGTTGCGAGGGAGGGAGGCAGGGGAAGCAAACTTTTTTTTCTCCAGGAAGAGCTGCTCCCAGGATAGGTTGACATGAAACTTCACCACCAGTAAGTTGTTGCAATCATAATGCCAGCATTTGGGTAGAGGTGCACTGCGAAAAGTTCAAGCAGGGGACGCATAAGGTGGAGTTTGAAATGTGCTAAAAGTTAAATGACATTTCCTGGAGGAGGAGGTGTGCAAATGTCAAGGTGTTAACACTTTCAATGCAACAGGCTCACGTTAAGCTAAAGCTATGTCTACACTGCAGTTTATGTCGGCATAATTTATATTGCTCAGGGGTGTGAATAACCCCCTCCAAGTGACATAAATTACACTGACATAAGCACTGGTGTGGCCAGCACCATGTTGGCGGGAGAAACTCTCCTGTAACTGCCGCCGCTCGCAGAGGTGGTTTTATTATGCTGACGGGCAAGAGCTCTGCCAGTTACAGCATAGAGCATCTTCACCAGACATGCTGCAGCGGCACATCTGCATCAGTGCAGCTGCAGCACTGCGTGTGTTGACATGCCCGTAATCCAGTGGTTCTCAACCCATGGCCTGTGGGCCGCTTGTGGCCCAGTCAGCACACAGCTGCAGCCCATGTGACATCCTCAGGTCCATACTGGTAGTATGTATATTGTGTGGATGTAGCCCATATAACACACACACCTGCATATGCAGCCCACAGTGGTAAATAGGTGCCTTAGTCCATTGTCAATAGGAAGTGAAGAGCTCCTTGCTTTCTGTTACTTCATCCCCTTTAGGGGACAGAGGATGTTAAATAGCAGCTGGTATTGTTCAGGCCTGGTCTTTTATTTAACCAGTTGATGGGGACAGCTAGCGCTTTCTCCCAGTTGCATCTAAGTGTATGACTGAGACTACTATCAAGGCTATGCAACATCAACTTATTCTTGTACCGTGTTTTACGTGCAAATGGTACCTGCTCTGACTCACGCATCTGGGACAGTGTCCTGTTTATCATATATAACTCTTAAAACCAACTCCTTTAACTATCTTACTGATAACACCTTCAAATATTAAAATTAGATTGTAAGCTCTTTGGCACAGGGACTGTCTTTGTTCTGTTTGTACAGCGTGTGGTGTAATGGAATTCTTATCCATGGCTGCAGCTCCTAGGTGCTACCACAATTTCCCCCCCTCCCCCCTCAAAAAAAAAAACCAAAACAACTTACAAAGTAGTAACATTAGCTGGTGTGTAGGGCTTTTTATAGACTCATAGACTTTAAGGTCAGAAGGGACCATTATGATCATCTAGTCTGACCTACTGCACAATGCAGGCCACAGAATCCCACCCATCCACTTCTATAACAAACCCCTAGCCTATGTCTGAGTTATCAAAGTCCCCAAATTGCGGTTTGAAGACCTCAAGCTGCTGAGAATCCTCCAGAAAGTGACCCATGCCCCATGCTGCAGAGGAAGGCGAAAAACCTCCAGGGCCTCTGCCAATCTGCCCTGGAGGAAAATTCCTTCCCGACCCCAAATCTGGCGATCAGTTAAACCCTGAGCATGTGGGCAAGACTCACCAGCCAGCACCCAGGAAAGAATTCTCTGTAGTAACTCAGATCCCAACCCATCTAACATCCCATCACAGACCACTGGGCATACTTACCTGCTGATAATCAAAGATCAATTGCCAAATTAATTGCCAAAATTAGGCTGTCCCATCATACCATCCCCTCTATAAATTTATCAAGCTTAGTCTTAAAGCCAGATATGTCTTTTGCCCCCACTACTCCCCTTGGAAGGCTATTCCAGAACTTCACTCCTCTAATGGTTAGAAACCTTCGTCTAATTTCAAGTCTAAACTTCCTAGTATCCAGTTTATATCCATTTGTTCTTGTGTCCACATTGTTACTAAGCTTAAATAATTCCTCTCCCTCCCTAATATTAAACCCTCTGATATATTTATAAAGAGCAATCATATCCCCCCTCAACCTTCTTTTGGTTAGGCTAAACAAGCCAAGCTCTTTCAGTCTCCTTTCATAAGACAGGTTTTCCATTCCTCGGATCATCCTTATTAATTTAAATAAATTTGTATTCCCATAGTACCTACAGACCCCAATCCAGGCTCCGGACCTCATTGAGATATTGGCTAGATAGGTACATAACTGAAAGATGCTTCCTGACCCAAAGAGCTTACGAGCAAAGTCATGATGCAACATCAAGGGGATTACAACAGACAGACATGGAACGCAAAGCGAACAGATGATTTGTGATTGATGTAATAAGCAGTAATTACAGCACACCCACTTTCCTAGCTATTGTCAAGTGTTTCAGAGCTAGATGGCCTGTCCTTTTTCTGAGAGGAAATGCAAGCAATGAAATAGACAGGTTAGTTTTTGCTGTAGCTCTTTGCCATAAGTTTTTGGGCTTCAGAGTTCCAAACTCCAAGCAAGGAGATGTTTCCAGCTAAAACTTGAAGTGAGACCAAGAGATGCAGGAAACCTGTTCTAAGTGACAGGAATGTTCTGGCACCAACACTCCCCAGCAGTGGGCAAGGAAGGCCGAGCCTAGGTAGCTGGTGGAGGTGGACAAGATGGGGGTGGGGGGAAGGCAAGAGGCCTGACTTCATTGCCCTGCATCTTGTGTTACCATTTGCACCAGTGCAAAGTGCTGCTGATCTGACCTGGTCATGTCTTGCACGTCAGTTGTGGAAATCATGGTACAAGGTGTGGGGCAGTGAAGAATTGGGCCTGAGGTCTGAAGTCAGCTGAGCAAGTGCACAGAGGATTTTAAGAATGACACAGGCTTTGAGCTGGCTCCGGGAATGAACAGCCAGCCAGGAAAGGGGTTTGAGAACTGGGAGTGACTGGCTTATACATCCTGCTTGTCAGAGGGTGGGCTGCGGCGTATCTTGCCCATATTGAAAGTGGAGCATTGTCTTATCCCCCTTCAGATAGTGGACTTCATAGGATGATTCCCACCCTCCCATCTAGGAAGGAACATAAATGGCTAGTCTGAATGGTAGACAAATTAGAGGTGTCCACAAGAACAGAGAATTCCAGCGTTACAGGATCAGGTCTGACGATGTCCATATGAAATGCAGCATGGTCCAGTGGAGAGAGTGCTGGCCTGGGAGCTGGGTTCTGGTTTTGGCCCCACTACTAAGGCTGGCCCATCCATTGTCCATCGCAAGTGCTTCTAAGTGCCTTTTCCTCAATTTACCTCCCACTCAGGATGATGACATTATGCTTCTTGGAGTCTTCCAGCAATCCTTCCTGAACTCTCTTCAGTCATTGTACCGTTTGTTTACACACCCGTGCAATTTATTTGTGCTTCTTCTAATATTTATTGCTTTATAAATAAACAAGATCTGGGACTTGCAACCTAAAAAAAAAAAAAAAACTTGCAGTACGACCTTGGAAAAGTCACTTCCCTTCTCTGGGCCTCTTTTCTTCTCCCACCCCCGACTATCTTATCTATTTAAATTGTAAAAATCTTGAGGCAGAGATTCTCCCCCACTGTGGGTTTGTGCTGTTCCCAGGGTAATGGGGCGCTTTGCCTTGGTTGTGGTCTCTAGGTGCCACCTCCTACTATTAATACCTCTTTCTTTATAATCCCCAGTCATCCTCCGCTTCCTGTTCAGTTCAGATACGTGCCTTTTGGTTTATGTGCTTTGTCATCGTGCTGCTCGGTTTGTGGCGTCGCATCCAACTTTGGATGCAGTTTCCTAACAGACAGTTCTGAACCATAGTCAGCCATAGTGACTGTCAGCCATAGTGAGGAGAGGCTGGACATGAGGCTTGGGAACGAAATTCCATGACTAGATTTCAGCTCTGGTAGTCTGGCAGTTAAGGCAGGCCCCCTCCCTTGTAATAGCAGGGTTTGGTTTGGTTTGTTTTTTTCCAAACCAGAAACACAGAGAAATAAATATATTCAAGTGAAACCCCGTCGGCTGCGTTTCAGAGCTTGCCTTCCATAAAGGCGGCTTCGGTTAGCTTGCAAGAAATAGGGGGTGGGGTGGGATTTTAAATCTTTAATTTGTAAAATGACCTTGGTGAAATGGCTTGTCTTCTCCTGGCTCTGTAAACCCAGCTGTGCACTTGATAAAAGCAGGCTGATAGTGCTGAATACCAGGAGTCTGAGTGGAGTTTTCCCCAGGGAATAGCTACCCAGAACACCTGGCTCTTCCATATCCTCCTAGCAACACGCACCAACCAGAGGCAGAGCTCTGCTACTGAAATATTACCTGCAACTCCAGGGTAAAGAGCATCTGAGCTAAACAACCTCGGTAATGTCGTCTGACACCAATAAGTTTTCATACTACTTAATACTAATTCATTTAAGCAAACTCAACTCCCTTCTCCTTTGTCGAAAGCATTCCCTGCCTTAGGTCTGAACTCTGTTGGCCTCCTGAAACTTAACTCTCTTTCCCTGACATTTGTTGACCTAAGCTGATCATAAATAGTGCCTGTCCTACTGTAGGTAAATGCCTTCCTGACATCTAACATTTTCTCCTGCGTCATGGCAGTTCTACACGCCAGTCACAGGGAGGAAAGACATCTATAGCCATTTTGTTTCCTCCTGTGGGTTTGTTTTTCCCCTCCACCACTCCTTGTGGTTTTCAGTTGCTCTTTAATCTCACTATGGAAGAGGCACAATGCTACCTTGGGAATGTGCATTTGTAGGTGGGGGTGGAGATGATCCTCACCCTTGGAGATGGACGTTCTCTGTGTTCTGCAGTATAGGATCAGAGGATGCATTTCTAGGTGTACTTAATCCTGCCTTGAAGCAAGGGGATGGAAGGACTACATGACCGCCTGAGGTCGTCCCTTTCAGCTGAACATTTCTATGATCCTGCTAGTGGATGCAATCGTTGGTGTTACTGATAGCTTTATACAACATAGCAGTTCTAAGAGATCAGAGACAGCTTTGAAATATTTCATTAGTAACTGACCATACATTTCCCTTTGAAGAATTCCTGGAATTGTGTTGTTAGTTTGACTCTTGTCAACTGTACAAGAGTGTCTCAGTTGTGAATCACTAGTTGCCTAGGGGAATTCTGGGAAGCCGTTAATGGGAAGTATAAATGTGCTAATGGGGAATATAACTGAATATGTTAGAGCTTCTCAGTTTTAACAAAACTTACAACTCATCATCTTCCTGAACTGAGCAGATGAATGGTGACCTGGAAGGTCAGAGCATGAGAAGATGGGACTTAGTAGTGTGCTGTGTCTTGAAGAAGGTTGGAGATAACACATGAGGTCACAGCCTCTTGCTATCTCTTGGTAAGTCATTAAGAATTTCCACTGGAGATGCTAGTTGTGAGTCCAAGCATTTCTGAGGAACTGTTGAGCTCTTTAAGCTCTGTCTGTCTTAATGATACCATTCCTATAAATATTTAAACTTCTTACACCATACAACATATAAAGCTGACCCTATTATCCGGGTCGCATAGCACAGAAACATAATGGCCTTGAAATGATTAGAACTCCCAGTCTAGGAGCTCTTAACATAATCCATGACTGCTGGGACTGAGAGGTGGAGAAAACTGCTTTCTTTGGATGCTGTTTGTGATCTTTCTAGTGAGGATAACTCCATGCGGTTAACCATATCGGTATGATCACTGGACCAGAATGCCTATCTGTATGTTCAGTTAGTAATCAAAGGCTCAGAAGGAGCTGTGCTTCTGTAACCTATACAGAGCCCTTATCTTTGGTAGTGGTGTATTGCTTGTTTTACACTTGGTTAACAAGTGGATAACTGTAGGAATTCTGTGCTTGATTAGACTAATTCTACAAATATGGCATTACAATGGTCCGGAACTGACTCTGTGTATCACCTGTTGGAATGTGGCTAAGAGAGGTGAAAACATTATCTAGTTTCTAACAGAAATCCAGATTCCAGGTTAAACAGGGTTCCAAATAGCTGGGGTCCTAACAGCTTTGTCAGCTGCTAAATCAGATCCGTAGCTATTATAGACTTGCTAAATATTTGGTGCTGTGAAAAGCAGTCTGTGATGTAACACCAAACTGCTTTACTGACTCTTAACCTGATGTTAATTCCAGGTTGTTCTATAGAACTCCAGATGTGTTTGCCACCTGTTCCAATGCAGTGATGACTGGCTGTTTCATTAGGGAGTGGTAAGGCTGGTGTTCTCAAGATAGGACGGTTGCATCCAGGGGAATTGTAGCTCAGGGAATCTTTCTGCAGGAAAAATAACCATCACTGCGTGCTAATGGGATGCCTAGTCTATAGCAAAGATTCGTTCTTCATCTGTCCGTTCTGCAGAGAAACATCAAGCCAAGTCGTTTCACTGGATTATGTAACATGCCCAATTGTGTAAATTCACTCGCACGTTCCTTGATGCAGCAATGCTGTGTTTCCAGCACCCAGGTAACTGTGTAGGTCATCTCCCTTGTATGTCTAGTGGTTGTTTAGGGGCAGATGACTGCTGCAGCAATATATCTGACAGTTTATGAAGTGGCATAAGTTTCTCATGTACACTGGGTGTGGGAGATCCCCTAAAATCTAAGAATTTACTGTAATGTCTTGTGTATGTTCCTGGCTCTCTTTTTCCCTGGTGCCGCTCCCCCATCCCCTCGGCTTGCTAGGGATGCTAAGCACCTTCCATTGTACTTCTGCTTCGTTTCAATGTGAGGGTTAGTATGTATGGTCTACTGGTGTTTTCAGTTCTCCCCAATGCACTTACTAGGAGTGTGAGTCCATGAACCAATAGGCTCTTGCTCAAGTTAGTTCCATCGCTCACTGGCATCGTTAAATATTATTTGCTTCACTAAAATTGTCATCTTTTGGGGTTAAATGAGTTGCAAGCTTCTGGGGGTCTCATGCTATAGGGCTGACTCTTGGCACCAAGGGATGGTCTTGTAGCTGTTGGTCTGTAGTAGAAATACATAATCTATATCTAGGGCCCTACCAAATTCATGGCCATGAAAAATGTGTAATGGAAATCTGGTCTTGTGTGCTTTTACCCTGTACTACGCACATTTCACGGGGGAGACCAGCATTTCTCAAACTGAGGGCCCTGACCCAAAAGGGAGGTAGCAAGGTTATTTTAGGGGGGGTTGTGGTATTGCCACCCTCATGGGCGCCAACTTATATGGGCTCGTGGGGCTAAAGCCCCAGGAATATTCACAATCAGGGGCTCTGCTCCACCAATATTTGGAGCTAGGTTTCGCCCCTTTAAATCCCAGCCACCACTGGGAGTCAGAGGGCTCTGGGTTGCCTGCAACCGCGGGGAGCCCAGAACCCTTTAAATCCCAGCCGCGGCCGGGAATCAGAGGGCTCTAGGCTGCCGGCAGCAGCGGGGAGCCCAGAGCCTTTTAAATCCCAGCCGCGGCTGGGAATCAGAGGGCTCTGGGCTGCCTGCAACCACGGGGAGCCCAGAGCCTTTTAAATCTCAGCCGCGGCCGGGAATCAGAGGGCTCTGCGCTGCCCGCAGGGGCAGAGAGCCCAGAGCCCTTTGAATCCCAACCGCGGCGGCTGGGATTTAAAGGGTTCAGGGCTCCCCGCGGCTGCCAGCAGCTCAGAGCCCTTTGAATCCTAGCCCCTGGCCGCTGATTGTCCCCTCCCCAGACCCCTGCCCCAACTTCCCCCCAGGACCCCACCCCCTACCTGTCCCCTGATAAACCCCCTGGACTCCCAAGCCTATTCAATTGCTGCCTGTCCCCTGACTGCCCCTCCGAACCTCTGCCCCATCCAACCCCCCCTGCTCCTTGTCCCTTGACTGGCCCCCGGAACCCCCTACCCCTTCTCCAACCCCCAAACCGCTTACTGGGGGTTGGAGAAGGGCAGCAGGAGGGTACAGGGGGAGCCCAGGGCTGGGAAGGGGGGCAGCCAAATTTTTTTTTGCTTGGGGCAGCAAAAAACCTAGAGCCGGCCTTGCCCGGAGCTTCCCTGCCTGAACGTAAAGAGCACGCAGCGCGCGTCTCTCTCCCTTGCTGCTGCTGCTGCCGCCGCCGCCTAAGGGCTATAGCATAACAGCAGTGCAAGCTGCTGGTGCTGTAGCACCTCACGAGGGGGAGGGGAGTGGAGGGGGCTGTGCCATGCCCCCTCACCATAACCCCATCTAGGTTGTAATTAATTTTGACTGAGTTGACCAGGACAATATCCCTAAGACCTGCAGACTTGTGGCTGCTGGTCTGTGACTTTTAAAGCAGATGAAGCCACTTTTGATTACAGCTTAAAACAAAACGATGCGGGTGAGAGGAGGAAGTGATTGATTGGTTTCACATAGGACCTGGAGTAAAATTGCTATAAAGGATTGTCTGAAACTGGTGTACAGACAAACTAGTGTGTGGCAAAGTCTTAAAATGACTGAGAATTGAAATATTTAATTGTAATGTGCTCTTAAATTAATCAGATTGCATCGACAATTGGGAACCATTTTTATACAGTGATGGTAAAATGTATATTGAAGTAGGCAAGTGCTGCTTCTGACTTTCCACTTTTAATTGACCCTTGTAATCTTGTGGCACTGACGCGTTGTAGCTTCATTTTATATCGGCTTACAGGGCGGGAGCGGGGGGGCACCACCATTTTGGGCCCCACCAAAAATTATACAAACCTGCCGCCTATGGCCACCCTTTCTTCTGCACTGCCTTCAGAGCTGGGCAGCCGGAGAGCGGATACCGTGCCACACTTACTTCTGCACCGCTGGTGGCAGCGGTTCTGCTGTCAGAGCTGGGCTCCCGGCCAGCAGCCGCCACTCTCCAGTTGCCCAGCTCTGAAGGCAGCACTGCACCAACATCAGTGCAGAAGTAAGGGTAACAGTACCACAGCCCCCCCCTACAATAACCTTGCCATGTTCCCCCCCCCCTTCCCCCCAACTCCTTTTTGGGTCAGAACCTCTACAATTACACCACCATGAAATTTCAGATTTAAGTAGCAAAAATAATGGAATTTATTATTTTTAAAATCCTATGACCGTGAAATTGACCAAAATGGACAGTGAATTTGATAGGGCCCTAACACCTCTACCCTGATATAACGCTGTCCTCGGGAGCCAAAAAATCTTACTGTGTTATAGGTGAAACCGTGCTATATCGAACGTGCTTTGATCCGCCGGAGTGCGCAGCCTCGTCCCCTCCGGAGCACTATATCTGAATTCATGTTACATCGGGGTAGAGGTGTACATTGCTATATGGCCCCTGTCACCGCAGTATGTGAACATCTAGAGGAAGGCAGGGATGGTGATGCATGTGGAACGGATGATAGAAATCAGGGCATTTAAAAGAAATAAAGATAAGATGCCAGTGCATATAAGAGTGGCTGGGCTGCAGCCAGCAACTGCCCAACTTGCCTTCTGCATGGGTTTCTCTCTTTAAAAGCAGCCACTTCCTGTTGTTATAATGATGGAATCAAATGGAGACTGGTTACTTTTGCAGCGTTTTGGGGGGAGGGGAGCCCATGAATATTTCATCTCCTGAAATGAAAGGGTTAAAACTTTGCTCAGGGGGCAAAATGGTAAATGTTTGACTAGTCCAGTTCTCCCTCAGCAAACTTTTAATGTTCAGCAAAAAAAAACATGTTGACCTTTTAAGGGTCTGACTTAACCTTCCTTCCCCACCTTTCTTCCCCATACCCCCTGCGTTCCCCTAAAGTAGTTGGAGAAGTAAAGTAGTTGAAAAGGACGTTCAGCAGAACTTAATGTGTTTTTAAACTGTTTTAAAATGACCTCCCAGTGTGGTGGAAAATTTCTCAGCCTCTCCAAACCAAGGTCGGCAGCGATGTTAAAATCTCCGCTCTGGGGCTGGGCAGCCCCCACCGACACCGATCTGTGTGTGTCAGGCATGATGGAAACGTATGCCACAATGTTCCTCCACTCCTTCTCCAGGCTCCATTTTTGTCAACGGGCACAGGGTGAAACTCAAGTCCCCTGTTTTACAACCACGCCAGAGAGAGGATGGTTCAAAACAATCAGAGCTTATCTCCTGAAGGCAACAGGTAGTCCCCAAAGTCTCCTGTTCCGCTAACAATAAGTCACACTGACTGTTAAATTGGATTGGTGACATTATTTAAAAAAAAAAAGTAACAACTCTCAGGCTCTGATCCTCAGAGGGATTTCGGTGCCTAACTCCAATTGAAATCAGTAGGAGTTAGGTGCCTAAAATACCTTTTGAGGATCTAGGCTTCAGACTCTTTGAAACGGACAGTGTTCCAGAGGGGTAGCCGTGTTAGTCTGTATCATCAAAAACAACTAGGAGTCCTTGTGGCACCTTAGAGACTAACACATTTATTTGGGCATAAGCTTTCATGGGCTATAACCCACTTCATCAGATGCATGGAGTGAAAAATTCAGTAGGCAGGTATAAATATACAGCACATAAAAAGATGGGAGTTGCCTTACCAGGTGGGGGGTCATTGCTAACGAGAATGGGCCACATCCACCATGACTGAATTGTCCTCAACAGTTGACAAGAAGGTGTTACAATGTTACATATAACTGGAAGGAACCTCCTGGGTCAGTGAGTTGAGTCCCCTGCTTATCACAGGCAATGCCATCATATAATCCCAATAATAAATTTGCCAAGCCCCATCTTAAAACAAGCTAGCTTGGGGGCCTCCACACCTCCTATGTTCTGTTAAGTACAATGACTTCCCTTTCAGGCTGTAGATATTTCTAAGAGCTCATGTGCTCCTTGCTGTATGAGAAACAAATCAAGTAGAGCTCTGTAACCTCGAAAGCGTCTCTCTCTCACCCACAGACATTGGTCCAACAAAAGATATTACCTCACCCACCTTGGGTCTAATATCCTGGGACTGACGCTGCTACAGCAACACTACATACATGAGACCCAAATAGACAGTCTGCCCCAAGGAGGTTGCAAGCTGAGACGCAGAGATAAGAGGAGATGTACTGGGAGACCAAAAGGAGGTTTAACTATGGCTGTGTGCGTAGATTTTTGTCACTTGTCTCAAATGTAATGTTATAGTGGAGAAGGCACTTTGACTTGCATAGTTCACGGCTTGTCAAATGTGTCAGTAACGTAAATCATTCAAGCTGTCTCCTTGCCGGTGCAGGATTGTTCCCTATGGTACAAATCCTGGCGTTCCTGAACTGTAGACTAGACAAAAGTTACAGTTGTGTCAGATTATAGATTCACGTAGTGCACTGGAAATAAGATAGAGGACGCTGAGCTAGACCGATACAAATGGTTGGGCTTTGCCTGGGCTTTATTTTGATTTCATTACCTTTGTGTCATACAGCTGCAATCTCTTAATGTGGGATTTGTCTGTGCCAGGGTAGGATGTCTGTGCTAGGAGGTGGTGTGTGTTTCATGTTTGTGGTCAACAGCATGCTGGGCAAACTGGAAAGAAGCATTAAATAGTAAAAACTATTGCATCCCCCAAGGATTAAGGAAAGTGTGTGAGCCATTGCAAGGTCTCAATATTTGCATGGAAGCAAAGTTTTGGAAACTCTTTAAATAAAATGTAATTCAAAGGAAGAGGTGCATCTGACAGTGGGGCTTCTACAGATGAGATGCTATGTGGCATTGGCGTGGAGTCTGAGACAACCTTGGTTTTCATCTTGGCTCTAACATTGACTGTGTGACCTTGAGCAAGTCACTGCCCTTCTCTCTGCCTCAGTTTCCCCCCAGTCCCACCCCAACCTTTGTCTTGTCTATTTAGATTGTAAATTTGTCACGGAGTGTGGGGGAGTCAGGTCCTGCACCCCCGGACTCCCTGCAGATTCATCAGGACTCTCAGCCAGCCAGTAAAGCAGAAGGTTTATTTAGACGACAGGAACACAGTCCAACACAGGTCTTGCAGGCACAGATAACCGGATCCCCCGGATAGGTCCATCGTGGGGGGCCCCACAGCCCCCCTTGGGGATCAGAGCTCGGTCTCCCTGCCTCCCCTCTGTTCTCCAGCCAGCACTCGTCTGCCCATTCCCTCCGGCCCCTCCTCTTTCCTCAGCTCCTTTCCTTTGTCTCCCCTGGCCAGAGGTGTCATCTCCCCTCCCCCAGGCCAAGCTCAGCTCACAGTTGAATTCCTGCATCTTCACCTAAACCTCTGGCTCTCCCCTCCCCCGCACAGACAGTCTGTGCTTCCTATTCCATTACACCTCTCCCCCCTCCGAGACTGAACTGAGCGGGGTCACTCCAGCCAGTGACCCGGGGAAGTTCGGACCCACCTACAACCTTATGCCGCCCGCGCCCTTTCCCCACCCCAGTACCCCTGGGGTGCACACGGGGCTGGGGCCTTCCCCCCACGTTCCAGTCTGGGGGGCTGTGATTCAGGCTCTCTCGGTTCAGAGCCCCCCTCCTGACCCTGGCCCCCCTCCGGACAGGCTCCTCGGGGCGGGGCGAGGGCCTTACAGCCATCTCCCCCCTGTCCCGGGCCTTCCTCCCCCTCTGGCAGACGTCACAGGAGCGGCAGTGTTGCCGGACATGGGCAAAGACCCCAGGCCAGTAATAGTTCTGCAGCAGCCTCTGCTGGGTACGCCAGGCTCCCTGGTGCCCTGAGGGGGACATGTCATGGGCCTGGCACAGCAGCTGGTGGCGATACTCCTGGGGTACCACCAGCTGCCTCCTGATCCCTCCTGACTCCATCTTCCCTGGGGGAGCCCATTCTCGGTACAGGAGCCCCTTCTCCCACAGGAACCTTTTCCGGCCACCTCGTCCCATGGTCTGTCCCCCCCCGAGGTTGGCCAGGTCCCTTATCCTCCGCAAGGAGGGGTCTTCCCGCACCGCGGCCTGGTACTCAGCCGCTGGGGCAGGGGCGGGGATCTGCTCTCTCTCACCAGCTGGGTCTGGGGCCACAGCCTCTCTGAGCCCCGTCCCTGGGCGTTCCCTCCCTACCGGGTCAGGGTCCGGTGTCTCGGCCAAAGTACTTTCCCCGGGGTCAGGGTGCAGAGCCCTGCGTCGACCCTGACTACGGTTCACGGACAGGGTACCCTGGGTGTTACTTGGCCAGTCCTCGAGGTCCCCCCCCATTAACACCTCCGTGGGCAAATGTGGGTGCACCCCCACGTCCTTGAGGCCCTCCTTGTCCCCCCACTTTAGGTGCACCCTCGCTACAGGCACCTTGAATGGGGTCCCGATCACACCCCTCAGGTTCAGGTAGGTGTTGGGCACCATCCGATCTGGGCCCACCACCTGCGGCCGGGCCAGCGTCACCTCTGCGCCCGTATCCCAGTACCCAGTGACCTCCTTCCCGTCTACCTCCAGGGGAACAAGGCACTCGCTCCGGAGGGGTAGTCCCGTGCCCACCCTGTAAACCCCAAACTCAGGGCTGGGAGCATCCAGCCCCTCGGAGGGGTCAACCCGGGGCCCCCCTCCCTCCTTCGCAGGGGGTACGCGGCCCACCCCCCTTTCGTGCGAACGCTGCCCCTCATCCGGCTGGGTCTCTACCAAGTTGACCCGGTGTGGGGTTGGTCTGCTCAGTTTGTCCCGGAGCTTGGGGCACTGGCCCCGTACGTGGCCCGGTTGGCCACATTGATAGCAGCCCATGTCTCGTGGGTCCCCTCGAGTGGGACGGCTGGCCCTGACGCCAGATGCTTCCCTTTGGTGGGGGCCCTCCCTCGGCTCCTTCTGGGAGGTCCCATGGTGACTCTCTCTCTGCGTTGAGGCAGACCTGCTCCTTCGAGACGCCTCCCTGCCATCCCCCGCCCGACTGTCCATGTATTGGTCGGCCAGCCGGCCTGCATGCTGCGGGTTCTCCGGCTTCCGGTCCATCAGCCACTGCTTCAGGTCAGATGGGCACTGCTCATACAGGTGCTCCAGTACGACTAGGTCAAGCAGGTCCTCTCTAGTTTGGGCCCCAGCCGTCCACTTGCGGGCGTACCCCTGCGCCCGGTTGACCAGTTGCAGGTATGTGCCCTCCCGGGTCTTACGTTGACCCCGGAACCTCTTCCGGTACATCTCCGGGGTCAGCCCAAACTCGCGGAGCAGGGCCTCTTTGAACAGGTTGTAGTCCCGCGCCTCCTCCCCTCTCATTCGGCTGTACACCTCCACGGCGGTGGAGTCCAGTAAGGGGGTGAGGCACCGGATCCTGTCTGCAGGGTCCACCTGGTGCAGCTCGCAGGCATTCTCAAAGGCCGTCAGGAAGGTGTCTATGTCCTCCCCCTCCTTACGCGGGGCCAGGAAGCTCTTACCGAAGCTCTTTGTAGGCTTGGGCCCCCCCTCACTCACCGCAGCCGGGGCCTCCCTGTTGTTCAGCTGGGCCATGGCCAGCTCATGACTGCGCTGCTTCTCCCTGTCATCGTATTCCCGTTGCTTCTCCTTCTCCCTCTCATCGTATTCCCGTTGCTTCTGCCGGTCCTCCATCTCCATCTCCTTCAGTTTGATCTCTCTCTCCAAGTCCAGCCGCCTGCGCTCCACGGAGGCCGAGCGTCGCCGGGACGATCCCCTGCTGGCCGGGGGGGTCACGGTGCCCTCCGTAGCTGGGCTCCTCCTCCCCCTCCCCCTAGGCCTAGGGGTGGGGGGTCTCGGGACGCCCTCAGTGGCCGGCTGACCACTCCCAGCGGGGACAGACACTGGTGCCTGCGCTGCATCTGCCCGGCTGCTTCCCTCAGAGACAGGGACCGGTTCATTCCTGCGATCTCTCTCCTCCAGCCGGGCAATCAGCTGGGCCTTGGTGAGCTTCCCACAGTGCAGCCCCCTCTGCTTGCACAGCTCCACCAGCTCACACTTGCGCTTCTGGGAATACATCTTCCTGCTGGCCACTCGCAGGCTGGGGTGCTCGCCGCTCCCCACGGGTTCCAGGGGGACCCCTAGTGTGCCAGTCCTTGAGCTCACCACCTCTCTGCCAGGGTCGAGCTGCAGACTCCTCCGCCCCTGGGATCGCTCGCTGTGATCCCCCGGGGGACCCTGTTACTGCAAAGTCCTGCTCTCTGGCCACACTCGCCCAGGGGTGACTCGCCCCTTCGTTTTACTGCTCCCCAGTCACTTACTGCAGGAAGCGCCGTCCACGGGGTGCCGCCGATCCCACCGCTGCCACCAGTTGTCACGGAGTGTGGGGGAGTCAGGTCCTGCACCCCCGGACTCCCTGCAGATTCATCAGGACTCTCAGCCAACCAGTAAAGCAGAAGGTTTATTTAGACGACAGGAACACAGTCCAACACAGGTCTTGCAGGCACAGATAACCGGATCCCCCGGATAGGTCCATCGTGGGGGGCCCCACAGCCCCCCTTGGGGATCAGAGCTCGGTCTCCCTGCCTCCCCTCTGTTCTCCAGCCAGCACTCATCTGCCCATTCCCTCCGGCCCCTCCTCTTTCCTCAGCTCCTTTCCTTTGTCTCCCCTGGCCAGAGGTGTCATCTCCCCTCCCCCAGGCCAAGCTCAGCTCACAGTTGAATTCCTGCATCTTCACCTAAACCTCTGGCTCTCCCCTCCCCCGCACAGACAGTCTGTGCTTCCTATTCCATTACACCTCTCCCCCCTCCGAGACTGAACTGAGCGGGGTCACTCCAGCCAGTGACCCGGGGAAGTTCGGACCCACCTACAACCTTATGCCGCCCGCGCCCTTTCCCCACCCCAGTACCCCTGGGGTGCACACGGGGCTGGGGCCTTCCCCCCACGTTCCAGTCTGGGGGGCTGTGATTCAGGCTCTCTCGGTTCAGAGCCCCCCTCCTGACCCTGGCCCCCCTCCGGACAGGCTCCTCGGGGTGGGGCCCGGGCCTTACAGCCATCTCCCCCCTGTCCCGGGCCTTCCTCCCCCTCTGGCAGACGTCACAGGAGCGGCAGTGCTGCCGGACATGGGCAAAGACCCCAGGCCAGTAATAGTTCTGCAGCAGCCTCTGCTGGGTACGCCAGGCTCCCTGGTGCCCTGAGGGGGACATGTCATGGGCCTGGCACAGCAGCTGGTGGCGATACTCCTGGGGTACCACCAGCTGCCTCCTGATCCCTCCTGACTCCATCTTCCCTGGGGGAGCCCATTCTCGGTACAGGAGCCCCTTCTCCCACAGGAACCTTTTCCGGCCACCTCGTCCCATGGTCTGTCCCCCCCCGAGGTTGGCCAGGTCCCTTATCCTCCGCAAGGAGGGGTCTTCCCGCACCGCGGCCTGGTACTCAGCCGCTGGGGCAGGGGCGGGGATCTGCTCTCTCTCACCAGCTGGGTCTGGGGCCACAGCCTCTCTGAGCCCCGTCCCTGGGCGTTCCCTCCCTACCGGGTCAGGGTCCGGTGTCTCGGCCAAAGTACTTTCCCCGGGGTCAGGGTGCAGAGCCCTGCGTCGACCCTGACTACGGTTCACGGACAGGGTACCCTGGGTGTTACTTGGCCAGTCCTCGAGGTCCCCCCCCATTAACACCTCCGTGGGCAAATGTGGGTGCACCCCCACGTCCTTGAGGCCCTCCTTGTCCCCCCACTTTAGGTGCACCCTCGCTACAGGCACCTTGAATGGGGTCCCGATCACACCCCTCAGGTTCAGGTAGGTGTTGGGCACCATCCGATCTGGGCCCACCACCTGCGGCCGGGCCAGCGTCACCTCTGCGCCCGTATCCCAGTACCCAGTGACCTCCTTCCCGTCTACCTCCAGGGGAACAAGGCACTCGCTCCGGAGGGGTAGTCCCGTGCCCACCCTGTAAACCCCAAACTCAGGGCTGGGAGCATCCAGCCCCTCGGAGGGGTCAACCCGGGGCCCCCCTCCCTCCTTCGCAGGGGGTACGCGGCCCACCCCCCTTTCGTGCGAACGCTGCCCCTCATCCGGCTGGGTCTCTACCAAGTTGACCCGGTGTGGGGTTGGTCTGCTCAGTTTGTCCCGGAGCTTGGGGCACTGGCCCCGTACGTGGCCCGGTTGGCCACATTGATAGCAGCCCATGTCTCGTGGGTCCCCTCGAGTGGGACGGCTGGCCCTGACGCCAGATGCTTCCCTTTGGTGGGGGCCCTCCCTCGGCTCCTTCTGGGAGGTCCCATGGTGACTCTCTCTCTGCGTTGAGGCAGACCTGCTCCTTCGAGACGCCTCCCTGCCATCCCCCGCCCGACTGTCCATGTATTGGTCGGCCAGCCGGCCTGCATGCTGCGGGTTCTCCGGCTTCCGGTCCATCAGCCACTGCTTCAGGTCAGATGGGCACTGCTCATACAGGTGCTCCAGTACGACTAGGTCAAGCAGGTCCTCTCTAGTTTGGGCCCCAGCCGTCCACTTGCGGGCGTACCCCTGCGCCCGGTTGACCAGTTGCAGGTATGTGCCCTCCCGGGTCTTACGTTGACCCCGGAACCTCTTCCGGTACATCTCCGGGGTCAGCCCAAACTCGCGGAGCAGGGCCTCTTTGAACAGGTTGTAGTCCCGCGCCTCCTCCCCTCTCATTCGGCTGTACACCTCCACGGCGGTGGAGTCCAGTAAGGGGGTGAGGCACCGGATCCTGTCTGCAGGGTCCACCTGGTGCAGCTCGCAGGCATTCTCAAAGGCCGTCAGGAAGGTGTCTATGTCCTCCCCCTCCTTACGCGGGGCCAGGAAGCTCTTACCGAAGCTCTTTGTAGGCTTGGGCCCCCCCTCACTCACCGCAGCCGGGGCCTCCCTGTTGTTCAGCTGGGCCATGGCCAGCTCATGACTGCGCTGCTTCTCCCTGTCATCGTATTCCCGTTGCTTCTCCTTCTCCCTCTCATCGTATTCCCGTTGCTTCTGCCGGTCCTCCATCTCCATCTCCTTCAGTTTGATCTCTCTCTCCAAGTCCAGCCGCCTGCGCTCCACGGAGGCCGAGCGTCGCCGGGACGATCCCCTGCTGGCCGGGGGGGTCACGGTGCCCTCCGTAGCTGGGCTCCTCCTCCCCCTCCCCCTAGGCCTAGGGGTGGGGGGTCTCGGGACGCCCTCAGTGGCCGGCTGACCACTCCCAGCGGGGACAGACACTGGTGCCTGCGCTGCATCTGCCCGGCTGCTTCCCTCAGAGACAGGGACCGGTTCATTCCTGCGATCTCTCTCCTCCAGCCGGGCAATCAGCTGGGCCTTGGTGAGCTTCCCACAGTGCAGCCCCCTCTGCTTGCACAGCTCCACCAGCTCACACTTGCGCTTCTGGGAATACATCTTCCTGCTGGCCACTCGCAGGCTGGGGTGCTCGCCGCTCCCCACGGGTTCCAGGGGGACCCCTAGTGTGCCAGTCCTTGAGCTCACCACCTCTCTGCCAGGGTCGAGCTGCAGACTCCTCCGCCCCTGGGATCGCTCGCTGTGATCCCCCGGGGGACCCTGTTACTGCAAAGTCCTGCTCTCTGGCCACACTCGCCCAGGGGTGACTCGCCCCTTCGTTTTACTGCTCCCCAGTCACTTACTGCAGGAAGCGCCGTCCACGGGGTGCCGCCGATCCCACCGCTGCCACCAGTTGTCACGGAGTGTGGGGGAGTCAGGTCCTGCACCCCCGGACTCCCTGCAGATTCATCAGGACTCTCAGCCAACCAGTAAAGCAGAAGGTTTATTTAGACGACAGGAACACAGTCCAACACAGGTCTTGCAGGCACAGATAACCGGATCCCCCGGATAGGTCCATCGTGGGGGGCCCCACAGCCCCCCTTGGGGATCAGAGCTCGGTCTCCCTGCCTCCCCTCTGTTCTCCAGCCAGCACTCATCTGCCCATTCCCTCCGGCCCCTCCTCTTTCCTCAGCTCCTTTCCTTTGTCTCCCCTGGCCAGAGGTGTCATCTCCCCTCCCCCAGGCCAAGCTCAGCTCACAGTTGAATTCCTGCATCTTCACCTAAACCTCTGGCTCTCCCCTCCCCCGCACAGACAGTCTGTGCTTCCTATTCCATTACAAAATTCTCTGGGGACAGGGACTAAATTTCATTTGCAAATGTAACACCATTAAATTGGGCTTGAATAGGGACTCCTCCTCATCTGTTATTGGGAGCGGACTACATCCACCCTGATCGAATTGGCCCAGTCAACACTGGTTCTCCACTTGTGAGGTAACTCCCTTCTCGTCATGTATCAGTCCATCATGCCTGTAACTTTCACTCCATGCATCTGAAGAAGTGGGTTTTTTTCCCACAGAAGCTTATGCCCAAATAAATCTGTTAGTCTTTAAGGTGCCACTGTACTACTTGTTGTTTTTGTGTCTTACTATGTGTTTATACAACGCCAGTGCAATGGGAGCCTTGATCTTGGTTGGGTAGCTGGGCATTTCTGTAATGCAAATAATGGACGAAGGAGAGAATAAAATAAGGGCAATGCATCCAAGATTTTTACACTGGGAAAAACTCTCATCCCCAAGTTTGTCTGTGTGAATGTGACACATTTTAATACCCGAAATACTTTGCTTAACCAGGAAATGGACTGTGTGTGTGTTCGCTCTGAACTGTCTAGACTGTTTTTTCCCCCCCTATATTTGTAATGGTATCGGTGACCTTAGCCTGAATAGGGCCTCACATTCCATCCAGTCTTCCCCTTGGGGCAAAGTAGTTTCTGGTTACTTTGCTAATCTAGCAAATTGAAATTCCCTTGTCTCCTCCAGTGCTAGGTGTGAGGGGTTTGTCTGTTTATACAACACCACCGCCCTGTCTTGTGAGAAGAGCTCTGCTTCTTTCATTGTCTGGTAAGACTTGACTTCATCGGACCCGTAGAACATTCTTTCTTAAGCCCTGCCTATGCAACGAAACTTTCTGGAAGAGCTATTGTGGAATGTGTGCCTTTTTTTTTTTTTTGTGCCAGAATAAAGTATTCCCACTTTAGTCCTATTCCAGAACAGTTTATTCTGCAGCAGCTCTGCTGGTTGACTACTCCATATAGACCAGGCTTTGAGCAGCTGCTGCCTTGATTTGCAGTATCTCCTCTGTAAGGTGCTATTCCTGGAGATACCAGTGTACTGCATGGTGGGCAGCTGGTGTTTGGCAGAGGGCTTGAGTGGCAGAAGTGAACTGAAGGCGGAAGCGTTTTTTAAAAAAAATAAATAAACAAAAACAGCTTCCGCTATTATAGCTGCACTTCAGCACTCTCCACCTCGAATGCATCATGATTTGTGTGTGTGCGCGTCAGTAACAGCCGCATGTTTGTAAAGAATTGTCAGGCTTCTTCAGCGCTGTATCAAATTCTGAACACTGGTCTCCAGAGCGTCCCTCCTGTCAGTGCTCTTGACAGCTGATGAAGTCTGAGAGACTGTTAGAGATGTCAGCTGGGATTTTCTAGAGGGCCTTAAACCCTGGTTTACACACCAGTTTTTTGTAGTGGTAGAACTCTTCCCATTAAGGGTGTATTCTCCTCCTTCCCCCCCCGCCCGATAATAATTCTACCAGTACAACCCCTAGCGTGAATGCAGTTTTACCAATATAGCTTATTCCCATATGAGAAAGGGAATAAACTAGACTAGTTTACCAGCACTCTGATAGCAGTATAACTGCATCTCTGCTAGGGGCTCATATGCTGCTGCAGTTAGTAATGCATACACCTTTTGTGTGCTGACAAGGCCTTAGGGCAGTGATTTTCAAACTTTTTTTTGGGCGACCGAGTTGAAGAATTTGTTGATGCCTGCGACCCAATGGAGCGGGGGATGGGGGTGGGAGGAGCTCAGGGCCGGGGCAGAGGGTGGGGTGAGGGCTGCAGGTTGGGGCTGGGAATGAGGGGTTCAAAGTGTGGGAGGGGGCTCTGGGCTGGGGCAGGGGGTTGGGGTGTGGGAGGGGGTCAGGGCTGGGGCAGGGGATTGGGGTGCGGGTTTACCTCAGGCAGCTCCGAGTCAGTGACACAGCAAGGGTGCTAAGGCACCGTGGACAGCTGCAGGTCCAGCTCCTAGGCGGAGGTTCACAAATGGCGCTGTACTGCTCTCGCTGCAGGCACCGTTCCCACCCCCCCAGCTCCCATTGGCCGTGTGGAGCCAGTGTTCGGGGCGGGGGCAACGTGCGGAGCCCCGTGGCACCCCCCTCCCTCCTGCCAGGATCCGGACCTGCCGCTGGCCACTTCCAGGGCGCAGCACGGTGTCGGAACAGACAAGGACTAACCTGTGTTAGCCGGGCAGCACTGCCAACGGGACTTTTAACGGCCCGGTCGGCAGTGCTGACCAGAGCCGCCGTGACCCAGTGCCTTCCATTCCACAACCCAGTACTGGGTCGCAGCCCACAGTTTGAAAACCACTGCTTTGGGGAGTTGGCCTGTTTAAATTCATTGGGACTTAGGATACCTACCTTGGTACCCCTTGTGGGGTCCTACTTGGAAATGATTGATGGTGGGGAGAATCCTTGGCTTATTGTAAATCTGTGTACCCAGATCATGATATGTTGTGGGACTGTTGGAAAAGGTCTCTGGAGCGTGTTGCTTTAGCGTCCCTCCAATGACCCATCCCCTCGCAGTGGCATCTGAGGCAAACCACATTTGTAAACAGCCAATGACAAATGAGGTATAGAAATAGATGATCTAATAATGATTGACTTATAATTTTTACTAATAGGAGTTTAAATCATCTCTAGTGGAGTTAAGGGTGCTGGGAAATGTCACCAGCTAATGGAAGGTGCTGCAGGCTTGTTTTTGTTTTGTTTTAAGGTCAAAAGGAACAATTGTGTTGGTCTAGTCTGGCCACCTGTGTAACACAGGGCCCTAGGACTTCTCGTAAATTAATTCCTGCTTCAGGTTCAGTAGCTGTGCTTGAACCAAAGCATATCGCTCAGAAAAACCATCAATTCTTGATTTTTGAAATTTATTGTGATGGAGAATCCACCACAGCCCTTGGTAATTTGTTCCAAAGATTGATTATCGTCACTGTGAAAAATCTGCCCATTATCTGTCCAGAAGGGATATCTGGTTGGGTTGCCATCCTCGATTCCATAGAAGCTGCTCCATCTCCATGGCAGCTCGGTGGGAGAATTTTCTCTTCTGGTGACTCCTGGACATGCTTGCTTACCTGGATGTAGGAGTTCAAATGCCTAGAGCCCTGCAGATCTGCAGAGATCTTCTTTATATGCGCAGACCATGTTTGCAGGTATATATGTTGTCTCTGCGCAGGACTCTACAAATACCCAAAGCTCCCAAAAGCATGATGGTACCATTCACTCACATGGCTGATTAGTTGGCGAAGATGGGTTGGTGATTTGTTGTGCAGCATTTCTATTGTTTAATGCTCCCAGTAGATCTAGATTGGGGCCTTGTGCTAGGTGCTGCACAAACCCAGATGAAGGCATGGTGCCTGCTCCAAGGAGCACATTCTAAGGTTTGTATTCATGTTACCATAGCTCTTGTTGGCTGTTCTTTATTTGAACATAGCAGTAATGGCTCTGAATTTGAAAGGGATTGACTTTACTCAGGTCTCCCAGTGAGGGATAGGTTAGGCGTCAGCAGCCCAAGGGGCAGAGAGGGATGAGAAGCCGGGCCCTGAGGGAAAGGCGAGGTGAATCATCCCTGCCTCTCCCATCGCTCCCACCCCCAAGGTAACCTAGCAAACTGTCTAGCTTTTGAAAAAATGCTGCCTGCAGCAGGTGTCAGTGTTGGGGAGTGGTTTGTGACCAAGCACGGCTCCTTTTACAACCTGTCTGGACATTCTTCCTTGAAAAATTCAGTCCTCAGCCTGTCAGATGGAGACAGCTATCAGTATGCACAGAGCTGAACACGGAAGCAAGAATTTATCTAACTTTTTGAGCTAATGGAAGGACAAACTTCATGCTGGAGCTATGACATAGGTCACTTCCTTGAAAGTTAATGGTTTGCTATAGGACGTGCCTTTTGCATGCATGCTATATGTTTTAAAATAAAAAATCAGGATGGATAAAAAAATCAGTTATTTAAAAAAAAAACTTTTTAAAATTTAAAGACACTTTCTTCTTTTTAAAAGTAAACCTATTTAAAATTGAAATTGGCAAGCTGTGTTCAAGCCTTAAATGTACTGCAATCTATTAATTAATTGAAATTAAATTCAAGCAGTATGTGTTTGGTGCTGAAGTTTTGAAGTTTCACTGACCTGGTGGCAGTTTGAGTGCTAAACCAACTGTAGGCAGCAGTGGCCTCTTCTGCAGGTACAGAGAGAGTATTTTCTTCCCTTCAGTTTATTCAGCTAGTTCAGTTCAACGACTAGTTTATTTTTGGTTGAGAAACCAACTGGGAGTTGAAAAAGCAGGGAAATTTGTTTTCCCTCTTCCAATCTATGAATAGAAACAAGGTGTGAAAGGATGAGATCTACTAGTTCTAAGATCTTAAAAGACATGGTGATCGGAAACAATTCAGTTAACTAACTACAGATAGTACTTATTTTGTTTAATAAATCAGTTTGTTTTAAATGCAAAACATATTTTGATCAAAAGTTTTCTTGCCTATCCAGCACATTTAAAGTGGTCTTATTTAATTAATAAAAACAAGTTTAGACTTCAGTTAAAAATGCTCCAAAACAAAACTTTAATTTCCATCTAAATGCAGTTAGACACTAATCATCTGGTAAATAAGAAATGCACCATTCACAGTTTTCTAATGCTATAAAAATGTAAAAACTTCAAAATTTAAATTAAAGGTATGTTAGGCTACACAGGTGCTTAATAAATGTGTATAGACTGTGTTGTTTTTCTGGCTAGCAGAAAGTACCAAATATAGTGTGAAGGCTATATTTAGTTGCAAATCAATACAGTGTAATGGTTACCAACCAATGAGAATCAGTTTGTCTTTAGGAAAGTTATTTAAAAAGTAAAAATGCGAAACACGATTAAAATGGGTTTAAATCAAGGTTTCCTGGTTGCTGATTTTTGAATCATGATTGGAATCTGTGATTTAAATCAGCCCAACCTGATATACATGTACGTGTGTGTGTGTGTGTGTGTGTGTGTATATGTACATAGTTTTTGTTTTAAACAAGGGTCAGCATAAAGTGATCTTTCCAGGAGCAGCATGCTGAGGCATTACCAGTGATTGCTTCCTCAAAGCTCATGCGAGCTCAGTGTTACCAAATTAGTTGCACCATGGCTTATAAAACAAACCAGTCACTGGAGGCTGGTGCAATTGGAGACCCAGTTTGGGCTGTGGATAGCTGCATGGGGGTGGATGTTGCGGCTGTGGAAGTGGTTACCTATGGCTCCTGAGGGTCAAGGGGGTGATTCATCATTTTGCAGTATGACAGTAATGTCTTTGTTCACTTACCCATCTTCCCAACTTGGGAGATTGTGCGCTGCAATGTTGCTTGTGTGCCATGGGGTATAAAGGTAGTAAAATAGGACTGCTGTTAAAGAGGATGTCTCTGCATTTAAGCCACAAACGGATGATGTTTGAAGCAGGGAATGATCGTATTTAGAAGTGCAGGGAGGAGGATGATGATAAAAAAAAATCTTGCAAGAATCAGTCTTTGGGTGCTGTTTGGAATTGCTTGCTTTATGGCCTTTTTGTACAGCCTGAAGATGGGTGTTAGAGTGGGGCGGGGGGGGGGGGGTGAGGAGTGAAATATTAAAATGACATCTCTGTGCAGTCGGAGCCGAAACCAACCTGACTGACACATCTCTGTTGCAGTGATGTTCTAGCCCTGCCCATATTCAAACAGGAAGAATCAAGTTTGCCTCCTGACAACGAAAACAAGATCCTGCCTTTTCAATACGTTCTGTGTGCAGCCACATCCCCTGCAGTGAAACTCCATGACGAAACACTCACCTATCTCAATCAAGGTGAGGCTTTTCTGTGCTGCTGGAGGGCAGCTACATGGGTCACATATATTTATTTATTAAGGGTCTGACTTTCTTAACATACTCCTAAGAACGTTCACCCTTCAAACCTTCAAATGTAAATCATCTTTGTACTAAAACCCAAGCTGCTTCGAGGCACCCAGCCCTTTTCACCTCATTTCTCTCTACCCCAGCAGGTGTGGGATTAGCTGGTTTCCCCAAGGTTCCACCACAACCAAAAGTCCGAAGGAAAATTGAGCTATCTAAACCCCACAGCCTGATTGGCAGAGAACCTACCGCTAACCTTTGCAGTTCTTAAACCAAGGCTAGCATAGGACTGGTTAGTGTCTATAGCAACAGGTACACTACATCTTACAGACATTATAGACAATCTTGGTAGCCTAAAGCAGATTGTGCTACAAATGCATCTCCTGATCCTACTTCCTGCCTCAGGAGCATACCCCTTTCTCCTTACTGGGGCTTTGCTCACCTGGCTGCTAGTACATGTTCTTGTGACTGGCCGTAAGAGGAAGTAAGTTAGAGCAAGCATATTATTGGGCATACACTAGGAAATTCTTCAGCGTGTGTATTCTCTTGGAGGAGTGGGTGAGGTTCTGTGGCCTGTGATGCGCAGGAGGTCAGACCAGGTGATCATGATGGTCCCTTCTGACCTTACAGTCTGACTCTATAAATTCCAGTCACCTCCATAGGTGGGATTTTGGAAAGATCAGGATAGCTGCCGGTAACCCCGTTAAGCCAACATGTAATGGGTTTCTTCTCATATTCTTAGTTTGCAAGTAGATGAGCTTTGTTAGTGTGGGTAATTCCTAGAAAGCTCCATCTTGGTTCACGAGGAAGGACAGGAGCTAACATCCCAACAGGTCCCCCTCCCTTGGCCAGTGTTCATCCACTCCCTGATCAGCATATCACTTACACTTCTCGCCGCTTCTGTCGCTCTTGTATTAGATGGCAAATTAAATGCCGAAGAAGAGCAAAAACCCATGTGCAGCTAACAGTCGTTAGGCCTCTTCCCTAGGTCAGTCGTATGAGATCCGGATGCTGGATAACAGGAAAATCGGGGAGCTGCCTGAGATAAATGGGAAACTAGTAAAGGTAAGTGAGCGAGAAAGCGAATGTCCTTTTTATACAGACTTCCTCACACAGGGCGCCCTGCCAGCGCAGCAGAACACCAGGCAGTCTGCACGGAATGGTCCTCTGGGCATAGGGATTGATAGGTGCTTTCAGGCACTCAATGCCACCAACCTGCGCAAGGTGCTCCCCAGCAGGTGTGGGCTTAGCTGGTCTCTCCAGGGCTCCACCAGAACCAAAGGCCCTATGGAAAATCGAGCCAGCTAGACTCCATCGCCCCTTTGGTAGAGAATCTGCTGTTAGTGCTTGAGGATCTCAGGCCCAGGCTAAGAAACAACAGTCTAGTGCCAAAAAAAGAAAATGTGGCGGTTACACACACCTCCTGAGGGGTATAGAGGTGAAGGAGAACTTTTCCCCACAGCTAATGCTTCACCTCATTCCATCTTTGAACAGATCTTTGGGCCATTCCACACAAGCACCCTGATAGGGAAGAGCTGGGATAAGAGGAAATGCGGACTTGGTGGCTTGTCACTCATGTCACAGGGCCTAGTTTAACTCTTTGTGTTGCCCCTTCAGCTTCTGTGTATGGCTCTAGGTCTCCCATATCGTCCCTCCTGCTCTTTCACTGAGCTGGTGACACAGGGAAACCCCCGCTGCCTGAGGGATATTGAGCTGCTTAGTGGTTGCAGGACCGGACACAGGGTGCTTTGAGCAGGGGGTTGGACTAGATGACCTCCTGAGGTCCCTTCCAACCCTGATATTCTATGATTGTTCCCTCTAGAGTATATTTCGAGTGGTGTTTCATGACCGGCGGCTACAATATACGGAGCATCAGCAGCTTGAGGGCTGGAGGTGGAACAGGCCTGGGGACAGGATATTGGATATAGGTGAGTGTCTGCAGTAGCCTGGATAGGGCATGGAGAACAGATTTGCATGTAGTTTGTCTTAACTGATGCAATTCCCACTGATCCAAACAGCTTCTGTGCTCTAAATAACCCAAGAATTATTTTTATAGGCAAGAAGAGGGAATAATAGTGCTTTGCTGCTCATAAAATAGAGGGTAAATTACTGTGTTTAGTATTGACTCATGACTTTAGCTGGCAGTTCTGTTTTGAATATGACCTCCCCGCCCTTAGCCCTTCAGGGAAAAAAGCGACCGACTCATCACTGTAGGTATTAAAGGGTGTAAAAACATTCAGTATCCCTTGTTCCATGTACCCTGCACAGCAGAAGCCTTCACATTACTGTAAGACACGTCTTCACCTAGCTGTGGCCTCCATATTGCTCTCTGTCTCCCTTGCCACCACTACCTGGCAGTCTAGGAGGCTGGAAGTGAGGAAGCTTCCACAGCATCTGCCTGAACTATATGGGGCTCTAGCCAAGCTCCTCGGTCCCTTGATTTCTTGCACACTGAACTTCCTCAAGAAATTCACTCCGCTCTGGTTGCTGCAGGGCAAGTGAAATAGAGACGATGCCTCTGTCACTGTACCTGTGCTCGTATATCCAGAGGGTCAGGGATGCTTTATAAAATATATTGAGATATAGCTATATCTCATAGAACTGGAAGGGACCCTGAAGGGTCATCAAATCCAGCCCCCTGCCTTCACTAGCAGGGCCAAGTACTGATTTCTGCGCCAAATTTCTAAGCGTCCCGCTCAACGATTGAGCTCACAACCCTGGGTTTAGCAGGCCAATGTTCAAACCACTGAGCTATCCCTCCCCCACTTTCTGCCTTGTGCTTGCCCTCCAAGTTTGTCTTCTGCTTCCACAGATATCCCGATGTCTGTGGGTATAATTGACCCCAGGGCAAATCCAACGCAACTAAATACAGTGGAGTTTCTCTGGGATCCTTCAAAGAGGACTTCAGTGTTCATCCAGGTAAGACAGGAGTTGTGGGGAACATCCGGCTCCCGCTGCTCCTTTGCAGCAACCCAGGGAAGGGGAGAAGCTGGCCTGGGAAAAGGGGCTCTTTCCTGGGTCAATACTCAGAAACAGCAGCCAGCTGGGTTTTACAGGGGCTGGGGAAGGATCTGCACAAGAGCTCCCCCTAGAGCAATGCCTGAGGGTGGCATTGTCTTGTTACTGTATGAAATAGGAAGTGCCTCTGACTAGCTATAAAAGAGTGAAATTCCCTGTGCATTTGGCCCAGCTTGTCAAGGGTATTTAGGCACCTAGTGGGATTTTTGAAAGCACATAAGCTAGCTCGTTGCCTAATTCCTATTGAAATTGATAGGACTCGAGTGCCTAACTTGCTTAGCCACTTTGAAAATCGCACTGGGTGCCTAAATATCTTGGAAAATCTGGTCCTTTGGGCCTAGAAGGAATAAACTGGAAAAAGCATGGGTGGGGTTTGCAAACTGCTTTTAGTTGTAATGATCTTGGGGCATCATTCGTAACAATAGTAGGTTGGAAATCTTGTGGGCGGAAAGTGAATCCCCCCCCCCCCCCACACACACACACACACTTCTGCTGGTGTCTCTTTAACTCCTTAATGTTCATGCTATCCGATGCATTTCCATCTCAGCCCTGCCGTGCATGCATCTCACTGGGATGCTGCCCAGGAACATGCGTCCAGCTGAGTGTGAGACTTCAGGGGGAATATTTTTCCTTGAATGTTTACCAGGCATGTTCTTGTTCCGCAAAACTAGAGCTCTACTAATGATGACCCTCCTTGGGTGACTCTTCTCAGGTTCACTGTATCAGCACGGAGTTCACCATGAGGAAACATGGCGGCGAAAAGGGAGTGCCCTTCCGAGTCCAGATCGACACCTTCAAAGAGAATGAGAATGGGGAGTACACTGAGCACTTGCATTCTGCCAGCTGCCAGATTAAAGTCTTCAAGGTACCATGTGCGCTGTGGGCACATCCTGCTAAAGAACTAGAACCAGACACAAACGTCCCCCATGTGACACAATCAAGGAGCAGACCCCAACTGACTCTGCTGCTGCCTCAATGAACTGCAGGGACAGGGCTGTGCCTTTATACGCCACAGAAGGAGCTCCTTGCCTGTCATGACTGGCACCCTATAAATACCTTTATATAGGCAGCAAAACTCATAGGCTGGGAGTAACGTAATGTCATCCAAGTGGACTTTGCCTGTGCTCTCCTAGGGCTCCATATCTTGGCCTTGGGCAGTTTTCTCTGTTTAACATCTAGTTATTGTGGGATAGGTGCTTTTATTTTTTTTTAAGTCATAAATCTAGTCCCCCCCAGCCCCTGGGTTAGCACAGGCATGAGTGAAATGTGTACATGTAATACGAGTTAAGGATTGGATCAGAGGTTTAATGTCAACATAAGCCCTGGGTGTGACGATCTGATCTGTCCTTAGCTTTTGTGGGTAATGGTAAGAGGAGTAGGTAAAACATCAACGCCTAGGGATAGCCCTAGAGGAAAGGCTGCTTGCCAGCAGAACTACTTGGGTCTGGAATAAATGGCCTATGGCACCCCCAGGATGTTTGGGACAAGTGACACCGTCTTAGAGAATCTTCACTCCCCCATAATAATGCAGAACCCCGGACAACTTCCTTGGCTTCTCTCCAGCTCCAAAGGGGAGCCCCGCACAGAGAACTGTCAGAATAGCTTGGTCTAGTGACTAGGGTGCTGCACCAAGATATGAGAACAGAGGTTCTGGGCCCAACCCTGCCACTAACTTTCTGTGTGCCTTTGAGTAAGTCACTTCTCCTCTCTGTGCTTGTTTCTCCTCCTACGTCTTGTCTCTTTAGATTGTGAGCTCTTCAGGGCAGGGACTGTTTCTTAGGCTACGTTTACACTACAGCCTGTGTCAGCAAAACGTATGTCTCTCAGCGGTGTGAATATTGCAACCTCCTGAGCAACATAAGTTACACCAACGTAATCTTTTGTATGCACAGCGCTATGTCAGTGGGAGAAGCTCATAAGCATATAGCTTATGCCACTCACGGAGGTGGTTTGTTTTTTTTTAATGCCGACAGGACAGGTCTCTCCCAGCGGCTTAGCACGTCTTCACCACAGGCATGCACTATACGTATAGACATGGCCTATGCTTTGGTACAATGCCCAGCACAATGGGACCCTGATCTCTGTTGGGTCTTCTGGGTGCTACTTTAGTACAAATAAATAAAGTAAATGTAACCTCTAGCATCCTGAGCTGTGATATGACAGCGTATAGGCCAGCTCGCTCTCAAGAGCAGGATTGCAAAGCCGTTGACTCTGAACTCCTGCACAGCTTCTGTTTCTAACACCAGGAAACATGGTAACAGATGCAAAAAATACCAAATTCCCTTTGAAACCAGAGTAAGAACCACTCAGCTCTTCAGAAGTAAAGTCCTGCTTACCAGGCTTCAAGCCGGCACATGTTAGAACAGAGGCATAAACCCTTTGCAGAAGGGTTGGCTGGTAGGTAGGTCTGGGGGCATCTCCATCTAGTGTCAGAATGATTCATGATCTTCGTGCACTTGATGCACCCACTCTTACTGCCTGTGTGAAAAGCTGCTGCTCTGCAGCAGGACTTCTAGCTGTTTATCCTACAAGCAATCTTTATATGCTCTGTTTGGGTTCCTGGTGGAAGTAGCTGCTCCCATTTTGAAGTGTAAATAACCCTTCCCTCTCAAGAGCTGATGGGTGACTGAGATCACAGAAAACTCTTTTGAACTCCACCAGTGGTTGAGAGCTTTGCAGGGATTCCTGACTACATGGAATCAGGTTGATCTGCTCACTAGCTACAGCCACTGCACCTGTAGCACAAGCACTGTTGGGGCTGAAGATAACATCGGTGCCTGGGGTAAATTGGTGTGCAATCCTTTCACTGCAGGAGATTCTCAGGACATTCTTACCCGCATGGGTAATATTGATTGTAGGACAGTGGGAGTAGAAGTCCAGTGCGGCTGTGTTTTGAAAGTGGCTTGAGGGCTTTTATCAGGTCTTTCCCGGTGTGGAGTTTGGGTCGTCTTCCCAAACCTTTGCAGAGACACCTGACACAGACCCAAACTGAAATATGGGGCAGAGCAGAGATCAGGTTCTGTTTCAAAGCAGCTGATGTCCTCTTTAAAGGGCCTCCTTGCTCTCATTGCTGTTTCTAAGCCAGGGAGGGGAAGCTGCTCTGCAGGCTTAACACTTGGGCAGGAAAGAAACTCCAGCTTTGAATTTCAGATCCTCAGTTTTGAGGAGTCTGGGGGAAAGCATGGCACTCCATTGATGCTATGTCTGCATTAAGGAATGTGGTACCATTGTAATTACATCATTGCAAACCGTCCGGCCAGGTCTACGCTACAGACTTATATCAGTATAACTATGTCGCTCAGGGGTAGCAACATACTTATAGCAACATAACCCCCGGTATAGAGAGCATTATGTTGACAGGACATAGCTACTGCCTCTCGTGGAGGTGGATTAACTCTGCCGACGGGAGACGCTCTCCCACTGGCGTAGGAGCATCTTAAGTGCTTTTAAGTGTAGACCTGCCCTTTGTGTAGACCTGCTGCAGGGTTTACACCTGTGCAGCTTACTCTTGCAGCACGTCTACATTAGGGGGTTGCATCAATGCAACTATATTGGTGTTGTTGGGCCAGAACAAATTTCTTTAATGCAGAAACGGCCCTAGGGCCATAGTCCTGAGAAGCACGTTAAGGAACCTCCAGCTGCAAAGGCGGTGTCTTCAGAATCCTGAACGGGAATTCCAGCCTTCATTTACACACAGCTTGAGCTATGTTGTCTAACAACTTACACTGAGCTGTGAAAGGGTGGGGGTGGGGGGGCGTTGCGTGCCTGCTGCTAACCTGATTACACAGATGAAAATCTAGCAAGGAATTTCACAAAGTGCAGGAGGTGCAATAAAACGAGTTAGTTGAAGGATTAAAGCAAACGTGGAAAAAGAGATGAACTGAAACACTCTGTGAAATGTTGCAGGGAAGAGCTTTGTAGCCAAAAGAACTTGGTGACCCTTTCAGTTCACTGCTGATTCTGTGCTTATACCAGCACCCCTATGAAATACCAAAGTGTTGGAAAAAGTATTCTGTTAGCATGAAGAACCCAATCCTCCATCATCTCCCTTCCCTGATCATTGTCAGCCAGTCTAGGCTAAGGAGCCAGCACAGAATTATTCCCTATAATAATTGCAAGTCTAGCTTTAAATCTCTCCAGAAGTGAGGTAGAAGGGGAATTGCTAGTCTCCTAAAGCAATAGGTGAAGCCCTAAATCATAATCCCTAGCTCTTTAGGGCTTTTCATCAAGTCTTTTAGAGCACTTTACAAAGGAGGTCAGTTCCATTATCCCATTTTACAGCTGGGGAAACTGAGGTATAGGGCGGTGAAGTGACTTGCCCAATGTCACCCAGCAGGCCAGTGGCAGAGCTTGGAATAAAATCTCGGTCTGATTCACCATCCAGGGCTCTTTCCCTTATGCTGCAACAGAGTTAAACCAGAACAGATCTGCAGCCACACCCACCCATGTCTTTGTCCTGTTAGAGCTCACTGGCGTGGCATAGCATCCTGGTCTGTGCCTAATTCCTTTCTGAAAGATTTTTCACTTTCTAGTTCCGATGTTTTGAAATCTTTTCCTGGGGGAGGGCAGATCGGGTTAGTAGGGAGAACGTCTCGTAATATGAAGATCTGTCACAGGGAGAGCATTATTCTCTGCCCATGCCAGCCAGGCTACCTTCCCCTAAGGCAGCAGTTAAGAACATAAGAAAGGCCATACCGGGTCAGACCAAAGGTCCATCTAGCCCAGTATCTGTCTACCGACAGTGGCCAATGCCAGGTGCCCCTGAGGGAGTGAACCTAACAGGCAATGATCAAGTGATCTCTCTCCTGCCATCCATCTCCATCCTCTGACGAACAGAGGCTAGGGACACCATTCTTACCCATCCTGGCTAATAGCCATTTATGGACTTAGCCACCATGAATTTATCCAGTCCCCTTTTAAACATTGTTATAGTCCTAGCCTTATAGGACTCATGATTTTATATACCTCTATCATGTCCCCCCTTAGTCTTCTCTTTTCCAAACTGAAGAGTCCTAGCCTCTTTAATCTTTCCTCATATGGGACCCTCTCTAAACCCCTAATCATTTTAGTTGCTCTTTTCTGAACCTTTTCTAGTGCTAGAATATCTTTTTTGAGGTGAGGAGACCACATCTGTACACAGTATTCGAGATGTGGGCGTACCATGGATTTATATAAGGGCAATAATATATTCTCAGTCTTATTCTCTATCCCCTTTTTAATGATTCCTAACATCCTGTTTGCTTTTTTGATCGCCTCTGCACACTGCGTGGACATCTTCAGAGAACTATCCATGATAACTCCAAGATCTTTTTCCTGACTCGTTGTAGCTAAATTAGCCCCCATCATGTTGTATGTATAGTTGGGGTTATTTTTTCCAATGTGCATTACTTTACATTTATCCACATTAAATTTCATTTGCCATTTTGTTGCCCAATCACTTAGTTTTGTGAGATCTTTTTGAAGTTCTTCACAATCTGCTTTGGTCTTAACTATCTTGAGTAGTTTAGTATCATCTGCAAACTTTGCCACCTCACTGTTTACCCCTTTCTCCAGATCATTTATGAATAAATTGAATAGGATTGGTCCTAGGACTGACCCTTGGGAATCTGTTTGGAATCTGTCCCCCAGCTCAGTAACTCGAAAGGTTCCCCAGCTCTCTGTCAGCTTTTCTATTCTGTTCCAGTCTCCTTCTGTCTCTTTGTGCAGCCACTGTGAATCTAGCTCTCTTCCTGCATTTGGCTAACTCCCTTCCAAGATGCCAGGCATTTGTGATCTAACAAAAATGTTGGACTTCCAGCCCAAAGGAGCAGATCGAAAACAGAAGACGGACAGAGAGAAAATGGAGAAGAGAACTCCTCATGAGAAGGAGAAATACCAGCCTTCCTATGAGACCACAATACTCACAGAGGTAAGACATCTTGGAGGTGCATTTGGCTACTGGAATCTGTATCTTCGCAGATCAGTGTTGTTTGGCGTGACAATGTCATTCCACCTCCTCCATCTCCAGGCCTAATTGAAAGGTCATTAAACTGTTAAGCTCAGTGGTGGATGTGATAAATAGCTAGAGAGGCAGCTGTCTCATTCTTTGGTCATGTGCCTGACAAAGTGTGTATCACAACTTTTATGCTCCAATACACCTGTTAGTCTTTAAGGTGCCACAGGACTCGTTGTTGCTTTTTTACAGATCCAGTCTAACACGACTATCCCTCTGATACTATTCTTTGGACCGCCATGCTAAACTGACTCTTAGGAAGTGCTTTAGTAGAACAGTTTGTTGAATATTTGATCTGGTTAGAGTAAATTCTGGGGTACTCCTCAATTTCTAAATTCAGTAACGGGCTGCTTGATGTGTGTGCACGCTCTGCAGCTGGCACAGTGGGAGGATATCAAACAAACACACAAAATGCCCAGGAGATGTGACTCCAATCCAAGAACTCACTGTTTTGAATATTATAATTTGAAGACAGTCCAGTGTTTCACAGGGTCTGTACTACCCCTGTAAATTGTAATGCAGCAGTAAACTAGCTCTTTAGCGGTTTTCTGCAAAAGCAGGTTTACTCTAGTCTACATTAAATGCAGCAGGTAACAATTTTGCCCTAGTTCATAGAAGCCAGCTTAAAGCTAAATCTAGAGAAACCAGTTCGTAAAAGTCGAAAACAATACTGTGACTTTCCTGGGGATCTCACAATGGGGTTTTCATTTCTAGTGTTCTCCGTGGCCAGAGATCACTTATGTCAACAATGCACCATCTCCTGGCTTTAACAGCTCCCACAGCAGCTTTTCCATTGGTGAGGGGTAAGTGTGGGCAGTGAGAACTGCTGGAATCATAGAATAGAATATCAGGGCTGGAAGGGACCTCAGGAGGTATCTAGTCCAACCCCCTGCACAAAGCAGGACCAATCCCCAGACAGATTTTTGCCCCAAATGGCCCCCTCAAGGATTGAACTCACAACCTTGGGTTTTGCAAGCCAACGCTCAAACCACTGAGCTATTCCTTGGCTGGCTGTCATCCTTTTCTGACTTCCCTGAGGGATGGAAACATTTGAATTGTCTGGTGACCTTACCCTAGATGATTTCCTAACATTTTAGAATCTGCAGCTAGAGCATCCTATTTAAAAAGCGCTAATGGCAGCAAAAATGGCAGCTTCTGGAGATCTAGATGGTTGCTCATTTTGATCACCAACATGTACAGCAAACTTTGCCCCTGAAATGAGAACTGAATGTGCATTTGTGTAGCTGTTCTGCCTGTGTTCAGCCGCCAGCCTTTCCCTGGCATATCAATCCACTCACATAGTGCCGTTCGTTGTTCTGCAGGGTATTTCATTTCCCTGGCAATTATATTGACATGGTCACATGGCTACTTGCAACCAGCCATGCCTACGGGTTTCTGAGCCCACTTCCTAGAAACACTGTGTGCTGGTCATTGCGTATCATGATTCACCATAGCATATGTGACACCTTTTTGTAAGTGTATTTTAAAGGCATCAGACTGGGAGGTGGGGAAGAGCAGATTCCAACCATGTTATTTTTGTTTTGTTTTTTTCTTTCTCAAAATCTAGAAATGGCTCTCCAAACCACCAACCCGAGCCACCTCCTCCGATCACAGATGTAAGTCCCACCTCAAATCTTATGCTTGTGGTAAGGATGGTGTTAATCCTATTTTCTAAATTTACTGTTGGAAGTTTGTGGGTTTCTAGGTGTCTATGTTCAGGAGCTTGCTGGTATGCTGCAGTATGGGGTCTCTGGGCTTGTCTACACATGAGAGTTAATCCGGAATAAGGTAGGGTATGACTTTAAAGTGGTTTAACTATTCCTGGTTAACTCCATCTGTGGACACCCTTATTCCAAATGGATTTAATCCACTTTCAGATAATTTAGAATAAAACACTCTGATTGCAGAATAAGAGCATCCACATGTGATGTTAATCAGGAATAGCTATTCCAGAATAATTTCCCATGTAGACAAGTCTTCTGTCTCTGGGCTGGACAGGCTTCCCTTGAGAATAAATTTCATAGACCATTTTAATGCCAGAAGGGGCCATTATCATCCAGTCTGACCTCCTCTATTACACCGGCCAAAGAAGCTCACTAACCCCTGGCCTACACTGAGGGGGGAGGAAATAGCTATCTAAATTACGCAACTTCAGCTACGTGAATAACGTAGCTGAAGTTGACATACTTAGATTGGTTTACCGTGGTGTCTTCACCGCAGTGAGTCGACTGCTGCCGCTCCCTTGTTGACTGCCTGCGCCTCTCGCGGTGCTGGAGTACAGGAGTCGATGGGAGAGCGCTCGGCGGTTGATTTACCGCGTCTAGACTAGATGCAATAAATCGACCCCCGCTGGATCGATCGCTGCCCGCCAGTCCGGCGGGTAGTGAAGACGTACCCTAAGTAACTTCTAAGTTAAGCCCATAACGTCTGCCTCAATGGCTCCTACTTGGTGAGAGAGGATCTAGAGTGAAAACCCTCTCAGTGAAGCCATACAAAAACTTTGACAGTGGTTGAGCAGCTGGCATTCTGTGACCTCTGCTCTACTGTGCTGACCAGCATTATCTCATTGTTGTGCTTCTGCCTTCTTCCCCGTTTCTCGCCCCCCCCCCCCGCCCCCATCTGTCTGTATTTCACCTGCTGTCTCTAGTGTTATACTGAAATTGTAAGCTCTCTGGGATAAGGACCATCTTCATTCTATGTTTGTACAGGGCCCAGATCCATGCCTTTGGGGTCCTAGGCGTTACCATATTACAGTAGTAATCTAGCTGACCTGTGCTAATGTTTTAATGCAAGTGGCTTGTGTGTTACCTAGTCTAAGGGAAAGTAACCATTTTGTTCCCGTGCCGCAGAACCTCCTGCCAACGACGACGCCTCAGGAAGCCCAGCAATGGCTGCATCGAAACCGCTTCTCCACGTTCTCCCGGCTCTTCACAAACTTCTCAGGTTGGTGATGAAAGCCTCTCTCTGCTCGCTCCTCGCCTCAATAGGCTCCTGCTGCATTCCCTCCTGAGGAGGTATTGATCGCTGGCAGTATTGTAGTCTGCGCAAACTCTGCTGTGATGCGCTGTATGAAACTTACCTCCATCTTCTTTACATGAACCGTTCCTACTCTTTTCCCCACTGGAGATCTATTGGCTCCTTGTTTTAAATTCCAGGTGCAGACTTACTGAAGCTAACCAGGGAAGACGTTATCCAGATCTGTGGCCCTGCAGATGGCATCAGGCTCTTCAATGCGTTAAAGGGACGGTGTGTATACTTGTAAAAGCTGAGAATGAGTGTTGATTTTTATGCCCCACAGAGCAATGTCCATGGGATCTCTGCTTCTCTGTCACTCTTGTAGTTCTGGGCCTTATCTACCCTGGAAAAGGTTGCCGGTATAATTATAGTTTTAGTGGAAGCCATTGATAGTGAAGACCAGTTTCTCCCAGCAAACGGACTCTTTTACCAATATAACTGCACCTGCATTAGGGTTCTTGCCAGCGTAGCGATGTTGGTCACAAATCCCACCTCATCGCACCCCTGACTAATGTACTAATCCAGCAAAGCTTCAGTGTAGACTGGGCCTCTGGCTCATCAGTGCATTGCTGCCATGATGCCTAGTGCCTCTGTAAACCTGAGACAAAAGAGAACTTCTGCGGCATGACAGAAAAATGTTGTGACAGGTTAGAAATGTCAGAGCTAACCTTATTCCAAAAACTGCAGGAAAAAAGCCAGGGATTCCATGGATTTGTTGAAGAGCCTAGCACAGTTAAAAGCAAAATCATTCGTTCTTCAGGATCTGACCTTATATCACAGACTCACAGATCATGCCCACTCTTGGCCCTGTGCGGTCCGTGGGGGGCGGGGGGTGCCCCTTTCAGTGAGACAGCCCTTCTCGGAGGTCCACTCTCTCTCGGGGTCAGGCCCCTCCACCTCCTGGAGCCGCACCTCTCTGAGCCTTAGCACACCTGTTCCTCGCCGTGGGCCCCCTCAGGGAGTCCACTCACTCTGGACCCCCAGGGCCTCCACCCCCCGAAGGGGTTGATGCAGCCCTGTTCTCTAGACCGGCGCGACTCTCAGCCAGTGTAAAACAGGAGGGGTTATTGAGAGTTGAACATAGCACAGGAAACTCTCAGGGCCTCAGGCCTGGGCTCCCTCAGCACAGCACATCCAAGTCTCCCCTGCTTCCAAGTGGGCTCTGCCTGCTCCCTCTCTCCAGCCCAGAGCCCCTGCTTCCCAGCTGGGCATCTGAGATCACCGGTCCCAAGCCCCACCTCTGTCCATTGGCTTCTCTCCAGGTAAACAGGGTTGCCTGGGCCTCCTCTCCTCTCTTCTGTCATCTGGCCTCCTCTGGCTGGAACCGCTGGTTAGATCACCAGAGTCCTCTCATCAGGGTCCTCTCTTTACAGCCCATTGTCCTCCCACTGGCCAGAACCGTCTGCGACTCCTGAGCTGGGCCTCTGGGTCAGCAGGTCACCAGTCGCTGGGGTCTCCATCCTCCAGGCCATTGGCTGGGGTCCCAGGTTCCCTCTCCGGTCCTCTTTAACAACAAACTCCCTCTCCCCTCACCTTGTTAAACCAATAACATCCAGGGAAACGGAGTCCCACCCCCTCTGCATGAAAACCATTGGAAAAACAAGGAAAAAACAAGAGGGGGTATCATTAAGCTGTCTGCCATGGATAGAACAAAAATAGAAGAAGTCTAGAGACACAATGAAAATGATTAGAAGGGTCACTTCCAGGTGAGGAAAGGTTGAGTTTTGTGAAGAGAGGACGACAAGGGGACGCAAGGTGGGTAAAACATACGGGGCAGAGAAGCTAAACTGGATGCTTCTGTTTATCCCTCCTTGTAACACAAAAACTTGAGTGACATTGCAAAGCAACAAATGCCTAATCGCTAAAGGAAAATAGTTATACATTTTGGAAAATTAACTCCTGGAACACTCTGCCACAAAACACCGTCGAGGGCAAGAGTGTAGCAGGGTTCAGAAGAGGATTAGATGCTTCTAAGGGCATATCTATACTACTGCGCTACAGGGCTGCCCTGAGGATTGAGGGAGCCTGGGGCAAAGCAATTTCGGGGGCCCCTTCCATTAAAAAAAAAGTTGCAATCCTATATTCTTGTGGGGGCCCCTGTGGGGCCTGGGGCAAATTGCCCCACTTGCCCCCCCCCCTCTGGGCAGCCCTGCTGCGCTACATTGGCGCAGCTGTAGCACGTCTGGTGGAGACGCACTAGGCTGACAGGAGACCGCGCTCCTGTTGGCATAATTACTCCACCTCCACGAAAGGCGGAAGCTATATCGGCAGGACAGCATCTCCCGCCGACATAGTGCTGGCGTGGACAGCGCTTAGATCGATGTAACGTGTGGCTCGGGGGGGGGGGTGTCTTTCACAGCCCTGAGCGATGTAAGTTACATCAACTTGAAACACTTTTTTGTCATATTTTTAGGGCATAAGTCCAACCAATAAGGGTCCAGATTTTCAGGAGCTCTGCATGTTGGGTGCTGAGCAATTCTGAGAATCCAGATCTTTGTTGAGGTGCGTGAGTAAGAGCGGAGCTCTCTTGAAAATCTGGACCGGATCATTAGTGCTGGACAGTCACAAAATCTGGCCTCAGGTGACGAGAGTAGAAAGAAACGTCTCTTGTGGGCAAGTTCCTCCATTAGGGAGCTTTCCTTGCATCTCCATGTGAAGCCTCTGGGACTAGCTTGCAGTTCCAATCACCCCGTGCCCGAGATGGAGGATCAGCGAGCGGAGAAACGGTTGCAGGAATTGCAGCCAGGCAGAGAAGGACAGAGCCACGGGTGGTGTACTCATATCGGGGTGTGTTTTGAGAGAGTGTGGATTTCTGATAAGGGACGGCAAGAGTTGGTGCTAGTGTGAGCATTCCAGGGAGTTAATGTACCAAGTCGGATGACTGGTGAGATAGCACTGAAACGTTGTCGCAGCTTTGCATGGGGGTGGGGGAGCAAACATTCGTCACCTCCTAGCTGACTCAATTCAGAAATTGCTGTGACAAGCTTCATCTGTTTCCTATTCCAGTGTTATCCACTGCTCTTGCCGCAGCCTAGAGTCTCCCTGCTTTAAACCCCAGCCCATCCACTCCCAGCTGCTATTAATCCCACTTAAGAGGGCTGAATGGGACACTTGGCAGCCAGTCCTCATGGCCCTTAATTGGCCAGGAGTCTGAATGCTGCCTGATTCCTCCCCCCACACCCCCTCCTTTTTTTGTGTTGTCTCCATGAAACAAAACTTGCTGTGATCTCCCTCTTATTTCTGCCTGAAGACAGGCCTGTGTGGCTGGTCTTCTGCATCAAGGAGCCTGAAAAGTGGAGCGTGGGACCTGAGCATCAGGGAAACTGGAAACATGCTTATGGGTAAACTCAGTGGTATTCACCTGTCCCGCCCTCCCTCCCGCAGGATGGTACGGCCAAGGCTGACCATCTACGTGTGCCAGGAGCCTCAGCAGCTGAGGGACCAGCAGAAGCATGAGGATGGGGAGTCGGCAAACAGTACTTTCTTTGGTAAGAGTTTCCAGAAGGGGTGACGTGCTTTCTCCCCTCACGTGCTGCAGTTACAGCTTAGTGCTGTGGGATCTCTACAAAAGCAGCATGTAGGATACCAGTCATCTCAGAGGAGAAGCAACATGGTCCAGTGGATAGAGCACTGGACAGGGACTCTGATCTGAGTTCTAATCCTGGCTCTTCCACTTTGGGCAAGTCACTTCCCTGCTGACACTATTTCTGTCTATTTTAAGCTCTTTAGGGCTTGATATTCTCTCAATATGTGTACAGTGCCCAGTAAAACGGGACTTCAGTCTCAGCTGGTGCCTCTAGTCATTAACATAGAAGAATTCTATGCAACCTTGCCTCCATTTTCGGCTGCCCTTGCTTATGCTAGCCCCTATCATTCCTGCTTTTTTGCTGCCAGAAGGTGGAAGGCTTCCCTGGAAGATAACCCAGCATCAGCATGAAGGCAGTAGGGCTGTTGGCTCCCCCACACAGCCAGCATTTGGGGGGAGGGTTGAGTGGGGTTGGAAGGAGGGCTCTGTATTGACCTGCCATCATTCCAGCCTGCTGGTTTTCTCCTCCCCAATCGAAACTGTGGCTGCGGCATCTCGTGGTTGGCACGGTGCCTGCACCGGGCTGATAAATTATAGCTTGTGTGAGAATCCAGCATGGCCTAGACACACTGACTGACCTACTTTTCTGGAGCGGCTTGATGCCAGCACATCCACTTTCTGCATTCTGGGAGGAAACTGCAAAGCCAGTGGGCTCTGTCCTTCCGTCTTGTTACGACTCCATAACCCGCATTCTTCCCCATGTCCCCTCCAAGGCGATGGCATTGGTATTCTAAGGGGGCTCGTCAGTCGCACTTTGCTTTCTTTTTGCTGAATGGTGCAGAATCACGTTTGGCCACCATTACGGAGATGGGAAGCTCTTTGGGGTAGGGAGGGTCATTCCATTCGGTTCATATAGCAGTGGGGCCCTGATCCATGACTGGGGTGCCTAAGCACTGCCATAATATTTACAGTATTCAGGCAGCTCGGACACGGTCACAATAGATGCTTTGGAAGCTGATTGTAACTGCTCTTGTCCCTGTTGCAGTATATCATGCTATCTATCTGGAAGAGCTGACAGCAGTGGAACTGACAGAAAAAATTGCCCAGCTCTTCAGTATCTCTTCTCGACAGATCAGCCATATCTACAAACAAGGCCCTACAGGAATACACGTACTGATCAGCGATGAGGTAAGTGCCTCTTGGCACTTAGCCTGGAGGGATCTTCGAGTCATGGTGGCTCAGCTACTTTCAGTCTGTTGCCAACCTGGTCTGGTTCTATGATCTCTGACATGGGGAAATGTGCTAAGGATTCCAAATGGACAGGAGTGGGTTTCCAGGTAAACAGCTTAGGGCCCCTGCGTACCTGTCTGCAGAGCCCAATGGACTAGATATTACAGTTGCATTTGTGCTTTCACCTGTAGTAATACTTGCGTTCCTCAAAGCATTAATCCTGAACCACCACCCCATTTATCCCCATTTTACAGATGCCAAAACTGTGCCCAAGGCCACAGAATTGGTGTCAGGGCCCAAATAAGGCCCTGGAGGGAATCCAGGCTCCCAGTTCTGTGCTTAGGCCCTGGCACTTAAGATCTGATCCACCCAATGTTGCCTGTTTTAAAGGGAAAGTTGGAATTACTCATTTAGTGGGTTTCCCAGATTGCTTTGTGTGCAGGGGGCCTGAGTCTTAGTGTAAATAAAACCCCTTATATACCACTCTTGCAATGTAAAAGAGCCTTAAAGTTGGGCACCTTTACATTGCTAGAGAGCTGGGAAGGAGCCTTGGTGTAAATGAAAACCAGGCCCACAGTGACGTATCCACCTAATACCTGGCCCGTCCTGTCTATGGGCAAAGACCTGGATGATCTCCTAGGTCTCTCTGTCTCCTGTGGGATCCATATAACCCTCACTGTCCAGTGCAGCTGAACTGCTAGAAGGGGCCGTTAGCTGCAGCATGTGCGTGGCCAGCGGCAAGTCCGCTTTAGAAGAAGGGAAGTGAGAGTCCAGCCTCCCAGCTGGGCTTGCCGCCTGCTCAGCCCACTCAGCTAGTACTGGCACAAACCAGGGGGGTAGGTGCTGCGACTCCTGCCAGAAAGGTTGCAGAGAGGTCTCCAGAAAGACCAACAAAGCTTTTACTAATAGCCTCTATGCTGGCTAGTGGGACTTGACTTCAGGGCTGTGCATCAGGAAACAGAGCGGCTGCCTTGACTCTAAAAATAAATGCAAACGTCCTGAGCAAACGCTGCCTGTCCAGCAGGTAACAAAATTGCCACTAACGATTATAACCAGACTGTCACAGGGTGGCCAGCCCCTTAAGGGGAGATGAGCCTCAGTCCATCTGCGACCAGCTTGTCTCACCTCCTCAGGTGTGGACAGTGGGACGTGGGACTTGGTGAGGCACTGCTGGTCCCTGGGAAGGGAAGGGAGCTCTCGTGAGAGTGCTGGCTGCAGTTCCTTAGGCTTCTGCTTAGGCTTCTTCCACAGCTGGGGAGGCAAGTTAAAATGGCGGGGGGGGCGCTATCTTTTTTTTAAGGGACCAGCCACCCTTAAGAATGCATGTATATTCTCTCTCTCTCTCTCTCTCTCTGAGGATTTGGGAAGGCACTTCAATATCTGAGGCAGGAGTCCTAAAATCTGTTAATTTGTTTGATTGGCTGGTTTGGTTCTGATGTATTTCACTCACTCACTCACACACTCCCTCTGGATGTGAGGGAGGAATAATTATTCCAGGTGGTGCATTCTATACATCCCAAAGCACTGTAGTGGCTGAATAGCTTCCAGCCCTTTCAAGGGGCCGTGCCAAACCCCACCATTGAATGACTAATACATATATGAAATTGAGCCTCGGTCCTAAACTTAAACACTCCGTAATAGATTCAGCTGATCTCATGCCTTCTTTCAGATGATACAGAACTTCCAAGATGAATCATGTTTTGTTCTGGACACAATGAAAGGTAACTGAATTCATTCAATATGCCTTTATAAAACAATATGCCTCCTCTTAGTTTTCCTTCCCCCCCAACCACTTGTTTGGCAATCTTGAGAACTCTTCTATAGAAAGAGGCATGTTGGATTGAAATTGAAAGCTGCTTTCCTTGTGGTTGGAGATGTCTGACGCTGCTCTGCTTTCTTTGCAGCTGAAACCAACGATAGCTACCACATCATCTTAAAATAAGAGGGAACTGGACTAGGAGAGAGCCCGTAGCCACCTCTCATCACACACAAAGACCCATCGCCTATTGCACAAGGATGCAAGCAGAGATCAGAAATTCATGGGAGGCTTCTGGAAAGATCCTGATCTTTGTTACTGCGCTGTACCTTCTGGCAGGTGACCCCGCCCCCCCGTAGCTCTTCTGGCATGCAGCCTGCTGATGATGATAGCTCACTGCTTAACCTCTGGAGTTTAAAATGGAAGTGGTTGCAGATGTGAGGCTAAACTTGCCAGGTTGTGTTGTCCTTAGCTATTGATAGAAACTTGCCTTTGTGTCTTGGGACCTGTGTATGGGTTTGATAAGTGTGTTACATTTTGAGAGGGGTTGGCTCCTGTGATTGTGCTGGAGACTCGCAAGTGAACATCTATTCTAATAACTCAACCCAGCAACCTCTCTGGCATACACAGCAACCTCTCAAACACCCCGCCCCCCCCAATAACCTTCCAACTGCACTGAGGGAACTGGGGGGGGGGGGAGCATTATTTTTTAAGCTTTTCTTTAATGTCGGACAGCTGCATTGTAAAGGCGTTATTCTCATTCTCCCAATCTGTGTGTGTGTGTGTGTGTGTGTGTGACAGAGATTGATTGTAGTTCTGTCCTCCATGTCAGTGTCAAGACTGTCAGGAACTAATTCCAGTCTCATGGATTTATAAGATCACCGTCTATATGGACAAACGTGGCTTTCCTCTCAAAGGAACTGAAATTCTTGATCTTTGGGGTGGAGGGGAAGTGATAAACTTCTGCTGTACCTTCATTGTAAACTTGGGTGACATTTTATTGGCATGTTGACTTTTATGTCTCATTGGCCTGAAACTCACTTTTGGGGCTGGAACAGTATGGGACGAGCACTGAAAAAGATTGACATAGCAAGAGCCTGCAGGTTGTGCTTAAAGCTACTGAAAACGCCATGGCAACAGAAGGGCCTACATACAGATTTCCAGGACAGCAGCCGTTGGGTCTCTTGGGTGTAAAAGAAAAAAATAAAGAAACAAAAAATCTGCTTTCTAAAACAGATGCCTTAGCACGTGTCCCCTCTTTGTGAGAGCACCTATTAGAGCTTGAAAGAAGATTTTCTAAATAAAAAGCATCTTATAATAAAATGAGGCCTGGATTTATATTTGCCCAGAATGTCAGGTTCTTGGGTAAACAGATGGTTTTTATAAACATACATGACATATTTTTTACAAGAAACATAATACAAAGCAGATGTGTTCAGATGATTAGGTTGTGACATTAACCCACACAAGGCAGGAAATGCCAGGTTCTGAGTTGGACCAGGAAAGGCCTAGCCGGGGCGGGGAGTAAGGCTGCATATGTGACAGTCTGACAATCATATCTCCATCGTTCTAAACAGCTGGTAAGATACTGACTGCTCCTCTTATAACCCTAAGACGACCTGTCTGAACTCCCCTCTGCCTCCAATTCATTGGAAAGCCCTAAAGATGGCAACTGTTATGTATCTGTTCCAATCCCCCCTTCCCTCTGACGATGATGGCTTCTGTAGATGCCATTTAGTGATGCATCTGAGAGCCTTTCACCTCTAGACTGGATTTGAAATAATGAAACAACTCAGCGATGGCGCAAAAGTTGTTGGCCATTTGATGGCTGCGTGGTATAACCCCTGCGTGAAAGGTGCTGGAAGTTCCCTCCCCAGTTCCCTAGCAAAGACCGGTCAATGCCATATCATTGGCATCATGGTTGGCGAAGAACTGACTGAGCCAGAAATAGCCCCTCCGGGTTGATGGTGAGTAACGTTTTGCAGGACAATGTGTGAACATGCTGTGCTGCTTGCTGTTTTGTGCCTGTTCTGGGGATAAATAGAGGACTTCGGGACAGCCTCTTCTATCCGGTTTTGTCACCCAGGGCTGAATTCACTTCAATGCCAAAGCAGTTGTTTTTTTCCTGGGTTTTGCTTAAAAAGACTCTGAAAGCCCCTTTGTATCACGGCCTGATTTGTGGGCAGCAACCTGCATTGTTCCTCTACCTGGCTTTTTGATGGCTTGTGTCATAACAGTCGTCACATTTGAATCTTGAACTTTAAATATAAACACTCTGAAATTGCCGTGGCTCTTTGTTCTGTCATGGATCTTTGCCTAATAAATGTGGAGGCCTCGGCCACTTAAATCGATGGGGCTAAAGATGCCAAGGAAAAGCCTTAGAAAAAGCTGGAGCGATTCACCTGCTTTCCCTGCTGAAGAACAGTGCGCTACTGATGAATTGACTATGAACCCTGCATACAGAGGTGCTATTATTTTGTATCTGTTGTACTAAATCCGTGATAGATTGGGAAGATACCTGTATTTTAATCTGGGGGGGGCAAACGGGTTCTCAGTATGCAAGAGGCGTAATAGAAAATGTACAATAGTGACAGACTTGTTGAACATTTTGTATCCATGTTTCTGGGTGCGTACAGATTCTTAATGAATCCATTGTTTGAAAACATAAACTTGTGCATCTGTGTTGTTTGATCTACAGCTGCTCGTTAAACAGTCCCTCAGAGAAGGGTTAGAGGGCAGAACAGCTAGAGGTTCACTTCTCCTCCCCGTGAAACTTAATTGCCAGTACTGGAAATAAGATACAATAAAGGGGAAATAGAAATTCTCTTGATTAACTGCTTCTTTGCCGAAACGGCTTCACTAAGGAAATCACTTGACTTCCTTATTAGCTAATTGAATGGATCATTTGAATTGATACCCAAATTTGGATTTTTTAGAGCAAAAATTGTTTGGGACCCTGGACTTCAGAAAAGCAGATTTTTGACTCCCTCAGGGAACTGATGGGCAGGATCCCCTGGGAGAATAACACGAGGGAGAAAGGAGTCCAGGAGAGCTGGCTGTATTTTAAAGAATCCTTATTGAGGTTGCAGGAAAAAAACATCCCAATGTGTAGAAAGAACAGTAAATATGGCAGGAGACGAGCTTGGCTTTACAGTGAAATCCTTGCTGATCTTAAATGCAAAAAAGAAGTTTACAAGAAGTGGAATATTGGACAAATGACCAGGGAGGAGTATAAAAATTATTGCTCAGGTATGCAGGAGTGAAATCAGGAAGGCCAAATCACACTTGGAGTTGCAGCTAGCAAGAGATGTTAAGAGTAACAAGAAGGGTTTCTTCAGGTATGTTAGCAACAAGAAGAAAGTCAAGGAAAGTGTGAGCCCCTTACTGAATGAGGGAGGCAACCTAGTGACAGAGGATGTGGAAAAAGCTAATGTACTCAATGCTTTTTTTTGCCTGTGTCTTCATGAACAAGGTCAGCTCCCAGACTGCTGCACTGGGTAGCACAGGATTGGGGAGGAGGTGACCAGCCCTCTGTGGAGAAAGAAGTGGTTCGAGACTATTTACAAAAACTGGATGAGCACAAGTCCATGGGGCCAGATGTGCTGCATCCGAGGGTGCTAAAGGAGTTGGCGGATGTGATTGCAGAGCCATTGGCCGTTATCTTTTGAAAACTCATGGTGATCAGGGGAGGTCCCGGATGTCTGGAAAAAGGCTAATGTAGTTCCCAGCTTTAAAAAAGGGAAGGAGGAGGATCCGGGGAACTACAGACCAGTCAGCCTCACCTCAGTCCCTGGAAAAATCATGGAGCAGGCCCTCAATGAATCAATTCTGAAGCACTTAGAGGAGAGGAAAGTGATCAGGAACAGTCAGCATGGATTCACCAAGGGCAAGTCATGCCTGACTAACCTAAATGCCTTCTATGAGGAGATAACTGGGTCTATGGATGAGGGGAAAGCAGTGGATGTGTTATTCCTTGGCTAGGCAGCAGTTCTGCAGAAAAGGATCTAGGGGTTACAGTGGACGATAAGCTGGATAGGAGTCAACAGTGTGCCCTTGTTGCCAAGAAGGCTAACAGCATTTTGGGCTGTATAAGTAGGGGCATTGCCAGCAGATCAAGGGACGTGATCATTCCCCTCTAGTCGACATTGGTGAGGCCTCATCTGGAGTACTGTGTCCTGTTTTGGGCCCCACACTACAAGAAGGATGTGGAAAAATTGGAAAGAGTCCAGCGGAGGGCAACAAAAATGATTAGGGGACTGGAGCACATGGCTTATGAGGAGAGGATGAGGGAACTGGGATTGTTTAATCTGCAGAAGAGAAGAATGAGGCGGGATTTGATAGCTGCTTTCAACTACCTGAAAGGGGGCTCCAATGAAGATGGATCTAGACATCAGTGGTACCAGATGACAGAACAAGGAGTAATGGTCTCAAGTTGCAGTGGGGGAGGTTTAGGTTGGATATTAGGAAAAACTTTTTCACTGGGAGAGTGGTGAAGTACTGGAATGGGTTACTTAGGGAGGTGGTGGAATCTCCTTCCTTAGAGGTTTTTAAGGTCAGGCTTGACAAAGCCTTGGTTGGGATGATTTAATTGGGAATTGGTCCTGCTTTGAGCAGGAGGTTGGACCAAATGACCCTTCTAACCCTGATATTCTATGATTCCCGTCATCAGCTGAGCGAGGCAAGTGACAAAGTTGTTGAATATGTGGAAAAAGCTGGTGGCAGGCTGTGTAGAGAATTCCTTCATTAAAACTGGGCTCTCGCTTGCCTTCTGGGTCCTATCTAATTTGACACTGTCCATCCAATGCACTTCATGTTATATTGTGAAAAGTTTTCATACAGCACCTCTCAGATTCCTACTGGATGGAAAACAGTGCTGCATGTTGTCTTTCTGCCTGCCCTTTTACGAGAGAGAATTAGTAGTCCTAGTGTACTTAACAAGCAAAGCTAGAAACCGGATCCCCAGTGACAGAATACAGTAGATGTTAAGTGAATGGCCAGTAATTGAAACTTGCCCCATATAAAGCTGTATAGTGGATTGAAAAGAAACTGAATTTAATGTGAGAATTGGAATCTGCTGGAAAGCTTTCTGTACTCATAAACTGATTTCTTACTTGATTTTTAATTAGTCTGGGGCTTAGATTCTCCAACTGCTTTTTGACTCAGTTGCCCTTTGACCCCCTACATCAGGCTGCAGCTGCTCACTATTTCTAAAATAAGGTGCTTTTGCTTATTCCTGCTGGTTCTGGCCTTTCTAATCTCTTGTCTAGACTCCTCTCTAATTCCACTTCTGGTCACCTTATTTCTTCCATCTGGAGCTGTTTACACCGAGAGCTCAGCAGTTGGGCTTCTTCACTGCAGACGTGTTTATCCCATCACTACCCTTACTAACAATTCAACCTGAAGTTCTGTTGATAACATATGGTGGTGGCTTATCTTAGTGTAAGTGCCGATCCGGGGATTTGTTAACGGGCCCTCTTATCCATCTTTCTAAGTTGATTTTTGCTGGTCTTGTTAGAACTCTTCAATGGGTGGGCTGATTCCATCATCACTGGAGTTTACACTTAAAAGTTTTGTGGAGTTACTGTTTGAATTTTAACTTTCTCTTCCTTAGATCTAGCTAATCCAGCTGTTGCTTCTCAATTCTTGTTTCTTAGTGTAACTGGTTCATGATTGCCTTGGGGTTTAAACTGTAAAGATTGTGTTTAATGATCTGTAAGACTTGGTGATCGCTGTATGGAGAGAATCGTTTCCGTCCTGGAGACCTCAATGACTGCAAATGCACAGAGGCTCCAAGGACCCTTCTGCTCAATGCATCTTTATTGCACACACTCCATCCAGTGGTGATCCAGGATATTACATTACTTAACATTTATACTCTTTGTAATTGAAGGGTGAGTAATATTAAAGCGAAGCTAAGAACCTTTGCACTAAAGGCAATTCATTTTGCACCCTAGCCTTGTTCCTTTCAGCTATCTGTGCAAACTCTTGCTGCAGGCAGGCAAAGAGCTGTGTTGTACAGAAGATAGGTACTCAGGGACACAAAGCAGATAGTGGATTTTGGCAGGGGTGGAGGGGCAGTGTATGGTGGGTTGGTTTTTGCCCAGATTCCTCTCTTGTTGCCTGCACTCTTGATGCTTTAAATTTGTGGAAGACCAAAAGCTTCACCTTATTCCTCCCTATGACCTGATCTCTGTTGCTGTCACACTCTGTGATGTTAAAGCTGCAGTTCTGTGTGTTATGAATGTCAGTTTACTTTTTTAAAAGCTTATGCTTCTTGCTTTTGCTTTTTTATTTATTTATTTATTTTAAAAGCTCCTAGCTGTGGAGGAGCTAGAGAAAAGCCTGACTGTATTCCTCTAAAGGCTCCACCATCAGAAGGCAAACAGCAGTGATGGCTCTGCTACACAATGCATCTCTCCACCCAATCCCATGCATGCCTGCTTGGTTTTTAACCAGCAGGTGCAGAACTGTATTCCTCCCATGCTTCTTCCCGGGGCCTGATTTCCCTTTGCAGCTGCGAGAGCTTCCGTCTCCCAGCCTTATCCACCAGGAAAGGCTAAGCCTTCGACTACAACTCCCAGCAAGCCCCTCCTTCCGGACTCCATTTCCCAGCGGCCACTGCGCAGGCCGGGCTGTCAGAACTCTATTTCCCGAACTGCCCCGCGCCCGGGCGGGGGGAGATGTCACGTGCTCCGGGCTATATAAGGGGAGGCGCTGCGCCGGCAGCCCCATTGTTATCGCGGAGCGGAGCCGGGCCGGGTGTGTCCGGTTAGAGCCCGAGAGCGCCGAGCCGCCTCCGCCCCGCTCCGCCCGGCCGGACCCTCCCCCCCGCTCCCCCTGGCGCGGAACCGCCCGGGAGCCCGGGCCTCGCCCTGCAGCCCCGGCCCGCTCGGCGGGGAGGAGGGAGCGGCGGGGAGGGACCCGCAGCCGGTGAGTGACGCGGGGGCAGGAGCCCCTTCCCGCCCGGGGGGGTGGGTGTGTGTGTGTGTGGAGCATGGGGGCTACTTCACGTCTCATGGGAGGGGACAAATCTCGGGGGGTCTTCCCCTCACGTCATCTGGGGGGGGCTTTTCCCCTCAGGTCTCCTGGGGGGGGCAAATATGGGGGGCTTTTCCCCTCAGGTCTCCTGGGGGGGGCAAATATGGGGGGCTTTTCCCCTCACGTCATCGGGGGGGGCAAATATGGGGGGCTTTTCCCCTCACGTCATCGGGGGGGGCAAATATGGGGGGGGTCTTCCCCTCAGGTCTCCTGGGGGGGGGCAAATATGGGGGGGGCTCTTCCCCTCAAGTCATCTGGGGGGGGTCTTCCCCTCAAGTCATCTGGGGGGCCAAATCTGGGGGGGGTTCTTTCCCTCACGTCTCCTGGAGGGCCAAATATGGGGGGGGGGCTTTTCCCCTCATGTCTCCTGAGGGGATTGGAGCATTGCCCGTGTGGGGGGGGGCATATGTGGTTGGAAGGGGTATTGGGGAGGGCAGATATGGCATCTGCTCCCCCTTGGGTGGGGTAATCAAATGGTGTTGGAGGATAGGTGGGATGACCCTGCTCCCTTGGGTGTTGGTACGGTGGCTGCGTAATGGGGGGGCAGGTGGACCATCCCCATCACCCCTGAATGTTAATGGGGGGACTGTCTTATAGGATTACCATTGTGGGGGGGAATGTGGGGCTGTGGGGGATGTAGCTGGAGGGGCAGGTGAGGCAGCGCCTCCCCCTTGGATGGGGTGTTGTGCTGAGGGTTGCCGTGTGGGGCTTTTGAGGGGAGGACATTTGGGTTATACTCCTTGAGCTGGGAGCTGGGAGGGATGAGCTGTAGGGGTCATTGTGGATCCTTCCCTGGCCCAGGGTCACCGGAGAGGTGGGTTTTTTTTGGGGGGGAGGGGGCAGGATGGATGGTAGGTTGTGACTCCCTCCCCCCCCCAGGGCAGGAGGTTGTGGGTATTAAAGCATCCCAGTGCTGCATGCTGGGAACGGGCTCTTGGTGATGTGACTGGACACGTTCTCTTGTTGGAGGTGCTGGAAAGCATGTTTCCTCACAGGCATCCAGGCCAAGGGGTCAGTGTGGCATGGCATGCTCCCCTCCCCCACCCCCATTTATAGCAGGAGCTAAGGTCACAGAGGGGATAGAGCTGGCCCTGTTGGAGTCTTGCAGAGCCATAGTAACCTCCATGTGCCCCCCCTTTCCTTCTCACTGACATTATCAGGGGCAGGGTGCCCCCCTCAGCTTCATGCTTCTCTTTCCACCTCGGTTTGAGTGTGAAATCTTTCCCTTTTAAATCAGGCGAGGAAAACATCAGTAAAGCCCAGCAGAGCTAGTGCAGTTTCTGACTCTGTGACCTTATGCCTGTCCTGTTTGAAGCTTGGCCAGGAAAAAGGTCATGGATGAGTATGGATTTCCCTATCGTTATCCAGCAGTAACCCTAATATCAAAGTCTTTAGAACATGAACTTGATGCCCATCAAGTCACCATGGGTGACTTGGAGATGATCAAACCTTAAAGGCCTGATTCTGATCTTAAACGGGCCTCTATGAGCATCAGCATGTATTGGGGTTGCACCTTTTGCAGATGAGCTTAGCTGTGCAGAGGAGGTTCTGTAAGAGTTTTAAAAGGTATGTCTAGCCATAGCATTTGTGAAAGATAATATCTTAAGGTGCATCTACAGTAGGAAAATTCAGGCTATATTTACCTCTGGTGGTAGCAACCATATAAGCTGCTGTGTAGATGGGGCACAGGTATTTCTACTGCTGATACAGTGGTGAATATAAATAAATCTGTGCCTTGAGTGTGCTGTAACTTTCACCATTGCTACCACTGGTGGAGAATGGAGGGTCTGTATCTTCCATGATCTGGTGTGAATCTTGTGGTTCACTGTACTTCCAGAACCTGTTGTTTTAGTGGACAGACTGAGACCTGATCTCTGGCATGTCGGGCCTATTAGAGTTGGAGCATGGTGTGTGAAATAAAATAGCCACAAATCTGAATGGCTGACAGAGAATGATAGCTGAACCCAGTGGGAAATCCTGACTGGTTTGTAAACAGCTTGGGCAATAACTGCTGAACTCTTGACATTTACCGGGAAGCTGTCACTTCGTGCATTGTCTTAGGGATTGTCCCATCATAGTGGCAAGTCTCTAATCTGGTGTGTAATTAACCTATTTTCTGTGGCTTGTTGACATGGGTTTTTGAGGACACTGTATAGAAGCCATCTGAGGTCTTGACTGGGTTCTCTGTGCTCTCACTATACTTCAAAGGTGACACTCTTGGATATGCATCCAATCAGATGGTGATGGGAACCTTAATGGTTATTCATGTTCTTGTTGCAAGCCTCTAGTTTGATACTCTCAACTTTTGGAACCTGCACAGAGCTTCATATCCCCCAGCCCCTGTTGAAATGGTTACCATACACCCTCTGTTCTAGCCCTAGCCAGTTAAATAGAAGTTGATGATTGTACTTCAGAAGCGATTCCCTCAATCAAACCCAATGCAAATCCCTATACCATGTGTCTGTCAACTACATTCCACAGGCTTCTTATTAGAATGCATGCCCTTGTAAAAGGGGTGGGGTGCTTTACTTGCCTTTAGGAGGAATGGTCGACATGGGGTTAGATTCTTTGTGGTTGCTATTTCTTCTCTGGCATTACAATCATTTCATGGTGTTTGTTGTGTTCAGTATTGTGCCTTGGAGTGCTGTATAATCTAGACTCACTAGTATGCTGGAGATGTGTAGACCATGCGTGTCTGTCTGGCATTCGCTGAAGCAACCCACTTTACATTTATTCTGAAACAGTTTAGAGTATTGACTACTCTGCATGCTGGCACAGGTATAGAATTCATTTTATATCTAATACAGCTACTGACACCTGGCCAGTGAGAGCAGCTGTAGTAAGGGCTTCTCTAGTGTATGTGTTGCTTTGTGGCTTTCGCTGGTGTTTGTGGAGGTCTCTAGATGTGGAGTAGTAGCTATTCACGGCTCTCTCCCAGACCCTCAGCATGTTTCACTGTTCTCTCTCTGACATCATGTTACATCAGTGGGGTGTGTTGCTCTGCAGTGATGGTGCCGTGTCATTCTGGGCAATGTTATTCCTGCTGCATAATTGGCAACTAGTGAGATCATAGTCTGAGATCTTGGGTGAGCTTAGCCCATAGCAGAGGGGTATGAACCCCTTTCTCTGGAGGCTTCAACTTGGAGGAATGTGAGCCTCCCTTACCCTTTTTTTAAACAAATCATCTCCCTTAAAATAGCTGCTGGGAGCAGCCTCGCTTCTCTCAAGTAAACGTGAAAGCGCAGGCTAGTTCCTGTTCTTATTAACTATTCCTCATGCCTTAAAGCTGCCTTGACTGAAGAAAATTGGAGTTTAACATTTCACAGCATAAAATGGGGCCTTTCTGAATTTCTGGACTTATCTGATTGAGCATAATCCATTCGTAAAGGTGCCGTGTGCCACCTAGAGCAGGAGTGTCGAGTTCATTCTGTGGATAGGGATGAATCCCACATCTAATTATGGTCTGTAGACCAGACGAAACGTTGAGGCCTATGTGTTGTCCTTGAGCCACAATGGGGCTGCCACTGATGTCAGTGGCAGTGTGCACAACAATGGAACTAAAAGTTTAGTTGTCATTTATTTTTCAGTCCCTTATTGTCATAGAGAGCATCAACCTGTGGGAGAATATGCTCCCCTTAAGATCCTTGCAATTTCTCTTTTCTTCCTCTTCTTCCCATCCTCTTCAGGAAACTCATAATTTCGTCCCCCTTCCCCATCCATCTGCTAAAATGATCAGCAATGAAATAAAGTGCTGTCAGCACTGGCCTCTAAAGTTCTCACTCCTGTGAGACCGCTGCAGGGCAGGGAGTTCACACTTCTCTGAATCATTATTTCTTCAAGTATGATTGGTCCCTGTATGTATTCCAAACATAGATGCTCATGCGCACCATGCATCGGAGTCAGATGGTTTTCTTAGCAGAGTCCATTGATCCCCACCAGTGTCCCCTCATGCTCACAGACGAGAGTTTCCTTTCCAGTTCCCTCTTACCACCACATGGCCGGAGTCTTAGCTTGAGAGTGATAGTTGTGCATAGCTGCCTTAGTGTTTTATATTTCTTCTTATATAGTGTAATTTTTCCCCCTGTTTGGGAAAATGGGCTTTAAGAACTGTGCCTCTTGCCTGTGCTCATTTTCTGTGATCAACAAGCACCAGAGTTGCCGCTGCTGCTTTGGCGAGGCCTGTATCACGGCCCGGTGTGCTGTTTGTAAGTCCTTCGCACCCTGAATATTGGAGGCTCGAGAGCTTAGCTTCTGGAAATTAATGGAAGAACCCATGCACCCCAGGGTGCACCCAGATCCGGGACCCGCAAAACCACCGGTACAGAGACCATCACCACCGGTGAGCGCCCTTCCGAGCACCTCCCAAGCTCTGGATCCATCCGTACCAAAGGAGATGGACAAGCCCTGCCATGAGGGTAAAAAGCATGGACCGAGGCCTAAGAGCAGATCCCCGTCCTGGATTGCCCAGCGTTTCCTCCCCGAACCGTGCCAGGTCAGATGAGAGGTCGCATGTGGATCCAGCTGGACCAGCACCCAAGCTGCATCACACTGAGAGCAAGGCAAAGTGCAAGTGGGATTTGGTGGTACTGACGACTGCCTCAATAACCCCACAGGCACCCTCACCAGCATGCGCACTGTCCGTCATGCCAGTGCCTCTAGGCTCACTGGATCAAGCAGCACCACTGTTGCCGTCTGGACCCACAGCTGTGTCCAGGGGGACACCATGCACTCTTGGGCAGTTGGAGCCTCTGCTCTTGATGGAGGAGCTGCTCCTCCCATACGTACGTTCTCCGCTCCGCTCTGGACCCCCGCTTGCCACAGTACTTCCGTCTCCAGCGGATGAACCTTGCTGCCGCTGCTACCGGAGAAGCATGTCCTGTTGCCATATCACAGCCCTCTGGTACCAACAGTACCCCCCGTTGCTGGAACCGTTCTCAGAATCCGAGGGGTCTTTCAGAGCTGGAGCCCTCGTTTTCTCCCAGGCCCCGTCGGAGTCCGGACTTGCAGACCAAATTGCCATAACCTTCCAGCTTTACCCCGCTGCAGAGGCCTAGTATCGTTATCCGCTAGATCCTCCAATGCCTAGGGACACTTTTTTGGCCCTTTTTCACTTTCCGTATCGTCGGTTTACGAGGCAAAGGAAGATATGGAACTGGTTCCATGGTGCTTCGTTGTCACTGGACGAGGCTCTTATTTCTCCCTGTTTGATAACCACTGCCAGAAGCAGGACTTGCTTCAGACGGTGGTGGTGGACCTGAGGATTCTGTTGGAGGAGATCCAGGTCATGCAGCATCCGCTCCTGGACATCCTCCAACCCCAGGGACTCTCTCAGGCAGTTCTCCCCATCAATGAGGCCATTCTGCAACAGATAAGGACAGCATGGCGCACTTCTGCCTCCTATGCCAGAGAGAAGAAAATAGAGGCAGTATTTTGTTCCTGCTAAAGGGGCAGACTTTCTTTTTACCCACCCAGCCCCAAACTCTCTTGTGGTCCATGCAGCAGCAAAACAGGCACCCCAGCACCCTCAAAAAATCTACTTCCCCAGACAGAGTGGCAAAGAGGATGGACCTGCTAGACAGGAGGGTCTGCTCCTTCAGCAGGACTGCAGTTCCGCATGGCCAATTATCAAGCTCTGCTAGCCAAATATGACTTTAACAACTGTAACAGGCTAGCAGAGTTCAGGGATAAGCTGCCACCAGACCAACAGCAGCAATTCCAGGCGCTGGTAGACAAGGAGTGACTGGTGGTAAGGTGGGCTCCAGGCTGCTGTGAACACAGAGGACACATCCTCTTGCTCTCTGGTGACCGTGATGCCCAGTGACTCGTAGCTCCAATTGTCCGGATCTCCCAGGGAGGTCCAAAACTTGATAGAGGACCTCCGCTTTGAGCACTAATTATTCAATAAGACAGATGAATCCCTCCATTCTCTGAAGGACTCTTGAACCATGCTGAAGTGTCTCGGCATTTACACCCAGGCCCTGAGACACACAAGCAGCAACGGCAACCGTTCTGTCCCCAACCACATGCTCTCTAGCCAACATACTAACAGCAGCAGCAGGAGGTGCCACATAGATCGCTCTGCTCATAATGCCCTCGCTTCCCTTCCTCCGCCACAATCACCTGCTTGACCCAACCCAGCAGCAGTCAAAACAGCAGTTTTGACATGCAAGATCTTCTGCGGCACCCCATGTTGTCATTGGGGGCCATTGCTCACATGGACAGTTGGGTACTGGAGATCATCCATCATGGATACTCCATAGAATTCCTATCATTTCCCCCTCATCACTCCCCACCCAGGGCTTCCCCTGGGAACCCATCCCTTCAACGCATCCTCCAAGAAGAAGCAGACATTCTGCTTCTCACTGTACTTCCTCATCCCGAAGAAGGGTGGAGGGTGGCACCCCATTCTAGATCTTTGGGTGCTCAACGCCTTTATCAGGAAATCCAAATTCCATATGGTGATGCTGACATTGATTGATTATCCCAGTGTCTGGGGCCTGGTTTGCGGTTATCGACGTGAAAGATGCCTACTTCCATGTCAGCATTCACCTGATCCACCGGAAATTTCTCCGCTTCTGCGTGGCTCACTGCCATTACCAATCCTGAGTCCTCCCCTTCAGCATAGACATAGCTCCATGAGTCATCGCCAAAGTTTTTGCCATAGTAGCAGCACAAATGCGCCACTTTGGCTATTCGGTGTATCCCTGCCTCAAAGACTAGCTCACTTGTCATGCTGTCCTGACAAGAACTCGTCTCTGCCATCCTCGCCCTTCGCGCGCTCCGTGTATTTGCATTAATGAGAAGTTAGACGATCGACTTTATCATCATGTGGCTCTACTCCATTGCAGCACGAGCCTTCCTTCTGGAGGACCTCTTTGCAACACTACAGCAATGATTGTGGGCCTCTGACACAATCCACACACCATGGTCTGCCGTTCTCTCCCTCCTTGGACATATGGCAGCCTGTACCTCCGTGACACCACACCCACGTCTATGCATGCATTGCCTCCAACTGTGGCTCCTCTTCATTTACAGATCCCAGAAGGACCATTTGGAGGCTAGGGTGGCTGTCCCCCACACGGTTCTGGCCTCTCTTACCTGGTGGGCTTACGGCTCCACCCTAAGTTCTTCCCAAAGGTGGTGTCAGAATTCCACCTCAATCAGTGCATCCACCTCCCTGTCTTCTGTCCCCAAACTACACTGCTCCCTGCACTCCCTTAACATCTGCTGTGCATTGGCATTCCAGCTCCATATGACCCATGCTTTTCATGCATCAGCAAATCTGTAGCCATTGCTGACTGGTCCAAGGGCCAGGCTCTCTCTCTCTCCCCAACAAATCTCCAAATAGGTCTCTAGGTACATCCGTGAATGCCTCATGCGATTCAACATACTGCTGTTTGATAGAGTTACAGCACGCTCTGTGCCAGCACAAGTAGCTACTTCGCCCTGCTTAGCAGACATCTCATGGCAAGACATCTGTTGTGCAGCAACATGGCAATCCGTACACACATTCACATCTCACAATGCCACCACCCAAGGGGCAGCTGTAGATGCTGCAGTGGGCCACGTCGTAGTATAGATTGCACTTCCTCTCGCATCCTCGCACCCCCCTTCACACTGACTTCTACACACCCACGTTTGGAATGCATATGGGGACCCTCACTCAAAGAAGAGGAGGTTACTTGCCTGTAACTGGAGGTTCTGAGAGATGTGTGGTTCCTATTTATATTCCAATACTCACCCTCCATCCCCTCTGCTGCAGACTCAACTATTCAGCAGTAAGAGAGTCGCTGGAGAGGCATCGACCTGCATGGCTAGTTCTACACTCTGCGAGCATGAGGGGATGCCCAACATGTGTGCAGGTCAACAGGGCATTGCTAAGAAAACCGTCTAGCACATGGTGTGCATGTGCACCCGCGTTTGGAATAATAGGGACCATACATATCGAAGAACCTCCAGTTACAGGTAAGTAACCTCCTCTTTTCAGTTGCCCACAGACTCGGAAAGGCAATGAAAGACTAGGTACACTTGGATCTTGTTTGGAAGGTTTTCTTCATAGACATGGGCTAGAAACTGCCCCTGTTTTTAGTTTAAAGCTAAAGATCCTGACTACCTCATGCAGGTGACATAACTGCAGCAGGTGGACTGGGTGTTCGACACTCGTGGCCTAGAGCAAAGATCTATTCTAGGAGTCATGTGAGAACAGAATTCACTTATGCCTTTTATCCTTTACCAGCTGCTTATTTAACAACAAAAAATTAAAAAGAGCCAAAGTTGCCATGTTGGTGTGATCAGTGTCTGGTGTTCCCACAGCTGCTTTATGTGTAAACATGACCAGGCCAGCCACTGCATTCTGCAGTGTGAAAACCTGCCCTAAGCAAAAAGGGTTTCAAAAATTACACTGCAGTCTGTTTTTTTCTATTTTAAAAAAAAAAAAAAAGAGAGAGAGATGCTGATACTGTATAAGCTTTCCAGGCAGTTGGGCATGAGGCAACCCCCAGAATCTGAACCTTTAAACAGTCCCTCACCTGAAACTCTACGGCAGTAGTTGTCAAACTTCTGTACTGGTGACCCCTTTCACATAGCAAGTCTCTGAGTGCGACCCCCCCCCTCCCTTATTAATTAAAAACACTTTTTTTATATATTATAACACCATTATAAGTGCTGGAAGCAAAGCAGGGCTTGGGGTGGAGGCTGACAGCTCGCGACCCCCCCCACCATGTAATAACTTCATGACCCCCTGAGGGGTCCCGACCCCCCAGTGTGAGAACCTCTGCTCTACAGGCTGAGAGCAAGGGAAGAAATATTAAACTTTTTTATTTTTTAATTAGGAAGTGGTACTGTAGTGACTAGCCAGATGCCAACTTCTGGGATCTGGCTAAGGCTATTCCTACAGCCAATGGGTGGGGGAAAGAACCAAATAAAAGATAGGAAATCTGATGAGGAAACAGTGATCAGAGGTAACCAAAAGACTTGGGGTTGTAAAGAGTTTCCCTTGAGTCTCCCCAGGGCATTGAAGTTTTGAAGCCTTCGTTTCCACTACATGTGGTGTGAATGAGATTACTCCGTGGAAGTCTTGACTCAGGCAAAATGAGGGTCAGTGTCTGCTTTATAATGAAAGCTTAGGGAGTCTTACAGCTTGCCTACACAGGGAAATTCACCAGAATAGCTACTGCAGAATAAGGTGTATTGTTCCCCATGTGGACACACTTTTTTTTTATTATTATTATTCCAGAACAGAATTTTTTTTATTCTGGAGTAATCACTGTCCTTCCAAAGATGAGGTATTGTCCTGAAATAGAATCATTTTTATTCTGGTATAATGTGTCCACAAGGGGAGCTATTCCAAAGTAGCTTATTCTACAGTAGCTCTTGTGGTCAATTTTCCCATGGAGACAGACCCTTAAGCAAGTAGGAAACCAGTCTGTAAGTTTGTCTCAAGTAGATTAGAAGCCCTCAGCCCATCATCTGGCTGCGCTATTGTTAAGGTTCTGGGTGTCAGCTATATCCAGGTCCCTGCAGAACTACTCCATTTTGGTTACAGGAAGAATAGTTTCTGCTGTGAACATGGGAGATGAAGGAAACAGGAAGGACTATGGACATGAAGCTGCTTTTCCTCATTGAAGGATAAAAGCGCTCTTGAGTTCGTTCTGGTATTTGGTCCCAGCAAATGGCCTTAAGGAACAATAGTGATGCCTTTTTACGTGGCTAGCGTTGCATCTAAAATAATTCGCTACCCGCTTTCCTGGGGATTTTTCTGGCATGTTGACCAGAGATCAGTGAGAATGGGTGGATTGGGACTTGCTGTCGTGTATATGCCTCTCCAAACATTGCTTGGTGGGAGTGCGTTCGGTATTTTATGTACTGCTTTTGCCAACAGGAAGTCCTTTGAATGATCTAAGCATTCTTTGGCAGCTTTCCGCCTCCAGTGGTGATGTGTTGACGGAAGGATTTCTGATTGTGACCTGAAAGCTGGAACCTGGTGGTGAGTGCTAAAATTTATAATGGGTTACAGACAAGTAACTAGGCTCTCCAGCTACAATGTGTTACTAGTAGGGCCTCATGGATCTTCTGCTTGTTAATCAGCCCAGTACTAACTAGCTTTGAACTCGTAGCCGTCAACTTTCTTGAAGACCTGAGACAAAGGAGATGCTATGAGAAGTTCTGTGCAGTCTTTGGGCATGATAGCCTCAGACTTCTTCCTGATATGGACCACATCTTAATGCAGAGGCTACCTTGGAGACATCCCTGTCCTTGCATTCCTGATCACGTGGACCTTCCTCTCCCCTTCCATTCATGTTAAATACCCTGAGGCAACCACAGCAATTGCTGACATCAAAGATTTCATGTTTTCATTTATTAAATGGCATACAAAGAAGCTGAAAACAAGAAGAGTTGATATGGTGTGACCAGCCATGGACCTTTGTCCTTGGCTGGCTTTTCCTAGTCGAGTTCCCTTGTCTGTTGCCACCTTTGGTGATAGAATTCTTCCCTCGTGTTGAATTAAGCTTTCTTCCTCCTATGCCCTTAATCTATCCACCACAGCTGTTGTGCTCACCATCTTGTCCTGAGCGTCCACCTTTAACTACGTCAAGGGCATTGTCTTTGGGCTCCCAAAGTCCCTGCTCTGCAGAATTCAGCATCTACCTTCTCTCCAGTGCAAAACGAGACCATTCCCACCCCCTCCTCAGATCTTGCCTTCCACTGGTGCTCTTTATTTTTTCCCTCTGAAAACTCTGCATGGATTTGCTCCAGCTGACCTTGTAGCCTTGGTCTTCCTGTGCTTCCCGTCTGCTCTGTGCCTTCACACAAGCTCACTGCTTTTGGTGTAAGGGCCTTCACCATTGCAGCTTTAACTGTATCAGCTCTTGAAAGATGTTACCTAAGATGACATTTTTATATTTTAAAAGCAGTCACTTTTGGGGTATGAATCATCCCTTCCTGCTAATTCTGCAAGTAGCACTTGTCCTGCTTTGATAACATACCAAAATCCTAATCCGACTGAATAGCCCTAGTGAATGTGAACGTAAGAATGGCCGTACTGGGTCAGACCAAAGGTCCATCTAGCCCAGTATCTTGTCTACCGACAGTGGCCAATGCCAAGTGCCCCAGAGGGAGTAAACCTAACAGGTAATATCAAGTGATCTCTCTCCTGCCATCCATCTCCACCCTCTGACAAATGGAGTCTAGGGACACCATTCCTTACCCATCCTGGCCAATAGCCATTAATGGACTCAACCTCCATGAATTTATCCAGTTCTCTTTTAAATGCTGTTATAAACATGGCACAAGAGTGTCTCCTAATAGAAAGATGCTATGGAGAAATGTCTTAAATGTTTCCCTGATGCAAGGGTTTTGGCATAGGGTACTTGCCAGCTCTGCCTGTATGCCCATTCCCTGTAGAGAGATTAGCAGATGCATGTCTCTTGGATTCAAAGGCTCCAGAGGTCTCTGTGCAACCTGCCGCTGTGTTTCTCAAATGTTTTTTTACAAGTGCGTTTTCTGTAAATTCAAGTAATTTGATACAGTGAATGAATGAAACTGCCCTTTTCCTCTACCCTGCAGCAGGATGTGCGTGCTGTGCAGGGACAGCTGTCCTCCCCTGCGTACCGGGGAAAGGAATTGAGCTGATGGAGAACAAGCTTCTCTGGGTAGGGTGATTGGCTAGTGTTCCAGGATTAGCTGGAATTCTCTCACTGCTCTCCTCCTCCTCCCTGGCACCCTCCTCAAATTTATCTTTGCTCCCTCCTCCAAAGAAATTACACCCCTCCCTCCTACCTCCTTCCCCCCCCCCCCCCACCAAAAATAATCTACTTTGGTTCTGCTGGCCCCTTTGTAAAGAGTCTTTCACTGTTCAGCGCCTGCTGCGCTCTTCTCCTTTTCCCAGCACCACGGAGCTATTCAGAAAATATTTGAAATTCCTTCCTGTAATGAGAAGCAGGTGATCTATCCCCCCATTCAACCGTGGGTCTCCTTTTTAGGGGACAGTCTTAGAGACCCCTTCTGTTGGGGTCTGGTGCTGCAGAAGGGTCCAGGGCATGTCACATGTGGTTTGCTATTATTATTAGTTCCTTTAAAAAAAAAAATTATTTTAAGGCCCTGTAAGGCGAGTCTTGGAGAACGAGCTGTAGGTTAATCCTCTCCACTGTGCATGGGCTTCTGAGTAAGCCAGCAGGACTGCAAACAATGGCGTACCAGGGAGTAGCAGACAGGATGCTGCTGTTAACCTCTTAACCCCTCGGTGGAGAAACTCATTAGGATGAGAACCCAAGTGACTGACTTCTGCCAGGCTGTATGCTGGAGGAGGCAAGCTCCACCCACACTAACGTATTGCTGAGGGAGGCTAATTCAGAGGTGCACTGGAATCTGGAGATTCAGTGGAGTTCATTGTTAATTAAATTCTTGACCGTTTGTGTTTCTTTCTCCCCTAAGGAGAAATCAGGTCACTTAATACTCAGCCGAGGTAACATGCTACCGTCAGACGTGAATAGGGCCACGTGCTTCCAAAAAAGACTCTACCTCTTTTAGCACTTGTTACCAGAAGCTTCTTTTCTTTCTTTTCCTCCCTGCCACCTCATGAAATATTTTTTCAATGTCCCTCGCCTGCTGTGGGTGATGAGTGGAAAAGGAGGAGATATGCCCTTGGGCCCTGAGTATAGTTTCTGCTAGTTGAAGGAAGGGCGCTTGATGCTGCTGCTGCTGTCTTGTCTTGATGATGATGATATCAGGGCATGAAGTTTGAGAATGAACTTGACAGTTCTTATGGGCCCTTTGTAAGGCCTCGATCCAAGGTGTCAAATCTGAAGAGCTTCAACTTCCCCAGTATGGTTCTGGATGCCCATTCCATACAAATGCATGATGTCCAAAGGGGCAGAAGGCTATTTGTCGACACCTCTGCTGGAAACCGTAAAAGGGGATGGGTCAGTTTCCCCGTATGCAGTAGCATCTTGTTTCTGAACCCTCTTCTGCAACTTCGGGTGGGAATATGATTGCCAGAGCCCCATTAGCCAGAGATTTCTTCTGGAACCACCTCAGTATCACAGTGAGGTGGGAGAAGGACTTTACTGTAGAGGGGAGCTTGTTTCTTGTGGGAGGGGTGTGTACACACATACACATAGCTGTACAACCCTCCTTCAAACACCACATTATGGTTTTGACTTGACTTCCTCTGCCCTTTGCCGATTTTTGGCTCTTTGCTCCAACCGTCTGTCTCCCCACATCAGTCTCTCCATCTCTGTCTCTTACCATCTTCTCCTTGCCCTGTTCCCCTCATTCCCCTTCCTTTCAATGTCCCCTCTTCATTCACTTTCCTTTCCATTTAGCACCCCCACCCCAAAAAAATTGTGGCACTAACATGCTGTTTGGTGCCATCCCATTGTTCAGTCTGCTTTTGTGTTCTACCCCTTCCCCCACCTCATTTCTATCTTGTCTATTTAGACTGAGGTCCTTGGCAGGGACTGACTACTACTCTGTGCAGTGCCTAGCACAAGTGGGGCCCTGTTCTTAGTTGGTTCTTAAGAGCTGCCGTCATAAAGAAGACGAAAAATAATTTACCATATTGGATCGCACCCAAGGTCTATCTAGCTCGATGTTCCGTCAGCCAGCAGTAGCCAGTGTCATAATTTTCAGAGGAAGGCATAAATACAGCCAGATGTGGGATAATCTGCCCCCCCCCTCACTCTCTCTCTCACTCTCTCCCTCTCTCCCCCCATACCCCATCTGACATCTCATCCTGATCTCTAATAGAGATTGGCTCAAGCCCTGAAGCATGAGACTTAATATCCCTGCCAACATTTTTGTTGTCATTAAGTAAGATAACACTGGACATTCTTGTTATCCATATACATTGTATCTCAATAGGCAAGATGGCAAGAGTAAGATATTGGGAGGGGCTTGACTGAGACGGAGGTGTCTTGAAGGGGATGGAAGAAATTTCCAAGATGTGTTGGTGAGAAGATGACGACGGGGGTATTGAGGCAGGCGCCATTGGCATTGCAAAGGGAGGTGGGAATGTGAAAGAAGATCAGGTCAGATGTAGGCAGGAGCTTTGAGATGCATAGCCTTGGAGGCAAAGGCAGACCCTGTGAATGGGATGTGCAGTGCAAAGGGGAGCGGGTGGAGCATCTCCAAGGGGAGAGGTGATATTCTGGTCAAACAAGTGAGCAGGATGCCTTTGGCGGCAGCATCAGCAATTTGGAGGGATTCAATAGTCCATTGAAAGCATCTGGACCTCAGTCCAGTTAAATCTGTGCAAACCCTTGTGTAGACTCTTATTTTGGGTTGAAGAGGGGCTTATTTCAGTTTAGCTTAAACCAGTTCCTAATCAATTTAAGCTAAAATGAAACAAGCCTGGTTTAAATCAAAATAAGAGCATCCCAGCAGCCTTTGGCACTGGGTTAACTAAATCAGTTTAACATTCCACCTCTTCAACTGGTGTAACTCTGCTTATAGGCAAACCTGAGGATGCTATTGCTCAGCCTCCTGGGAGTAATTCGATATTTGCAAAGCGCTCGTTGACTTCTTAGCTTCTCCTTTTCTGCTGTGTCAGCTGTATGAGACTCACAGGTTTTTACTCCGCTTGTTTTCGGGGCGGGGGAGCAGTCTCATTTCCTCTTGATTTTGAAGAGGTTGGAGGCCCCCAGAACCCTGGAGTGAATCCATGCACTTTTAACTGTTCAGTGCAGGGAAGAGTCCAAAACTGGAGGCGAAGGGGTGGGGCTGCTTCCCGTTTTGTGTGAAGGAATCGAGCGTGGAATCGTTTGATTCCCCCAGGAAGCTCTGTCCTGCAGTCAGGAGCCTCTCGCCTCCTGATACATGCAGTCGGCTGACATGTTTTTCAAACCCATTTGTTCAACTTGTTGTCATGGGAACAGTTGCTAGCTTGTAGAAGGGAATAGACAAGTGCAGAGGAGACTGAGGGGAGGGGGAAGGCTGGGTGGGTGGGTGTTGGGCTCAGGATCCCAACCACCAGGGATGTGGCCTGGAACCCAGCCCTGCTCCAGAAGAAATGAGTTTTAAAAACTATCCAGAACACATGCAATGGTCTGGGCAAGGTGTAAAGGGTAGGATTGCTCCCCTTGGCTTGTTCTGATAGAGTTGTGTTATGGTTTGAATGGCACTTTCTATAAACTCCAGCCTGACCCTGAGGAGGAGATCTCGGCATTTGGCTGGCCTTATCTCATTCTGCTGCCCTTCAGACCACTTGCCTATCAGACCGCACCTCTGAAGACAAAGGTCTGTATGTCTGGGTCTTTCTCTTGGCTCTGGCGGAGATGCTTTATTAAAAAGCATAAAGACTCTCTCTTCCATCTAGCAAGGAGCTCAGAGGAGACTGTCAGCTGCCCCAGGTATCCCTGAAGTATTCTGTATTCATCTGCCTCAGAAGAAGGGCGCAGATCAAAGTCATTCTGGACCAAATCCTCAGTATCCTAGTGACCCGTGCCTCTAAACATCAGGCACAAGAGAAATGGTGCCTGTTTCACGCCGTTCTGCTGTTTCTTGACTTGGCAAGAGAACATTGCTTTATAGTGAATGTCTCTCTCTGCTTGAAGTGGGGATGGGGAGAGAACTACCCACTTTGATTCAGTCTCTTCTCCCCACTGAGTTTCTGAAGTGCCCAGTTGGTTAGGAGGCTGGGTGTGTGGCCTTTAGAGGCAGCGCTAGTTAGTGGTTTGTTCCTAGAACAGTCCCCAGCTCTGCATTTACTGTGGAAATCAGCCAGGAAGACAGCGCTGAAGCCAAGAACAATGCAGCTGGTTCTACTTTTTCTCTGCATTCAACTCAGTCCTAGTGTTATTAGCAAATACCCTATAAACCTGTGACCTGTTACACTTGTCTTCTCACTGGATCCTAAAACGAGAACTTGATATAATCATGGCTGCTTTTGTGTATAGGAGCCCCTGGCTTCCTGTGATGCCACTTCTAAGCTAAGACCTTGTCTACATGAGAGAATTGAATGTGTTTTACCTTAAAGGGGGTGATTTTAAACCTGTTTAATTAAACCGGCGCAAATGGCTGTGCGGACTCCTGTATTTTGATTTCAGACAGGCTTATTTTCATTTAGCTTAAGTCAATTAGGAATTGGCTTAAAATAAACCACTATAAGTCACTCACTCTTAAACTGAAATAAGAGTGTCTATGCAGGGATTTACACCAGTTTAAATAGGTTTGAAAACTGATCTAAGCTTACATATAGGTGTGACTTTCTTACACTTACACCCTGAGAAGTCACTCAAATTGCAGTAAGTTATTACATATCTCATGATGTGATGCTGGGAACTGTGTTCTTGGGTATAGTAGAATCTTGATTGATTGGGTTTGTTTTTTTTGAACACCAGTCTTTTATACAACCAGTTATATGAACTGTTTTTCCCAATGGGGGGAAGAAATCACATCATGAAAGGGATGTCAATGAAGAACAAGTCGACATCCTTTCGCATCCCAGTGCCTTCAGTGCATTGAAAATTGCTTTGCAGTGGTTTGAAGGACAAGAAGAAAACAATGCAGGTGCACCAGATGGCAGCTTGTGCACTAAACCTACTATAATTTTGAGATGTCCAATTCCATGAACTATTCAATCCCCAATTATTTAGTAAAATAGGGGCCCTGTTGTATTTGTGGAAGCTACAGGCATCTACTCTTATCGAGCTTGATATTCAGCTAAACATGTGCCATATGAACATAACAGCCATACTGGGTCAGACCAAAGGTCCATCTAGCCCAGTATCCTATTTTCCGATAGTGGCCAATGCCAGGTGCCCCAGAGGGAATGAACAGAACAGGGAATCATCAAGTGATTCATCCCCTGTTGCCCCATTCCCAGTGTATGGCAATCAGAGGCTAGGGACACCATCCCTGTTCATCCTTGCTAATAGCCATTGATGGACCTATCCTCCATGAACTTACCTAGTTCTATGCCTTTGCCATATGCCTTTCTTTCTACTGTGGGGCTCATGTAAATCACCATTTTTGCGTTAGCTTCACGCTTACAATCTGCCCCTAGGACTTGTTTTACGAGTGAGATTCTCCCATAGTTGCAGAGCAGACTAGACAGAGATGGTTAGTTAAGAATATCTGGGCAGGGTTGTCTGATCCTGTTACCTCTTCTGTGGAATCCTTTTACGTCTTTATAGCTTGTACTCCTCCATGTGTGGTAAACATTGTTCAGTCTAGCATAGAATCATAGAATATCAGGGTTGGAAGGGACCTCAGGAGGTCATCTAGTCCAGCCTCAATAGAAGTCTCTTCTGAACCATTCTTGATACGGTTCCTCTGCTAATTTGGCCACCATCACCCCAGTAGCTTAGGTCCAGCTGATTCTAAATATGAAACCTGTTTGATTTAGGCTTCCCGTCCAACTTCCTTTGGTGGTTTGTGAGCATGCATTTTTCCTCACCATATGCTACACACAAGGCCGGGACAGACTTTTTTATCCCAGTCAGCTGAGTGTATCGGACCACATGTCTGACATAACATGTTGAGGAATAGGAAACCCAGCTGGCATCTAAAAGCGTAAATAACTTAAACTCCATGCAGGACTTCTGTCTTGGCAAGTCTATAGCAAAGGAGGCATCCAACCATCCCATGGTTCTGTCATGACACCTCTGTATGAGCCAAGAACAAATGGTGTGTCGATGGTACCTGTGGGCAGCAGAGTTTGCTGGAGTCCTGGCACAGAGTTCTCTTTATCCTTTTCTATTGCCTCCCATGTTGGCTTATCATTTAATGCATAAACATCACTGTAGCACTAAGGGTTTGCCACTCTGCTGCTTTTCAAGCAGCGTGATGTTACTGGTGCTTATAACCAGAAGGTTTTTTTGGGGGGGGGGGTCTTGATGCCCTAACTTGGAAAAGCAACTGCTAGGGACTCAGCCCAGTAGCCCCTTTCCAAGAAGGCATTTGGCAGCCACTGCAGCAGTGCATGCTGTGGAGATGGGGGCTGCTGTACAACGGCCGGTAGGTGCCTCGGTGTAAGCTCAGGGGCTTTAGCTTGGTGCTGGTGGATTGCTGACTTTCTCTCCCCCATGCTCCCTGTTTATCCCCAGGTACCCGCTGAGCCTCCACGATAGCCCTGGGGCTGGTGGTGGAGTTCTTGCAGCTGACTTCTCCTTTTTTATGCTCTTTGGCTCTCCATGCGAGCCAGAGACAAATGGATGCAATCGCCAGCGGCAGCCTCAAGAGGAAGTTTGAAGATGTGGATGTGGGCTCACCCGTCTCCAACTCGGACGATGAGATCTCCAACAGCGACAGCGCCGACAGCTGCGATAGCCTCAACCCCCCAAGCACCATGGGCTTCATACGTGAGTGGCTGAGCTGGTGGACGGGGGGAGGGGAGGGTTGCAGAGCTGCTCTGTGGCGTTTCATTTGTCTGACCTCACTGGTGGACCCAGCATCTGGCTCATTTCACATCTCACTAGCAGGAGACAAGTGCAAATCACGCCCAGGGAAATGCTGGTGTCCATGCTTTGTGGGCTGAAAACATAGTCAAATGGGTTCCCTCTGGACAGATCTGGTCTTTGCCCTTCCATCTTCTCACACTGGGTTCAGTTAGATGACCTTGCCTGACACTGGACTGCAAATGAGGGGTGGGTGGCAGGCATGGATTCCATGACAAACGGTCTCCAACCAAGAGCACAGTTGAGGTGCTTTATTTTTTAATTTCCCTGTGCAAACTAACTCTCTTCCCTGAGACTCTCTAGGGATGCTTTAACATTCAGCATGGAAGTTGAGAGAGTCCAATTCCCTCCTACGCTGCCCAAGCTCCCGCCTCTCCCCCAGCAGTGGATGAATTCAGGCATGTGTGATACATCCACCTGACCCTAAAAGATGATCCCTGCTCGGTGCTCCAGAGGAAAGTGATGATGCTCGGAGGATTGGCAATGGTCGGGAAGGATCAGAGGAATTAGAAATTCATAATTCCCCTCCAGCCCCAAATTTACCATCCCTTTAAAGAAACCACTATCAACTTAGCTTATTTTCAATCCACTCACTTTAAAAAAAAAATATTTTGGATTAGAAAATCGCTTGCCCTGTATTATTATTAAAAAGATATGATTTTTTAAAATAAAAATTTGGAAGGGATTTTTCTCTTCCCATTTTGGAAAGGTCTCCTGGAGGGGCCCAAAAGCCAAGCCATCACACCTGTTCTGGCTCGGCTCTCCTGCCTTCTCCCCTCTCTTTGCACGTCTGCTGCCTCTTCAGTTTCAATCTTGCTGCTCCTGTTCCCAGTGGTAAACCCCTTGCAGTGTCAGAGAAGGGGGATGTGCTGTGGAAAAAAAACAAAAAAACAAACAAACCCGGTGGTTCTGACTATGGACAAAGTAAATAAACTGATAAATATGAGCAAGAGTGAATAAGTGTTTCCAGTGAAAGGAATTTTAGGGCTTGCTTGCCAGAAATCTTCAGATGGAAATGTGATTTCTCCCCTTCACACGGTTCCTCTAACCCTATCAGACATTTACAGCCAGAGAGAGTGTCCGTATTCCTAAGACTGGCCTCCCTTCCCCCACTCCCCAAATAGGGTCCTCTGAGTGTAACTCTTGCAAAGCCCTAAGGGTGGGTAAGGCATTTCCACGCATGAATTCCTCCTCAGGGAGGTCCAGGCTATGGGCTGCTCTGGAAGTTGGCCGCCAGTCCTGATGGACGCAAACATCCTGCTTATCCCTCTCCCTCCCATCCTTGTACCTCAAATCAGCTGATCAGTCTTTTCAGGCGCCAGTGCATCAGCAACAGCAACTCGGAGCAAACCCGCCAGGGTCCATGCTTCTGCTGTGTCGTGGAAGAGCTGGGGGCAGTCGTGGCATGAGCAGGGTCCATCCAGAATCCCGTGCTCTCACCCTGTGTCTAATGCTCCCTTCTCTCTGCTCTCAGCCACGTCCATCCTGAAGAGGCAGAAGCAGCTGCGCAGGAAGAATGTGCGTTTCGACCAGGTGACCGTCTACTATTTTGCCCGGCGCCAGGGCTTCACCAGCGTGCCCAGCCAAGGGGGCAGCTCCCTGGGCATGGCCCAGCGCCACAACTCCGTCCGCAGGTACACGCTGTGCGAGTTCGCCCAGGAGCAGGAGGTGAATCATCGGGAGATCCTCCGGGAGCACCTCAAGGAGGAGAAACTCCATGCCAAGAAAATGAAGGTATCACTGAGGGGGAGCGGGAGGGGTAAAGGCGCATAAAGCCCAGTGACTGCTGGGGGAATCCCCAGTCCAGGATCCTCTGTCTGGCCAATAGCAGCTGCTTCGAAGGATGGTGCATGGAACCCAGCAGCTGGGAAGGCATGTGATAAGCAGCCCCCAGAGGAAGTGTCTTCCTAACCCCCCACCCCGGTAGCAGGAGGGTTTGACTTAAATCCTGAAGCAGGAGGGCAGAGATCTTTTCATATTTACTCTTCTAACTCTGGATATTCCCGTCACTGTCAATACGCCGTCCTTTTTTTAATCCTATTTGAGCTCTTGGTGTCAATGGCATCTGAGTGGAAAGGAGTTGTGGTGTGGTGTGAACAGGATTTCTTTTGACCTCATTTTAAAGTGTGCTATCTTCCGCCGTTGCTGAATGTCTCTTGTCCTCACATTCCAAGAGTGGGTGGACAGAGGCGCCTGGTTGCCTTTCTCCAGACCAGGCACGATCCTGCATTCCTCCGTCGCTGTTGGCATGGAGAAGGCAGATCGGACATCACTATTCGCCCCTGCTGGGACTGCAACTGCCCTGCGGGGGGCGGGGGGGTGGATCTGTGACAGCGAGTTCTGGGGGGATTGGGACCCAAGCTGGGAAGAGCCAGATGTGGGGATGGACGACTGAGCTTCCTAGGGAGCAGCCAGAGGTAATTTTTTGTCTCAAGTCGTTTACGTCTCTCTGTTGTGGGCGTTGACCAGAGTGAACAAATCTGTGATGGGCGCGGCCTGGCAGAATCCTGCCAGTGGTGTGGCTGCAGCCTGGCACACTAACAGACAAGATCCTGGCTGGAGCCTAAACCTCCTCTCTCAGCCTGGCACTAGGTTTTCTGCAAACTTGCCCAATTTCCATCCAGCTTCTAGAGCTGAGGCACAAAGAAGACTCAGTCAGTGGGGCTATCCCCCATGGGTGAGTACCTGGCCTGTGCCCTGGAGGGGAGAGGGGGAGGTTCCCTAGAGACTGGACTTCCCTTACTGAACGGACATGTCTGTCTGCAAAGCTAGCCCTCCAAATCAGCCTCTTGCTGCCATGGCAACCTGCTTGGCAAACAGACACAAATCCATCCAGCCTTTAAAGTGCCCACCTCGTTCTAGGGCTTTTCCCCTGCTGGGCGTGTGGCTGCAGGGTGGGTTATGTGGGGCAGACAAACAGGGGTGCAGAGAGACAGGGCAGATGATGAGCCGGGGTTTGCGAAGCACCTGCAGCCAACGCAGTCACGAGCAGGAAGCCAGTGGACTTACAGCCACAGGACTGGAACCAGACTCCTGTCCCTTGCCCCAGGGCTGCTCCTGTCCCAGGAAAAAGGACTCGGGACCTGGCATGAGCCATCAGTACTTTGCCAGTGGCAAGCAGGGCTATAGAATTGCCATCTGTTGCGGGGAACCTCCTGGATTGCAGAGAATGAAGGTGGAGTCGCTCTGACCTCCATGGCTCCTGAAATGAGCGTTATTAAGCTGGAGTTATTGCATCATGTCTCTCTCAGGAATTTTCCTTCTGCCTCCGCAAACCTGTGGCTTGTCTGACGAAAGCAGCAGCCTCTAGGGTATTGTCACGTATTCCAGCAGCAGCTTCTCCATCATGCCTGCGTTAGGAACCCTGAGTCCCTGCATTTAAAATAGAAATGGGGAGGACAAAAGCCTTGGCCGTAAGAACACACTGTACTGTCGGTCTCCAAGGGTTTGGGGAGCAGAGGGAATGAAAGAGAAGCCACTACTCGGCTCTGTGTTCCTGTCGGCCCCATCAGGGAGTGTCCGTCATTTCTGTAATGGAAGAGGATTGGGGGCAGAGGGTTCAGGTTTTGTTCAGCTGCTCTGGGGGGCAGGCCTGGTGTGTGGGTGGCGGAATGGGACCCCCGTCAGCCCAGGAGCCGTATCTCTAAGTTGGTTGCACTGCTGAAGCCACATGCATTGATTTTCCTTGAGGATCCTGGGTGCCGGGGCTTGGCACCTTAGCTACTTTTCAACCACAGCAAGCTGGGAGACACTTGACCCTCCTGTTCTCAAACGGCTGATGCCGTGTATGCTGCATCCGGCCGGGGGGGGGGGGGTGCTTCTGCTGCTGCTCCACTCTGCTCCTCTCCTGAGGGGCCAGATATTTTCAGACACGGCGGCCTCCTTTTATCTTCCCGTTTGCAGAGGGTGGGGAAGGGCAGCCCGTCTCCTCTGACATGAGCACAAATGCCTTCCCCAGCACATCCCGGTGGGTCAGTGCAGAGGATGCCCTGCGGGCTATTGCAAGCTGAAGGGTTGAAAGCTGCTTGGCCTGGCCCAGCAAAGGGCTGAGGAGGGGAAAACCTGGGGCCTGGTGGAGAATCCACTCGGGCAGTGGCTTGTTTGTTCATGCTGGCTGACTCGCTCAGATCCCCCTGTGAAGCTGATGCCACGTGGAGGGCTGAGTCCCCTGCCTCCTGCTCCAGTTGTGTTGGACAGCTGAGTGAAATGGCATTTTGGCTGTAATGACCATGGGGCGAAGGGGTGGGTGCAGGCCCAGCGGTACGTGAGGCCTCTGCTTGGGTGGGTGGGGACAAGGCAGTAGGTGACTGAGTCAGATGATGCTGTGCAGGGGAAAATTGGGAGGAAGGATCTGTCTCAGCATCTTCTGCTGCTGTTGAAGGTCCCTAAAGTGCGTGGTCCCAACTGAGTCTCCCCTTTCCCGGCAGATCGCTTCTCCAGGAGCTAACGCTAGCAGGTGTCTCACCAGGTGTGTGCTGGGGCAGAGCGCCAGGCCTCGTGCCCAGGGCCCAAGCCAAGGACTAACTCTGCCTGTGTCTCCCCAGCTGACCAAGAACGGCACAGTGGAGTCAGAGGAGGCGGACGGCCTGACCCTGGAGGACGTGTCAGACGACGACATTGATGTGGAGAACGTGGAAGTCGATGACTATTTCTTTCTGCAGCCACTGCCCACCAAGCGGCGCCGAGCCCTGCTCCGGGCCTCCGGGGTTCACCGCATCGATGCTGAGGAGAAGCAGGAACTGCGCGCCATCCGCCTGTCGCGAGAGGAATGCGGCTGCGACTGCCGCCTGTACTGCGACCCTGAAGCCTGCGCTTGCAGCCAAGCTGGAATTAAATGCCAGGTCAGTTGGGGCAGCTCTAAGTAGCACCAGGGTCTGGCCTGATCCGTGCTGGATTATGTCGGAGCACCTCTCTGGCTTGGCTGGTCTCTAGGCTCAGAGGCTGTGGGTTCAATTTCTGCGCCAGGTCTCTGGCTCCTCCCCAATGCTGAGCTTGCAGGGGAGGATGGGAGTGACCCTTCAGAGAACACCTGCATCTGCCTGGTTCCAGGGGCTGCTGTGCAGGGCAGCTCCCAAACTGAAAGCGCTAACAGCCCCTTCTTGCAAATCCCAGGCTGTGGGGGAGCTCTTAGGTCTGCAGCATTGGCCTGTGCTGAGCCTCTCCCTGCCCTGGAAAGGGCTCTGGGGACCTTAGAGGAGAAACACGTCGAATCCCTGCCCTGGGTAGGTGGGATGTCGTCCTTTCCCTTCCCTGCCGCCCCCGCCATGGAGCTGAATCCCCTGTTCAGTCTGACAGAGATGGTGGCTGCGAAGAGCCAGTAATCAGATCCTCGTGGTGGTTGCCGGGTTGAGATCTGGGCTTGGGACCAGACACTGCCGAGGTATGTGGCAGGAACTATGGACCGCACTGGCTCCCCCTGCTGGCTGACTCATGGAGCACACCGATGGCGTCTCCTGGACAGAGGGGGAACCAAAGCGGCGGGGGCGGAGTGGGCAGTTTGGGATTTAAGGGTCAGAAATGGGGACAGGGAGTAAGAGGGGAGTGACCCCCCGCTCCCCCCATCACTGCCAAACACCTGCGGTCCTTGCATCAAAGCAGGGATCCTCTGAACATACCCCTGGATTCTCGTGAGTAAAGGGCCAGACCTGCTGTTAGGGTGGCCCGGCCCATCCTGCCCACTGGGCATTTGTTCCCATGATGGTGAGACACCTGGGGGGGTGGGGAAGGGGGTTCCTGGTTAGCCACACTGTCCTTGGCTGGGTGCAGGGGGAGCAAGCAGTGCATCTGCTGGCCATTGTCCACCGATCCCTCCCATCTGAGAGCCACAGCAATGTGCCCTCCCTCCCATCACCTGTCAGCCCCTCTTAGCCACGTGCTCAGGTGGGAAGAGGCAGGCAGATGCCGCAGGGTCACCTTGCACTCCCCAGGTTTGGCTGGGGATGTGGAGCTCCAGGAAGGACCAGACATTAGCCTCAGGGGTTCTGGCAGGGTTAACGGGGGGCGGGAGCTGCACTTGTGGGCCAGTTAATGGTTTGATGTAGTGCGGTGGCAGACACAACCCTATGCATGTTTCCTTTAGCTGAGGTGTGAGCCGGAGAGGTGCTCATGCCAGGCCATGTCCCCCTGTTGTTAGCTACAGTCTCACTGCACTTCCCTTTACTCCTAGGTGGATCGCATGTCCTTCCCGTGTGGCTGCTCCAGGGACGGCTGTGGGAACATGGCCGGGCGAATAGAATTTAATCCCATCCGGGTGCGGACTCACTATCTCCACACCATCATGAAGCTGGAGCTGGAGAACAAGCGGCAGGTGAGCCGGCCCCAGGCCCTGGAGGAGGAGTCTCTGCACGGCTCCGGCAACGACTGGCTGGGAACGCAGCCCTCGGAGACGCAAGACTTCCAGGAGTTCATGGCGGAGAACGAGACGGCCGTCATGCACCTGCAGACGGCGGAGGAGCTGGAGAGGCTGAAGGCTGAGGAAGACTCCAGTGACGCCAACATAGAGAGCTTAGGAGTGTGCATCCTTGAGGAGCCTCTGGCCGTGCCTGAGGGGCTGTGTCCAGGCCTACCCACGCCTATCCTCATTCAAGCCCAGCTCCCTCCGGGCTCGTCTGTCCTGTGCTTCGCAGACAGCACCGAGCAGGCAGCCTCGGCTGGGGGTGACCAGCCCTACTTGAACAATGGGCCGGTGGTGTACTACCAGGTGGACCAAAGGTCCGTGCTGGGGGTGAAGGGGGAGAGTGGCACGGAGGAGTCGGAGACGCCCTCTCCTTACGCGAATGAGAAGGATCTGAGCATCTTCTCCGTCCCCGTGGCCTCGCTGGTGCCTTGCAGCAGAGCCGTGGCCCCAAGCAAGACGGAGCCCTCCCTGCCCCACGAGAGCTGCAGGGCAGCCGCAGCTCCTCCGTTCCGTACAAACGCTCCGTCGTCCGGACTGGAGCAGGCCCCGGAGAGAGTGTGTGAGCTGCCTTCCCCGGAGGAGCGCTCCCTGGGGCCCGCCCTGGCTGTGTGACCCAGCCCCGGCCCCTCCAGGAGCTTTCGCTGATGTCTATTTATTGACAGATATTTTATCGAGTGGCAGTAGCCGCTGAGGATTATTTAATTGGTATCGGGGGTGGGAGCCAGGCTGCTTTGTATGATTTCAAAGAAAACCAATGAAGCCAAGCGCTTGTGGCAGTCTCGAGAGGCTCCCTCTTCAGAGAGGGTGGGGCACCACATCTAACACTGGAGGTGCTGCTCCATGTGCCAGGTGAGGGAGGAGGCTCAGCTGAGCGAGGAGGCTCAGCTGAGCTCCCTCCCATTTGTGGAACTGGGTGTGTCTCCCCCCCCCCTGCCCCCACAGGGACCATCCTATGTGAATCTGTGTCTGTCTCCTATAAGCAATAGTGCGAAGCTGCCTCCTGTTCCTCCCTTTCGAGCACCGGACTTGGCCTGTGGGGCAGCAGGGACGTCTTTCCGTGGTTGCTTCTACCCCCCTCCCCCGTGATATCGAACGTGTTTGTGTGGCAGTCTCCATCCTGCTTCTCCTCCCAGGTGAAACTGACAACATTCCTACCGGGCCGTCTGCTTCAGCATTGCCCTTGGAACCTCCTGTCTGAACCCCACCCCAGCAGCGGAACAGCCTGGGCTCTCCGTGCTCTACCCTGCCCCAGGGAGATGGCTTTCTGTGGATCAACCATCCGCCGCGACTGGTTACGTTTCCTCCTTCGGCATGCAACCATTTTACAAACCAACCCCCCGCTTAGAGTCTCCTGCTCGTCGGTAGCTTTGTCCTGGCCCCCGCTTACTGCCTCCCAGCACTGCATCACCTGCCCGTTATGGGCTTGATGGAGCCATTCATTTTTTTTTTTTAAATGTGCTGAATGTTTACTGGGCCATTCTGTGACCCGTTGCCTGTAACTGACACTACAGTCCCTGGGCTGGGCTGTGGCAAACCCCTCTGGGAGCTCCCTCTTTGGACCTGGGCTCTTCCAACGGAATTGCTCTTCTCTGTGGAAGTATGAACGTTGGATGGTAAAGACTGGTAACCTGGTGGAGACGGGGAGGTTCTATCTAACTGTTTCCTAATCATGTCAATGTTTTCTGTTTTAATTGCACAGGAAGTGGAGTGGGGAGGGGGAGGACCAAGAACATGATCCATGTGCTCACCTAAAAAAAGCTTCCTGCCACCCAGTCACTTAATAGCAATCCTCTGTCCTGGCTCAGTCGAAACTGGAGGGCGAGAGGTTTGCATGCAATGGAATTGCAGCCTTGGGTGACTGAGTGGGCAGCAAATCGTTCAGTCGTTGGAAGAAATTGGCCCTTTCCCTACTAGGGCTGTCTGCTGAATTCACAGAGATTGCAAAGGTGCAATATGTTGGTGGCAGAGAAGGTGCTGTGCTCTGGGCTTGCATCCCAGCCTGGTGCAGGGAGGCACATCATCATCATTCTAATAAGCCCCAGCATTTCCCCCAGACTCGGGAAAAGACGAAATCTTCTCAAAACTGCCGCAATTTCTGTCCTAACAGCCCATCAACCCTGCCTTCCAGGCAGGTAGCGAAAGCACTTTTCTCCCTAACTTCACAGGCATCTTTCCTTCTGTGATAAAAAGCTGGTACAGACCCCTTCCCGAGTCTCCTCATTCTCCTGGCCCAAGGAGAACCCAGTTGTATTTCTCGGCACTGTACTTGCTAAAGGGCCAGGACCCAGCACAACTGCAGCACTAAACTTCTGCGGAGAGCAGAAATACCTTCCCCTTCTCTTTCAGATGCCTGGAGCCTGCCAGGCTGCCACAACAATCTCGTCTGTGTCACTCTGTTCCATTACAGATTTCTTAAGAGTTTCCCCTCCCATAGTAAGTAGCTACAGCACCTACTTGTGCTGGAAGGATACCAAGTAGTCAATGGTGGGTTGGTTACATGTTAACAGCTTGCTGGATCTCTAGGTGAACAGGGCTTGGGAGCCCACTGTGTTTTGGTGACTGGTATTTAAAATCCACTTGCCGCCTGACTTTTGCCTGGCGCAGTGAACGTTGTGTTCAGCAAACTAGCTTTTCTTCTGGTTTAGACTGTGAACCTCCTCTGGCCTCAGTGTCCGTGTATCCTTAAATATCAACCACGCAGTCCCCTCGCCTGCCTGCTGGGGCTATGAGCACAACCCCATCAACATGACTGTGAGAAATGGACAAGAACAGCTCACACTGGTGCAGGTGCTGATGTTTCTCCTCTCCCTGGTTTGTTACCAGGGGAGGGGCACAAATGAAATCACTAAATTCTCTATTTCCAAATTCCACACTCTGAGCTATAAAGTTGGGTGCCCTAGAATAGATGGAGCTGGCCGGCCCACCCCCAGGGCAGCTGTTCTTTCAAAAGTGGGTCCCTAACCAGGCTGCTGAATCTTGCACTTGGTGCCACCACAGCTCGGCATCTCCTGTAGACAGCCCAAACACTGCCCTCCCCCCATTTTTGTTGCCTTAATTCCACAGCCAATCCCCTTCCTTTGAGACAGACTAAAAGGCTTTAAGAGTCATTCTTGCAGTAGGACAGCAACGGAGCTTCTTGGGCTACTGAGCGCTTTGAGCTTCACCCCTTGGCTGACCTGCACCCAGCAGAACGTGCGCTTGAGACGGGAATTAACCATTCACACCTTTTCCTAGCAGATCCCTTTGAAGCCTTTAGCAGGGAGAATTCCCCCCCCCCAGCATTCCAAGATGGTGCTGCCAGTGAGTAGGAAGAGGTTAGTTGAACCCACAGGTAAAGACTAAAGCTCTTCTCACCCCCAATCCCCCATGGAATAATCGTCACCTGCGCCAGTAGGAGGACAACTCCCTCCACTTCACACAGCTGACCTGGCTGTGTGTGTTGCTGAGGTGTTGAGTAACTGTGGATTGGCCATTTGCCAGACTGACTCCTGCGTGTATCTAAGGGCTTTGGACATTCGGTCTGCTCCTGTGAGAAGCAGGGCAGCTCTCCTCGGCGAGGGAAAGAGAGTGGTTCTGCCTGGTGACATTTAATAGGTAATAAAGTTCCCTTCTTAGTTTGTATCCAAACCCTTTGATGTTACAGAAGCAAATGAAACTAGGCTGGGGCCTTCTGGTGATGTGGAAATACACAGGATGGCCAGAGGCTGGACTGCTTTGAATGAAACTACAGAAGCCGCCTAGGGCAGCAGTTCGGATGGGGGCTCTCGCTCTAAGCAAAGAACTAATAGGATTTATTCTATTTTTACAAAGATAACTAATGAAGGTGCATTTTGGCCTCCCCCCCCCCACACACACACACTTTGTGACACTAATGCTGGTACCGCACTGTCTCCTCCTAAACCACTTTTGTTAGCCATGGAGTAAACCCAACAGCCCATCTCACTTCTGGTGCTATTGAGCTGTTGCCTGTTCCCAATCTGAGACCTTTTGGTTCTAGCCCCTGCTCCTCTTCCGATTTAAATAGTGACTTGGCTACATCTGACTTTTCCGGTCTCCTCGCACACACTGTACACAGGTGGAATTTTCAATGTGAATCCAAAGCTTGTCAGGTCCTCTGCATTTTTTTGACCTTTTAGGTTCTTTTCATTGTGATAATGCTGTATTTAAAGAGAATATTTAAGTGTAAAAATAAATAAATGCTCAAACTTGCATCCTGTGCCTTGTGTTCTCATCTCAAAGGGGATAAAAGCATATGGTTTGTTACCCTTAGCCACTGGGTAGGGACTCCTGCTGTGGCCTGTTTGACCCTAATTCAAGCAGATTAAAGACGGGAGGTCTGTGAAGTAACCATTGCACACCTCTAGGAACTGCCGTGTGGTCTCTGTCTATGCTGAGGGCTGGCTATATTTCCAGCTAAACAAACAAAGGCTATTTACTTAGTCTATGAAAAATAGAATAGTGGGGCTTTAACAGCTCACTTGATCCTATGGGTTAGTCATCCTAGACATGTCATCATGCTGCTTTAAAATCTGAGCGCAGGGCTCCGGGCACAGCTATCTTAATCAGAGTCACAGGTGCTGGGAGACTAATTGGACACCTCACACAGGCTCTAATGTTAAAAATGCACCAGAGACCTTTCCTTAGCTGTTGCCTTTAATGGAATATTTATGTAAGGGTACCACAGATTTAAGACGGACATTTCATGCATTTTTACTGCCATAAATAACTTAAGATACTAGTTATAAGTAACTTTAAAAAACCCCTTAAACTCAACTTGCAGCCTCTGCCACAAGACATTCAGGTGCACAGGGGGGGAAGCTCCAGTTGACCAAACTTCTGGCTCCAAAATCCTCTCACTGAGCAGAAAGTTCAAGTCTAAAAACTGATTAGGCAGAACTTAAATCACTTCATTGACAAATGAAGCTGAGACTGTTCTTAACAGGTAAGTGCTGTTTGCTGTTCATTCCTAGGCTGGCATTTTCAGAGTGGGGCATCTATACAAAGTGGCCTGAGCCTCAGAGGGGCTCCTGCAGCTTCCCCTGCAATCAGGCTAAGTTATTGAGTGGCCAAGTTTGAAAGTGGTGACTGCTCCTCTCTGGCCTGTCTCTCTTTCCAGCAGTCAGCTAGGGCAGAGAAGAACGGTCACAGTTTAAGCATTAGCAGGGTGCTGCTGTGAACTAAAGACAACTGAACAAACACAGGGATCCTCAACATTAAGGCATATCACTGTCCGAAGGGGCAAGGTCACTTATAAAGCCCCAGGCAACTGGGGGCTCCACCCACAGCCCCTCCTAGTAAAATTCACCTTATTCCTAAAACAACATAGTAAATAAAGTCATAACAACTTAACAGGAAAAACAACAATACACTGCTCCAGCCTGGTGGCTCTTCCCAAGTCCTGGAGCAACAAGGAACCTAGCTAGATAATGCCCACTGCTCCAAGTTACCAGTGGGAGCCTCCCAGGGGAGGTTTACAAATCCAGGGAAGACGAGCGCTCTCCGCTGGACAGGATTACATTTAAAGTGCCACCGTTTGAGGCTATAATAGCACAGCCCGGGCTCCTGGCTGTCCCCCAGCATGGTCTCTTTTGGAAAATGACAGAAGAGCATTGGAGTCTGCGTGGCTCAGACTTGCAGAGTCGTTCCCAGCCCCAGCAAGGGCCAGTCTTACACATTCAAAACCCATGGACTCTGCCACCTAGTGACTGGGAGCCAGGGCAGGATCTTGCTCTCAGGGACTTGACTGTGTTTAAGGTAAATATGCTTGCAGCACTCCGCTCCGGCAGGGTTTTACTCTTTGATGCTGTACTGTTTAGAGCTAGGTCAGCAGGCAAAAAGCAAGGTGTTTCTCGCTAAAGTCCAGCCCTCATCCTGCAATGCAAGCAGCAACAAAAAAAAACTACCCTGCTGCAACCACCAGCACTAGAAAGAGATTGACAGTTGCCGTCGGTGCCTGTGCCGTCAGTCCTTGGCCCCGAGGTAGTTGGTGGACAGTAAGACCATGCTGTGTGCCAGGAGCGAGACCTCCGCATCTGAAAACAGAATCACGTTTATTGGCCACCTCCAGAGCAAGCTCTCGGGTCCCCATCTTCAGCGTGCTACTGTTGGCAGGCACCCCCTGGCCCTAGCGGAAGGCATTTCCAGAGGTGAGGAAACGGTAGCAGGTGCCAGCTAAGGTACCGCAAGGGCTCACTGGATGGCTGCCAGACTGGCAGTGGTGGGACACAGCAGCAGCGCAGGCTCACGTTTCACCCAGGCTCCTGTGCCAGCTGCTCTGTCCCTCTCTAGCCACAGCACCATCAAGAAGGGCTGAATACAAGTTTTCCTGACATCCGGCTCTGGGCTGTTCACCTGCTGTGTAATGAACCCTACTACACCCATGAACAATGCAGGGGCTGGAAGGTCAGCCTCGTGTTTCACCAGCACTGGCTGGGCAGGGACAAATCCTTAGTTGGCACTTGCATCAAATCCTTGTAAGAGGCAGGGGTAACACCTACACAGTGTAGTGATCACAAACCTGCAGCCAGGACAATTCTCTCCCCCCCACCAACATTTTAGAACAGTGCTTGAGGCTAGCTGGGAAGAAAGCAGCAGCATGTTTGACAAAAGCAAAAGTTGTCTCCATCTGCACTAGCCCAACTGAAGGGAAACACTAGCCCAAGGAGAGAATTGCAGCCTCCACCATGGCAGCTGGGCCACAGATTCATGCCAGGGACTCCACAGGTTTGCCCTGTAAATCTGCAGCAGGACCAGCTGCCAGCACTCATGTTCAGCTTTTCTGTGCCATTCTCTGAGTGCCAGTCCTGCCAGATGGCAGACAGCTTGGCCAAGCCCCTTTGGACACAGTAGCTCAGTTCTGCCCTGAAGAGAAGCTCAGTGTCACCATGATAAAGAGTCCGAAACCCTTTGCCTCATTCCTTGAGGTTTTAAAATTCCAGCGCTGCTCCCCAGAAACCTGACAGGTTGTGAGGGAGGAGCTGGCAGCAGGTAATGGATTGGCAAACTTCACCCGCAGGATACTGATCAGGGGCCAGCAAGAATCAAGTGATTCCAGAAGAAAAGCTGTTCATTTGTTTGCACAGATTTCATGGGCTGAGATACTCTCCTGCCTCATCTGAGGAAGGGAGAGGCTCGCTCTGGCCAGCAGTCATGTGGCAGAATTTAGTATTTTAAGTAAAGCCACCAGTGACACTCAGGAGACAGGCATGGGGGAGGGGAAATATCAATCTCGCTCTTGGAAGCAGGGCAGAGGCCAGCTCCTCTCCAGCTAGCTGTGAGAAGAGAAAGTGAGAGGTTAGAAGCTGTACTAAATGGGCTGATCCTAACCCATTAACTGGGGGGTGCAGTTCCCCCAGGGAGCCAGCCTCGGAACATACTCCATTTAGACTGCCGGGTTTAGGTTAGAGACTGCAGTGCTTTCGGCCATGTGCTCCATCGCCGCTCAGCCTCCCTAGCACACGTCATGGCCGAATATCCCCAGAAGCTGCACTAATGCACTGGCCTGGCCTAGCTGAAGCTGTCTGACTGTTTATGTCTCTTCATATACTGAGAAACTCTTCTTTGAAAGTCTGTTCCTCTTCGCCATGTACCTGCACTCAACACTGCCAAGGGGACACAAGATTGCAATACTACGATCTGCCTCTGAGGGTCCTGCAGCGTGAACTCTCTCTTCTCTGTTAAAACACACGCATAACCTGGGCTCTCCCAAGGATTTCAGTGGGGTCCCAGGACAGCACAGCAAGACCATAACCTTACGGAAGGACACCGTGCTCAAGGCCCCAACAGACCAGCCAGAACTCGGTTCAAGGTCTCACCTAAAAGTAAGTGGCTCAGAACTCAGTTTATCCACGGGTGCATTGCCTGAGGTCAGCCCTACGGGATCTACCGCACACAAGAGGAAGAAACAGCCAAGACGGCCAGCTGGCTGAGATCTACCAGTCTTACCTTTCAGTTCACAGGAGAGCTTCGCCCATTGCTTCAGCCATTTTTGGCATTCGGATGCGCTGAGGTGGGTGGAGTTCAGGCCACGGACATAACAAGCCTAATGACCACAGGAGAGACAAGCAAGTGGCACGGCAGGCGCGTGCAGACAGATGAGCTTTCATTTCAGTGGGTATCACTGAACGCAAGTGGCCAGAATCTGGACTGAGCCTCCCACGAAGTAGGGGACAAAAGTGGCTTTAAACCATGGGCTGCCCTGGTCCCCCGTGTAAGTTAGAGCAGCCCCATTGCTGCTCTACAGCCTAGAATCGCCAGAGTGCTCCATCTGCTTCCCTTCTACCCCCAGCATGCCCCTACATGGAGAGTGAGGGGCAGGAACAGCACAGGGCCGTGTAATCCAGCTCTGCTCTGGCCCTCCACTAGAAGGATTCCCCCAATGCCTGCCTTACACTCCCTCTCTTCTGCTGGAAGTGAAGCTCAAGCATTTACACTAAGGCAGGCTGGACTGCAACTCTAGACCCCTCTGAAGTGTAGTCAGAGCACTAGTCAATCTCAGAGGCACTACACTGGTGTTCCTCTCATGTCCCCTGGACACGAAATCTCTTCTGAAGCCTGACTCCCTGCTGGGAGGTGGAGTCACAACGCACCTGGTTTATTTCTGAGGGGAAGAAATAGGCTTAATTCTCTGGCTCAGTTACGTTTTGGGGGCATTTGGATAAATACAGCTTTAAATGGCCCAAAACACCATGTAGTTTCCCTAGTGCTGTTGCTTCACACGTGAGATGGGAGAAGCCTGCCCCTCACCCCCAGTCCCTCCCCACTCCCTCTGCTGAGGAAGGGCCCGGGCATGGCATAACTCTCCTCCTCCATACATACACTTCAAGCAGGGAAACCCACTGATTCGTGCATTTCTTCTTGGCTCTTTGTACATCTCTAGAGCTGAGTGATTTAAACTCAGTCACCCACTTTCCTCTGTTCCCCAGCACTAGCTAAGGTGCAGAACAAACAGGGCCTGATCCTGCAATCCTTGCTTGACTTCAACGGGCATTTTGTCTGAGTCAGGAGTGCAGGATCAAGCCCCAAGTTATCGGCAGGGATCTGAGCCTGAAGAGTATTTCTTTGACGTAGACCAGGGGTTCTCAAACTAGGGGTCAGGACCCCTCAGGGGGTCGCAAGCTGTCAGCCTCCACCCCAAACCCCGCTTTGCCTCCAGCATTTATAATGGTGTTAAATATATGAAAAAGTGTTTTTCATTTATAAGGGGGGGTCGCACTCAGAGGCTTGGTATGTGAAAGGGGTCACCAGGACAAAAGTTTGAGAACCACTGACATAGGCAGAACAGGAGAAACAGCGACTGATTCATAACACAGCAAATCATATTCCACCACAGAGACGCTGTCACACAAGGCTTTTTGCTAACAAGCGAGAGGGGGAAAAACCAACAGTGTATCTAGTTCTCCCTAACAGGATTCTGGGAGTCTCAGATTTTTGAAGCTAGCTGGCACAATGTGAAAGGGGACTCGGTCTTACCATTTTCACTTCTTCCTCAGACAGTTCGCTCACTCCCAGCTTCAGCATGGCTCGGTCCAGATGCTGCAGCTCCAACATATGGCTCCGCAGCCGGTGTCTCAGGAGGAAGATCGGCAAGTGAGGAGTCAGGAACAGGACCCGGCTCAAGGCTTTCTGTGGCAGGGAGTGAAAAGCAGGGCAAGGAAAATCTGTGACATCTCAAGGAAACTTGCTAAGATTCAAGGCGGGTGGAACAGCCTTCTGCCTCCCCAAGGAGGCAATATGGGAGAGTGGGCAGAGCTCAGAGAACCCTGGGATCTAATCCGGGCTGGGCTACTGGTGATGATCGTCCCTGACGGGTTCAGACTTGGAGGTGAGGTTAGCCTTGGCTAAGAGCATCTCCCTTGACCAAGCCTTTTAGCCTCATGGCAGTGCTGAGAAGGCCTTCAGCAAGCAGTGGGCATCGTGAAACAGCAGCCAGCTGCTTCATGACAATTGGGAGTTCAACAAGCTGCCTCAGCACTCAGCAGTATGTACAATCCCAGCTATCTCCTTAACCACTAACACAGACAGCCTCTGCGGGGAGAGGCACTTACCACTTGCCAAACACGCAGCCTTTGCAGGCCCAGGGGATGTCCTACAAACAAGCTTCTCACAGCCAGGAGTTTCGCCACCTCTGGATGAGAACCGCTCTGCACCTTGGAGACCCAAAGATTTTTTTGCTCATAATACTTCCCATGGACAGATGATTCGTCTGACCCCAGCTACTGAGGACTCAGCAGGACCCCTGGAAATCCATCTGTGTCCAAAGGGTAAGTCACTGACCTTGTTCTCTCAGCATTTCTATGTGCCGGCCATGGTGGCATTGGCATGCCGTGTGCTGCCATATTACTCTCAGCCTACGGCAAAGCAGAAATGCCTCTCTGCTCGGATGGTCTCCATTGAATTGCTTTGGACCAGCCACTCTGGGTGACCACACGCCCCCATCCCATCTCTACAAACCAATGCAACCTGGGCACTTTTCTGCTTGTCGTAAGAGGGTTTCACTTCTTCCACCTCCAAAACTGGGTTCCTACCTACCTATTAGCACAAGGGCAGCCTTTCTGCCTCTTAAGGACCTGTGGATTCATCTCTGTAACTGCCTCAGGTGGAACAGATCTAGACGGTTTCCTTTTTGTGGGGTTACAGCAATGAAAATTCAGGGGGATTTGTCTGCCCATGGACAGCAAATGAAGCCAAGGAAGTTGGAGGGCAAGAAATGAGGGGCCAGTCCTCTTGAAAAGTATTTGAGATTTAGGATGACCCACAAACATAGGCTCAATCCCCATCAGAGTCAGAATCCTAAACCCACTGGATGGGACTCCTATTCTAGCAGACAAACTCCATGTTTCAGATGTAAAAAAATCCCTCCAAAACTACAGGCCAAATCCTCCACTGACCCCAGTGCGGTTACACAGAGTGTGGTTAAAGGCACAATTTGATCCCATGTGCCAACCAGGTTAACTCAGCAGCCAGCAAGACTATAAGCGAATGATGAGATGCAGCTGACTCTACGGTGTTCCAGAGGAGCCGTCCCCATGGGGGCAAGGAGGCCCTGTGTTACTTACCTTGGTGCAGAGCTCTTGCATCTGGTCTCGGAGCTGCTGATCAGCTACAAAACGAGTCACCTGCTCTAAGCCATCAATGATTTCTGGGTACACCTCTCTCCGCATACCATGATATATGTTCAGAAACTCAAACTGCTGCTTTGGGGTCCAGAAGTGGCGTATCAACAGTTGCCTTGGGAACAAGTACCTTGGAAAGAAAAGGTCACCCAGAGGTGACTCACTGAGCTTCACAAGCAGGGACACTGCAGAGACACAAAATCCAACACTCAGCAGTCACAGGCCAGGCTGGTGGCCTAGCAATTGTCAAACCGGAGACACGCTGTGAGTGTTCTGGGACCTGGCCACTGCTCTGCCTCTGTGGCAAACCGGGGCTTGATTCCCAGTTCCTTCTGTCCAGCTCCACGGAAGTGGCACACTCAGCCCCTTGCACAGGGAAGAGCCTGCCCTGTGGCCGGTTAAGAAGCAGCTCCAACTAGTCCCAGCTAGCCCTTGGCCGTGACCCAGGACCACCAGTATGCAGGTATAAAGATCTCCAGCGCTCTGATGACGCAGAAACCTCACTGATAAGTCCTTAGTTTCCATTAAGATACCAGATAAATAATCTGTCAGTCATTTGGCTATATCTTTTGACCCACAGAGCACAACATAGTCCAGCCAGGACTCTGCAAGGAGCTGGGAGGGTTAGCTAGCTAGCAGGAGGGGCATTCCAGGTGCTTAGGGGTGGAGAGTAGCATCCGGGAAGGGAACTGGATCACTTATCTGGGTGGGGTGGCTAGGAAAGAAGTCAGACGGCATGGACACATGTGAGGAGGCCACTTTTACAGTCAAGTGTCCATGGCGCTCTTTACTGAAGACGTACTCAGATGCTACAGTGATGAGCACCATGTAAATGCCAATAAATATAAAGTTTTGCACTGTTCTTAGGGTTAGAAAGAAGGAATTAATGGTGTGGGGAAGGAATTAATTCTTAGGGTTAGAATGCAGCAGAAATCTCCCCAGCCAAAATCAGGGCTGTTTGGTTTGCTAAGATTGGTTTGTTCATCTTGGTTTCTTTTTTGCTACAAGGGGGCCCAGAGCATGCACTAATGTGAGAGCAGAATGCTCCAAGAGATCCAAGGTACAGAGGTTAGTACAGAAATGGGAACGTTTAATCGATACCGAAGGGAGAAATCAGTTCAGATAGAAAACATTCAGATTCCATCTAGTTCATGACGTCTAGGTGATGAGTTGTCTGCAGACAAACAAGCAGTTAATGATTCTTCCCTCTTGCGCTTACTCAATTTAGACAACTGAAAAACTACATCGGGGGAAAAAAAATCAGGCTCAGAAACATCATTTTCCATTAATATGAGTATAGCTTTAACTGCTGCAAAAAATAGTCTCCAGAGGAACAAAGACAGCTGTTCTGTAGCAAACCCTCTCATCAGACAGCCAGGAATAGTACAAGTGTCAGCTGAGAGACAAGAGAAGAAAGGAGCCCAAAGAGAAAGATCAGCTCCACTGACTAATCGCTTCAGTTACCATCTGAGCCTCTGCATGGTGACTATTCAGGGCAAGGACTTGGCAACAGGATGTTCAACCATGTTTTAAAGGCTCAGTAAAGGACATACTTACATCAGCAAAAAGATCAAGTAGTTGGCGAAAGGTGGAAGGGTGAGAAGCCCAATAGGAATGGCCTTGATCAGGTCCCTGCGAAACTGACCAAAAATTAAAACAACACAGTTATGACTTGATAGCAAGTTACAGCAATGCAGCTGAAAACTGATTGATAGACTGTCTCAGATCAGCCAGCAGCATTCCAACCCTGCTCTCAATAAGAAATGCTCTGTAAGTGGCAGGAACATTATAGGCCAGAGCAAGCTGCCTTGGGTTAAATACCCAACTTCGTAAAACCATCATGGTATTGGGGGGGTGTTTAAAGTGTGTATCTTGACCCTCCCTTCACAGAAAGAATAGAGATTCTGCACAGTCACAACAGCAGATCCACCCTCTAAAAACAGGGCATTCTCTCTGTCATAGAATCACAAGAGGTGTAAGTCACTAAACAAGGTTGCCAGTTGTGTGGGACAGTGTAGTAAAATGCTTGATGGTTTCTGAGAAATTCAGCGTAACTTACAGATACCAGAGTACGAAACAGGAACCTGAAAGGTGGCCCTCACCTGTCTTAGTCTTTCCATCTCCCTGTATGGAAGCTGATGAAAATCAATCTTTTTAAGGGACATGTTTAACTTTATTCTTCTTATTTCTTTTGCTTCCGAAAACAATGTCCGACATCCTGTACAGAATACAGATGTTACCTTCAGGCCTGGAGCTGTGCTCTGCCCCAGAGATCCCTTGACAATGTCCTTCACAATCCCTTACATCCTTATTTAGTTTGGCTACTGAGCAGCAGAGTGCAATACAACACAACTTGATGCATTGTATATTGTCTCATATAGGCTGAGCTCCGCACAGAGTTATTCAGAGAATAGAAGAGTCTGAGAGTGAAACAAGAACAGAGGCTGGAAAATGTAGAATCTAACCCAAGCCATCAAAATTTCAGCAGCTCTTCCAACAGTTGCAGCCAGCTGCAGAATGCGAGAGCAGTTTACCTGACTGATCCAAACCCTTTAGTAGCACAGTCTGCAGCCTGGAGTAGCCCATCAGGCTGTATGACAGGATTTTGTGTGTGTGTGTGTGTGTGTGTGGAGAGAGAGTGGTTATACACAATTACCTGCTTCCTTAGACCTCAAATCAAAACAGGAAATGCCAAAGCAGATCAAACCAATGGTCTATCCAATCTGGTCTCCTGTTCCTGAGTCGGCTGGGGGCAGATGTTTCAGAGGAAGGTATAAAACCCACAGAATAGACACTTCTGCATTAAGGATTTATGCGTCCAAGAAGTTTCTTCCTCTGTTCTAAAACATGAAGGCTAATATCCCTTATGAGCAAAATTTTTCAAAAGTGCCTAAGAACCTCTATCCCTTCATCCCTTTGAAAAGCCCCCCCTGTACACTCATCCTAGAACAGCAGGCATTCATTAGCCATATAAAGGTTGAATTTTTTTTTGGAATCCTACTAAGCTTGTGGCCTTAGTCTAATATGGCAATGACTTATATGAGTGAATTATGCATTTTGCAATGGCATTAAAATTATTACTTTTAAATCTGTTGCTTTTCAGGTACATAGGCTGACCCCTTGGTCTTGTATGGAGAATAAATAAGCCTGCCAAAGTTCTCTTATATCTGTCTGTTATGTCAGCTTTTATCTGTCTGCTCTCTAAGTAATCTGAACCTTTTTACTCTTCCCCATATGGAATTGTCACTTTCGTTATCCATCACTGAACCTTTCTACTTCTGCTTTATCCTTTTAGCGATGGGGTGACTAAAACTGGATCTTTATTCAAGGGGAGGGCGCCTCCTTATCACCTCTGACTTGGATATACAAGAGGTCTTTAAATCTCACAGTTAATATCTAGTCCCAGTAAGCTGGTCCAGCCTTTACAAACAACATATCATAGATAAGCCCAGAAGGAGACTATTCTGATCATCTTGTATAACACACGCCCTTGGATTTCCTTAAATTAACTTCCATTTAAACTAGAGCACGTCTTTCACCAGCACCGGCAATTTTTAAATCAAGATTGGATGTTTTGCTGAATCTACCGCAGCCCTCTGTAAATTGTTCCAATAGTTAATTACCCTCACTGTTAAAAAGTGAGGCTTATTACCCGCCTGAATTTATCTAACTTCAACTTCCGGTCACTGGCTTTACACTGGCTATTATTGCTACAAGGTTAAGAACAAATAGTTTTCAAAGCAACATTATCTGACAGTTCAGACACAAAATTTAGATTTTGTGAAAAAAGATTTTACGGAGCTTAATAGAAAAGTTTTCATGGTTTTAAGAAGTTTTGAAATGTGTCTACACAGTGTGAATTACCCAAACAGCCTGAACCAACAGAGTTAAACTAGCTAGTCTATTGTCATTGTCCAAGCTGAATGAAATGCAAAAAAAAGCCAAGACCCAGCATAAGTGATAAGTAAACGCGATGTTAAGGCTGAGACTGTGTTGACTGCTTGAAGGACTTGAAAAATTGGTTTTGAAAATAATCTGAGGATTATTCATAACACAGAAAAAATAAGTGATTTTTAGTCTTAGTGTCCCTTTTAGCCAACAAAAAATAGGCTAAAATTACTGAGCCTGCCTTTTCTATAAACGGTAAAAGAAACCAGTTTTCCCTCAGAACCTACCTTTCAGAAAAGTTGAATACAATACATAGAAGCGGGGGAATGTCCTTTCCAAAAAGCTCTCATATTTCCCATTGGCATATTTGAATTGTGACACGACAGCAGCAAGGAGGGCTTTGGGGTTTGTCTTTGTAGAGAGGCAGCATGCTGGGTGCCTGCAACAAAGAGCAACTTGCAGCAAAATCTTATAGGAACCAAGTGATCTTTCCATACCCTGCACAGTGAGGCTGTAAAGAGGAAAGTACATGTACTCCAGCAAACCCTGTGGGGATGTAGGGCTTGAGCTGAAGTGATTTGATTTGATGCAAAGCCTGAGTGGCTGTGAGGAGAGGGCCGGGGGAAAACCCCACCACTCATAATGAGGAAGATGGGACAAAACTCTACAGGGTTTTCATTTTTGAAGTGTGCCGGTAACAAAGATTCTGCAGGGCAAATTCCATTCTCAGATGAACGTATGCACCACCACTGCCTTCAGATTCTGTCTTGTTAAATTTGTGCACCTGAGGGCAGAATTTAGCCCAATAATCACATCTTAGTTAACAATTCTGTTACTGATGCCAGAGCCAGAATGGAGTCCAACTCTTTTTTGTAGTGGTCTTGGCCTTTGCAGGGCCAACAGAAATAATCAGATTCTTCCAATTTACACTAGTGTGAGTGAGAGAGGAGTCAGATCCATTGTGTCTGAGATGGAAACCAAATAGTCTCCTAAGGAGATCATGTTACAAAAGGGTCTCATGAAACTTCAGTAGCTCCTAAATGTGTTGGCTGATGTGCCCATCTCCATGAAGTAGCCCTGAGCTAGCTAATGAGCATCCAGCAGCAGCAGGGAGAGGCATCCAAGCAAGAGGCAAAGTCACCTCCAGAACCACCTGGAAAAAAAACCTGACATGCAAAGATTCAGACAATATCAGCTGCCAAACCGTCCCCTACCACCACAAGCCAACCCCAGGGTGAACTGGCACAGATGGTGGGAAAAGGCAGGAGCACAGCTGAACTGGCAACAAGAAACTGCTACAACAGGTATAGCTGAGCTGATAATGGGGGGCTGTCAGCACAGAGGAGGAAGGAGAAGGTGGGCACAGCTGGCATGGGGGGGCTGGGCAACAGAGGAGGAATGGTCAATAGGCACAGCTGGCACTAGGACACATGCCGGGGGCAAAGAGGAGGAAGGAACTAACTGGCCCAGCTGGCAGGGGGCACAGAGGGGGAAGGGACCAATGGGCATGGGTGGCACTAGGGAGCTGGGTGCAGAGAGGGGAAGGGCCCATGGACACAGGTGGCACTAGGGGGCTGGGTGCAGGGGGGGAAGGCCCCATGGGCACAGGTGGCACTAGGGGGCTGGGTGCAGGGGGGGAAGGGCCCACGGGCAGAGGTGGCACTAGGCGGATGGGTGAAGGGGGGAAGGGCCCACGGCAGAGGTGGCACTAGGGGGCTGGGTGCAGGGGGGGGAAGGGCCCATGGGCAGAGGTGGCACTAGGGGGCTGGGTGCAGGGGGGGAAGGGCCCACGGGCAGAGGTGGCACTAGGGGGCTGGGTGTAGGGGGGGAAGGGCCCACGGGCAGAGGTGGCACTAGGGGGCTGGGTGCAGGGGGGGAAGGGCCCATGGGCAGAGGTGGCACTAGGGGGCTGGGTTCATGGGGGGGGGGAAGGGCCCATGGGCACAGGTGGCACTAGGGGGCTGGGTGCAGGGGGGGAAGGGCCCATGGGCACAGGTGGCCGTAGGGGGCTGGGTACAGGGGGGGAAGGGCCCATGGGCACAGGTGGCACTCGGGGGCTGGGTGCAGGGGGGGGGAAGGGCCCATGGGCAGAGCTGGCACTAGGGGGCTGGGTGCAGGGGGGGGAAGGGCCCACGGGCACAGGTGGCTCTAGGGGGCTGGGTACAGGGGGGGGGAAGGGCCCATGGACACAGGTGGCACTAGGGGGCTGGGTGCCTGGGGGGGGGGAAGGGCCCATGGGCAGAGCTGGCACTAGGGGGCTGGGTGCAGGGGGGGAAGGGCCCATGGGCAGAGGTGGCACTAGGGGGCTGGGTGCCTGGGGGGGGGAAGGGCCCATGGGCACAGGTGGCTCTAGGGGGCTGGGTGCAGGGGGGGGAAGGGCCCATGGGCACAGGTGGCTCTAGGGGGCTGGGTGCAGGGGGGGGAAGGGCCCATGGGCACAGGTGGCTCTAGGGGGCTGGGTGCAGGGGGGAAAGGGCCCATGGGCAGAGGTGGCTCTAGGGGGCTGGGTGCCGGGGGGGGGGAGGAAGGGCCCATGGGCACAGGTGGCTCTAGGGGGCGGGGTGCAGGGGGGGGAAGGGCCCATGGGCACAGGTGGCTCTAGGGGGCTGGGTGCAGGGGGGAAGGGCCCATGGGCAGAGGTGGCACTAGGGGGCTGGGTGCAGGGGGGGAAGGGCAGAGGTGGCACTAGGGGGCTGGGTGCAGGGGGGGAACGGCCGCGGTGGCACTAGGGGGCTGGCGGCGGGTGGGGGAAGGGCACAGGTGGCACTAGGGGGCTGGGTGCAGGGGGGGGAAGGGCCCATGGGCACAGGTGGCACTAGGGGGCTGGGGGCAGGGGGGGGAAGGGCCCATGGGCAGAGGTGGCACTGGGGGGCTGGGGGCAGGGGGGGCAGGGCCCATGGGTGCAGGGGGGGAAGGGCAGAGGTGGCACTAGGGGACTGGGTGCTGGGGGGGGAAGGGCACAGGTGGCACTAGGGGGCTGGGTGCTGGGGGGGGAAGGGCCCATGGGCACAGGTGGCACTAGGGGGCTGGGTGCAGGGGGGGAAGGGCAGAGGTGGCACTAGGGGGCTGGGTGCAGGGGGGGAAGGGCAGAGGTGGCACTAGGGGGCTGGGTGCAGAGAGGGGAAGGGCAGAGGTGGCACTAGGGGGCTGGGTGCAGGGGGGGGAAGGGCCCATGGGCACAGGTGGCACTAGGGGGCTGGGCGCAGGGGGGGGAAGGGCCCATGGGCAGAGGTGGCACTAGGGGGCTGGGTGCACGGGGGGAAGGGCCCATGGGCACAGGTGGCACTAGGGGGCTGGGGGGGGAAGGGCACAGGTGGCACTAGGGGGCTGGGTGCTGGGGGGGGAAGGGCCCATGAGCACAGGTGGCACTAGGGGGCTGGGTGCTGGGGGGGGACGGGCCCATGGGCACAGGTGGCACTAGGGGGCTGGGTGCTGGGGGGGGAAGGGCCCATGGGCACAGGTGGCACTAGGGGGCTGGGGGGAAGGGCCCAGGGGCACAGGTGGCACTAGGGGGCTGGGGGAGGAATGACCCATGGGCACAGGTGGCTCTAGGGGGCTGGGTGCAGAGAGGGGAAGGGCCCATGGGCACAGGTGGCACTAGGGGGCTGGGTGCAGGGGGGGGAAGGGCCCATGGGCACAGGTGGCACTAGGGGGCTGGGTGCAGGGGGGGGAAGGGCCCATGGGCACAGGTGGCACTAGGGGGCTGGGTGCAGGGGGGGGAAGGGCCCATGGGCACAAGTGGCTCTAGGGGGCTGGGTGCAGGGGGGGGAAGGGCCCACGGGCACAGGTGGCACTAGGGGGATGGGTGCAGGGGGGGGAAGGGCCCATGGGCACCAGTGGCACTAGGGGGCTGGGTGCAGGGGGGGAAGGGCCCATGGGCAGAGGTGGCACTGGGGGGCTGGGTGCAGGGGGGGAAGGGCCCACGGGCACGGGTGGCACTAGGGGGCTGGGTGCCGGCCGGGGGGGAAGGGCCCACTGGCACAGGTGTCACAAGGGGGCTGGGTGCAGGGGGGGGGGGAAGGGCCCACGGGCACAGGTGGCTCTAGGGGGCTGGGTGCAGGGGGGGGAAGGTCCCACGGGCACAGGTGGCTCTAGGGGGCTGGGCGCAGGGGGGGGAAGGGCCCATGGGCAGAGGTGGCACTGGGGGGCTGGGCACAGGGGGGGGAAGGGCCCACGGGCACAGGTAGCTCTAGGGGGCTGGGTGCAGGGGGGGGAAGGGCCCACGGGCATAGGTGGCTCTAGGGGGCTGGGTGCAGGGGGGGGGGAAGGGCCCACGGGCACAGGTGGCTCTAGGGGGCTGGGTGCAGGGGGGGGAAGGGCCCAGGGGCACAGGTGGCTCTAGGGGGCTGGGCGCAGGGGGGGACGGGCCCACGGGCAGAGGTGGCACTAGGGGGCTGGGTGCAGGGGGGGGAAGGGCCCATGGGCACAGGTGGCTCTAGGGGGCTGGGTGCAGGGGGGGGGAAGGGCCCACGGGCACAGGTGGCTCTAGGGGGCTGGGTGCAGGGGGGGGGGGGGAAGGGCCCACGGGCACAGGTGGCTCTAGGGGGCTGGGTGCGGGGGGGGGGGGAAGGGCCCACGGGCACAGGTGGCTCTAGGGGGCTGGGTGCAGGGGGGGGAAGGGCCCACGGGCACGGGTGGCACTGGGGGGCTGGGTGCAGGGGGGGGGAAGGGCCCACGGGCACGGGTGGCACTGGGGGGCTGGGTGCAGGGGGGGGAAGGGCCCACGGGCCAGGTGGCGCAAGGGGGCTGGGTGCAGGGGGGGGGGACGGGCCCACGGGCATGGGTGGCACTAGGGGGCTGGGTGCAGGGGGGGAAGGGCCCATGGGCACGGGTGGCACTAGGGGGCTGGGCGCAGGGGGGGGAAGGGCCATGGGCACAGGTGCCACTACGGGGCTGGGTGCACGGGGGGGGCAGGGCCCAAGGCCACGGGTGGCTCTAGGGGGCTGGGTGCCGGGGGGGGCAGGGCCCATGGGCACGGGTGGCTCGAGGGGGCTGGGTGCAGGGGGGGGGAAGGGCCCATGGGCACGGGTGGCACTAGGGGGCTGGGTGCAGGGGGGAAAGGGCCCACGGGCACGGGTGGCTCTAGGGGGCTGGGTGCAGGGGGGGGGAAGGGCCCACGGGCACAGGTGGCACTAGGGGGCTGGGTGCAGGTGGGGAAGGGCCCATGGGCACAGGTGGCTCTAGGGGGCTGGGTGCAGGGGGGGGAAGGGCCCATGGGCACAGGTGGCACTGGGGGGCTGGGTGCAGGGGGGAAAGGGCCCACGGGCACGGGTGGCTCTAGGGGGCTGGGTGCAGGGGGGGGAAGGGCCCACAGGCACAGGTGGCACTAGGGGGCTGGGTGCAGGGGGGGAAGGGCACAGGTGGCACTAGGGGGTGGGTGCCTGGGGGGGGGGAAGGGCCCATGGGCACAGGTGGCTCTAGGGGGCTGGGTGCAGGGGGGGGGAAGGGCCCACGGGCACAGGTGGCTCTAGGGGGCTGGGTGCAGGGGGGGGGAAGCCCCCATGGACACAGGTGTCTCGAGGGGTCAGGGAGAAGGCGGGGGGAAGGGCCCATGGACACAGGTGGCTCTAGGGGGCTGGGTGCAGGGGGGGGGGAAGGGCCCATGGGCACGGGTGGCTCTAGGGGGCTGGGTGCAGGGGGGGGAAGGGCCCACGGGCACAGGTGGCACTAGGGGGCTGGGCACAGGGGGGGAAGGGCCCATGGGCACGGGCGGCACTAGGGGGCAGGGGGGGAAGGGCAGAGGTGGCACTAGGGGGCTGGGTGCAGGGGGGGAAGGGCCCATGGGCACAGGTGGCACTAGGGGGCTGGGTGCAGGGGGGGGAAGGGCCCACGGGCAGAGGTGGCACTAGGGGGCTGGGTGCAGGGGGGGGGAAGGGCCCATGGACACAGGTGGCTCTAGGGGGCTGGGTGCAGGGGGGGGGAAGGGCCCATGGGCACGGGGGGCTCTGGGGGGCTGGGTGCAGGGGGGGGAAGGGCCCATGGGCACGGGTGCCACTAGGGGGCTGGGTGCAGGGGGGGGGAAGGGCCCATGGGCACGGGTGGCACTAGGGGGCTGGGCGCAGCTGCCACCAGGAAGCAGCGGGGGGCACGGCTGAGCTGTCACCATGGAGACCGGCAGGAGGCGGGGGAAAGGCCAACGGGGGGTGTCAACGGCCACCGCGGGTACCGGGGGGAGGGGCCAACGGCCACGGCTCCTGTCACCGGGGGGCGGGGCCAACGGCCGCGGCTCCTGTCACTGATGTGGGGCGCGCGCGAGGCGGGACTAACGGCCCCGCGCCTCCCCCTGACCGCCGGTCGCCGCACGCACCTCAGCGCCCTCCAGGCGGGGACCGGCTCGGGGGCGCGCAGGACCCGGCGCAGGCAGTTGGCGGGGACGGTGACGGGCCCTCCGCCCAGGAGCCCCCCGTGCAGACCGCCCCGGCAACAGCCCAGCCTGGACAGCGCCATCTTGGCAACGGCGCTAAGGTCATCACTAAGGGACAAAGGGCAAAGGTTATCGCGCGGCTGGACTGGCGCGGGGAGGGGGGGAGCGGGGCGATGGGCAGGCCCGACAGCTGATTGGCAGGAACCTCCGGAAAGGCGGGGCCTCCCCCATCGACTCACACGTGACTATAGGCGGACGTGCTTCCGTGCAGGTGGAACATGTGACGATAGGCGGAAGTGAGAGTTGGGAGGGTAACTAGGGTCTAGGTCTGCCCATGGGCAGGGAGCGGAGGCTGAGGCCTGGGGGTGAGCCCACTCCACCCCCCAAAGAGAGGGTGGGAGTAGGAGGAAAGGTGAGGGCAGGCCCTCCCCAGGCATGAAGCAGGAGCTGGGGCTGAGCCACCCTCCCAGGAAGGTGAGCCAGGCCTTTCCCCAGCTGTGGGGTGGGGCTGGTAGTGGTGAGGCAGGATGTGCTCCCAGCAGGGGGAGAGGTAAACCAGACGGGGGGGGGGGAGATATAGCCAGGGAAGGCCTCTCGCTCCCCCCACCCCCGCATCCTACGCAGGAGGAGAAAGGGTGAGAGCAAGCCAGGCCCCTCCCTTGGCATGGGGATGGGTGAGGTATTCTGGCCCTTATCCCCTCCCAAGACAGGAGAAACATGAGCCGAGCCCCCATCCAGCATATGTGGGACTCGCTGTAGCAAATATTACCCCCGCTGAGTGAAGTGCCAGTCGCTTTTATTCATGAGACCCTGGGGTGCATTTTGGAAGAACCACTCCCTGCCAAAGGGGCAGTGATAGCCTCCTGCCTGTGCATGGATCAGGATGCTCTGAGCTCTCCTGTACCCTGATTGCCACCCTGCAGAACCAGCCATGCAATTTTGCTGATGCCCAACTGTGAGCACCTCAGGGCAGGGGCTGTTCCTTGAATGTTCTGGAAGAGGCCCTGCACATACTTCGAGCCCTGTGTAAACCCATTTCCATGTCTGCGGAGACCCAAGGCTTCTGTCCTCCTGGGACTTTGCCAGTACTTGTACAGTCAGCCACACCAAGAGATCTCATGATTTATACCTGTGCAGCCTGAGGCCACTAGAGGGGGTTAATCCTAGGAGGAACATGATGTCTTTTATTAGTGGCATCTTTACACTCCATTCCCCTGCCTTCAAAAGATATGTTCTGTCACATCCACATAGGGTGACCAGACATCCCGATATTAGGGGCTTTGTCTTATATATGCAACTATACCCACCCCACCAAAAAAAAAAAGTGTCCCAACTTTTCACACTTGCTATCTAGTCATCTATGTCCACACAAGGGCATGAGACGTTCCCCTAGTGGCACTGGGTGTGATACTGTAAGAACTGCTGAGCTAAATAAAATCTCCAGAAACTTCTGAGACATGCAAGAACTTTCCACTGTCTAACAGTTTCCAATCCACCTGTCAAACTCTCTCTTCTCTGTTTCTCCATGAGTCCCTCTTCCTGTTCAATTGTGCCTGTCCCTCCCTCCCTCCCTCTTTCTCACACCCTTCCACCTTCCCTCGTTTCTGCCAGGATGCCTCGGTTACCTCAGCTCTCTTTAGATGTGATTTTCTTTTTCCCTAAAGTGCCAATAAAGGGAATCGCTAAATGAAGTGGTAAAAGTGCCTCGCCTGTAATTGATGCTATGCAAATAATAACTGTACATCTTACCCACCAAACTTATAAATGTCTTGATGGACAGCTCCTGCTTTTCTCAGGTGGGGTAGATTGTGCTGTACTTGTACAATATCGTTTGGCCTGTTGGCACTGTTTTCAGGAACAAACTCAGAAGCGGCCTCATTGGAAGCATTTGGCTTTAATTCTTTTTGCATCATTGTTCTGGGATAGTCTTCTTAATATCAGTTAATTAGCACTTCAGTAGCATTTTGTTTTATTTTCAGTGAGCATTACATTCACTAAGCAATTCACAGGCTGCCAGCAAAGTTAGAGCGTGTTCTCCCCATTTTACAAGGCCAAGAGGGGAAATATCTTGTCTGTGGTCACAGAAGAGAATCAATATCAGAGCCAGGTGTCACCGTTTCAGAATAACTGCACCTGCATGGTCCACTCCAGGAACTCCCAATCAGGTCTCCAGCCATCACCTGTTTCTTGTCCCATTCCTCCGGGGGGGTTTTAAGGCTGTATTGCTCTCTGCCTTACACAATTGATTGTTCACAGTCAGTTACAGATTGATCTACTGTGATATCCCCGGCATGTCAGGCTGCCTAGAGACCAACGCCTATGCTTTGCTTTCTCTCCGAGTGCCATCACACAGCCCTTTCCAAGCAAGCACATTCATTCTTAAGGTAAAACCATTATAGAGAAAATATAAAAAAAAACAATAAACGTTCCTATATGCTAAAAGCTTACCAGAGGTCACCCATCAGTCTTCTGGAGAGCAAAGTCCTTCCAACCCTTGGACAGAAGGTCCTGTCTGTTTGCTGGATCAGAAAGAAGGCCCAGAGTCAGTTCAAGCCAATCTTTATTTGTCTCCTAGTCTCTGGAAAACCCAGCTTGAGCCAGTGTACGAGGGCTGATTCCCCTCTAGAGTTGTTTAGTCTCAGTGATTTATCTTAATCACCTCCCAGTGCTTTTAGCTCCTGGAAGAGCTAAGGTTACTTGCCCCCATGAAGCAGAACAAAATCAGACATCAACCATTCATAAATTTAATACAATGTGGTACCTTCATGGATGGATAAATTCAGTCTTTATGAAACTTTCAGATCAGCACTGATCAATGATACTTTGTATTGTATTTACCCAGCTGATGCCTTATCAGCGCTGCACGTACCACGACACAGCAATGCCAGTTCTGGTTCTAATCTGTCAGAAAAATGGCCCGGTCAGAGCAGAGTCCAGCATATCTCATGCATGTAATTGCCAGAGCGCTGCATAAAGTTCTACCAAATGGCTTTTTGATTTAGCTCCCCCTACTGATAACATTTGTTATCAATGCGATGCCAATATCTGTCACAAGCTTCCTGGCTCCCTTTCCTATGCTCAAGCCACTAAACAATGATACCTGAAAGGCTTTACTGAAAATGAAGGCTGTTGGTTTAGTTTGTGTAATTTACAGCAGTCGTCACCCTCTCCTCTCCAAAAATTATGAATGGAATTCCGTTGGGTGCGATAGGAACATGCCCAGCTATTGAGTAGGGGAAGTAAGAAAGGGAATGATCAATATTGCATGCCATTATCTGATTAAAATATGACCATGTTGTTGCTACCACTGTTATATAATTGCAACAATCTTGTCCAAAGTATATCTAGTGCAGTATCTATGGAAAGGGTATGATTTGCTGAATATGATTATGCTATTTGTATTCTTGTATCATTTTTGTATCTGAAGTTATGAATATTAACTAGGTACCTGCATTTCAAACGTTTGCTCCTGCGGTAACAGCAAGGTGTTTAGCCAGCACATTGTGAAGGAGCTATTCAAGTTGGATGGCCCATCAAAGACCACTTAACTCACAATGGACCACAGAAGATGCCTATCCACACATAATGGACTTAGCTGTAGTATGGGATGGCTTCTGCTATGACTAAGCGAAATCATGCATGGACATGTGACTTGCCCGTGTGACTCCAAACACCATCTTGTTACCTGTGATTTTCCACAAACACTAGAACAATGGGTCTCCCCTTCACTTGGCAGAAGCTATAAAAGGCTCTGGAGACATCTCCATTTTGCCTCTTTCCTGCTCAAACCTCTGGACTATGGACTTATATTAATGGGAACATTCTAACCAAGGGACTGAGGACCTTCCAAGGATTTGGAAGCAACCAGAGACTTAACAAGCCAGCAGTTTATTCCATCACCGCTACAAGCCTGATCCAAGAACTTTGCAATTATTGTATGTATTTGATTCCTTTAGCCAATTTTAACTCTCACCTTTCTTTCTTTCTTTCTTTTCTTTTTATACATAAACCTTTAGATTTTAGATACTAAAGGACTGGCAACAGCATGATTTGTGGGTAAGATCTGGGTATGTGGCTGGTGCTTTCGGATCAAAAGACCCCTTTTGTTTGATGAAATTGGTTTTAAATAACCACTCATCATTAACTCTGGTGTTTTTGGTGGTGATCTAAGAACAGGAATGCCTAAGGAGACTGCTTCTTGTTAGCCAGTGTGGTGAAACAGTTTAATTTCATTGCTGGTTTGGTATATCTTATGGGAGAATAACCACCAGTTTTGGGGTGTGCTCAGGGCTGGCTCTACTGTTTTTGCCGTCCCAAGCAGTGCACCAAATTGCTGCCGCAGGCAGCTGAAGACAGAAGCTGCCGCTGAATTGCCACCGCTGCGGAAACGCGCGTGCTGCCCTAGCGGCACACGGACTGCCCCTGCCATCCACAGCGGCAATTCGACGCGCTGCTTGGGGCCAGGGCAGGTGCAAGGATGTTTCACACCCTAGGCGAAACTTCCACCTTGTCTCCCCACCCCCCGAGTCCTGTGGCAGCTCTCCGCCCCTCCCCTCCGCCTTAAGGTGCCCCCCCCCCGCAGCTCCCCCTCCGCCCTGAGGCCCCAGCTCACCTCTGCTCTGCCTCCTCCCCGAGCACGCTGTCGCCGCTCCACTTCTCCCGCCTCCCAGGCTTGCAGCGCCAATCGGCTGTTTGGTGCCGCAAGCCTGGGAGGGAGAGAAGCAGAGCAGGGTGGCATGCTCAGGGGAGGAGGCAGAGCAGAGGTGAGCTGGAGCAGGGAGCGGTTCCCCTGCGTGCCACGCCCCCACTTACTTGCTGCAGGCGGCCCTCCCCGCGCCCCCCTGCCCCAGATCCCTCCGCCTAAATGCTGCCGCCGACCGGGGCGGCTGAAGACCCGGCTGCCGCGGTCGCCGCCGAAGGACCCGAAATGCCGCCCCCCAAATGCACCGGCCCTGCTTGGGGCCACAAAAACACACGGACTGCCACCCCTTGCAGATTGCCACCCCAAGCACCTGCTTGCAATGCTGGTGCCTGGAGCTGGCCCTGGGTGTGCTTGCCCTATTTCTGAGCAGTTTGTCCTGAATTGGTATTCTTAATTGTAACCCACAGAGGCACAGTGATCCTATCCTTTCAGAAGGCCCGGTGGCTGCTTCCTAGCCATCATGAGCGTATGTATTCTACCATCTATGGGGAAAGGCTGAGGTGGCACAATACTCACCTCCTGTGGCCTGTTGAGTGATAAGTCTGTCAAATGGGTATATGGCAGCTCACGTTCTGCACGTTCAGCTTTTGCTTATCAGAAGAAATGCACAGAAGCCTTCGTGGGCTTTACTGATAGCTTCCAGGTCATCGATTGATAAATTCAGTCTTTATGAAACTTTCGGATCGGCTCTGATCAATGATACTTTGTATCGTATTTACCCAGCTGATGCCCTATCAGTGCTGCACGTACCGCGACACAGCAATGCCAGTTCTGGTTCTAATCTGTTGGAAAAATGACCCAGTCAGAGCAGAGTCCAGCATGTCTCATGTATTTAATTGCCAGAGTGCTGCATAAAGTTCTACCAAATGGCTTTTTGATTTAACTCCCCATATTGATAACATTTGTTCAGGGGAGTGGATAAGCCACAGCCACTTGAACTAGGGAAAATCCTCTGGATCAAGGTTTCTGGTACCCAATTAATGACCTATTAATAATCAGCCTGTCAGTTATTTTCAGAACGATAAGAGAAAAGCAGGGTTAATTGTGTTTGGAAAACAACATTCCAGTTGGTTTCTTAAGCTTCTTTCAAACAGCTCTGCCCAATGCCAGCCAATTCCCGGGCACGTCTGAAGTACCCTTATCTTATCGGAAGCGAGACACTTGTATAAAGACAACCGCAGAGTGGGCTCCGCTACTCTGTCCCAACAGCTGCAGAGTAAGCTGCAAACACCGCTTCTGCATAATGACTAAGAAATATATTCTGGACCAGAGTTCGCCGGTCAGTGAGCTGGGTAAGTAATCTGAACAAAGGGGAAGAGCTAGGAAATCCATTCCTAATTAGTGGTTTCCTTAATTCAGAGGGTGAGTCAAGCTTCCTTGCTAAGTTTCGCACCTATAGAGGCTTTTATTTTCTCAAAGCAACAGAGCATTGTTCAAATAATACAGTATTTTTGTCGCCCTTCCTAGGTGCTGTCAATAGCAGACATTGTCTCATGGGCAGCACCCTCACGTTTATCTTTAGCAAGGCTACTGGCAGCTAGGTTAGATTATCAAAACACAAGCAACCCAAGAGTTTTGGAAGCAACATAAATCTTCCTGCTCCGGGATATAAATTATTAGGGAGTCAGGAATTTTTTTTCCCTGGGGGTAGGCTACCCCATAACCGCCACTGCAGGACTTCTAGTACCTTTCTCTGAAGCAGCTGCTGTTGGCCACTGTTGGAGACAGGATGCTAAACTAAACGACCTGGGACCTGATTCAGTATGAGTGTCCAGCGGAGGGCAACAAAAATGATTACGAGGCTGGGGCACATGACTTACAAGGAGAGGCTGAGGGAACTGGGTTTGGTTAGTCTGCAGAAGAGAAGAGTGAGGGGGGATTTGATAGCAGCCTTCAACTATCTGAAGGGGAGTTCCAAAAAGGATGGAGCTCAGCTGTTCTCAGTGGTGGCAGATGACAGAACAAGGAGCAATGGTCTCAAGTTGCAGTGGGGGAGGTCTAGGTTGGATATTAGGAAACACTATTTCACTAGAACAAGGAGTCTGGTAGCACCTTAAAGACTAACAGATTTATTTGGGCATAAGCTTTCGTGGGTAAAAAAACCCACTTCTTCAGATGTATGGCCATACATCTGAAGAAGTTGGTGGCAGGGGGTTTACCCACAAAAGCTTATGCCCAAATAAATCCGTTAGTCTTTAAGGTGCCACTGGACTCCTCGTTGTTTTTGTGGATACAGACTAACACGGCTACCCCTCTGATACTATTTCACTAGGAGGGTGGTGAAGCACTGGAATAGGTTACCTAGGGAGGTGGTGGGATCTCCATCCTTAGAGGTTTTTAAGGCCCAGCTTGACAAAGCCCTGGCTGGGATGATTTAGTTGGGGATTGGTCCTGCTTTGAGCAGGGGTTTGGACTGGATGACCTCCTGAGTCTCTTCAACCCCTACTCTTCTATGATTCTATGATAAACCCTCTATTCGTAGCAGCCACAGCTTCCAGCTCAGTTTGATGTCGTTTTCATCCTGCCAGGAGGGGTTTATCTTTCAGGGTTGCAGACCTACAGGGGAATTTTTCACACTCAACTGGAAATGCACAATTTGCCCTTTTGCCCAGAGACAACCACAGGGACACAAAAAGCTTCACACATTCGCTGCCTGGTTATCTGTGCTGGATTCAGTGGTTTTGTTTCCCCGATAACATCATATGTAATTATTTTGCTCCCATGTGTTTTAAACGAAAGGAAAGCAGCATTGCAAAACTTGTCTGCTTGGGGAAAAGTTGAAGCTTCAGACAAATATAATGATCTTTATTCTCTCCAAACCCCTACGGACATTAACTAAAAGCCTGCTTGCTTGTCTACAAAGCTCTCTCCTATTCCAGGAGTACAAGCAAGCATGTGCTATGTGCACTGTGGCACACAGTTTAATTTGTCGAGGGTGACATTTCTTATGGTGACTGGCAAGTTTTTCTCTTCTTCATCTGCCCTTAACACATAGTTTGATCTCTCTGTCTTGCATTCCCTGATGTGTCAGGGTGAAACAGCAGGTCTGTTTGGGTGGATTATAATAAAATTGCGGGGTGGGGAAACAGAGATAGGGGAACATGCAGTGTGTATGGACTTTTGAAATTGCCACAGTGATGCACCACTCACATCCCAATTCTATTCTGACCGTATCACAAACTTGGGTGACAAAATTTCTGTCTTTATTTTTGCATTATAGTTTGCAGAAAATAATTATTTCAAATATTTGATCTCTAGGTTTCCCTAGCCACAAGTCACTGTGGAGCTGTGTGGGAACCAGAATTTGCCTCCCACATAAAAGTTTTCATTTCTGAATAAAAACGTCCTTCTGTATTGCAACAAAAAGTCAGACATGGGAAATTTTCCATCGGAGGGACATTTAAAAAAAAAGATTCCATATGGGAAGAACTGAAATGGAACTTGTTGACAATTTCTGGTCCCATCTCCCCAGGCTCTGTGGCAGTCCACCAGGTGAGCTGCCGAGGATCCACGGAGGGGCAGGAAACCTGCTGGTTTCCATCAAATTGATACATTATTGCAGCATTTTGGGACAGAAAAATGTTCTGTTGGAAATTTTCCAACCATCTCTACAGAACAGAACACTCAGTATATTTAATAAGGGGGAAAATCACTTATACTTTATGGAGTTAAGTAATAAACCAGCAAAGGATAAAACAGACTTTTACATCACGGAACAGATTTTTAATATGGTTTATAAGAACTAAAATATTCTCCATTAGCCAAGCTATATAAAATCCTTGTAGATGATTTTGTAAAAAGCAAAGTCAAGGATACTGCCATAAGCACATATTATAATAGGTAGGAGTAGAACCTGGGAGTCTTGACTTCCAAAGTTCCTGCTCTAACCAATGGACTCCATATTTGTTATTTGGAGAGGCAGTGAGATCCAGTGAATGGGGTACTGGATTGCAAGCCAGGAGCCCTGGGTTCTGTTCCCACCTTTGCCACTGACTTGTTGGGTGGCCTTGGGCAAGGCATTACCTCTTTCTGTACCTTAGTTTCCCCCTTCCATCCTCCTCTCTTTAAGTGTGAGCTCTTCTCAGGGATTGTCTGCCTGGCACGCTGGGGGCCCCCATCTCGGTTGGAGCCTCTTGATGCTGCTATAATACAAATAATCAACCTGATATAAATATAACCACTTTTCAGTATTTCTCAAGACACTACTGGAACGTAAATAATAATGACATTCTTTTCAGTTCCACGCAGTGTAGTAGTTGGCAATAATGTCAGTGTTATAAAAAAAAATTCTGCACAGAAACCCCATTGCTCTGGAAGCAGCTAGGTCCTAAAGATCATGCACCAAGTTGCCTTGATCAAATGGTCTCTGTCTGACCCCTCAGTTCTTGCACAAAGAAGGATTCTGTTTATCTAGGTACTTATATAGGTCCCATCATTATAGTATCTGTCTCCCAAATATGTAAATGAGCATTAGGCGACTAGAGATCTCTGAAGATCTGGGCCTTTAGTCTCACAGCTCCCTGGGAGGTAGGGAAGTACAGTATTATCCCATTTTACAGATGGGAAAAGTGAGGCATGGAGAAATTAAACCCACATTTTTTTCAAAAGTGGCCACTGATTTTTAGGTCCCCAACTTGACATACTAAGGCAAAGATCCTCGAAAGTATTTAGGTGCCTAAATTGCATTGATTTCAACCTTTGAGGAGTGGGAGGGCCTGTGTGCTTGTGTACCCTCTGCTATCACCATGCTCTCGGATGAACTCTCACAGAAAGAAAGATATATGATAAAAGACAAAAACATCCTATCACCCATGGGTCAACACTTCAGAAAGCGAACACCCTATATCTTGACCTATCAGTCCTCATCCTCAAAGGAAACCTGCCCAACACTTTCAAAAGATGAGCCTGGGAGCTTAATTTCATAACTTTGTTAGACACTAAAAATCATGACCTTAATAAAGACACTGGATTTATGGCTTATTACAACAACCTGTAACCTACTAACCCCCCTTTTTGTCCTTCAGCTACAGGGGTGTTAATGGGCCATTTCAGCTTGAATGGTCCCTTAGAACACATGCTAACTGCTTATGCTAAACAATGTTTGATCTTGTATGTAGCACAAAAGCTTGTCTCTCATCAGCAGAAGTTGGTCCCATAAAAGATACAGGACTCACCCACCTTGTCTGTCTACTATGGAAGTCAGCAGCGGCCTTTGATTTTCTGTTCACAAGGAGGCTTGGATAATAGTTTTTCTGAAAGGGGGCAGAGCTTTAAGGGAATGTCCTGCTGCTATGTGGTCTGATTAGGGTGTGAACTTCCCAGGACAGAGAGCCGTCTTCCTCTGTGATTGGGATGCGGCCAAAAAGGGGTTACAGTCACCTCCTCCCTAGAGACCCCGCCCCCTCATCAATCTCCATTGATCACTAGGGCCAAGCAACGCTGTTGGGCTGGGTCTCAGGAGACCTGGGTTCTAGTTTCTGCTCCGCCACTGCCCTGCTGGGCATTCTTGGACAAGTCAGGGCTCTCTGCCTCAGTTTCCCCAGTGCGGCACTGCACCAGAAGGCCCTGCATCCCCAAGGTGGAGCTGCACTAGAAGGCCTTTTGGTCCCAGTACGGAGCTTCACCAGGAGTGGTCCCTGTCCCCACTACGGACCGAGTGTCTCCAGTGCAGAATTGTGCCAAGAGACCCTGTGTCCCTCCACCGGGCGGCTCAGTATCTCCATGGTGGAGCGGCACCGGGAGGCTCAGTGTCCCCACGGTGGAGCTGCATCAGGAGGCCCTGTGTCCCCACGGCGGAGCGGCACCGCATGGCTCAGTGTCCCCACGGTGGAGCTGCATCAGGAGGCCCTGTGTCCCCACGGCGGAGCGGCACCGCATGGCTCAGTGTCCCCACGGCGCAGCTGCACCGGGAGGCTCAGTGTCCCCACGGTGGAGCTGCACGGGGAGGCCCTGCGTTCCAATCCCCACCACTCCGCACAGGCACGCGCGCCCCCTTCCCGTCGCAGTGTGATTGGCTGCCCCGGGAGACCGGCCTCAGCGGGAACCCCTGTGCGTCATCACGCAACGTAAGGGTCAGCCGCCGCGGGCCCGCAGGGGCGGGGCCCGGCGGCCAGGGGGCGGGGCCGGGTTGCCGGCGTTGCGCCCGGGAGCCGAGGGACATGGAGCCGGGGAGGCCCCAGGGGAGGCCCGCGGGGCCGGGCGGCGGCGGCGGCGGCTCAGGAGCGGGGCGGTGAGCGCCGGGCCCGGCTAGTCATGGGGGGAGGGGCGAGGAATGGGGGGAGGGGCGTGTGGGATGGCACCGGGGGGGCGGGGGAGAGAGTAGCCAGAGGGGGAGGGGTGGGACCCGAGAGTGGGGGAGGGGAGCTGGCCCGGGGGGGGAGGGGGGCAGAGGTATTGGTACCAAGAGAGCAGAGGATTCTAGAGGGGAGAGAAGCTGGTAATGGGGGAGGGCCCGGGTCCATGGGGGGGGGGGTATTAACTGGCACTGCAGGGTCCATGGGGGGGGTATTAACTGGCACTGCAGGGTCCATGGGGGGGGTATTAACTGGCACTGCAGGGTCCATGGGGGGGTATTAACTGGCACTGCAGGGTCCATGGGGGGGGTGCATGCCCTGGAAGAGGGAGGTCGGCAGGGGTGGGAGAGCAGAGCTCACCGGGTAGGGGGGTTGGTGCAGATCCCTGGGATGGGGAAGCAGGTAGCACATGGGTGTTGCGGGGGTGGCGTATACTCCCGAGGGAGTGAAGAGGTGACACCAGGGGTGAGCTGCAGACGGTTCGCAACGGTTCGCGCGAACCGTTTGCTAAAATTAGACGCCGGACAGCGAACCGCTTGCTAAAGTTCTCTGTCCGGCGTCTAATTAATTCTGCCTCCACCTCCTGCCATGAAGCTCCTCCTTGCTTCTCCTCCCCCAGGGCTTCCCGCGAATCAGCTGTTCGCGCGGGAAGCCTGGGAGGGCCGGCCCCGCGTTCGCGGCCCCCCGCCCCCCCCCCGCGTTCCCGGCCCCGCGGTCCCGGCCCTGCCCGGCCCCCCCCCGCGTTCCCGGCCCTGCCCGCCCCCCCCCCGCGTTGGTGACACCCTAGGGGGTGCAGGGAGGGATGGTAGCTGGGTTAAGGGTGCTGCATACCCCTGGGGGGGGTTGGTTAATGTGTACACGTGAGCCATTGGGGCAGGAGGCTTCCACTGCTGTTGCAGCAGCCATGTGGGCGGGGAGGAGGAAAGTGACTTGTGACTCAAGTCTGTACAGCAGGATATATTATATTCATCTCAGCCTTATGCTCTCTTCCTAGGACAGTGCCCTTTTGTGGTTTGCTGCATTCAGCACGCCAGACACTAACCTTGCATAACGGGCACGATGACTGTGCATGCATGGCCTGGCATTTCCCTATGTGCTCTGTGACCTTGTGCTGTCCCAGAGCCTGTGGAGTTGTTTGGCATTAGTGTCACCAGCTTGTTGGTGTCTCAGTGGCTTATTGGAGTTTGAGTCTCAGCAGGATCTCGCTGCCTGCTTTTTTGTTGTTGATGTTTTGGGTTTTTTAAGTGCCTAAAGTCTGCTTTGTGCTTTAAAGGCCATGGCAGAGAGAAGATCCCTGCCCCAATGAGCTTACAATCTTAATGTATTGTATTAACTATATTAATATTAATGTATTAACTATAGTGATAAGTACTGGACAAAGTCCTTAGGGCCAAGCAGATGATATACAGAGAAATGTGTACAACACAGTATCAGTGACCGTGCCCTGCCCTTCTCCCCAGGCTGGTGTTTTGCTATAAACTTTTAATTTGGATTGTAATTTGATGTAAGATAAATAATTTTGCATTTCTTTCTTGGCCTAATCTTCTTTCTCCCCATCCTCTTTACTTCGCTCCAAGTGACTCTTCTTGTTTTTGCAATGTGAAAAATGTTTCTCTGCAGTCTGGACCTTGACTATACCTTGACCAAGAAATTTGGACCTTGACAAAAAATAGTTGACTCCCCCTGATGTAATGCTTTGTTTGAAATGTGGCGACATCACATATCTCTGTGCCTGTCTTAACCATGAAGCATGGACTATTATTTGTCTTAGTGTTATCACAAAGCCACATCACATGTCCTGGAGTCCAAACTCCAGTGCTCGCTAACTGTGATGCCAAGCGGGATGAAAAGTTACATTAGTATTCTGTTGTTGTATTTTTGGTGAACACACTACAACATGATGCCAGGCTCAGCCCAGGGAAGGTCATTGTAACCCTTCAAAAGTTTATATCCACATCTGGAACTCCTGGGCATTACCTTCAAGAGAAAATACCTCTTTAGTGAAGGCTCAGGTATAAGCAGAACTTTTGGGTGGAGCATTCCCAGACTGAAACCAACACAGGACTCCCACTAAGATCCAGATGCTTCTTGAAAGGATACTAAGATCAGAGGGGTTTAAACTCTCCCTAAGTCCTTATGGAACACATCAGGAAATGGGAGAATGTCTCCTGCTCCAGATATCCTTTCTCAACAGATCAGCATCTATGTTTTTCCTCCAAGGCAGCCTGCAACCCTAAAATGAGCGACTCGAAGCATAGGATGAGTTCTGGGTTAGAACGACATTTGAATCTGTGTGAAGAGGCGGATGTTTAAAGCAGAAGAGATGCATGCATCATATCTTCAGATACATCAAATGCATGTCTTTGTGGCTCCCTCAGTGAGGAATACTGAAACCGTTGTTGAAAAGACGGTTTCATCACTTAATTCAGTGAAGGCATTTGCAGTGGAAGGGGCTTTCAACAGAATTAAAAGGAAAGGCTAGATCATAAAATTATACTTCATTACCCACTGTTCTTTGAAGACATGCTAGAGATCTGAGTGCAGAAAGGGTTTGGGATTATTGTGTGTCTGTGTCTCCCAGGGTGTGTGTGTGTGTGAGGGGTGGATGGCCATTCCCCCTCTTTGCCCTGCTGAGCCTGGGTGCAGGGAGGCGTTCTGCTCTGTTTGTGCTGAAATATCTAAAAAGGGATAATAATGGAAAGTGGTTTTCGTTCTCCTATAACTAAAATAGACTGGTGATACAAAAGTACTCAAGATAGTTAAGTCCCAGGCAGACTGTGAAGAGCTACAAAAGGATCTCGCAAAACTGGGTGACTGGGCGACAAAAATGGCAGATGAAATTCAGTGTTGATAAATCCAAATTAATGCACATTGGAAGACATAATCCCAACTGTAAATATAAAATGATGGGGTCTAAATTAGCTCTTACCACTCAAGAAAGAAATTGTGGAGTCATTGTGGATAGTTCTCTGAAAACATCCACTCAATGTGCAGCGGCAGTCAAAAAAGTGAACAGATTGTTGAGAATCATTAAGAAAGGAATAGATGATAAGACAGAAAATATCATATTGCCTCTGTATAAATCCATCGTACACCTATTTGAATACTGCATGCAAATATGGTCACCCTATCTCAAAAAAGATATATTAGAATTGGAAAAGGTTCAGAAAAGGGCAACAAAAATTATTATGGAACAGCTTCCATATGCGGAGAGATTAATAAGACGGGGACTTTTCAGCTTGGAAAAGAGATGACTACGGTGGGTATATGATTGAGGTCTATAAAACCATTACTGGTATGAAGAAAGTAAATAAGGAAGTGTTATTTACTCCTCATAACATAAGAACTAGGGGTCACCAAATGAAATTAATAGGCAGCAGGTTTAAAACAAACAAAAGGAAGTATTTCTTCACACAACGCACAGTCAATCTGTGGAACTCTTTGCCAGAGACTGTTGTGAAAGCCAAGACTATTACAGGGTTCAAAATAGAACCAGATAAATTCATGGAGAATCGTTCCACCAATGGCTCTTAGCCAGGGTGGGCAGGAATGGTGTCCCTAGCCTCGGATTGCCAGAAGCTGGGAATGGGCAAAGGAGATGGATCATTTAATGATTCCCTCTTCTAGTCATTCCCTCTATGATGTAATGGCCAGGGATGGGGTTAATTTATCCCTCTCGAGCAATTTAAGTCACTTGTTCAGGAGAAGCTGATTTTACCCATAGTCATCTGTCTTGCTGAATCATCTTTTCCACTCCACCCCCCCACCCCACCCCCTTATCTCTGGTCATCAGAATGTCTTTGTGTGTTGAAACTGCCCAGATAACAAGAGGAATGCTATAAAGAGACTGCTTTGGAAGGGCAAAAGCTTTCACAGAGAGGAAAGAGACAGTTCTGTAGTCTGGCCACTGACTCTCACCCTTGGTCAAGAAGAACTGACTAGTGAAAACTTCTAGTGATGTAGCGGTGTCGGTCCCAGGAGATTAGAGAGACAAGGTGGGTGAAGTAATATCTATTATTGGACCAACTTCTGCTGGTGAGAGAGACAAGCTTACACAGAGCTCTTCTTCAGGTGATGACTGGCACAGAAAGGTGTAGGTGTTGGGAAGCCCCGGGAGGGTCACACTGCAGGATGCGGGGGGGGAGAGTCTAGCTTTATAATGGAGGGTGAATGGCTAACTGGATATACCAAAGCAATTCAACTGTAAACTTTTGGCGGCCGGGACCCTGTGTTTGGACAGGGCCTAGTACAGTGGAGTCCATAATTGGGGCTCTTAGCTGCTACCACAGTCCAAATAATGAGCCGTAAAGAAGTGTAGCTGTGTTTCCCATGTCTGTGGGTAACGACGCAGAAAGATGCTGGGATACCGCTGTGGGTGAGCACTGTATAAATGCCCAGATATATAGAATGACCAGCTAGCAAGTTGTTCAAAATCGGGACAGGGGATGGGGGGTAATAGGCACCTACATAAGAAAAAGCCCCAAATATCAGGGCTGTCCCTATAATATCAGGACATCTGGTCACCCTACAGATATGGATAAAATTAACCATATGGAACTCTGAGCAGGGATCAACCATTCTGGCTGAATGAAGCCTGCTTAAAAACCAGTAACTGCTCCAGCATGGAGAGATCACGTGGCCAGCAGGGAAGCCAGGGAGGATCAAAGCTCAGCACCAACTGCAAGAGCCTCTGTAACCCTACCTGCTTTTGGTATGTTACTAGATCAGGTTCCTCCTTGTCTATTATACATCCCCATCTTGTGGTAATGACTGGCAAGCAGTCATCAGCTCTTCATGCTGACCAGTTTACTGCTGCTGGGAAGCAGAATTGCAGAACCCTAGAAATGCCAGTAAAAAGAAAGGACTCGCTGGACTGAAGTGTGTAACTTTGTAAGTAGTGGTTCAGGATTTGTGCAGGAGAATGGTCTGTTGTTTGCTGCAAGAGGTATTGAATGTCTAAACAAAAGAGGTACTGTATTTGCCTTGTGGACTAGAGCAGCTTCAGAGTGTGTGGAGAATAATAATCCAGAGTAGAACACACCTCCCAATTACCTGTTGGAATGTTTAAAGTTCAAGGAGGCATGCACACAGAAATTGTTGCTCTTCATATTCTAGAGCAAGGTAGTTGGGATAAAAAATGATCCGAAGCAGAAATGCCTGATGGAGCGGTGTAATGTAGTAATCAGCCTCAAAAATGGATTCCTCCTTCTGAGGGGAGCGACAGGGTCTGAATCTTTCCTTGCCAGCTCTTTAGACCTTGTCCATCTGACACCGCCTTCCCTGTTGTATTGGCTTTCACAGGCCTGGCTATCCTTTTGCTTTAATTCCAGAGAGTTGTGTGTGATCAGCATGTGGATATGTTGCATTACTGGGAATGTCATACACAAAATAAAACCCACAAATTATTGCAGTGACTACTCGGATCCAAGAGGGCAAAAACATGGCTTTCTGCAGAGACCCACAGGATATCTCTAAGCATTTGGCTGGTGGGGCTTATCCAATCAAACTCATAGATTTTAAAGCCAGAAGGGACCATTAGATCTTTTATTCTGACCTGTATCACAGACAATAGAACTTCATCTAGTTATCTTTATATTGAGCCCTGGTATTTACTAAAATGTGCCTTTCAGAAACGCATCATATCTTGACATCAGCAGATGGAGAATTGACCACTTCCCTCAGAAGTTTATTTTAAGGTGTTTCCTTCATGCCCCGCCTATTGTGGTTTGTTAGTACAGATGAATGGAAGTGGTCGAGCATGAGGCGTTGAATAGCATGTTGTAAGAGGTCAGTGAACGATGCTTTCAAACTTAAGCGTTTGCTGCCTGGACAAAGGAATCACAGAATATCAGGGTTGGAAGGGACCTCAGGAGGTCATCTAGTCCAACTCCCTGCTCAAAGCAGGACCAATCCCCAAACAGATTTTCGCCCTAAATGGTCCCCTCAAGGATTGAGCTCACAACCCTGGGTTTAGCAGGCCAATGCTCAAACCACTGAGCTATCCCTCCCCCAGGCATAGTGAATGAATGTGTCATGAGAGTTTAAACTGGGCCAGGGTTTGTAGCTTGTCAGCAGAGATAGAAGCGAAATGGTTTATCTCGCACTCAAAGAGAAATGTGTTTTGGAAGGCGATATTTAGGTCAGTCTCTTCCTGTAACGAATGTTTGCCATGTGATTGTCTTCCCTTTCGCCTTTATTAACCTCTCTGAGGTTGGTGTTAATAGAACTTGCTGCAGAAATAAGTAACTTCTTTCCTTCTGGGGAACTTGTTTTGAGGGAAACACGATGTATTGAGGAATCTGTTCTATTAGGTTTTAGAATTAAGATTTCATCAGAACGGCTTCTAAAAATCTGTAAAGCTTTAAAATCCAAAGGGAGGATGTGTGTGGATTGTGTTCTGTAAATAGGCTTCTGTAGAGCAATGGATAACGTTTTCCTAAATTACTTTTGAAAATGGGACTTCAGAAGCACCTAAGTGACTTAGGAGCCTAAGACTTTATCCCTAGGGACTACATCTCCTCCTCTGTAAGGTAAACTATGCTGAAAGCTGTCTCCACTGTCCTGTAGAACAGTGGTCTCCAAAGTGAGGTGCGCAAGAGGATCCTTCAGGGTACGCGGCTGGAGGAGCGTTGCCGGAGCAGTGCTGCGTCGGCAGTTCGGGCGGCTTTTTTGTTGTTGCTTGGGGTGGCAAAAATGGTAGAGGCGGCGCGGCAGGGGATGCGTACTCAAAAATTTGTTACTGGTGGGGGTGCACGATCAAAAAAGTTTGGAGACCACTACTGTAGAAAATCAGCCAAGATCTCTGTCCAGCTGCTCTGGATGGTTGACCTGACCTACCTGAGCAACAGCAAGCTTATACTCTGGTAGATCACATCCATTGTAGTCAGTGATCCACTGTAAGAGAGAACAGTCCTGGCCAGTTTGGGATCACTTGCATATCACACAGTCACCTGTTTAGCCTCTTTGCCCTGTTCTGGCAAATTACCTTGGTATTTACCTATTCTGAAATTACCTACTCTGAAACTTGGTATTTGAGTTTTTCAAACTATTCTGTAGGATGTGCTTGCATTTGTTGCTGGCTTTTATACACCAACAGAGAGAATGTTTGTGTTGGTGGTGGTTGCTTAAGATTCTAGTATTAAAAATCATTTGCAGCTCTTGTTTTGAAAGAATAGTAAAGACAACAAGTCACATGCTCACATAACTAAGATGGGTAAAACTTTGATCTAGCCTTGAAGATGGGTGCCCATCTAGGAGGGAACTGCTTATGCAAACTAGCAACTAAGTCTAAGGCAGAAGTACTATGCTCTTGATCTAAAATAATGTCTTTGGCATCAAGTCTTGCTGATGTTATGTCCGATAGTTTGATCTTGGTGGTGCTGCTTAAATTGCTGCAGACTGTAGTAGTTTCCACATCATTGGATCAAGGTGATTATTTCTCCTAACTGTTTTAATTACCACACTTGGTCAGAAATGTAGCTGCAGCAGCAGAATGCTGTGTAGTGACAGCATTCATATCTGTAAGGGATGTGGGTCTCTGTGGAATTCTGCTGCTTTTAAGACAACAAGAGTATATGGCACGTGTAACCCACACACCTCCTGAGTGTGGTCTCTCTCATCTAGTGGCACGGAGACCACTTAGAGAGAGAGATTGATTGAGTCTGCTCTACAGCCTTAGCTAATAGCCAGTTGGCTTTTAGCTCAAGCACTAAGCTCCAGAGGTCCCAGGTTCAATCCCGCCTGCTGACGACCAGGGTCTGTCAGTGTTACAAGTGGGGGCTTGTCCAGGATGTCAACTGGGTAGTCTCTGAAGCTTGGGATGTACTTCCTCAGCCAGGGGAAGTATGTAACCCAGACTCTTTCTGGGTGTGGTATTCTGTCCCGTCTAGTGGCACTGAGACCCCTTAGAAAGAGAGCGATTGAGTCTGCTCAGCAGCCTTAGCTAACAGGCAGGTGGCTTTTAGCTCGTGGTAGAGGCTCATGTACTAAGCTCCAGAGGTCCCCAGTTCAATCCTGCCTGCCGACAACCGGGGTCTGTCAGCGTTACACATGTACCAAAACAGCTTTCAAACTAGGATGACCGATTGTCTGGTCTTCTTGTGCCGAAAGAGGTGGAGGATTTTTTTTCACTTGCAGAACAGGTGAAAGCTAAAGCATTGCACCAAAATATTGCAGCCTTTGTACGTGGCAAATGAAATCTGACGTGCTTTTTGAGGCTCTGAAACAGACAGTCTGAACTTCTGTAGGCCCTCATCTAAGGTGAGCAAATGTGCTTGTTAGTCCCTGAAGAGCAAACTCCTAATTTGTCTAAAGTGGCACTAGCAAATTTCATTGAGAGCCATGAGGTGCGTAGAGCTCACAGAACAGTGTTTACTCTGCATTAATCTGTTGTTCTAGAATAAACAGTTTAAAATCTTGAGCATATTTGAGTTGATAAATAGTAGGATTGTCTTATCTACAGGAAAGGAACGGTGCCATTTCAACTGAGCAAATTGCTGTGAATGAGCTGAAGTCTGTCTGGGTTCTTTTAAAACGTCAGCTACACGTGCTGGTTTATTCAGAATGGAATGTATGAACTGTAATTCTGCTTTGAACACCTTAACTTTGGCACAAATTCACTTAGTGTTAACATCCAACTAGCATTTTCCTTGTATGCCCACATTAAGATGGAATTTAGGAAGATAACATTGCCAATATATGGCATTGTCCCAGGAGCAAAAATACCCTGTTAATATATAACAGGCTTTGAGGACATTAAGTGCTTTACATACCATGCTTAGATGTTATCGGGACTTGAATATATCATTGGGATTTTTTTTAAGTTGACATATTAATATTTAGGGATGATGCCAGCTTTCATCTGAAACTCTGCACCTGACTCTGGCACAGAAAATGGTCGTGACCTGCTATTTAATGGTCCTGACTGGCTTTTTAGTGCGTTTAGAAGAGCATTCTGATGCCAGGGTGATGAACATGATCTCAATCCTTAAACCACAGCCCCATAGTGTAGGATGTGTGGTTGCCAGTTCTACACATAAAAGAATTTCCATTATTTTCTGCTTCCCTGTTGTGGTTTCGTTCGTTAGTGTCGCAATTCAGGGCAACCACTTCTGGGTTTTCCTTCTGTGATCCATCAAGAGCACCCACTCTAGACTCCTGGCTCCTCAGCTGTCAACTCTCTTGGGTGGCGATCCATGTCTCTCTCCTACCTGACCAGGGTTCCTCCAGGCTGCACCGTTCCCTGCCTACACTGTGACATTCCCAGCGAGCCAGACTGCCTAAAGAGGCCAGTGTCTGCTCTTTACGTTCTGTTCGAAGGCTATGAACAATGTATTGACCAGCAGTTATGAGTTACCACACAGTTCTTTATAAGCAAGCACATTGCTTCTTAAGGTAACAGCATTATAGAGAAAACATTTTAAAAAACCAAAGCCAAACACTACATGCATGCTAATAAGCTTACCAGAGGTCACCCATCAGTCTTATTGGGGCCTCTGTAGGCCAAAGTCCTTCCAGACCTTCCCAGGAAGGATTGTGGGCCCTCCTTGGACAGAAGGTCCTGTCTGTTTGCTGGATCAGAAAGAAGGCCTTGAGTCAGATAAAGTGCTTTCTTTATCTGTTCATCTCTGGAGAATCTAGTTTGAACTAGTATATGTGAGCCTCTCCAGGAGGTAGTACCCCTCTCTGAGGGGGTTACAACCTGGCTGAGTTGCCTTAATCACCACCCGCTGGTTTTAGTTCTTGTAAGAGCTGGTGAAAACATTATCTAACAGTTGTATCTCTCAACACCCAGAGGAGAACACACAAGCCATTCATTTAAAACAGCAGACCCCAAAGATGGGGTTGAAATATCCATCACAAGCACCACTAATGGAGCTGGCACCAGAAACTGCAAGAATGAATGTCCATGTTGATTAGTTTCTCTAGGTAGTCTGCTCACTTCCTCCCTCTAATTCTTGTTTTAAGCTCCCAGGGGCTTGTTTTCTTCGTTCAAGCGGCTTTTTGTAAATCAGGTCCACATGAAAACATCTATTTCTAATATTTGGTGAAGCCCTTTTAAAGCAGGGGAAGGGCTGTATAAATTCTAAGGGTGCTGCTGTTGTGCTTTAATCTGTCTGTTAGAAGTTGCTATTTCTATAGTCCATATTTTAGCCGCTCATTTTATTTCTCCTTGATTCATGCAGTCTCTGTGTTTGATGTGTTCTTGCCCTAACTACGCCTTTTTCCCTTCTTTTTTGCAGTTAACGTGACCTATTCTAAGGATTCCCCCTCCAGTCAGAGGTCTTCCACCATGGCACCTGGCAAGGAGCGGAAAATATTATATGGTAACACTCCACATCCTTAGAAGAAGAGACAAGAATTCCCATAATAAAACAATTACAAAATATAGGCAAAGTTCTTTCCTAACCTCACACAATTTCCATCCTTCTGTGAACTGGCAAGATTATAGATTGGGAACCACTTAAAATGGGAGAACCAAGGATGGGATTTTTTAAGACCCTAAGGCAGAGATCCCCAACGCAGTGCCCGCGGGCACCATGGTGCCCGCTGGTGCGTCTAAGTGCACCCGCATACTGGCCGGTGGACAAGCATCCGCTGAAATTCGGTGGCATTTCAGTGGTGACGCCTCTGGATGACGCTACTTGCCGCTGACAAACAGCGTCATCCAGAGGCGTCGCTGCCGAATGCTCGTCCGCTGCCACGGTCCGCTGTGGCTCGTCGTCTGGCGCCTGCCAGACGAAAAAGGTTGGGGACCACTGCCCTAAGGGAAGTAGGTGGCCATATCCCGTTGAAATTTCATGGGGTTTGGGTGCCTGACTCTACTAGGCTTTTTTGGAAAACCCAGTGCAAATTCCTCCCTCTCTTAATCAGAAGGAGACTGTGACTGAATCCAGTCTTAAACATTATTTGCATGCTACTTCCAGTAGAAAGCAACAGGTTTTGAGATTCCATGAAAAGAGTGTAACAAATCTCTAGACAGATAGGACTGTCTGTCCAAGTAGTCTGGTTACCATCTTTCCGGTTAAGTCCTGTCAGCATTGCCTGTGAACCAGTTAGTGAAAGCAGTGGATAAAAGAGGAGAAACCAGATAGTAACTTTAAATCCTGCTTCCTTAGTCTAATTAGAGTAACATGGATCTGGGTTATGAACAGTACTTGCTTTGGATAGTCACAGTGTCAGAGTTGAGTGAAATTCACTTTTAACCCTGAGTGTCCCCAAATGCTTCTGGTATTGCAGCTCCCTGCCTAGGACTTGCCAACAGCCAGCATGCTCCTTGTATGTTGTACAGCTCTGATTCAACCACTTGGAATCAAACAGCCTGCCAGCAGTTATCCCAGCCAGTTTTATCTTTACCAGATTTGGTTTATGTTAGGAGGTGATCGCAGCACACCCCTAATCCCGAACTTCCCTAGACCCATGTGCTCTGCAGTCTCCACCCCTCTTCAAAGGAATAAGATCTGTTTGCTCTTTTAATGAGACAACCTTTTCACCCTGTGGTCCGCGGACCCCTGGAGAGTCGCAGACTGTCTGGTTTCCAAAGGGGTCTGCACCTCCATTCAAAAATTTTTACGGGTCTGCAAATGAAAAAAGGTTGAAAACCACTTCTGTAGTACAGATACAGCGATGTTGGTTTCGATTAATAGTAAAACGAGTTTATTAACAAAAGAAGATAGGATTTGAAGTGAGCTCAAGTATATGATAAAGTTAGAAATGGTTACAAGCAAATAAAAGTGAAAACACGCATCTAAAAGTCTAAAACTTAATCTAGCAAGTTTTGCTTCAAGGCTTTGTTCAAGATGGCCTTTCTCACCCATAGTTTTCCAGCGAGATGGTGACTGACCCTCTCCTCAGTCAAAATCTCTTCCAGAGGCCTAAAGGTGCTGGTGCCTTTTTCTGCTTAGCTGAAAGAGAAAACTTATATTGAATCTTTGAAATGGATCCTTCTGAAGTAAAGTTTCACCAGTCTCTGAGGAAGGGGGACATGGAGTTTGGTAGAGCATGGAGCTTCCTTCACCTTCTTCCCTCCCTATTGTGTTCGCTAATGTGCGGATTGTTCTGTTTCCTGCCATCTCCTCCCCTGCTGTCTTGATGATCCTGTTTACTACTTATCTGTACATTGAGGTAAACGCATTCCTTTGTTTAGGATTGATCGCTTTGGCAACTTCTGCCCAAGCAGAACATTTGCATCGTACGGGGGAATTCATAACTTTTCATATCATGTTGCAACGTATATTTCACCATATTATTGACCAGGAAATTAGTAGTTTTCAAATGATACCTCACAAGGCATATTTTATACAAAGATTGTTACAGTACTTTGTAGGGTGTTAGTAAAGGGGTTCTTTGGGTCACTCACAGGTAGAACTAAGACTTTCTGGCTGACCTGTTTTGGTATGACGTACACCTCTGAGATTAGCTGTTCCAGATGGATGAAAATTGTGGCTGAAGCCAGTTCTCAGGCTGTCACTTCCCAGCACCATTAAGCAACAGATTGACTGTTCATATAACTTCCTTAGTTTGGTTGAACTAGCTGAGCAAGATATTGTGCAACCAAAGCTATGAAGAAAAGAAACACACACAGGTGCTGTTGCTTTAAATCTATTATATAAACAGATCTGCTGGCAGGCCAGTCAGGTATTTAGGAGGTGGGGCAATGAGGAGGAACAACCAGCTTCAGTTTGCGTTGATGATGCAATTGGAAATTATTTAAGAGCCCAGACCTGGCTTTTATTTCTCTGGTTATAAATGGTCACTTTTGCTCTCAGTAAAGGAGGCAGGATTAAGTTGGATGCTGCTTTTCCTCCTCTGAAGCAAAAGCATAATGCCAGGAGGTGGTAACCGGAGTGAGTATAACATGGGGGATGGAATTGGCTTTTTATTCTGGGCTAGTGCTGGGGGGAATGGAAAGGAGTTGTAATTCTGTCACTGGACTGACCCTGGTTACCTGACTTACAGCCTAAAATTAGATTCTGTCCAGAGAGTTCAGCAGGACTGGGTGTCTGCTGTGTGCTCTCTCTCGATCTTGGGAGTCGGGGAAATGATCCTCTAGTCTCCTTTAATGTCTCTTACTCCTGGCTTCCAAAGATCTAACAAACTATGCATTGTGCCTTCCTGAGGCTGAATTCAGTGCATTAGCAGCATCTTCTAGGGCAGGGGTGGGCAAACGTTTTGGCTCGAGGGCCACATCTGGGTTGTGAAACTGTATGGAGGGTTGGGTAGGGAAGGCTGTGCCCCCTCAACAGCCTGGCCCCCCCCATCCCCTATCTACCCCCTCCCACTTCTTGCCCCCTGACTGCCCCCCTCAGAACCTCCAACCCCCCCCCATTCCTTGTCCCCTAACCCCTCGCCTTCTGGGATCCCCTGCCCCTAACTGCCCCCCCCCCCGAGACCCCACCCCCTATCCACACACACCCCGCCAGCCCGTTTTGGAATGTGGCCCTGCGAACATGGGTGGAGGACTCAGGAGGAGCAGGGGAAGCCGCGCAGCCGGAGAGATGCGGCGGTTTCCCCTTCAAAGCACCTCTTCTCTCCAGCTGGCTGTGCTGCCGCCCGGTGCTCCTTCTGAGTCCTCCGGCTGCGTTCCCCACGCTCCCGCCACCCACACCGCCTGCCCGCTCCCCTGCCCCCGCAGTGCAGCCCCTCCCCCCGTGGGGGCTGTGCAGGTGCTGAGCTGCCCGAGTGCCCAGCCCTGGGGCCCCCTGTTGTTGGGGGGCCCTGCCAGGCACCCTGTGTTCACCCCTGAGCCGCGCCACCTGGCCGGAGCCAGCCAGACCCCCGCGCTGCCAGCATGGCAAAGTGAGGCTGCGGGGGGCTCGCCAGGAGCTCAAGGGCTGGGCAGGATGGCCCCGTGGGCCGGATGTGGCCCACGGGCCGTAGTTTGCCCACCTCTTTCTAGGGTCTTAAACTGAACTTCCAGGCATGCGGCAAAAAATGGTAGGGTTTTTGGACAGGGCTAAGGTTTGTTAAAATGAAGGGGTGGAAGGAAGTGCCAGTAGGTGTTGGGCCACCTGAGTTGCGCTTACAGCAAAATCCCAGCAGCCGCGAAGTAGTAATTTCATTTATTCTATTGGTGATGATTTGTTAAGGTGCCGAGAGCTTGGGCAGGCATCTTAATATTTGAAATAAAAAATAAACTTGCCTCGCTCACATGTGAACGCGAGAGCTGGCGAATGTCAAGTGGAGAACCCAGTCTCATTGCAGTAGCTTCTTTATGTGGATTTGCCGCTCCACACGTTTCATTCCTCCAGGTGTCTGGAAAAAAACCCAAAACCCCCAACCCACCAATCCTGGCAAGGGATGGCAGTGGGGCTAGAACATCTGCTTTGCCTATGGCACTTGCAAGTTGCATTTTAAACTGGCCACGTTCCTAGCATCATTTCAGCCCAGTGACTCCTTCCTTGTTTTACACGTGGCTTTTTGTAAATCCAGAAGATGTCGCTGAAGACCATGAGGAGGTGGTCAGCACGGTCTACAGCAGCCCGGTCCCACAGCAGTCACTGGAGTCCAATGATGAACCATTCACCACCTACTTCGATGAGAAGATCCCTATCCCTGAAGATGAAAAGGTCAGTGTGGCTGGGCCCCAGACTTAGCAAGCTCCCCTTGGTGAGGAAATGGTAGTAACCTAGATGACTTGTTTCCCTTTGTGGGCACTGGGTCCCTTTTCGGTTTAAATTGAGGCGCTAGGTAGGAGAGCTGGTTGCTTGTTTCTAACTATGGAGAGCTATGTTGAGAAGGGGGTGAGGTGTCTGCTGTGCTTGCGTGGGATTCAGTGACCCAACTAAAACAAAATGAGTGAATGTCAGACAACTAACACAAAGCAAGTGACTGCCAGGTTCACTACCTGCTCTGGATGCCAGTTACCCACATGGCTATTGCTGCATTCAGAGTAAACAGGTCAGCAAACGCTCCTCCGGCTGCCTCCATCGGGGTTTTCAGACTTTTACAGAACCTTCAAAGCGTTTGTCTGTTTCAAGTGAATGCACACTCCTAATGAGGATGGGCGTAGCACTCACCCCAGAGCCACATTGCTGTCTTTAGTTGTGTTTCCCAGGACAGCAGTTTCTGCTTCTGCTAAAGAGCAGAGAGACGTCTAGCGTGTGATTCCCAGGTGGAAATTGGCTTTGCTCTTACCAAGAAAAGCAAGTCGGAATAGCTGTTTCTGTGCTAAGCTGGGCCCACCAGCATAATAGCTGAGACATGTGCCCTTCACAAGGAGCTCTGTATGGGATGCAGTTGCTGTCTTTTCTGTAAAGAGCAGGCAAGCCAGCACTTGTCAGAGGATTGCATGCAAAGTTAGCTTGATATCATCCCCCAGCTAAAGTGCTGGTGACCCTGAAGGTCTCAAAATAAAGGGCTGCACTTTGGAATTCAAAATAAAGAGAGACCGATAAGGGAATGGAGAGATCTTGCCAGGGGCTGGTTGTTATTTTGCTGGCAGCTAAAAAGCTTGTAAGCCCCTCTTACCGATTTTTTTTTTTTGTCGTAAAAATGGGCCGGTTCCTGGAGGCTGTGCTCTGTTTTGTTTGGAATCGATGCCAGTCTTTGGTGTAGAGTGGAGTCTTAATGTCTCAATCTTCTCTTCCATTTTAAAGCACCCATGGTTTAGCTTCCGCAAACTCTGGGCCTTCACAGGGCCAGGTTTTCTCATGAGCATCGCCTACCTGGATCCAGGCAACATCGAGTCGGATTTACAGTCAGGCGCTGTCGCAGGGTTTAAGGTCAGTGTGAAGCTTTCCAAACTGTAAAGCAATTTTATGCTGTACTTCCAGGCCCGCCACCTCTCCTAGCAGGTGCCTCACGCATCTTCTAGATGAAGGCGCTGAACCAGTATTGAGCTAAGTGCCAAAGGCCTCATCAGTGCTGTTGTGCTGAAAGGTTTGGCCAGACTCTGTACTGCAAGGGGTCTAAAGGGCTGCCCCCTGCGTTGCTTGGAAGTTACCCTCCTGGATGAGTTGGGGGTTCTGAGGGTGGCAGGAAGTGGGAGGGGGCGGATAGGGGGCGGGGCCAGGCTGTTTGGGGTGGCACAGCCTTCTCTACCCAGCCCTCCATACAGTTTCAGAACCCCGATGTGGCCCTCAGGACAAAAAATTTGCCCATCCCTGGTTTAGCAGATCTTAGGCTTGCAGTATACCCGAGAGTGAAACCGGGCAACAAAATGGCTTGCGGGTTTATTTGCATGCAGCCCCTTGTATATGTCAGTGCCAGGCTTATAAAACCGAACATGGAATCTCAACAGGACTGCACTTCCAAATGAATCGACTACGTTCCTGGCTCCTATTAGTAAGAAGGCCTGTGGAGGGAACTATAATGTCAGGAGACCCAGGCGTTCTCCAGTGCACGTCCTGGCTTGTTCATCTGCCTCCGAAGCATCTCATTACTCAAGGTTACTTACCTTGTGTTGTTGCATCTCTTTCAGCTGCTTTGGGTTCTGCTGCTGGCCACTATCATTGGTCTCCTCCTGCAACGTCTGGCAGCAAGGCTGGGAGTGGTAACAGGACTGCACCTTGCAGAAATGTGTAACCGGCAGTATCAAAAGGTGGGTGACTTAAAGGCCTTTAGATTCGAAATAGTGACTCTGGATGCTGTTCCCATGCACTGGGCTGCTTTGCTTATCTGAGCTCTTAGTCGTGTCACTGAAAATAAAGCTTTCTGAATGGCTGGGACCCAGGAATGCTGAGGAATTTAAATTCCAGGAAGGGCTGAGAGGAGGAAAGAGCAGACATGAAGCCTCCACTTCCAGACAGTGCCTTCAAAATGGTTCTGAACTGAAGGGCTTGGGGATGGTACAGGTGACACCTCTTTTGGTCTCCATTGTTGGTTCAAAATTGGTGTGAATGGCGCTTCCTCCTTTGTCTGAGAGCTAGTCTACACTAGAATCGCTACAGTGGCACAGCTGTACCGATAGCACTGCTAGTGCAGACTCTCTGTTCCAATGCGAGAGAGCTTTCCCGTCACTTAGCTACCACCGCTCGGGGAAATGAGAGAACTTCTTCCACCAACATAGTGCTGTCCACACCAGCACTTAGGTTAGTGTAACTTACGTCACTCGGGGTGGTTTTTCCAAACCCTTGAGTGATTTAAGTTATACCAAAGTAAGAGCCAAGTATGTCTCTTTAGGGAAAGAGTTCTTGCTTTTCTGCATGCAAAGCAATAAGGGCCAGTAGAGACATGGTCCATCTCAAAAGCCATTCATTGTGTGTGAGACAACTCTTCCTTTTGTACAGCAAACAAAAGCCTTGCCTTGGTGGGTCGGGGAAGAGCACCCTTAGCTTCCCAGTGGCTACTCTGAAAGGTGAATTGTTGCTGGGCAGTGGCTGGGGGATGAAAGGAAAGATTAGATATGAAGCCCAAGGGTGGATTCAGTGCATCCTCTAAAGGGATAACAGTAGTTTAAATGCCCTTGCTGAGTTTACATGGGTCTTACTCCAATTTCTAGACTCCGTTTTACAAAGAAACGGACGATCTGGTGGGTATGTGTCAGTTTGTGACTCGCTGTCTCAGGCAGTCCGCACCTCTCTTGTGGTTCATGTGAATGTTACTATTGATCAGCATATGTTAAATCCGCCTCTAAGGGTGGTGTTTTATTTCTAAAAATAGACTTGTGAAGTTCACTTCTTACAGTGCCCATGTAGCTGAGGAGTTCAGGATTGACTTCTGCAATGGCCTGTGGTTGAAAGAATGGCAGGGTTATGTGCTGATACTTGGCAAACAAGTGCTAATGTTACCCCGGATTTGGCACTAACAAAGTCTCTAGATCTGGCACACGCTAGCTTCCTTTGATATAGGCTTTATGATACAACTTTGCACATATGTTTGAGGGTGTTGATATACTTTCCAAACATGAAACCTCACAGCATGCCTGCCTACCATGAGGTTGGTGGTATTGTTTCCATCTAGAAGGGAGAGACTGGGGCACAGACGTTGAATGATTCTCCCGTCGTCTCTCAACGTTGTCAGAGTCAGGCATAGAACCCAGGAGTGTCCTGACTCCCTGGTTCTCTGTTTGAATCACTGAATCGGGTTTCCTCTTCAAATGACTGGAGAGATTTAAAACTAGCACAGGGGGGTGATGAAGTAAGAATGCACATTGCCGTTGGCTGTTGAGGAAATGCTCATGGTTGTGTAAGCATACGGTTATGACTGACTTTTCAGCTGAAAATTAGTAAAGCCATCCAGTGGAAAACATGGATTTCCCCTTAATCAGTATTTCCAGTAATCTTACACAAACCAGTTTAAAGGGACTAAGTCAGACAATCAAGGCCATAAGGTTGGGTTGTCCATCTAAAATCCCTTCCCCACCCCCCAAATAAATCCCTCATAAGAAAAGTCATGACAACTTGATTACATTTCTGTTGAGAAGGCATTTTGGGGTGTTGATTTAAACCTGTCACAAATGCATACCTGCCATTCTTGCCGCTCATATGCTGCAGTAAACACATTTGTCTAGTTTCACGATCCAAACTGAGCAAGGAGCAGAAAATAAACTAAAAGTTGAAGCGCATAAGGTCTTCAGAACTCGTCTTAGCAATGTAAAGGCCCGATCCAGTATATACTGAAGTCATGGGTGTCTTCCGTTGACTTCTGTGCTGAAAGAGAAGATGGGTTTCCTAAGTGGTGCTGTAAACCCACACAAGTCTGGCAGGAAGTTGGGGGAAAAAACCTTCCCCTGTAATAGTCTATTCATTATTTCTGGTTTTAATTTCAAGTATCTGAAGCTCAGTGTTTGTATCTAGGTCCCTCGAATTATATTGTGGCTGATGATTGAACTCGCTATCATTGGGTCGGATATGCAAGAAGTAATTGGCTCAGCAATCGCTATAAACCTCTTGTCTGTTGGGAAGTAAGTTGGCTTTTATCACCTGAGAGAAACAGGAAATGAATGTCATTCTCCATCTCTAGTGTTTATCAGCTGCCCATATCCCATTAGAAAACAACATGCTTTGTGCCAAAAAGGACCCTCTTATTTTCTGTAGCTGAGAATCTCAGCAGATCACTGCCCTGTTCTGCTCAGCAGGGTATGAGCTCCCTCTTTGCAGTGTGTATTACATAAAAAGTATTTGAGATTAAAGGTTTTTAAATAAAATGGGCATTTCTGAGCCCACAATTGGCACCAGCCATTGCTGACGTGACACATTGTAGAACTGTACATAAGCTTCCTTTTGGCTTTTAGCCCTCATGTTAAACCAGAACCTTACTATATGTAACGCCGGAGGAGCTTCTATTAAATCAGAACTAAAGCGGGAAGGAAATTGGTGTAGAGTCTTAGCCTAGAAGTCCAGAGTCCAACTGTGTTTTAGCTCGGTGTTCCCTGCAAGTTAGCCACTTCCACCAGGCAGCGTAGAAATGGACTCTTAATCAGAAACTAACAGGCTCATTGCCCTATAGTAGATGAGAAGTATGTCTCGCTCCAGAAACTCTTGGCTCGCTGTGCAGAGAAACGTAGGCACGGCTTAAGGTGGAACTCTTATCTGAACTGTTTATGTAGAAAACAGACTTAGTCTCTTGCCTTAAGTAACCAAGCAACTTGTCAGATTACAAATAAAACCTTGAGATAAATGTTTGATAACAGCACACAAAAAGTGTCCATGATCCCTGCCCGGAATATAGGAAAGCTTGGACTGACGTGGCTAGAAGAGCTGGTAAAAGCACTATTCAAACTAAGCCCTGTTGTTCTGTTGCAGAGTCCCTTTGTGGGGTGGAGTGCTCATAACCATTGCTGACACTTTCATGTTTCTCTTCTTGGACAAGTATGGTAAATTCCCTTTTTTTCCTTTGAATACTTTTTAATGTCCCATGAAAGTACTTGTAACAGATTAAATCTGACAGCTGCCCCCTCAACATTATGCCTGAGACTTGTCCTCCAGAACTTGCTAATGGCATGTTTCTTCCACAGGCTTGCGAAAACTGGAAGCATTTTTCGGCTTTCTTATTACCATCATGGCGCTTACGTTTGGATATGAGGTAATTCTCACCTGAACGTCTTGGAGCTGTACTTAGCAATTAGAGTGACTCTCCCTCTCCCCCTTCTTTCTTTCTGTCGAACTTGTGTTTTCATTCTCTCCTCTCAAACATTTTAGAAACCAGACAGTCTCATTTCTTCCTCTGATTTTTGCCGTCTTTGCCAGGCCCTCGTGAAGTCTCCTTTGCCCATGGCCCCAGTTCTGGAAAGCACTTTAAGCCCAGGCTAAAAGATAAGCATATCAGAGTTGATTTAAAAAAAAAAAAAAAGTTTTTTCCCATGCAGCTTTTTGAGTTTTTAGTCAAAAACCGAAAGATTCTGGTTCAAAAAAACAAAATTTTCCATGGAAAGCGGTTTCACTGGAAAATTTTAGACTAGTTCTAAAGCACATGCTTTAATGCGCTCCTAGATTTTTATTTTTTTTTGCTTGCCCAAGAATTGTTAGCTGTTTATCTGCCTCCAAAAAGCTACCTGGGGGTGTACAACGCTCCTCTTTCAGTGCTAGTGGGTAACTAATATCTAAGTTTTTTAAAGCGGGGAGCTATTACCAAATTATTGCAGTTTTTAGGTGGGGCAAATTTGGGGCCTTCCAAGTTTGGGGCCATCTAAGCAACTGTGTGAACGCTGCCAATCCAGAGGTACTAGTGGCTCTCTTGTGTCTGTGTGCAGTATGTTACAGTGAAACCGGACCAGGGGAAGCTGCTGAAGGGGATGTTTATGCCTTACTGTGACAATTGCGGTACCCCCCAGCTAGAACAAGCTGTGGGGATCGTGGGAGCGGTCATCATGCCACACAACATGTACCTGCATTCTGCTTTAGTCAAGGTAAGAGAGGGGCGAGTCCCGTGTCCCCTCTAGTTCGCTCTTCAGAAGTACAATGAGACTATTAGAATGTGATCGTGAGGGTTGAGAGGAAAGCGCCTTGCAAGGCCTGGTATGTTTGAATAGCTGTGACTGCCCTTTTCAGAGTGGGTGACGTCAAGGAAGTCAGTAGCAAAACTCCCACTGATTTGAGTGACAGCAGAGTTAGTGCAAAGTCAGTGGGAGTTTTACCTCCGACAAGTGAATGCCGATGCTGAGCGCCTTTGAAAATCCCTTCTGTAGTAGCAGTTCCTGTAACCTTTGCAGAGAGCTCTCCATACTTTGGAATCAGCTCAGTAAGCTGATTCTGATGTTGACTGTGCTATATAAGTTTTCAGAATTAGAATATGCCATGTGCACCTGATAAATGTGGTATCTATTACGTAATAGGGTAAATTGAATAAATTGGCTGAACACACATTAACTATGTGTTTGCGTGACAGAACCTGGGGTCTAAATTAACATTTGGCAAACCCCTGAAACCATATTTCAGACATCTGAACAGTGTTTCCCAGTCTCTCTGCCTTGTGGGATTCATCCATATTTGATTCTACTGGGGACAAGATGACAAACCCGGGCTAATTTTAAAGCTAAAGGCCATCCATCTGGCCTGCAAACAAGATGGGCTTTTTTCTATTTCCCCCTCCCCATAGCAGCATATGTTTAGAGCTCAGGCTGATGCCGCCCCTTAACTTACTAGCTCCTGTATCTTGGGGGACATCACAGCAGAAGGCTGGGCAGCCTGTGGGCGCCAGAGTAGCTAGGAAGCATGTCCAGCATGGTGAGATTTCATTTGGAGCTGCAGTTGACCATGGGGAAATCCAGTCTGCCGGAGCAACCTGCTCAAACATGTAGTGTTGCTAGTATATCCTGTGGATGGGTGCCACAGCCCTGCTTCTTCAAACCATGCCGCTTTGCTCAGTGTATGCTCCCCACAGTGTTGTTGCATTAGCAGCTACTCTTGGCTAGCTGATGTCTAATGTCTCACGCTGTTTACTGCTGTTTGTAAGGCCTAAAGAGGGATACAATCAAAGTCCAGTAGCAATCCAGAGGAACCACCTGTTGGAGATACAGCTGGTTCCGTCGCCTAGAGGTTTTGAAATACTCTCTCATAATTGTCTTTAAACGCTTTCTCTCCAGTCGAGGCAGGTGAATCGTGCAGACAAGAGGGAGGTGCAAGAAGCCAATAAGTATTTCTTCATAGAGTCCTGCATTGCCCTCTTTATCTCCTTCCTCATTAACGTCTTCGTCGTCTCTGTCTTTGCTGAAGCTTTTTTTGGGAAGACTAATGAACAAGTGGTGAGTCTCTGGGGTTTGTTGGGGGTTGTGCACTTGTGTTGTGGAGATTCTGGATTACTGGGAGTAATATACGCGGTGGGTATATCGACACTGCCGTCGGGAGGTGTGATTTCAGCACATGTTGGCGTGCCCTAGCTCGATGAACAATAGGAATGAAGCCAAGGCAGGCAGCAGCATGGCTAGCCCTGCCCACCTGGGACCCCGGGTACCTCCTTGGGGCTAACCCACTACCCATGCTGCCACAGCTTCATTGCTGGTTAGATCAAAGCTAGATCGGGTATGTCTACACATACTTCAGTCGCACCTCCCAGCTGCAGTGTAGACACCCCCTAAAACACTGTGCACCTGAGTTAATAATAGCTACTGTGTTAACAGTGGGCCTGAGTGTTTCATACGCCGAGGGCCTGATTCTCATTTAAAGCAAGGCCCCTTTACGCTGCCCCAGCAGGCATAAATGTAGGCACTGATCTCGCCCTTGCCTGCAAGATGCACCCAACACATTAATGCTAATGCATTTCGTCTGGCCAGCTCCTCTACCCCAAACTCTACCAGCCACGGTTTCTGCTCTCTGAAATCTGTTAACAAAAATGAAACTTCCTAAACTGTTTTGTCCTCTTCTAGAACAAAGTCTGCACAAACAGCAGCAGCCCCTATACCGGTCTCTTTCCAAATAATAATGCAACCTTGGAAGTGGATATCTACAAAGGGGTGAGTGGCTTTATAGTGATGCCAGGCAGGGTGGTTGTATCTGAATGATCCTTGACTGAGTTATATGCAGCTGCTTCTTCTGAATAAATGTAGACTATTCAAAGCTTGAACCTATGGCCTGGTCCTTCATGTGTAAAGAAAAGATTCAGTTGCCCCTGGACTAGCAACACACTGCTTAATGTCCTGTCTGGACTATCATAGCAGCTGGAGGCTGCCTTCCACTCATTTCTCACTAACAAGTCAGTGTGTCTTATTCCTGCATTCTTTATTAATTCATCACACAAGTGGGGGGACAATGCTACGGTAGCCAAGAAAGGCCAGTGCAACGCTCCAGCGGTTTATGCAAATTCGGAATAATCCCGTAGTGTAGACGTACCCTATAAGAGTTGTCCTGTTGGAACAGAACAGCTTTCCTTCCTGCCTGGCCCATGATCAGTCTCTTGGAGCAGCTGTCTCCAAGAACTCTGCTTTTGACTGAGCATTTAAATCTAGGATTTAACACCGATTTGACTTGTGTCTGGAAACCCTCTGTGTTTCAGGGTGTTGTTCTGGGATGTTACTTTGGCCCTGCTGCTCTTTACATCTGGGCAGTTGGGATTCTTGCTGCAGGTCAGAGTTCAACAATGACTGGGACCTACTCTGGGCAGTTTGTCATGGAGGTATGTGACTCTACAGCTGTGCCGGCTTATGGCTGTTTCTCCTCCCTTCCCCTTGTAATCCCCTGAAATTGAGATGGTCAGTGGAGGCCTAAGCAGCAAAGAGTTCTGTGGCACCTTATAGACTAACAAACGTATTGGAGCATGCGCTTTCGTGGGTGAATACCCACTTCGTCAGATGCATGAGGAGGCCTAGTTTCTTTTCCTGGTCATGCAGTTTGCTGCAGGATGAGACTTTCCTGCTATTGACCCATGTACCAGACTCTTAGGTCCCCAAATCCCCTTGGAAAATTCCAGCCTAACTCAGGTTTCTTTAAGAGAAAAAACTCACCCTGTAGTAGATCATTCCCCTGCCCCCTGTTGCAGTTTAACTCTGGAATGTTGCTTTGTAGCAACAGCAGCTCTTCCATTTCTCTCCCCAAAGGGATTCCTCAACCTGAAGTGGTCGCGTTTTGCTCGAGTGATTTTGACCCGTTCCATTGCCATCACTCCAACCCTGCTGGTTGCCATTTTTCAAGACGTTGAACACCTGACTGGGATGAATGACTTCTTGAACGTTCTCCAGAGCTTACAGGTGAGCAGCTGGGCACTCACAGCACGGGACTATTCCTTGGAGAGTCATGTCTAAGCATTAGCTACTAGCAACTCCTTGTTCAGAACCAACCTCTTAGTCACTACTAGTGTTGGCTTTAGGGCCTTCTGTTGGCCCACTTCTGAACATTTCTGCAAGCTGGTTGGCTGAGGGGTCTTGAGTGCAGGGCTCTCTGCACTCAAGACCCCTCAGCCAACCAGCTTACAGAAAAGTATGGAGGGGAGCAGGAGGGACCTGTAAATGGCAGCAGCTGCCATCAGAATTGAGTTTTCCAGCAGCGGTGAATTTAGAATCTGCCCCTGGTCTGTAGCTGCTTGTGGACTGTGGCCAACATTGGTTATAGCAGTGGTTCTCAACCAGGGGTCCGGGGCCCCCTAGGGGGGCCATGAGCAGATTTCAGGGGGTCCACCAAGCATGGCCAGTGTTAGACTCGCTAGGGGACCAGGACAGAAAGCCAAAGGCCTGCTGCATAGGACTGCAGCCTGGGGTTGAAGCCATGGAGTTTTTATAGCATGGTGGGAGGGCCTCAGAAAGAAAAAGGCTGAGAACCCCTGAGTTACAGAACAGATAAGTTACTTCTAGGCTCTTATATGCCTCTCACTGAATTATCTGAGCACCACTTGAATATTTACAAAGAGCAAGAACTATATTTAAAGAGGGTTACATTTATACCTTGTTTACATTTAAAAGTCATAAAAAAATAACAAGTTTCCTGGCTGGTCCAATTCTCCTCGAGTTTCCAGCTCTGCAACGACCTACATATGTATTTATGGTGCCTTGTTCCTGTTGTAAAATGAGGAATGGGAACTGCCAAATTAAGTTCTCAAAGTAGAAGATTTTCAGCTTCCGATGGTTCTTGTCTGAAACTTGCTCCTCGCACTCAAGAATGATACAGTCCATATTCCAGCATAGAAAATAACTCCTAGTTCAGCTGGACTACAGAGAGAGAAGGAAAAATACTGTGGGGTCTTGCTTCTATAAACAACGCTTCTGGATTCTTTCACTGAAGATTCTCTCAGTTGAGGGGACGTGGGAAAGCATCAGCTGTGGCTTTAAACTGCTTCCTATTCCTAGCCATGAGGTCTCTTAGATGACACACTTTCAATAGCTAAAGGGAAAACTTTGGGTGTTTGGGGTTTTTTTATGCAAACAAAGTCCCAGCCCTAATCTCCTGCATCTTGTTTCCTTATTCCAGCTTCCCTTTGCTTTAATCCCAGTCCTCACGTTCACCAGCCTGCATCCTGTGATGAATGACTTCGCCAATGGACTGTAAGTATGAAAAGAATCCCACTCACCTGGCCTTTTCCTGATTTAAAACCATTTGATTTAGCCCTGAATACTCATATCTATCTTGGGTGCTTGGTCCCAATAAATGTGATATCTGAGCACAATCGTTAATGTATTTAACCTCGCAACACCCTCTGAGGGAGGGGAGTTTTAGCCCCATTTTACGTATGGGGAATTGAGAGGCTAAGTGACTTGCCCAAGGTCACATGGGAACTTTGTGGCAAAGTAGAAGAACCAAGTCTCTCAAGTCCAGGCTGGCACCCTAACCACTAGGCCTTTCTTCCTCCCTCAGTACAGTTAAGCAGGGCTAACTGTTCACAAAAACATGTGAATTGTTTTTACTCCCCAAACAGTATTAGAGTTCTGCTTTTAAGTTTCTTATACGTTAGCCCGGTCTCTCCAAGATCTGTTTGCCAACTCACTCTCCTTGGAGTGGTGCCCAGTATGCTAGAAACAGGTGTGTGTTTATTGCTTCCTGAACTCTGTCTTGACTTCTTTTCTTCTCCCTTTATCTAGTCTGTGTTTTTAGTCTAAAAGGAGCAACCCTCGTAGAAAATAGCCAGTGCAGGTCAATGAAAGTTTCTATTCTGGTGACTTCATTTTCAGAGTCTCGGCATTTACATTACAAGAAGTGTTCCCTTCAAACACCAGGGCAAATTAGGAACATCCCTCTCCCCGAAACGCCCCTGTAATCCCGTTTCTTTTGGCTTCCCTTTCAGAGGCTGGAAGATCGCTGGCGGTGTGCTCATTCTCATTGTCTGCTCCATTAACATGTATTTTGTGGTGGTCTATGTCACTGCACTGGGACATCTTGCTTTGTATGTGGTTGCAGCTATTGTCTGCGTTGCCTACCTGTGCTTTGTAGCATATTTGGTAAGTACTGTTCTTCCACGCTCCTTGGCAAGACCGTTGCTGTCTAAAATTGTGATTCCGGTGATTATTGGGCTGAGGCAGCTTGTAGGCAGGACTGAGAAAATGCACTTGCTTTCCCAGGAGCTGGAGACTATTTTTTATTAAACCATAGAACTCTTACAAACACTAAGTAATCCTCACCACCCACCAGGTGCATCACTTCAGATATGTGCCTCAGTTTCCCATAAGTCAAGACATGCTCAAGCTCCGCTCAGCCACTCAGTTCTGTGCTCAGTCCACTACTCCTTGCAACTTTTTACCTTTCATCCCAGTTCCTTTTGTGACTCATCTAATAGTCTAATGGGGAGAGACCTTCTGAATCATGCAAAATTCCAGATCTGGTTGTGTGTAAGAGGGGACAATTATGCATTTGTTTTAAAAAAATAAAAAAAAAATTAAAAAGGGGGAAAAAGTCTGTCAACATGCAGTTTGACTTTCCTTCCTGTGACTGCTCCTGTATCTCCAAGTTTCTACTTATTGTGAAAAGTGTGTCAAAGTTTAAAACAGCTTATAACCATGCTCAACAATATTGAATAGCTTTCACAATCTCAGCAGGCTTAGTATGCTTTAGCATCCTTAACGTTCTCTGTAGAACTCATTATGAAGAGATTTGGTAACTTGACTTTTGAGTAATTATTGAAAAATAGCATCTAGTAATCCCTCCATGTTTCCATTCATTAAAGTGCAGCTGCGAAAAAGGTTGTAACTTGCAGCAATGTTTCTCATAGTTCTCTCCTTCTTTAATTCCAGAGCTGGCTGTGTCTGATTGCTCTTGGGATCTCCTTCCTGGCCTGTGGGCAAACGGTAAGCGTCACTAGAACAGGGCTTACTGAAGAACCGCCTGTCGCTCAAATTAACTAAACACTGGGTCTGTCTGCACACAGCAGGTAGCCATCAGAGCCAGTGCGTTTCTATGGTTTACTGTGTGAACATATCCAAACGTATGTGCAATTTGCACGGAAAATACTTGTGTAAGTTTGTTGTATAAAAGCTCAGATGTACATACTGGGAAATATTTTGTTGTTAAGATAACTAAAGAGATGAGTAAGTTTCCTTGCTGATCCCCTCTAATCACACACATCTAATCACAAACATAATGTTATGTTGCTGCTAGAATAGATGTCTGCTTTGCAATGTAGGAACTGCATGTAACTTACCCATTATCCAGACACTAACCGGCTTAACAGCCTGGCAAAGAGACACTCTGTGTTCCAAAATGACACTTCAATTTAGCTAGTTCTCTGCCTCTGAAGTCTTCCAGTGAATCTGTAATACAAGCTGGTAAACAGAAATCAAGCTGCTTGGACCGTATCTGAAGTATTAATCCTCCTTCTCACAATTAGACAAGCAACGTGTAAAGTCTGTGACACTAAGTGATGCAATCTACCTCCACAGATCAGAATTCAATTGTATTCTATAATCTCAAATTGACCTGTTTGTTTCGCACTCGAAACACATTAGAAAATAGTTACTGGTTTCAGTTAATCAGCATGAATATGGGGTGCAGAAATTCCTTCCTGGAGGTGGGAATTGTGTTGGAGAAATCCTAGCCCATAAACACTAGAAGTCTAAGCGTTAGAGTTGTCATATTTTTTCCTACCTGGTATGTGATTCTGGTGATCAGCAAGGGTAAAAAAATAAATCAGTGTTTACAGGTTGTTTATGATTCTGTGACTTATTTTGTATGTATGGCATTAATAGAAATTTTCTCTGTATTTTCTGCAATTTCCTGTATCATGACTCATGGAGTGTAACGTAACAGAATATGCCAAAAGCCTTCCATTATTTGGGTCTCCATTTTTTTAAATTAACTTACTTTCACTTCCAGTCTGGCTCTTTATACTTTCCCCATTGTACTTCCTGCTTCTTCCACCTCCCGAGGCAGTCTGCAATCTAGTATTGCAAAGGTCACAGTGAGAAACATGCATTCCTTTTCTCTGTTTGGAAAAGACTGCACATTTTGTCCTAATTTTATCATGAATTAAGTGGGTATATCCTTGCGGATATAATATTGTTTTTAGGGGAGGGGGTGGGGGGAATGTGTGTTCATCAGTGGATCCTGTAAAGCAAACCTGTAGGGAAACTGAAGTCCTGGATCTTACTGAGTAAAATTTTTCTTCTATTACTATTTGATAGAAGTTTTAGCTGATAACTGTGTGTGTAAGCATTTGTGTTTGCGTCGAGGTATTTTGATAGGTATTTTCACTAGAATTCAACTGATCTCAGTTCTGTCCTTCATCTTATGTGCCCATCAGATATTTTGATCTTTACTAAATTTTAGTTTGTGCATTAGTTTTTTCACCTCTTTAAGAGAACTGGGTTCAAATCCTGACATGGGTCACAAGTGAAAGTAGCTTCCAAAGGACTTCTCAATCCCTCTGTGTGAACCTCCCAAAAGCATGGCATGGTTGTAGTCTGCTCAACAGAGGCTAGGGACTGGACTAGCCGGGGTATTACAAGATACAGGATTGGGGTCCCCTGGAAGATTTGTGTGGGTTGCACAGCATCTCCCCTTGCTTTGCCTGACTTAACCCATGCTATTAGTCCTTCATTCTGCTGATCACTAAAATTAGTCCTATTTTTTTTTAAGTGGGAATATTTTATTGAGACTGTCTAATATAGGTATGTTTTCAAGCTTAGTTTCTGTAGTTCTAATTGGAGACAAGGTTTTCTCAGAATTCATTGTCTTAGTGTTTATCATGTTCATCACAAGAGAGGTGATTCTTCTGTGCAGATAAAGGGGGTTATCCATGGCTTTCGGAGGGTTGGAGAGACAGATTTCACAAGGGAACGGTAGCTTTTTTCTTTTTATTGTAATGCCTCTTGTTTGGACAAACTTCAGACTGTAAGGGACATCCATCATGTCGATGGGAGGTGAAAGATATGTCCAGAGTAAGTGTGGAGAATGCCTTTAAATATTTTCCTGTATGGAAATGGGATGTGGTTTTCACTGGGTGGTGTGAGAACATTCAGTTTAGTTCAGGCTGGACCACTTCCATGTTCCTGTCCATTGTAGCAGTCAGAAATAGATACCGAATGTTACAGTTGCTGTCTTGCCAAAGCAAAGGCATACAGCCAGATTCTCCCATTGCCCTGCGACTTGCCGTAGTCCATTATATCCGCTTTGCACTGGGGTGAAAATGCTACTGAATCAGAACAGTAAAAGTTTACACGTGCTTTACCCTAGACTACACGAGGTGCAGGACAATGGAGAGTCTAGCTCATAGTCTCAAATTGCTAGAGTAGAGCATAAGCCTCATGGTTTCCAATAGTAGTAAAGAACACTTACATGTACAGCTCCTGTTATGATGATAAGTGCAGACATACAGGAAAAAATAAACTCCCAAGTGCATAAAAGAGTTGGTTTCATACATTTGGTAAGGAATTCAGTGTTAGGAAGGCTGTAACTATGAGCAAGAGACACGATGAATTTGTGATGGCAAAAATTAAAGCTGCTAATCTTTTTTAATGATCATTTTGACTAAGCCTACAAAGTTGGCTAATTTACTCTTTGTCAACTGACAAAACATACTTGACTTAAGTATTAATGCTTGATATAAAGAAAAAAATTACTTCACTTAATGTTTTAGTTCAAAATTCCAGCTAGAAATCCTGAGTATGCATCCTACTTACTGCCAGGGTTTGTAGTCTTATATCTAATTCCGCTGATTTGTGTGTTAATCTGTCTTCCTTTGGCAGCAAAATTACATAGATTGTCTAACCAAAGGCACGTTTATGATCTAGAACTGCTGTTAGGCTTGAATCTAGCTGCCTTCATTAGCTTATAAGTTCCTGTAGTTTAATTTTTATGCCTTAGATATTCATGCATTTTAAAAATTTCTGGTTTGTAAAAGTGTCAAAAATGCATGACCACTGTGAACATGTATGACTGTCACTGTTGGATATGATGTGAACTGTATATCAAAATCATGGCTATATGCAGCAGCTTCTGTATAAAAGTCCTCTTAGTGTGCTATAATTTAGCTTCTATTCTATTCTTTGTGAAACTTAATTTTTTTAATTGAGCATGAATCAATTTGTATGCACTACATTTTCAATTAAAAGAGACACTTTTTCAACTTGGTTTCTTGGGTCTTTTTTTTTTTTTTAAATTGCGACACCCAGTATGTTGCTTTAAAAGAAACTCGTATTGATGCCCAAATGATTGAGATGCTATAGTTTTACTGGCCCTGTACACTAGATTGCATGCAAAGCTTAGTATTTCTATACTAACTCTCTCCAAGCTGTGCATAGTAACTTCTCACTAACTGCCATTGCCAGAAATTGTCACTACGGTCCTTGTTCGTGCAAGACATTCAACTATTCTTCACTCCCTTCAGGGCAGTATTGAATGCTTCTGCTCCCAGCAATAGCAAAGGATTGATATGCTGTTAGCTTGTGCAACCTGACTGCCTATATCTAATTCTTGCTAGGGTTCAGTTGAGCATTTTTAGAGTTGTCTTTGGGTGGCTCTCTTTGGAAGACAAACTTACCATTCTACATTTAGACCATTTACTGCCACATTTCTGCATGTCTTGCCACTTCCTCATCCTCAGTCAAAATAGCAAATGCACTAAACCAATCTGATTGGTTTTAGGCTATCTCACCTCCCCACTTACTCACAAAACGAATCAAATGCCAACATATTTTGGCCAGGAACAACCTTAATAGGGGATAAACTCTGCTTAGTTGGACTAGGAATGAATATAGGTAATTGGGTGAAATCCTGTGGCCTGATCTTATTCAGGAGTTCAGACTTGGTGATCTAATGGTCCCATCTGGCCTTAAAATCTATTTGGGAGTGGGGAGGGAATTCTGATAGAAGCAGGCGTTGCACACTCCTTTCTTTTTTTAAATAAGCCTGAACTTTTGCTTCTGTTCAAACATTGATCTTTGTGTTACTATGTGATATGGGAACTTTCTTTCCCATTTTTTATTACAAGCTTTCCCTACCTGCTTTAAGTGAACTGGAAGCTGTAAGTAATCCATATTATTTATTTCTCTTAGAGGAAACACTGAATTTGTAAGCTCGCTACAGGTCTTTAATTAAATTAATACCTATTTAGCTTCTTTGTTTCTACCATGTAAGAAACACTGGTAAGTTTCAGTCCATTGAAAACTCTTGTCTTGCCTTTTGATTTCTTACAACTGAATTTTTTAACAAATTTTGAATAATTAAGCATGAACTTAATTTTCACAGAGAAGAATAACTTTATCTCGTATATACGTGGAATCAGTCAAACTTGCATGTTGATGTAACAGGAAATTATAACTGAGAAAGATACCGTCCTTGATTCCCCGCAACAGAAACAGTAATGGGATATTGCATCTGTGTCCCTTGCATGTTTTTGTAGTATCTATTGAGGTGAAATATTGTGTCCATTAAATAAAAACTTATCAACAGCCATTGCTCTCATAAGCTAACTTGTAAATCAGTTACAAATCCCTTTTAAAGGGAGTCCTCAAACTACTGCAGCTGAGACATAAACTGGATACAAAACAAGATTTTATAAAGCTATAACTCTTGGGTCCTAGAGCATAGCAGCATATTCTTTGGCTGGCCACTAGTGACTGAAGCCTGTCCAGATATAAGATAAATAACTGGTTATCATCTCTGGCTAATTGAGAGTGCACCCTGGCAGAGAAAACCTGTTGCAATGAAACAGCATCCACTGTTTGCTTCACTAAACTTTCTGTAACAAATTCACACTACTTGAAAAGGGTGAATCCCGTGTTCTGATAAATGGAGATTGGGTTTTCCTGTTGGATCACGCTCTGTGCTCCTACTGTTAATAATCTAGTAGGTAATTAATGTAGAAGATCTACTGTAATAAGTGATAATCAGCATGAAAAGACGGAAAAATCTGTCTCTTGTCTATTCTGGCGGCTGAATCACCTTTGTTTTTTAATCAGCTGCATGTTGCTTCAGTCTTTCAATGACACTCTTTCAGATTAATCAAAATAACTTTAATAAATCAGTTAATTGTGGTATAGTATTTTTATCATATTTATAACAAGTCAGATTTACTGCTGCTGATTAAAGAATAAAAATTGATTTAATGCTTTGGTTTTAACATCTAACAGCCTCACAAAACTTGGATTTTATTTTATTTTGTATAATGAAAGTGGCAGGACCAAAGAACCAGTCATCTGAGTTAACTAGGATTCTTGCTTATCAGATTATGATTTAGATGACCTTATGAGCTACAGTAAAGCCTCAGAGTTACAAACACCTCGGGAATGGAGGTTGTTCGTAACTCTAAAATTTTTGTAAGTCTAAACTAAATGTTATGGTTCTTTCAAAAGCTTACAGCTGAACATTGCCTTAATAAAGCTTTGCAACTTTACTATGAAGAAGAAAAATGCTGCTTTTAACCATCTTAATTTAAATTAAACAAATCACAGAAACAGTTCCCTTATTTTGTCAAATATTTTTCTAACTTTGCCCTTTTTTAGTAGCTTACCTTGAACACAGTACTGTACTGTATTTGCTTTTTTTGTCTCTGCTACTTCTTGATTGCGTACTTCCAGTTCCAAATGAGGGGTGTGGTTGACTGGTCAGTTCGTAACTCTGCTGTTCGTAACTCTGAGGTTCTACTGTACTGTATGGCTTGGAGCTACTTGGCCTTCTGGCAGTACCAGTTCCTAAGGGCTTGTCTACATGGCACTAACTGGCAGCATAGCCTCTGCTTCCGTGCACCAAAAATTCCATAGTGTGCTTTGACGTCCTGCTGTTTCAAACACCCTGGCTTGCTGTGCACTAAATCAGGGTGTAGGCAAGCCCTTAGTGAAATAAAACTGCGGAGTATGTAGCAGTTCAGAGAGAATAGCACTTAACTGCTGGAAAAGAACTTGGTCTTGGTCATGCCTCTGTGCCTGTGACATGCAATTGTCTCAGTTACTACCTGCCCTGGAGAAATAGTCTCTATATGGACTCCAGGCCAGGCTGCTTGCATTTCTGGGTTGTACAAGTCCTATGAAACTCATTGTCTGAACAAAATAAGATGTTTCTGTAACACTTCAGGATTTAAAGCATTGATCAAGGACTTTTAAACAAAGTTATAGGCTGAAGAAAGCCAAAGCACAAAACCCTCTGCTTAGTGACTTCAACCTAATCACCCTTGATTTCACTGTCTTTGGCTTCTGTTTCAAAGTGGTTTCCCTAATTTTCTTCTTTGCCTTCTCTAGTATCAGCTGGGACTTACTACTCACCCTGAACTCTTCCTTCTGAACAATGTCGATGCAGACTCAATTGTGACTAGATGATTCCCTGAACTGCAGTTGCAAGAACAAAAACAATTTTGAAGCCTCTTTGTGCTGCAGAAAAGGATTTTCCTTACTTTTGGTTAGTTCAGAAAACGGGTATGGTCAAGCATCATGAATGACGGAAAGATTTCCTCCGAGAAGGAGCACGGGATAAAACTGACATCTGCAGAGGAGTGTCAGATGGAATCAACAGACATTGCACTTGACATCAGCCATGAAGGTTCTCACAGGACCAGTGAAGAGCCAGAGTCAAACCAGTTCATAATATCACACACCCTATGGGTTTGTCTTCCTTTAGGTACTCAAAATATTTTCCTTAATCCTTTTTTTAATTGTAAATTATTTGGGTAGTAAATTATAGATATTTGAATATCTTATTGATTTTAGATCTAAACTTATTCTGCTTGGTGTTTCTTAGGTCAACTAAATGATGGGACAGTAACATGTTTTCCAGCTTTTGGAAGATTGTCCAAATGAGTAATGTTAAGATTTTACATTTGATTTTGAATGATCTCATTTATGAAGTACACTAAGGAGACTACACAATGAGAAATAATTAACTCAAAAGCCTGGGCAGATTCTGAAGTGCAAATCCATTGGCGCCTAAGGAAGAAGTGTACAAGGTTTCTGTAAAATACAGATTATGTTCTGGGCACGCCCTTCCATTTCTGCTCCCTTCTTTCTAAAAACGCCCTCCCTATCTGTCCAGGTACTTAGGTGCTCAGTTACTATAGCAATGAGTCCTATCATCTCAAACCTCTCTAGCCTCCACTGTGGTGATCTGAAGAGGTCTCCTGCTCCAAGAGCGTGGCAATCCTCACTTCCCTGCCCACCTCTTCTAAGCATCTGGCCAGTTTTCAATACTGAGCCGCTCTAGGATTTTATTTCAGGTGCTTGCCTGGCCCCCCACAGCTACATTGCTGACTGCTGCGTAGGAAATGGTAACTACAGTGTAACTGGAATGGGAGGACACAAAGAGTTGTATCTTTGTGCATTCAGTCTAACTTTGTTTTCTTTGTCATCACATCCCAGCTTGTATTTGACCGACAGTGTGTTGAAATGCTTAATTCTCAATTTCAAAATACAAATAATTTGTAGAGGCAATGCAAGTTCAGGTTTTACTCCTGACATCAGAAGTAGAATCCTTGATTTAAGTATCGGGCTATACAATTATAGGAGTGGACACTGCTCTATTCAGAGTGCTCACCATGGAAGGTGCCTGTTAACTACTAAGTCCTGAAGAGGGAACTTGAAAATTTCTTCATGTAGTTCTTCCAGCCATAAATGTAACTGAATAAATCCATGTGCACAGTTACACAGCAGCTTCCCATCTATAGGTGAAATGTGGCCTCTTGTTTTAAGCCAACCAACAACCACAGAATGGGGTTAACTTTTCCTGGGGCTAGCTTTACACAAATGGAATTGAACATGAGCTTTGCATTTTCATGCCATTTCAAGAAGTCTTGAATGATTTAGGATAATTTCTGAGAATTGGATGGTTCCAAACTCAAAGCTTGAGGCCATGATATTCTGGGTGGGAAAGTGTGTTTTGTTTTGGGTTTTTTTGAATGGATAAATCTTTTGCAGTTGTGCAAAGAACCCTGAGGCAGGAACTGCCTTCAAATGCAAGATACCCTGAATTATATTTTTATAAATGTCTAATGTGGTCTTAGTTCTGAGGCATCTTACTTCTGTTTTTTAATTAAATCTCTTACCAATGAAGCATTTCTATCCCTGTGTATTTTGCACTCATTTATTAAATATATTGATTACATTTTGATTTGTGATGAACATGATGGAAGCCTAGACTGTCAAATAAATGTGTCAAATTCACTTTAGCTTTTTCTGTTCAGGCTTCATTTGCTTAAGAAATAATGCTGATATTCTTCAGGTCAGATGACCCAGAAAGTTGTTAACTTTCACTGGCTGTTTTCTGTACAAGAACAGACTGTACAGTATGAACAACTGCAAAAACTTGTAGCTGTTACATGCGAGGGAAGACGCTACCAGTGTGAGTACAGAATGCAGTACGCCAGAGGATATTCTCTGCCTCCCACCTGTAGTGAGACCCTAAAGTTTGGATTGAAGTGTAGCATGGGTAATGGTGTCCAAGTTTCCACCAGTTAATGTGGAAAGATGTAAACATGTGCTGTAAATGTTTTTGCAAAATGAGTCTTATTCAGATATTCTTTCTCACACTAAAGCTTTGTCTACACTACCACTTTTGTCAGTCAGGAGTGTGAAGAAGAAAAAACCACACACGCCTGACCGACATCAGTTTCACTGGCAAAAGTGCTGGTGTGGACAGCACTATGTCAGCAGGAGAGGGTCTCCTGCCAACATAGCTAATGCCACTCATTGTAGGTGGTTTAATTATGCCAGCAGAAGAGCTCTCTCCTGCTGGCAAAGCGCGGCTACACAGGAGACCTTACAAGCGGTACAGCTATGCCGCTGTAAGGTCTGTAGTGTAGACATAACCTAAATCTGTTGCAGGTGGTACTTGCTTTTGTTTTTTAGTAAATTCCATTAGAATGTTACCTTGACCAATGTGGATTAGGCATCTAGCAAGCGGCTTCTGCTTGCTGCTGTAGCTACATACAAGGGACACTAAGGATCTTGGTTTTAGGCTGAGGAATAGTCCCCTCAGCTGATTCGCTTTAGAGGCAGGCTGCCCCTAGCCTTGGTCTCCACCCCAGTTGGTGCTAGCTGTAATTTGGTGCCGTCTTTCTGTGGCAGGCAAGTCTCAGCCTGTACAGTAACTGAACCAGGAGTCCCTCTGACATGTGTGTTATCTCTGGGGAGTTCTTAAATAGCTGCCAGAGTTTTTGTTTGCAAACACTATTGCTTTAGTTGAAAGGAAGAGGCTCTTGTTGTAATCTCATTACTTGCATCACGTTAATCACTGCTGTGGTTTAGAGAGCATCTTTGTTAAACCAGATATGTCCGGCAGGTGAAGGTCTCAATAGCAATGACGTGAAATATGCAACAGGCCAAAGAGCAGTGAACCCAGTATTTCATAGTGAGCACCTGTTCAAAATCTAGTTATTGTAGCTATAACTATTGGCTTCAGCAAGTTGAAACATGACTGTTTTATTGTAACGAAGTGGGTTACTCCTCTATATATACAGATTTAATAAATAAAATTATTTAAAAATTAAAAGCATAAACAGCAGCCTATTAAATATATTAGCACAAAACATTTAGACAACCAGCAATGGTACAAGACATTGGGCTACTCAGGTCTTCTGTTAACTGTCTACTGCTAACCCCAAAGAACAATCTTGCAATGCTCTCTTTCCATACTGTAGCCCTCTTTCCTAACTAGGATGCACGGGATGTACTGCAGCATTCTGAGCTTGATGTAGGGAGATGGCTGCCTCTGCCCCAGATAACAATTCTCCTCCTTGCACAGTACTCTAGCTGGCAGGGACTGCTGAAACATTGGTACTGACTGTGCTGTCAGTCATGATGAGTCTATTGCCTCTAGCATCATAGACATGGATATTGTGAGTTTAGGTATTGATCCCAACAGTTGGCTTTAGCGTAGAGCAGCCGTTCAATGGCAGAGCTAACAGAAGTCCTGGTGATTATTACTTAAAATTCTTACAATGTTTACATATAGAAATTCTAAATAATACTGAACATATGCTTTCCTCTCCTGCTTGCTCCTATGGAGTTGGTTCACTTTTTGGTCCCATTCTTGAACTGAGGTTTAACGTAATCCTTATACATAGAGAAGAGAACACCTAACAAAAAAGAGCAGATACTGTTACCTATTGGTGTTTTTCATTTGAAAGATAGTTCAGCAATTACTCTTCATGCAAACAGTTTGGCTTCTTTTCATTTAATTATAATGTCTGCAAACTAGCATAGGTAAAATTATTTAGCAGTAAAAATGTCTTCTCTAAATATCCTAAAAAATAAGTGGTGCAAGGAGGTAACAGCTGGACGTTAAATGGTCCAATAAATCCCAATTTGAATAGTTATATCATGAATCATGAGCTACAGTGATTTACAGAAGATAGAGCTGTTAGCTGTGAAATGGGAGAATACTTGCTGAAAGTAGAGGTAAGTCAAGCAGCCTATGAGTAGGCTTACTACTATATGGGCAGAAGACTACCCCATCCGCCCCCCAGAAAAAGGCTCAGCTACTGCAAAGGTATCTTTAAAAAGGTTTCTGCACAAAACAGTATCTTACCTATTGTTATTGCTCCTACGACAAAGCCTTGTGCTGCAACTCTCATGTGAATGAGATGGACTGACATTTTCTGATCTCCTCTGTGTTTTAGCTTGTAGAGACCATAGCCCACGACAGCAACAAAGCCTGCCATCCCTAGGCATTCAGAAGGAGGGTGAAGTTCAATAAATGTGTAGAACCAGAACATGTAACTTTGGCTTAAAGAATGTCAGATAAATTACTCTAAATACTACATTCCTTAAGCTAAAATCTACCAAACCGTGCATAGGGTGAGGAATGAGCATATTAAGGGTTTGCAGAATCTGCCCCTTCTGCCTAAAAAAGTAGTGTTTACCAAATGCTAAATTAGACATGCTGTTTGAACAAAGCATCCAACTTTCTGTACCAGAAAATGGTGGTTTTGTTCCCAAAACCATCTAGTGTAGCTATATCCACTCTCATATTATCTGACTTCTTTTCTTTCTGAAGTAGGGAAGGAAGCATCAATTAGAGGTTTAATTTTATCTCTGCCTTCTTTTGCTTTTCAAGTTAAGTCAGGGCCTGTAAATCACTTTCAATTACTTTTGTTATTTGGTATATAAATTGAATAACTAAATTATTCTTTTATCTTTCAATTACAACCACCCCCACACGCTGCAAAAAAGCAATCTGTGTCCTTGCAACCTGCTAAATTGACAACAGTATATACAGATTAGCCTGTGTTCATTTAGTCTGGTACATACAAATCACTTTAAGGTTTAGAAGAGCTTCTGTTCTGACAGTCCTGCTGTTGCTGCTAAATGTTAGGGAAGCCTAATGAAGTTTGATGGATGAAACTTGGTGAGGCTTCTCCTTGCCTTTCCAGGTCTGCACAGTTCCTGAAAACCTAGTATTCTGGATGTGACTCATCTCACTTAATATATTGGTTTTTAAAGGAAGGTCTGATTCAATGGTGTGTGAATATAGAAACCTGTAAAGCTCTGTTTCTGAGGGAAGAAGCCCCATGTAGAAGGTACTATATAGGAAGCTGCACAATTACAGTAAAGACACTTTTTAAATGAAGGTTATAACAGGCTTCCATCAGACTACTGATAAAATAACAGCCACCTTTGCAACAGATCTATACTTTACTCTGGCCATCCTATTATTACGATAGAGTAATGGTGTACAACAGTTGACAGTGGAAGGAGAAAGCGTGAAAAGGTTTATCAATTTTGCTGTTCCATGTTTAACCAGTGTACATTTTAGCTATTTCTGGAAAAAATCTATTAACCTCCATTACTAGCTGAAGAGGTTATTTCTAAGGAAAAACAGGCCAGAATTATTGCAATAAAACCCTGTCCATAGCACTCTGTGTGCACAAAAAGATTCAACTCACCTACAGGAACAAATGGAGAGTCTCTAGCTTTCCGTGTCAGTTTAGAGACTTGACTGTCCTCTTCCTCTGCAGACCAGCGATCATCAGAAGACATTTCTCACGTCTGAAAACAAGAGAACAGGGCTGACAATTCAAATCCAGAGATTCTTTCCTTCTCTGTTCTCCAGCGATTACTTGCTAAGGCACCTCTTACTTATGAGACTCCCAGGTGTGAGAGCAGCTAACTTGCAAACTGATCCTGGTCGTACGTAAGCAGATTCCTTTTTTCTAGTTGTCATTCACTTAATGCAATATCATCTGCTGCTTAATCTCATTTTAGAGGCCCTCTGGTTCCCTGTTAAGGGTTTTATTTTGGCATTGCAATTGGGCTGGGTGAAGTTGGTCACTTATACCTGATCAGCTCTCCAAAGGATACCTCAGCAAGACATGCTCGGAAATGAAGCTTCCTCTTCGTAGCTGTATCTGTGGAATAAAGAGCTACTTTCTTTTTTTTTTAAATGGATGTTTTAGAGACCCATTGTCCCTTTCCTGGAGAGGAAAAGGGCAAATATAGTACCTAGCTGTAAAAAGGGGAATAAGGACAACCCAGGGCCTTACAGACCAGTCAGCTCATATTCCGTATCTGGAAAAATAATGCAGCAAATAATCAATTTGTAAGCACCTAGAAGAAAATAAGGTATCAGTCAACATGGATTTGTCAAGAACAAATTGGATCAAACCAACGTAATATCCTTCTTTGACAGGGTAACAAGCCATGAGGGAAGGAGTAGATGTGATATCTTGACTTTAGTAAGGCTTTTGATACTGTTGCTTGACATTCTGATAAACAAACTAGAGAAATATAGCCTTGACAAACCTGAGGTGGGTGCAAAACTGGTTGGAAAATAGTTATCAATAGTTCACAAGCAGGCTGGAAGGGCATATCAAGTGTGGTCTCACAGGGATCTGTCCTAGGTCCTGTTCTATTCAATATCTTCATAAATGATATGGCTAATGGGAGAGTACACTGATAAAGTTTGTGGACCAAGGTGGGAGAGGTTGCAAGCACTTTGGAGGGCATGATTAGAATTCAAAGGTATATTGACAAACTAGAGAAATGGTCTGAAATAAACAAGATGAAATTCAATAAGCATATCTGTGCAGTACCACCATTAGGAAGGAATAATCAATTGCACAAATACAAAATGGGAAATGATTGTCTAGGAAGGAGTAGGGCAGAAAAGGATGAGTGGTTATAGTGGATCACAAACTATAAGTCAACAATGTAATATTGTTGCAAAAAAACCCCAACAACATTCTGAAAAGTATTAGCAGGAGCATTGTAAGCAGGACATGAGAAGTAATTCTACTCTATTCCACACTGATAAGGCCTCAACTGCTGTATTCTGTCCAGTTCTGAGCACCACAGTTTGGGAAAGATGTGGACACTGTGGAGAAAGCCCATAGTAGAGCAACAAAAATTATTAAAGATCTAGAAAACATGACCTACAAGGAAAGACTGAAAAAATTAGATTGGTTTGGAAAAAAGATAGGGGGAGGGGAGGGAATGATAATCTTCAAGTAGGTAAAAGTTGTTATGAAAAGGAGGGTGACAAATTATTCTCATTATCCATTTAGGACAGGACAAGAAGTAATGGGCTTAAAGTGAGCAAGGGAGATTTAGGTTAAACATTAGGAAGTCTTCCTAACTGTCAGGGTAGTTAAGCACTGGAACAAATTACCTAAGGAGGTTAGAGGATTTCAAGAACAGGTTAAACAAACACTTGTCAGGGATGGTCCACATAATACTTAGTCCTATCCTAGTGCAGGGGCCTGAACTAGATGACTTATTAAGGACCTTTCAGGTCCTACATTTCTAGGATTCTGCCCCATACAGCCCCCCCAGTACCCTCCCCCTATTGCCCCTCCCCACTCCAGCCACCCAGCATCCTTCTCTTCCCCCCACAGCCCCTCACTACCTTCCCCCTATTGCCCCTATCCCCTACAGCCCCCCAGTGCCCTCCCCCTGTTGCCCCTACCCCATACAACCCCCCCAGTATCCTCCCCCCACTGCTCTCTCCCCCTTTACAGCCCTCCAGTGTCCTCCCCTATTGCCCCTACCCCATACAGCTCCCCCAGTATCCTCCCCCATTTCTGTTCCCCTTTACAGCCCCCCAGTGCCCTCCCCCTATTGCCCCTCCCCCATACTGCACCCCAGTATCCTCCCCCCATTTCTCTGTCCCCCTTTACAGTCCCCCCTCCCTATTGCCCCTGCCCCATACGGCCCCCCCAGTGCCATCCCCCTCTAGGGTGACCAGACAGCAAGTGTGAAAAATCCCCTCCCCCCATTGCTCTGTCCCCCTTTACAGCCCCCCAGTACCCTTACCCCATACAACCCCCCAGTATCCTCCCCATTTCTCTCTCCCCCTTTACAGCCCCCCTGTGCCCTCCCCCTGTTGCCCCTCCCCCATACTGCACCCCAGTATCCTCCCCCCCATTTCTCTCTCCCCCTTTACAGCCCCCCCAGTGCCCTCCCCCTCTTGTTCTTTCCCCTCCTCCCAGGACCATCCTACATGACCCCGCCTCGGCCCTTCCCCCGGCCCCGCCCACCAGGCGCACGAGCAGGACTCAACCCACCCGTCTCCGGCCGGCTGGCCGCGCCTCCTGGCCAAGGCCCCGCCCTCTTTCGCTCACGTCACACAAGGGCAGCCAATGGCCAGGGTGGGAGCGGGAGATGGGTGATGGCGGGCGGTGGCGGCTCGCGCTGCCTCAGGGTGGGCAGAAATGGCGGGAAAGGGCGAGCGGCTCCCTGGCGTAGACCCCGCCCGCGCGGGCCGGATTGCGGGCGCTCCCCATGTTGCCCCCACCCCCGAGGCTAGTAATTGGGTTGGTAACGAAGCTGCTCCAGTCAGGTGCCCCCCCCCCCCGGGGGCAGCTCGTCACGGGGCAGGACGGTGCTGGCCAGGCCCGCCTGCAGCGTGGAACGGGAGCCATGGAAACGTGGTGTCCGCCAGGGCTCCCCCCACCCCCAAAGGCCTGGCCCAGCTGCGAGCGAGGCCTTTCCACACAGGACAGCTGCAGGCCCCTCAGCCCTGCTGTACCAGGGCTAGGTGCGGGCATGATGGAAATACTGAGCTGGGTTGCTGTGAGCTATAGGGCAGCACATCCTCCCCATATACCACCCTACCCCCACTGCCATGTTCCCCTCACAGTACCCTCCTGCCCCTGGCTGCCCAGCATTCCCGGCTACCGGTCTCCACTGCTGCCCCTGAGTCGCATGCTGGAGGGAGCTTCTTCCAACCCCCCCTAATCCTAGCCCCCCCCCCTCGTTTCTATTGCTTTCGTTTCGTCCCAGCTCCACACCTAGGGGCAGCTTTGGGATCCTCCGTTAGCTTCCATCTCCCCTCACGCAGACAGCAGCAGCTCGTGTAGTCCTTAGCTTAATTTCAAAACTAACCCACCAATTTCTTTCCCAGCCCATCAGTAGGTTTTGTACGTCACAAAACCCAGCTCTTGTTATCTAAGACATGTATAGCTCCCCTCCCCTCCCCACCACCATGACTGTGGGAGCTGAGCATCTCACATTCTTTAATGCATTTAATCTCACAACACCCCTATGATATAGAAAAGTGCTGATTTCACAGATGGGAAACTGAGGCATGGAAAGACTGGAGCAGCTTGCTCAAGGTTACACGGGAAGTCTGTCAGCGCCGGGAACTGAAAATAAGCCTCCCTAGTCCTCTGCTTGCATCTTAACCGCTGGGCTGTTCCCCTTTCCAATAATCTCTTCCACATGGTTCAGCTGTTTCCTTCACTGCACTGAGAGCAGTGCTTGAACTGAGCTAGTACCCTGTACCCATGCTCACCACCTGTGCCTGCAATTTTCCTTTGTGTGCCCTGTGGGAAGAAGGTAAGGAAGCAGGCACTTTTGAGGCTCCTGTGGCATCCCTGAGATTGGCTGAATGGCTGTAAATATGCCAGTATGTGAGTGACTGGAGCATCCTTCCATCAGGCAGAAAATATCTGTGTATGGCTCCTGGAAAAGGTAAGTGATTTTCAAAAATTGATACGGGTTTGTTTATTTTTTTTAAGGAGGGGACAGTTGGCTTGTGGGAAGAATAATAAAAATAACAGGAGGAAGGGAGTGTTTGAGCTGATTGCAGTCCTGTTGTATGGGACAGGCTGCAAAAGATGTGGGGCTTTTTTGTTTGACCAAACGAAACCATTTAATATCATGTGAACCTTTAAGGAGAGGAACACAGCCCCCAAAATAACACAGCAGGGAGCTTGAAATGAACTTCGATGTACACCAGGGCTTCTCAAATCTGGCAATGTTGGCTACCTGTTAATAGTGAGGACATCTCCCCTCTCAAAACCATCCTGTTGCAGTCAGGCATCAGCCCTATGCAACTACTGTAACAGCTTATGTGGAAAAGTAAAGCAAGGAAAGTATTGAGGTAGAGTTAATATCTTTAATGCAATGCATGTTCTTTTTAAAAAAAAAAAAATCACACCTCAGTTTTTGCTCTACATTTCTCCCTTTCTCTCATCTCTGGTACCTGGCATATGTTTCTCTGTCACCAGGTCACTTTCTTCTCCACTCCTCTGCACCAGCTGCCTGGTTCCCTTCCGCTTTGAACATTCCTTCCCCTGTGGAGGTTTCTGGTCCCATTGGCAACTCCTAGTTCCTCTCCTGATGGTGGCTGGTGACTCCCCATTTATTTCATCCTCCTCCTATGTAGCAGCCTCTCCTACTAGAGATGGCTAGGTTGGCTCCTCCTCCTTGTTTACAGCTGCTTTTACAGGCATTCAGGCAATGGGAAACTAGGAAAAGCCAGCACCCTGTGACGTTTCAGCTCTCCGCAGACTACCAGCACGGACATGCTCCATTTTATTTAACTTCAGTTTCACCATCATGTTCAGTAATAAACAGTGTGATATAAACACTAGGGTAGGAGTGTGTGGGATAGAAGTAAATTTGATTATGATTGAGAGATCAAGCCTGTCTGGTTTAAATGTAGCTTTTAGCCCATTCTTCACTGTCACCGATGATCCAAATTGTTGTTAAGGATAAATTTTGGTGATATTATGCCTGGTTGTTTTAGTGTTAGTGTACCTCCAGCAGGACACATATCAGTCACCAAAGAAAGCCCATTCACAGTGCTGTTCCGGCTGGTACTTACATATCTGAATGATGTATTTAAAACATTAACAGGAACAAGATGACAGCAGTACAAGTAACATTCTGCCAGTAGTAGTGATGGGATAATTAGCAATAACTCCGCAAAACAGAAGCAAAAAAAACGCACCCCCTCGAATTTTTTTTATTTAAAAGGCCTGAAAATGTTATCACTCCATATATATATATATATATATATATATATGGGGGGGAGAGAGAGATACAATAATTATATATTATTAAAGAACATTCACTGAACCAGGAAAGACGAGTTTGACTGACACCTTTGGGAGTTCTCAGATTTAAGTACCACTCTAGATATATCCAAACAGAACAGCTGAAAGCACAGAATTTATCCATATTTTACAAAGATAAACGTATTGCAGAAAGGAAGATGTCCTGGAGAGGGAGCAGTTGCCAAAGAATAGAGAGAAGAACATACATAGAAGAGAATCCTCACTTATGATTAATGAAATATTTATTCTGTGCCTGTGAAGCATATACTTGCACAGCTTCATGCTCAGAAAGCAGAGGAATTTGGTAGTGCAGATACCAAGAGGGGCTCTCACTGTTGTTATGACTTCCTAGAAAGTATTACTAGCATAACTAAACACCTGCTGGTGTACCACTACATGCTGTGATTTTGTCTGCCCTTACAAGCGCTATCTTCCTCAAGGATAATGCTGCAGCAAGTGGGACTGGTGATTCAATAGGTGTCAGTCTTCCCGCTGAGTGAGTACTGACCCAGTGTTTCACCATGATGTTAGAGGGCAATGCACTGCTGGATATGCTGTTTTGGGTATTAATGTACACCCAAGACCCTGACCATTTGTCGTCATTAAAGATGTCGTGGCTTTTTTTTTTTTTAAACAGGAACAGGTATGTGAACTGCAATGCCTTGTCTTAATTCCAGTGCTGCTAATTGAAAACATAAGAACTGCCATACTGGGTCAGACCAAAGGTCCATATAGCCTGGTATCCTGTCTTACAACAGTAGCCAATGACAGGTGCTGCAGAGGGAATGAACAGAATAGGTGATCATCAATTGATCCATCCCCTGTCACCCATTCCCAGCTTCTGGCAAAGAGGGTAGGGACACCATCCCTGCCCATCCTGGTTATAATTACATTCTGCCTGCCTAAATTTCTCTTGCAGTTTAGACAAATGGTATTTGAATCAGACCCATAGGTATTTCACCCAATGGTGCATTGGTGAATGACCTAAGAAACTGCACCAGCCACATGGTCACACGCATTTCCTTTAGTCAAGGGCATATTGTGCTCTTATGTCAATGGATTTGGACTCCAAATATCTGAACCACGAGGGGAATCAGTTGCTGGATGCCAAATATCTGAACAATGTGGGTGGGGTTTAGAGGGATGTCATTTTCCATGGGAACTAAATACGGTCTCACACAGGAAACACTACATTGTGCCCCTAGAAGGACTGACCGTGTGATCACAGCTGAAGTTTCTGTTGAGTTTGAAGACATGAAAATATGAGTAGTAATAATTTTAGAGAAAAATATCTGAAATATGCCAGTCAGGTTAGAGGTGGATAGCTGATAGAGTGGAAATTATTTGAATACCCCTTTTTAAAGATTTTACAGCAGGTGCCCAGCAGGTGGCAACATCTCCTCAAACAGACTATTAAAAAAATGGAATGTTCAGTCTACTCTGTTTACCCAAGTGCTGCTTTGTCGGTAGTATTTTATGTAATTCCCCTAGTGTTCTAATAAACTGGTTAATGAGAAGAGAAAAGTAATGGCTCTGGATCTTTAGGTTGTTATCCGGAGAATGAGTAGCAAAGGGTTACTGAAGCAAGCAATACATGATTAAAATATAAGTGTAAAAAAAAAATTCAGAACAGTCTAATTTCTTAAGCCCCATGTGTTGATCCAAAAGAAAATATGTAATCATTTTTGTAATAGCTGGGACTGACACCTGCCAGAAGCCACAACACACATCTGAACAGGTACGGCACAGATTCCAGATCCAAACCCCAAAACTCCAGGGAATGAAATAGAAATACAATAGTTCCAGATTGCTGGCATGGCCCTTCCTGGACTTTTATCCCTGTTACAACACCACCAGATTGATGTGCTGGATTTGGCAGCCTCTCTGCAAGGGAGGCCCAGGATGGGAAGTTTAGAGATGTTGCAAATCAGGAGGAGAGGGGGCTCAGAAAGCTTTGTTAAATGCTGACTCTGCCTAATCTGCATCAGACAATACTAAATACAATGTAATTGTAACCGTGTCAGTACCTCAGTCACCCTCCTTGTCTCTCTCTCTCATACCAAATACACCACCATCAAGCCAAAACTTCTTTGAGCCCTAAAATAAACAACAAGAAGCTCAAGAAGGAGGAGAGGAGAAAGGTTTGAGAAACTTAGCTACATACCGAGGCTTTATTAGGCGATTGGACTAAAATCTAGAACAGGTAAATCTGAATGAGACAGAATTCCAAAAAGGATAACTTGATTTAAGTTTCAGTAACACCCAGTAACAACCAAGATTGGGACCCGCTGGTGCTAGGTGTTTTATCAACACATGAGGTCAGGATCATCATCCTGAAAACTAACAATGTAAGAAAACAAGCAAAATATGAAGGGGGAGAGGGATACAATCAAATAGTTGTAAAATGGGCTATCTGATTTGATTCTGACAGCCAGTCACTGTGTTGGTGTTGGGTTTTTTTCTTTTTAAGATACTGTTAAGGTGAGGAAGGGCCAGAATTTCCCACATCTATTGTTTGTCTGTGAACAATCTATTCTAATCAAGTTCTTATAGGGTCCCTATCATTACCATTGTATCTAAGTGGCTGTTTACAGTATGCATATAATTATTTTATTCAAAATAAGTACCTCAGTTCTTATTTAAAAGTACAGTGCCAGCATTCCAGCACAAAAAGCAGTCCCCAAATTAAAAAGGTGCATATCCCAGCACTCCTGAGTTGCCTTATAGCAACAAACCAATGTGTGTAGCCCAACACTCAAGCAACCCTACAACAGCAAATTGGTTTGTGCAACGTGAATGCTTATAAGCTATCAAGCAGTAACAAATCACTATGCTTATGCAGCTGAAAGAAGCTTTTGTAAGGAAGGGTTTCAGTTTCAGATTTGCAGGTGTTATAAACGAGGAACATTTATTTAAAAATTATGAACAATAACATGACTGTGCTCTTTTAAGTATGGCTGTGTCAACTGTATATCTGCACATATTTCCTCTAAACTAGTGCACACGCACACAAAAAGACTGGCTGAATGAAAAATAAGTTCAGCATTTAAAAAATGCCTAATAATAGAGGGGGACAGGAGGGAAATGCCTAATCTGTTAGAGAAAATGTGAAACACAGAATCCCAGTTTGCTAGTCTGTTTTAAAAAAAAGCGTATATGCAATGCTGATAAAACTCAAGCCAGATCATATTCACATGCTAGTTCCCCAGAACAGTGTAACAAGTATTGCTTCATCTGATTTTACATTAAAATACAAAAATGTGGAAGTTATGTTTCTATTTTTATAAGAAGTTTTTAATTTTATGTCCTTATTTGACAGGATAAACACAGCTGCTGAAAAATAATGTAATTGCATACTGCTTCAGTGACATGTACTGATAAAGGCAAAGCAAAATCAACTGCCGCTTGCACACTGCCAAACCCTGTCATTGCTATGCACAGCTCCACTCAGGTCAGCCATAAGTGCTTCATTCCCAGAATAAACAAGTCTCTTCACACTCACATTCCTGCCCACTTGTGCACACGCACAAATACACAGGCACACTCCATTCCTGCTACCCTTACATGCACCACACTTACGTGCCTTCCCTCACACATAGCAACACAATAATTTCCCCTGCATACACATATGCCCAGAACACACTCAACACCATTTCTTTCCACGTAGAGATTTGCAGCACTCTCCCCCTATAGATGCACATGCTCTCACTCCCCTTCTGTGCTGTTACCACAGCCCTCATAAGTTCACATCAATTGCTATTATTTCAGTTGATACTGATGTGACTAGTCCTTCCCTGAGAAGCAATCTACACTCTACCCTACAAACCTTAGAAGATAAATTTAAAGTCGAACAGATCAGACTAACATCCAAATATTTATCAAGATTTATCAACAGATTCCAAGGCACTGCAGTAAATTACTGTATTTACTGGGACTGCCATATTCCTTTCTGACGTAACTCATCTGACTTAGTGGAATTACACCAGAGAAGAATTTGGTCCAAGATGTGATTTGATTTCTTTTGCTAGCATGAGATTCATCACAGGTCATTTTTAAATCCAACAACAGTGTATCAGTTTGGGTCAATCCTGACATTGCTGCTGTGTTGTTTCTAGTGCCTGTATCAGCCAGTATTCTTTCTGTTGATGCTACGCTTGTGAATCAAAGCAGCTTACTCCTTCCACGCCCAGTATACTACTACGGTGATGGCTGGCACCTCTAAAATTTACAAGATACCGTGTTCACAACTGACAGCAACTCTGGCATGCTTGTGGAGATGGTGGTTGCCTAGGAACAGCAAAATATTTGGTGACTTTCTTTCAGAGAATTGTAAGCGGATGGACCCCTTCAGTGTGCATATGGAAAACAAACAAAATAACCAAACTCTTCACAGCTTTCCAAAGAAGTAGTTCTAGGAGAAAAGGTGGAACTAGAAAGTTTAAATGGGTTTAAAATGCACTTGATCAGAATCTCCCATCCCTAATTAAATTTTTGCTATTTTCCAGAAGATGTCTTTACACGCTTGCAAATGACTTCTATCTGTTTGAGTGAACAAGTAATCCATCAAAGCAGTCTTGATGCAGACTCTTTCATAGAACTGCCCCTGTCAGGGACAGGCCGATGAGTACACATGATTGTGCTTTTCCCCAATCCGCAGGAAGTTTCACCTTGTAGGAGCAGGCTGTTCTCTCTGGCAAATACACAATGCCACATGCTGCAAGTATATGAGCTTCCTGACAGCATTGATGCTATTACGATATAGAGATCTGAGTCCACATTCAGCCCAAGTAAGCAGGTGTAATTTCAGTGAAGCCAATGGAGTTTTCCTACTCCAGGACTAAACTTGGCCCAGAATTTTTATGTCTGCTACCTGGTTGATAGAATCATAGAACTAGAAGGGACCTCAAGAGGTCATCTAGTCCAGTCCCCCCTGCACTCAAGGCAGGACTAAGTATTATCTAGACCAGGGGTTCTCAAACTGGGAGTCGGGACCCCTCGGGGTCACGAGGTTATTACATGGGGGGTTGCGAGCTGTCAGCCTCTACCCCAAACCCTGCTTTGCCTTCAGCATTTATAATGGTGTTAAATATATTAAAAAGTGTTTTTAATGTATAAGAGGGTCACACTCAGAGACTTGCTATGTGAAAGGAGTCACCAGTACAAAAATCTAAGCATCCCTGATCTAGACCATTTCTGACAGGTGTTTGTCCAACCTGCTCTTAAAAATAATGATGGAGATTCCACAACCTCCCTTGCTGCAATTTAAGCGCATTGCTTCTTGTCCGATCCTCAGAGGTTAAGATGATGATGTAACAAAGAACAAAAGAAATACTTGTGGGAGGAAAGGATTTTATATCCCATGTTTTTTTGACTGTTATGAACTTTTATATCTGAGAAGGATTTTAGCCATTTGAAAAGACCTGTTTATCTCTGTCCCTTTTCAGCTTGCTGATTTCCCCTCCTCCCCTAAGTAATACAATGTTCTGTGAAGCCAGCTGCTTCATTATTAGTGTCACACATTGTGAAGTGTTGCGTAAAATAATTCATTGTCTCAAGCATCTTGCTACTTTTAATTCAGTACAGTTACAAATGATATACATTCACCTTATATTTATATATACAGAGTAGTTTCAACTAGGGCTGTCAAGTGATTAAAAAAATTAATTGCGCAATTAATCACACTGTTAAACAATAATAGAATACCATTTATTTAAATTTTTTTGATGTTTCCTACATTTTCAAATATATTGATTTCAATTACAACATAGAATACAAAGTGTACAGTGCTCACTTTATTTTTGATCACAAATATTTGCACTGTAAAAAACAAAAGAAATAGTATTTTAAATTCACCTAATACAAGTACTGTAGTGCAATCTCTTTATCATGAAAGTTGAACTTACAAATGTAGAATTATGTACAAAAAAAACCCTATATTCAAAATTTAAACAATGTAAAACATTAGCGCCTACAAGTCCACTCAATCCTACTTCAGCCTATCGCTCAGACAAACAAGTTTGGTTACATTTGCAGGGGACAATACTGTCCGCTTCTTGTTTACGTCACCTGAAAGTGAGAACAGGTGTTCGCATGGCACTGTTGTAACCGGCGTCACAAGATATTTACATGCCAGAGGCACTAAAGATTCATATGTCCCTTCATGCTTCAACCACCATTCCAGAGGATATGCATCCATGCTGATGACGAGTTCTGCTTGATAACTATCCAAAGCAGAGTGGACCAATGCATGTTCATTTTCATCATCTGAGTCAGATGCCACCAGCAGAAGGTTGATTTTCTTTTTTGTGGTTCAGGTTCTGTAGTTTCTGCATCTGAGTGTTGCTTTTTTAAGACTTCCGAAAGCATGCTCCACACCTCATCCCTCTCAGATTTTGGACGGCACTTCAGATTCTTAAACCTTGGTTTGAGGGCTGTAGCTAAATCTCACATTGGTACCTTCTTTGCATTTTGTCAAATCTGCAGTTACAGTGTTCATAAATCAAACAACATGTGCTGGGTCATCATCTGAGACTGCTGTAACATGAAATATATTGCAGAATGTAGGTAAAACAGAGCAGGGGACATACAATTCTCCCCCAAAGAGTTCAGTCACAAATTTAATTAACACACTCTTTTTTTAACGAACATCATCAGCATGGAAGCATGTCCTCCGGAATGGTGGCTGAAGCATGAAGGGGGTTACAAATGTTTAGCATGTCTGGCACGTAAATACCTTGCAACACTGGCTACAAAAGTGCCATGTGAACGCCCGTTCTCATTTTCAGGTGACATTGAAGCAGGCAGCAGTATCTCCCATAAATGTAAACAAACTTGTTTGTCTTAGCGATTGGCTAAACAAGAAGTAGGACTGAGTTGACTTGCAGGGTCTAAAGTTTTACATTGTTTTGTTTTTGAGTGCAGTTACATAACAAAAAAAAATCTACATTTGTAAGTTACACTCTCATAATAGAGATTGTGCTACAGTACTTGTTTGAGGTGAATTGAAAAATACTATTTTGTTTATAATTTTTACAGTGCAAATATTTGTAATAAAAAATAATATAAAGTGAGCACTATACACTTTGTATTCTGTGTTGTAATAGAAATCAATATATTTGAAAATGTAGAAAAACATCCACAAATATTTAATACATTTCAATTGGTATTTTATTGGTTTAAACAGTGTGATTAATCAAGATTATTTTTTTAATCACAGTTAATTTTTTGAGTTAATCGTGTGAGTTAATGGCGATTGACAGTCCTAGTTTCAACATTAGCACCCCCCACCCTTAAAATATATAACTCCCCTACCCAACCAAAAAAAAACTTGGTGAAAAAATAATTTAGCTTTTTAACATTTGCAGAAAAATATTTCTTTAAGTTTTTCCATTTCCTCTAGGTTTCTGCTTTGTTTCTATGAAATAAATTAGTACTTGCTCCTCATTTTATTTGTGACAACACAGCATTCACTGGAACGTGGTCTGAAATGCACAACATGAGAAATGGAGAAACAGTCTTCTGGCTTCCCGTTGTGGCCTCTTCCTAAGTGAGTCCACTCACCTATAGGTCTTGCATAGGATGGAGAGAGATGTTAGCACTAATATAGGTGTGTCATACAGAATGAAGGGTAGTTGGAAAACTTCCTAGAAGGACAAGAGCCAGAGATTTATCTAAGTCTTCTAAAACAGCCCCTGGAGACTGAAATGAACATCACAGCTAATGCCCTTTGCTCTTCCTCACAAACCCAAGGGCTAAGAATTCTTAGCATATCACCTTCAGAGTGCTTTCCAAAATTCCGCCAGCTAGCCAACTCTTTCTATAGAAGGGTTATTTGCATCTACCTTACTTTTGTAGTTAATAGCTTTCTAGCTTTGCTATTTGAGACAAGTTCTTGTTTTTTCTTAATAGTTTCTTTAACAGTGGAAGCTGAATGTAACCATCCGGCCGAATGTAACCATCAGATTTGATATATCTATACTCCTCTGGCTGGACTGACTCACCACTTCATTCTTCCATGGTAGATAAACTTGAGTTTCACGCACTTCACTGTACATGGGTCTCAAAAATCAAGGCCTTGCCTGCTTTAGGTTGACTTTAAAGATCCTGTGGTGCTTTCTTAGAAGGAAAATGTTTGCCTCAATTGCCAAAATTTCCCTCAGCTGGTGGTGTGCAGCGTGTAGTTCCCTAGCTGTCGTCTTTCACCACAGATATGGCTGCATTTTAATGAAGTTGTAGGTATAGAGCTTATGGCATGCCCTAGGATGTGTGCATCTTTTATTATCATGACTGTGTCCTCCTTGCATCAGAAAGTGCAATCTACTGACTTATTCTAATACTGACAAAAAGATCTTAAGGACCTCTCTCCCTGTATCTGTGCGTGACACCAGGACTGAGGCCTGACTTTGAAATGGCCGAACAAGACTCCTCTCTGAAAAAGAGACCCTGTGCCTTTAAATCCACAGCAAATGGAGAAAAACAAGCTGTGATTTATATAAGCTGGGTAATCATGTGATTTGCAGGAAAGCTCTCTCCCTCTGCCCCCCTCCCCTTCCCTGCTTCCCCTCCCCACACTGGCCTCCAACTGGCATGTAGCACAGTTCCAAGAAAGAGGCACCAGCATTGGGGCCTGAGCAGGGGGCGGAAAGGAGAATGGGGCGGGGGGGGGGGGTTCATTCAGAAAGAGAGAAAGCAAAACAAACAGAAGCGAGGCGGGAAAGAAGAAGGAGGGGAGGCGGGAAACGGGGTGGGGGGGGAGAGGGGCCTCCGCATTGTTTTCATTTCTGCAATTCTTCGCCCTCCATAGAACTACATATGGGCTATAAGAAAAGCTGGTTTTCTAGCTCTCAGGCACCTACCACACCTCGAAGCCCAATTCACAAACTGATCCCATCAGCAGGTTATTTATATTCATGCTAGCAGGGGTAAACAAATAAATAAATTGTAGACTGTTTACAGTATTCTGGTAGTATCCAGTACCCACACAATGCAAAAGCATCCCAGCTACCAACGGTGAAGAAAGGAGAAACATCTTCATGTCTTCTGCATGCCAGCATTTGTGTGTGTATATATGTGTAAATACCCCATATTTACCCTTCGATTTATTTTATTCATTAAGGCTCAGAGACATTTTATTCATTTAGTAAAGATAAAAAAACCCAACTCCATGTGACCAAGAGCAGAAGCAAGTAGTAGATAATTTTGTACTGAAAAGTAGGAAGAAGTGGCCATTTCTAAAGCAGAAAAGATGATGTTTTTCTCCTTTGTGATTAGCACATAGGATTTGGCTTCTGGTGGATTGAGCATGGCCTTTTAGATCGGTGCCAAGAACAACAGAAACTCAGATTTTTAGATGCCATCAGCTAAAGGGATCGAACGACCCTTTGTTTTACTCCAGCAGTTCTGGTTGGGCAGAATAAAATCTAAATCTTCCCTGCAACATTTTAGCTCATCTCAAGCATACTTTGGGCTTTTGCTTGTAATTGTGTCCCCCGCAACTCTCAAGATGTATGTGGTGGTGAGAATGAAGTACATGGCAATGACCTGGGGAGGTAACACTGGGTGATATGCTATCAGGAGATGCTATACATCAAAACAATCTTACGCCTTTTTTACCCATTAGAAACACAAGCTCAAGTGGGATAATAAAATGTCTGTGAAATTCACAGAAGTATCCCCACATTTGCAAATGGCCTGTCAATTTAGCACCAGGAAATGCAGAGTATGTACAGTATGCCTCACATGCTGGGTACACTGACTCATTGCAGGGAATGAGTAGTGCTAGTTTCTCAGTTCTTTAGGGAGGGAGCAAGTGTCTTTTTCTTCTGGTTTCTTTCTGTAAACCTTGTAGGAAAGAAAGTGAGTAAGGGGGAAATCCCTAAATATAGAAAAATGGAGCTGCTGATTGCTTATCGGAGGCTCCTCTGAGACACGTTTTGCAGGGCTCCCATCTGCTTCAGTCTGTTACTTTAAGCCCCTGTATTCTGTGTTGCCACTCAGGCCCGTAGGGCAGCCACATCATAGATGTCTTTCCCTCTCTCACTTCAGGGGCCATTTTTCACTCATCTTGGAGTTTGCTGCTGCGTATGTTTGTTGTGTTCTGCCAAGAGCTGTCCTGCCAGTTTGCTTTGTCCTGCCAGAAGTTCCATCCCTCAAACTCTTTTATTTTTTTAGGTGTAAGCAGTATGACTGAAGGCCCAGCATGGGAGATGGGAGGTGGCGGGCGGGGGGGGGGGGGGAGGAGGATAAAAGCATGTAGAAAATGAGCATTATGGCTCAGGAAAAATATGGGGGGTGTTTGAGGCTCTGGGACAAAGCGGCTCCCCCCTTTTATCTTTCTACCCATGTAACAGGAGGAAGCACAATCCATAATTAGCCTTCAGTGACCTCCATTTGAAAAGCAACAGTAAGAGCACAGCTGTAATGTGATACATAAGCAGACTGGTTACTCCTCTCCTAACAGTAGTTGAACTGAAAATCTCATGGTGAGGTACAAGGTCTTTAGAAAATTCCAGACAGATGGTTCTTTCCCCTTCCTACCCCCCACAGTTTGTAACAATTAGGGATCTTTCCTCCTCCTCATACCTGACTTCAAAGAAATACCCGCAGCCGCTTTTCTTGGTGCATTGCTCAGAAATTTGCAAAGGCCAAGAGCATGAGGCCTTCTTGGCCGGTACATGGCATACACTTCAGAAGCTTCCAGGGCTACAGACAGCTCAGTAATGGAAAACATAGACCATTGGGGACACTGCTTATCAGAGATCACCTTTTCTTATGGATATGGGGCACCACCACATGGAACTAGGGCAGGTACTCCTACTAAAATACTGCCTAGCCATGAATCACATTAGCAAACTTGCCAGGAGCCTAAGAGCCGTACCTAATTGGTATACATGAAGGAGATTGTGCAGCTGCAGGAAAACTGGTGAAATTAGGTATGTAGGAGGGAGTTGCCATATCGAATCACTGGTCCACCTAGTCTTTTATCCTGCCTCCAACAATGGATTGTGCCTGATATTTCTGAGGACAGAGAACCCTCCATAATACATTGTTATTGGTTCAATGTTATACGTGGAAGGTGAAGGAATGTGGATTCTTTTCTGCTCCTTGAAGGTTATCAGCTGATGTTTTGAAGCATAATAGTTGATTACTCTTATCATTATCTTAACATGAACGTTTATACATGCATCCGACGAAGTAGGTATTCACCCACGATGAATACCTCCAATATGCTCCAATATGCTCCAATATGTCTGTTAGTCTATAAGGTGCCACAGGACTCTTTGCTGCTTTTACAGATCCAGACTAACGTGATTACCCCTCTGATACTTGACATTTATAAAAGTTATTAATGCCCATCCAATTATTCAGCCCTAATCTAAAGTTAGAGACAATAGACGCTCCTTTGCTCCACCCCCTACTTGCACCTCTTGCTGCTGCTGTTGAATGCATTCTCCTGAATGGAGAAACGTTTTCTAACGCCACATGAAGGTGTTTCACCCAGGATACACTCCTGCTCTGGGAGGAGTTTGTAAAGAGACAATGAACATGTTCAGACTAGGCTGTCAGTAAATGACAGGAGAGAGTTCTGTCAAAACAACACTCAAAGAGAAATAGAGAAATGTGCAAAGAGGTTCAGAGCCCTGTAGCAAAGCACAGTGGAGCCAGGTGTCTAGTGACACTGCCAGGTCAGCCAGCCAGGAATGCAGCTCTGCCTCCTGCCTACTTTTTCTTGCATCTTTACTTTTATATTTTACAGTTTCTTTTATCCTTGATTTCTTAGCATGCATGTTCCTCTTCTCCCAAATAGCCATGTCAGAGAAGCAAGGAATTAATAAATGCCGGCTAGGATTCCGGAACTAAATGGCACAAGTGAATTGTTAATGCACTGGCCTTTCACCTTTCCAGGGAACTCTCACATCTGGGGGAGGTTACAACTGAGATGAGTTTAGGGGTCCTCCATCGAATCCCTAGATTTGAGTAAAAAAATCTTTACACAAAAAGCACAGTTAGCAGTTTCTGAGTTTTTATCAGTTTCCTAAAAATACAAGAAAATAGTTCCTATGATTTGGCTGTTTGCTTCACAAATCCTTTTCGGCTGGAATCCACAGCAAATACCCAGCCAAACGAAATACCCCTAAATCCAGCATTTTTACAAAACCAAAAAGCAAATGTTAGCAACCTGTCTCCAATGTAGGTGGGGCATTAACATTGGGAACTATGTTTAAAGCACCCCTTTTGTGTTTTGGTTTGTGTCTCTTTCCCTTTCCCCTCCTCCCATGCATATCTATTATTTTCTTAATCTCCTTCTCTCTTTCTCCAGTTAACTGGAAAAAAGCAAGCAGCTGCACATTTTAGCCAGCTCCCATCTTGGGCACGTTCCAGTTTACTAATCTTGGACATTTGATTTAGGGTTAAGAACCGTACAGGAAGTACTTCTGCTTAGATCAGGCTTTCCCCTTTTCAGTCTTCTCTCTTGTGGCACCTCCCCTTGTTTACCTTGAATCCAACTGTGCCATTGTTAACTTTTATTCAGCAACCTGCTTCTCCAGCATGTATTTTACAGGAAAACCAAATGACCAGTCTAGGACAGCATGTTTTTCCCATTAACTGTATAGGAGAATAAAACAATGTCTGTATGATGTGTAGAACTAAATGTTTAAGCCTTCTCCGTGGTCTGGAAGCTCACCCCCAAAGCATCAGAGAGAGAGAACTAGATAAATTCATAGAGGTTAAGTCCATTAACGGCTATTAGCCAGGATGGGTAAGGAACGGTGTCCCTAGCCTCTTTTTGTCAGAGGGTGGAGCTGGATGGCAGGAGAGAGATCACTTGATCACTAATTTATAGGTTCACTCCCTCTGGGGCACCTGGTGTTGGCCACTGTCGGCAGACAGGATACTGGGCTGGATGGACCTTTGGTCTGACCCAGTATGGCCGTTCTTACGTTCTTATCAGGTGTGACATGACATAGAAGGAAAACTTTTTAAAAAATGTCCAAAATGTTGTGGATTATTTGTGTTCATGAAAACCTGAGTCTGGTTGCACAAGCAGCACTTGCAAGCACTGCCTGGATGCAGCAGTGCCATTTGTGCACTCAGAGTCAAGCTTTTCAATGTACATGTTGTGGATTCAAATTTGGAGGTTGGTTTGAGGCCCCTTCGAAAATTTGATGCAACGTGTAGAATTGCCCCTTTTCACTGTTGAAGTCATTTCGCTTTTTATCCACAAGAAAAGAAAATGTGTAAGAATACCATTACTGCAACAGCTGTTGCGTTCATAATTCCCTGAAAGATAACCAAAAGTCACCCAGAAATTAATGGCACACTTAAGCTTCTACTGTTCAGCAGTTTAACAATTCACTTGGGTGTACAGTAATTCTACAACATATACAAGGGAGAGAATATGAAATTCTGTTTTAACAAAGTACCTTTGTTTGGGAAGCAAAGTGTTCTGCTCTATTTTAAAGCTATTGAAACTTAGGATCCACGTCTGGTGACATGCTGTGCTGCAAATTTGTTTTGGATATTAGAGCAAGTAAAGTTTAGGTAATACAGACCATCAAAGGCAAAATAGCAATGCTTAAGTAGCTGGAGAGGTTCTGTAGATTGTAAATATACCAAAGACTCCTTATGTCAATTAGCACTGATGGAACAGTCTAGTTCATGAAGGAAGAAAAACAGGCTTTAAAATCTTTACAATTATGCTTTGTTTTAGTTACCTTCCCTTCTTCCCTCCCCCTCACTCCCAGTCCAAACAACTCAATGCCACTCCCAGAGAGTGGGTAGACAAATTCTGGTTTGTCCCTGCTAGGGAGAGGGCTAATTCTTGGAGGCAGAAGGTTGCTAGTGGTAAAGGCTATTTAACCACAGTGCTTTCTAAAATTTCTCCTTGTTTTCCCTCTTCAGTGTGTAAAAGTAAAATGTGTGGTAATTCCAGAGCTTCAAGAGATGAAACTAAACATCTGACTCCCTTGTAGCAAAGGGGCCCTCAAGAGGTAAAGCTGCTCCCAAGGTCAGGACAGAGAGTCACTCTCTAATTCCCAGGGGAACACTCTTGTTTCACAGCAACCCCTGAAGAATTTCCAAAGCTTTTAACCAGAAGAATCGTGAATCGAATATCTGCCAATCTCCTCTGCTGCACCAAGAAAGCCTCTCATTATTGGTGTTTGTGCCTGCAAAATACATCCTCTCTCCCCCCGCCCAGTGTTCCTTTCTGGATAAGCAGTAAGGAGAGACCAAGCCACTAGTGAAGACTGGGCTTCGGCCGAACCCAAACGCACATTCAGTGTATATTATTTCACCTCCATCGGCCACCTTGAGGGATGGAAGAGACTTGATCTATTAGGTCTCTTCCATCTCTAGTTTCTATGAGTTGATTAACTGATTTCAGCTTAGAGCTTTAGGCAGGCAAGTAAAGTTTAACTAGTTTTAAATAAATTTGTTAGTCTCTAAGGTGCCACGAGTACTCCTGTTCTTTTTGCGGATACAGACTAACACGGCGGCTACTCTGAAACCTAGTTTTAAAGTATATCTCTGCGATGCCAAATTCAGCATAAACTTTGCCCAGCTTCTCTGCCAAGCTACATAGGCTACTTGGTGCTCCAATGGGGCAGTACTCTGACTGAAGATGCCCATACATTCCTGAGAATTAGAAATACAAGGGCTGATGTTCAACTGGCAACGTTTGCCTGCCATCCATCCGTTTGAACTATATCTGCTAAAATTATCTTCCTGGTCCATTGAGCTGAACTTGCCACTCCCACTCTTTGGATCCCTCCATTGGCTTACCCTTGGACACAGCATCAAGTTCAAGCATCTCTATTCTGATTTGATTATGTTTTTGCATCCCCTTCGTGCGAGAGTAAACAGGTACACAAGGAGCAGAGCTACAGAGAATCAGGCCCCCCGTTGTCTGTGTGTCTCTTCAGGGCAAGGACTGTCTTTATTTTTGTCTTGCACAGTGCTGAGCACCATTTTTAACTGCTAATAATTACCATAATCGCTACATCTTATTGAAAAATAGCACTAAATATAGGTAACCGTCATATAGAACATTTCATAAGTTAAATAAGACTCTGCTTCCTTCCTCGGCTCTCTCCCTTTTTGTCTTGGTGTTATTTCACGGCTCTCAGGGGCTGATTACAGCAACATTACTGTAGAATTTGGCTAAGAAAAGCTATAAATCTTTGGTGTTTGAGTGGCTATTGGCCTTCTTACTCACCCTCTCCCCAGCTCACATTTTAAAAGTATATTTGCTTTGATAGTTGTTGCTAATTCCTTTAATCATAAAAATGATACATATGTAAATATATGAATAAACTGATCCTCAAATTGAGATTCTATTAAAGGGTTTTCCCATCCAGATGTCCAGAGAGGGAATATTTAACATACAGCTGGAAAACAGAGGATTCTTTCTAACATAGCTGTTGACACGATGGTAAATTTTGCTGCTGCTATGATTAATATCTGACATTCAGCTGCCATTTTGTTTTTCCAAAATTATCCAGAAATGCAGAACATAACAATGAATAATTAATAACATGTAATGTGGGTGCTGAGGCTTGGCAAGCCTGTAAAAAAAAATGTCTGCTTCAGTCACAGGTTCTCTGAATCTATCAATCTGTCATAACTCAGGTATGGGATAGTTGACAAACCAAAGCATTCCTCGGATAGTTTGCACATGAGCAGCTCCCCCAGCCAAACCCTGTCTACTCCAGCACATCCTTGCAAGCACCGCACACCTGGGTGAGTCCTGTACCTCTGAGCAATCGCTGCACACCACGACAAGCCCTGCCCACTCAGTCAGACCCTGCACAATTGGTCAAATTCCAGAGACCCATGCAAGCCCTCCCTACGAGGTTTTCCCCTAAACTGCAGGGGGAGATGATGACTAAACGCATACACAAAGTGCTTTACATGAGAGTGGCGATGAGAGATTTGTGTTTGATTCTTCCTGAGGTTGGCAGCCTGCCATTCCCCCATCCCATTACATGTACAGTTGCTTAATGATCCCCTTTTGTACAGTAGACGTGCAAGGGGGTGGGAAAGGGGAGGGACAGAGGGAAGGGACCTCCATTGTCTTTTGAAGGATTAAGTAAAGAAATATTTAAGGGCATCAAGTTTTCTTTGTGTAGTTTCCTCTGCTCCAGTGGCAGAAAACATAGATGTCAGGGCTGTGCATGACACAGACAGTCCTAGTGCCTCTCTGATGTAATCAGACTGAATAAACAGCTCTGTTTTTCCTCTCACACCATGGCGTTCTCTGTCCTTAGCATTTTCATATGTTCATGGAGCTGAATCTAAATCTGATGTGTTATTTCAGGATCCTCAGAAGAAATGCTGAGTTCACTTCAGACGGTTTGACATACACATTGAGCCGTGTTCAATGTGGACCACAGATTCTGGCAAACGTTAACAAAATTGTGGTGCCACTGTTCTGTCTTAGGTTGGGGGGCAAGCCTGTTGCATGGCACTGCATTAGTCCCTCCAGTGCTTTCTGAGGCGCACTCTGTATTGCTTTCATCTGTGGGGTGTAGTGGATAGAGCACTGGACTGGAACTCAGGAAACCTGGCTGCTATTCCTGCCTCTGCCACTGTCCTGCCGAGTGAGCAAATTTCAATTGAAATGAAATTAATTGGCAGCAAGTTTAAAACAAACAGAAGGAAGTATTTCTCCACACAATGCACAGTCAACCTGTGGAACTCCTTGCCACAGGATGTTGTGAAGCCCAGCACTATAGCAGGGTTGAAAAAAGAACTAGATACATTCATGAAGAATAGGTCCATCAATGGCTATTAGCCAAGATAGGCAGGGGTGGTGTCCCTAGCCTCTGTTTGCCAGAAGCTCGGAATGAGCGACAGGGGATGGATCACTTGAAGATTACCTGATCTGTTCATTCCCTCTGGGGCACCTGGCATTGGCCATTGTTGGAAGACAGGATACTGTGTTAGATGGACCTTTGGTCTGACCTAGTATGGCCATTCTTATGACCTTGGGCAAGTCACTTTCCCTCAGTTTTCACATCTGTAAAATGGGGATAATGATACTGACCTTACTTCATAAAGCACTTTGTGATCTACTGTTGAAAAAAGGCTATATGAAAGCTAGATGTTACTGCTTGGGACTTTTACAAGGCAATAGCAGATGAATCTGCAAGTTTAGAGTCATAGATTTTAGCCCTAGCTCAGGGTTGAAAAAACACTCTAGAAATTTTACCAGGCCACTCTAGAAATTTTACCTTTGGTATTACTGAAAATAATTACTTTTTAATAAGGGATTTCTCCATTACTGTATAAGATCTGCAGAGGGCGACTCCCAGCTGAGACAAGCTATATAGAATTCTTACCAGCAAGCTGATAGAGTTCAGCACAGCACCTAATAGCTCAACCGGGAAGGTGATCTCCAATAAAGACCAGTTCAACACAGCTCCTTCCTGTTCAGCTAGAGATATGTGACTCCCAGCTGAATGCAAGGCCAGTGTGGGGTGACTTCCAGAGGAGACTATCTCGTTCCAGCTTCTACCAGCACAGGCAAGGGTAAAATGAATTATTCTGGATTATTTCATATAGCTGCTCCATACAGACCCACACCAGAGTCCAAGTTTGAGTCTTGGCTGTGGTAACACAAAGGCCTCGGTCCTCCAAGTCCTTACAGGTTGTGCAGAGTTGTTGGGCTGCAGCACGAGTGTAAGTGGAGGCTATGCATGAGCACAGGTAGGGTGAGCTGATGTGCATAGTCCTTCGTACTCACTGGAAGTAAGTCCCAAGCCCACTCCCTTAGTCTCAAGAATGCAGAGTATATAACATGCAGGGTGTGAAGGAGCTATGGGCTTAAATGCAAGTCTCTTAAGTGCAAGCGACACACTGAGTTATACACTTCCGTTTAGGATCTTACTACAAGGCAGGGCAAACCTGGCAGGATTAGGGTCTTCTGCATTCCCTGTTGTGCGTATAATTTTTTACCTTGCATTTGTGCATGCAACTGGGCCTCCATAGGGGACTCTACTGGTTGGTTGTCTGCTCTAGTATCTGTCCACCCTCTGGCAATACAGCATTTTCACAGCCCACCTCACCTGAAATTCTGCACTGAAGTAATAATCTTCACAGCTGGGAAATGATTGTGATGTGAAAAATTCAGCAGCATGATGTCACTTTCAGGGTCAAACAAGAAGAGCAGAAGACAGCCTGTGGAAGAGGAAACCTGAGTTCAAGCCTTCTTGAGTCATCCTCACATGGCTGAATAAAGAGATAATGAAAAGGGGAAGGTTTACAGTTAGATTTGATCTGTTTGAAAGTTTTCTCCAGTATGGAAGCACTTGAAAAAACAACAACAAAAAACACTTTTCTGCAATTTTCAGTATTGTAATGCCAGCCTCCAGTAAGTGGAGATTCAGTATCATTGGATCAGCTTTTCAACAATGAACCATCCTCTGCACTGATACCTTTTTGGAGATGATGTATCTGGGATTGACATTCCAGTCTGGCCAGGGTGTTACCCGTATAGATGGGTTAGTGATGCAGTTAATAGAATACCAGCTCTTACCACAGCTGGATGAGCAGCTTGGCAACCCTGTGTTTGGGTTAGCTACCCAAGTCACAGTGCCACCCTTAGATCTCTCAATGAAACTAAGAAAAATTGAATGCTGCCATTGTTTCACATCCGCTTCTGGGATTTGGATTTCAGGCTGCGTCCACTTCCAAGGTCTCAGCTTAGAAGACTTGGTACTAAATTAGGTTGGTTGTTCAGGACATGTTGCATTTGACTGGCAAACAAAGTAGCAGCAAGTTCACCAGGCATGAAGGTTCAGAATTGGTCAGCTATTCAGTGTGACCTTAGGCCACATAAGGCTTTGAAAATCCATTATGTGAACTGCTGGTAGTTTCTCAGATGAAAATAATTGTATGTCACTTTAAATGTTCAGTCAGCAGCTGGTTATTCATCCTTTTGGATGAATTTCACTGTTACGGCTCATTATGAGGCAAAATTAGTGGTCCGACCGAGTGGCAAAGTGATGACCCTGCCAAGAGAAATGCAAAAGAAAGTGTCTTTTACTTCTTTCTATTAGGACTTTCTCAAGCTGAAAAGAAATGGCCAGTTGCCAATTACGTGAATGGGACAGGTGAACAGGACATATAGCGGTCCAGAACCGGGCTTCGTACCCTCTAAATATCTCTTTTGGAGAAGCAGTTCTAAGACAAGCATCATGGGTGTGGCAACAGCTAGGTCCAAATTCATGCAGCAGCTGGAAGCGGAGGAAGAGCAGGGATTCTGACTTCCCTGTGGTTAATAATTTTGTGGTATGTGTGTGTTTAAATTTGACTTTCCTCTGCTGGCATTGAAGAAAAGAATCAAAAGGCTCCCAAAGGAACTATAAACCCTTTCGTGATCAGTGTTGTGTTGCTTGGGGAGAATGTGTAACATTTGGTAACTGCCCCTTAGGCTCTCCCTTTCCCTGTGTGGGGAAAGTAGGGGATGGTTCAAATTAGTACAGCAGTCTGTCATAAAGACCAGGTTTCTCGCTCTCTGTTTATGTTGGTCCCTTACTATGTCTGCCAATCACTCTGTGTGATTTCAGTACTTTTTAGTAGGCTTGGTCTCTCCTAGAACGTTGTGTTTCAGTTTGTCACTCTCTTTATAGTTCACGGAAACACTGCGACCAGTACTCCCTGACCCCAGCCACACATCCTCTTATGGGATCTTTAAGCAATGATCTCATTGTGATCACACACCATATGCTCTTCCTGCCTCCTTTTAAATGACCAGAGGTGCAATCATTTTAATGGAAGATGGGTGTCTAAATCCCCTGCACTGTTTTGAAAATATCAAACCAGATTATGGTCGTATTCTATTGTAATCCTGACCGCTCCTTCTTATGGGAAAAGGGAGAAATTCAATCTTTGATAATATAATACCTAGCTCTTATAGTGCTTTTCATCAGTAAATCTCAAACATAAAAAATATGGGGAGATGGCAATATAAAGGAGAGGCTGAGTTGGGCAAGAAAGGACTCAGATAACCATTTTATCTCTGATAAATACGTCACAAGTGAAATTAAAGAACGGATCTGCTAGGATGAGCTCATTCCATCCTAGATTATATTGCACTTAATCAACATTAGTATTAACAGAACTACCCCATCACAATGGGGACCTTATTGGAGCAATGATACTGACCTCCTTTGTAAAGTGCTTTGAGATCTATGGATGAAAAACGCTAGATGAGAGCTAAGGCTTATTGTTACTATTGTGTTGGGTGCTGTACAAATGTAAAATAAAATATAGTCCTTGTCCCTCACAGCTTACAATTTTCAACGGGGCAAAATGTGACAGGTGGGGTCAGAATGTAATTGGATGTGGAAGGATGAGAATGGCAGTAAGAGGAACACAAGAACTCACCCATCGTCCAGGCATGATGGCTCTACCTTTCCAGCAATTTCTTTTACAAAAGTAACTGCTGCTTTCAGCCATCATCAGCCTCTCCATCTGTACTAGGCATGTCATCAGCTATTTGAACAGCTTCAAACCACAAGCTATGGTGGAGATACTTTTCATAAAACATGTTGAAACAAAAGCCGCACATGAATAAATGTATATTGGTGCCTGACAAGGCTTAAATGGAAAACAGTTTTACAGAGAGGGATTCTATTAGTATCATCCACACCTGGGGATAAATACAGCTTCTTACTGTCTGCTGACAGGGAGCCAACAGATAAGGAGATGACAAAACACAACTTTAAATGTGCTCTGAGAAGGTATAAATATAATGAGTCATTGGTAAAACAAAGTTTCAGCTGGAAAAAAGGAAGCTGTTATGATTCTTCGAGCTTAATTGTTCAGAGGTTCTTTGCAAAAACCGCAAAGTATTGGGGATTTTAAGGAGATTCCAAATCTACTCTTCCATTAAAGTCTTGCAAATTCCATGCAAACATCTACCTGTCCCTCCCTATTTTTGTCAGATCTCTGCTACATATGTGCAACCCTCATTGACTTCAGTGGGACTTCAGTCTAGCTGAGAGTATATTTTACCCCGGGTCTCTTGACTTTCTTTACTAAATATTTGCATCAGGAAGCGTGGCCATTTCTAGAAGTGGAGAGACACAAGGCAGCAACAGACTCTCAAAACGGAGCTCCCCTGATTAGACCCGGAACAAAGCCAGAGATAAGTACAAAGTATTGGACTGGGATGTTAATGAGAAGCTGAAATTCTCCAGGCCTGAGTCTGGCGCAAGCAAATCTCTTCCTTTGCATTGATATTTTGGAAATCTGTGGTGCTATAGGTATTGGGATGAGGCACCATTGTGTGAAATGTGGCAGCCTTTACCATTAGGGCAGCAAATGTGACTTGGAAATGGATCTCAGCTAATTTTATCTCACTTCTGTTGTAATGATATTTTTTTCAGGCCCCTTGGAGGCCAGGAGGAGTTGCGGGTCACAAAGGCAGGGGGGTCACTGGTGTTACCTATCTTCTTTTATGCCCCATAAAGGTTTGAATTGTGGTTTGTGTTCTCCTCACGCTCTGACAGAAGCCTCTAGGGTTACAAAGCACTAAAACTCCCTGGCAACAGATGAGAGGTTACTGAAATCACTGAGGGCAAACAGGGAAGGGTGGCGGATAGGATAACTCATACTCTGTTCTTGCCAGTTAGGTCCTTGGGAACATAGGATTTGCCATACTCCATCAGTGCTCCGTACTGCCATACTCTTGTTTCCAGCAGTGGCTAATACCTGATGCTTCAGAGGAGAATGGGAAACCCCCATAATGCAATTGGCCAATGTACAATTCTGTGATGGCATGGGGCCCAGTGATAGTCTATACCTCTTTGCAATATGGTGGAATGCTTTGTAGTGCATTCCATACCTATTGCAACACGACAGCCTCTGATAGGTCCTGCCTTTGTGCATAATGCGTGCTGCTTGTCTACATTAGTTGTTCAATCTGGATTGGATTCAGAGCGGTTTTCCAAATACAGATTGTACAGTAGATTTTTGGGCCACATTGTCAGCTGGTGTAGACTGTCGAAACTTCATTGAAATCTGTGGCGCTGTGCTGGTTTTCACCAGCTAGGAATCTGTGGCCCTTAACCTCTCAGGCCTGCCTCTAGAGAGACAGGTTGGGAGGTGGAGAGGAACCACATGCTGACTGAAGGGGGCCTTTTGCAACTGAAATGGGACTTTGGAGGGGAACTCCCAGATTTATCTGGGGATTTGAGAGGTCTCTGGTGCCCAGAACTCAAGTGGAATATCAGAGCTTAGTCCCTCTCCTGTTCCTAAAAAGTATTTGGTATGCATTGCACTTGCTACTTCATTTCCTTACTCTAAAGACTCTAAAATTCCAAATTAAAAAAGGGTACAGTGAGAGCAAAGGCAGGATAAATAGCTGCACTGATCTGAACTGAAGAGCTGGAAGCTCTATTCATGTATTTAGAAAGACGCTGAAGGTTCCTAGTAGCAGCTGCAGCACAAAGCCAAGCACATTAATTTGGAGACTGCCAGAAATAGGACTGTCAGGCCTGAAATATCACTGCATTTCATTATTCTTTAATGTACATTACCATTGCCACTTTATTACAGACTAGGATATGTTCTCTATAACTGCTCTGGAGATCCAAGGAATCCTTGCGCTCCAGTGAAGTGAGGCAATAGGAGGGGACCCTATGGGCTTTAATGGACATGTGAACTAATCTGCAGTAGTCTGACCTATGAAGTAGACAGGTTATATTGTATATTTATTACATTGGGAAGGGAGATGAGTAGGACCCAAGGATCAGAGACTTAATGGCTAAACTGAAGTGATCTTAAAGGGCAGCAAGAGACCCTGGGTCAGAGAGAGTTGGGGGCTTTGAAGTGCTGGGCCAGCAGATGCTGTGCATAGAGAAAGTGGACTCAGTTCAGTGAATTCAAGGTGTTAGCAGCACCCTGCTGAAATGAAAACCGAGTATGGCCCTGGCTGGAGCAAGGTGTTAGGTATCAAGAGTACAGGTGGACTTGGAACAAGGTCTGGGTATAAGGAGTAGGGGAAATAGGAACAAATGCAGGCGGAAAAGTCGGGAGGAGAGAACTCCACTATCGATCCTTCCCCTGCAGGGGAAAGCGTACTGGAGTAATCTGCATGTATATAATAAAACTGACACTCAAAGCTGCTGTGAATAATTCAGTAGGAGCTGTGATCTCAATTACAGTGCATGTCCCAGAGGTACAAAGAGAGAGAGAGGCTCAGGACCATCCAGCCCATTTTGTGCCATTCTGAAAGGGCCATGACAGATGGGGCTTGCATCACCATAATCAAGTCACGCTTCCCATGGTTATTGGTTTTAAAAAGAGGGACCCGGTGGATGAATGAATCCAACGTGCCGCTTGTTGCTTTCAAATGATCCAGCTTGTTTCAGTCAGCCAGTCTGGTGCTTCTGTGTGAATGAGGAATTAGAAAGTGGGCGTGGAACAAGAGAGGTGAGTAACCCCACTCCATGTGTTCAGTCCCCAGCAGCACGCTGAATAGTAGCACACTGGAACTCCCCTCACCCTTCCAGACCAGTCTGCAATCTTACATGGCCAGTCCTAATGTGGCCATCTCTCAGGTAAGACCCAGGATTTAACTTTCCATTCCCAAAGTCAGGCCACACTCCTGAGAGAGATGGAGACTCTGTAGTTATACCAAAACTGCAAATGCATTATTTTCCCAAAGTGCAGACACTTTATTTTCACCTATAGTTTGTGGTTGAGTTTTACAGATATTGCTGCCAAGCTTACAGAAGTGACTCTAAAAATGATATACCGCTGTTCCATATCTTTCCCCTTCAGTGATTTTCAGATAAGTAGGCTGCACCGTTCGTTTATAACTCAAAATCTTCCAGCTGGCATCGCAAGCTCAGCCTCGTCTCAGAAAATCAAGCTGTGCTCTCCCTACTTCCTACATCATCACCAACAGTAAAGATTCTTGGATCTGAACTTAGCTGACAATGTATTTGAAAACAAGGGTGGGGATGCAACAGACTCCAGTTCGCTCCTTCACGTCTTTATTGGCATTGAAGCAATGGTGAGAAGAGAAATTTTGCTTTTGTGAATAAATTAAGCGGATGGGACTCAGGAGATATGCAGGGAGCAGATTTGTGCAGAAGAATTTTTCTAACACTAAACCAATATCAAAGCTCTTTTGGAATCTCTCTGTCTCTAACGCTACCTGCTTGTGTTTCAACTGATGTCCCATCTCAGCTGTGTAGTGGCAACCAGCAAGAAACTCAGAAATCTCAATTTGAATGAACTATTAAAAATCCCTCTCCTGCATTGCAGATGCATACCTGCACCCAACTATGGGATGCTGGCCTGCCTTCCTGCATAGCAGTAATTCTTTTAACTGAATACCGTGTAGTCCTTGGATAGAATAATCACAGCAAGCCTAGTGTGTATCTGTCTCCTGGTTTCATACAGAAAATGTAGCAATAACAGAGGAAAAGCCCTCCTATCTTTGTCTCCAGTTGTTTCAAGGTCATTGAAGACACCAAATTATACCAGCAGTTTTTCAGAAGACAACCAGGTCATTCTTACTGGTGAAAGAAGAGAGGAATTGAATTCATGCATTTGGCTGACCATGGTGTAGCATCACCATGTGCTTATGTAGCTGGTAGGAGTTACGCCATTTCTTCTGCATGGTGTTTCAAATCACATCCTGGACACCACTCTCTTGGGCAAGGACTGCTCCAGACAGATTCTTCTATAGAATAATAATAATAATATAATCCAAAAAGATCAGCAGATTCCTTATGAATGAGGACAGGTCAATTTCTTGGATGGAGAAGTGTGTGTTCTCTGTTGTCTGACGAATTCAGATACTGTTTTAATGATCTTTTCCATTGATTGTTTTGGTGAAATGCAAGTAATTTCTATGTTTATTATATGGGTCTTATCACATTTGTATCTGTGCCTCACAAACATTAATACATTTAACACCTTTCAACTCCCCTGGGGATTAGGTTTTATTATCACCATTTTACAACTGCGGGAAGTGAGGCATGGAGAGAATAAGTGACTTGCCCAAGGTCACACCAAAAGTCTGGACCATCGCTTTAGGCTCCAGTCCGGTGCTTTAACCCCAGTGCCACCCACTCGCTGGAATGTCTGTTGTGCTGGTCAGGAGGATTGTCCAGCTGAGAAGAGTTTAATGCATTAATACAGCTTTTCCTATAATGAAATGTGTTGAAAGATTGCCAAACTAAACTGCATGATCTAGAGCTGAGAGTCTCCAATGCCTCTTCTAATATTACATCTCAGCTTCCTTTTCCTGCTTCCAGCACTACCCTGCACAAACTCCTCGTGCATGATATATTCCAGCATATATATTAGTGACGGAGAATATGCAAATATTCCAGTTGTGATCCAAATGTGGCCAGAACATGTTATCATAGGGCTGTGTTTTACCGTATCTTACAGAATAGTGGTTATCCATGAGCAATGTAGGTTACCAAATCTAGAGATGGTGGTAAGTCTATGTAGATTTGAATATATTGGGAGCAGGAGACTTTCTCTTATTTGGTGTTTGTACGGTGCCCAAAACAAAGAGGGCGTCAGCCTAACTGGGGGTGTAACACAAATTTAATTTAATAATTTGTGTCCTAGGTTACCTCGTTTTTCCCTTAAACATGCAAGTAAAGTTTTTATTCTTATAGTAGATAGTATGATATTTCGATGCATATCAAAAGCAGGTGAAATAGAAAGAAACATTCATAATATACTGTATAGTACTTATTCTGAGCAGATGCTTACCCCTTCCAGGGACCTAAGATATAGATAGTTGTCCTGCAGAAGTTACGCATGGGTAATACCCTTGAGTCTATGCATGGAGATCAGGGGCGGCTCTAGGTATTTTGCCGCCCCAAGCACGGCAGGCAGGCTGCCTTCGGCGGCTTGCCTGCGGGAGGTCCCCAGTCCTGCGGATTCGGTGGCAGCCTGCGAAAGGGCCGCTGAAGCTGCGGGACCAGCGGACCCTCCGCAGGCATGCCGCCAAAGGCAACCTGCCTGTCGCCCTCGCGGCAACTGGCAGAGCGCCCCCCGTGGCTTGCTGCCCCAGGCACGCTCTTGGCGTGCTGGTGCCTGGAGCCGCCCCTGATGGAGATACTTCCAAAAAGGCTTTGAGAATCTTATATTGTTGTGTATTTTACATGACTTGCTTTTGTGAAATTGTGGCATTATGGGGCTATCCTACATGGCTGTGCGCACTGTATGATTGGATATCTTAGAAGATTGTGTGTCTAGCGTGGCTGTAGATCTGTATGAGAGGGAGAGTCCAATGAGACCAAAGTAAAGGGGAGAAGAAAAGGTGACATTTTATTTTCAAGGAATGCCATCACCATTTTAGATAAGCTGATAACTAAAGGGTGGGGTTTTATGGAAAGTGTAGAACCAATACATTCCATTATACAGTCCTCCTATACTGGCAGGATTATGGTGCCAGATGGTCTAAGATCCAATGGTGAGTATTTTTATCATGCCAGGAAAATTATTAAGAGTTTCTGCACATTTCTCGCACCACCTCCCCTTATAACTGTCAGTCTGTATTATTCAGAACATGATTATTTGAGGTTAATATAGTAAAAAATCATCAGTTCTAGGAACTGGAAACATGCAATCTTTCTAATACTTTTAGCACGTTATATATTTCATTTTCAAATTTGAAATGTCTTTTGTGACTGGATATACAGAACCCTTTACCTCACAGGATCCTTTTAATCTCCTTGGTCGTTTAATGGAGTGGCACAAAGGGAATGAGCCAAAGGCCAGGAATGGGTCCATTGGTTTTAGAACCTCCAGGAGAGACACTCCAACTTACAACGGCTCACTGAGTGAAAAGGTTACACAGGGATTTCCCAGCCCTGGCCATGTTACGTACCTAGGGAAAGCAGAAGGATGTTATCCATTGCATATTCCTTAGTTGATTAAGAAAGGTTAAATGGAGAGCGCCACAGTTCCATGCAGTGTATTTTACAGATGTTAGCCACTGAATTACTAAAAGGCCTAATTAGCTCTGGATGGGACCCTATAGTTGTATCTTTAAAATTAGAAGAAATAAATACATAAATTTACCCTGCAAATCTGAGCTAACTTCAACAGCATGACATTAATTAGCACTCGAGCTGGCTATCTGCACTCTGATAGCCAAATGATTTAAGAGGTGATCAATAATAATATCTTGGCTTTCTTCATGGCAGTGCACTTCACAGACCAAGGGCAAGTGCCATTCATTGGCCTCTTGCCACAGAGGGTCTGTTGGAGATGGGGGCTCAGTGGTGCAAGCTGCCTGTGAGGACTGGGCTGGAGCTGCACAGTGCAGCCTGTGAAGTTGGTAGCACTTGCCAGTAGAGAGAAGGGATGGGAGTAGTCCAGCTTGAAGACACCCTTATTCAGGGCTTTTCTCAGACAACCTCCAGGGATTTTAATGCTGCCCTTCCCCAGCCAAACTGACCTGAAGAAGGACAATGACGGTACAGCTATTTGTGATTCATATGGGTGGATCCTTTCTAGCAAGGATGTTCCTGTGGAGGCAGAGGATGAAGTTTGTATCACCCTGTGCCTGCAGGTCTGAATCTGGCCTTAAATGTGCAGCAATCCTTTCAGCAGCTTCTGAGTCGGAGGGAAGTGCCTCTACTGAGGCCATGTACACACTACAAAATTGTGTTGATCTAACTTATGTCGGCATACAGCCAGCGCAGTTATCAAATCGCTTGTGTGTGTGCACCCTTGGCTCCTTGTGTCAGTGGTGCGTGTCCTCACCAGGAGCTCTTGTATCAATTGTATTGTCAGGGGCATTGAGGGACAGCTCCTGAAAGCCTGTAACAGTTGACATAAGCAATGCAGTGTCTGCACTGATGCTGTGTCGATGAGGTGCTTTTACTGGGGCTATGTCTACACTACCGCCTATGTTGGCAAAACTTTCGTTGCTCAGGGGTGTGACTATTCCACCCCCCTGAGCAACATAAGTTACATTGACATAAGCGCTAGTATGCGCAGTGCTATGTTGTGACATAGCTTATGCTGTTCACAGGGATGGTCTTTTTATGAGTCTCTCCTGTCAGCATAGAGCAGGGGTCAGCAACCTTTCAGAAGTGATGTGCTGAGTCTTCATTTATTCATTCTAATTTAAGGTTTTGCGTGCCAGCAATACATTTCAACGTTTGTAGAAGGTCTCTTTTTGTAAGTCTATAATATATAATTAAACTATGGTTGTATGTAAAGTAAATAAGGTTTTTCAAACGTTTAAGAAGCTTCATTTAAAATTAAATTAAAATGCAGAGCCTCCCCCCCCCCCCGGACCGGTGGCCAGGACCTGGGCTGTGTGAGTGCCACTGAAAATCAGCTCGCGTGCTGCATTCAGCACTCGTGCCATAGGTTGCCTACCCCTGGCATAGAGCATCTTCACCACACATGCTGCAGTGGCGCAGATGTACCAGTACAGCTGTTCCGCTTCAGTGCTGTACATGTAGACATGGCCTTAATTGGCGTAGAGAAGCACTTACATTGGCAGAAGACAAATTTAAGTGAAGACACTTGCACAGGTCGATACGAGGCAGTTTATGTCTACCTAACTGTGTAGTGTAGACCAGGCCTAAGTTACCAATACCACTTCCTGAGACTCTGGGGTGTTCCTTGGAAGTCTCATCCAATGCTACTTAACTTCTGATATCAGATGACATCATATGGTATGACTAATGGTGATATCTGACAAGGCCAAGATAGTGTGGTTGCAGGCCATCTCTTCTGCCATAGATTTGAGTTTAAGCACTAGGTTTTAGGATGTTGCATTAATAGGAAAACTATTTAGAAAGAGAGAGAATGCAGGAAGAAAAAGGAGAGATTTCAATGGGGCGTATGCCCCTAAATCCATTTGTTACTTCTGTACATATCCATGGTGTTGAGCTGTCCTGCTTTTGATAGATTGACGCTGCATCAACATGTAAGAATAATTTGGATGATTCTTTTAACTAACTGTGATGTAGTGTCCACCCCACATAGGACTAGAAGGGGTTAAGATGGCTGGGCAGGCCAACTAACTCCACAGCGTGCACCTGGAGGAAGAGCCAGGAAGCAAGGAACTAATTGGAAGCAGGCTCAGCTGGACAGGAACTGTTGGGTTCTGTATAAAGCCAGGTAGCTGGCAACAGAAGGGGGCTTCAGGGAAGTAGGCTGCAGTCACTCCCTGAGAGCAGGGAATTGGGAGGCCTGTGAACTCAAAGAGGATGAAGCCAGGAACATAGGAGAAGCCTCGGGGAAAGCAACAAGGTAGGACAGTGCAGGCCTTGGCTGCAAAGAAGGATTACTATGTAAAGAGAAGGATCAATTTCCACATGGAATATTATCCACATGGGGATGGCCAATTTCCTGAAGCAAACCAAGAGGCAACGTGGATGGGGAACCTAGATCTCATTTCCTTATGCAGCAGTTGCAACATTTAAAAACACACCCTGGGCATCTCTAGGACTTCTGCAGATAGATTCTTCTATAATCCTCCTCCTCCAAAAAGATCATCAGATTCCTTAAGAATCAGGACAGTCCAGTTTCTTGGATGGAGAAGACTAAAGGACGTGCCTCATTCATGCAATACGGAGATAGCACTCCGTGTCAAAAAGCCATATGAGAGGCACTTGGATTTGTTAATGCAGATATTCACACAGCAAAACCACAGTGAAGCAATTAAATGTTCAAACATTTCAGAAGAACTCCTCTACTTTAAATTTACAATTCATTATAATTGCCGTACTTAGGGTGATCCAAATTCATATAAACACATTGCCAGAATCTGGGAGTTCCCCGGACTGGAAGGGAAATGAGGAAGGCAAATGTGTTTATGTGGCTAGCCAGCTCTTCCTGCACAGCCTTTGAGTCAGAAAATGGTGAGGCAACTCCCTGGCCATTATGACTGAAATCTCATAAGTACAAAGCAGACACCAAGGATCCGTCCAAAAGGTAGGAGAGAGATCCTGTGGGCTGAGCATAGGATTGGGACTCGGGAACTCTACATTTCTAATCCTACCCTGGCACTGTTTTTCCTCAGTGGCCTTGGATAAGCTACTTTTTGCCTGAGTTTGCCCATCTGCAAAAGGAGGATAATATTTCCCTAACTCACAGGATGTGTTTGTAAATGCAGACAATGTATAGAACTTAATAGGTGCTAGGGAAGGGGGATTTTGCTGCTGTTTCCAGTCATCTTGGAGGTGAGAAAGGAGCCAGTAAGCCTCATAGAGGTTCATCGACAGTGCAGCAATAGAAACAAGGATTGCCACATTTACAATCCTGGAGACGGGAACTACAGGACAAAGGACAGAGAATAGGCCATTTTACTGAACTCTTGCCATCTCCTCATTCCCATATCCAGTTAATCTCAGCAGAGAAGAGCCCTGGTTTGAAACCAGAAAGACATCCAGAGTCCTCTTCAGGCTATTCTTGCTACTCAGAGTACATAGATTTATGTGCGGTTGTACTAAATTTTCACCAGTGAAGATCCCAGTTAAATTCCAAATTAATTATTTGTGTCTTGGAATAATCCTAGATTCTCTCCAAAATGGCAGTTGGAACAAGGGAAATAAATTACTTGTTTCTTGATGGATTGTACTGTGTGTGGATACTTAATTCTACCGTATGACACACACACTAGAACTGATGCTGTGTACTAATTATATAATGATTCTGGAGGCGAATATTGAGTTTAAATCATCGAGGCCAGCATGAGCTTGTTGCCTCCTGGGCAGAACCCCAGTAATAGTTATACCAAAACTCAACCAGTTTCTAATCCCAAAGTTAAAACTCCTCATATGGCCCCAAAATAATTAGTTTAATGCCTTCTTTTCCAACATATGCCCCTGCTGACCAATATAAAATGGGCTTCTTTCTGTTTTCTACTTTTTTTTACATTTTTCTACGCATCGAGGGCCAGGCAATATAGCACAGTATGTTCCTTCCAATTTCTTAGAGCTGGGCCATTTTGACGTAGGTTCTGGTATAAATCTACTATGCTAGAAATGCAACAAGCACATAATGAAAAGCCATTAAACTCCTAGTAATAGTTTCTGTATCAACACAAAGGATTATCTGTATGATCTCCATGTTAGTTGCAATTTTGAGACACCAGAAGAAGTTGTGATTTCTGTAGATAATAATGAAGAATTATCAATGAAGCTCATTCAGGCTCAAGGTATAATCGGTATTTTTCCATCTTGGCCTGCGCAATGAGCTGGAAGTCTGTAGCACTTAGCAATCTGCTACAAGTCCATAACATCTGCCTATGGGGGAGAGCTATTGCTCAACGCCCAGGAATGCATAGCCAATGTGACAGCAATAGGAAATAACCTCAGAGATTATAGTGGGGGCCATGAAGGGGCAACGAATTCAAAACAGAGACTGAATGTAAACAACATCTTAAGTGTGCAGGATTCCTGCTTTGAGAGGTCTCCGAACAGTGAGACCTCCGATCGTTAAATAAGATGATTGTTTTAAGATTTTCTCCAGATTCCCCCCCTCCCCACCCAACAATGAAAGATAACATTCTTTCAGGTCAGTTGCTAATGGCAAACAGTAAAAATGCAGTTAATTGAGAGTTTTCTGCAGAGGTTACTGCCCAGTGTTCATTGTGCGTGTTTGCCTGTGCAGATGTTGGGGGTTCTGTGTGTGTGAAGTGTCTTACCATATAGTTTTGAGTGTAGGGTGACCATAATGGGCAAGTGCGTACGTGCCCAGTTTTGTGTCAGAGGGGGGGCTCTGATACACTTCAATTTTTAGCACTGACCTGATAGTCACTCAGTAATGAAATCTGCACCAGCCTGTTTTGTTTTTTTTAAGTCAAAGGGGAGGAGAGGGAAATATCTTCCAAATAGCAGCACTGAGGGTGTTTTTCAGAATGGACACAAGTGATATAAAGTGGCAATGTCTCATTTGGATTCCTCTTTCTATCAGCGTATATTCTCTGGGCCAAATGGAGGGTGAATCTAAACTGGTCTGAGTAACACTAACTCTGACTCACACCCACTTACTGACATGCAACTCTCCCCAACACCTTCCACAATTAGTGGGCCAAACTAAGAGGTAGAGTAAAAGGGGGGGGCTTGCTCTTGCACAGACTACTTCTCTTTTAATGATCCAACACAACAGCTGTGGCTATAGCTAATGCATCTCAGAATAAAGTTCTTAGGAGTCAAGTGTTTTCAGTGGCAGGCTCTCAGCTGAAATTCTCTACTGCTGGAGACCATGGTGAGCCAGAATCTTACCACTTTGAGGGGACTTGGCGAGATGCATCCCTTTGCACAGGCCTTCCTCGTTAATGATGTCTTCGGGATGCTCATCAGCATCTTTCCTGGAGACAAAATGAAAACAAACTAGTGAAAGAAGCTGGATCAGTGATGGAGGGGCAAAGATCATGGTGGAAATGGATGCTTTTTTTTCTGTGTATATGGCATCTGGAGAATATGGTGATGGGTTTATTAAAAATCCAATTGATAGAATCGATGCATTCCTTAGTTCCATTGATAAACCCCATCCTTACAGAAAAGGGGTGGAAAAGATAGCGGCCCTGATTCTCTGCTATGTCCAAACTGTGCCCTCTGCCACTCCCCCTGCCCTCCCCTTCTCTCCCCTGCCCCTGCCCAAACAACCCTCCTCCTCCCCTTTGTGCCAAGTAGGGAAGGAAGGGCAGCTGTAGGAGGTGGCTATAAGAATGGGAGTCTCTGGCCAGTTTGAGGCCATAGATTCATAGATTCTAGGGACCTCGAGAGGTCATCAAGTCCAGTCCCCTGCCCTCATGCCATTTTTTACTGCATAAAAGTGCAAAGTGGCATTAGTGGACTATAGTTTCCAACTCTTAATTTCTACTCTGAATTAAAGCAGCCATTATAATCTGAGAGAATGATTCCCCGGACTGTGACACAAAGTGTTCTTAGATTCTTGTAAATGGGATCTGTTGGGGAGGGACGACAAGGTTTTCCAGATCTCATGGCTTCTTAAAGCTCATCACTTATTCTACTGATACTCTCAGAGAGATGACACCAATCAGATTCAGGATTCTCCAACATCTTTGGCTTTTTCCACCCATATGAAGGTGATTGCAACGTCCAATGTGGACAGACAGGGAATCTGTAAATTGTCACTTGAATATGCAGAAGAGACCTTTGACCACAAAAAGGTCATGACATATGTTGGTTGCCAAAACCCCCGAGTTCTGCCACGACCCGCAAGCTATCCACAGAAGACAGCTGGCCATGCCTCTGAAATACAAGCCAGAAAGTTTTGAATGGCTTGTTAGTGAGAATGTGGCAGGAGGCAAAAGGAGAGAGCAAGAAAGGTTGCTCAACCCTCTATTCAGCTTTAGCCATTTTTATTCACAGGAGACAATGGCTTTCCAATGGAGCTATGGCTCCCAGTGACCCTATCCATCCATCTGGAGAGGAACAATGCAGCGGGCCATGCACCTCTGCTAATTCCCCATGCAGTAGTTTGCACTGAGCATGCATCTGTTACACTCTCAGAAAGCATTCAGTATTTTGGAACTCTAGCCCTTAAAGTCTAACAATAAACTCCTCTCTTACGTGGGATTGTCAGACAAATTACAGAATCAAGAGTGCAGACTGCCTCATCCCTTGGTTTACTGACACATGCAGAAAAGTGGTTTGAATGCAGTGTGGCATCCAGTAATACTTATCAACCATCAGTAGCTTTGTTGTACTAAGGGTTCATCTCAAGCACACTTTTGCTCAAAGTGCTGTCAGTCATAGCAGTAGGCTTAAACCAGTAGAGGGAAAGATTTTCAAAATGCAGTGTGTAAATCTGCTCACTTTCAATGGTATCAGAATCTAGTTGTCTAAGGCCATGTCTACGCTACATAATTGTGTTGACCTAACTTACGTCGGCATCCAGCCACCACAGTTGTTAAATTGCTTGTGCGTGGGCACAGTTGGCCCCTGGTGCCAGCAGTGCGTGTATTCACCAGGAGTGCGTGTATCAGTTGTAATCTCAGTGCAGGGCATTGTGGGATGGCTCCTGAATACCAGTAACAGTCCATGTAAGCAACGAAGCGTCTACAGTGACACTGCATCCCCCTAATTACATTGACCCTGACTCAACGCCGTTACTAAATCGAGTTGATGTAAGAGACGTGCTTACATCAACAGGAGCCAAATTTAAGTGAAGACACTTCCATGGGTAGGTTGATGCAAGGCAGCTTAAGTAGACCAGGCCTAAGAGAAGTCAATACCAATTTTATGGGGAAGCCTGGTGTTTCAAGTCTTTATATTGTTCTCTAATGTCTGGATCTAGCTGAACAAAGAAGGTGAAAGGAAAAGAAATCAGGGAGTTCTGTACTTTGTGCTTTTTTACTGTTAGTGTATCTTCATTGGTTTCTGCCTTTTAACTTTCTGAATAGGGCTAGTGGGTTTTGCTTTGTGGCATCAGCCAGTCTCAGAGTGTGCGTGGCTGTCTGACATCTCAGCCTGACCTTGTTGTAAGAAGAATGCTCTCCACGCCTATTTGGTAATGGGCCCTTTTCATGCCAAGCCAGCCACGGGTAATACATTGTCTGTGTGTTTTTGTTTTAATGCAGGCTGTTGAAAACTCCAAGAGAAACTCAGCTGCCCTCCCTTTCACATTGGGAAAATGAGGACATCTGGTAACACAAGCAGTTTGCTACCAAATTAGCAAATACTGACAAGACCAGTTAAAGACATTCAACTGTGCAAAAGACCAGTATTCCTTCCCTGGGTCTGTTCTTTCCTTGGGTATTTGATAAAAGAGGGTGTCATTGTTTGTTTAAATATAGGATTGGTTCAGAACATGTGTTCCTTTTTAAAAAGGTCAATTCCTAGGGCATTTCTCTCGTTAGTTGTATTATTTGCTCTAACAGATATTGATTGAAAAGACATTCCTTCTATGGCTCTGTCTGATTAGGGTTAAGTCAATGAAAATAAGCAACAGCTACCGTTATTCTTATGTGGCTTCCACATGAGACATTGAGCTCTTCTCAGCACAGGACACGCAATTGCTGGTCACGTGTTCCAAATGTCAGTGACGCTGGATGTGATGAATGAGATCAAAACAAGGGACTCCCCCTGCTCGTTTCTGTTCATATTTGTTCTGCCTGCCCTGGGCTAGAGGAAAAACTGGAACTCATCACTTAGGAACAGGCTGCGTTGTGAAACCACCTCTTTGATACTAGGCACCCCTGTGTAAGCTTGGGCAATTTGTTTCTTCTTTCTGTGTAGGTTTTCCCGTCTGCAAAATGAAGCTGGTGAACCTGCTTCCCTGTTGGATCATGGGGATTAAATCAATTTATACCTGTAAACAGTGACACAAGGCCTGGAGGAAGGACAGCGAGCTGCAGGTGTGAGGCCAGAGAGATGCTGCTGGGCTAGAGATGCAAAACCCCAGTGGATGTTACTGGGCTTGAGGCATGCTGCCCTCCTTGGGCCTTTTCTCCTTGACTTTTCTATTGTCTCCTCACTTGCACTCCCTCCTGCTCTGTGCTCAGTTATTCCACTGCATGCCAATTAGGTGTGACGCTCGGATTCCTAGCAGGTTGCCAAAGCGGCTCATCTGCTGGGGCAAAGTTTGGGGGCATCTGAACTGCAGCACAGGAGCTCCAAACGAGAGCTCTGTGGGCTCAGGATCTCCTCTTCAAACTCTGGCTGTCATCCTGGGTATTTGGATGTGGCGTGACTGGTCTCCAGAACAGGATCAATGCAAACCAAAATCTGCACTGGAGCCTTCCTCCTTCCCATGTGGCTGGCTGCCTGCCTGCCTGGCTGCTTGTGAGAGCAGCTGTCTCCAGGGAACAGCTCTGGCTTCTAATACTCTGCCAAGCGAGAGGCAGCAGCTGTACTTTTCAGGAATAGCGGCAGCGTTCTCCTGGCAGAACAGTTTTGACTGATTCCGTGTCCCAGGCTTTGAAGTGCTGAAGCTGTCGGTGTTTCCTTTCCCAATCCTACGGGAACTGTCACAAAACCCTTACGGAAGAGTGTGGTGAGAGGAGGCTGGGTGCAGCTGTTAGCTACTGGAACCTGAGCTAGGGACCAGATTGCTCTAGTGATGCAAAGCATCCATAAACCCAATAGACCAGCATAAAGTAGCCCTAACATATCGATGAATCTGGCCCTACATGTCTAGTGACTCATATGATGAGGGCTAGGCTCCACTCCTTTCACTTGTAAACTACTTGGAATCTTTGTCTTGATTGCTAAATTAGCTTCCTTGATAGGAATTCAAGATCCCAGTGCTGCTGGAAATATACAGTGCAGAGCCACCCCTCCTGTCTGGCTCTTTTTTCAAACCCAAATTCCTTCTGTGGCTGTGATACCTTTTGTGGAACTGACACTGACATCCCCAATCTCTCCTCCAAAATCAATAACGAGCTCATTGGTATCAATCAACACAAACTCAGGACTGTAAGGAGCCAGCCCATGTGGAAAACATCAGCATCGGACCCAAGAAAGGGCCTTGCGAAGGTACATTTCTCTCATTTCCATCCCAGCCTCCTTGACAGGGGAGCCATTCTCCTGGCAGTCTGGTTGCATAACAATGACGCTGGATTTCAAGGCCACACAAACAAGTGAGTCCTTTGGTGAACCCACCTCACAGAGGGAAAATTCAGACCAGCTGCTTCTTTCTTCCCCCACCGCCCTCCCCACCCTCGCACGGCGCACACAACTGCTCCATCGCCAAGATCTTTATCCCAATTCATGGACTCAAAACAAAAGGCAGAGTCCAAATTGCTTAATGACCTCTCTGAATATGGGCTCAAATCTTTACTTCTGAATCCTAAGGGAAGTGGGCCCTTCTCCTCCCAGCCCCCATCATTCAGTGTGATGTTTGTGGGGACAGATAGTAAAGGAAGGGGCCTCAAATGACCCTTCGTGGTTTCATAACAGAGCCAAAAGACTGAGAAGGTTTTTAAAGTGTAATTATTCTATAGCGCAAAGCCAAAGTATAGAGGGCTCCGTCAGAACAGAGAGTTTAACCAGACTGACTGTGATTCGCATGCCCATGCCATATGTATGAAACATATTAGAATAGCTCCTGCCACCTGAAAGTGTGAAATGGAAAATGCTGGTCCCAGGCCGGCATACCGTGGGCAGACTTTGTGCAATACACTTCCCTCCTGCCCCCGGCACCCCCTGCTATTCCAGTTGTGGGCCACTCCTTAAACACAAATCTACCATTGAACCTAAATCCTAACCTGCAGACCCTCCCCCCCCGCCAGTAATCCAGTCTCAGAACCCTCCTGAGCAAAATCTGGTTGGGTCAAATCGTATGTTGATTGTGCAGCAGTGGGATAAAGAGGGGACTCAGTGAAGTCACTTAATGTGGGACCTGATGATCTATATTCAAACTTGGACAAACAAAGATAAAAGGTTCACCAACTCTCCTCCTCAAATAGCCCCAGTTTACACAGCTCACAGCCAGGAACAGGCCGGGTGAGACGAGCGTTTTTACTTTCGTATGACACCTCCCCAGAAATTCTGCATTCTTATTAAAAGGGCCTTTACATGCTGGTGCCCATCATTAGTCTACCTGAGGAAGAATATCCGAGGCAGAAGGTGACCCTAACATTACCGCTTGATTGCCATAAAGGTGGATCTTGCTAGGTTAGGAATAGTTTCCCAATGCCATTTCCCTAGTCACTGATTAAACTGCATATTTACTCAGCTCTAAATTATACTTAGGGAAACAATAATTGCTGCATTCATGTATCTTGGAAAGAAAGCCGGGGGGAAAAGCCTATAGCAGCTAAGAAATACTGAGATTTCTTCTCATTAAAATACTCTAGTCACTCCCAAGTGTTTGAGTTCACAATTGAGGAAAAACGGGGAGCATCTTTGATTTTGAAAGCCTGGTGTTTGGTTGAAGGGAGTGTAGATGTATAACAATAATGCTTTGCCTTGTCATGCAAGGATCTCAAAGCGTTCTCTAAATAGCAATTAAGGAAGACTCAACCTCCTAGGAGATAGGTAATTGTTGTTCTCTCCATTTTACAGATGGGGAGACTGAGGCATAGATAATGACTTGCTTAAATCCACACAGCAGGTCAGTGGCTGAGCCAGGATTAGAATTTAGGAATCCTGCCTCCCAGACCTCGCCTCTGAGTGGAAACCCATGGTAATTGCCAGCTGTGACTAGAAAACTTGAGTGCAAACTTCCAGTCCTCTGCTCTACGTGCTTTCATTTTGTAGTCCGTGCTGAGGTTGCCAGGGCGGGTTGGAAACCCCATGTTCCCAGACAAATACAATCCCAGATAAACCCCTAGGACTGGGAGACATTTTTAAAGAACAGAGTCTAAACTGTAATTTGCAGACCTGCACTACCAACCTGAATGCTGGGGACCTGTAATGGTGCAGCAGATAGCAGGGCAAGAATCATATGTGAAACGCAGGGTCCATTGTGGGAACGGGATTCTCTCCCCTAAAAATCCCCCCACTCTCCTCTGATTTGCGATGGTTTCAGTGACTGGTAAACTACAGTCTTGCCTCACTTCCAGGGTTTTTGATTACAGAGTGTGGGTGTTTTTTTAACAGCAGATTTCAGTGCCAATAACAATAGTTTTGTGCTGATTAAAGGGGCAGTTTGCCGCTTAGAATTTGTGGTGTGCTTGCCTGCTCGCTGGGCTCACCACACTGCTCGCTCTCATCTCAGTCTCTCTCCCTAACGCTAACTCTAGAGAATGACTGGGGAGATTCGCCCCAGCCAGACGGGCTTCAGGCAACCTTAAGTCTCAAAGCTCTGCTCTATCTGCTTCAGCCCTGGGGATTGCTGGAGATTTCCTACCCTGGGCTAGGAAGCCAGAAAAATCTAACTGGCAAGCTATTTGAGTAAGGCTGTCCCCTGGGTCCAAGCACCTGCAGTGCACTGGGGAACCAGAATCAGCAGTCAGGCCAGAGACCAGCTGCACTCTGCGCTCTACAGCTGTGACCAAGTAAGGCACTGGGAATGACTTGAGGAGAGGAGATTGGATAGAGTGGATGTGATGGCTGGTGACCTAGCAGCAGCCCCACTGTCAACTTCAGAGTCATCAGCGCTTGAGTCAGTAGCAAGAGCCTCAATGGTGCAGCACAGAGCAGCTCACTGCCTAGGAGGAAAAGATGCCCAAAGCAACTGGAGCTTCGAGAAGAGGCATTGCCCAGATACTCTACTGATGGGCTCACTAGAAACACAAAGCTAGATCCGAGTCCTTTACAATTTCCTTTTTCAAATGTTACTTTGTTTTGTTTCTCTCCTCTATTTAGCTGCTTTGGAGGGATGATCTGTCCAGCAGCGGCTCCAAGCACCAGCACTCCAAGCGCGTGCCTGGGGTGGCAAGCTGCAGGGGGCGCCCTGCCCGTCCCTGTGAGGGCAGCAGTCAGGCAGCCTTTGGCGGCATTCCTGCGGGAGGTCCACCGGTTCCACGGATTCGGCGGCAATTCGGTGGCTGGTACGCCGAATCCGCGGGACCGGGGACCTCCCGCAGGCAAGCCGCCGAAGGCAGCCTGACTGCCGTGCTTGGAGCAGCAAAAAAGCTAGAGCCTCCCCTGGATCTATCAATGACATCTACCCTTTGATGAGTTGGAGCCATCATCCAGTGCATTTCATGTGTCCGTACCACATGGTTTGTCTAAGCATTAGGTTGTCAACCCTTTGGGGCAGGGGACATATTTTATATGCAGATTGTTTGCACAGGATCAAGCACTGGCTCACTGATAATCAGTTACTGGTTAAGCATGGACAGCATCATGCTTGGCTCTGGACAAAAGACAAACACAGCAAAAATCTCTACCCCAAAGAGCTTGCAATCTAAAAGACAAACACAGAGAAAGCAGATGGCACTGGACAGCCCAGAACAAGGAATAGATTAGAATAGTTGTTTTCTTATTTGTTATTAATTCATTTAGCTAATAATGCTTCCCCCATGGGGTAATGGGTGCTGGTCAGTAGCTGAGATCAATCCTGAACGGGTGACATCAGTTTGGGGACATCAGAGCCATCATTTAAGCCCCAGGTGTACCCAGCCCACAAGAGGAAGCTGCTGCTGCTCTTGCAGGTCAGGGTCTTAGAGCACTGGCAGAGTTGTGAGGGGAAATGCAGGCTCCACAATCATTCTACTGAGCGGAGAGCTCAGAGTATTCTCATTGGCATTGAAACTCACCGTCCAGCCCTGGTCCGTGCAGTGGTGACATGATAGCAGAAGGGAGGCCCACCAACCAGGCTGGCTTGGCAAAGGTAAGGATGAGCAACTCAGCTGGAGAAGCTGGAAGTGAGATCAGCCTGTTTTGCTTTGCTGAAGTAACCCGTAAACACAGTGCTTGGTGAAACCCTATCTGCTCCTACCGCTTCCCTATTTAGGAGAATACACTGGAGTTTGCTGCTAAATTAACTCCTGACTCCTGGGGTATGATGTCACATGACCTTTATGGTATAAGGTTATCATACATTCCAGAGATGTATCCAATGGGAAGACAGGAATCTGATGTCATTTCTGCCTCCCTTTCCTATTTATTTCTGTTTGCCCTTATCTCTAAATAACAGTCAAGCTATAATTTCCCATTTGACATTCTATTGTAGAGGAAAAGTTTCAGATCTGTTTCCTTCCCCACTTCTCTCTCCTCATATCTTATTATTATTTGTTATTTGTATTAAAGTAGCCACTAGTCAAGATTGGGGGCCCCCATTCTACACACACATGGTAAAACACAGTTACTATTCTGAAAAGCTTCAGCCTAAATAGACAGAAAAAGGCTTCCCCCTATTTTACACATGGGGAAACTGAGGTCCATGCAGTCACATGCCCAAGGTCACATGGGAAGTCTGTGGCAGAGCCAGGAAATAAATCAAGTCTCCTGGAATACTAGTCCAGTGTCACCCTGTTATGTCATGTCTCGGATTGTCTCTCTGGGCTTATCGCTCATTCTCGTTAACTCTGACCACCTCTTTCTGGGTCTCTCTCAGGAAGTCTTCCCTTCTCTTGCCCTGTATGCCTTTTGTTGCCATTTATGTGCTTCTAAAGAGCTTATAGGTCCATCTCTGGCTATTAGTCAGAATGGTCTGGGAAGTAACCCCATCCTTGGAGTGACCCGAAATCTCTGCCAGAAGCCAGGGAGGAAGGCAGAGGTGGATCTCTCCAAAATTGCCCTGTCCTATATTCTCCCCCTGAAGCCCTGTTACTGATCACTGTCAGAGACAGGATACTGCTAGATGTACTATTGGTCTGACCCAGTATGGCCATTCTCATAGTGTCAGTGAGGACTGGGTGTTCTGGAGTAACAGGGCTTGAACAATGGTTAAAGATTAGTCAATGGAATGGATTGTATTAATTTAGGGCAAAATTCACCCCTATTCAGAGGGTCAGCACGAGGCTGACACACCACTGAAGTCCTCACCATGGGGGTTAAGTGTGATTTAAGTAGGGTGTTAACCTTATGTTGTCCTGCATAGAGGTGGGTTTCACCCTGGAGGCTCTGTCCCCTCTTTTTTCCATTGCCTCAACTATTTCACCCTCGCTGTGGCAGTAAGTAAAATCACAGCCTGGATTTTCGCATTGTGCAAGAGCTCCCGAGTCTTACAGATTTTGAATCTTCCTTCAAGTGAAATGACTGGGAGATCTTAAAACTCTTCAGTTGGAAGGTTTAAAGGAGATTATCGATAGGGCCCACCAACACAAAAAGGAGATTCTAAACCTGGCCTGGGGAAATAGGAGCGATCACTATAAAGGATGGGCTTTAGCTCACAAATACCTAGTTGTGAAAAGTCAGAGAACGGGTTCAGCCATGGACCTTTCTACAGGTACCCAGCCTGCCATAATCACAGTTGTTTCTACCTATATCTGTATCTTTCAGAGAACTGTATGGAGTGTAATATGACATGTGACTTCTTTGTTTAGGATCAGCAGAGTCAAAGCATACACCCTCGGGTAATATGGTATGAGTATGGTAGTACAGGCCAGGCGTACAAAGAAAAATAGTACTACATAGCATGCTAACGTACAATAAGCCAATGTTTAGACTTTGCAGATCTGCTGAGTAGAGAGGACAGACTGCACTCCTGTCCTCTCACCTCACAGACACATTCAGGGTCCAGCCAAACTCTCCAGAAGCCGGAACTGTCCTAACAATGTTGAATCAGCTGCCCCTATACCATGCAATTATAGCTACAAGCTTCTTTTCCTATTGACTGTCAGTTCAAGTATCTAATGAATTCTAACCACCTGAGCCGGCTCTGGTTTAGCAGAGCAGCCACTTCCTTCATGTCTCAAGGGAATCCTGGCTCCTTCAGCTCTTGGAAGCGATGGAGTTTTACCAGTCATTCCTGCATGTCAAGAATAGAAAGGGTGTGGAATGCGGGGTGTGAGAGGAGAAAAGGTGTCTCATGATTGGTTAAAAGTTCAAGCACTGCCCCAGCTGTGTTCCTGCTTTTGATCTTTGGGAATCGAAATAATTCTTCCCTACTTGTCTCCCTGGGCACCTTTTCACCTCTTTGTAAATACCGCATGGGGAAGTGATTTAGGCTTTTAGGAGCACAAGCCCATTGACTTGCAGTAAAACATAGGCTCCTAGTCCTAAGGATCTTGGGCAGCTTTGAAAATTGTCCCTGCAGTCCTTACCTCTGGTTGATCCTCCTGAGTCTTGGGAGGCAGTGCACAAGCAGAGGAAATCTTCTATCAGCACAACTCTTAGGCTTGGCAGCGTAGGAAGAAACCTCAACAGGATGTTAGCTTCCCGATCACCACCTTCCTAGCCGCTGCCCCGTTAAACCACTCACTGCTGCTGTTGTACCTTAGAGGCAAAAGGGCTTTCCTGAAGTCCTAATAATTCTCCCTGGAAATCCTTTGAGAGCTTGCAGGTGCACACAGCATGTGCAAAGGGGATCGTGAGTGATATGCCTGGCTGGAAGACCCAGGCTCACCCGTTTCTACCTTCCTTGGATGGTCATTTTGCACATCTGTGCTCTTTATTTCACTCACTGCGGAGGTGTGCTCACTCATGTGCTGGTGCTGTTTCTAATGAAGCAGGATGAGAGTTCTGGTTTGTTTCAATGTATTTGCAAATTCTCATTCTAGTGCAGAGGTTCTCAAACTTGGGGTCGGGACCCCTCAGGGTGTCGTGAGGTTATTACATGGGGGGTCGCGAGCTGTCAGCCTCCACCCTAAACCCAGCTTTGCCTCCCGCATTTATAATGGTGTTAAATATATAAAAAAGTTTTTTTAATTTGTAAGGGGGGGCGTCACACTCAGAGGCTTGCTATGTGAAAGGGGTCACCAGGACAAAAGTTTGAGAACCACTGTTCTAGTGACACTTATTACAGAAGCACCTGAAGACCCCCTATGAGTATGTAAAGCTCATATAAAGCAAGAGGCTCAGTCCTGAGGAGCTTACATTCAAGACAGACAAAATGGGAAGCATGATTATCCCTATTCATGCTAAAAGGCACTCAGGTTCTTATATTAACCTCATACTCTAGATCTATCTCCATAGAATAGAAATTCTAGCATGATGCCTTCACTACAGGACCACCCTCCCTCTCTAACATCAGCGGAAACTTCTGCTTAGAGTCAAGTGTTCTGCGAAAAGAGTGACTTAATTGTTAGAGAGTCCTGCTCATACAGAGACCAAGCACACAAGAGCTGGCAGATAGAATCGACACAATATATATTGCATGTTTCAGTATATTCTATGTTGTGCTGCTGTCTCTTATGCAAAAACACTACATTATTCCACTGCAAATACTTCAAAGCTTGACGTAAGAACGCCGTAGTATTCTGGACATACTGAAATATTATATTATATATGTGCACACAAATTAGGTATGTGTAGGCATATCACATGTGGTTGTTTAATTTCTCTCAATATTGCATAACTGCTTGGGGGAAAATAGGTCAAAATAACAGTAAACCTCAATTGGAAAAAGGCAGCTATTCCCAGGAGGAATGTTGTCCAAATTAATGAAAGGTTCATGCTGGATGAAAAATCAGACCCATCAACTTTTCCCTTCTTGAATAGGATCCACCTTTTTACTGCTTTCTTGCGCTGTATCCTAATATAATTTCGAGGGCACATGTCACTTAGGGGAAATGCCATCTAAACCTCTAACTGCCAGAAGCTGGGATTGGACACCAGGGGATGGATTGCTCAAAATTGCCTTGTTCTGTTCAAGCTCTCTGAAGCATCTGGTACTGGCCACTGTCAGAAGACTGGATACTGGGCTAGATGTGCCATTGGTCTGACCCAGTGTGGCATTCTGACATTCTTAAGCAGTGTAGCCTAATGGATACTGCATTGGGCTGGCAGTCAAATGACCTGGGGGCTGTTCCTGGTTCTGCTGCAGGGTGACGTTGGACAAATCTCCTTGACTCAGTTTCCCTGTCCATAAAATGCGATTAATTATACTGATTTCATTTGTAAAGATCTACAGCTGGAAAGTGCTAGGTATTATTATATGGCTATGGCCACTGCTGAGGATCCCAGTTTATTTTGCTTTCCAAACTATTGGTTTTCCTGGTCCTTTCTGCTCCTCTCTTGCTGAGCCCACCCTTCACCTCAGAGATGTGAGCCAGGCTACAGGGGGGATGTATTCACTATCACACAGCAATCGCCTCATCCTTGGAACTGTGTGCTCCCAAGTCCTGCGCTATCTTACTCAGTGGCCAGTGTACCTGTATAAACACGAGAGAGAAAGAAAAGGGAAATGCCATTTCATCCAGCTCTGGGAGATGAGACCTGAGTTTCTACTTGTCTCTCATCATAAGAACTGTCTCCTTCAATATGTTAAGTTGACAGACAGTTAACAAGAAACTATATCCCTGACACTCACACAAGTTTGCCAGCCACACGCAGGGATAGCTGGAACCCAAAAGGAAACATGGCACTTTATTGCTCACAGCTCTTGGGTCTGCATCAAAACTTATTTTGGGTCTTTCTGCTCCATCTTGCTCGAGGAAAGGCCAATATCCAAAGGTGAACTGTGCTGAGCAAGGAGATCTCTGGCATGGGGGAGGTTACATTCTGGCTCACACATCAGACATGAGGGGAATTGTTCCCTTTTTGTATCTACAGTGGTTGCTGTGTTTTACTTTTACATTTGTTAAGGGAAGTTAATGCTGGTGAACAGTCCCAATTTGATGGGCTTGGAGGTTTAAACCCTTCTCTGTTTGTTCCCAGAATAGGTACCACATGAGCAGGGTCTGTGTATGACCTTCCCCAAACTATCCTGCCAATATGCTTCCGGCTTCAGCCCTAACTCGGAGGGACATCTCTACTAGGAATTATTTTCTGTGACCCATTTCATCCTTGGCTTCGCTGCTGAGACTGCCAGCAAGTGGCAGTGTCGCGGTAGTGCTGGTTTTGTGATGTGCTTTCTAGAAACTGGCCTACGACTTGCCAGATAATTTCTCACCGGTAACCAAATTGCCTTCAGATGAGGACAACCTTTGGTTGCTTCTGGATCTGGGATTTCTTTAAACCAACATCCTAGATGTTACTAATGATACAGGTGGCGTTAAAATGGGAGACGGGATCAGCAGCAGAGAGAACGGACTTGGATATAAATCAGAGGACCACCTCCATCAGACTGTCTCCTTGCTTCTGCTAGCAGGGACTGAGCTCACCATTAGCAGTGATTTGATGTGAAGTTGGGTGCCCTTTTCAATTTTACCCATGTGCCTCAGCTCTACCTATAAACTCACATACAACCTGCAGCATTCCATAGCATTGGCAAGTCCATCTTCATCTCCTCCAAGCAGATTGTCCTGTCTCCATTAGTTTGTCACTTCTGTGCTCACAACCCTTAGGGGACGAATACTCTGCTGAAGCATGAGTGCTGCCGCTCAAGTGCGTGTCTGTAACTGAAAGAGCCACCATGGGGTAATTAATTCAGCCTAATTTATCATCTGCAATTATAAGTTCATTATTTACCATTCGTTTCTGAATGTGTGTAAAATCCAATGTTTATTAAGTATTGTTTGTGTTGGAAATCTCCCATGTGTGTCTAATTGCCCTCTAACGTATGGAGATGAATTCTCCTGAGTCTCCCCTGAATGCATCTGAAGAACCAAATCAAGCTGAAACAGGGATTCTTGGGCTCAGATAGAAGCGGTTAATCTACCAATGATACAGACTGGCTCAGCAGTAAAATCAAACCCTGGCAAGCCAGAAGGACTGGAGCAGAGAGGTCCCAAACATGCTGTAGGCCGGTGGTCCTAACTAGCCCAGAAAACAGAGAATAGCCGATAACCTCTCTCCTCACAGAATAATAGTGTCCTTATTCTGCAGCATACACAGGTCTCTGCTTTACAGATCTGACGATTAACCACATCCTGCCCTATGTTCTGTAACATGAATGAACCCTCCAGTTTCTGGTACCTTCTTCCTTCAAACTCCAGTCGCTGACATGGACCCCTGTGGCTTCTCTGGGCACATACTCCATGGCTCTGGGGATCTGCCCATTCCACCCACCCCCCGCATTAACTTCCTCCCTCAGCTTGCAGCAACCAGCCACCTCAGCCAGCAATGACCGGTCTTTAATTAACAGAAGGGGGCACTGTGAGGAAATGAAACATGCCCTTCTGTAACTGGGTGCGTGGATTCTGGAGCTAACTCAGCACCTGGTCGCTCAGATCCCCTCCAGTGGTGGTTAAAGCACAGTGGTGGTTAAGAAGCCATGGAGTGGTTGTGCTCAGTGAACTCTCAGGGGACCAACACCACCCCATGACTTTCTGGGGCCTTGTCCAGGATTAGCGTCCCTCATCTGAGTAGGAAGTTGAAGAGAGAACTGGCGCGAGGTTCAGTGGTCAGGGAGAAATGGAAGAAATCCTTGAATGGTGGGTAGAACAACAAAAGGAGCTGTAATGGACCATGCAGCTCTTTCAACAAGCAAAGCAATGGTCCGGGAGGGAGTGGCAGGCAGAGCAGAAGAAGGCCCTCCAGTAAGGTGACTAGATGTCCCGATTTTATAGGGACAGTCCCGATTTTTGGTTTTTTTTCTTATATAGGCTCCTATTACCCCCCACCCCCTCCCGATTTTTCACATTTGCTGTCTGGTCACCCTATTCTCCAGGAATTTACTAAGGAGGAGATGGCAGCACAGCACCAGATGCTGTAGAATCTGATGAGTCCTGCAGTCAGGGGCGGCAGCAGAGCCCCAGGAATCTGGCTATGTGAAATGGCTCTGACAGACAACTCTGAGGCCTTTCTCGACCTTTCGAGTGGATGGTGCTAGGTTCTGGCGGGGATAAAGCATCCTGGTCTTTGCGAATGGCTCCCTATATGACAGACAAAGCCCAAGCAGGCCCATGTGTCTCTAAGTGCCAAGGACTGCAGTATAGCCAAGGCAGCCATCGTGGATAGAATGGGTCTGTTGTTGGAGAAATGCTGACAGAAATTTCGAGCTGTAAAATGGACAGAGGGAGTACGGCCCAGAGCTTTCATGCACAGACTGTTGGGCTGGGCTGCCTGCTGGATGAGGCTGGAGGAAGAGATGGATGCGGTGAATTTAGAACAGTTTTTGCAAAATTCCCCCCAAGGTGACCCTGAACTTTGGACAGTGCGGTGAAGCTCACCAAAGAGTTCTTGGAAGCTGACTTACTCAGGAGAACAGTCCATCCCTTGTGCGGATAGGGAAGAAGACTCTAGATGCCCAAGGGGGGAAAGGGACCAAAAAATGGTGGGAAGAGCATAAGGGGCAGAGATGACCCATGCCAGCTGATGGGGGGTGGGAAATGACACAGAGATGGCAGCCCCAGTGTTACTGAGCATGCTTAGTACAAGCCAAGCAGCAAATCTGAGGAGGCATGTGACCCCCCAAAGCCCACCCCCCCCATGCATCGCCTCTGCTAAGGAGCCTTCCTCTTCTGCAAGCAGAAGGGTGTATTATCAATGCAAGCGGCCAGGACATATAGAGAGACTGTCCATAGATGGATGCCATGTTGGCAGAATGTTGTGGATGGACTGGGATGCCTGGGGGGAAACGAATGGCTACCCTTATGGCTAATGTTGGCAGGAAATGGGTGAAGGGTTAGTGGATTTGGCGGCTGGCTGTTTGCTCATGCAGGGGGACGTTGTAAACCCCTATTGGATGATAACCAGGAAGGGCATTAAAGTTAGAATGGGGAAAAGAGACACAGTCCATTAGTGAAAGTCCCCTTAGAGGTCAAAGGAGTGTTTAAATGGAAACTGGTGGGGGTGGCAATGGCTTTGACCCACCCAGTCATGTTGGGAATTGACTGGAAACCCTTCCCCTTGAGTGAATGTGGAAATTCCAGGAGACCATGGGGTTAGTTAGGGTGTGGGTAGGAGCGGGGAGGGGATCAAAAAGAAATAGGAGAACCTAGAAAGGTTACAAGCCAGGAAGATCAGTAAGAGAAGAAAGAATCCTGGGCAGAGATGAAGATGGTAGAGAAGGAAGGGAAAACAAGGTAAAACAAGGGCTAGTGACTGAGACCTGTACTGATTTAGCCATCGAAGAAGGGATCTCTCGTGTTGTCCCAAGAACAGACCGGTATGAGCATCAGTCTTTAGACAAACAAGGGACAGAACAAAATATCCTGGAGAGCGAACGGAATACAGAGCCAGGAGTAGAACAGCGACAGGTTAAAGAGGGACGTCAGATAATGGAAGATCCTGCCGAGTGCCCTCAGTGTGAGGATAGCTGGGCCAAGACCTAATTGTGAGGCCGGCCCATTGTTCTTTGTGGGGGTGGACATCAGAGAACACCCATCAAGGGGCCGGGAAGAGACCCAAAGGTGGGGTCCCACACAGAGCAGGGAATGATAAGAAGGGAACTGCTCAGAGCAAGAGAAAACAGAGCACTGAGAAGAGGAGACCCTGGCCGGGAAGAAGGGGGTGGTGGTGGTGGTGCGTAACAGGGGGTGTGGACTCAGGAGCTAACTCAGCACCCTGTCACTCAAATCCCCTCCAGTTTATACCAACTGTTTGAAAGATGCGCATTTAGCAGAAGAGGCCAATTAAATTAATGGTGGTACGGCTGAGAGGCTAATTGGATGGAAGTATCCCCAGCAGCTAGGCCTGAATAAGCAAATGGAAGGAAGTGCTGGGAGGAAAGTTGGGAGCCGGAAGGAAGGCAGAAGTAGGCAGGATTACTCTCTCGGAGACGGATGAAGTACCAGAGCAGACCTTGTGATGCTTTGGAACGCCTCTCCTTCAGGGAGGAATTACTTTTAGACTCTCTACTGGGATGGAAAATCCCCTCCTCTTCCCCTACCACACATTTTAAAATTAAATAATAGTTGATGGCTCCAAACTGCAGAGGAGTGAGGACTTTTTGTCAACATTTAACGCACCACTTAGAATTGCTTCAAGGCAGAATTTTATTTGCATCTGATAACTAGTATATTAGAGAGACTCAGCATTGGGACAAAGAAGACTCTCCTCCAACCCTGGTGCAGCTAAAACAACAGCCATTAAGTTAATCTTCCCCCATGCATCCCACGCTGCTGCCTGCCCTGGAGCGGATCTGCACACGCCAAATGTCCACACACAAACCTTTTTCCGCTAGGAACACCGCAAACTAGATTCAGATGTCTGCTGAGAAGTAGGATGTTTTCAAATGGCCTCAGTGAACGATGTTTGTTCTTCGTGGGATGTGGTGGTGGGGTTTTTTTCCTGGTTTTTTCCAGGGCTTGTCACTAGAAATCCTAGTGAAATTAGACACAGAAGGAGCCGTTGATTCAGTGTGCAGGGAATAGCTACTTTTAAACCTATCCATAAATGTCTCCACCCTTATTTGTGAGGAATTATATTAATCTAACTATAAACCAGCAGAGTCAAACCATGTGGACCAGCAGCAAAATTCTATTACAGAGACCAGCTTTGTTCTCACTTGCTTATTGTCAGATGTGTGAGTTAAACAGGTGTTAGGGGAATTTTTTTTTTAATGTTGCTACAAAAGTTTACTAGCCATTTATAAACTAGTTTGCCAATATGCCTCTTCTATAGTTCCCAAGATAGTGTTGCCGGCACAGAGGCCCGAGGCGATATGCCTCTTCTATAGTTCCCAAGATAGCCTGCTCTCTGCTAACTTCAGTTCTGCTTTCCATTTTAAAGGTAGGCTTGGAAAGACTAGATTTTTATCAGTAAATGCTGATAAATGTCAATTTCACCGTCCAGGCACAAACTGAGGAAAACGTATTTCCATTTATAACGATAGAGAATTACAGATAGACATGTAAGAAAAATGCTGTTTGAGAAGTTGTTAGAGTTTGATTTGTATATTTTGACATGTGGTGGAGACAACTTGTGTTTTACCAATTATAAAGCTTTAACTTTTTGAAATCAAAGTCTACTGTCATTAAATAATTAGCTGACCTGCCCTGTCTGAACCCACACCCCATAATTTCCTGCAATTGTGAACATTTAAATTGATAAACAATGGCGGGGGGAAGCTTCAAAATGGATATCCCTTTAAATTTATATATATATATATATATATATATATATATATAAATTGAATTCTGACAAGCCTTTTTATAGTGCATAGCTTCTGAATGCATCATCAGTGTCAAAATGGCATTGTGAGGTTTCAGTCACACAGCAGAGCACCGTGCATATCTGAACTTGTGGCTGTCAGCTGGGAAAGAGTACGAAACCAAATTGGTGGCTTCCTCACCTTTTTGTCCCCAGGGCCTCCCCGTTCCCTGGCATCCAGCCTCCTCTTTCTCTCTCTCTCTCCCTGCTCCTGGCCTGCTGTCTTATTTCATTCTGTTGCTGAAGAGCATGCTTTCCCTGTGGACATCACTCAGAGAGTCTGCTCTGCACGAGACACAGTGTGTTCACGGTGCTCTCTCCCAGCTCAGAGATTTTCCCAGCATTCATTTCAGAGAGCAGCAATGATATTATTGAACGTCAGCCGAGGCTTTAACAAAAACAGGTACTCTCCACCTTTGAGAAGTCTGCACCCTTCTGTCTCCTGAACGTCACCCTCTGACTTCCTCTTGCAGCTTTTTCACCTGGGCAGCCAAGGTGAACGAGACATGGGCCATCATCAGGAAAGAGAGGGAGAGAATGCTGCTGTACCAGCTAATTCCCAGAAAGCAGAGTTCCCTCTTTGTTGTATGATTATTACATGGAGCATGGGAAGTGCTCTCCAGCCCCGCAGGATGGAGCAGTAGCTGCAGATAAGGTTTATTGCCATGAAATGCTAATATACTGTAAAGATTGAAACATAGTCCTTGCCATCTCTCCCTTTACTTCTTCTTTCAGCTCTGATTGTGGCTTCCTTTTATTTTCCTGATCCCAGACTCTACTGATTGTATCCCTACATCCTTGCCTGGCCTGGGAGCCTTCCTTTACACCTGTTTTAATTAAATCAGGAAAGATTTATAGGGTGCTGGGCTGGGCCAGGGTTCCCAGGCAGTCTTGCTACTTATCTGATAAGTAGGATTCTAATTCAGATGCTGTGTAGGAAGCTATCAGATATTGTGTAATAAATCCCAGGTGCTGCTCTTAGGGACAGTGAAAATGCCATTTTTCTTTTGCCCATCTTTTAAGGGGCTGTGGGGGGATTGTTTTGACCAGAGATTCGTAGATTATAAGGCCAGACAGACCTGTTGTGACCATCTAGTCTGACTTGCTCCATAACACAGGCCATAAGCCTCCCCTGAATGAGTTACTCTTTGAACTAGAGCAGGGGTCGGCAACGTCTGGGACACGGCTCACGGCTCGCCAGGGTAAGCTGCGGCCAGCACATCCCTCGCCCGCGCCACTTCCCGCCGCCCCCATTGGCCTGGGATGGCAAACCGCGGCCAGTGGGAGCCGCTGTCGGCCGAACCTGCCGACGCAGCAGGTAAACAAACTGTCCTGCTTACCCTGGCGAGCTGTGTGCCAGAGGTTGCCGACCCCTGAACTAGAGTGTATCTTTTAGAAAAAACATCCAATTTTGATTTTAAAATTGCCAGTGATGGAGAATCTGCCACAACCTTTGGTAAGTTGCTCTGATGTTCCATGATGCTACTGGAGTAGTATTCCAGGTGCTCCTTTCAGGCAGTTTTTGCCATGGTGATCTTTAACCAGCCTAATTCAGTCAAGCTGGAAGTTATTGAGACACTGCTTATAATCAGGAGTTAGCAGAAATCATGGAATAACTGCTCAAAAATTGTACCCAGAAGGTAAGGCCTGGTTATACCATCTTCAGATAAAATTTGGTATATTGGGAAAATTTGAGATAATAAAAATGATTTCTATGAAAGAACTATCATTGAATGAGCACAGTGATTAGCAGTATCAGACGAAGTGGGCATTCACCCACGAAAGCTCATGCTGCAAAACGTCTGTTAGTCTATAAGGTGCCACAGGATTCTTTGCTGCTTTTAGTGATTAGCAGGTGTCAGAAGAGCATTTCATGAAGGAGCCTGTAGTTTCTGCAGTGTTGGGTCTCTGTATTTAATATGAGTCTGGCTATTATTGTTCTATTTTATCCAAATTAGCTTTGGTGAACAGCTAGCAGGGCCGGCTCCAGGCACCAGCCGACCAAGCATGTGCTTGGGGCAGTACCTTGTAAGGGGCGGCCAATCTTGGGGTGGCGGGGGCACGGCGCTTGGGGGGGTGTTTCAGTGGCACGGCACTCAGGGGGGTGTTTCGGTGGCGCTCGGGGGGGTGTTTCGGAAGCACAGCGCTTGGGGGGGTGTTTCGGCGGCACGGCACTCGGGGGTGTTTCGGTGGCGCTCAGGGGGGTGTTTCGGCGGCACGGCGCTTGGGAGGGTGTTTCGGCAGGGCACTCGGGGGGGTGTTTCAGCGGCGCAGCGCTTGGGGGGGTGTTACAGCAGGGCGGCGCTCTTTTTTTTTGCTTGGGGCGGCAAAAAGTTAAAGCCAGCCCTGACAGCTAGGAAAAAGTTGGGCATTTGTGTTGTTTATGGATGCTGTCTCTATAAAAAAAAATTTTTATTTTTTTTAACAGAATGCACTTAGGTGAGGAAATGACAGAATTAAGGTTGCACAACCTTATATTCTTGTTCTGTGTTTGTACAGCAGGCACTACAATGATACAATAATTAATAATTATAGTAGTCTTTAACTATGTGATGCCTAATTCCATGCACAGTGGATGAGGTAGGTGTAGAGTATTTTATTTTATCCTTCTCATGGTAGGTGTGGCTCCATCCTGTAAATGCGGTGCACCATCTAAATCCTGCACTGAATACAGCGAGTACTGTGTATCTGTACCCTGAATGAAGTAGGGATACAGGTGGAAAAAATAGTGCAATTCAAGTCTATATCATAACAGAGAATCCAAGAAATCCATTTGCCACAGAAAAACACCAAATTTGGGGGGTGTTTTTTTTACAGAGAATGTTTAGTTTTTACATTCTGTGGAAAAAACAAACATACCGTAGAACCCTGTTTATCTGAGCCTTCATTATCTGGCTCTCCATATTATCCTGGGTCAGGGCTTGGGCTGTCAACCCCCTGCGGCGGGGCTCCCTATTGTGTCTATAGAAACTAAAGTTCAGCGTTTCCTTTTAATTGTGGGAAAACACAGATTTTTTTGGATGGTTTTTTAATCAGAGAATCACTGAGAAGTAGGGTTCCTGATCATAATGCATAAGTACAAGGGGGGTAGATTAAGGTTGCTTGGGCACGCATCCCTCATAGCGATTGTCCTCTTCTCAAGGTGAGGGGAGAAAGGAGCCACTATCACACTAGAAAGTGTTGCATAAAGCTTCTTTCCCTTAGGGTGGCCTACACAATCCTGCAGCTTGACCGAACCTGCCAGGCCTTTCTCCTGCACAATCGGGGAGGGTGTATTTCCCCCACCCTGGTCGGTGCAGGGGGAGCCTTGGCCTGGCGCGGAGCACTGGGGTAAACAGAGGCACAACCAGCCCGAGACGCAGCCCTTGGTGCGCGAGGCGGGGCCGCCCCCGCCCACTCCCACTCCCTGGGCAGCTGGAATGTTTGTTAGGTAAACACCCCATAGTAAGCGTTCTAGCCCCGCCCTCTTCCCCGGCGGCCAATCAGAGCCCGGGAGCAGTTTCAAGGTTTCCCCCCTCCGCTCTGAGCGCCTCTCGACCGATACAAAATAACAAAGCTTCGAACGTTGCAACAAAGTAACGGGGGGCGCGTCCCCCACCCTCCTCGTGCGCCGCCTTGGGCTGGCGGGTCTTCCCCCCCCACTTCCGTGTGATTTGCCCGGGGTTGGCGCTCCGCAGGTCGGGCTCAGCCTGCCTCGGGGGCCCGGGGAGCTGCTGCTGCTGGTTGTTTATCTGGAAGAGGGAGGGGGAGCCTGGAAACCGCGCCTGTGTCCCATTTCCTCTGGTGTGTGTGTATGTGTATATATGTGTGGGGGGGGGTTGGCTTTTTTTTTTTTTTTTTTTTTTTTGCGCTCCAGCCTCGGATTCTCCATGTTGGACCCGATCTGAGAAGCCCGGAGCCGCTGCTCGGCTTGCATGCATGCATGCAGCCTACTCCAGGGCACTGGCAGCTGAGGACCACCCCACACCTCCTACACACAGCACCCCCGCCCCCACCTCCCTGGGCCTCTTCCCTCCCCCAACCCCCTCCCACCCAAAGGATCCCCTGGATCTGTGGGATTGTTAGATGGAAAGCGGTTCTATCATCACCCAAGTGCAGAGGGAAGAAGCCCTGGTGCTTGCAAAACAAGGTAAGGGAGAGAAAGTTAGAAACTTTGCAATGAGAAACAGGAGGCGTCTCTCTCCCCACACCCTACTATCACCCCCACCTCCCCAATCTGTGCAGTGGTGGGGAGCTAACTCCTGATCTAGGCAACGTGGGGCGATGGGGCTGTTCCTGATCTGTGCAGATGCGGAGGGGGTGTCCCTTGCACCCTTTCCCACTCGGGTTCGGCGCCGTAGCGATGTTTAGCGACCTGTGTATGGGGCTTTGCTCTTCCATCTGTAGCTACGCGGGGCCCTTCGCCTGCCGTCACCCCCTCCCCCTTTTATTAATGTTTGCGAAAAGAGCCTTTGAAAGGGGGGCGACTCAACCCAGATGCAAAACCCTCACTTGACCCTTAAATGTGGTTGCGATTTTCCTGCCTTTTCCCCCTCGCTGGTGGGTTTTGTTTTTGTCGCTGTGATCGGCTCCCTCCCCTCCTTCCTCTGCTGTCCTGGGCGGCTGGGATTTGGGGAATTTTCATAAACATCCTAGTTATGTGGAGAGGAAGGAATGCCAGGGGCTTCCATGCGTTTCCCCCCTCCCCCTTTCCGCTGAGCCCAACTCCTGGATTTTCTTGCATTTGAAACGATTTTTTTTTTTTGCATCTGAGATCTTAAAACGTCAGGTTTGAGCTACATTGCTTCCTACTAGCTGCTGTTTGTTCTGCCCCGCCCTTGTCTACAAGTAGGGTGACCAGACGTCCTGATATTAAGAGCTTTGTCTTATATAGGCAACCCCCGCCTCCACCCCCCCCCCCAAAGTGTCCCAATTTTTTCATACTTGCTATCTGGTCACCCTATCTACAAGTGGGTGCTCTCACGTTGGTCCAAGGGGCTGGATGTGGCTCTGTGCTCACCCCCTCCAAGCAGCCTTTTCCCAAACCTGGCGTTTGCCAAGCTGGTAGAGGAGATGGGAGCGGGGGCAGATCAATCCCAAGGTGTCTCCTGCTTTTGCCATGCCACAGGCTGCTAACTTTGCAGGCTTCCCCAGCATAGAGCGCCATGGGTTCATCCTGGAAAAAACAAGGCTGACCCAATGGGCTTTGCCAATTGCAGGACACAACGATTGAAAGATGGATCCTCTTTGGCTTATGTAGTGAAAACCTAGCTGGAGACATGAACCAGTTTAAATGTGCTCCTTATTGGTAGCTCTGTAGTCCAGTTCTGCTTTGGTTTTTTTCACTAGCCACTAGTTTAATCTAGAGGAAATAAAACCTGTGTGGTGGCTTTTTTTTGGGGGGGTGGGAGGAGGTGTTTGGAGGGATGAGATCTTGAAATCAGCTGTGCAAAACTGTACTTAGAGACTGTGAAGCGCTGTGACTGGAGGAGTAGGAATAATTAGTCCATTGTTTATTGGGTGTTTCTGATTGCCCTGGTGATGCATTTGTTTGTGTGCAACAGAACATGGAATTGTCCTCTCTCTTTGAATGCTCTGGGATTGCACGTGGGTTAATTTGGGGTCTCAGTTTTTCTCCAGTTCCTTTTTCCCAGTGGCTCCATGTTCTTAAAGAGGCAATGTTATTCCTTCTAGGGCCAGAACTCCGAAAAAGTTCAAGGGTCGATTTATTTCCCTCTGCCCTTCCTCGCAAGTGCTCAGGACCCCACAGTTGGGTGCACGTTTTCCCAAAGAGCTCTGCTCCAATTTTTAGGCATCTAAATAAGGCCTCCCCCACCTCATTTTTTTCCCCCAAAGCGCTGGGCACCGGGCAGCTCCTGCTCAATTTTTATTTGTATTTTTCCAAAAGAGCCAACCACTCCATGCGCCAGCCACTTCTTATGGTGCCCAAATGAGAGCTGCATGCGTGTTGGGTGCGCCCAGTGTTTTGAAATTGGTGAAACTGTGCAAAAGTCCAGTAGCTTTTCCCCCGTGGATGCTAGAAATCAGCTGCGTGCCCCACTGGGAGTGAAGGGAGTTTGTTTACCACCGTTCCCTCTGGCTGATCGGGCCTACCTACCGATTAGCTCTTGGCAGGACTGCCAGAGATCTCGGAGGTGGCATTGGCTTTGAACTTGCGTTGCTGTTCTCCTCCGGCACCCCACCCCCTTCCTCTTGGTGCCCTGGCTGATACAGAAAGGTTTAATTGAATGCCAGCATCTAGTCGCTACTCTGGCTTGCCTTGTTTCAGGGAAATGGAGGCTCATGGCAGTCGCCCAGAGAAACACTAATTTGGGTGGAGAAATCCCTTGCAAACAAACAAGCTGGCTCTCTTTGGAAGTTGGTCGTGAGGAGGCCTGTGTGTTCTTTTTTTCCCTTTTGTCTCGGTGGGTGGCACAGTAAAGGAGATGAATAATTCTTAAGTATTTTACTAGTAAAACTTGATCTTGATAAGGAAGTGGAACAAGTGTTGGTTTTTTTGGAGAGTGATTAACTGCAAGTCAAAGCATGGGGGGCACGCGGCTTTGGATCCCCTCTTTCCGCAGCTTGCTGTTGGAAGCTGGCACAACGGGGTACTGTTAGCAGGGCTGAGTTTGGGTTTAGTGCAGATGTGATGGGTCCTTCCCCATTACTGAGCCCCTATGGGTTGTGTGTGCTGATCATCCTTGGGATTTCTGTGAACCCCACATGACCACTTCAAAGAGAAATGTCCCTAGGGTCTGAACTCCCTAGTATCTGCTTGATAGAAACAATACAAACAGTTTGTGTCGCTGGCTTTTAGCAGTGTTAATTCCTCATTTCTCTGATTCTGTGTGTGTTTGTTTTTCCTTTTGGAGTCTGCCCTCAGCAATTCATTAGCAAGGTTTCGAATAACTAATTGTTGGACCTTCACAATTGCAGTTGTAGAGAGATCCCTCTTGATATTTGACCTGATTTTTTTTTTCTCAGAAGATAGACACAGGATTGTCAAATCCTTCTTACTGGAATTAGTTTAGAAGAACACCACTTAATAGGAAAAATGTCATTAAGTCCTTAATTGTCTGATGAAATAAATGATCCTTCGATTTAAGAGGTTTGGAATCTTTGCAGAGGAGTTTTGGGGTCTTTTCTCAATTTTTTTTTAATCTTGAAAATACAGACACAAATTTAAAAAAGGGATTCCCACTGTTTGTGGGTGAGATTTGTAGTTAAGGATAATTTATTGACTCAGTAGGAGCTGCTCCTGCTACCTTTGGGATGTTTACAGAACAGCAAAGTTGTAATGGGTTTTTCTCTTCTTAGAAGCAGTGATTTATGTGTAAGCGGGAGAAAGCCAGTGAAATCCTCCTTTCTAGAGGATCTCTCTTTCTCTCTCCACTCTGGCTCTAAATGTTCAGTAACTTCCCAGCCAGAAAACGTATTTCCTCCTCTTCTATATGTTTCTTTGTGGTTTGAACACAGTATTGCAACATGACATTTAACTCAGTCAGCAGCGCTAGGACTTTGTATATGTGCATTTCACCCCATTTCTAGGAACTTCCCAAACTGTGTGTGTGTGTGTGTGTCCCAAAGCAAATGATTCGTGCTGAAATGTCCCCAGAGCAGATCCTCGGAGAGGAAAGTGTGTGTTCCTTCCATATGTCCTTAGGGAGTACAATATCTTCAGTGCCACTGAGGTGCACACACGCCACCCCCTCCCCGGGCTGGTTGGTGTTCCTAAAGGCTGGGATTGGGCAGGATTGCTTTTCCTGTTGAGTTATTCTCAGGGCTGGATTTTGATTGCTGCAAGGGATCAGGATTTCTGGTCGTGACAGCCATTTTTGGAGGCAGATCAAACAGCAACGTGCTGTATCGACTCCTCTGTTTTGAGAAATGCACTGCAAATTGCAGTGCTCAGGGAGGTAACTGACGGGGGTGCGAGGGGCCATTTTAAGATACATTTTAACCAGCCCTTTCAATCCATTTACAAAATAATGGCTCGGGAGCGGCATTGGTTGACCCCTCTTCCCTTAATCCCACAAAACAGCTTTTCTCTCTGATTTTATTTGTTGAAGGAGAGGCACCAAAAACCTCATTTAGTGAATCTGATACTAAAACGTGCTCTTTGCTGATTTTTGCAAAAGAGCTACAGTTCGGAAATGTTTCTTAATCTCATAATTTATAGCTGTATTTGCCTGGGGGCGTAGAGAACATGATGCCAAAGTGTCCAGCAGGAAGGATGGTCTAGTGGTTAGAGACCCAGGTTCAATTCCCTGCTTGGCCACAGACTTGCTTTATGACCCTGAAGTGGGACCCTCAAAGGTACTTAGGCATCTACAGTCCAGATGTACATGCCTAAATCCCAGTTTTGGCTCCACTTTGATCCCCAAAACTCCTGCCGAACCCTGTAGGTGCCTAAACTTGCTTAAGCACCTAAGTTTTCAGGATAACAGTTCCCTCGACGCCTGTGTCCTGCCTTTATGCAGGCACACCAGTGTCTTCCTCCAGGCACCTGGACATTTATGTCCCGCCGAAGGCCCAGATTAACAAACTGGGGGAAGATAGATGTGCAACCACCTGTGTTGCATGCAGGGTCCAATCCAGTAGGCGTGCTGAGAAACTGCCTCCAGGATCAGGTCCCTGTCAGAATTCAACTGGAGGAGGAGGTGGGGATGGTTCCCACCTTAAAATGTTTAGCCCAGTGGTTAGAGCAGTCACTGTGGGGGACCCAGGTTCAGTTCCCTCTCTCTGCCAGAGGGGGAGAATGGATTTGAACAGGGATCTCCGGCCTCTCCAGAGAGCGCGCTAACCACTGAGCTAGGGGTGTTTTGATGTGGGGCTCCCTGAGGCCATGTCTACACTACCGAGGCACAACTGTGTCGCTCTAGTGCCGTAGTGTAGACGCTTCCGACATCAAAAGAAGGGGTTTTCCCATCGGTGTAGCGTAGCCACCTCTCCAAGAGGCGATAACTAGGTTGCTGGAAGAATTCTTCCTTTGACCCAGTGGGGTTAATTAGATTGACCAAACTGCGTCGCACAAGACCTGACATTTTTTCACAGCCCCGAACGATGTAACTAGGTCCATACACAGACCAGGCCTTGGTCCTTCCTGTTAATGCTGTTCCACTTTGGTTAAATAGTGAAGACGTTGGGCCAGAGAGAGTCACTGTGTAGGTCAGTGGTTAGGTGGGAGACGGGACACCTTGGGTCCAGCCCCTTGCAGGCCTTTATTATTTATCCGCAGTGGAACGGCTTCAGCAACAGACACTGGGTCCCCTAATCGGAATAGCCCATCGCTCAGTGCTTAGAGAGAGGCGTTGACCAGGTGTCTCCCTTCTCCGTCTCTGGCAGAGAAGGGGAATTGAACCTGGGTCTCCCACATCCCAGCTGAGTGCGAGGCAGGCAAGAAACAGCGTCAGTGCTGAAGCTGCCTGACTGCAGGAGCGGGGTTCCCATTCATGGCTCGCTGGGTGCCTCCTGGCAGCCTGGATTTAGGTGTCTGTCTATGAAAGGGGCAAAGGCTTAGCACGCCCTGCCCCCCATCATTGGCATCTCCCACTGGCTCCCCACCTCCCTTGCTGGATTTGCCCATTGTCAGGCACCTGTCTCTCCCCATTCATTGTCTAGGGAGCCTGGTTTGGGTTTTGCAGATTGCGGGGGATGGGGGGTTCCTGTGAATTTCTAGGTGCCTAGAAGTTAGGTGCCGGGAGGTTGAGTGTTGCAAGGCCTAATTCCCTTTATGGATCCCACCCTTAGTTGCTTTGTCCTCAGTTCCCCTGCTAGCACTGCTCTATCTCGGGAGGGGTGGTGAAGATAAGATTGTGTGGTACTCAGATATCATGGTAAGGAGGCCATATAAGTAAGCAGGATAGATCTTGCCAAGGATTTATGAATCCCCACACCCTTAGACCTTGTTTTACAGCTTAGATAATCACAATGGTTCCTTCTGGTTTTGTAATCTCTGAATCAAACGCTGGGATTTCCCCCACAGATGTAACCATGCCAGTGTAAGCCCCCTAGCATAGCTGTGACGTGCGCCACCACAGGGCGATGGGCACCACGGTCAATGGGGGCGGGGGGACTACACCAGGCGTTTGCATTGGGGCAGCTACATCAGTGGCAGAAATCCCAACATAGGCTAGGTGTGGTTGTTCGACATATATCTTGCAGCGGCACTTAAGAGGTCACAACCAAGTTGGAGCCTGTTGTGCCGGGTGCTGTACAAATCTGTGATAAGTGACCGCTCCGGCCCTAAAGATTGTATGTAGCATCAGCCTCGCAGAATAACGTCCCTCTGGGCAGAGGCTTCTAATTGGATTTGCCTTTTACACCTTGTCATGTGCTTGAAATAATTTGGCCTTTTCCTTGTGCTTCGCTATAAATGGTGCTTCCCTTAGAGAAGCGAGTCCCGCTGGGTATTGATTCAGTGATATAATGCAGAGAAAGGCCTTTTTTTTTATGGAGATGCCAATTAATTAGGCAGCGATTACTAGGAGCTGATGGGGAATCTAGCGTGGTGCTGCCTGCCCCCATAATCTCGATCTGCAAACCCAGCCCCGGCCATTTAAGAGGGTCACACTTCACCGTTCTGAATTGGCCTCTTCCGCACCTAACTCCTAAACAAGGGCACTTTGCATAGGCACGGAGAGGCGCGAGGGCAGCATGGGCTCGGGCATCTTCAGGAGGATGGCAGCGGCTGTGCCATAAGAGCTCGCTGGTTGTAGAACACAGAGGCCTTTCCAACTTAAATACGATTGACTCCCTCCCCTCTTCACAGCACGACTCCTGGTTTCTTCCTGCAAGAACCTGGAGTGTCGCTGGGCTGTGTTCCCTTTGGCCTCCTCTAGGTGGTTATTTTGTACTGTTGCGGCACCATTGGTGGGAGCTCTAGTGTAGAAAAGGCTCCGGGCGACCATCAGCGTTTTTCATGCCCCAGGGGTGTGAAATGACAGGCTCAGATGTCGTAGTGTTTAAAACACAGACTGGCACCAGATGCCTTGTCTACACTATTGCTTCCCCCCCACCCCCTTTGAAATTGTACTAGCATTAGCGACTGGAAGTAATTCAGAAAGAAGATGAATGTAGGTCTGGGCTCTGGGCTGTTGGGGTGAGGAGCGGTGTCTTTTGTTGGGAGAAACCCTGGTTTGCTCTGGAAGACTTAATAATCCTTAGCATTTATATCACGCTTTTCAACAGTACAAATGCTCCCTAGATTCACCTTAGCACTTCCCTTCCCCGCGCTGTGGCTGCGATCGTCCCTGTTTAACAGAGAGGTGACTTGCCCGAGGTCATAGCAGGAGCCAGTGTTGGCTCTGAGATTATAACCCAGGAGTTCCTGGATCCCAGCCTCACGTTCAGTCCACCGGACCTTATGTGTCAGGACTTAGACGCAGTCAATGGCAGCTGCATAGATGAGACTGAGGGCTGGGATTCCCCAAATGGGAGCTAGGTGCCCCAAATCCTGGCTAGGATACTCAGCCAAAGCTCGATTGTTCTCAGCCATGGACTCGTTAATTTGACTCGACTTTTCTCTCCTTAATGCAGCTGAGGAAGGGGAGATCTGTATCCCATTTTCAAATATCTGCCACAGTTGTGGTGTCTCTTTACTCTGGCAAAGGGCTGGTCTACACTGGGAATTTCATGAGCATAGCTTCTTCGCTGAGCGAGGTAGCCATGCCAGCCTCACCCCTGGCATAGACTGGGCGAGGTTGATGGAAGAATTCCTCCATTGACTGAGCTGCTGCCGCTTCTCGGGGCGGTGGAATACCCTACACCAATCATAGAATATCAGGGTTGGAAGAGACTTCAGGAGGTCATCTAGTCCAACCCCCTGCTCAAAGCAGGACCAATCCCCAACTAAATCATCCCAGCCAGGGCTTTGTCAAGCCTGACCTTAAAAACCTCTAAGGATGGAGATTCCACCACCTCCCTAGGGAACCCATTCCAGTGCTTCACCACCCTCCTAGTGAAAAAGTTTTTCCTAATATCCAACCTAGACCTCCCCCACTGCAACTTGAGACCATTACTCCTTGTTCTGTCATCTGCTACCACTGAACCTTTCCCATCTGCGTAAATAGTGTTTATACTGAAGCACTGGAGCTGTACTGCTGTAGCGTAGCCAGTGTAGACAAGCCCTGAACATCTCCGACCAGGCAGTTCGGCCTTATGACGGTTGGTGAAGCTATCCTTGTCACTGCCCCTCTGGCTTTGGGTACCTCTAAGTTCCAGGGAAGACTTCATGAACTAGCGGGTTGGGGTGAGACGACATATTGTCCTGGAAGACTGGCCCCGGGTCATCAGAGTCTCCCCAAATAGCATTGAACCAGTTTTGTGATCTCCTCCTTAAGGCGAGGCTAGACAGAAATTATATAGGGGAAGGGGCCTGTCCACTGTCTTGTAGAGGAGTGGGAGAGAATATCTGACCCAGGTGACATGACTGAGACCTGGAGTGTTGGCTGTGAGCATTAGCTCATCTGGGCTTCTAATGGAAGAAACTCACCCTGTCCAACCACCAACCTCCTCCCGTCAGTGTATGCAAGAAGGAAGTCCTGGGAAGCTGTGAATCAGACTTTTAATGAGCTGGTGGGTGAGGGAGGGTTATGCTGTGCATCCCAGCCCAGGAGGAATTCCTGTCTTTCTGCTCTGTTAGCCTTTGCTAAACAGGTTTAAGCTGGGGGAGAGGCTGTGCTGCCTGCCTCGTCCTCACCAGTTGCCTTCTGCTAGGTGGATGATTGAACTGGCAGCTGCTGAGCCCCAGTGACTGTGGTTGTGATTCATAGGGATTGGACTAGCTGTGTGCCAGGCAAAAGCCATGGCTTCTACTGCTGCAACTGCTCGCTAAATCTGGGTGGAGGCTGGCATGGAGGATGGGAGGGGCTGGGGCAGCACTCAATGCTGGGTCACTCTCCGGGTGAAAGTAGGTTTCATTTTACTCAGGGATGGCCTGTGACTGAAAGCCATTGTCCCCCAGTCCCACATCTCTTTGCTCCAGCAGGAATGACCCCTCTTCAGGGTTGCTCTTTGCTGTCCATCAAACCCTTCACCTGGGGCTCCAGGGGCTGGGCCCCGGGGTTCCTGTGTTTTGCGGGAGTGACGACACTGAAATGAGAGGTGAACTTTTGCGGTTTGAGGTCAATGTGTCACTCCAGAGTCCACTGGTTCCTGAGATTTTTTTTTGTTTTGGCTATGGCTAGGAGCAACGCATCCTTTTTTTTTGGATCTACCGATTTTGAGGAGATGATCCGTTTGGATTTGTTCTGGACTTTTTAAAAAAGGAAAACCCAACGAGCGTGTGCTGTTGTCTTCTGTTCACCTGCTTGGGGGTGGTTGAACTTCAGACTTGCCGCCTGCCAGTTTGCAGTCTGGGTGACTGCGCCATGCGTTGCCAGAGACGGGGGTGTTAAAAACGCCTGAGCTCATCTGAGGTTTGTCTGTCCCTCAGCTTCCACTGGTGGTGGGAGTTACAGGGCTAAAATCCTTTGTTTCGGAGGCTGGCTTCAGGGAACCTGGAGGGTGTCCTGGGAGCATTTCCAGTAGTGTCAGAAAACATACAGAACTGCATGGGAGGGTTTGCTCGAATCTCAGGATTGTTTCAGGGCATAATCTCCTGCCCGGGAGATATGGTCTTTGGCACACAGAACACCAAAGTGTGTTTATTCAGTGACTTGAAATCAGTCGAGCTGTGTATTTATCTCCAGCTTCCAGCCTCCTCGTTCAGTGGGTGCTGCAGGGTGGTTGTGGATGTTGGATGTTTTACTCCTACGCACAGCCAATGTGCTGCTAAGATCTTACATCTCTATTCTCCTTGGCCCCGCTTACGCCGTGCAGGTGATGGAGACAAGTTGGAGGTTCTCCCCAGGGCAGGTGGGAGACGCTGTTGGGATGTTTAACAAATAAACGATACTTTTTACATGTAATTTCTCTGCTTCGTTACCTTAATGACAGTTCCCTGGATTGGGAATGCAAAGCAACTCCCTCTGTACCACGCCCAGCTCCATGCCTGTGCGGATGCCTCTAAGCACAGAAACACGAGCCGCCTCCCCCAGATAGCCATAGCTCTCCCTCTCCATGATCCCCTCTGTGAGAGGAAGCTGCCAGCGGGAGGCAGCTGTGGGCTGCCTGGACAGAGGGACTGCTCTTTGTTCTGCAAAGTTGCACTGAAATAATGTTCAGGGTCTGGCTCACGCCAGGGGATCTGCAGTTGAGGAGTGGGGCTGGGTACATTCACAAGGGCTGGGCTCAGGGTGAAAGGTACCAGGGGGATTGCAACCGACTGGGGCTCGGAAGCTGCACCATCACTGGTCTAGGGGGGGCTTCGGGACTGTTTAAACCCCCCCTCCCTGGTGCAAGGGGAAGGTCCCTCGGTCATGAGCTCTAAATCTCCCCCCTGTTGGGAGCTTCAAAATCTGTGCAAGGGGAAAGGTCTCCTGCTCCTTCCCAGCCCCACCCCCCGGCCAGGGGGCTCGTAGTGCTTGCAGTGTCCAGCCCCTTGGAACTGGTGACACTTGATATATAATAGGGGCTCTACCGTGTGAATAATTCATGTCCTGGAGCTGCCTGCCTGCCTGCTCTGAAGGGCTCATCTGCTCTGGGACCTACCATCATTCCTGTCTGCTCTGGGGCCTCCGCCCTTACCGCTGTGGGTTAACCCCCTCCCACTTCCCTCCGCAGCACCCCCAGTCTGACCTGGGGCTCCACCGCTTCTCTTGGGAGTGAAGTTGCTGAGAGAGGGAGGCAGGAAGCTAAGGAAGGAGGCAGCAGCAACCCCACGTGTTCTGGGAGCCGCGGGGGGGGGGGGGGTGTCACCTTTCCCTTGGCACTGCTTGTTCCTGGGCCGCAGGTCAGGCAAGCTGTCAGGTGCTGGAGACCCTTCCTCCCCTTGGCGTCTCATCCCAGGGGATCCCGCTCTGCCGCCTGGCCCTGATCTCCCCACGCCGGGGACAGGCTCCAGACAGAGGGGTTTCCACCTGGGATTCCTTGAAGGAGTAGCTAGTTCCCCCGACCCCACAAAGAGAGACGATCCCAATCCCTTCCTGACTCTGTCAGCTCGTCCCTCCCAGCTAGCGACCCTGCTGCACGGGGCCCCGGGCCAGGTCCCTGAGCCGTGCTGAGGATGCGCTGGGTGTATTTTTGACACGGAGTAACTGCTCCATGCATCCGCAGCGACTGGATTAACAGGCAGCTTTGGTGCATGGAGCTCACTGGGGCGGGTGCCTGGGCCAGGGAGGAGGGGGGGACTCAGCCCCTCAGCATTATGGGCTGAAGCTGAGCTTGCCTCCAGCTGCAGGGTGTAAAGGGGGGGTCATCTGCCCCTCATTATGGGGACGGGCTGGGGAGGGATGTCTGGGCTTGTTGGGATGGGCCGATAACCCGTCCATTTCCCCTCTGTTGTCATTCCAGCTCCAGTCCAAACAGACTGGAAATTGGTGGGTGACGTTTATTGGGCTCCTCTGGGTGGCGTCCCCTGGGGCTGAGGGTCTTTGAGATTCCCCCCTTCCCCCGGGCAACTGGAAACCCAGAGGAGCAGTGTGGGACCAGGGGACAGGTGTAGTGTGACGGCTGCATTAGTGCCTAGGCAGAACAGGGAATCCGGAGGGCGGGGTGAGAGGAAAGGGTGGTGGGTGGGGACTGAAGTGCACTGGAGGGGAGGGGTCTGGCAAAGCAAAGTGTGGGCATGGGGGGGGAGCGGGGGGATGTGTGGGGGAGTGACGGCAAGGCGGGTGCCCTTGTGTGCCTCAGAGGAAGTAAATCACTGTCCTGTTGCACCAAGAAATAGGCTCTCGGGGGGCTGCAGTAGGAAGGTGAGTCTGACTCTTTACACTAAAGCCCCCACCCCCAGGGTACAGAGTGGAGGCACTTTGGTTCCTGAGGTGAGTTCAGTCACCAGCAAGATGCGCCTCTCTGCTCTCCCTGCAACGGCTGGGCCTGGCCCTCCCCGCGGTCCTGCCTGACCTTAGCCCATTAACCTCCAGCACTTAGGCTCGGGAATCGAGGGAGCGGCTACCGCGAGTTGGAAGACCCACCCCCGCACTCCACTCTGAGCGATGGGTCCCCGAACAGCGTGACTCCGGAAGGGGGGTGGCGAGACCCCACTGCCTGCAGCCTCTGGCTGGAACTGCCACTGTGGAGACAAAAGATCCAGAAAGTAAAATTTGAGGTGGACAAATGAGATGACGGCCGCAGTACGACAGCACCCTCTGGGCCCAGAGACTATGGTGATGGGTGCTCTAGAAATACCGGGATTGGCAGGGGCTGGTGTTCTCACGGCGGTGACTTGTCCAATATCTTCTTCCAGCTCCAAGTGCAAAACCTTTTTAATCCCTTCCCCCAAACCATTGTTGGCTGCAATTTGCATCCAGTGCTCGTTGGACAAGAGCCTCTGCTGTGACCAGTTGCTGCTGTGACCAGTTGCTGCTGGGTCCTGCCCTCCAGCTCCCAGATGGGATTTCATGCTGGCAGACTGAAACATCACCTGGTTTGTTCCATGGACTGCAGAGACCAGCCTCCCCGGCACTGGGCTGCCGCTACTGCAGAGAGCTCCAGGACCTGCCCAGCAACTTTCACCCGGAAAACAATGAGGAGAACTTCAAGCCAGATCCGTTCTTGCCCTGTGCCGGGAGCCTACGAGGAGCTGGTGCTGCTATGAGCCCTGGAGCGGTTTGGGGAAAGGTGTTTATTGGATCATAGAAAAAATCGGAGTGATCCATGCTGTGGCCAAGGAAAAGGTCTCCGCTGACTTTGGATTCTTCTCACAGATGGTACTTGGTATCCCTCAAAACCTCTCCAGCTCACTGGCCCTCTCCCTGTTCCTGGCTCCCCTGGCACATAGATTTGCCACCCTTTAGGAGACCAGGCGTCCATCGTGACCAGGAGCCTGTCTTGGAGAACAGCCACCCCGGCTCCCTGCAGGATGTTGGGCCTGTGACAGTGGTACCCAGGGAGCCACCTCGGGAGAAGTGGTTGGATTCCATATATTCCACGGCCTCCTGTACCTTTGCCTCTGGCTCCTTGTCTCTTCCTCTCAAGAGCTGCGTTGGAAACTGGGTTACTATAACTGACTTCAGTCTTGGCTGTTTTGAGAGCTGCTGGCTGGCTCATGCATTGACCTTGGCCACCATGTCCCCATACCTTGGTGCGCCTCTGCATATACAGTAGGAAATACAGTATTTTCCAGTGGCCCATAAAGGACCCAGTGATGCCGGAAATGCGCGGGAGGCTCCATTTGGGAGCCATATGATAGCTATGTCCCTGACCCTGTTACGCCAGGGGTTGGGAGCTGGCCCTAAGGAACTCACTCCCCATCTCTCTCCCCCTTTAAAACACATACATGTGATCTCAAGCCACGGGTGCCCCCCTAGACAAATAAGCATGTGACAAAGGTGTTTGATTAGCAACAGCGAGGTCAGGGTCTGCGTGGCTATCTCCTCTTCACAGCATCAGGCGCTCAATCTATTTATCTTAACAAAGAGGGTTAAGGGGTGGCTTGATCACAATCTGCAAGTACCTACGTGGGGAATAAAAATTTGCTAATGGGTTCTTTTGTCTGCCAGATTGAAGTCTTAACAGAATCCAATGGCTGGAAGTTAAAGCTCGACAAAGTCAGGGGGGAAATTAGGCACCTGTTTAACAGTGAATGGAACTAACCGTTGGAACAATTTTACCAGGGGTTATGGTGAATTCTCCATTACTGGCAAACAAGAGGGAATTCCGGGGCGTCCTATGGCCTGCGCTAAGCAGGAGGGCAGACTAGATGATCACAGTGGTCCCTTCTGGCCTAGGAACGTTCCAACGTGCTTTGGGATGGTTTGAAGCATTCCCAAGCGAGGGTTCCCTGAAAAAACACTTCCCTCGATACTACCCCGGCAGCCCGACCCCTCACCCAGCATGGGAGCTGATCCCAGCTTGCCTGCTGTTCCTGGAACGCACGTGTGAGCCATGCTGGGGGAGGTGTGTGTGGGGGAAATCCCATGGGGCGGTGACTTGGGGCTCTCTCTCTCTCTCTCTCTGGGCTGGGCAGGAGAATCACTGAGAGCAAATCAAAGCCCAACAAGTGCTTCCATCATGGAGTCTTGCTCATCTGTCTTCCTTATGGCTGTCAACTTGAATCCGTCCTCATACTGCCATAGGCAATGCAGCTGGGTCATCGTCTGCCTCAGTAGCCCCAGCCTGTCCTCCAGGTCCTGCTATGGCCAGCGTTTGCAGGAGGCAACTATTGCAGGTGCTTCTGGGGTGCTGTCACCTTGCTAATGGCACCGTTAAACATCACGTGCAGCCCATGGCTCTTCCTCAGCCACCAACTCGGCTGCAAGGACCAGGCAAAGCTGTTGGAGAGGAGGAGGCTGGAGGCCCATCTCAATTGCTGGGAGGGTTGGTTGGCTGGCCCTGGGAGAACAGGAGTAATTTGGAAGGCTAATTGAGGTAATAACGTTTAGGATCCCCTCCCTGCTTCGCACATACTGTCTTTATCATCAGCTAACAAAGCCCGACTTGAGCCTCCTTGCTGACTCGTTGACTGCAGTTGTCCTGCTTGCTTCCTTGTGCATCAGCTGGAGATGCAAATTCAGAGAGGGAGCCAGGTGGGGTTACGTTAGGGTTCAAGATGAGCATAAAACTTGGAGAGTGGAGAAGGCTTCTTGAGCTGCTCGTTGTCTAGTCTGTATCAGCCAAGTCGCCTCCTTCCTCTGGCCCAACGTGAAAATAGAAACCCACAACCTGGAAAGATTCCCCCAAGGTGGGAGTGGATCTATGGGTCAGGTGCTAATTGCAGGAGAAGGGAAATAACTGATTGGGTTCCAGTGTGGTCTGAAATGTCACCAGGAGTGAGAGAGTGAAGCCAACTGGGCACGGGACACTGAAGTCCGTACTTAAAGAGATTTTTAAGGCTTGTCTACACGGGGAGTTATTCCAGAATAGCTATTCCTGTTGTACTCCAGAATAAGAGCAGCACCTGCATGTGGAGGTCATTGGGACTAGTTAAACTGCTTTATATTCACACCCTACCTTAGTCTGAATTAACTTTCCTGTGTAGACATGCCTTCTCCTCCATTTCCATGGCTCATGGCTACTTTTTGTTTGCGATTGATTTGTTTTAGAGGTGATCAGACTTCCTGATTGAGGGGGCAATTTACCGTTCCTATATCTTCTTCGGTGGGGCGTTCTCAATGTTCATTCCCCTAGGGACATGTTCCTGGCACGTCTGGGTTTGGAGAAGCCCCAAAGAGCAGATAATGCAGTGATGGGGCTGGGAGCATCTGATCTGGAGACCTGAGTTTGACCGTGGCCTGGGGGTTCTTGGTTGCCGGTCGCGTCGGCCATTGAGCTTCTGCAGCTGGTGGAGGAGTGAAAGGTGCTTCCTCCCTCCCGGTGCTTAGCTCAGCATTGTGAAGGAGACGGGGAAAGAGTTTCAGCCCAAAATGGAGGTTTTAAAAAGGAAATTTCAGATCTGCTTGTGAAGAGCTTCTCTGACCAGGGAGGAACAAGGAAATGCAGCAGGTGTTATAAATTAATCTTAGCCCGGGAAAGGTGCTGGGTGTGTGTGCGTGTGTTCTGTTTGAGTGTGTGTGGGGAGGTTGTTTTGTTCCACCCCGTGTGCCTCCTGCTGCCTCCAGGCCTGGTACCACCCTCAGAGCTCTCCCAGCACCCCGCAGAGCCTGTCCCTTTGGATTGTCAGCAAAGCAAACATCAGGTTTATCATTAACCGATCCCAGCCCTGAGCCAGCCAGGCTCATGCTGGGGTGGCCAAAGGTTCTGGCCCTGCTTCTAGCAGGCAGGTCCATTGCAATGGCACGATTGGGAGCGAACCCCTGCATTTGTCTCTGTAAATGGGAGGTGGCTGGTGCGAGGAGACCATTGGCCCGTGATCCGTAAGGCTAAGATTTTACAGACTCTCTGGAGCCAGCCAGTCGCCCTCTCTGTGGCGTCCTATAACTTCTGCACCCTGACCCTGAGAACGGCTCTCTTGGTATGGGGCCAGGGCTCTCGGGAGGGGAGCCATCGCCGAATGCGGCTGGGGTGATTAACGCCGTTTAACCTCGTCCGCCAGAGCACGGTGCCAGAGAAAGAGGAACTGCAGCAGCATTTCCTCTATCGGAGGGGGACGGGGACGCAGCCTGATCTTTCTCGCTGCCAGGAGCCGGCGCAGGGAGCTCTAGGCACAGATTACTGATGGGTTGGGGTCACTGCTGGCCCCAGGTTCCTCTCCCCAGTTACAATCCTGGGGACGCTCTGCTCAGATCTCTCCAGGATGGGACGGGGATGAAGCCTGCCAGGCGAGGCACCCCTGGGTGCGTGCTGTGAGCATGCAGATGCATGGGTTACTTTCAGCCCCCTGAAGAAGGTCCTAGTTGCAGGAGAGGTGAAGGGACTTGCCCAAGGGTACACAATGAGTCGGTGACAGAGCTCATGGTGGGCGAATCCTTAGCCCTCAGCCCCGCTGTGCCTTGCTATGACCATGCTGCTTTCCCGGATGTGCGGGGGCTTCGGTCAGGCTGGCTGCACAGCGGCGCTGGTGTGAAGTCTCTTCACATGGGCTTCACTTCAACTCACCAGCCTCTCTGCCTGCTCCTCTGGCCCATGGGCTGTGCTGCACTGGGACAGGGAGATGCCAGGACAGGTGGGCGGATCTCTGTTAAGACATTTACTCAAAGGGCTGCGTGTGCTCAGCGCCCTTGAGGGATACCGGGCACTTCTGGAGTCCTGGGTGCAAATCCCGGCTTGGGTCCCAAGAGCAGATAAGCCCCACGTCACCTCCGTGGAGCGTGGTACAATATTTGACCTAGTGGGCAGCCTGTGCTCGAGAGACCAGCGTCGGGGGGGAGTTGGGAGAGTTGTGGTGCGCGGTGCCTGGAGTTGGCCAGTGTGCGCTGCAGGGCCGCCCGGGGGGGAGGGGGGCAATTGGCCCCAGGCCCCGCGAGCCCTGGCCCGGCGGTGATCCGGATCTTCGGCAGCATTTCGACGGCAGGGGGCCCTTCAGTGCTGCCGAAGACGCAGAGCGACTGAACAGCCCCCTCGCCGTCAAAATGCCGCCGAAGACCCAGACACCGCCGCCGGGTGAGTACCAGCACCACAGCTCCCCCGCTTTGCCCCAGACCCCCTGAATCCTCTGGCCGGCCCTGGCACGCTGCCCGGGGTTAGCCAGTCGGCCCTACCATGCCCAGGTGCCCATTTGTGCTGCTGGGCCTCAGCACCACCACTGGAGGGGCTGGTGACTCAGGTGGCACGGAAGGTGATGGGAATTTTCAACTGACTCTAAACCCCAAGATGATATGCTGGGACTGGAGGGGAGCAAAACCTGGGGTGCAGAATGACCACGAAGGGGGTGGCGCCAGAGGGTGCGAGGGAGGGGCCCCGTGGTGCCCCACGGGGGGCAGTGGAGTTGTGGCACCAGGATTGTGCTGATGGAAGGATGCAGTTTCCGGAGCGCGGCTCGGGGCTGCTCCGGAGGGCGGCCCGCCGACTGCAGGCTCCAGACCTGCTCTGCCACTCCTGCTAATCTGACCGCGCCGACTCCCACGGAGTGACTCCCGCTTTACGCCAGGTGCCCAAGAATGGCTGGATGTCCCTCGGGCTGCAGCATGTGTTGTCCCCAGCTCACCTCCCACCCAGGCTCAGTGACCGTCACTGGGCTAATGATCGCGCTGGGGGGCTGTGACATGGGCCCCCAGGCTGGCCCCCCCACCATTGGCTCTGAACCAGGGGCTGTTTATCTCACCCGTTGCACCAGCCTGCCGGCTCCCCCTCCTCCTGGGGGCTCCCCCTCCCACTTCTGGTCCTCCAGCAGCTCCTGGACATGACTCTACCTCAAAGGTGCTGGGGACTTGCGGGTCTGCAGCGCCACCTTCTGGCTGCTACTCCACATTGCAGGCCTGGGTCCCTCCCAGTTTGGGGCTGGGGGGGGGTCGCAGCCTTCAGCGGCAGTGGGGAGGGACGCGTGGCGGTGGGTTAGCACGTGGATGGGTGAGGACCGTTGGGCTGAATCCACTCCATCCTTCAAGGAATTTTGCCCACACTCCTTTGCTTGGATTTCTGCTATGGTTCGTTTTCCAGGGGCTCACTCGTCCCCTCCTCCCCCCACAGTCCTGCCCTGCTGGGCCCATAGGCCTCACTGATTGCAGCCCTTGTGCTGAGCTAGTCGCCCAGACACGTTGCAGTGGACTGGATCTCTCCCGCCAGACCCTGCAGTACCGAGAGGCTGGTCTGTATCCCGCCTGGGGAGCCGGCTTTGTGCAGGTGACCATCCTGCTTACGCTTGGCTGTGGTTCTCTCTCCTCGTTCCAGGCTTGGTGTCCAGGTCTTCTCCCAAGAAGCCTCGTGGCCGGAACATATTCAAGGCGCTTTTCTGTTGCCTCCGCACACAGAATGTTGGTCAGTCGGGCTGCGGCGGGGAGCATGCACTGCACAAGGAGGAACCCAGCACCATCGCTAAGGTAAGGGGGCTGCAGGGCAGGGGGGAACTGGGGCTGGGCTACCGACCCGCTAGACACCGGTGTGTCTGACCCCACGTAGGACATGCCTGTGTCTTAAGAACGAAGCTTGTTCGTCACGGATCGCGGTAAACCAAAAAGCCAGAGAGTCTGGTTCTGTAGCCTTGCCGCAGCCGTGAATGGAAGGAACCCTCCTGCAAGCACAGCCCCCTAAAGTGACACCCATCTCCCCCAAAACTCAGAGCAGGTGTGTGTGCAGGTACCCACACCTGCTGTGACGGGAATGTTCCACCAGGTGGCAGCACTGGGCCCCTTCTCCATAAACAAGTCTCCATATGCCACTGCATGAAGGTGTGTATGTGTGTGAGAGAGAGAGAAATACCTGCTGCAGTTTTGTCTCTGAGCCCTTCCCTGCTTGATCTGTCTTAATTCTCATGTTCTCTGGCTGACCCAGTGCTTGTGCTGATACTCATTAGCCTTTGATTATTTCTTAACTGATTTCTCTCCCCTTCTCTCAGATGAGAATTGTTGTAAGCACATGGCAGCAAATTGGAGGGGAGTTCTGTCCTGTCCCCGGCTGGCTAGGGCTAAAGGGCGGGTTAATCCCCCAGCCCAGTCAGGGCCACACTGTCTCTCTGCTGCTGCCGGCTGTCACCCTAATACCTGCGTTTCTCCTCTTCTTTCCTGCTTTAGTCCGATCTGCTGCAGTGTCTTCAGTACCAGTTCTACCAGGTATGTGCTGAGCAGCCGCCGGGTATTTGTGTGGGTGGCTGAGATTCCCAGCTCCAATAATTGGAGATATACCAATCTCCTAGAACTGGAAGGGACCTCAAAAGGTCATCGAGTCCAGCCCCTGCCTTCACTAGCAGGACCAGTTTTTGCCCCAGATCCCTAAGTGGCCTCCTCAAGGATTGAACTTACAACCCTGGGTTTAGCAGGCCAATGCTCAAACCACTGAGCTATCCCTCCCAAGCAAATGCCCCTTCCTCTCCTACGGAAACAGGCCCTGGTCCAAACCCCACAGTATCAGTGGGAGTCCTGTGGATTTTGCTTGGGTGTTGGCTCCAGCCCAGAGTGGAGAAGGTGGAGAAGCTTAAGACTGTAACATTCCCTTACTCCCCCTCGCTTCAAAGTTCCCCACTCATCCCTGAGCATTGTGGGATGGGGACCGCTCCTCCACTGGAGAAAAGGTAAAGGTCACCATCTTTTAGCGCCACCATCTCGTTGCCAGAGGGTGTTGTGAAGGCCAGAAGCATAATTCAAAAGAGAACGAGATACGTTCCGGGAGGAGAGGTCCATCAATGGCTATTAGCCAAGATAGGGACTCAACCCCATGCTCTGGGTGTCCCTAGCCTCTGACTGCCAGAACCTGGGACTGGACGACAGGGGACGGATCACTTGATAATTTCCCTGTTCTGTTCACTCCCTCTGCAGCATCTGGCACCAGCCCCTGTGAGAAGACAGGATCCTGGGCTAGCTGGGCCATTGTTCAGACCCAGTATGGCCTTTCTTATGTGCCACAGTCCGTGCAGCTTTGGCACGAGGTCTCTCCCCAGTCCCTGGCCGCTCCCAGTGGGAATTCAGGATGATCCCGATGGCAGATGTGTAGATCAAGGAGGCTAGTAATTCTGTAGGGTGCTCAGGGTCATGGGGAGGGTATCGCCCAGATATCTGGATGGGATGTTTAGAGTCTCCCTGCTGGTCCCCAGTGAAATTCTCTCCAGTGTCAGGACATGGATGGACACCCCAACTCGGTGTGAGATGGGGAGCTGCTGGAGATGAGGAGCCTTCTCTCTTTGGGGAGGGCAACTCAACCTATGAAGTGCATATGAGCCGGGGCCAGGGCTGCTCCCCGAATCCCTCTGACAGCTGGGCGTGTATCTGCTTGCAGATTCCCGGGACGTGCCTGCTCCCCGAGGTGACTCAGTGGGACCAGGGCAGGATCTGCGTGGTGATCGACCTGGATGAGACGCTGGTGCACAGCTCCTTTAAGGTGACCCCACGTGCTTGCTCAGGGGGTAGGGTGGAGGGGTGGCGCAGGGAGGCTGCTGGTGAGAAGAGACGGGGTGGGGGCAGGAGCAGGTGGATCTGGCTCTCAGGAGCTGGGTTCTGAGCCACCGCTGGCCATGGAGAATACTTAATCCCAGATCCCGTGAATGCCCCATAAATGGGTGGCGCATCGGGGGCGCCGAGGGCTGGAAACGAGGCATGAGATGTTCTGGGAGGGGCTGGGGCAGCCGCGGAGGGATCTGCTGTGTCCCGTTGGCTGGAGGGTTTGGAGCGGGTCCTGGAGGCTCCTACGTGCAATGCTCCTCTCCTGCCAAAGCAAAATTCTCTGACACCATCTCCCCCAGAGCAGAGCCAGATGCGTGCAGAGACACCGCGGCACGCGTGCTCTGTCTGGTTTTCCCATTGCCCCTGGGGAGCTGGGGAACCCCCTCTGCTGCTCTCGTGCTAACAGACCCCTTGATTCCTTCCCCCCTCAGCCAATCAACAATGCTGACTTCATAGTGCCTGTGGAGATAGAGGGGACCTTGCACCAGGTAGGCGAGTCCCTCTGATGGGGTGGGTGGCGCTGTGACCAGGATCTGTTCCAGGAGCGGGGCCCGTCCTGGCCTGGGGGCGAGGAGGCCCGGTTCCCTAGGGCCGCGGCGGATCTGCGGAAGCCGTTGCCTGGTTCAAGTAATCCAGGATAGGCTGTTACCAGGCAGCACGGCCTATTCTTGATTACTTGTTTTCAGGAGGCGGCTGCTGGCGCCTGAGGAAGATGGACTCGACGGGGCTGGGTTCGGCGCCGGGCGTGGCGGGGTGAGGAGAGCGGTAACGGGACCCGGGCTGAAGCCCCCACACTGGCTGCAGCGATGAGCATGGGGCAGCCCCTCCAGCTGGTTCCCAAGGGGCAGCTTTGGGCAGGCGGCACTAGGCACCAGGCTCCATCTTGAGCATAAGCCCCAGGCCAATGCTGGGGACCCTCCCCCCTCACTTGCCAGCATCGTCCCCCCAGGGGCTGTGTTCCCCTCACCCCGGAGTCTCTCCTGCCCCCTGCTGACGGCCCCTCCCCTCCTTAGGTCTATGTGCTCAAGAGACCCTTCGTGGACGAATTCCTGAGGCGGATGGGGGAGCTGTTTGAGTGTGTCCTCTTCACTGCCAGCCTGGCCAAGGTAAGGGAAACTTGGGGCAGGGGGGGGGGTGTTCCCCATGCTGCCAGCCTGCTCCGGGCAGAGGGGACGCGGTTGGGAGAAGTTCTCTGTGCTGCTGGCCTGGCCGTGGCCTAGCCATGGCGGGAGGGGGGAGATCTTCTCAGCAAGCCGAGCCGCTCCTGCTAGCCCTGGCGCTGGGCTGCGGGGAACCGAGCCGCTCCCGCCACGTGCCGGCGGAGCCCGCTCTAAGCAACGCGCCGCTCTCTTGCTCTTGCCAGTACGCCGACCCGGTGACGGACCTTCTGGACAAGTGCGGCGTGTTCCGTGCGCGGCTCTACCGGGAGTCCTGCGTCTTCCACCAGGGCTGCTACGTCAAAGACCTGAGCCGCCTGGGCCGGGACCTGCACAAGACGCTCATCCTGGACAACTCGCCGGCCTCCTACATCTTCCACCCGGAGAACGCGGTGAGCCCCCCACCCATCCCCGGGCCACGGCTGAGCTCCTGGGGGTGGGAAGCGGAGCAGAGACAAGCCGTGCCCCTTCGAAGACCTGGGCCCAGCTTGCCTTCACTTCTCTGTGCAGCGCCTGCTGACCCCTCCCCTCCCGTTCTTGCCCCCCTGCAGGTGCCTGTCCAGTCCTGGTTTGATGACATGGCGGACACAGAGCTGCTCAACCTCATCCCCATCTTCGAAGAGCTGAGCGAAGCTGAGGACGTTTATACCAGCCTCGGCCAGCTGCGGGCGCCGTAGAGCTTCCAGCGCCCTGGCGGCCCATTTCTGCAGGGGACTTTCACTCAGTGCCTTCGCTAGCAGCCGGGAGGAGGTGGCCGGGCAAGGAGTCGGCTCCCGGGCCCCAGTGGCAGTGCCAGAGCCCTCGCCTCTCGGACCGGGGCGCAGGACGGGATGTTGGATTGCAGAGCAGGGAAATCTCTGTAGCCCCGGTCACGGGTCTGAGCCCATCCCCTGGTAGCCCTGGGGTCTCTGCACTGCGGGGCGCAGGGCTCCCCACACTCCGACTCGCAAACGGGGCTCTGCTTCCCACCCCGCTCGCCTCCCTGACACACAGCGCCTGCGGATTCCACACGGGGGGCCTGGCTGGGTGACTCCTGCCATGGGGGGTGGGGAGGGTTGTGCATCCCAATGCCTCCCCTCTCCCCCTACATGCAACCGCCTGAACAGCCAGCCAGCCTCCCGGCAGGACGGCACTCCAGCGCTCCAAGGGCAAACGCCAGCTGCCCCCGGCCCCTGGAGGCGTTGCACATGGCGGGGCAGCTGCTGCGGCACCTTTGCTGTGGCTTTCTCCGAATCCTAGTCCCACTGCCGGTGCCTGGGGCTGGGCCAGAGCCCTGCCTTTGCCGTCCCCACCTCCCAGTCTCGTCCTCCCATGTGGAGCCACTGATCCCATTCCCTGTAACCCTCTCCTCCAGGATGCACCTGCTGAGGCCTCTGGAGCTGGAGCCAGGCCTGTCTGGGGTCAGCATCCCACTCCCCAGTTCCTCCCCGCCCCAGTGAGGCCCAGGCCCAGGGCGACTCATATCCTGCGGGAGCCTCTCCATCCTCCCTTGTCCCTTAGCCTGCTCCTTCCAGGAGCTGGGTCTCCAGCCCCACCAGATTCCTCCTCCCTGGCCTGGATCCCAGCCTCGGGCCAGCGTTGCTCTGAAGGATGTTCCTGGAGCAGGCCCCGGCTGGGCTCCGTGACACCCGACAGCTGCCGTTGCCCAGTGGAGCCGAGATCCTTGCCTCATACCAATTGCCGCTCGGCTCCAAAGGACGGGGAGATGCTGAGAGCGGCCCAGCCAGAGGCTGCCGAGTTGACGGGTAACGTTAAACCAAAGCCGCGCTCCACCTCCCTAGCTGGATTAGCCCAAAGCAGGGGCCGGGGGGAGCACCTTTGAGCTGCAGGGAGAGGGTCACATTGGCCTTGCGCTGCTACAGTCCAAAGCCGCGTCCTCCATCTCGGGGACCAGGCCCACCGCCCTGCCTTAACTGCTGCCCTCCATCCGGGGCATGGGGCCCACGGAAACAAGCTGCATCCTCCTCCTCCACCAGACTGCCTGGGCAAAGACCCTAACATCCCCTCCGTGGGGTGCCGAAGGGGTCGGGAGCCACATATTCAGTGCGAGAAGCCCCCCACTGAAGTCCCCGTGTGGTGACGTCTTCAGCTTCAACAGCTCCTGCAGGTGGTCTCAGGAAACGCCCACTGGAGCTGAGCCCTTGGGCGATACGAGACTTTGGCACCAGCCACCCCCCACCCCCAGCTCTGCGTTGTGCTGACCCCAGCTCAGCTTGGACTTCCCCAGACCAGCCCTGGCGAGGCAGGGCCCTTCCTCTGCCCTCCGGCTCTCGGCTCTCCCAGCATTCCACCAAGGTGGTGCCACAACACAACCCCGCAAGGCCCTGAGGCATCTGCCTGGGCTGGAGTTGGTGGCATGTCATAGCCGTGGCCAGCCCGACGAGTGGTGGTTGCTCCAGCCACCTCTGCCACTCCGGCATCGGCAGCCGCCCCTCTCCATCTCGGTGCCTTCCCCTCCCTGCTGCACCTTCCGCTTTGGCCTTTCCAAAGAGAACCAGCTCTTCGTCCAAGCCAAATGTCGACCGGGTTGCAGGCAGTAACCCCGCTCCTGGGGGGTGAGCCCCGAGGGGGCTCTCGGGAGGGTTGGGGCCTGGGCACAGTACCCTCCATACTGGCAGCAGGACAGACTCTGCTGGGCTGTTACACTGTCAAATGCCATTAGGCCGCAGGCCAGTCCCTGCTGTGCCGGGTGGCACCCCCGTCTGGGTCTGACCCCCGTGTCTGACCCGCTTCACTTCCGTGAGCCAGATCCGGAGGCAGCTGTGCCCCATGGCCAGCTCGGGCTGGCTCCCACCGGCAGCTTGTGGGTCACTGCCAAGCCCCAGACGCGAGGAGGGCACCATGGGACCAAAACTGTGAGACCCGTGCCTGGCTGGGCCCTGGGGCAGGCCGCCCCCTTCCTGCTGTTCTCAGGCCCAGCTAGGAAGGGCCAGGACCTGTCCGAGTGACTCAGAAGGAGCAGGGCCGCCAGCCTAGGCTTGGGGTCGGAGGAGCCGGGTGCAGTGAGTGGGGCCAATGGAAACCTCCCCCCCCCCCACATGTCTCCTCTGCCCCTCCAGTGACCGGATCCTTACAGGGGAGATGTTAGTGGGTGCTGGGAGCGGGGGACTCCAGCTGTGCAGGGGGAGCCCGGCAGGGAGCAGTGGAGCACCAGGACCGATGGGTGGCAGGGGGGGGCACCCCAGCTTATACTAAATACAGGTTTCCTCTCCCCCCTCGAAATTCCCCTCCCTCCTCGGGACACAACTCTTTAAATTGAGCTTCTCAGGACCCTTCTAGGGTGTGAAATTGGTCCCTTGTTTGCTTCCCCTCCACCCAGGTGGGGGAACCATCTCACTCCTATCTTGGGGTTACCGCATCTGACCTGTTTTTTCTCCCCTCCCGCCCCAGCCCCACCCCTGCACATAACCTGGGGGACCTCCCCCAAGCATCCAGTCCAGCCCCACTCCTGTCAACGGTCCCTCTGGTGAGTTACCCCGAGTTTATGTAGCAATGCGCGTGGTCCGTGGGGAAATCCCCGCCCTGTAGCTGCAGCCAGGAGCCCTGAGGAACGGTGGGGGGGAAGTGATAGCTGACAGGTGGCTTCGCCAGGTCTCATGCCTCCGACACCTCCAACGGGCCAGCAGGTGAGCCCCCAAAATGCAGCCTGGCCGGACGGCCTCGGAGCTGGGCGGCCCCAGGCTCCCTCCAGCATGTCAAATGCTCAACCTGAGCTCCACTGATTTGCCTTTCACGTGGGGCCATGTCCCCCTAATAACCCCACGGCTCTGCTCGGCCCCTCCCCATTTGCAATCGGGAGGGGGTGCCCCCATCTCCCACTCCCCCCAAGGGCGT